>NC_139048.1:17040467-18360467 GCF_965140915.1 Aythya marila | reverse complement strand
TTTTTCTTTTCCCCTCCAGACAGCTGATCATCTATCTCCCATTCTTCTATCTACACATCTATCTATCTATTTATCTATCTATCTATCTAGTATTTCCTTTCAGAGCAAATAATTACATAAAATAATAATAATAAAAAGCTTACAGCTAAGAATGAATTGCTTTTAAAAAATCTAAACTATTTTGCCTAAAAGAAACAGTAATAAAACCTAAAAGCTGTCTTCTTTTAAAAGCATCCAACACACTGGGAGCTGCGTTCGGGTTGGAAACCAATGTCTTCAGCAACAACAAAAACTATTCAAATTTCTATGCAGTCATATAAGAAAATCCAGAAGGTAAATAAAAATAGTAATCCATACCTAAACCGAACAGAAGTAAAAATCACCAGTAAAATTTGGGGGTATTTTGCACTGGAATAAGGCGCTGTGAGTTTTTGGCTGCAGAGACAGAAGGGCTCTGTGGAGTTCTGGAAGTGGCCAGATGTCTTTATATCTGTCTACAGCATGCTCTGCCTCTCAGCACTTGCCTTTATAATCTCACGCATAATTGGCCTTAATCTGATTATTTCCAGCGCTGTCTACAGTGAGTAACTTGGATAGGTCTATTGGGCCCTACAAATGGCCCACGTGGTGTGTAGAGGAGAAAAAAAAAAAAAAAAAAAAAAAGATGAAAAGAAAAAAAAAAACGTCATTTCTCAGCAAACACCAGGAATGCGAGGAGCAGCAACAAAATCCCATTCTTTTCCGAGTGTTCGCGCTCCGGGGCTCGGCGGCCCCCGGCGCCCCCCCAAATCCGGGGTGCCCCGGGGCTGTGGGGCTGGGGAGGGGGATGCAGCGCTCCGTGCAGTGCCGTGCTGTGCTGCTCCGTGCCGAGCCGTGCCGAGCTGTGCCAGCCCTGCCTGGACCCCGGCGCTGACAAAGCGGCGGCTAATTGCCGCTGGATGGGTTTTGGGGGGCCGCTCTGCACACGCCTTGCCTTTCCAAGCGATCGTACGGCAGCAAAGTTTGATTTTGTTCACAGCGAGGGGTCTCTGGATTTATGCTCGCTTCCCGTCTGCAAATGATATGCGGCGGGACCCTTTGCAATTACTTTTAAAATGCATTCGAGACATAGGCTCAGCGGAGAGAGATGGCCCTTGCCTCAGCCCGGGTGAAAATTAGACTTTAAAGTACCCAGATGAAATTTTCAAGTCAGGGACGCGGGATTGGATCAAATCACATAAACTGCAAAAAAAGCAAGTATAATGGCGCATAATTGGTTCTGTAATAGCATTACACAAGGATAATAGCCTGTTATGGCCCCCTGCACATTAAGTGCTTCCCTGGCGTAAAGCCTTTATGATATTAAAGGGGGAATATAATGATATTTTGGTTATTAAATGCGTGTAATTAATTTATGCACCACTGAAAATAAAGTTGGTATTATGACCCACTCAAGATGCATCAGAAGATGTAAGTCAGACAACTGTTGATAAGTTCTGGTGTCTATGTTTCGTCTAGACTGCTGATTTTATTTTGGAACAATTGCTTCTCCGGCAGACTACACAAATTTAATATTTTATAAACATTGTAATGTTCTGTGCAGGAAGGGCGAGCAAATCTACACAGGCTCTCTTAGATCTGATGGGAGTTTAAAGATGTAGCACGTTCATACCAGAGCAAAGGAGATGGATACAGACGATACAGGTGCAGAAATAGATAGAGATTTTAAAGAGACGATGTCTTTGGAAAGTTATTCAGTATATATGATCTCATTAAATAAACACTAATAAGCCTAGAAATATCACCTGCTCTATCTGCCTGTCACACTAGGCATAGACAGATCTCCCTAATGTATAGCCAAGCTGAAATTACGATTCAGTCTTGTAAAGAATTATTTTAGCAAAACAAGGCAAATCCAGAGAGCCAAACAGATCTGATCTTATCTTACCCATTCACCTACAATTTTAGCATAACAGTAATAGGTTTAGAAAGTTACATTCATACATGCTTATATATATTTATATGTATACACATACATAAGGGCTTTTAGGGAAATCTCTGTTTGACAACAAATATTATTGACTTACCATCCAGGCAAGTCTCTGAACTGCAAAGTCTGATACGAATCGAGCCGTCTTTTACAGCAGCACCACGCAAGACCAATGTTCTGAATCCGACCACACTCCTTAAAATAGCAGCACATGCTTTAGGTCAATTAACCTTAAAAAGAAGAACATAACCCAGAGGTACCGCCTGGATCTCCCCTGCCAGTCTCTGCATCCCAGCCTTTAATATCCATGCAGGGCCAGTACCACAGGATCCCTTTGCACAGAGACAGACGAGCCTTTTCCTTTCTCTGACGTCGTGGAGAGAGTGAAAGTGAGTGTTTTATCATAAGCACCCCTAATAAAATAATAATAACTTCATTACGGCACTCTTAGGCCTTGCTCTAGTCAGGGGGCTGCATTGCTCTTTTGGCTCCAAGACTCACTTTCTCCCGCAGTTTGAAGCCTGCAAGTTCAGCGCATTACGGGAGGCAGCGAGGGGGAAATGGAGCCCGGGGAAGTGCTCCAAGTGCTGCTTTTTAAATAGAAGCAGGAGGACCGGGAGCCGGTCGGCTCAACTTTCTCCCAAGGAGCAGCAGCTGCAAAACAAGGAGATAACCAAGCAATATGAAATCCCCCACCTCTCGCCACCTCGGTGCCTCTTTAATTTTAATGCACGAGGCGCGGGGTTGACGATAATTAAAAGTTGCCGCTTCGGAGGCTGGGCTCTGCCGTTCGCCGGCGGCCGGAGCCCGGAGGCGGCGGCTGCGGCGCGGTTCAGCACCCGGGAGAGCTCCGCGCCCGGCACGGCTCGGCACGGCTCAGCTCGGCTCGGCACGGCACTGTCCGGCACGGCATTGTCCGGCACTGCACTGCACGGCATGGCACGGTCCGGCATTGTCCGGCCCAGCATTGTCCGGCCCGGCACGGTTCGGCACGGCTCAGCCCGGCCCGCCGGGGTGTAGCACGAGGAAAGCCCCTTCTCCGCGGGCAGGAGCGCTGTCAGCGCCGCCGCTGCCTCTCTCCGTGCCCCCCTTTATAGAGGCTTTCCTGCTATGCTGGGACCCCCGAAAATAACTAGAAATCGCTTCGAGTCGTGGGCAGCGTTCCTCTGGTAGTTCCTCGCTCCTAGCTACCAAAGGGCAGCATTAAAAGCAATCCGAAGCATGAAATAACACAGAGGTGAGCTACTGTATTTCAGGCAGAAAAGCCTTTCTTTGCAAAGTTGTTAAAGTCTGTCCCATGCTTTCGCACTTATCATCACCGTCGTCATTGCCAGTGTCAGTATTAGGTAACAGGTCTGCAAGGAGAAGCCCGGTATAATTCTGGATGGATGTTTTGGTGATTGTGCCTGTCTTAAAGTAAAACTGCTCGTGTGCTGCTCACACAAACACATCTGTTCTCAATTTCCTCCCGTGACAGTAAAACCTAGCACTGGGCTGAGATATGCAGGAACTGAATGGACGTTTTCCTTCGGAGCTCTCAGCTTTGAGGGGATCATTCGTAACACTCAAGAAAGTCTGAATGGCTCAAGTTTGATGAAATGGCTCTCTTGTCTTTCCATGTCCAAACACTTCCTTTCCCATGATTCTCAATACCTGACCACAAAAAAAGCTAGTAGCTAAAAGGTTATTTTACCCTAATTCATGTGCAGTAAAATGTATTTTCCAATTAACCAAATTTGCCGATTTGTCCCGCTTGGACACTCTTATAATTTATAATGTAAAAGTGTTCTTTCTTTATCTAAAGACCAAGGTGACTGCTTTTAATTTTCTGTAACCTCTTTACACTTGATGTTCACCAGACTCATAATGTTAATTGGCTTCATATACGGATCATCAGTTTAATGAAGGAATAAATCCTATGTTGCTTTATGTCCCTCTGTTTTAACAATGATTGCTTTAATGAAGAATGTGACGTGTTTGAAATCAAAGCTGCAGGAGACATTAGGTGTTTTTTTTTTTCTTTAAAAAATTATGATTGAAATGCTTATTTAAAGCTAAAACAGATTTCCATATTTCAAAAGGTTTTATTTAAATCATTCTCCATGGAAAATACCAACACATTCTTCAGCAAGTAACTTTCTTTCTAGTTATGACTAGAGACTGAATAACACAGTTTTGTAACATAAACATCCCAATTAGGTTATTAAAATATCTCTGAGCTGATTTTATCCCAGTGCAGTTTTCATTCAGAGTTTAAGTAAAACTCCTGCTGAGTTCAAGAAGAGTTATGCCTGCCTAAATAAGGAGCATTTGAGTGTAACAAATACATCCCTTAGTCAGCCCACTGTGTTTTCATTGTTCACATGTAGATGAAGAAAAGTACAGGGGAGAAAGAATTGTCAGTTCACACACACAAGCTCTGGGTTGCTGTAATCTATTTCTCCCCATGGGGATTTTAGGATTTCGGGAGCAAGGGTAAAATGTAATGAAACATAGGCTCGTGTAAAGGTAGGTGACTGCAAATCAGAGCATCAATTAGGCCAAGCAGGAAAGCAGCAATTACACCGAACTGCATGTGCCGGTTATACTAGCTACAGCAGGTTTAAAACATACAAAGCAAATGCATTCTGGTAATTGAACTTTTACATTCCTGGTCCCATTTATAATGAAAGTAACCTTTTTTCTTTTTTTTTTTTTTTTTTTTTTTCCCCTCTAACGGGGAGTACATATGATGGATATATTTTGTCTCATTTGAGAGCTTCAGTCTGGACCAAAACTACATGATCCTTAGATATAGGAACATGCAACCCAGAAGTGGAAAGTCTCTAATCAAGGCGTGGGACAGGATTGAGCAATCAATGGACTCAGATGGAAATTTCAGGACATGTCAGAGGAAGCGGAAGGGAGGGAAAGTTATTAGCTACAATTCCATACCACTGAGAAGTCATTCAGTATGCCAGGCCTGATCCCATGACCTGCTTGGTTTATGTCTCCACTAGTATTATACTCATTCAACGCTGGTCACACCAACATTATCACACCTCCCATCCCTCCCTCCTCCATGCCATTACTGTGTCTGAGAGAACTGTGCACTACCTTTCAGTGCTGCCTAGAACTATACCCCATGGCCAGCACCATAAAAACATGCAGAAGGCATGTTTTGCCCTCGCACTCCACAGAGAACTATAAAATACTCTGAGGCATCTTTAGAGGAACAGATGATTTGTCTGCCAGGAGGCCCATTCAATAGCAACAGTTCTCTATGTGGGGCTGTGCCTTCATCCAACCTGTGCTTGGTCCCCGTGCTTGTTACTGTTTGAAGTGACTCAGTAAAGGCTGGAACTATTCCAGGAGTTGTTGAGGCAAAACAACACTATTTTTCAAGGGGATTGTCTGTTTTTTTTTTTTTTTTTTTTTTTTTTTTTTAGTAAACATGTCATATGAAGATGCTTCTTCCCAGATGTGCTCTTTCCCACTAAAACGAGCCTTCTAATCAAGATTTGTGAGAAAAGACTTCCAAGGGAGCAGCTATAAGACTGAAAAAAAAGTAGTAGCAATACTTGAAGGTAGGAAAATGAGGTACAGAAAGACTGACAATTTCCTCAAGTTGTCCATAATACTGCAAGAAGAGAGCAGTGGACTCAGAGTGTGTAAGTCAGTATCTTAATTGTTTGACCTTGCCTTTAGAAATTGTATTGTATTTTATTTTATTTTATTTTATTTTATTTTATTTTATTTTATTTTATTTTATTATTTCATTTCATTTCATTTTATTTCATTTTATTTTATTTTATTTTTCCTAGAAGCTGTTGCTCTGGCTTGCCAGAATCCAATGTTTTTTAAAATTCAACAGATTTTACGTAAATGTGGATGACATGATTATTGATACTATTTACCCTGGTCAAAGGCAGAAAAGTGATTTCCTATTGCCCAAAAGGTACACAGAACTAATAGAAGATTGAAAGCTATGGAGGTCAGAGTTAAAAATTGAAAGACACATGTCCTTATTTTACCATGGACTTGATAGTGTATCTGGAATTTTTCAGATGTTTGGAAAGAACTGGCCCTTGACCTATATATACATCACTCATACTATTGTTTATTCCTGCTTTGTTTAAAGGAAGTACTTTTAGGAACAGAAATATAATATTCTAAAATATATCCTGATCCATGTAAAGCCCATAAAACAAATACCTGCTTTTCAAAGATGATAACTATTGTCAGAAAACTATCTGTGATTTCTAAAACCCTGAAAACATCTTTCCAGAGACATGGTCTCTTTACTTCTCCATGACTCCTTGTGTGAACAGGACAGGAAAATTGGGCTTCTGGCAGAATAACCTTGCCTTAGATCTCTAGGTTAGTATGGAGATGGTCCAGCACCATGTTTATGATACTTAGATAGGTATTATGCTGCTGTCATGGCCTTGTTCCTCGCCAAGTGGGATAAACCCAAATCTTCATTTCAATATCAACAAGGTAAACCCGTGTGCTTATTCGATGAAATTCCTCTCCCCCTTTTTCTTCTTCTCATGATGGATGGGTAACAGTTTATATGTAACACCTCCTCAGTCCTTCAGCCCTACCTTTCTGACTATTCTTAAATTCAAGCCAAGTTCATTCCTGCTCTAATACTTAGTAGTTGATTTCATGGGAAACTAGGACTAGGCCTTTCTCCATCCAGATCCCTCTGGAGTTACTTCCAATGATCTGGATGCTCTGCACTAGAACATTTCTAATGAAAGGCATTGCTGCAATACTGATAATGGTATTCACTGATATCCAGAGGTTTGTTGATTCAAAGAATGAGATGGAAACATTTAAACAAGCTGAATATTACATGAATGAAGGAAAGGAGGAAATCATAATTTGTTCTTTGAGCTTATGAATTAGGCAATGCAGTGCCACGCAAAATTTAGAGGCAGGGTCATACAGCATTCCCAAAAAAATTCAGCTTGAGAGACCATCCATGCCATCTTTCAGCTCTAGTGTAATGAATCTTATCTTTCCCAACATATTTTCTTAAATCAGGACCACAAAGCCCTCCCTCCAGCCCTTCTGTGCCCTCTGTCTCAGTTTCTTACCCTAAAATCCAGGTCCTTTAACAGTTTCAGGCACTTTGTAGGACTTGGTCTACATAAGAAGTAAGTCTGAAAGGCTTCAGGCAGAGCTTTAAACAAGAACAAGTTATCACACATCATGGTACTTGCAAGGTCACTACCTATCAATGAAAGAGGTGGTCTTTGTGGTCATATGTATAGATAAATAGCACACAGAAGTTCCAAAATGTCCTGATCTGAAGACAGTGTGTGGTGAAAAAGGCAAGGTAACCTTGAGGAGCACAAAGCTCTGGGCAGCTGATGGACTTCTTGTACCTACGGCTGGCCTTGCTCAAGAAGAAAGTGATATATGCATGAGCTGTCATCTGAGAAACAAGAGAAGTGGAATGGCCACGGTCTTTCTGTTAATCAATTTATTTACACTACCTGACTGCTGGCATTCTCTGGAGTTTATTTAGGATTTGCAATGTTCAAATGATGATTTATTTATTGAAATTTAGGTTTATTTTCTTGGCCTATCCTGAGAAAATTGCATTATATTTTCAAAGTTTACATTTATGTGTTATAGGTACATTTGATTTGCAATCACAAATGTCAGAACACATCTCTTTTTCAGCCCAAAACTAGAAGAAACCTGCTCAAAATACTTTTTTTTGAAGATTTAATGTTGATCTTTGAACACTGAAACTGTTCACAGAAAAAAAAAACGCAAAAAAAAAGCTCTTTTGACATTTTGTTCCAAAAATCATAAAACTTCTGAAAATGTCCAAAAGGCACTTGCAACGAAGAAAACGCTAAAATCACTTCAAATTACAAACGTAAAAATAATGTTGTTGAAATAAAAATAAATTATTATGAAACTCTGAAACATTTCAATGTGTAAAATGCTTCTTTTAGCTTTTTGTCAAGCAAAAATTATGGCAGCTGATTTGACTGCTTGACCCTGAACAGCCTCAGGTACCTGCGCCCAGGAGGAAAGCAGTGAGCAGTGAGTCACAAAGCCAGTGGTGCCCTGGGGTGTGACTCCACGCCATACTCTGTCCTGTCCACTCACCAAAGACTGCTGTCTTTGAAACAGCTTCTGAGCTGCTTCTGTACACATCTGTAAACCTTTTGGAGGAACCAGATGGGAACTTGGTGGCTGTGGGCCTGCCTCATGTGTAGAACATCACTGGTTGCAGCATCCTCCATAGGAGGGAGCTGGTGGGCAGCTGGAAATGGACACGGTGTGCAACCTCTGACTCCCATCCACCTGCACAGCAATTTTGAGCTCCCAAGGCTCTAAACCCTGTTTGAAAACATCACTTGGGGGCTGCTTGTTGCCAGGGTTGTACCAACTGGAAATCAGTCTTGGGTTCTACTCTGAGAGTGTAAAAAAAAGGCTGGAAATGCAGCATCTCACAAAACGTACTGTTGTGAGTCAGAAAGACTTACTACAATAATAACTATAAATGATATTTGGAAGCAGGAGATTATTATATTCTGGGAGAAATAATCCTAGGAGACCTCAGGACATCTCAGAAGTGATATGGATGTATTATGATTTGCTGACCCATTTTCCACCAGAAAAACAGAAAGCAAAATTTTGCATAATTGTACAGTACCAACTGAAAATAAAATAAGTCAACTACTTTCATTTCACAAGCTAGGCAATTACCAAGCCAACCTGTGTGAAATTCCCAGGGTAATGCGTAAATGTAAATAGGTTCACTCAGGAACAGTGGATTTCTATAGAGTCTTGAGAATTTAGAAATGGTTTTGCATTGCCATAATCTTAAAAGAAAAGTGGGGTTTGTTTATTTTTTTGTTTGTTTTTAACAAGACAAAATCTTCGTAAGAAAATAAGCAGAGAAACTCTGTCAAAACCCAGTGTTAAAACTAAATACCACATTTAGGAAATGTAAAGTTACTCGGGATGGGAAGCAACAAGCACCACGCAGAGTTCAAGAAATGCAAAGTCTTGCACCTGAGAGGGAACAAATGACTCCTTTCACGCTACCTGGAAGACACGGAACAGAACCCATACTGACTTGCAGCTATAGTCACTGGTTTTACACTGCCTGACGATTCTGTCTAACCTGATAGTTCAAAGTTAACCACGCATGATTTCTGTGAGCGGGTTTGAACCAATATACTGGGACTTATGCCATAACACTGCTTTGTGTTATGAGGCCTGGATTTACAGCATCACCAAATCACAGTTTCAGTTAAAGGTCAATCAGTTCTCAGAAACAGGTCATTTTCCCACTTAGACACAAAGCTTTTGTTTTCAACAACTAAAACAGGCTGTGATCTAGCTCTGAATTAGGGCAGTTAATATCTGCATGAATCTATAACTGCACGCATCCTTGTGACAAGAAGTTAGCAGTCCTTCTTGTTCTCTGAATAGCTTCTAGCAATAAAGCCAGTAAGAAGAAAGAAAACATTCAATTAGCTGCTTTAAGGCACAATTGTCTCATTCACAACAGGTCATTTCACACCTGCTAACTACTCTTGAAGGTGAGCTACACTCAACACCAGAAGGGGAGAAATGTCCTAGGTGTGACATATTTTTCTTCAAAGCCATTGAAATGCTTCCCTTGGAAGTGGCAATGTTCTCAAATTAGCCCTGAGCACCCCACCTCACTTACAGATAAGTAGCACCATCCTGGTTCATGAACCAGGAGGAAGGCTGCCTCCGTGCAAACTGGAGTGCAATATACACATGGGTGTGTATAAAAAGGAATCCACATGTGAAGTATTTGCATGTATGTATTTGCAGACGGTGCACATGGGATCTTAAAGCAGCTGGAGCTGGACTGGAGATGGTCTGGAGCGTTCAGTACCTGTGGGAAAGCCCAGGCACCCAGCTCTGCTCCTCTCCTTTCAGGAGACAAGCTCCAGGACTATGAACCATGTACTACTTCTGGAGATCTTTTAAGTAAAACACCTAAATGTCACTTTTCCTACAAGGAGAATGGGCCCATAGTAAACTCCCCAGGTAAAGCAGAGACAACTCAGCACACTCCTAACTGGGTGCCTCATATCATTTTAAAGGCCCGCAGAGCAGAGGCCTAGCAGCTGCTTACAGCACCCCTGTGCTCCAGTTTCCTCAGGCCTGGCACAGTTCAGTTATCTGAAAACAAATCACAAAGGAAACCATTCCTGACCAGTTCCTCCAGGCCAATCCCTTCTGCATCACAGCCACAGGACACCCCCAGCATAGCATACCTCTTCCTTGCTTCAGTGCCAAGAAGCACCTTCCTCTATTCCTCATGACAAGAGCACCACAGAAATCCCACTTGTAGAACCACTTGATCTACAGTGCACCACAGAAATCTGATCTCTTACAGATTTCTGCTCTTTACCATTAGCTCGCCCCCAGAATACACCCAGATCCTGCTTAACATCCCATCGCAGAGGTGATTGGGCTGGGTTTGGTGCCCTCCCCACCCCATACAGTAATGAACGTGACTGTGTGCACCTCACTCACCTGGACCTCTTCAGTTCCAAACCTGGGCCATCCTCTGTCTCATGGCATCAAGTGTAACCCTGCAGCTTTAGCATGCGGTTGCATTTTCTTCCTAGCCATCATCTCAGAAATGGATCTCATAGTCTCTTTCTGCCTCTGAAATCCTGCTTTCCATGTGCCTGGGGGAGTAGAACATAAGTTGTGTTATTTACCAGAGGAGAATCACACTGATGTTGTGCAACTGAGAGGATACAGATGCCCATGGCCTGACAGAGACCTAAGCCAGCAAACCTCAAGCTGTAGAGCCGGATACACGACCAGAATGGCAAAATGGGGACCCTGCTTCCAGCCACCAGCTGAACCAGCGCAGACAGCCCTACGTGTGCTGTCACCGTGGCTTTGGTGAGGCCTGGAGTTGGTGGCAGTGGAGATGCTGCAAGGATCTCACTCCTTCATTGCAGGGCTCTCCTCTGCATCTCTCTGAATTTGGTTGTCTGAGGTGTATCACCCTGCATATAAAACCTGCAGTCATTCTGTTTTGTTTCAGCTCTCTACAAGGTGAGCTTGTCAGGGCCAGATATGCTCCTCATCAGTACTGGTACAGTGTTTATCAGAGAATTTGCTCCCAATCTTGCTGTCTCTTGGTGCTGCTGTGATGGAATGCGAAGTAACAACACAATCTGTGCCACCAGTCCTGCTTCAGACAGTCCATTCTGAAGACTAGCTACACTCCCTTCAAACCCCTAGCTGTTGCTTTTTGGCACACCACCTAAACATGCCATGTTCTGCTTGTTACATTTCTTTTCTGGAATTCTTATTTATTTCTGTTGACCAATATCAAGAAAATGCATCCTTATTCATAAATAAATAAATAAATAAATAAATAAATAAATAAATAAATAAATATTTTTTTTAAAAAAGCAGCAGAATACTTATGCTTAATTGTTATTCTAATTACCAGTTCCGGTGCAGTGTAAATTTTTTCCCCTGGCATTATTATGAACCTCATTTCCTTACAAAGTCCAGGATAAACAATTCCAATATATTTTGTTTTAATTATCAGGGTTTAATGGGGCATAATGAGACTATGTTGAGTGGCGCAGAAAAAAATAATAATTTAATGTGTGCAAAACTACTGAGCTCTCCTAGCTTGACTGTGCATATTTAACCTATTGTGGTGCAGCACTGTGTTAACTAATATTCAGTGTGGCCATCATTTCCTTATTAATTTTACCTGTGTTTCAATGGAAAATTTGCCTTTTTTTTTTTTTCCTGGCATCTAAAACACAAAGAAACCCATTAAGATATCCTGGAAAAAAATGGATAATTCTCTGAGATGGCCAGTGAAAGATGCAGCTGCTATGCAGCTTATGGTTCTATAAACATTTGTCACGTTACGGAATGCCGAAGCTGTCCCAGCCAGTCTGTTCCAAATACAGCCGTTCTCCCACTGTTATTTTGCAGTGAAAACTGCTGGCCTTAGTTCCCAGGGTCTCTACTAAAATGAGCGAAGATTACATCAGCTGAAGTCACCATTCAGAAACGCCTTTGTCTAGACTCTCACTACAGGTGTATTTTCCCACTCCCAAGGTGTAGTTCTTAAAAACTTAAAATGCCACAGATACTTTTGTGGTTAAAGGGAAGTAATGCAAAAGATCAACCTAAAAAAACAAACCAGTAAATCGAGCTTATTACCCTTTTCTCTTTCCAAGGTGCCTTTGCCAGTGACACTGAATCCAATGCCTAGAAGTGGCTAATGCAGCAGGTACCACCAGCCTGATATCAGACTTTTATTCCACTTTACTAGGCTGACTATAATTTAAAAACAAATGAACCAATAAACAAATCTTAACTAGGAAGATTCTGGCTATTTCTCTAGGAATTCTGAACATACAATATGGTCAGCGTGGGAATGGCAATGAGAGGTTGCTCTGCAGAAAGCATAAACACGTTTGTTCGGTCATGCTAGGCACACACAGCCCATTTGAAACCTTCAGATCCAGTGGACTCCCTGTACCTACACCATACAGCTCACACAGGCACAGCACAGTTCATCCCATAGTCTGCTGGAGGGAAACACAGAAATCCCATCATCACAGCTTATTTCCCTTGCCTTGCGGGAATCAAGCCTTTTATCCCCAACAGAAATGAGCTTCCTGAATGCTTCACTGCCTGTTCTATTCTGGGCTGAGCACATTCGCCTTAACTGCTGTTCTCAGAGCAGTTCTGCTCTAGGTTACTCTCAGAGCTGTTCTGACATCAGTATCTAAGCTCTGCTGGTCACTTACAACAGCCTCTGCGATCTTTTATTAACAGCAGTAACTAGGCAGGAGAAAACCCTTCTCTCCACACTGACTCATGCATGCCATCCTTTCTAAATTCTTGTCTCGCTCAGGGCTCCCTATCCCACTCATTCCAGGCTATAGTTCTGGTAAGTACATGCCTAGTCTACACATACTGGGTACAGCCTTCACATACATATATTATAATCTGTGAATTTATTTCATCTTAGCTTTCTAACTTACTGAAATGTTAATAAAGGCATCACAAGGTATCACAACATACCCACAAATAAGGTCTTACAGACCAAGAAAATTGAAAGCATCTGAAGGTATGAAGGTCAAGACCTGCTTAAGGCACACCGCATGTGAAGAACCCTGAAGAGCTTTAATCTCTGCACCTAACTAAAGTGAAAATTACAAGAAGCTCCAACACAAATTTCTCTTCAGAAATAACTACTGGATCCTGCCTGAAGCAAAATGCTTCCATTCTGCTTATTCGTTCTGCTCCTGACATGGAGACCGAAGTCTTCATTCAGTGTCCATTGAGGCCGCTGAGAACATCCTCTCTTCTGGCAAAGTATTTGATTCATAACTTTGGGAAGGTGGTTCAAATACAGCATAGACACACACACACAAATGCAATGTTACACTGCATAATTTTATTTGAAAATTAATGTTTTGTATTACAGATTAAGTTAATATACACCAAGTATTTTTTTTAATAAAATAATTTTCTTAATTACAGACATCAGTATTTACAGAAAGAAAAAACACTTACATAAATATTTTTTATGTTATTATTTTTTTAACATGTACCACATTGGAGTAAAAATATTCTCCATGAAGTTTCTATCCAAGTTCTGTGAGATGTTGGCCTCCATCAAGGATTAATAGAGACAAGAAGCTTGAACAGGCATAAGTTACAACTCAATGAGTTGACTGAAGAACTGCAACAGGCTGCTTGTTTGCCTGCATTAAGTAGTAGCAAGACTTGAAGATCTCAGGGAACCCCTTCTAAGCCTGTGTCCTATGCTCTAAGGAAGAATGGAAGGGAATCAGCTGAGTATGTTCCATCAAACTTGCCTTTGGCACAGGACCAGGGCAGCACCCAGCATGTTCTCAGACCTCCAAAGTTTGGTCTTTTTTTTTTTTTTCCATCCAACTGAACTAGGGCAGTTCCAGCCCAAGCTTAGGACCCCATTGTACAGCCACTCACTGTACAACGCACACTCAAGGGCAGCCTCTGCTGCCAGAGAGCCTAACAGCCACAGCAAACCATGGTGGAAGAATTTTGACTCAGAATGGGACTGGCCGACCCTCCATCATACAGAGCTGCAGCACTGAGTCAGAAGCCAAGTTTGCTGATGCCCAGATATATACTGACCTGTTTCCCTTGGATTACCTAGCACTAGCAAGTCCCAGAAGGATTTACAAGGAGGTCCCTGCAGTTGGCAGAACTGCAGATGGAAAAGGGGGAAGAAGTGCATTACCATCTGTAGTTTATACATTACTCAGAAAAGGCCTCTGAGGTTAGCTCTGGGCAAACACTTATCCTCAAAGTTCTGTGCAGGAACATACATCTCCACTGGATCATGAACAGCCAAAGCTAAATACGGTTGTGTTACTAAGAGACTTGCACCTCCACAGTGGATTGAGGCAGGCTAACATACCTACTACTTCTTAGGATATTCAGGGCCTCAACATATAGAACAGGATCTTAACTTGAATACTCTCTTAATGTGTTTGGACTCTTTCACATAGCAATTTTTTGTTTCTAATAGTTCCCTCTGGTTTACAGGCACAGAGCTTTCCCTGCAGGTCAGCATACTCACTGGAAGCTGATAGCTCTTGGAAAGCCAGTATTAAACTCCTTTCTGCACTGCCACGGAGAGAGAAGGAGGGTTTGAAGCACTTGTGAGCTTCCGGCTCTCACGACCCATAATCTGAAACACCATTTACCTTGGTATCTTCAGTGGCAAATGGGACACTGAATCCAAGTGCATGCCAAATATGTAACAAAAAAAGTTCTGTTAATGACAACCACACCTTGTCGCCACCATGTCTTTGTAATTTTTAAGGACCACATTCTCTTTGTCATCAAAGTAGAGGAGATTGAGGGATTTCAGTTCATCCGGAACACAGCAAGGTGTGCTGACATCTTGAGACAGTTTAAGTGTATGGACTATGGACTGCACAGTGGCATGGTTTGTTGCATTTTGACTTTCCCCCAAAGGGAAAAGACAAGATCCTCTGCAGTAAAATGCATTGTATCCACTTGGGTAAATAATCCATCCTGACCAGCCAATAGCATGGAAGTCAACGTAGAGTTCCCTTCGATGACATGCTGTTACATGGCTTTTGGTGGAAGACACTGCTGCAGCCCGAGGTCCCCTGCTCCTGCTTGCATTGCTGTTTCCAATGATCTGAGATTCATGAGGCACACCTAACAAAGCGTCATCTTTGGCAGGGTTCAGCTCTGGTTCAGAAAGGAAGTTGTGTGTTAATCTTTTTCACAGTAAGTTCATTTATTGTTTAAGCACAGCATTCTGCAAGAAAATCTATTTCAGAAATTTACATCAAGGTCTTCAGAGCAGATTTTAAAATGATACCAATTGTGAAAGCACTGGAAGATGTGTGTATTCAATTGCCACTTCAGACACATTTCAGAAACTGCCGAATCTTTGTTCCTTTTGTGGCCTAAAAGGCCTCAATTCAACAGAAACATAAAAGCTTACTGAAGTTTATATTCTCTAAACTCCACAGGCCCCTTTCAGGGCTATCTGTGGTCAGAATGGCATTAATGGCCTTTGTATGGCTACTCCTACATCACACGTGGTTAGAAGTGATAACAAAGGGTGGAGATCACAGGTGTTTTCTCTCTCTGGTGTTCTCCCAGTAACTACCCACACACTTGCAAAACACTGCTTTTCTGTAAGGCAGTATTTTTGAAAATCTTTTTTCTTCCAATTTCAGATCTGAAAAAATAAAACTAGGCTTACAGAACTCTGCTAGAGAATGTAGCTCCATGACAACTGGTTTGCTTTCTTAAGGTATCTTCTGAGAACCCCTGATAAATATTCATGGTGACCTCAAGACCCATAAACACAGGCTGAAAACCACTGACATATAGGCTGCTAGAACAAATCTTTGTAGATGCACTGATCACAAACAACAGGTAGGTTTACAGAGTTTTCTCACTGAAAAATAGTAATCGGTTTTTCGATTCTGGCATAGTAGCACATACAACAGAGGGTGATATTGATTACATTGGGATTTAGAATTGCACTACAATAATTTCCTGTTGAAAACAAAAAAGAACAGGCCAGCCTATTTCTTTTTGGTATCTGTTTCACCATCTAGTTCTTAATGTTGACACAAGTCCTACCTACTTTCTTTTTGATGAGCAAATGTGATGATTTACCAAACAGACCCTCCAAACCCAAAACAGAATAGTTTTTTTCCTCCTCCTTCCAGCTTTTGCTCCTCGCATTTATCTCAGACTATAAAACACAGCCTTAGATGGTTTTACTAGAAGACCAGC
Source organism: Aythya marila (assembly GCF_965140915.1). Lineage (NCBI taxonomy): Eukaryota > Metazoa > Chordata > Aves > Anseriformes > Anatidae > Aythya > Aythya marila. Next base: position 18,344,164 of record NC_139048.1, on the reverse strand, counting down.
GGGAGAGGTAAGACTAGTGTTTTGTAATTGAAGGGATGAGGGTGTTGTCTTTGATGAAAAAAAGCCCTTAGTCACAATGCTAATTAGTCAATGAAGTTAAATAGGTGCTTAAAAACCAAGCCAAGGACAGAAAGGTTTAAATTGCTTACCTAACAACCTCTTCTATCCTTGAAAACTGCACTTAATAACTGTCTAACAGTTGCTTTACCAGCATTTTCACAGTTTTCCAGGTCAATGAGTTTTTTCAGCCTAAGCTAAAAACTACAATTTTCGTGCAAACTTCACCACAAAGGTAAAATAAATAATGATTATAAAAGAGCAAGAACTCCCACTTCTCTACAAACAAAATAAACCAAGCTCCCTCTAGGCTTTGAGTATTTCCTGAAAACACAACTTCTTTGAGTAGAGTTGACTTAAAAGTTATGTCAGGTGAACTACAAGCAAGAACTATCAAAGCAAACTCTGATCAGTGATAAACTTCCACCAGGCTCAACCCTGAGCATAAATACTGAGATGTGGTATACATGAGGCAACAGAAGGTAACAGTCGATAACAGCTCATATACTGAAACAGAGTGAACTTACTTGTGGAAGAGGGTACAAAGCTGGAGGACCTTCGTTTATTACTGTTGGTGAAGAGGACAAGGAGAGCATTTCTGCTCTCCTGCAAATTGCCCTGGCTCTTTGCAAATGTAACCAGGTTGTGCTCAATTTTATTGCTGAATGTATGCGTTGCAGTTATCAAAAAGCCATGGTTGGAGTTTCTGTTTCCGACCCACTTGGAAACCTGGTAATGAAAACAAAATGAGAAAATATTGTTTCAATAATCTTACTACCGCATTATGATTAAGGATCATTTGTATTAAGAAAAGGGAACAGGCTATGGGAGTTTAAGAACATATATTATCATGTAAGTGAGGTAACTGTATAGTAAAGGCTGAATCGAGTTAAATATTTAAACCAATAATTCAGCATTTAAAAATACCATATACATTCTCCATAGCTGCATTTATATGAAAATAATTAATTTTAGGGAAATTTACTACTGAATAGATGAGTCTAGGAGTTAAAATTAACATTGAAATAAATCCTCTGACTTTAGCCAGAACCTTATTTTCCCTAGTAATCTTAATAACAGAATAATATGAACTCTCCAGACTTTTCATACAATTAAAACTCATTTAAATCTTAACACAAACATGGCATTTGAAGAAATCAAGCAAATTAACTTCATCTAATTCATCTAAATGTTACAGTTACAGCCTAATAGATAAGGCCAGGCCATTCTCAAGAAAAGCTATTACGAAGTAAGATGCAACTCAAATGAATCATCCTAGCATGCTGTTCAGTCTGATTATAAAGCTTAGGCAACTAAAACCATGGTCAGAGTACAGAATTAAACCTGAGAAACTGTTTTAAACCTTGTTTGTGTTTTTTGCTATGGAAAAGCATTTAAATATTGATATAGCTTAAGGATATATATAAATCTTCAAACTAGCAATTACTGAATTCTTCAGAAAAAGTTAAAACAAAAACATAAAAGCATGGTAAATTCCAGAAATACAATGTTAAAGTACACTGCACTTCTGCTCTACAATAATTTGACAAGGATTAAAAAAAAAAAAAAAAGAAAAGAAAAGAAATTAAAACCTACTCTTACCCCACAATCAATGCCATCTCTGACAGCCTAAGGACTAAGATGCTTTAATCACACTGACACGTGTTTGGCCTGATGTCCCTCCTATTGACCAGGTTTGGGTTACTCAATTCTCATCATGTCTGTGGTGCTAGCAGCAAATGAACACTTCTTTAATCCAGGCAGCACCACATGTGCTTTTGAGTGTAGACAGAAAGAAAGCATCCCCCCTGCTGCTGTCCTTCAGTTTGAATTGAGCACAGAACCCAGCACTGAAGGCAATGCTGGAGTTATGAGCTGACTGCTGCTGTAGCAGATGATTTAGAACTAAAAATGGATGACAGAAATCTCTGCTTACTGTCTGCGTGACGTTGAATACTTCCCAGCCTTCTGTGTACAGAGACAATAATCTTGATGCAATGAGATGTTTTTTTTGTGGCTGACTTCCACCCTCCAAGAGTTCATACAATTCCACCTTGAAAAGAACAATAAAATATTACAATAAGAGGTGACAGTAGTTGTTTTTACAGCAAATCAAGAAGGATCAAGATTACACGTTTTTTGTCACACCATACCAAAAAGTTCTCGTTAGACAATTCAACAGAAAAACAAGTATCAGTGGATGCACATACTTTGAGGTGTGTACAGAGGCAGGACACTGGACTGTTTAAAGCAATTACTGGAATGTTTGACACTACAGAAGAAGAACCTGATTATCCCATTTCTCTTTTGAACATCTGATACTGTAAAATCTTCCCTTACTCTGCACCTTGGCCCTCAGGTTTGCAGAACGTCTGAATTTGCCCTTTGCCAAAGGTACAGATACACTCACTGTCAGAGTCCTCTATAAAACCCTATCTTCCCATGAGTCTTATACTGCTCTGAGTAGTAGCAGTATTATAAAAGGCAAGCAGTCAAATTTCCATGTGAATTTCAAAATACCTAATCCCAGAAAAGCATGGTGTGGTTTGAGATAGGTCTGACAACGGCATCTTTAGGGATAGCTGACTGCCACAGGGACAAAAGGCCAGAACAGCGCCAAGCCAAACCCCTGTAGCTACTTCTTCACATGCTTGAGGCAAAGAGAAAGCATCAATGTGGACTGAAGACAATAATCTAATAAAAATAAATTAGGTTTATGCACTAAGTGGTTTCGCTCGCCGTCCCTTTCTCGTTTTCTTCCAGTACCATTAACGACAAAAACCCATGTGAACGCATAACCGGCTGGTCGCCTCCACACTTACTTTGCAGAAGTGCTGCCCCTCGGACCTGGCCACCCGCTTCCTCTTCAGCTTGAACACTCGGAACTCGGCCTTCAGCATCTGCTCGCCCCTCTCGATGGCGCTGATGTCGAAGTAGAAGCGCTGCTGGTGCAGCCGCACCTCGCTAGACCCTTCCCAGGGCGCCCCTCGGGCCACGGCCCCGCCGCCCCCCGGTGCCCCCGGCCCCCCTCGGTCCTCGAAACTCCGCACCACGTCGCCCTCCAGCAGGCCGGGGGCGCGGGTGATGCCGTTGGCGTCGGCCACCTTGTTGAAGAGATCCACCATGAACTGCGGCGGCTTCTTGCGGGGCAGCACGTCGGGGGGCAGCTCCTCGATGTCGAAGACCTCCCGCAGCCGCTGCAGCGCCGCCGCCAGCACCTCGTCCCGCGGGCCGGCGCCCAGGGGCAGGGCGCTCGCCGTCGCCAAGCCCAGCAGCCAGGCCAAGCCCAGCCACGGCCGAGGGCCCGCCATGGCCGGCGGACGGGCCCCACGCCTCGCCCGGGCCGTCGAGGCCCCGAACGGCTCCGCGGGGCACGGCCCCGGGGGCGGTAGCGGCGGAGGGCCGCCCGCCCGCAGCGCTGCTTCCCCCCCGCCCTCGGCACGGGCAGCCCGAGCCCGCCCAGCGCCCGCCCCGGGGCGATTTTACCTCGCTGAGGGCTCGCCCTGCGCTGCCGGTCCTGGTTGAGCCGCCAGGGCCATTGCTCCCCTTCCAGGCAGAAAGGAGAAGAAGGGCATGGGGCAGGTGGAGAGGCCCGGCCTCCCCTGCTTAGGCTACGTGGGACGGGAGTGCTGGCACTGAGCAAGCATCTGGGCCCACGGGGGAAGGAGGTGTCAAAGAGGCCGTAGCTGCGCTAATTGGGCTCCCCACCCACTCCCGAATTACCCAGTTAAAATAATAATAATAAAAGAGTTACAGCCTGGACTGTTCAAACAGCTCTGCTACGCTCGGCTTTTGGTGCTCTGAAGCTCCTGAGCCACTTCGTGGTGTGGCTCTTAAGCTCCGGCCTCCTTCCTGCTGTCACTCCTTCCAGTCTCCAGCTATTGCTGCATCCAAATGTTTGGAAAAAAAAAATGGATAGTTATTGTTGCTATGCTTTATTTATTTATTTATTTATTTATTTTCTACCAGGAGACCAGCTTGCTGGTCCAGTTCACCACATGAAGTGCAGAGGGCTGACAGCAGAAAATGAGAAGCTGCAGTGGGTTAATCAGACCAGTTTAAAGAGTGCTGTTGCTGCACGAAAAGCTACGGCCAACTTCCATCCTCAGAACTCTCCAGTTGTCTTCTGTGGTCTGTAGGTATCTCGGCTCATGGGTAACAGCAGGGGTGGTTGAAATTGCAGCTACTTGCCTGAGAGCACGGAAAAAAGACTAGAAATCATCACTAGACCGTTTTTCAGTCATCCTAATAGTTGAGCTTCCACTCCACTGCTTCTTTACATGCTCATCCTCACAAACCCTACCCTGCCCTTGGGCCTCTTCATTTACTCCTAGTATCCTCCCTAGGCATGTACCTCCATTTCTACTCCCGTGGTGCTGCTTCTAGACATTAATGCCTGGAAACGCATAGCTAGGGTTCCCAAACAACCTTAACTCTGCCCTAGAGGCAAAGATTTATGAAAAAATTCTCTCTGTTTAATATAAGCTGGGACCACAAACAATGAAATGCCTCAATCATAGTAGTGCAACTGCAGAAATTCCAGCCTACTGTTAGCCAAAGATAACCCACTGAGTGCTGTGTTCTTTTATTTTCACATTTCTGATTAGGCAAACAACATAATGAAAGCCTCGCTCCCTATTCTTTCGTAAGACTGTGTGACTCACCACTTATGTAAGCCTTATAGAGGAGTTGGTCATAGCTCCACTGATGATACTACATACTAGTTTGCAATTAGTGCAAGGCTTCAACCTCCCTATACTGTATCATAAAAATAGTACGTTCTCTCAGCTTACATGTTGTGAGCAGTGTGGCTCTGGGAGCCTGGGAAAAGTGGGGAATCTGTGGGGAACTATGATAGATAGTTGATGACAAAATTATAGGTGGATTCTCTAAAGATTTCAGCATTGGCATTGTTTTGCCTTCTCCCTCTCTCAAGTGACTGGATAAACAGCTTGGAGGGTCTGCAGAGTTCAAAATTGTCTGACTTTCAGGCACAGTTTATGGGTAAGAGCAGTGGGATTTGTTATGTGGCCTGTTGTTTCATCTTTGATGACATTACAATTAATATGGGACGTCAGTACTGAAACAGCATGGTTATCCTGTGTATTGTTAGTGGGCAGAGCAAAGTTTTCTCAGAAGTCTTCATTGCATATTTCAGAGCCTTAGCAAGTTTGGATTTAAATGCAAGTCCAACCCTGCCATCCAGAAATGAAGAACTCAGCTCTGAATATACTCCCTCCTCCCACTCAAGCTACCAGTATTTAATTTTCATAACTAGTGGATAGAACAGCTTGAAAGTTGTATTTTTCTCAGCACAGCTGCCTGACACTTCTCTGTCCACGTTCTTTAGTTCCTGGTTTAGTGACTCACAATAATCTCTTCTTTCTGGATAAAAAGGGTAATTTTCCATTCCCTGAGCATAGCGTAATGCACTGCAGTCCTCCTTGTGGCTTTTGCAGGCAGGGAGCAGGAACGCCAAGGTGTTTTACTTGCTTCATAGCAGCTGCTTTAGACCCATTTTGAAAAGAAAAGGGGAATGACCTTTGTGTGAATGGGTTTAGACTCCCCTTTACTTCTGATCTTAGCGGAGGAGCAAAACCAGGACCACCAACCAAAGTTTAGGATTACTAAGGAAAACTTCATCTTCTCAGTGTCAGCTAAGGAACGGAACTGTACCACATCAGCGATACCGTGTGAAGTAGGAGCGCTGACGTCACCTCAGAGCCTAGAATAGCAGTCCCTTGAGGAATGGATAGATGGAGAGAGCCACTGAGTCAGTAAGTGTGCATTCAGCATTTAGCTTGAATGTTGGAACGGGGAAATTATAAATGGACCTAAGTAGCAGAGAGGTTTTGCCATGTATCTAATATATAAATACCTCTCCCAAGGGGGAGAAAAGCTCCCAAGTGCGGACTTGCCAGCACATCCTGACTCCAAGGCATGTGTCCTACTCAAGCCCTCCAAAAACTGTACTGTCAGCATTTTGTATGATAGTTTTGTGTAAACTGCAGTTGCTGAATTCATGATCCAGACAATAAGATGCCATATTACCTTTGTTATTCCAGCTAGGACTTCTTTGTACTCTGTGACCATTTCCTGAAGCATTTCCAAAGCACGTGAAAAATGTCTTGCCTTCCCCTAAAGACTGCATCAATCAGATGAAGCCAATGCAGCAGGCAGTAAAATATCTCATCCAAAGTCACTTGGCAGTTTATAGCGGTAGAATCCAGATCTCCTGCTCCTACAAAACCAGATTACGCCACATTTTAAACCATCTTAGTGACTATGCTACCAAACTTTATTCCTTCCTAGATTTTCCTGATGGTTGAAGTAATTTCTTGGCGGGAGTAAGCCAAGTTTGGATAAAGTTTCTACAGGGTCTCTTAACACCTCATCTTTTCACCATCATTACATATCATCTGAGAAAGCACAGCTTCAATCAGCATGAGAAACTGCATCATGCTAGATGTTGGAGCAAAGTGTTACCATTTTGAAAAAATGTAAGTTGCTGTTTTCTGAAAGACTTGTGAAATTAATTGCACAAATGCTGTTTCCTGTGACAGCTTTCCCTGAAGGACACAACGTGTAACAATAACTTTCACACTGCTTTTTCTACTTGTATGATGCCTGCCTGGACATTTTTTTTTCTCCACTGAGAAAGTGTGATTTATTTTTTTTAAAGATACCAATAAAAAGATCTCATATAAAAGGATCTCAGTGTGTAGTATTTTAAAATACATTGGAAAATTCCCTACCTCTCCACCAATGCTGTTACTAGGATTCCTTTCTTGTTTTCAGTTTTACAACAGTATAATGGTTTACTGAACAGATCTTATGTCTGCGCAATCTTAGCAAATGCCAAACATTCTCCCTCCTAAAGTTTTATTTTTTTACCTTACATACTAATAATGGGGAATTATTGATCCTGGCAGTATTCATTCACCATCAGAGTTAACAGGTAAATAACACACACACACACACACCCTGCTTCAACTGCAGACGAACATCAGTATGACCAAGAGTACTTCCTACTTAGCTTTAACTATGCTGCAATTACCAAGAATAGGAAACCAAGACATGAAAGTGCCTTCAAATGGCTACCAAAATCAATGCCATCACCTATCTTTTTTTTTTTTTTTTTTTTTTTTGAAAAACATCAAACACTGCAAACTGTATCTGGAGTTCAGCCAAAAATGGAGTCTCTGTGATTATTCTTCCTGAAAACAAACAAACAAAAAAACTTGTGCAACAGGCTCTCTTTCCAGGAACACAACTCACCTGTAATTGTCCTTTCCATGCAGCAGTATCCATGAGCACACAGAAATTAGAGAAAAATTAACAATGATCGTTTCAATCATGTATCCACTTTACTTGCGAGGATAACATCTATTAGCTGTAGTAGACTCAGTCCTCTACATGGTGTAGCCTTCCAAGAAGAGGCTGAGAGAGCACTAAGTTAAGTATTTAAAAATACTCTCCTTCATTTTTAATTACCATTTTTATCCTCCTATGCATTTGGCATCTCGCTAACATTTCTGTTGGCAATTTTGCTAACTAATTTCTGTTGGCAAAAATTGCTAACATTTCTGTGGGGCATTTTTGTACATAAGTCAACCACCTATAATCTTCAGTAGAATCACCAGGTCAGAATTTAATTCTTACACCAAGAATTCTTACACCAAGAAAGAACGGTCAACCCACTCAACTGTTCAGCAAAAGGATGAAAAAATGAGAATAAATGCTTGAAAGAAAGGTAAGCAAAACATCATAAAAAAACACTAGAGCTCACCTACCTTACAAATACTTTTGGCTTAAAATACGAAGGAGAATAATTAAAGGTTTAACTTTTGTTGTTGAGATACCGATGTGGAATATTTTATCCAGGAAATTGTGTACACAGTCCCCACAACTGCTTATGGAACAATCCAAGTTTTTGCTATTTAGCTTTCTAGCTTTTTATTTATTTTTCCCCTGCTGAGCTGTGTGGGTAGTAAGTCACATTATCTACATTGGCATGACATGTCATGCATGCAAATGCATGACAATTTTGGAGTACCATGGTGCATAGCGGCTTTTAGTGTCTTTACAGGAAATAAATTTTCAGTAGTTCCTCGTAGCGTAGCTTTTTTTGTTCGTTTGTTTGTTTCTGAAGATTATGCTGTTGCATGCTGAAATGGCTTTCCTTAAAAAGATTTAATGATTTCAACTTCATTCCTAAATTAATGTCTGTATTTTGATCTTTATCTCGTTTTTGTTGAGGTAAGAAAAATTGTAACACAAAGTAAAAACTACTGAGTGCAGCATTGAATAAGTGGAAACTGAAAAGGTTGAAATACAAGCTTTTGAAAATATTCCATATTTATAAACTATTTGATGGTAAATGCATTGACTACATCATCATTAGTCAGGACCTGCTTCAGATCTTCTTTAAAGGTATGAAGGGAATTCATGTTACGCAGGTAAATTAAAGAAATAACAACAAAAGAGATAAAACATCTATTCTGGAATAAAAGGAGGATTATTCAAAATAACTCTTCTACTGTAAATGTGTCTCAGCTATTGCAGAACAACTTTCACCTAAAAATCAGTCTGTAGACCTTTAATCTTACACTTTTTTTTTTTTTAAGGAATCACTTAAAAATACACATATTGAGTATTATAACAATATTAATTCATTCTTTTAAATATCAACTAGTACTGGAAAAATCTAGTTGCTAGGATGCATAATTTGAAGTTGTATGAAAAATGGAATTGTACTTAAAGATAATTAGAATCATTTAGTCACAGAGCCACACTGCAGGAAAAGATGTCTCCCCCACTCCATCCTCCCCACATACACACGAAGACTTCTGGAACAGATTTTTGCTTTTGCTTTTTTTTAATAAGTCCATAAAAGCCAAAGGATTTATAAAAGCACATGCAAGTCCATTTACATCAACAGATCAGTAACAAGTTCCAAACTCTCCTTAGTACAGAAACTGTCTTTAAGACTGAAAGTAGTAAATAAAACAGGACACCAGAACTGACAACTAAGGTGACAACAGCAGCTTTGTCAGCAGAATTCCTGGATTGTTCCTGGGACATGGATAAGGATGCGTGTGTGTGTGGAGGAATGTTACACAAATCCAACTGGAATCCCCCAACTGTAGCTTTGGAGAGAACAGCAAGAATGGGTTGGTTTTACTCTTTTACTAATCCATTTTAAGTCATGGATCTCAAAGATATACAATTTTCTAAGCATTTTCTGTTTTGTGATTGCAACCTAGATTCTTGGTTTCATCTTTCCCTGAAAGAAATAATATAAATAAATATAAATGGAAACAGAAAAAGATGTCAGGAAAAGGTGCAAGTCCTACTTTCAAATACCATGAGGAAAAAAAGCAGACTCTTCTACCATCTGTCCTCTCCAATCCCAATCTATGAAAAGATAACCAACAGTGAAACAGTGAGGGGCCACTTTTTTTTTTTTTTTTTTTTTTTTACAAATATTCACAGAACCTTTAACACAGAGTAAAAAGAAGAAAAGCCATTGAAGTATCTTAAAGACCGCCTTTCTTTAGTACAAAAGAACCCAATTTGTACTCCTGCTTCACCGTTCACTTTTCAATATTTGTACTTGAAATAAACAAGATAATTTCATACTGTACAAAATAAAATAAAGGTTACTCAGGTTTGCCTTTTCTCAATAGTTTAGGGACAGGAAGGACATTAGGCACATTTAACTGTTGCTAGTTTAAATCATACAGTAGTTTAATGTTGCTGCAAAAATAAGACCATTTTGCTCTCATATTTTTTTTTTTCCCCTCAAGATTTTTTCACCTAGCACACCAGCACTCTGAAGACAGACCCAGCATAGTCCTTGGGTTTGCCACAAGTAATCCACTTTTTTCTTCCTTGGAAAAAAACAGGCACTGACTTAGAGCTTGTCTGACTGGCAGGAAGACCAAGATTTTTCCCTATCTACAGAAAGGTATGACCTGTGACTTCTGTGTACACTACTATTATGACTCTGTCTAACCACAAGTGATTATGTGCAGCAAAATATAGTGAAATCATTCCCTCTCTGACCAAATAACATTTCACAATCTTGTACTTCGATAAAGACTAAGTGCTAACAGAGAATTTGAAAATTTTCAGTGTCAATTACAATGAGACCTGCAAACATTTCATGGCATCTCAATTATTAGTCCACAACCCCTGACAAACACAATAGTTACTGTTACCCCACTGGTAAGAATTATTGTACTGAGCAACTGTTAACTGTGTACAGGACTGTGACCAAATCAATGACTATGGGATAAATGAGTTTTCCATAATCTAATCAGTTTTCCATAATTAGCAACTTTCAGTGATCTCAATATCTTTCTAGACTTTCAATTTTTGTGATTAAACCTCTGTGGCAAAAAAAAAAATATTTTCCAAGTTAATTAGTGATATAAGTTACACACATTAGTTAGATGCTGGCAACAATGAAAGCAGCAACATTAAGAGCAAATTTTCACTAGGAATGAAAGCTTCTTAGTGATTTAGATAACTTTGTCAGTACAAGTGAATCTCTCATGCTGACCACTATTTATTTATTTAATTTGGATGGTACAGTATGTGCCTAATGACTACTCAAGTAATATATAGAAAATTGAGAAAGCAGTTCTTGGAATTTCACAGAAATCAAATAAAAGTCTTATAGCCCATGGCAACATCCATGGTTTTTATTGCAGTAAAATATCAGTAGGTGTTCTTCATCCTATTTATATTAAGATTTCTTTTAAAGAAAAGGTGCTGATATTTTGTATCATTTCACCTATGAGGTAGGTGGCACTTTCATATAAACAGCTTAAATCAGAAATGAAGCCAGCTTTAAGCCTGCAACGAATGCTGGTTCGCTGTCTGTTCAAGTCAACTATTAAATCACAAACATGAAAGAATTCCTCATCTCAAGAGACAAACACCAAGTCTCTGAAAGCAGAGTGTTGGCCAAGCGCAGACAGGTGCCTTTCTCTTGACAGAGGTCAGCGGAATTCTGGCTTCAGTCTCCAGACACCCTCACCGTTAGGGCTTCTATGGAAGGTGCAGAGATTGCGGAGAAGTTCTCTAAAGACGCAAGACTGTGCTGCAGGCAGTTTGGAGTCAAATTCCTGCAGTATTTCCTGAGTACTAGCCTCACCATCCACACGGGCCTGGAATGCTATGAAGTTCCGCACATCCACCAGCAATTCATCGTATTCTGTTGAAACTGCAGCTGGAGTGGGTGCTTGATGAAGATTCTCATCTCCCTCACTCTCTGTCCTCTGTGGTAAAATAAGGTGGTTTCTTGCCCTCATCTTAGCTAATAAGGATGAAGACTCTAATGCACTGGATGATGATTCTCCTGTTTCTGATTTGCCATCGAAGTGTGCACTGGAACTACTACTCTTTACATTTTCTTTCTTTATTGTATCCGCATCCTGCAAATAAAAATACAGACTATGGATTTTGAGATACACTGAATCTGTTGAGCAAAAATCTGCCTGCAATTTAGACTTAAACAACACCTGAGCACACAGAAACTACACATCCGAAATACACAACAAAGAGTATGTTCTCATCTCAGAGCATGCTGCAGTTTGCTGTACTTGATTAGACTTTATCAAGATGCTATATTAAAAAATGAAAAATCACATTCTTGAGAGACTAAAAATTCTAGAACTACATAATCATGTGACAAATAGGTATGTGGCACACACCTACATTATGAATCAGATTTGTTTCATGAATCAGAACTTCACATATATCAGCTATCAGAAGAGGAATACTAGCTTGAGTCTCTTACCTTATTCTTTCTCCCAGGTGATACACAAGTAGAACGCGAAGAAAGCAGCATAAGGTTTCTTTTTTGACCAAACCGACTCCTAAACATGCAAAAGAATTAACTCCATAAACATCTCTCTAAAAATGATTCAGATTCTTTTGCCAAAGACACCGATTGGGTTTGCATTATAGGGTTCTTAAGAGTGTTATGCCAACCTTTCTCCCCTCTTACCATGCAAGAGGAATGTTTTCTTTGTACTTTAGAATGGACATCCTAGCTTTGTAATATGTCATTCTGTTTTTATTAAACATAAAAATGAAACTCCACGTTGATGCATGGTACTACAAATACAAGGTGCAAAAAAAAAATATATTTTTTTAAATCTACAGCATTCTAAGGAACTCTTCTATTTTTGGATAAGCAGCATAAGAAGTGAACTTACTTTGTTCCTGCTGGTGCACCTGAAAGACCACTTGTGCCTGTCCAGGTTGGCACACCAGAAGCAGCTCCTAAACATCGCTGTCGAGAGACTTTTAAAGCTCTCAGGGCATCCTGGGCCACTCTGTTTGCTTCTGCTTCTACCAGCACATAATCTGCACTGGAAGCTTCTATAATGGCATCATGCTTCATAACACTGTGCACTCCTAGCAAACAGAGCACACAAAAAAAGGTGAAGGAGGACACCTGTTAATTTACACATTAATTTGTAAAATTAAATATTTACCATTTAAGTGAAAGCCACAATCACTTTTTTTTTTTTTTTTTCATTTTCAGATCGATTATATTCAGCACTTCAGTATAGTCATTTCTAGTAAGAGATCCCCCCTTCTATCAGTTGAGCAATCAATTTGACAGCAAACCACTTCTGGTGTGCTGATGAGGTCATTATTCACAAAAGACTTAGCAATTATGTGGGTAAATTGATCATTTCTATTGTTATGGACAGTACAGACAAAAGTGAAACTCTTGTCTAAATGAAGGTTGGTTATACGCTTATTTCCAGAAGAACCACTGTATTACTTTCACATCCAAAAGTTTCTGGAAGGCTGGCTGTTTGTGCCAAGGTAATTAGTACATTTATAACCTAAGCATTTCAACAATGAACATTTTAACATGTCACTACAGTAACAGAACAGATACAGTACATTTTGTATTGTAACTCTAACAATCACAGTAACAGAATGACTCCCTTCCTCACTTGTATAGGCTTTGTATACCTCTGTTTAAATAGTCTGGCACTGTTGAACAGTTACCTGATTTTTTGAAGAGTTTCTCTAAGACATAATCATCATTTTTCTTTGGATCTTCTTCCTTCTCTTCGCTGTCCTCCTTTCTGTAGCGCTTTTGTTTCACTAGATGAGGAATACGCTCCCCTTCAAACTTGGCATCTTTGTGATGTTTCTTCTTAGACTTATCTTTGTGGCTCTCATGTGACAGCACATCCACCTTATGCTTGGTTTTTGAGGTACATTTATAATGATTATTGTCCAATTGCCCATCTTCAGTTTTAGCAACCTGCTTTTCCCAAGAGCCAGCTGCACTATATGCAAGGGTAAAATCTCCCTCGACATTTACATTAGCTGCTCCATGTATTTCATCAGTAACCACGACGTTTAGAGAGTTGGCATTCTCTGAAGACCCCGTATCACCTGGCAATGACTGGGACATACATTTGTCATCTGTTTCCAAGCTTTCCTCCTTGTTTTTATTCAATGAATTTATATTAGTAGCAGCCTGTGCATTATCTTTTGCATAGCTATTTTGGTTAAAGGTTTCCAAATTTCCTTTGGTTTCCTCACTTGTTTCTATTGCTTTAGAAGAATTTGTCATGTGGCTGGTTGAGTAGGAATTGGATGACTTGCTGTACTTTGGTGAGCTGCTTCTTCCAAGATGGAGACCACCTTTCGAAGTGTCACCATCAGATGGCTTTTCATGTTTCCGTTTCAGTTGGTGTTTTGGGACTTGAACATCTGAACCAGTACCTGAGGGATGAATAAAATAGATATTAATTTATCAAATACTTCAAACATTTTTTTTTCCTATTTAAGAGATTAGAAAAGAGTGTACCTGCAAAAATTGCACTTGTTTCTGTCCCCTGAGACACATCTGGGCTGCTCAGAGTAAAAAGCTCATAAAGATCATTGGATTTGAAAAAGCGCCTCTGCTTAGGGTCTTTCAGCACTCTGTTTGTTAAAAACTGTTTGAAGATTTGTCTAAAAAAAGAAAAAAAGTACTCTGTACATGAAACAATGTCTAGCTATGTTTAAGTACTGAATATAGTACTTAAAAAGAAAACTGTATAAGCACTAATGTTACCCTGCAGAATGATTAAGCAGTGGGAAGATTATGTTAGTTTCCAAAAGACAATCTTGAGTTAGTAACTTTCAAACAACCAACTAAATTGTTAAACACGGGGATTTACTGTTTCACAACAATCCCATAACACAACAGGTAACCACCATCTTGAAATGTCCTGTGAGGCATCCATTAACTAAGCAATAAATAACTTCACAGCTAGAATTTTTTTTTGTCCATTAAAATTGAAAAGCTTGCATATATCACAATAAAGCTATCCAAAAGCTCTTTCAGTGAAAAACAATTTCTTGTTAAAATGACATTTTCATAGTTCAGTTGGTTGAAGGGATCAAGAGCAGCAGTGTAGTTCACAGTCTGATGGTGAGGACTGGATGACAACCAGTGAAAAGAGAAAGCAGAATTGGGGTTGCGAGGAAGAGAAAATACAGCCCATTTATAGAGGACTGAACAAAACAAATTCTGAGGGGAATTAAGCTGCAAAAAGTCTGCTAGTATTGGTAGATCTACTTTTATGCCATGTTTATACCATGTAACTTTTGATTACAGTGAGCATTGTTTTCCTCTACAAACAAAAACAAACAAACAAAACAAAAACAAAAACAAAACAAAACAAAAAACAAACAAAAAAAATGCATCCCCAAGAAGGGATGGGAATCACTTCTCAGAAAACGTTTGTTTTAGTTCTACTGGTCTTAAACAGGGAAGCTATTTTAAAATCCAACTGGTAAAAACTATGTTCAAACATAGGTACCAGGTACTGTAGTGCACCCATCTTTTTAGTTTTCCAGAATTAATTGAGCTTCATCGGTTCCTGCAAGGGAGATCACATATTTGCGAGCAGGGAAACAAGGCAAGGGGAAAAGACAACTTGCTTAAAGCATGAAGTCCACTGACTGGTCTGGAAATTAATTTTATTTCTGACGGCTGTCCTGACCCTTAGAACCCACTTCCTAGATGTGGTCAGTGTTGCTCAAACACATGTATGCCAGAGGGATGCAAGCCAACCAACAGCGGATGCTTTGTGTCAATGTGGTAAAGCAGAGAAAAAAAATGAACTCAATAAGTGCCAGTACTTCATTATTTAGAGCTTTCCATTCATCTGCATTTTCAAAGAGGATACTCCTGTTCTAGCCAGAGGACTCCCATGTATGTTGTTCATTTGGAATTCATATGAGTGAAGCTAACTACCGAGAAAGCTGAACGGGAGAGCAAACAAAAAGATTTAATTGATTCAGAAATGCAAGCACTTTAAGGCTTTAGCCATATTTTGGAATAAATAACAAATACGATTGGCAGTTCTGGGGGTTTAATTCTTGCATTTTGGAACAATTTGGGAATAAAATCAAATTGGCTTGAAGAACAGCAAACACACATGCATACTGCATACATTCTTACGTATCGTATGGATAACAAAAAACTTGTTGATTTCAAATTACACCTCAGACTCATCAATTCTCATGTTCTGAATAAGCAGCTCATTTTTCTAGTCTATGCCTCATACTCTAATTTACAGTGAATTCTAAATGGGTGGGACACATCTGCTAGAACAGATTTACAAGGGGTCTCGGAGCCAGAGAGGCAGTATCAGTGTGTGTGTAATATTTAAAGCCTATTTATCAGATGAAATTTTAAAGTTTTCCATGACTATCATGACCAAAGTTGGGGGTTACATTCCATGTGAGCACATACACAGGTGTTTAACTGTTACACAACTTCAGATTAGCTGCAAACATTTTCTTGAGCACAGGGCTGTATTCAAGGAATCATTTTGACTGACCTGTGGTATATCTTCTCTTCAATAGTACCTGCAGTGAGAAGCCTGTACACGGTCACTTGTTTCTTTTGACCTATTCTCCAAGCACGCTCCCGAGCCTGAAACCCAAAAGGTTTGGTTACCAGACATTAGCCTCCTAGACAAGTATTTGACACCCAGGATACCACTGTTTCAAACCTAGATTGGACATTTAACAAATAGTTCAAAAAGTTAATAGTTATGGTATTTCTACAGCATTAAAACAACTAATTCAGAAGGAGAGGAAAACAATTTAGAAAGCTTATCTATGTAGAAAGACAAGAATACGATTGTACCAAGAGTTCTATTTTGGAATCTCAAAGAATAAATTAGTATCTTAAAATTAGAACTCACGTCTGAGTTCTAAGTATATATCCCAGATAGATACGTTACACAGGCTTGTTCCAAAAGAGATCTACTTATATATATTTCCTTTGAATTTTGCTCCTTTTTCTCAACTGAAAGCTTTTATTGAACAAACATCTTGAATCAACCACTAAAACAGACCGCTCCAGGTCAGACTGCACACTTGCAGATCTCAGAGTTATGCAGGATTTCTACCAGAAATCTTTTTTTAACTCTCAAACATGTAAGCTCTGCATACTGTTAAGGGATCTGATAATGTAGAGTCTCATAGCATCATCAAATAAACAACAATTCCGTTAAGGTGTTGGCTTAAAAGCAGCTTCTCCTAAGGACACAGCTACATATCATTATTTATTGACAAACCCAATTTAAGCAATATTATTTGTTCTCCTTTTCTTACCCTACATCGCCACCAGAAACAGTCATGCCTGTTCAACAGCAGTTATACTCTTCCTTGAGAAACATCTAGTCTGTTTATTTATTTGGAAAAAAAAAATACAAAAACCTCCAGTCCATTTCAACTGTTTGTTTTGCTAAATTCTGATTATATGAATCGACAGTACTGAAGAGTGGTAAGATCTAGCAGCATAAAGGGGATGTGGTGGGAACCGCTTAAATCGGCTTTGCCACAAGAGCAATCATAATGTAGAGCTGTCCCCTAACTGACCATTGCTGGCAGCAGCAACTTAGGGAGCAGCAACATACTGCTTTAACACTATAGATGTCATATCATCTTCACTTTTATTTCAACTCAGCTGGTAAATGGAATGCAATGGACCAAACTCACCTGTGTGTCTGTACTGGGATTCCAGTCAGGATCATAAATAATAACCCGGTCAGCACCAGTTAGGTTGACTCCAATACCACCAACACGGGTTGTCAGAAGAAAAATAAATATGGATTTGTCCTATAATGCAAGATAGAAATTACTAAAAGAATTACCAAAGCACAAGATCATTTTCATTATTTCCTGGATTCTTTTATTATTATTATTTGCAAAAATCCAAAGGGAGACAAGAAGAAGAGTAAGTTTCCTCATTTATTTAATATCTCTTTTGACAAGTAAAAGTAGTTTGATCTAGATTTAATTTACTGTTGCCCAACAAAAATTCTTTTTCCTTCCTTCAACCCTTTTTCTTCTTCCTTTTTTCTTAGCAGAAAACACAACTTGTATGAAAAAAAAGATGACGCTTTTCCCCTTACACTAAGAAAGTGGTTTAATTTGACTGAACTCCCCAGTTTTGTGTCTCAAACTTGAAGTAGTAATGTTTTTTGATCCTAGTGGGTCCCTTGCAACTCAAAATATTATGAGTCTAAAAACAGACCAAAAAGGAGTGCCAAGAATTCAAGGTAAGCCTAGATATTATGCACACTAATTAGCGTATAGGATGCAACATCTCACCTCATTATATCTTGTTATAAGGGGCTGTCTGGAAGCTATTGTTGTGGTGCCATCCATCCTGAGGTAAGAATAGCTTTTGTCTCTCACAAAGGCTTCAAGGATCTGCAACATCTGTTGTGATAGGAAAAAAGAAAAAGTTAATGAAATCCAGATGTGAAGACTGCAACTCTGATTAAGTCATGAGAATTTCCGGTACTGATCACAGTGCCAATCAAATAAACAAGAAAAATAACCAACAACTTGTGAATATAAAGTGAGCAGAAAATTCATCAACATATGCAATTGGGGTAAACAAAAGAATAGTTATTTCATTGCTGAATAAAAGACTGGAATGTTTGTATTTGGTGTGGGAAACCATGAGCTGTGGTCTCAAGATAATTTAACCAGGTAAGTGGTGCAGCATTCCAGGGAATCCACAGAACCAAGACAAAATCATGAAAATACAGGGAAAATGAATGAAGGTTATGCTGGCCCAAAACATGCAATTCCCAGGATTAGATGTAACAGACTACCAGTTCTATCCTGAAATTGTGCAGAAGGGACAATAAATACATCACCGCTGCTTCAGTCTGGTATTCTACATGTATGGGTACAACTGACTGAAGCTTTGGCCCAATATATTCAATTTGGGCAACACTTGCCACAACATTGTCATTCCAGTAAAGCTTATGAGCTTTGGAACTGGTCTCCAGTTATTCCAAAGACATTACATTTTTTTTTCCCCAATAACATAATATTAATTTTATTAGAAGGACACCATAAAAGAACAAGTCTGTTTTTAATTACAAGCCGTATTGGAAGAAACACACACTTTTTCAGTTTTACTAACAACTAAAGTAAAAACAATTAGGTCCTCTTACTTGTCTTGACTGAGTGAAAAACAACACTCTATGACCTTGCTTGTGCCATATTTTCAGCAAAGACTCTACCACTATCATTTTTCCAGAGCGTTTCCAAAATCCAAACTGATCTGCTTCCTCCACTTCAGCATCTGGTACGCCCTTCAAAATCCTGGGACCACCAGAGAAGAGGTCAGGGTGGTTGCAAATCTTCCTCAAAGCTACTAGTCCTGGGAAAACCTAAAGAATACAGGAAAAAAAAATCCTTGACAAATACTTGTCGCTATGTGAGTTGTGGCTAAGAACAAGAAAAAAAATAATGTATTCATCTAATCATCATCAAGAAGAGTGTTTTTAATAGTGGTTTGCTCTTTAGAGAGACCAATGGATGCCAACACTTGTATCACAGAACTTCTTGGGAAAAAGCAGTACAAGAGAAGGTCAATGAAAATACATAACAGCGAACCTATTCTGATGACAAGGTTAAGTGTATTCTGCAACAATTTCCACATTAGCAGAAGCAGTCCCTAGCTATAGCTCATGGTCAGACTACTCCTATTCAAAAAAAAAAAAAAAATCTATCAAGTTTGTTCTATTAAAGTAACGTATTAAAGTTCTTACTAGGAAGCATGCCCACCAGAATGCATGGTAACAAAGAACAGATATGTGAACACATTTAAACAAACACATGATGCTGGAAACCATCACTTTTGATGCCATATTAGAAGAGTTCTATTCAGTTATTTATTCAAAAATATTACAAGTGTTATTAACTCATCTGATATAATGAGCACTCATAAAAAAAAAAGGTTTGAAAGAATCAATCTTCCATCACTAAAAATTGGATACGCCAGCACACAATCTACGGTCTACCTGGACAACAATGGGGTTTTGTTTTTTCAGCTGGGATTCACAGGTGTCATCACAAAACATCCAACAATAACACTGACATTCACTGTAAAAAATTTTCAAATCTCTAGCAAATATGAGAGCCTATTTTGTAACACCTTAGCAAATTTCTGCAGATAGTCTTGTACAAGCTGCCTCTTAAAGGCATTATTATATATAAGGAGCTCAAGCTCCTTAAAATAATTTTCATTGTGATAACTAAAATTGCTATCCACTCAACGAAACTTGTCCCCTGTACCATTGCAAGATCTGGAAAAAAAGTCAAAACAAGGGTCAGGTCAATATCTGCTTTGTTTAGCACTGCAATATACATGGCTGTAATGACCATGCAACTAGCTAAAGTCACTGAGGGTGAGGGGAGAAAAGACTTCACAGTTCACAAGATAAGGAAATGTAGTAAATAATGCATTATAACAACAACAACAACAAAAATAATATCCTTATTACAAAAAAATAAATCTGTGCCCTACAGCTAAAATGGGAGTGAAAAGCGTCCACTGCACGTGTACAAATGTCAAATGGGCCAAATGTATGAAATGTAAGAATAACAAGGAATAGCAGACCTTTTACACAGGCAACAGCAGGCATTTGAAACTATATTTCTATTACTGCTGTCATCCTTGCCACGGCAATTTCAACACCTACGTTGTGAGGATTGAGTCAAACAATGTTGAAGTGACTACAAAGACAATAACAAGGATGCTTGTTATTTGCTCTAGTATATACTAAGACTGAAATCATCAACTGTTGCATCAAGAAGTTCCCATACCTGATGTGTACTTTCAGGGCAAATTACTCTTCCTTTGCTTTGCATTTGCAATTGGATGAAAGCATGCATACAGTTATCTACTGCAGGTCATCTAATAAGCCATTAATTTGTTCCCAGGACCACAAACATATCCTGAAGCCCATTCCATTCCTACTTTTATCTGGTCACGTCATTGCATAGGAACCACTTACTCTATGTATTCCATGAAACAGTTCTAGGAAAAAAAGCAAATATCCACAAAAGCAGAACTGAGATGAATATGTTTTCCTTTCTGTTCAGAATCCAGCTAAAAGAATGTGGAGGTCAATCCATGACTTAATCCATCAACCTCTACCTGTCATTAACCTTAATTAATACCAACCTGCATGTCTCCACTGAGAATCTGGTAGACTTCTTTAGAGTCAATGAAATTTTGATAGACTTGACGCTGCTCATCTGTCAAACGACAAAAGAGGACCTACCAAAAACAAACAAACAAACAGCTCAAGCCCAACTTGTAAACTTCAGACTGAACAAATTTTAAAGTTTTACAACGTGGAACATGCTACAAATAAACCTTACAGACACATCTAACACACTGAAATACTGAATTAAAAGATATTGTAGAGACCACTAGAAATAAACATTTGTTAGAATTTTTAGAGAATGAACATAAACACTGAGATGGGTTTCATCATATTTTCTGTGCCATTTCCCAGTTGTTTTTTCCTCTCAAATTTTAGTTTTGGAGGAGCTGCCATTTTTCAGTTTTAATGAGGTAACTGTGCAGTGTTGACATTCCCTCAAAGCTACTTTTATAGGAAACACTTCTCACGGTGCCTTACAAATTTGTCCCTTACAAATTGCAAATTCTCAGAACCTCCTGTGAAAACAACAGGTTACTAAACATAACCTGTACTATCATTAGCATTTGAGTGTGAGCATATAATGATTTTTCAGGTGGTTTGATGAATTAAAATGGAAAAAAAATTATGTATTTACATCCTGAAAGGCACCCAATATTATGCTTTACGTCAAACTTACATAATGCCCTGTGACTGACAAGAACAAAAATATAATTTGTTTGATCTGCTTATGATTGCATTCTTAACAGTAGCCCAGATTTAAAAAGTACACGGAAATTCAAAATTTGATTATCTACAGTTAAAATAGCATTTCAACTGTTATTAGGACAAATTATTGACAAATGTTCGTGAGAGACTGGATTTGGGGGAGGAAGAGGGCTCAGATCTAGTAGTAATGATAAGCAAACCTGTTCATTTTTATCTGGAAGCGAAAGGCTCATTTTAACATCAGCCTTCATTCTTCTCAGCAAGTAGGGGTTTATGGTGTCCCGTAACACACATGCACATTTGTATGCAGTTTTTACCTGAAAAAGGAAGAAAAAACAAAAACTGTACTTTGATTCTTGATATCAATTTTAGCAAAAAGCAAAATTCAATAATTAGTAATAGGAAAGTCCTCATAAAATGAGATGCTTTATGATTTATGTGGACCTACAGTTATTTACTCAATACAACATGAATTACAATAAATTCATGATAGCAACAATAACACAGAATAACTCTTCCTCAGATACCACTCATTTATCTTTAGTGAGTTAGTGGAATTTGAGACCAGAAATAAGATTTCTTTTAAAAACCAATCTGAGTATAAATTTGCACAGAACCAAAAACCCACATGAATAACCTCTAATACAAATCAAAGATCAAAAAAAGGCCTGAAGCAATGGTGGTTACTAGACAATAAGTGAAGATTAGTGTCCACTTGAGACTATTAAAAAAAAAAAATCGGTAAAAGAAAATCCCCATGATCACAGAAACTAAAGGTCACTCTGGTCTCAAATGGAGCATATGGTTCTATAATGGGTAATGGATGTGTGAGATGGGTATTAACTGTACGTAATGGCTAAAAATACCTTCATTTCTCTTAAAGCAAAACAAAGAATACAATAAATTATTGATATGTAAAAAAAACAAATTAGCTGTCCAATTTTAAATTACAAAGCTTCGGACAAGGGAGGCATTTAAGCTCCAAGAAAAAACTTTAGAAACGTATACGTGCAAAACATTAAAAATAATATTTAATAGAAAGCAAATTTGTTAGCATTTATATGCAACTTTAGTCTACAGATTACTATATGATTTATCTGTTAGGCAGCTTGAAATGTGTTTACAAAGTTGTAGAGAACTGTAAATGCAAATATTAATAGGCATATTTATTCAGAAGATATTGCAAATAAATTTAGTTTTCAAATTAGTCTATATACTTTCAGACTTCTGATACCTATTTTTGTCTTAAAAAGTGAAAATAGCTTTCTGTTTTAAGCATTCCTCAATAGCATCTGAAACAATTTGCTGAAGCTTGAAATCAAAGAGGAAAGTTCTATTTAAATGTATCAAAATATGAGATTACTCCTCCAACTTGCATAACTTTACTTTTTATCAGAGAATACTTATGTCTTTTCAACTTTCTTGACAAGAAACAATTGTGTATATGCTACGCCTCTCTATAGAAGAAATTGTCTCATTTAGTTGAATATTTTTTTCACATACGCATAAGTAAAACATATACATGTGACTACTGAAAAAGCGTCTAGATTGTAAATCATGAGGTACATTTAAAAGTCAGTTTCTTAACAAAATAACATTTTTTCTACTGAACTGATATATTTGATGCACTTACCTGCACAGGAGAGGCATTGGAGTATCCTCCCATGGTTATTGGAACAGAAAATTGCTCCATGAACACAGGTAGCGTTCCCAGTTTCCCTGGGAATATAAAGTCAAAGAGGGACCACAGCTCCTTTAGGTTATTTTGCATAGGAGAGCCAGACAAGATGATGCGATGGGGTGTGCGGAACTAGTAATTAAAACAAAGCAAAATTAAAACAAAAACAGAAGTAAGTCATTTTCATGGCTTATGGTATAACGTGATTCCTGCTTCTGAGGATTTTCAATTCTACCACCAATGAATTATCATTTTATAATATATGGCCCCATGCTACTAAAATAAACAACTTTATGTAATATATTGCCCAAAAACTGTTAGTAGAAAATAAAGATTAGCATTAATTCAACATTTGTTCCTAATGGTAAATTCCTACTCCACTTAACATTTCTGATGCTTTTCTTTATAAATCTACTGATGTAAACTCATTTAAAATATTAAGTAAATTAAATAGTCAAATATAGAAAATTGTGATTTATGCTTTATTCCTTCTTAATGGTCAAATGTGTACTTTTATGATAACTTAATAAGGCTATTAGATCTGGGTCCTCCTCCCCGCCACACTGAAAATCTTTCACCTGTTTTTGATAAAGTACCTGCTTGCACGCAAGTGTTACTGCAGCATTTGGATTTCGGATTTTGTGACCCTCATCCAAAATCACATAATGCCAGTCATAGCTGTGGATGTTATCCTGCATCAGTCGAATGTATGAATAAGAGGTAATTAAAATTCCATGGCATGAAGCAATTTCGCGAATTAGTTTCACCTAAAAGCAAGAAGTGCATGCTGTCAGTAACAGAGCAAGACTGAAAATTCAGACTTGCAGAAGTACAGGTTTACTGTCCAAGATACGTTTAAAAAGTTTTGAAAGAGCAGATAAATTATTTTATAAAGAAAATCATTGAATTTCACTAAAATAGACTGATCACAGGACTCTCCACTTATCTATAAAAGAATGAAGCACCTGAATATTGTAGTGTAAAAGATCAGAATTTGACCTGAAGCCTGGTAAGAAGGAATCAGTATTTTTTTTTTCCCAAAG
This sequence comes from Aythya marila, assembly GCF_965140915.1. Taxonomy (NCBI): domain Eukaryota; kingdom Metazoa; phylum Chordata; class Aves; order Anseriformes; family Anatidae; genus Aythya; species Aythya marila. The sequence goes on along the minus strand of NC_139048.1, from coordinate 18,320,153 downwards.
GCAGCATCTGAAACTCAAACATGAAATGTGATCAAAGTAACTTCAAGTTCTCCCATACTCACATCACAAATCTACCTTTGTGTACTGCATACAAGATATAATAGAAGGTTAGAAATAAATAAAGTGAAAAACAAAAACAATCACAAAAAATGATTTGGTTAATCCTAAATTCTGTCCTACACTCTTCATTAATAGGATTAACCATTTCTTATTCAACCACCAAATTGCATGCTTCTCTTGTAAGCTATATCCTTTCCCCTTGTCTTTAACTAGCCTTTTTAGCTGTAGATTACCTAGGGCAGGAACAGTCTAGATCACCTTCCTTGAATACTTTCACAGCATCTACAGTATTTGAGAACTGCATCTTTCCTGCATTTGTCCTCCACATATAAATCTAATAGAAGAGTGATATTATCATCTGCTATTCAGGAAGGGAAAGAGCATGGACCAATTTTTATTTATTTATTTGGATGTATTTGGTTATTTGGATCAAGGTGCTTAACTGTTACAGAAATCAACTGGAATTAGGTGCTTAAGCATCTTTGCATATCAGGACATAAATGAGGTCACTGAAGCTTACATAGGGAAGGGAAAACAAAACCAAATTTCTTTTTTCCCAGAGGGGCATCCTAACTATGAAGATAATCTTTCTTTCTGCTATATTGTGTTTACATAGCAAGCAGGAAAATAGGACTGTCATTAGCTGCAACTGCATTGCCAAAAAAAAAAAAGCGTCAATCTCATATGTGTGAAAGATATATAAACTGGTAACCACCAATTCTAAATTTTTGTTTTAGATTACTCACAAAATAGCCAAGCTGCAACCAGAATTAATCCCTGCTTTTAGTCAGAGGATGTCAAAGCTACCTTAAAATCTGTGGAAGCCCAAGCCCATTCTGTATTTACAGTTGCATGAACTTCATACCCTATTTTACACATTAATTCACTGCTAGAGTACAATGACTAGTTATTCAGTAGTTTTCCAGGAGCTGCACGTATTAGTCCATGACATAGGACCTGAGCAAAATGTGGCAAAAACAATGGGAGTTTTATCACAGTTTTAATGTACACCATATCAGCATGCAGGGGCAAAAGCAGATGATGATGAGCTGGGGGGCAATTCTGTATTAAACAAGTACAGTGAGTGTAACAAAAAAAAAGTACTGATAATAATTTTTTTAAAAGTAGAACCACTGCAAAATTTGCTAAAGAAAGAGAAAAATGAAAAAGAATCACATTCCTAAAATATTTGCATATTCAAAAACATCAAGAATACTTATTAGAAATGTGTTAAATAAAAAAAAAAAAAAAAAAAAGTATTTCTGAAGGAATCATATTGTGTTAAGAGTCCATGATCTTGTAAAATTTCTTACCATGACTTCTTGCTTAGGAGACGTAATCCAAGATTCAAAATGTTTTTCTGCATTTAACTGTGCAAAAGCTTTTACTTTCTGATTATCATCTCCCAGTAAAAACATGACACATCATCTAATGTCAATGCTGTGATTCTCAAGAGGATATGCAATCTTTACAACAAAATGTATGACAGACATAGCAGGAGTTCTAGGCAGGTGTGAACATCCAAACCTTAATTCGAGCTGATGCATTGCCCACAGTCTGTGACAGTGTCCTGGAGCCCTGGCAATGGCCTATCATAGAATATTGTAGGCATCTCTACCCAAACACTTAAGACAAATCATCTCCGGCGATTTCAAATTAAAAGCTTGTAAAATATGTAACCTCTCCTAGTTTTTGCAATTAATAGGGTATGTCTGCAATTAGCCTGACTTACAGAATGCTACACTGTTGTCATTAAAAGATGTTTTGTGAAAGTGCTGCTGTTATTATGGAGGCTCAAGAGACCAATCCCTCCTAGAGGGCAAGCAGTGGACTAGCAGAAAACAACAGCCATAAATCACGCTGTCAGGTAGCAGAAAGAACAGAAGTGAAACGCAGGCACATGAAGGCCATTCACTGTAAACACACCACAGCAGAATCCTAGTCAGGATTTACTGAACCTGTAATTAATTAAAGTTTCCTTCAAGCTAAATTTTTAATAAACAAGGATTTCTGCTGACAATGAAGAAATACAACACCACAATTTTAACAACTCACACTACAACACCTATTAACTATCATTTTATTGTACTAGAGACTTTGTTAGAGGTTGCTTTAGCTTTAGTTGCAGTTATTTAACTGTAGATCTTTTAAAATATGATAATGGACATGCTGTTTTAATACTGTGGCACTTCAGAATTTGCACTATTTTATCATGTAGTCTTTAATTCACAATTACCATTTGTTTAGATTCAGAAATTTTATTTTATTATTATTTTTCTCTCTTGGGAATACACTTCAATGAAATATTTCAGGGCATACACTGTTAAACTAAAAAAAATAAAAATAAGTTCAGATTAGAGACAAATCCTAATGACAAAGGAAAACAGCTGTTGTTGAGCTTTGAAATTCCGAACTCTGGTCTTTAAAAAAAAGACCTACTACTCCTAATGAACACAGGAACATGCAAATGAATGGAATAAGGTTGATCGTACAGTTTTGTTCAGCACAGTAGTTTAGGCCTTTGCAATTCACAGACAGTATTTTCACCTAACATTGTAGTGATTACATTGATTGTGTTGCAGTCTTCACTGGGACACACGCAACATACAAAGGCTAAAAGATTTTCAGCAAGTACCATTTCTTAAAGCTAAAATATTTCAGTGATGTTTTCCACGGATAGGCCTTTAAGCAAACCTTTTCTTCCTGTTGATTACCTTGCTGTAGATACAAACCCACAATTGTTAATGCATAGAGAAATAATATTTATCTTTTTAGCAGCTAAAGTAGTCCTTTAAAAAAAAATAGTTAAGGGAACGTGTACTCGTTATGCATTACAATGATAATATTCTTAAATAGAAACATGCATGCAAGACTGGATTTGAAGAACTTAACTAGTGATAGCCGTGAAATTCTCTAATCTTTCAGATGCCTTTAAGGCACGTATGAACTCACCAAGATGATACCTACCTGGTCACTTACACAACTATATATAGTTTGTGAATCAAAAATGCATTGTTCAGCAGCCTTTTCACTATCTCATAACCAACCATTAAGTCCAGAGATCCATAAATTCAACCTATAAAACCTCTTCGCTATTTCCCTGCCCCCTCCAAAACAATCTAAATGGCACCACCAAGAAGCTTCAAAAGAACACATTACAATGTTTAATAATGTAAATGTTGCAATGAAAAGAGCTAGAGCACTTACTACATATTTAAGAAGAATGTTATTTGTTATGGCATGATAAAAAGTTTATCCAAGTTTGATCTGTAACACAGAAAGAGTCTTTGGCTAAAATAAAGGTTCTATAAAATAAAGGTTCTATATCCAGTCATGCCAAGAACTGTAATCTTGTTGTTGAGTTTATTTTCTTTGCATGTAAATTATGTACTCTACTGTGAGGGCAGAAGGCTTAAAATCTACAGTGTACAAAGTCAGCTTCAAATAGATGGCTTCAAGGAGGTGCAAGCATCATGAAGTGACAAGTGCTTTTGAGGGTTGCATTTTGTTCAGCATTTGGCTAGAATAAATAAGTAGTTAAGGCTTTACAGACTGAATCTGATTACCACCAGAAAGAATAATTGACCTCAAAGACACTTGTTCTCAAGAAATTAAAAATTCAGCCTAGATCTTTGCAATGCAGCACATCCCGCATTTTATATAAAACCAATATAACTGAAGTTCATGTTGTCTTCATGTAAATCCAAGAAGTTGGATTTATTTCTTTATTTTCTCACATTCTTAGAGGCATCAGAGCACTTGGTATTTACAAGTCACTTTTAAGCTACATCAGGTTTGAGTGTATTAACTGCGAGAGGTTAATAGTATAAAATAGCACCAAAGGACTCTGCCACAATTGCTGTACCATACTCAAACTGAAAGCTGACTTCATGATGGAGGACTACTACTTCAGTTTGATTCTTCTCTCCACTTTAAACTTACACACATTAATCATCACAGAAGAACCAAACAATCTGTGCCCACAAGCAGGAAAAAAAATAAATAAAATAAAGTGTTACATTTCTTCAAGATGGCCTCAAGCTATCTCTGAAGACTACTAGGATGGGTAAGTATTTGCAGCTCGGAGGCTGTGAGTCTGTTCTCAGGTGACAAGTGACAGGATATGACGAAATGGTCTCAAGTTGCACCAGGGAGGTTTAGACTGAATATTAGGAAGAATTTCTTCATGGAGAGGGTGGTCAAGCATCAGAACAAGCTGCCCAGGGAATTATCCCTGGAGGACACTAAGGGACATGATTTAGTGATGGGACTCAGTAGATCAGGCTGATGGTTGGATTTGATGATCTTGAAGGTCCTTTCCAACACAGATGATTTAATGATCCTATTTTTTTTTTTTTAATTTACTTTATTCATAAGCTTGCTCTCTTTTGATTAAAAAGTAACTGTGAATAAATGTGCAAAGAGGTGATGACCACATTAGCAGTGACTCTTCTTTAAAGCATCCTGTTGCAGTTGTCAAAAGATGAAGAATTAGAGCAGGATAAGAGAATGGAACCTAACTAAAGTGACCATATGGTATCCAAACTCTTTAAGTTACTGAGTAGTTATTTGTGGGTGGCATTGGGGAGGTAAAGTTATGAAAACCTGACTATTCCCACAGATGGAAAAAATAGATTCAATTTGTCAAGTTCATTAACTGACAGATACCCCCAAAATTCATGCACACTATTTTATTTAGGAAGAAGTGCAAGCATGTTATTGAGGTCAACGGACTTTTAGGGCTTGAAGACATACCAAGTTAATTGAACATCAGGAAGCTATTAGCACATTAGAGTGTGCTATTCCTTTTTTGCCATGTGCTGTAACTGCATCGATTACCTCACGATATGTTTAATCAAGTGCAATTAAGCACCATATCATATTAATGCTATTACAAGAAATTCAATAAACATTTAAAGAGAAATTAAAAAAAAAAAAAAGTTTTGCTGAATCCTGCAAATCCTGTTAAGTACCTGAAATATGAGGCCAAGAGAAAAAAATAAAAAACTTTCCTTGTTTTTCTACAAGCAAGGTAACAAGGGTTGAAAATCCTGACTTGTCCGAAGTTTCAACTCCAGAAATTGAATAAGAACATGTATATAAAGACATTGGCCAATAAAATTAAAAGCCAGAAAAGGCACTGCTTGAGGAAAATAAAACCAACAAAGTAACATTATCATGAAAGGAGACCAGGTGATATGAACTGACATATTGGTCAACTGAAGAGAAATTAGTTTGCCTGTACAAACAAAAATTATTAAATATTTATCAATATCACGAACATGCAAGGAAAGAATTCACCAGTACTTGAAGCATATATGTATGCTAATAGGTTCCTACATTGATCAGCTGCAGCAAAAGCAGCTAATAATACTGCAAACTGCTTTGTAATTGTAATGTGGACATTAGGAATAGATGGATCATGCCTTTGAGTGACAGTGAGACCTAGTGAAGAGAAACTTCATGGAAATTTATAGAGAAGCTTTGCAAACTAATCAATAGTATAGAGGGCTCTCCACAATGAATTCAGAGAATTGAGGATACATAGCATCTTTCTGGTGTAAGTATCTAAACTACAGGTTACATCCAATTATTTTATTTATTTACAGAATAAATGGGCTTAATTTTTCACTGTACTGTAACGGCGGCTAGCAGAAACTACATACTTCTAAATAACCCGTAGGCAAGCACAGCCTTATGGAAATTGAGATAAAGCAGTAAAGTTCTCATTAAATTCAAGTAGTCTTCTGAAGCTTTTCTGTTCTTTCAGAGAAGCTCTCTCAGTTATCAACTCTCAGATATGTCTACCTTCAGCAGAAAAGCTTAAAAACTTCTCACACCAAATCATGTATGGGCATTACTAGTACATGAGCACCACTGTAAAAGTAGATTAGGTATCATACTGTGTTGGCTATTATAAATGGATAGACTTTTAAAGGAAAATAACATGTTAAAACAATTATGAACTTCAATTCCATAAAAAGCTGAGCTGTCTAACCCTGCAGGGGCCCCATAGCAAGCTTGAACTACTTGCAATCTGGTTTACAAGCAGCCTAGTCATGGCAGAATGGATTTCAGCACAATCAAAATGCTCTGAACAACAAACCTGTTACGTTTAACTTGTTCAAGTAACGTTGTTCTGTATTATAATGTAATTGTACTCCAGGAATGACAATTCCCATTTTGTCCTGTTTCCTAACAAATCTATACAAGGCAGTGAATTTTGTAACTTTTTAAAACAATCAGAGGAAGATCACAAGCTTGCATAGAAACATTCAGGAACAGAAGATACTCTTTTTTTTTTTTTTTTGGCTAGCATGTAAAAATACAAGCTTCTGGAATTACAAAATGCGTGTCAATTATTACCTTTTTGTTGGTGTAAGAACCAGTTTCATGGAGAATGGCGACCCTAAATGGAGGCCACCAAGTGTGGAATTCTTTTACCCACTGATGCATCACAGTAGCTGGACAAACAATCACTGTTGGACCCAATCCCTGGTACCTAAAAGCACACAAACAAAAACCAAACCTTCAACATGAAATAAATACCCTATATTAAAATAATCTGACATATTTGATTATTCAAGTAGAATACAAGAGCTATCGAAATTAACTGGCACTCTTTTTCTATAATTTTTTTTTAGAGGTAGGTAACAATTTAAAAGCTAAAACAGCTTATCTATTGAATGTCGTGAGCTAATGGATAAAGCTATCAAGATAAACACAGAAATAGAAAAGCTCCAAACAGTAAGGCATAAGGGAACATCCTGCATCCTGTGGTGATACAAATCAGGTTTGAGTGACTACCATTTCTTTAAGAGAAAAAGAAATTATTAACAACCCTTTTATTACTTCTACACCACAAAAAAAAAGTCTTGCAAATGGAGTTGCACAGGTCTTTTGCTTCATGGTGATACTATACTATACTATTATCATCACAATTTACAGATAGCGAGATAATACAGGGACTCTAAAGAAACAGAGTATAATATCCAAATAAGTTGAGGTCAGAGCTGGGCTAAAACCATCTAATCCATTTCCTGTTCATAATCAGACATTTGTTTCTGAGATTCACTGAGGAAATGTGTGAAATAAGGTCTTCCTGTATATAAATTTCAGAGCCGCTTTTTAACCATAAAAGAGGACAAAATCTTTTGCACAACAGCCAAACAAGAAATATTACGATCAGGAACAAATACCAACAACCATGCAGGAAGTATACTACAGCAGAAACAAAAATATTAGCTTGGTTATTTGTCAAAAAAACAGTTTACAAAAGGAAATTTATACGCCTTTATTTTGAAGGATATTTCTGCAGAAAATTTCATGAATAAAAAATATAGCTGTGTATTTTGAATGTTCCAAAATGGCTCTATTGTCATAATAGCCAGGTGCTACCAAATATAACAATCTTTGCACTTCTGCACAGTAATGACAGTATGCCTGTCTTCATTTTACAGAATGAGAGCTGAGGCTGAGAGAGACTACAGGAAAGGCTGCAGTGCTAGATTCATACAGCAGTACACTAGCTCCCTCTACACATCAAGGCAATGAGGTATCAAGTCCCTTGGGCATGTTAACAACACAACGATGCCTGCTTCTCAACCACACTAACCAGAAGGTCTTCTGCTTACTAGACTACACAACTGTCAGACAGAAGCTAACCAGTTAGTGTTAGTACCTTCCTAGTTCAGAGCGCAGATGTGGAAACTACTTGAACATGCAAAGACCAAATTGTTTAGACACACAGGCAAAATGAGAATAAAAAGTTTCATAGTAATAATAATTAAAGCTTGTTTTCTCCCATGGAGTTACTCTGGTGGTGGACTTGCTAATTAGATGTGCCAGAAAAAACAGAATGCATGCTCTGATCTGCAGAAAGAACATTGCAATGTAGGTGTTTAATTATATTTCGGCCTCTTCAGATTCACTGTAGTCTCACTGCACTATCCTAGTGACTCTAACTGTGTAACCATGTCAAAAGGTGTTCCTGAAGGAATTCCATCAACTCAGTGGGTCTCCAACTAGGGCTGGTAATATACTCACACAAAGTCATCTGTAGAGCAGCATCCTTAAAACAGGTCATATCAAAGTAAATCAACTGGCCTGAGTGATGTAGTACAGCATGGCAGTTTGGTATAGAAAAGCTACAGTTGAAAGCAACTGGAGAATACAATTCTTCCAGAAGACAGCAATGCTTTCTCTTTAAAGCATTATTTTACAATTAATGCACATACTGAACATAAGCTAAATGTCCCTCTATATATTGTTAAAATTTTTGTTCAGTACAGTACTGCAACATTTGTTTAATTGCATGTCATAATTCACATCAGATATAGAGCCACCAAAACTAGAAAACTCAAGTGTTATTCACGCATGCACTTGTAAATCCAAGAATGCCAACAAGTATCCTTTCCGGTAATTTCACCTATAAAGAAAGAATTTCAAAGCATTGTTCAATAATAAAGAAAGAATGATAGCTTTTGTAAGCCAGTCACTCGAATATAGTTTTGAATAGCAACAAAGATGGAAATTCCTCTGTGTAAGTTACAGTTTTTATTACTACTACTATTTTTTGGCATAGATAATTCCCTGCCGATCAGAAACTCCAACTTTCATCGCAAATCAGCTTGCTGCTTCCTGTAAAGCATTCACCTGGTGTCTTGCCAGAACAAATATTTTAATGTAAAATTTAATAAATGGAACCAAAGGTATTACATCTAATTTAAAATTCCATATTGTGTAAACTATTGATATTAATGTAATTGAGTTTGTAAACAATCCATTTGTGGAAGCTAACCTTAGACACTGTATTGACCCAAAATATCTAGTGCGGCTCATCTGCAAAATGAAGCATCAATGCCTGGAATTCATTAAAAGTGTTACATGTTTAATTTTTCCTGCCCTACAGCTCCATTGTCTCGTAAAATTTTTCCTTTGATGTCCCCCACTAAAAGAATTAAAGGAATATTGTAATTGAAATGTCATTAATAATTCACAGGACCCTCCTCCACCAGCAATACATCTGATGAAATATTAATTGAGCTCCACAGACTGACAGTCTGCAGAGGAGCACTTGCCTGTAATTTGAACCACGAGTCCTGATCTTGCTGTAGCTCAGACCTGCCAAGAAGGCAATTATCTGGATGGTCTTGCCCAATCCCATCTCATCTCCCAGAATTCCTCCTGCCTGCTGGCAGTGCAATTCCCAGAGCCACCTAACACCTGTCTGCTGGTACCTAAAAACAAGGAAAAGAAGATGGCAAATGTTTGATAATACAGATCGTAACAGAAAGTACTCATGAATTAATCATTTGGCAAGGTTCTTCTACTAGTTACAGTAACATGCTGGATGTATGTTTTACATGAGTGCTGTATTTACTAGGTCATACATTTTTGATGGGCTCAAACATTACATGTGACTTTCATTCTTTATGCAATGCTAAAACATTTCTAATTAAACTGATAGTCATGGTAATTAGAGGGTATTTTATTTCATGTATATTTTAAGTGTTAAAAGTAACTTGGAAAGCTACTCTTAACAAGGCATAATTATCTTTTCAGAAGAGAAGACATGCATGGGTCTCATGAATTACATTATTTGGAACATACACCTTGAACTGAAGGAAAAGCTTGACTTACAAGGGCTACAGTCTTCACTCTCCACTCTGAAAACTGATCACATCTGTCACACTATGCTTTCTGTTTACGTAAATTCATTGAATAACATTTAATCTCTTTTAATGAATAAATAAGTCAAGAAGGCAAAACGTTTAGGAAGGCAAAACAATAGAAGCTATACCAGTGAATAGGATGCAGCAGAGTGTTATCATGTAAGAGTATCAGGGTAGTTTCTATTCCCAGTTGCCCACTACAAATTGTACAAGCAACAATGTTAAATACATTCCAGTTAAAAGCAGTAGATTAGAAAACAACATTTACAACAGCAAGCTAAAAAGGCGGAGGTAGGATGCTGGAGAGAGAATTTTAAAACATGCTTTTTTACAATGATATGAAATAGTGACAGCAACAGAAGAAATATAACCTTTTGGAAAAGGGAGGGGGGTTAAATTGAAAACAACAAAAAAGTGAATCAACAGCATATTTAAATAATTTCAAAGAAAATCCCTGTTTTCAGCATTTCTCTGTCTTGTAATTTAGAAGACCAAGGTTACCAGTATTATTTTCTTGATGGCATACATTGCTGGAATGCCAAGCACAGCAAAGAGCAAAACCTAATTTTTTTTTGTAAAATAGGAATCGTTCATTTTCGGGGCATTCTCTTGTATGCATATTTTAGATGTTTTTCTTTCAACAAAGAACGTTTAGGAGTACTGACAGCTAATGACACTAGTATCTACAAAGCCCTATTAAAATCAATTTATGTTGTGATCTGTATGGATTTAGATGACTGCTGAAAGGAAATAAACAAACAGCCTGAGTAGTTAGAAAAAGATGATCAAAGAACACATCTAATGGTTCAGACATCATTCTATCTGCTGATATCTCAAATGCATTATACCAAGAAGCCCTTAAAAACCCTTTTATTAGGGATGAATTCACCTAAATGAATGCAGGAATCTAAATTAAACAACTACAAAATCGCTTTCAGGATTGGCCGTAACCGGGTAAAGATGCTACTTGTTACAATATTTTATGAAGGTCAGAACATTTTCTGATGGAAATATTGAAAAAAAAATCTAGAAAAAAAAGAATCTTAATTTGAGTCAGAAACTACTCCAGACTAATTTTCAGCATATATCTTCAGAGGACAACTACTCAGTAATTTCCTGATGTTATTTCATATTATTTCTTAGGATTACATCTAGTGCTTAAAAGCTAGCTTCATTTATAAGCATTTTTTTTCCATCTTCTCTTTCTCCCCTTTCTTCTCAAAAAGAAAGACAATACAGTTTATAAATTCTGGGCGAAATTCTGCTCCAAGGATATCTAAAAATAGAGAAGACGCAAGCACTTTCACCAAACATCCAGATGAACAAAACGTAAAGAGCAAATTAATAGCTATTACTAACCGTAATAGGTTTAAACAGGCAAAATAATAGATTAAAATTTACTAGGAAAACCTTTGGACCCTGAAGATTAAAAATAGCAAAAGCTTTTTTATTTATTTTTTTTGAAGGATAGAAAGATAATAGCAAAAAAAAATCATGCAACTTTCTGCAACGAAATGAAATTCTCACGTCATTCTGGGTCACAAAGTGCTTCCCTTTCTTAAGTCAATCTCATGCACTAAGACAAACAAACCAGCTAGGCTTGTTTGTTAGGCTTTCCAAACAAACCTGAAGAGTAATTTAAGACTTTTTTGTCTTCTTCTTCTAACCTTTCGTACTTCAATAGCTCTCAATATTACTCATCATTAAGGAAATACAGTATCCATCTATGGTGTCTTTCTATTCCCTACACAGGAACAATGCTCTGTACAAGATTTCAAGTGTCTACTTAAACGTGAAACTTTAATTGCATAGATTTTTATTTTCTGTTTACTGGATACAATACTAAACTGCATTCATGAAGCTACATAGACGATTTCAACTCCCAGAACCTCCCCTACACAAGAATGCTGTATGCCAAGGCCAGACATGAGTATCTTAGAAGATGTACCAAACAAAACCAGGAACATATTTTTAAATAATGTCCTGTAAATACATTTCTAAAGCTCTGTGTTTTTAATTTTTTTTTATTTTATTTTTTTCCAGAGACAGAACATTACTTTAAATGACTATGAAAGTACACAGAGATAAATATTAATATTAGCTTGTGAGGAACACATAAAGGTGATTTGCTATGCCAATTCTTTGTAAAAACATCTAAGCATGAAAAAATTGTAGCAATTGAAAAGGTTAAGAAAAACTTTAAAAGTTTCTCCCAAATAATTTTTTACGGTCATACAGAGAGATAATCAATTCTCTTTAATCTTATGCTTTCATTAGACTTTTTTTTTTTTCCACTGAAAAAATACAGTTGAATAAAAATGTTGCCCAATCTTCTAGATAGTCATGTTTGCACTGAATTTCACATCAGCAATTACCCTCTGATGCACCCCTCAAAATTTACCACTGTAGCTAACAGTGTTTATTTGCATTGCTGCTGAGACAAAATGGCATTGCAGTCATGTAAGGGAAATCATGTACTGAAAGCATCTAAGAAAGAAAGCTTGTTTCTTGTTTACACAGGCTTATCTCAGGCTAAGTGCAGACAGTGTAAGGCAATGCTTTTAAGTCAGTCTTGCTCACTGTGTTTAGTTCTGCTCCATAGTAGCACCACTGGTACTAGCTAAGTACATCTTGATGAATGTTCCTCAAAGCAGAGAGAAGTGTATTAGAAAAAACAAACCGCCAAAAAAAAACAAACCACCACCACAACAAACTTAAGGATCTGCTGTTTCTACTGTGATATAACTTCTTTGGAATTCCATTCAAATATGCAGAAAGAGCACTTGCAGAATAGTGCTATACACCTCCTCCATGGGTCAATATACTTCCATGTTTTCTACTAAACTTGTTCAGAACTCCAAAGTTTAATGCCTATTGACTATGGGCCTTCCTATGCTGGAGATTTCAGCATTTAAGTTACAAGTCAGACAAATCATTCAACTCAATTGATCTTTCTAACCACTTAGGAAGTTTTGCCAACTGACTCATGCTTGCAGGGATACCCTTCATTAGCGAGGCTGATATCTCTAAGATTAATTTCTAGTTGTCTGCCTTATTTCGATTCCCTTTGGGTTGCTTAGACCACACATCCGTTCTCAGGATGATTACTCCTGCAGTACCTTCACATAAACAACTGGAAACCACATATTGGCTGTGTATGGTCCTGGCAACCAAGTCATTAATTCAATTCCATTTCAGAGCTAGTGCTTTCCTTCTGAAGAATTGCAGGACAACACTAATAATTTCTCTGAGGTTAAGACTAAGTGTTCCTGTTGGAAGGGGCTCCATGCATGCCTGTTAGAAACCATAGCTTTCTACTGGACTAATTATAAGACTTTAGAGTTAGCTTTTGAAAGAGGAAATGGTTTTCCTTCTGTGTGAAATGTTGCCTACAAAAATGAATACAAGTCAATGATGCTTGAAAGTCAGGGAAAGATTATGGATGAAATTCACTTGTCAGCTGCTAACTTGTTTGGGCTGCCTTTTGTATACAGCTTTTTGAGATCAAGATGAGTTGCTTGAAAGCATCATTGGACACCACAGCCATGTTTTAAACGTCTTATAATAAGATTATAGAACTACTCATAGGAAAATTTGACTATATTTTTTGCTAGCAGAAAATTTCGATCACCCTCTACCCAATCACAGAAACACCTATATTCCTTGCTTTCATTTATCACAATTTGCCAACAATGCATCTTCAAAGTAAAGTGATTCTCCTATCACTCTGCACACAAAATTAAAAGAAAGCACTTGCCAATAAAAAGTTAACAACAAGAGATGAGGAGAGCTTCTCAATCCTTAGTTTAGCTAATAAACACAACGCTCACAAGTCACTTGTTAACTCTATTTTCATACAGCTGCATTTTGTGCTTACAATAAATAACCTCTGAGGTTTGCTCCTGCAGCTTTTTTAATAGAAACAGTTGTAGCAGAAGTTGCAGCAAAAGGTATCTGGAAATCAGCATCACTTTTACTACTAATATCATTACCAAGAGCATAGAGCAACTTAATATTAAAATAAAGTATACAATACATACTTAAAAAGCTTTTTGAAAAGAAATCCTGGAACTTTGAAACCCTCTTCAAATTCAGTGTCACTTTCATCAGAACCTTCCTCAGCCACCTGATGTTCTTTGTCCTTCAGGCGTTCTTTTTGCCACCTCCTAGAGTTACATAAGGAATAGAAAAAAAAAAAAAAAGTGAATATTACATGGAATTTTGCATCAAGTAGAAAACAACAAATTAAATATATATATACACACACTCTCAGACGTGTTGAGCTGAAGTAGTAATAAATTGGAGGAGAGAGTTATGCAACTCAAAATATTTTACATGAAAATGTTCATGCAATCCTGATTAGTTAAAAGCTTTCAGTTTTAAAGCTAGTTACAATTATCTACAGACAGAAATACTAAATACAATATAATCAATAGTTAGCACCATTAAAAGAAACTGGCTACCTTAAATTCCTAATTTAAACAAAAATCAAAATCAACAACAAAACAAAAAAGCAATAAAGCTGAAGTACTTTGAAGTTATTTTTCTCAATTTAAACATTTAAAATACTTTCTTTCACCTAGAGAAATCTTTAGCAGCATATAATTGTATACAGAGGACTCAGCTGGAAACATCACAGTCCTAGGGATGATGTGCTCTAAAAGCTGTTAAGTAGTCACTGAGTATTTTGACATTTTGAAATTACAGAGTGATTTATGGTATGCAGCCTGACGGTTGTATTTGGACTCTAGGCAGGCTACAGAATTGCCTTCCCGCCCTGTGCCCCCTTTTAGAAAGAGTACCAAAGGATTTTCAATGTCCAAGATGCATTTGTTTCAGCGACCCCCAAAAAACCTGTAATAGCAAAGTGCATGCTTACTGCCAGCTGGGAGGAAATGACTGCAGTACCAAAACAAGTAAATAACAAACCATCAACAGCACTTCACAGACTTGGATTTTGCTGGAATTCTCCCGCAAAAGTGCATTCACTGCAGACATGACAAACACATTGTATAACCTGACAAAATCCCTACAGAAAGTGTTAAGTTATAGAACAGATGGTGAATGTCCTTGTGCTGCTGCTCTGCAAACAGATTTCATCTAATAAAAAGATAGTTGCATCTGTAAAGATGGAATGATTTGTGTACCTCCTTTCAGATACCCTAAATATATGGACCAGTAAAATTTCTTCTTACTGAAACCCTCTCCCAAGTGAACAACCTCATCCTCCCCAGACCAGCCAGAATACTTTCAAATCAAGTGTGCACTCCAATTTAAGCCATCATTATTTGAATACTTTTCCCATAGTTATAATTAATTCACACAAAGGTGCTAACCTGAATGAGGCTGAAGAAGAAAGAGAAGCCCTGACAGTCTAAAAGCATCTCAAACATAAAATATAAAGATCAAAATTGTTCAGGTTCCAAAGAACTATAAATAGCACTGATGGGATGAGAAGAAGCAAGTGGAAAATGTAGGCTGAAAACCTAATATAAGCCTCCTAGCACTGAAATCTACAGTATTGAGCTATAAACTGCCTCCTGAGTGAGAAGCTAGAAAGCTCATCTGTCCAGTCTTAACTCCACATTGAAGAAACCCCGGAGAATACACTCTAGAACAGTCCTGCAATAAGTAGATGGAGGAGGGCTTAGTGGGATGCAGCAGTTTTCAAGTACACCTCCAGTTTCTGAATGTCAAACATCACAGCTGAGTGCACAGTCCCATTTCCCTCCTGGTAACAACTTCCCTCTCCGTTTTACCTGTTACAAAAACAGCCTAGGCTTCTGCTGTTGGCTGGACAGCTGTAGCAGCAGAAAGATGTCAGGGTAAATGAATTATCAGAGTTCTTAAAGTAAAATTCATCTTTTGGGAAAAAGGATTTATGAGCTTCTTAACAAAGTGAGGAGATTTACTACCCCCCCCCCCCTTTTTTTTTTTTTTTTAAGTTATGAATCCTGATTTTTCTATGAAATACATGCAAAAAAGAAGCACATATTTTTAGGGAGAGAAAAAAATGTATACAATCTTCAAAGCTGAATACTTGAAAGGACATAAACTGCAACAATGGAGATGTAAAGAGTATTTTAATTCCAGCCTTGCTACACACAATGCAATGCACTTTAAGCTTATGGGCTAAGTGAGCATTTTCAAAGCTATTGGTCCACTTTTACCTATGTCAGGAAAAAGAAACAATCATAAAGCCGTCAGTTAATTTCTGTCCCACAGCTGGCAGTATCATCAGCTGCAGAAACAAAATTTAAACATACTGTCATTATCTTAATTTATATCCTGACCTAAACACCCAAAAGGACGGAGACAGAAGCTACTCTTAGAATTTCTCAAAAAACTGCCCGTAAAACTGCTACTATCTCTTGATATTTTGCACTTCAAACTTGGCAAAATAATCCAAAAGACACTATGAAACATCCCACACATTGCCCTAAGTCTTTAAGACTTCACCCATGCTACCCACTGTATCATGTTAAGAGCAGACACTATTGGCACAATGACACGTACAGTACTGTGACACCCTCCAGCTGATATGAGAAATGCCTTCTCCACGAGAGAAAAACCCTCCCAGTTAAAACAGTTTAAGATAAAATCTGATCAGTGACTGAAAGAAAAAACGAAATGAAAATGAAGGACTAGTGTTCCCCTTGTATTTTATTTATTTATTTTAACAATAGGCAGATCCGGGGGCAAGGAAAACAGTGGTGCCTGTCTTCCTATGGACATTATTCTGCATTTTCCAGTTTTAAATAAGGTGAAAACTGTAAAAGGGGCTCATCTTCCCGTTAGGTCATTCATAGTCATCTCCCGCAGGACCTGTGAGCTCATAGTAAGACAAGCTCAAGCTGTGTTTTCCCTAGGGGCAGCATTAGTAAGTTTCTCTCTCTTTCTGACCACTTACTTTGGCAAAACTTGCAGGTGCTTCACTTAAAGGCTTCTGTGCCCCTGTCAAATCTGTTTTATAAACCTTGGATTAGGAACAGGGAAGAAATTCAACACTGGATACACAAACAGCAATCACATACTTTCTCATGGGATAAAGGTAGTTATGGCAGCTTTCTAAACCAGCTTTTTACCAATATCTTGAGAAAATACTTACAGCTGACTTTTATGGAAGCAGTTCCAAACGTGGTGCTGTTTTATTAAGTGAAAGTGAACAACACCATCTCCAAATACATGAAAGTTACAGTAACTGCAAAAAAAATTACACTGAAGAATTAACTAGGAAAACACAATACTGGACAAGTTCAGAGAGCCAGCTTTACAGCAATGTGCTTTGATCTCTTACATTCAGTCACCTTCAGAAGTAAAAATTGTGATGGAGAGAAAAAGCAGCATATGCAGGGAAAAATATGAGGAGCTGTTGACAGTTTCCTGATTAAAGACTGAGTTGCAAATATTTATCTGTAAGCTCTCAGGCTGTTATTTCATTACATGAAATCACGTACCCAGTGAAGTAGTAAAAAAAAAACCAACAACTTACTAAGAGTATAAAAAATAATTTTTCACCACAAATACTTTTACATAACTAGCCTAGCATAGGAACAAAAACCTCTCTCTTAGACTAGCAGTCTGCTAGTCCTTGACTTAGGAAAATAGCATTTATGCTCACAGGCTAACTCATCCAAAAAGGCTGATACATTCTAGAGGCACAGCATAAAAACACATTTATTTTTGTCCAGTACTATGAAGTTGTTATCAATTATTTTCTGAGCTCCAGAAACAACTGAGATGTGTCAGAACTGGGTTACTTTATCTGACTGGGTTAAGATAAGACTCAAAAGAAGAAAGAAGACACCTATTTATCACACTAAAACGAAAACAATTTCAAATCACAAAACTTCTGACGTGACAGCTAGGTTAAGAATCCATATTAAATTCAAATTGAATACAACTGACAAGTGAAGCAGTATTTTGCACAAGAGCCTGCCTCTTAATTCTGAATGTCAGAATCGCCACCAGCCAACGCTAGAGCTTCAGTCTCCCCAGGGAAGAAGCAGATTGCCCTCTAGTGTATGTTAGAAAAAATGATCCACAACCAACCAAGAAGAAACTTCAGGTTAAAAAAAAAGCTCAAATCCGTTCAGGAATTGCACCAACATTTTCTGCACTAATTTTGACCAATGTAAAGATATCTCTTGAAATCATTAGATATCTAGAAAATAAGTATATCTAGAATTTGAACTAATAAATTCTGAACCTAGTTTTCCTTTTTTATACACATTGTATTTGTTACTTTACTGAAATGTATAATTACACAAACTGTAGAATTAAAGGCTCTGCTATTGCATCTCTTTAAAGGTCCGGAGGTTTTTGATATTTTCTCCTAAGTTTAAAGAGAAAGCAGCATTTTATTTATTTATTTATTTATTTTACCACCACTATAATAAACTGCAGTTTGAAGAAATTATTCAGTTTCTGAAAAGCTGTGAACTTGATGCAAGATACTGTATTAAGCTATTTTACAGTAACATTTCACTATTTTCTTTAGGAAAGTGAAAATATTCTAAATGGCTGAAGCAATGGGAGGACAGTATTTGCTATACCAGTTGGCTAGTCTGCTCCCGTACCCTTCCCCTGAAGTCAAACTTTCGAGGGAGGAACAGCAGTAGCTCATAATTTGACTTAATATATTGATGAAATTAAAAATATCCTTATGAATCTCAGTTAAATTTCATTAACGTGTCTAACAATCAGGAAACACAGGTTTTATTGTATCACCAAAGTCTCTTGAGAACAGAAGCATGACCCTTGAGAAATTTACTTTTATGCTGTCCATGGGTCACTAACGTAAGTATAATTTCATCCTGCAAGTACAGTATCAAAGCCATATATCATACAATTAAACCTTCCTTACTATAAGATTGCATTCAGATACTAAGCTGATTTCCCACTTATTGCAATACCCTAGAAAGAAATTCTGCATCCAAAACAGTAATGAACACAATTAGATTTTTTTTTTCTTTTTAAAATACAGTCAGGAACCAAGCTGAGTGTTTAATATAGTTTGCATTTTTGAAGCACAATATGTTTTCTATTTTAGACAGCTAAGAACCCCTTACAGATTATTCTAATTTGCTAAATTGAAGCATTCAGCATTACTTTTCTGATCTAACTTTTTATGGTCTGTATGGGTGGATTTAATTGGTACGTCCTAACCGATGAAATAAATGCAGTTAGTACCACAAGTCTCTGCAAGTAAATTAAGACTGATGTAGACAATTACACACTTGAGCTTAGAATGAAAGGTGTACTCAGTGAGTGAGCCAAAATATATCTTCATTTGTGTCTTGGATTTGTCATTTTAAAGAGCAGTTAGGATGCTCTAAGAAAATGTCTTCCACAAAAGGTAATATTTAATCCTTTTTAAATTTATAACTCTGAAACAATGAGAGATTCAGCGACACGGATATTTCAAAGACAGCTAACATACAAAAAGTGATCTGACTTGAGAACAACACAACTTATTTTTTAGCTAATTTTATTTTTGTTTGATATTTATCAACTGTTTTGTGCATTGATAGCCACAACTTCCAGCAACTCAGCTGCTTGGATGTCACTTGGGAGACATGGAAAGAAGCAGCATTTCTAGCCTTGCCTCGCAGCACTTGACAGCACTTGAATGAAGAGCTATTCAGATAACATTACTTCAAAAACTATACAAAATACACAGGAAAACATAGATATGGCACTTATCTTCCCCCCAACGTGAGATATAACGCCTTCCCTGAAGCAGTAGGCATATACATACTGGCAGCTGCTATGGGAACAGTGACCTTAGGATCGCTATTATATTTTGTTTGTTTCCAAGCTATTGCCTCATGTAGATATTGCATTAGCAATGTCAACAGTGTAACATGTTAATCACATATTAGGACCTAAAATTATTTGATTACATTTATGCTTTACATTTTAATACAGCAAAGGAGAATGTTGATTAATACACAAAAAAACCTGCATAGTTTGCACCTTCCACAGCTGTAAAACCTTGAAAGAAAGAATAATACAAAGAATAGTCTGACAAATCCAGTGTCATTCTACAATGGGGTTACAGCATTGGTGGAAAGCAGAAGAGCAACTGGCATCATCTGCTGGGAGTTGTGCAAAGCATTTTACACTCTCCCCTAGATGATATCCTTGCCTCTAAATTGGAGAGACGTGGATTTGATGGATGGACCACTCGGTGGGTAAGGAATTGGCTGGATGGTCGCACTCAAAGAGTTGTGGCCAACAGCTCAACTGTCAGGTGGAGATCAGAAACAAGTGGTGCTCTTCAGGGGGTCAATATCAGGACTGGTGCTATTTAACATCTTTGCTGGTGACATGGAGAGTGAGATTGAGATTGAGTGCACCCTCAGCAAGTCTGCTGATGACAGCAAGCTGTGTGGTGCGGTCAACACACCACAGGAGGGTGAGGGAAGGGATTCTCCCCCTCTGCTCTGCCCTCGTGAGACCCCACTTGGAGTCTTCAGCTCTGGGGCCCCCAGCACAATGACAGAGATGTATTAGAACAAGTCCAGGAGGGCCACTAGGATGATCAGGGGGCTGGAGCACCTCTCTTGTGAAGACAGGCTGAGAGATTTGGGGTTGTTCAGCCTGGGGAAGAGAAGGCTCCAGGGAGACCTTACACCAGCCTTCCGTTGCGTAACGGGAGCTACAGGAAAGCTGGGGAGGGACTCTTTGTCAGGGGGTGTGGTGGTAGGACAGGGAATAACGGCTTGAAACTAAAAGAGAGATTTAGACTAGATGTAAGGAAGAAACTCTTCACTCAAAGAGTGGTGAGGTACCAGACCAGGTTGTCCAGAGAAACTGTGGATATGTTTAAGGCGAAGAAGTGTTTGTAATGTGTAAAGAAGTATTTGCTTACCAGTAATGGTAAGCAAACAAAGGCAAGACCTATGCAAGCGAAGAGAACTGAAATTATTAAGTATGTGTACTGAAAAGCTAGCCTTTCCACCTTGCACTGATCACATCTTGCTTTGAGCAGCAACTAGGCTGACTGCTGCAAGTTGCCTTTAGGAGGCAAGCAAAGAACGGGGCGCTTTCCTACCCGCCCTGTTTCCTGCAGATGCACCAGCTCCTCTTCTGGAAGCAGTCTGTTCTGGAGAAGCTGAGCAGTCCCGCAGTTAGCTAATTATCATGCTTTAACAACATCGCCATATTTTCCCCTTGACACAGACCAATCTCTTCAAGTCCCATCCCTGAAAAGTTTTAATGTTAAGGAAACTCATTTTCAATCTTTAGGAGTGTAGGACTTTATTCAGCGCCAAGCACAAGACTAGATGTTCAGAGGACTAAAGTAATCCTAAAGGACTTTGCCTTGCCTACCTCAGGGGTAAAATATACCATAATCTCACCCATTCATTTGCATTCAAAAGTAAAACTGATGTGAAATAAGATATAAATGTAAGCAAATGACAGAATTTCTATAGCATTCTTAATATGTTTCTTAATTCACCACACTTTATTTTCTCATGGCATTTCCCATAATGAAGATTACCTGGGGGTGTCAGCATAAAAACGTCAATGTGGACAGCTGCAGCTTAACAGCCACAATAACTGTAGCTATGAAATTTTTAAGAGATGTAGTGTTTTGGTGGCAATTACAGTTATTGATATTTCTAAAATTCATTTAGGCTTTTATTGTAACTTTAGTAACCAAAAGAAATGTAGTCTACAATATGACTTTGCTAAGGATAAATTGTCACAATCTTAATGTTATTAAAAAACGTGTTTGAATGAATTTAAACTGAGAGTCATATTAAAACTTTCAATCAAAATAAATTACTCTTGATGAAAACACTGAATTAAAAATGATTTAATACTGGTCTAATTCAAATGTGAAGAACACACTTTTATTCAATAAAATAGTACATATTTTACCAACTAAATACAATTAATTTTTTGAATGCATCCAATAAAAACATGTTTCTTTTTGACCCTATGGACACTGCTCAGATTAGCCTCCTGTTGAAATTTTCTATTCAAGAGCAATAACACTACGCTTTAACTTTGAAAAGCAGCATCCTGGGATTGCCAGCCTAACGCCTCATGTCAGCTTCTGATCTGTTTTAGTAATCTCAGATATGAAAGTCAAGTTGGGTTCTTCTTACTGACAGTTCTATTACCAGGAACAATTCTGAAACAGTGCAAGTACTTCTACCAGAATATACCTCTTTCTCCACAGCAGCTCAGGCTCTCACAATGAGAAAAGATAGGTATTTATACCCCTTCTTCTGATAGAGCTTCATTTAACTCTGTAAGGTTTTATATTGCTGTAAAATTTAAGTCTCCCAACCGTTATACATGCTATGCCTTTCCACTGCATTAGCCACCCTTCACCAACAACCTTAGTATTGATTGTTCCTTTCACTCTAGGACAGCTGTTTTCAACTTGGAATCTATGCTTTTCTGAAGGGCTATAAACTACTTGAAGAACATTCACAAAAAGTAATGAATTCAAAGCAAGCATGCTATCAACAAGCTGACATTCATTATATGAAGCTCAACAGTTACAGCAGAAAAGAGATAACATGCCAGCAGTTACAGAACACTAAAATGGTTTTATTTGTTTTAGTTGATCTTGATCTTTTGGCTCCCAGTGTGTAAAAACTATTCCTTAACTTTACTGGCATGTCTAGTTAGCATTTTAAGAGTTTAACAAACTACATATCACTTCGTTAACCCTTAAAGATATTTTCCAGGCAGCAGTGAAAATGGAAACATTGCAGTCTTATTGTTAGGAGCTCAACAGCTATGCTATCCATAGAGAAGACATCTCAACTGCACACCATAGCTACAGAGAAACCATCGACACCCAGGCGATATAAATTTCATAAACTACAGATAAGCACCTGGTGTTTCAACTGCCATTTTCAGAAATAACTTGTGTTCCTGACACTTTAGCTACACTTAACCACCTAATTATACTAGTCTATTTAATAGAAGATGCTGACTTACCTTATAAATCTTACACAGTTTACAACCTGAGGTTATTGTAGCAAGAGAAAACTACTACTACTATTTCCACTACCTCTTTAGATAAGGACATCACGATCCTCATTAAGGGCAAAAAGAGGAAAAAAATCACTGTCAAACAGGGCAGCTCTTCTTAGATTTGAGTCATAGCAATATGAACATCCAGTCTTTATTACTTATCTAAACTATGCAAGAAATATCACTTGCTAATCAAACAATACAGATGATGTCCTTTCTAGTATGAATTTTCACAAGTTTAAATTCAAGATCCATTTTATACTGATGCTCAAATAAACCTGTTAGCCAGATACACTATACATATTTGCCTCATATTTCAATAAGTGAATGGATTCTACAAAAATAGTACATAACTATGATTTGTTTGAGGAATTTCTTCTTGACTAGCCATTAACTAGGGCTGAAAAAAAACCCACCTCATCCCAAACCAAACCAAAGATTTCTTTCACGCTGTAGAAGTGCTCTCCCTCTGAAAGGTCAGTCTGCATGTAATTTTGCCTATCAAACAGAACAAATCATCTATATTTGAAAAGTAGATATAAAGATCTGCAGACAAAAGCACCACTTAAGTAAACAGTAACACTGCCAAGTAAATGTTGCTTTGTATATACACTTTGTTGTTGGCAGATTCACAGTTCTGCAAATAGCAAACAAATTGAATACTGAAATAACTTATTTTTGAAGGAGCCTATAGCAATCAGAAAAATTAAATAGCAAAGCCATTATAATTAAGAGATAAGCCTAATTCCTTTTTGGAAGGCTATGATTCTTCTGACCGTCTCCTTTTCCTTCCTCCAATTCCTACCTGTGTATTATAAACTGCCTTTCACATATGCAATATCATTTGTTAATATTACTAATAAAATGTCTAGAACTAACCTTAATCTCTGTTTATAATAGTCTTCATCTCCATCATCTCTCCATCTCTTTACTTTGCGCTTCCCTACTGTAGGCTCTTCTTCCTCAGAGCTTGGAAAGTAGTCAGCATCCTCTTCAGCTTCTTTAGAATCTCTCTTCACCAAATGTTTTCCCTTTCTTGAAAAATTCTTGAGTTCATAATCAGAATCATTATTAGCATGAGAAGGTACCCATTCTTCCTCCTCTTCGACTTCTTCTGGATCAAAGAGCTCCTCATCAGGTACATACTCAGAGTCTCCACTATCGTCCTCCTGTTCTCGCTTCAGCTTCTTGGTCTCAGGATATTTTTCTTTTGGAATCCCTGATTTTGGCTGAATCTGAAGGGCATGCCTCTGAAGTTTCTTCAAGTGTTTTTTTAACCGCTTATCTGTTTTTGACAGGGATTCACCCTTTTTTTCCTTTGTAGTAGATGTGGGAGCTATGCATTGAATATTTTTGGCTTGAGCTTTCTTCTTTGCTCCTTTGTGAAGGGATAACTTCTTTCTCTCAGATGACAACTTAGCTTGGTCTGCTAAATACTTCTCAAAATCAGACGCTTCATTTAGCATTAATCGTCGTGCCTTCCTCTCTGGCTTCTGAGGTATTTTAGTTCCAAAAGGGGTCATCTGGCCAGTACGAATAAGTTCCTCCCACTCTGTTTCCTGAACGGGCATAAGCATACTGCCAAGAGACGATGGACCAGGTTCTGAAACAAAAAAGTCAGAACATTCATCATACCTTTCACGTGTCCTGAATAACTCAAACACAGGAACAACATTTTTTTCAAACTTTAAATCCATTCAGTTTTATACACAGCTCCAAAGTAACATATAATATAAGAAGTTCAAAAAAAAACCAAAAACAAAACACCAAAAAAAAACAGAAAACAATAAAACAGAAAGCCAAAGGACTTTTTTTAAACTTCAAACTACTTCCAAAAATTCTTATAGGAAAGATTACACCCACTATCAAAATGCTAATACCGTTGGAACTACCCACAGCAGCAGCAAAACCAACCATAAATGAGTAACCCTCAACACCACATGAACTCTAATGTGCCCCTCCTATGCTTTCAATTCAACATATCCTGTTCACTGCAAGAAACCACAGATTGCATATGGAGCAACACTGTCCATTTCTATTTTTATTACTGACTTTTCAGTCCTACTCATGACCTTGAAATTTGACATTTCCATTAACCATACCAGGACAGAGACACAAATATTAAGGCACACACAAAAGATTGTCTTCCCACATGCTTAAAAAACAAACAAACCAACAACACACTATCTTCCTACTCTACAATACTAATACACTAACATTAGGATTACGACTTTAAAAGTCAGATTGGCTACACATTGCATTGCCATAGAAGAATGCTTCAGTTAAACTGCACACACAGTTACTATACTTATTAACACAGTTAACTGAAGTTACAACTGGTATCTGAAACCATAGAGGAAAGAAATCTCTTGAATTCAAGAAGCTGAAGGGAAATTCCAGCCTGAAATGTGTTAATGGTCTAAAATTTCAAAGTAGCTATACCAGAATCAACAGCATGCTACTGTCTCATTAAAAACACCATATTTATCACCAAAGCATATTTAATGAGTAACAATAATGCATCAGGCATGAAAGCCCTTCTTTTCCAGCCCCTCAGTTTCTTGAATCCCTGGAACTGCTGAACCTCACTTCTTCTGTCATAGACTCCATTCACTTTCTAACTACATTTCATCACACTGGGTGCCTGAGTCTTACTGCATGAGCCTGCTACAAGAAAAAAGGCTTAAAGATGATTTTCTGCTATGAAAACTTTACTGAGGTTTTCACACCCAGTAAGTTTTGTTGAGCCAGGAGAGAAAAAAAAAAAAGCTCTGTGAAATCTGGAATCCACATCTGCAGTGGACACACAGCAGACAGGTGTTACACCTCTGCAACAGGACAGCCAAAGTGGGGTAAATGCACAGGGCAACAACATTGTATGGGCCCAAGCTTGCGCTGCAGAATACTGCAAATAGTGATGGTGGGCAAGATACAGCCAAGCTGTAGTTACAAAATCCCAGCTCAGTTTGCAGTAGGCAGTGAGAAAGTAAACAGTGAAAATGGTTTGCATATGAAACACTGAGAGAACAAATATATTGTTCTGGAAGAAGTTCTTTCTTTCCTTTTATTCTTAAATGTAATACAGCCTGAAAAAGGAAAAAAAAAAAAAAAAAAAAAAAAAAAAGAAACACTTCCTCCATCCATTTCTAATGCTATTTCCCAACAATAAGAAAAAACAATTTTGTTAATGCTGATTGATAGCATACAGCATATAAAATGTAATTCAATCATGATGTTAGTCATCTTTATCAAATTAGCTGTGAAAAAAATGTTAAGATTTCCAATTTATTAAGCCCAATACTCTAATGTGCATCAGCCATCCCTACTGAGCTGAACATGGATTAACATCCATTTTTTAAAACTTCCCATATGAATATGCCAAGATCTGCAATTCTGCAGGTGCAGAGAATAAGCATTCTTTAGTCATCCTTTGAAAACAAACTACTGAAGTTTATTTCCTTATTGGCAAGGATCTTGCAAATTACCATCAAACAACAAAAGGCATTACATCAAAGTAAGAGAACTTCCAGCTTTCTCCCATACCTTCATCATCCTCAAATTCAATCTCACTTATTTTATCAAGAATCTCTGTTCCACCAAGAATTGCTTGGAGACGTTTTTGTTTTGCATTGATCTTCTTCAGCTGCTGCTCCTTGAATGAAAATTAGATACATCATTTAATTTTTAATCTCATTCATAGACTTCCTATCCTTTTAAGCAATACTTAAGTTAGAATATTTGCAGTATTTTCCAACAGAAAGTCATATTCAAATGTTCGAAGTATTCAATTTTAAAATAGGAAGTGCAAAAAATTGTCACCATGTATCTGTAGGGCATTGACTCATAGAACACAAACAATTTTGTGTGTAACTTACCTTAAAATACACATGCAGTATGATCAGATTATTTAAACACACAGGTTTCACATGTTTGTTATGCATTTTTATGTCCATCTTTCAAAGTGACTTTCAAAGTCACTTTATAACTATGCAAAGGAAGCCTGTTAATTGCACTTGTGCGATATGTAGAGAATACCAAAGAAATTGTTCATGATTTGCAAGACTGGATTACTGGGTAATATGCCACTAAAATCAGCTATAAAATTTAATAAGATTTATTTATCATCCCAGAAGTTTTAGAACGTTTGCTTAGAAAGAAACAGAAAATGTAAATCCATCAGTCAATATACATTTCTATACAGTTAATTCATGAATGATCACAGCTAATTTACCAGCAAAACCCACAAAGTTAAATACTTTTGAAAAATAAGTGAAAAATTCAACATTACAGATGTCTTAACAAACATAGCTCATTACCACTAAGAAAATGATTCATACCTAGCTCTTCTGCTACACCTTTTATCTGACTGCAATATCCTCAACTGGGTGTTTACCAGTAATGTTGCAATTCCTTGGTATTGCTAACTTTCATTTATAAACAAGAAATTCCAAACAGTAATAAAAAGACATAGGCAATGCAACTTTCCACATGTGTAATTCCACTCCACTCTCCAAATATTTCCTCACCTACCTAGGGACATAATTGAGTAAAAAAAAAAAAGGGGGGGGGGGGGAGTTCACAGCACAAAAAGGGTTTTTTTTTTGTCAATAAAGATTCAGTAGCACATCTATGTCCTTATGTAGCACTTTTTAAACCACAAACTGTAAGTGTATCCAGGTATGCTACATTGTACTACCTCCTTTGTATGCACCATTATCCTTACTACCAAAGTATTGTAAACCTCTCCCTGTATGACATCTCTAAGGAAAAGGTTATGACAGTCATTAATTTCCCATTTGTCTCATTAATGGCATAATTTAGTCATCTTTACCTAGCCTTTTTTTTTTTTTTTTTTTAAAGTTACTACAAAAGGAAAAGTACTGAAAGTCACTTCTGCAGGAAAAAAGTTGTCTAAGACCAGCTTCAAATACAGTGCCTCCCTTCAAACACGCTGCAGCTTAACCAGACTCTTGAGGTTACTGGAACCACTTTTACAGATTTTAGTTTTCATACAGGGATTGATAGTTACCGTACAAAGGCCATTAGAGATGGCTAACAATGGATTTCCAAAGAGATACGAACTTCAACTAACACTTGCATAAATTACTCAAGTAATAAGAAAACAAGAAAATACAGTGTACAATTACTTGATAACACTTCAGAGGTGAAGCGCAGTTCTTCCTGCTACTTCCAAGTACTCAGTTCTAGTCCAGTACCACTATTCAGTACTTACTCTCTTTAATGGACAAGTTGTGAGCACAACATTATCCAAGTTGTTGAAATGATCAAAAGAATAATAAAATATATAAAAAAACAAACTGAATGGAGTCAGTGGCAAATGACCTGAGAGTGGCAAGAAGTGTCTGAAAGCTTTTCAGTCACGTGGCCATTAGAGAAATTATTAGGGTGCATTTCCATGAGACAGTGAGCAGGTCTAAGAGCTATATTCCTGACCAGGACAAGCTTCCCTTTTCTCAAGTCTCCTTCCTATTCACGGATGTATACTGCTTATATTACACTGATGTCTGCTAGGTTGCTCTACAGGCTCCTTTGACTTACTATTCGGCAGGAAAAAGCTAGAGCAGCTTCTGCCAAGTTGGTGAGTTAGAATAGCTCATAGAGGGGAATGATGTGTATTGGTACAGGAGAGACACAGACAGTGACAGAGGACTTAGGGAAAGGAAGATGGGAGACAAAGACCACAGGAGCAGAGATTTAGATCAACTACATCGTGTTCTAACAATGCATTGCTATTTCTCTAAATACTACTGGGAAGGATTAATTAAAATTAATGCAAATCAGACTGTCCTGGTTGTAGTTAAGACAGAGTTAATTTTCTTCCTAGTAGCTGGTAGAGTGCTATGTTTTGAATTAGGATGAGAAGAGTGCTGATAACATGCTGATGTTTTAATTGTTCCAGAGCAGTGCTTACACCAAGCCAAGGACGTTTCAGCTTCTCACTCTGTTCCGCCAATGGGCAGGCTGGGGGTGCAGCAAGAGCTGGGAAGGGACAGACCCAGGACAGGTGACCCAAACTGGCCAAAGGGGTATTCCATCCCATCTGACATCATGCTAAACAATATACATGTATAGGGGGGGGCTAGCTGGGGTGGGGGGCCGGCTGCTTGGGGCCAGGCTGGGCATCGGTCAGCGGGTGGTGAGCAATTGCATTGTGCGTCACTTGTTTCGTACACATTATTAGTAGCAGTACTATTACTATCATTATTATTATTGTTATTATTTTCCTGTCTTAATAAACTGTCTTTATATAATGCCCAGGCTTCACTTTCCCATTTCTCTCCCCCATCCCAGAGAGGGAGGGGAGAGGGTGACCGAACAGCTGTGTGGTGTTTAGCTGCCAGCTGGGTTAAACCACAACACAGACTTCCAAGCAAACCCTGGAACATCAGCTTTACAGCTTGGTCTGAAATTTACAATCACTCCCTGCACCACCCCCCCAAAAACAAACAAACAAAAAAACCCCAACAACTTCTCTACAACCTCTATTTCACATCTTTAGTTATTTACATTTTTTGGTAGAATATTAAACCATGTACAAAGGGAAGAAACAGCGATTTTAGATGGACTCTGAATTATACAATTAAAAAAGAATTATATCACATAAGCCAAAACTTCAGCCAAAGTAAAAGGTAAGTATTGTCAGCAGGAAATTAATGCAATCTAATCACCTTGTTATATTTTTGCCGTTTCACAGAATCTAGTTTTCTGTTTATATCTTTGTTGTTGGCAGCTTGAGGTGAAAGTTGATCAATAATTTTATTTATTTGTTTCAGAGATGATGTGCATGATCTGAAAAACAAGATTGTAATGTACTATTCAGCTCTACTAAAGAAAAATAGAACATTCTCAATTCAAACAATTCCAGAATGCTTAACGTAAGATTTAAAAAAGACTAGAGGTAGGTTTCTAAATAAGCATCTTATAGTTAAACATCAGTAGAAACATGGAACACTATAAGAACTTAAACATCATTAAATATTCATAAACAAAGTTTTGCTTATACTAAGATTTCAAAAGAAAAGACAAACCACTGCAATATTTAGTATTCAGAATTACAAATATGATAATGCTCACAAGGAAGTGACAGTGGTTGATTTCATCATTAAAGATAAACAAATTACAATGCAGTAAAGCACAGGTTGCAGGGACAAGTGCCAGGGATGGAAGTGGTGCAGAACCAGCTAAGATCAAGTGTAGTATCTACTCTTCAGGAAGTTCTCAATGAGAGTACTTCATATTAAATGAATTTTTGAATTCTGTAGTTGGATTTGGAGCTCGTTTCCTCCACTCCATGCATTGTCCTGATACTGTGAATGTAGCACTGAAAGACATGGTTTAGTGATGGGATTCAGTAGGTCAGGTTATGATTGAACTTGATGACCATGAATGTCTTCTCCAACCTACATGCTTCTATGATACCATAAAATAATCTACATGGAAAATACTATGCTTTCATTTTGGAAACCTGTTTTAACAGTTCCATGCTGTTATATAGGAAGACAATTTATTTTACATATACAGTTTCAGGAAGACAAACTAGCTCAAGGAATTAACAGCACATGTACATTAAACTTTTTTTTTTTTTTTATGCATAACCATTTTCCATATTTCTCCATACAACAGGAAATTCTGGTTGAACCACATACTAAAATCTAGTATAATCTGTTACTGCTGCTGAATTTGTTTGCAAGAATGAGGTACCACCCCCACTGTCAGAAGCAATAAATCTGTGCTTGTTGATTGAAACAGCAGAATATTTAACAAAGATATACAAATAAGCATCTCAAAGAGTTATGAAAAACATCATAGAAAACTTAAGAACACCTGTAAAGCAGCCATGATTCCCCTGGTATACAAAAAAGTGAACTATATAGCTTTCTTAATTGTTAGATCGCTTACCTCTCTTCAGTTATAATCTGGACTGGTGTGTTCTGCCAGCTATCAGTGCTGTCTGCACACCTTCAGCCTTCCATTCCCCTTCAACACTTCTGAACCATACCATTCCCTTCCTCATTCCTCTTGTTTGTTGCTTTTAGGTACAGCATCCTTTTGCAGATGGTGTCTGACCTATTGGCCTTTGCTTCCTTGGCCCAAAGGTCTCTTGCCACTTACTGCTACTATACTCTTCCACAAAGCTTTATTTAACAGGACTGTGGGATTTAACTCTAACTTCAACCACTTTTTTTCTTCTTCTTCATCTACTTACACGATGAGATTCACACAAATTTTGCCTCTACTATGAAATCATTACCAACTACTCAAAAAAATGCTCAGCGTTAGAGGACTCTATCATGCTCTACTCACATTTTTACTTCTGTTGGTCCCTCTATTCAACAGATCAGCTGTATCTCTGCCTTAGAAAAGTGCAAGTCTAGAAGTTGATTTTGAGGAAAAGCAGAGGTTCTGCAGGTCTGTGCAAACCATTTGCATCCTCATGTAAATCTAATTTCAAGACTGTACATGGACTTTGAAAATAAAGGCATAAGAAAAAAACTTCGGTGACACTTTTTAAAGAAAATCAGGACAATATCGAGTAACGGTGCTGTGCATTGCTCTTTCAATAACTGGATAAGCTAATTAGATTTGTGGCTCCTAGTTAAGCGTTTGATTATTTGAAGGTGTCCTTAAGTACTTCCTGCAAACAATTGTGATAAGGTTGTCATAGATGCAGTACACTGACGTTATGAATTCATCCAAGTTACGGAAAATAACTGTAGCAAGTTACAGAAAACAACCAGAAGCAAGTAACTACTTGAAGCATGCAGGATTGAAGAAGTGGTACTTTTCTGAATATAACTTTGAATAACAGACTATAACGCAGCCCTTCACTGGCCAGGAAACAGATATGTATATTGGCAAGGTAGGCAACAAAGCAGAAAAAGGAGATGCGCTCTATGTCTTATGCCCCTACTGCCTTGATGCATGACTGAATGAGTCAAATAAGCGCATGCTTCATTGTTCTGATGTGATTTTTTTTCCAAAAGGTGGATAACTCAGAAAAGTACATGTGATCTAGTGCTTTGAAAACCTTTTTATGTTCCAATTTTAAAAACATGAAACATTGAGCCTCATTTGATTACCAGTAACAGAAAAGAAGTTTAAGTAAGGACACAAAGCTTACCTTAAGTCATCCAGCACCAACTGATACTCCTTCTCAGCATCAGCTATTTTTGTTGCTTTGTTAGCTTCATTAATTGCATTATCTACTTGCTGAAGAACTCCTTGCTCCAATACATCCTGGTCATAGACATCAACTCCTAAACCTTTGAGTTCAGCAGCCTGTGCGCTACAAGAAACGGACTGAATCTGCTGCCTGTTGATATGTAACAGGGGTTGTCCTCTCCTGGGCACCTCCAAAGGACCTGCCATAGATGTGGATGGCTGGCTGGGAGACTCATGAACTCCAGAACTATTACCCAGCTCACTGTTGCACATGCCATTTTCTTGTTCAGTTCCCGATTCTTCAGCATTATGGAGGTGATTATTGCTTACAGTAGTACCAGTGTCTTGTTCTTGAATACTGTCTGCTTGGTGGTTGTCTTCTGTTGGCATCCTCTGTTCAAAGGCATCAAAGAATGATAAGAACCACATTGTCATAAGAACATTCGCACACTTTCTCACAAAGGTTGTGACCAAACAGAAGCAAAACAATATGCATATTACAACACGGGACAGTCCTGAAAAATGCTGGTACTAAGACAAAAAGATTGCCTGCAACTACTACTCCCTTACCAGGGAGTGATGGGAGTCTTGCCTGAATGGTCACGCTCCAGCGGACTACCACATAACACGTGCAACATAACGTACCCCAGAAACAAAAACACAGGTGGTCAAAACAGAGTAAGACAGGGTAGTTTAAAAAACCACCAACCAACCAACCAACCAACAAACAAACAACAACAACCCCGCTGATGTTTACTGAGTCCATGAAACAGCCTAACATGAGTTATCAGGGGGATGGAATGGCAACACTGTCAAGTCGGCTCTTGGAGGGACACAGAAACTACTTGAACACCCGAGCCGGGCACCTGCCAGCCCAGCCCCGCTGACAGCCGCCGCAGGCTGCAGCCCGCACAGGCACGGGGCACCTCGGCACCGGCACCGGGCGCTGCCGCTGCTCGGAGCCCTCCAGCCTGCGCCAGGACGCGCTTGTGCTCACCTCCGGGCGGGCGCAGGCTGCACTCACCTGCGTGCAGACTTCACCCATGCAGCCGGCCTGCCGCGGCCACCCCCCGCTCCTTCCTACCGGCTCCCGGGGGCACGCAGCGGCCCGGCCCCGCCACCCCCGCCGGGCTCCCCGCTACCGCCGGGCGCAGCGCTCACCTCCCCCGCTGCCGCCGCTCCGCCACCACCGCCCGCCCCCCGCCGCGCCGCCGTTCTGCCGTCACTTCCTCGGCCGCCTGCGCCTGCGCTGTGGTTCTGGGGAGCTGCTGTAGGGGGAGATGTCCTTCATCTTCCTCGTGCCCTTCCATTTTCTCCCTGGCTCTCTGGCAGTGACAAAAGCAGAAAATAAGAACCTTTTGGGAGGCTCATGGAGCTTTCTGTCCATTCTTTCCCCTTCCTTCAGACGCCCCACTGCAGTGCCATGAAGGTCCTGCACCAGCTCCTCCTCTTTTGGCCAGCAGAACCGATTTATTTATTCATATATATATTTATTTTGCTCTCGGCCTTGAGCCAACTGAGAAAGGACAAATATGTAGTAGATCTGGATATTTATTTATTCACTTTTGTAAAAACATACTGAAGCAGTTAGAGCTGAACTCAGCTTCAGGGAACAATTTGCCATTCAGATTCACCACAGAGTTCCTTTCTTCGCCTGCCTGTTACTTGCCCTGCTCCGTGTGTACTTACCGTCGTCGCTTTGCAGTGACTTGAAATGATGCAGATGTTTAAAGAAATACTATTTTGTAAATTGTTCAGGGCATGGGTAAAAGTAAGTCATAACGCCTTATCCTTCCCACACTTAACTTCAACAAAATGCTACACACCAACAGAGAAAGAAAGCTTGTCCAGTACTGGAAATGCATTTATAGTGCACCTTTGATCCAAACAAATCCTGGTTCTTACCGATTGGTTACCTTGCATGTAGAAGACTGTTAAGACTGAAATGTCACAGTAGTTACAGGAGCAGCAAAAGTCATGTTTGTGCACGATGACATAATGTTGTTTAATCATGAATGCTTAAGGACATAGGTTAGGATGCACAGGGAGAGAAGATTTCATTCATTAGACTTTGGGTTTTGTCTTCTTTACACTATTTCTTTAGGTATTTGTACACATCGATAAGGTCAACCTTGAGCCTTCTCTTCTCACGGCTAAGCAGTCCCAGTTCTCAGCCTTTCTGCACAGGAGATACTCCAGTCCTTCAGCCATCTCCTCCACGGCCCTTCACTGGACTCTCTCCACGATGTCTCTTGTACTGGGAAAGTCCTAGTCTCTCTAGGCAATTGTTGTCTGACATTTTCTCAGCCATGTTTCCACAGTGCATTGATGGAGCTGTTGATAAATGAAGTGCCAAGTGATTCAAGAATTTCAAATATCCTTGAAACATTCTTGACAAATTTGTTGCATATCTAACACACCCACAGAGTCCCTACATGTTAACTCCAAGAGTAGGAGTTCTGTTGCTTTTTCTCATAAATCACTAGCACTGACAGCTGCATAAAAAATATTTCATCTGAGTTTTCCACGTGCCCGCTCTCTATGAAATTAAACCATTTCTTTTTGTAGCCACTGATGTCAAGCTTGAATGAATAACTCTCAAAGTTGTTGTTGGCCCGGCTTTATCCTGAACAAAGATTACAAGTCCTTGACCGACGATGTTCCTTTCCCATCCTTCTATTCTCTTATTCCATCCTGTCCCCAATCTCCAGAATTCTCAAGGAAACACAGAACTAGTTGTTTAAGGTCTATAATGCCAAGACCTGAAAGGTCAGCAGGAAAACAATAATAATAATAATAAAGTGCTTAATTTAAATACTCCTTTATTTCTGAAAATATGCTGAAATATGCTATTACTGCAAAAATTATTTACTTAGCATTTAAAGACTTGAATGAGGAGGCTTATTTTTAACCTTTGTTGCTGTGTTCTAAATACAAGGAATGATGTTTTGTAATTGCTGAAACAACTGAAAATGTGGAGTGCAAAGTCTTCCAGCAGAGTGAGAAAGGCAGCAACTGGGGGACATTTAAGGACAGAGCAACATCAAACTGTTGTCAAAACTAAACTACATTATGGAGGGGTAGGCTCAGTTCTCCAGAAACTGATTAATGAGGGGGGAAAGACAAGTTGTTGTGGAAGAATAAAATAAGAGTGTTGTATTATTTGCCAGGAGAGGAGTTTTCAAATGAAGAGCTGCTTCTTTCTTAAGCTTGAGAGGAAAATGAGTAAAGATTTTGTTATATATTAACGGATTGCTGATGTTGTTAGTATTAAGTCCAGAAGCGGGAGGCTATAATCCAACATTAAATATTATGGCTTTGAGGCAGGTACTTGCAGAACAAAACAGTTATGCTGTTGTGGGAAAGGAATTTGCAGGTGGCTTTGCACTGTTTCACATGTCCCTGAATTAGAGATAATGAGGAAACAAGCGGTAGAAAGAAAAACTTGAGCAAGATCGAGATAAACTAAATTGGCTACAGTGTTAAAGATGAGCTTTGGGCAGTGGCCAATTGCTGGCTGGCTCCAGGTGCCTGTCTGAGGGTCTCTAACCAACTGTATGACAGATTTGGGCACATGGACAGTGCATGGGGCTATGGGGAAAGTATATGTAGTAGTAAAAAAGGGCAATAAATGTCTCCTGTTCAAGAGCCGTCAGGAGTCTGTGTCTTGCATCCCTGCATGCTGTTGTCCTGACTAGGACTCCAAACATCCCTGGTAGAGCTTGCTCATGAAGAACACTATTATGCTCTGTAAGTGAGGGGATATATGGTCTTTGTGAGAGTGCTCTGAAACCATGGTATAAAAATGTAGCAGGCCTTTCAGGCAGAGACTGATCACTGTCATCAGTCTGTGAAGTGCCATATACACTGGCAATGACATTAATGATAAGCATATTAATAAACCTGTTGTGCAACTAGTCTTTTGTAAACTAAGTCATGCTCCCTAGTGGTGTGTATATAGTCTGTTTGACTGAAGTCTGCCATAACCAAGCCTCCCAGCAGCTGAAAATCAATGTGGTTCCATTAAAGTCATGGAAAGGATAGATTCCTATAGACCTTTGAAGTTCATTCTGTGGTGGTTCATCCCTGGTGCATTTACAACACTATGCCATTCTTTTTCTTACCTTAACACATAGTTCTGCCTAAGCAGGTGAGATCTATAGTTTTAATGTGTTCCCAACCCAACCTCAGCTATTTCCTGGAGCTGTCCTCTAAAAAAGTTTTTTTTAAAAATACAGTATCTGTATTATATAAAAGAATGGCTTTGAAGTTATATTTCCTATGTAGTCATTTTCACAGAGAAAATTATCCTCTGATGAGCCAGAAGTTCAGTTCTGCTGTCAGCTATATACATGCATGGTTTCTAATCCTTTCACATAGTCGCTGGTGGAGTCCCATGCATTCATGTTTCTCAGTATTTTACTATAGGATTCCATTGTATCTACCTTTTTTTTTTTTTTTTTACATGTAGATGACTAGCTACTCTGCTAAATCACTGGTATTGTGTTTTGTTTTTTTTTTTTTTTTGGGCTGGACAAGTTCTTCTTGTTTGGTTAGTTTTTAAATATTGTTAATGTAGTCCAAATCTTCACCCCTCTAGCATGAAAGCATTAATGATGACACTTAATCCTTGCTGGAGCTGGTTCTGGCAGCTTTTGATATACAGTAATTATGCTTTTTTACTGGAACTAGTATGGCTAGCAAATTAGACTGTGTGGACCTCCTCCCTCTCTGTCAGCTTTGCAGGATTACTGGCTGGAAAGGATCCTGGCAGAGTTTGTCAAGCAAGAGCTCAGTGCTCAGCTGTCACTTATGGTGGTCTGTGAGGACAAGCAACCAGGCTTCTAAGGAAGCACAAATAGAATAATAACTTGGAAAGGAAGAAATATTTTTTCTGTGATTCTGAACTGGGTAATGAAAAAACAGGTTCGGTAGTCTATTGTCAGTGATGAGATGGAAAGGGGCGGTGGTTTAATTTTTATTATTTTTATTCAGTTTCCTATTGTAGAATGTTATCCTGAGAATCATGGCATGGCAATACTATAAGAAACATAGAATCATAGAATATTAAAATAGTTTTAGTTGAAAGGGACCTTAAAAACCTTGTAGTTCCAATCCCCCTGCCATGGGCAGGAACACCTCCCACCAGACCAGGTTGCTCAAAGCCCCATCCAACCTGGCCTTAAACACCTCCAGGGATGGGGCATCCACAGCTTCTCTGGGCAACCTGTGCCACTGTCTCACCACCCACTGAGTAAAGAATTTCTTCCTTATATCTAATATAAACTTAGACTTTTTTAGTTTGAAACCATTATCCCTTGTCCTATCACTACACTCCCCGATAAAGTATCCCTTCCTGGATTTCCTGTAGGTCCCTTTTAATTACTGGAAGGCCTCTATGAGGTTTCACCAGAGCCTTCTCTTTTCTAGGCTAAATAATCCCAACTTTCTCAGCCTTTCTTCATAGGAGAGATGCTCCAGCCCTTTGATCATCTTTGTGACCCTCCTCTGGACTCACTCCAACAGGTCCATGTCCTTCTTGTGCTGGGGGCCCAAGAGCTGAATGCAGGGCTCCAGGTGGGGTCTCATAAGAGCAGAGCAGAGGGGGAGAATCCCCTCCCTCACCCTGCTGGCCCTGCTGGCCATTCAGCCCAGGATACGGCTGGCTTTTTGGGCTGCAAGTGTTTGTTGCTGTTTCGTGCTGAGCTTCTGATCCACTAGTACCCCCAAGCCCTCCTTCACAGGGCTGCTTTCCATCTACTTGCCACCCAGCCTGTATACACATCCCAGAAATGTACCCAACATACCCAGTAATAACCTGCCGTGTATAAACCCCTGGTTGCTAGCAGGAGATGGTTCTATCAGGTTCCAAAGTGGTCTGGTTATGCTGTTAAGGGTGTGCCCTGCTGACACTTGGCCAAATCATCATTCTTGATTTTTTAATTAGGCCTTTCCTTCACAGATTTCAGTATGTATTTTGCTAAACTGAAGGCTAAGGAAGGACTTTGGGACGGGACATATTTATTTTGTTCTGAGGAAATCCTGTACATGAACTACCATAAATTGCAAAGGAACCACCACACAGAAAGGCTTGACTGACCAGCCAATAAAAATTTAATCTGAACCTCTATATTTTCAGAATTTTGTGACCCCAGCATTTGAACATTTTCTTTGAGCTGTCATCACACAACTGTATACATGCATTAAGGTGATCTGAGATGGCTGAGCCTCAGGCATGTGACTGCTGCTCCTATTTATGGAGCAGTCCCAGTGGTGGCAGTGCTTTGCTAAATATTTAAAGACCTTCCTTGTCCCAGAGTGCTTAGGCCTAAGATTTTAATTTATTGATAGATTCATAGAGCCTAAGGCCAGATGGGACCATTAGATCATTTTTTCTGACCTCTTCTATGACACACAGCAAAAATTCTCACTCAGTAATTCCTACATCAAGCCTGTGTCTTGGAGTGGAGGTAGCACACATGGCTTAGCAAGACATGACATTTTGATTTCAATGCACTGAACAACATAAAATCCACTACATGTTTTGGTAAGTTGTTCTAGGGACTAATTCCACTTGATATGAAAAACACACATCAAGTAGCCTGAAACATAGGAGATTTAAAAAAGAAAAAAAAAAAAAAAAAAAAAAAAAAAGTGTGTTTAAATGAAAGGCTGGCCTTTTAAAAAATAGTAGAGGGAAAAACTCAAATGGAATTTTGAAGGAAATCTCAAATGCAACTCTGTAAAATATTGACACTGAATTTCAGGGGGACGAACTTTCCCTTACTTGCTTAGAGATCTTCAATGGCACAGACACCCATGGTTCCAGCTGGAACTTCTCTGAGCAGTTATTTGTGCTGTGCGTGTTCCTAGAAATGCTGCCACTGCAGCTGAGATGATCACCTGGGAACACTTGTCCTTCCAGAGACTACTTTTAAAAGCTGGCAATCCCAACACTCTGCTAAAGGGTTCAGTT
Source organism: Aythya marila (assembly GCF_965140915.1). Lineage (NCBI taxonomy): Eukaryota > Metazoa > Chordata > Aves > Anseriformes > Anatidae > Aythya > Aythya marila. The sequence continues at coordinate 18,281,255 of NC_139048.1, read as the reverse complement.
AGGCAGGTATGGAGTATCCTAGCACACAAAGGCAGCACTGTTCTTTTAAACAGATGTCGGTGGCAGATTTTAGTGCATACTGATTTAGCTTCTCTAGTTTTCAGTCCTTGCTTGATGAACTATCAGCTGTGGGTCTGAGCCAACACCTTAGGAGGTTTCTGTTCTAGCGGTGAAAATGCTGTATACTGAGGCCCACTGACACTTTTAAAACAAAATGCTAACACTGTGGAGTTGTGATGGAAATAGATAATAAATGATTCAGGGGCTGCATTACTTCTCAGGAGGACACAGAATTGCTGGCAGCATTGGCAGAAATGGGAATTCCATCCACAGTAATAAAGCATCTGGATCTCTGTACCAGCAAGTTGAGTGGCAAGTATCTCTCAGAGCCACGCCAGTGTAATAAAGCTAATATATCAACTTAAGAGAGCTGCTAAGCCCTTTGAAAATAATTGTGTAGTTGGCAAGCACAGTAGTTTTTGCTTTTTATATTGCAGAGAAATACAACTTTTTATTTTTTTAATTAATTTATTTTTTTCTCCTTCCTCTTCCTACTGTGGTGTATTTAAGAAATGAATTGCAGAAATCTGCTTCTAATGCATTGTTAGTTTGGAAAATTCATGACTGCAAGTGAGAACAAATTCCAGAAGTCAGGGTTTCTCCTACTACTTTACCCTACTTAAATTGCTCATCTGTATTTCCTCCTGGGTATGTTACCAACAAACATTGCTGGACATAAAACAGAAGTTCTCAAGAGTACCAGATTTTTAGGAAAACTCCTTCTTTTTGCTTATCTGGGCTGCATGTTTCTGCAGGGGAAGAGATCAAGTGACTTCCAAGCCAAATCAGTTTGTAGAGGAACATTCCTGAGCTTGCAGCCAGGTCACTGGTTCATGTTTTGTCTTTGCTCTCTATCTTTTATAGCTCTCAGCACTTTTTAAGGCCCTGTATAAAAAGAGAACATATATTAGTTTTAAGTACATGCTGAGACCATGTTTGAACTCTCAGACGGTGTCAGGAAGAGAAGGGAAGGAAGATATTCAAGTACTCTGTACAGAGTACTCAAGTACTCTGAAGTCTCACCTCCAAAACCAGGCTGGGAGTCAGACCCAATAGAGGCCATCTGCCTGCTTTGACACTAGAGGGAGTCATCGCCTAAAAGAAATCGCAAAGGCTTCTAAAATAGCGCAATTTGCAACGATTTATGTCTCTTGGAAGAGAACAAAACACTGATTTCTTTTTAAAGCCTCTGTTTTTATTGGAATACATTATGGGAGGCCTCATTTGTTGCCCAGAAAGCTCTTGGCCAGAGTGAAATTCAACCTTCATGATGAGGCAGGCAGATTCAGCTTGCCCTGCTCTGCTTTGTCTTAGCTGGGCTCTCCCGGGAGAGCCATATGCAGAGGGCCTGGAGGTAGTTCAGCCTCTATAAATAGCTCGTTGCTGAATTCTTGTGTGAGCGGATTTTGAAGGCTGTGCCAGAGGATAAAGACTTGTGTTGTTTTAGTTCACTTTACACTGACACACTCAAACCGATCTCCCTGTCTGGCCTCGGTTTGTACTCAAAGCAGAGGCCAAGAAGATGAGATGCCTGTGCCTCACTCTGTATTTATTTCTCCCTAATTGCAAGACTCTAAGTAAAATTATAGTGATTGACTTAATGGAGGTGGGTAGGTGGGGATTGTGGTCCCTAAGGAGGTTTTCCCTCTCCCCTTTCATCCTATTACCTCCTCCTGTTACAGCACGGATCCTGTACCATATAAGAGGTAGATAGTGCATGGCTCCCTCACCCATAGCAGGACTGCTTCCTTGTCTGTACACTGCATACTGCTAGGCTGAATGAAAAGGTCATACAAAAATTTGAATACTTACCTGAGGGCTTCACAGTGGTGGTGTGTAACCTAGGTGGGTATAAGGCATGTATTTTGCTGAGAGGAGAGTTCAAAGTTGCATTTCTAAAGGGAACAGGTAGCTAAAAATCCTGCAAGTTAATTCCACCAAGGTGGGGAGGGTGTATGATTGTGTCTTCTTTCCCTCACTTCTTATTCTCAGGAGTAAAGATGGTTCATGGGGAAGGGAAGTAGCTTTGTAGGAAAATCCCAGGAGCTAAACTATCTGCTAATCTCTGTTCAATGGAGATGCTTTTTTCTTATTCTCCTACATTTATATCCCCTTCCCTCAGCTGGAGAACACAGCTATTCCTAGCAGGGAAAGGGGGAGAGAAGTGCCGTGAGTTAGTCATTTCCAGGCAGGTAGCAGAGATGAAACACCATTGAAGAAGCAAGAGAGGCAGAGCTGAGCTGTGCAAATGGGAACAGAAGCAGCTGTGAGAAGGAAATGTGGCCAGAGAGCAGAGAACAGATGTGAAGACTGAAAGAAGGGCTGCTACGAGATTTGGGGAACAGAATTAATTGCTGAGCAGGGCAGTGCTGAAGTATATGGGCAGGCAGCTCTTTTCAGTGGATTTAAGTCTTTTGAACTGTAGTGAGGTATAACATACATGCTGATGGGTTCAGGTGCTCTAAGATCACTACAATGAAGGTCTTAAGAGACAGGTCTGTTGTCAGAAGGTGCAAGTTACAGACTCCTCAAATGGATGGCAGGAATTTAAAAGAATAACAAAATGTGTAAGTTACAGCTATCAAGATCCTGCTTAGAGTGTCTTATGCTGTTGTATGAATTTATCCTTTAACAAGTTCCAGGCAGTGCTCTTTGTCCTTTTGGCAACACTTAAAATGTCCTGAGTCTCTGCTGAAGTGGGGCTTCATCCACTGTTCCTGATGCATCCTGCTGTGCCAGCTCAGCCATCCACTTCTTCTAATAAAGGAGTTTGCACAACATCTGTCTGCAGTTTCATTCTGATGAACTCCTTGGACACCTCATCATTTGTGATCCTCACCTCAAGGCCTTGAGATATCTTTTGTTAAACAGCTAAAAGAAAATTGCGGTGGGAAAGCTGCTGATGTGGTTCCTTTTCCCTTTCAGGACACAATCCTGCAGACCTGTAGTTATTATAGCAGATCTCTGTTTAGAGCAAGGAAGATTTCTCAAGGTGCTGTTTAAAACTTCCTGCTTTGTGCTGCAAATTGTTAATCAGTCCATGACAGCATAAATAAAATTAAAGGGTTTAATTAAAACTAATGAATGAGCAAATGGAGAATACACCGCATGTTCCTCTTGCAGAGCCCTGGTGCTGTGAATAATTAAAATGTCACAAAGAAGGAGATGTCTTAGTAAAAATGTTGGAGCTGCAAAAACAGAGGCCCCTGAACTTTGGTAGTTTGAGAGGGTTTTTTCCTTTAAATTGGTTAAAATCAGTTTATGTATGTTGGGGGAAAGATACAGTAATATATACAATGCTGATTTTCATTAGGAAGAAGTCAAAGTTGGAAGCTTGGTGCCAAACAAACCCTGCTGCATTTTGGATCAGTCTGCATGTCTCTGATGATCAAACTATTTTCATACTATATTAATTCTAAGCCCATATCAGCAAGAGGATTAGTTTCTTCTTTTGTCTCATCTGCGACTGTGTTTTTGAATATCTCACTAGTTATTGCAAACTATTGCATTGTTATTAGTTGTTAATGTTCTATCTAATGAAAGCACAAGCATTCTCTGAGCCTAAAACCAGTCCGGAACTGGATCTGACTTTGGCTCAGGTTTAATGTATGTGACATAGTCAAATAACAGGCCAAGAAAATCATTTCAGCTGGACTGTTTTAAATAAATCTGGGGGCATTAAGTTGGAATTAGAAAATGATGAGGCCAAGAGGCTGATTAAACTGTTGTAAAGCTCATGATTACAGGCTAGGCCCAGAATATCAGTTGTAGGAATAACTCGGAAACATCTTCTGTCTTGCTGCTTTACAATGGCTTGCTAATATTTTTTGTCTGTGATAGAATGTTTGGTGTCGCCCCTGTGTGATCTGTTCTAAGGCTGGCTTTCTCCTCAGCTCTGGATTTTTCCCTGGATCTCCTGACACCATGACATCTTCTGAGGCAAAGAGTCTGTTGAGTGCTGAAATAGGATCTGGGTAAACGTCCTGGCTACTGACACCTCTGATGAAATAGTAATACCCCTGTAGACTGCCTTCTGTGCCATAATGACCCAAGGTGAGCCTCAGTGAGGACTCAGTCTAGAGGTTTAACTACATGTACTGGGAGGTTTAAAAGGTACCATACCTCCATCAAATGCCTCTAGAGGCAATGATCTAATGGCAGGCAGTATCTGATGCAAGTTAGAGTGGGGTGAAAAGGTGAAGATCATCCATGAGGTAAATGGCTATTCTGTTGTATAATTCTAGCTCCCTATCGTCTAATTTCCTAAGATGACTGAGTAAATAAATTTACTGTAAGAATCTCCACCAATTAAGTTTGGTAGGTTGAGTAGAAGAATAGTATGACTTCCAAATGGCACTAGGCAGTCTTCAATGTCCAGACTGGGTATACAAAGCCTCACTACTAATGATATCAACAAAATATTCCCTCTTGATGCTCGGCTCTCTGTTTAGTGGAAGATCAGACTAGATTATGATAATGGTCCCCCTGAGCCTTAAACTTTTGTAAAGGAATGAGTAGAGTTTACCAGGAACTGAAGTGATTTCTTAATTGCACATTAAATAACATTTAAAAGTATGGCATAACCCTAACTTATTTGCTGTTGGCATAACACTTTGGCATTACAAATCCAGTGGAAAAAAGGTATCTCAGAAATGCTTTTCTCTCAGAAGAAGAGACTTTTCAAGAATATGGACATTTTATGCTTAAAGTTTTCTCTTTCCATATGTTTTTTGGTGTTTTTTTTTTTTTTTTTTTTGTTGTTGTTCAAAAATTCAAATAATTTGGAAATAAATATTGAGTCTACCTAAGAAAAAGCGTAATTTTCTATGCACCTCATTTTGGGATGTGTTTGAATTGTAAAGACTTATAATAAAGAAAATGTGGGCCCTTCAATAAGCTGCAAATTTCAAATATCTATACAATATCAAAGCAGACCAGACTTTCTGGCTCACCCAGACATTAGAGGCCTTGGTTACCCAGGAAAGAAAAACACACCAACAATTGGAGTTAATTAGCCATGGTCACCTCCTCACATAAATTATGCTGATTTATTTGAATCCTTAGACTTTAGTGGCTACATTAATAATTAACTACAAATTAGAAATAATCACAAGTGCAATTGAGAAAATACCTTCCCATTTGTTACTTTATGACTATGTTTCATTTCAAAGGTTCAGTGTTCATTTTTGATCCACCAGGGCTCATACGCTGCTCCTGGTGACATCACTGTAAATCTGGGTTGAGATTGTTATGAAGTCAATGTCATTACTCCAGATTTACACAGATCTAGCCCAAAGCAAAAATAAAGTCCATCAGCTAAAGCATCCCCTTGTCTTCAAAGGGAATTCGTTACATCTATAATGAAATATCTTAGGGCAGCCTAGATTAAGCCTAGTTATTTGGCTTCACTGAGGCTCTTTGTGTGAATGAATCTTTTTAGATTTGATCCCGGATAGTTAAACTCTATAAGCAACCTTCCATAGACTTCACTGGAGTAGATCCAGGCTCTATATAGCCTCTGCTAAGAGGCTTTTCATTATGGCAAGATACAGTTAGAAGTTCCAAAAATTTGTTGGGCTTTTCATAAGCACACATAGAAAAGCTTTTATTTCCTACATTCCAGAAGCTGCCAAATATTATTTACAATGTAGCAAGAAAGAGGAAGGGGTGAGGCGTTGGGTACCCTGTCCATGTCAGTATATTTTTGCAACGGAGAGTTCTAGTGTGGCTACATTTTCTTGCTGTATGTATAATACAATATTTTTTCTGAACATGGAGCAATCACTTTCTTCTTCAGTTTCTTTTCTTAGTTGCTTGTGAAGTGATCAAAAGCCAAAGCTTTAGATCAAGATTCCTTAGTGAATAGTCCCACGTTTTTAACTTAGATTTACTTAGTTTAATTCCCAATAAACAGTAGGGTATACAGTCTTATACCTCTAGGAGGTAGGAGCTCTGGTTTGTATTTTGCTATTTGGTTAAGTAAAGCAAGGCAGAGTAGCATCTTTGATTAGTTGGATACAAAAGATATTGCTCTGCTTTCTGTCTGGCCACATAGCAGGAACTGTAAGCCATTAAGTTCTGTACTAAAATATAAGTATTTATTCAGTCCATTCAGGACTTTGGCACAACTCTTCCCCATTCCTACATCTTGTTGCAAGAATAATTGAAAGTAGATCTGGGATCAGCTTACCAAGCCCAAGGTTTTTATCTGATGTTTTATTTGTATCCTTTCTGTGTAATGGAATGGTAGCATGGCACAACTTTTTCCCTACCATCAGGGAATCCAGCAGTGCTGGAAACACAGTGCTCCCAGCACTGCTGGATTAGTGCAGATGGCAGCACTTCACGTGCTCTATACAGAAATATTGGAGAAAATGTGTTCATGGGTAGGCTGCTGACACCAGTATGACTTTGTCAGCATTCAGCAGGCTTCCAGGTTTCTTCCAGGAATGGTCTGAGTAAATTGTCCTGGAAGAGTCCACAAGAGGAGCAGTCTGATCTACCTCATTGCAATTCCTCACAGCTCCAGCAACAAGAGGAAGATTGCAAGACTTGTTTCAACATATCCAGAAACAACCATGTAAGGAGGAGAGGATTTTTTTCTGTTATTGAATAGGATCCAACCTAGACCTCTAGCTGTTAGGGAACTTTGGTGTTCTCCAAAAATGTTTTGGATAAAAACATGCTGCTTTACAGTCCTTCTCCCTGTAGAATATCTGGGGATAGCATTCATTTATAATCAGAAGTGTTATGACAAAATGAAACAAAAACAAAATTTAGACTAAATATCAAAGAACTTCATGACAGCTAAATTTATTAGAGTTTAGTTAGCCTAAAGAAACATCAGAAGCCCTGCAGCATTGGTCATATACAAATAGGATATTCCCAAACCTGGGAGAAGACTGTAAGAAGTGATCTTAGATTTTTGTATACAGATGCTTAAGAAAAATAGAACAAAAAATATATTTAAATACAGTATATTTGTCAAATCTGTTTCTTTTACCCTGTCTTTCTTCTAATCTGAATAAAGCCTGGCACTACTTTGCTCCAGAGCAATCTTACTCAGGCAGTGGGGAATTGCCAGCCTCTGTGCAGCATACAAGTTGTTGAAGCCTGACTCCTGTGCTAGGGTTTATGCTGTGTGACTGGCTGCAGGGCTGTGCTGGTGCCTGAAGACCTCATCTGCCTAGAGGCCAGCAGGGGCTCTTGAGGCAGAGGGTGCTCTTGTATTAGTTGGTCACTCAGCCCAGCACTGTCCAGGTCTAATCAGAGGTGTGCAGAGCTTTCTGAGGTGTGTATCCTGTAAGTGGGAATTGGTATATGCATTGGTGTGTGACTTGCAGATCTGGGGAACTGGGTCTTCCCTGTTCTGTATGATGGCACATGTTTATAAAGATTGGACATCTGATGGGCCTTCCTCAGAGATGACAAACTACAAAGACTGAGCGTGGTTGTGGAACAAAGATGTTGTACACTGCCTAATACAGTGCATTTTGTATTTAACTAAGGGACCCTTCTCATAATATAGAATAGCTGAAGCTGGAAGGGACTTCTGAAGGTTATCTACGCTCAAAGTGGATTATTAGATCAGAGCCATGTCCAGCTGAGCCTTGAATATCCCCAGGTATGGAGATTCCTGGGCCCCTCTAAATCCCTGCCACAATGTTTGACTATCCTTACTGTGATTTTTTCCCCGTATCTGTAATTGGAATTGCCCTATTTGCATCTTTTATATTGCTGCTCATAATATTCATCTGATTTTAGGTTGTTTATGCCAATAGGCCATGGAGTCATGCAGCTGTGAATCCACCTCAATAACCAGGGCAGGATCAATACTTAATTCTATAAAAAAATCCTCTTAAGAAGGACAGGAGACCAAAGCTAGTATTAATAGAGCCTTCTAGTGTACACCTCCAATTGCACATCAGAGAGTTGTCAGTATCCCTGACACAATTTGCACCGTATCAAAAACACAAACCTCAGCAAGTACAGAAAGTGAAAGCAATTTTGGAATGATCTGTGCTAGACCAATTCCCTCCACAATAGGTCTAAGCTAACCCAAACTGATGTATTTTACACAAACGATTATAAATAGAAGCCAAAATTTTGTCAGACCAATAGTGCAAACTTAACATATTGGCCCCTTGGTGTCATTTGAAGAAAATTAATGCAGAGGGCCAAAGAGACAGAGTCTGCAATATGTAATGCTCCGGAGACATTGCTGAGATTTTGTACCTAGTGTAGCAGAAATAAATGCTCTTGGCAAGTCATAAGGGAGAAATAAGACATGTGCATAAGTAAGATTAATCAGTAAAGCCAGTGTCTATCTCATGAGTCATATCTGACATCAAAAAGGCCAAGGTTGTTGCATGTCAAATTTGTGCTACTACAGGAAAGGAAAAATAACAAAGAATTTCCCGTGCAAATTGTGCTGTAGATTTGGAGAACATGCAAGCACTAGTGAGAATGAGGGCAGGGGAAAAAGCAGGGGCTTTCTCTCTCCTCTGTCAATAGGAAAGTGTGGAATGATGACCCAAGCAAAATCAGTAACAGTGCTCCCATGGCTCTTAGTGGAGCCTGGTTTTACATACTGGGTTACAGTGGAAGTTAATTTCTCAGCCTTTACGTAGGTAAACTCTCAAAAAAATAAGTGGAAATGTAAAATGGACAAAGAGCCCGAATCACTGTGCTGAAAATGCTAGATCTGTTAAATCAGAGGCAAGGGGATTTTTCCTCAGTGATGGTCAAGTAGGCTTTTCCAAAACAACTGGTGAGTCACCACTGAATAACTGAGGGATGGGCAGGGGGGACAAATGGCCACACAGCTGTACAGATTTAGCCCCCAGGCTGCAGGTTCCTTGCTTACCTTCCCTTCCACACAGTGTTTGCCTGAGTGACCTGGCAGAGAATCTGGTCCCAGTCCTTAAAGGCACAATCTGGCTCTGCTAGTTTCGTTGCAGTGGTTGCCTAGGCCAGTTCCCCCAGGACTGAAAGGAGAGGCCTCCTCTGCTGAAAAACTTGTGTCTGTCCAGTCTGAACTAAGTGAGCTCTGTAATTAGGGTTTGTAACGGGCTTATATCCTAGGGGAAATGACCACAGGGATCAGGAGGGTGTTGAACAAAGTCTGGCCAAATGGTGGCTTATAGGAAACAGTCACTCAGGCATCAAGCATTGGAAATCCTGAGCCCTGGGACAAGAAGGTGGGGGATAAAGGTCCTCACTTCATTTCTGTAGCAGGAATCTTACAAGCCCTCAGGATGGAAAGCATCATGTATGACCATTTTTTGCTGCAGCGTCAAAACTGGTGTTTCATCTTCCTCTCTGTGTTAAAAATGCTGTCCTGATCTCCTCTGGCTGAGGGAAAGCTATCAGCTATCCTGCTCCTCAGGACAACTTTTGGCTCTTTTGATAAATTCTGTTTTTCAATTGCCTATCACTCCAGTACCCTAATAGAGTTCAGGAGATTAACCACTGCGTAGGGCAGATCGGATGGAGCAAAATAAAATCAAGGGGGGGAATTGTGCCCTACTTGCACCACAAACTCACCCACTGTGAAGCATTTCCAAAGGGTTTTGGCTGTAGACACCAGTAGGAACAAAACCAGCATGCTGGGATGCTGTTAGGGGGAGTGGGGCTGAGATGCTGGCTGAGCAGCGGGGCTGTTTGGGGCTGGCCGAGCAGCAGGCGGTAGAAGCAGCAGTACAGGGACAAGCAGAGGCTGCCCCAGGCTGTGCAGCCCTGCCAGCCTGCTCGTGTGTTGGCCAAGGGCAGAGCTCCAGGCTGCCTGTGTGTGCATTTGCAAGGCACCAGCGCCCAGTTTATTGGGATGGGAGAGGAAGCTTTTTGAAGACTGTGCCCAAACCAATGTGCAGATACAGAGCTGTTTTAAAGCAGGGAGATTTAAGGCTAGCTCTTGTGTGCGGGGGAGTTTTTAGGGTAGGAATGCACTAGCTGCCCTGCTGTTGACTCATTCGTATTAAGTAACTCGAATGGAAAATGCAGACAAGTTAAGGAGAGGGACTGGTTGCCAAATGCATTGCTAGATAAAAGATGTAAAGATAGAGTTAAAGGTGAGGTAGTGCATCAGTCATTTAGAGGTTAAAATCATGTTGTAATTAGCTGTGCAGTTCCCGGAAATTCTGAATACTGATTATATTGGCAAGACAACCTGTCATGTTAAGAACATGCAATTAAAGCCTTTCTGCCTTCAAATGATGAGGATGAAAACCAAATAAAGACAATAAATTAAGATTAAAAAATCACTGTCTCCCAGCCCAGCACTGCAAGCTGCGAGAAGAAAAAGTCCCACTCATATGGTTAATGCATAGATTTGTGCAGCAAATGGACCTATTAACTACCCCACGGTTTATTTCTGTGTCTGTGTAGAGTCAGTGTGTGCTGCTTAGATGCAAAGAGGGATTGAGTGGATGAGCTTAAGTGCTGGCAAACATAACTGCTTCTGGAGTCCCAGCACAGTTGCAAGTGCCTTGGGACAAAGTACTTGCCCTGTGTTACCAAGTTCAGTGACTTGTGCCTCCCTGCTTTCTGGTCCAGCTTTGTATTGTCTCATAGCAGAGACATCCTCTGCTCTGCAGCTGTCATAACACTTGCAAACCACCCACTCTTCACAGGAGCAATTACAAGTAACCCAACCCCTCGCCGTATGTGCAAGCTGATCTGTCCCACTGCCCTAATTCAGGCTGCAGAATCTCTTTGTTTTTCAGCGCTGTCACCTCTCTAGCAATTGCAGCAGACCAGCTTCATTATTTTCCAATTTGCACACTGGGCTCTGAGACCTCAGACCTGCCCGCCCTCTCCCAGGAGAATTCCCCTTAAGCAGCTCAGACAGGGTGCTGTCTGCCTGAGGTTCCCTTGCCTACCTCCTCTGGATTAGCTGACAGGCTGATTTATCTTTCTGCTAATTGCAGCGAACTATTTGTCAGCCATAAATTTTGTTTCTGATTTAATTGTCTCCTACTACAGAAATTTGTAGTAGGACTTAGCTTATTGGTAGGAACTTATCTGAGCACTTGTTAAAGTTTACCGCCAGCCTCTGTTCCATTTCTGTACTGCCACATCTCTTACTGTGTTCTGGTTGAAAGGAGATCTTGGGCCAGTTTGCATGGGGATCTTGAAGATGAGTAGTGACAGAAGAGGAGCCCCCACCCAGAATCCAGTTAGTTTTGTATTGTTTCATATAAACATTTTAGATCAGGAAATTTGCTCTGCTGGATAGACATTTCCAGAGGTTCTGGGGCTACAGCTTTTGCCACTGTGAAGTTTGCCAGTGTTTTATTTGAGCTGAAACGTTCTGCTTGTGATCCAGATTTTGGTTGCTCTGAAGTTGAATGTTTGCATCCACTCAGAATTCAGCTATGAATCAACCCCCCTCCTTCACCGCCAAAAAAAAAAAAAAAAAAAGAATAATAAAAAAATGTCCTAACAGATTTCTTTCTAGAAAAAATATGTATGAAATATACTGATTTGACCAGAAGAGTGTTTGTCTTTCTCAGGAAACTCATTTTAGTTCAAACAGAAACAAAGCTGGCTTTTTGATTCACTGTTGTCATTGATATTTTAGTTCATTGTTATCACTAATAACTTTTATTTATCCCACTTTACACTGTACAACTTCTGCAAAAAATCTCTGGAAAACTACTGGAGCTGGAAATGCTCCAAAGAGGCATGCATACGGTAGAGAATGTCCCCCTGTGACTCACTTCTTGGGAATTTAAGAGCCTTGCTGGAGGCTGTTGGGGATCTGAACCTTTGTTGTCACTTTGGAAAACTGAAATCAGGTTACCTGCAGCAGTGCCTTTGCTGCAGGGCTGTGCTCCCCTGTTATGTCTGTACCATAGCCAGGTCCTGACCTTGCTGGTGGTGGAAGCTGAAGGAGGCCTTTCATTCTGATTGAGCTCTAAGGAGCTCTTTCAGGGAGAGCACAACACTGCCGAGTGTGGCGGTGGTCTGTGTTGCTGGTCTTAACCTGGGCCAGCTGCCCTTGTTACAAGGACAGCATTAATTTTCTTTTGGGGCCTTCATGGCATTTCTAATAAATACAAATTGCAATTAGGCAAAAGTAGTGAAAAACTAAGTAGTATTTCTTTCCTGTTTCTGTGGCCAAACGTTTTGGCCAGCTCCCATAAAAGTGTTCCTGAGGGAGTTGTTTTTCACGGTTAAAACTAGGATTCATGGGCCAACATCTGAAATCTAAAATTAGGCATCTAAATAGAAGCAGTCTAAAGATAAGACCAGTTTGGAGTAGGAATCCTCAGAAACATAATTCTGTTGTCAAAAATAGTCATTCTGAAAAATCTAGCCAGCTTATGGGATCATTCATGGAGTATCACAAGAATATAGGTGCTGATAAATAATGGCCTGCTCTTCCCATGTCTGTGTTGAGCCATATAGGAAAATGCTGTGGTGTACAGATGGTAGAAAGGCACAGGGGCCTTCTCTCACAGAAAGGCTGAGAATTTGCTGAGCCCTGTGCAGATGGTGGCCGGGTGGCAGCCCCACATTGGTATTGATGGTCTGGGATGTTTGCTCCTCTATGGGATGCAGTTTGGGTGAGGGGCCAGCAGTTGTGTAAAGCCAGAACAGGAGAACACCAGTAATGTGATTGTGCCATGAAGTCACCAAACCCATACATCAGCAGCAGGGTGGAAAAATGATGCAGAAATGAACCATGGGGACTGCCTGGGCTATCCTCCCCTCAGCTGCTGTCCCTTGGGTCACATATGTTGAAGCCAAAACCTCTTCCCTAAGTGCAAATGATCTGCATCTGCATGGGGTTTATAGCTGTAGCTGGTCCTTCTGCCTTCCTGCGCCCTGCAGGGCTGTGGCACAGCTGGGCATGACCTGGCTCTGCATAGCTAAGGGAACTGCTTGAGGAACACCATGGCTTTGGGCGGTGGAGGGAGGTGTGTTTCATTTTGAGGCATATAAATTGGCAGTACAGCAACTTTTCTGTCCAACAGATGGTGCTCTCCAGCTGATTTTGTGGCTTGAATTAGAAGTTTGGGAACAGTTTAAGGCAAACCCTTTTATATTTTTAACTCTGGTGATTTTTTTTTTTTTATTATTTTTTTTTCTGAACTGGGTTGAACTACCCAATTATAAAACTCAGAACAGGCTTTGGAAACTCTCTTCAGAGCAGACCTGGCCTGATTAACTAGGCAGATCTTTTTCCATTTGCAATTAAGATTTTATTTAACCTTAAACAATGGTTAAACAACAAAAAAACACCGTCCCCCATGTACAGTGTGCTGCTGGCAGCCTGACAACATGTAACTCTTAAATTACACAATGACGACCCCATGGCATTACAGTACCAAACAGGAATGGAGCACGTTTCTAAACCTACTGCCAAATAAGAACAAAGCATGCTCTTAAACTTACTGAGGCCTTCAATAATCAGATTGTGACAAATTCATACAACCAGGTGGTAAGTAAATCAAAGCAGAAATAGTTCCTTCCTTGCCCTTTAGACCCTTGCATTCGAGATAGAGGTTTGCAGCTGATTTGAGGTAATTGAGAGTTGTGTTCTGGGTGAACAAGGTGCCGCCGTGCACTCCTCTGCTGCTGGCTGGGTGTCTGCACCCTCCTTGTGGGAACAGTGCTGGTGCTGTGGCCAGTGCTTGGGGTGGGTCAGCTGGATGCAGATTTGCTAGATCAGCAAGCTGGCCCAGTCTGTCCCACAGCCACCCAATTGTCTGGCCTAGCAGAAAAAAATGGTATTTTGCTACTGTATTGGCCTGCTTTGTTATTGTTTTTTTTTTTTTTTTTTTTTTTTTTTTTTTTTTTTTTCTTCAGCATCCTAGGCTGAGGCTGGCTGCTATGCAGCTGCTCCCCAGTTTTACCAAATTTCATGAAGTCCTCTCTGAAGGTATTTCAGTTAACACACTTTTGCTGGGAGGTATTGTGCCCAGCTGTGTCATCCCATCCACTTTCTTCTACCCATTCTGCTGTTTCATGGGTCCATCCATGACCCGATTCATATCACCAATCTAGGTGAAAATGATCTGTGGAGAGACCCTTTCACTCTTTCAGCAACAGTGAGCCTGGAGATCAGTTTAGTTGCTCAAGGAACTGTACCTGGAGCCTCCAGGTACCTGATCTTGCTCACCCTGAGGTTGACAGCAAAATTGCACCTGACTTGAGTGCCGCAGGAGCTACCTCTGGGCTCCAATCTTGCATGTGGTTATATAGAACAGCACAGGCACAGGTTTCATGCCTCCTCAGAGTTAAACATACCAATATGTGCTTCAAATAACTACCTGTTGTCTGTGCACATCACCCTTAGAAAAGCAATATTTTAAGTAGGACTCACAGCTGCTTGACAGGAAAGCAGTATATCACAGGGGAGGGATGTGTTGCATCACAGACAATACTCTGCAAATGCTACAGCTGAGATTAACTTACCAGCTGCCTCTTGATTTACTTATGATCAAGGGCATGCGAGCTGCAACTTCCTTCCTTTACTTTTCCTTGTCAGAAGGACCTGTTTAATGCAAAGCTAGGAAGTATGACAGGATGTTTCCTCATGCGTTGTTGGTGGTTTATGTGGACAGCACTAGCTTGAGTCACTCTAGTGGAGATGTGGAGCACATCCTCCTGTGTTAGCTCAAGAGAAAGTATCCAGTGTGTTCAAGCTGGCAGGAGTTTCTTGTTAACTTCCCTTCCCCCAAAAGTGTTATCACAACCATCTAATGCATTTTTATGGCTATGAAATTCTTCCTCTGATTACCGAGCTGAAAGGAACATGAGAGCAATTTGTTCTGGTTAATAACCAGGAGGCTTAACTTCAAATCAGTTGGAATGAAAGCAAGTGTAAACCAGATGCGGAGAGAACAGAGTTGCAACTTATTTAGGAAGTGTTTGAGGTTTCTTGTGCAGATTTTTCTTCAAAACAAATACTAACATGTTGAAAGTACACATCACATCCATGATGCTTTGTTCCTCCATTGTGAAAGCTGCTATGAACAGGGAGAAGCATTGCTTTGAACAACGTGTGTGGGAGCAAACGGAGATGGCTGGATTGCACCATTGTAACTCTGGAATGGGCTTCTCTAGAGAGCAGTCTGAGGTTGTCTAGGCCAACTGAAAAACTCAGAGGAGGCATGTAGATGAATACCTTACTTTCCATTTGGCTGCAAAAGTAGTAGATCACAATGAAATCAATTTGGTTCTCTTGCCTTTTTTTTTTTTTTCTTTCTTTTTTTTTTTTCTTTTTTCTCTGAGATATTTGTCTACTTGGTTACATGCCCACAAGGTTCACATACACCTGATTCCCTGGTGATGTGCTAGATGTAATTGGAGAATACGAGATAAATGAGGCAAAGAGAGGAAATTCTCTGCAGTGCCAAGTCTTGCTTGTGTTGTGGTTCCCATGCTAGGAAACATCAGCCATGTGTCTGAAAGGATCTAAATCATGGAGCCTTGGTAATGGCAAACTCCACTCTTAGCACGACAGACATATTAGTGCTTTTCTTAACTGTAACTGCAGATTGGTCTGAGGTACAAGGTTGGTCAGCATCTAGATTCGCCAGTTTATAGAAGCTCAGGTCATCTGTTCAGAGACATGTTAGCAACAGTGTGTAGGTCCAGAAGCTAGAAGGTGTTGACAGCTGTCTTGGGGTTGCATCTAACAGCAGCATTTTTCTAAGGCTTGGATTGGTGCCAGAAAGGGAACCCCAGCCCTGGTTGTCTGAACAGCGTACACAACCAGTGCTCAGCTCTGTGTATTTTTGCTTTTACATTGTAAGTTCACTGGTGCTGCTGTTCTTTGTCAGAGAGTTTAATACATCCCAGAGCACCCCATCAGTGTCTGGGTACTGGAGGCTGTGTATCCACTTTGTAGTGTTTATTTCCCTGAAGCCGAGTGGGTGGTAGCCCTAAGAAAGAGGCTTCACTAAAATCAAGATGGTTTTATTTTCCCTTGACATACTTTTTCCTCGTACATTATTCAAGGAAGACTAAAAGCTTCTCTTATTGGGAGCTAGTTGTGAGGCATGGGGGCACATCCTTCTTTCCCTAAAGCCCAGTCTCTACAGAACTTCACATGATAGCCTACATGGTCAGGCTGAGGAGGCTACGCAACTCTACCTTTCAAGCTGCCATACACAAGCAAGAGTGTGAAGCCATCTACTTAAGACTAGTGTTTTATTTTCTGCCACCTCCTCATTCTTGAGGGTAGTATTGTAGCTACTTGAAGTGCCAGCCCAACCACAGTTTGTCCTGGCAGGTCCTACCCAGTATAGGGTGTCCCTGGTCTCCTTGGACTCTGCTAGCTTAGATCCTCTAACAACACACAAGACAGATTTACTGCCACCTACAGCTTCACATATTTTGTTTAATCTATTTTTTATTTTATTTTATTTTTTTTACTACTCAGCTGGGAATGAACAGAATTACTTGGCTGCTATAGATCATTTATCTGCCAATTATTTGGGTGAATTATAGATTATAGCAGGCCTGCAAAAACAGCTCTGTTAAGCAGAGATTGCTTTCTTCCAGATAATTAAGCCATTTAACATTGCATTACTGCCCAGATCACACCAGATATATAATAATCTGACCATCTCCATTTGTGGAGACCTATACATTTACTGAAACACAGAACAGCTATTAGAGGTGCAGGTTGTTGTACTTATTTTACAGAATTAACATAAATCTGGACAGAGAAGCTTTGGGAGTGCTGTGGGAAAGAGTCAAAGTAAGGCCACCCTCTACCGTACACTTGAGTATACAAGTAAAGCAGTTGCTAAAAAAATTGTATCAAGCAGAAGGAATTCACTGGTCCTCACTTAGAAGTGCCAGCCACTTCAGGAGGGTCTATGGGTAGAAGTGTGACCTCTTCTGTCACTTAACAGCCCTTTCCCTTGCTCCCTGTGCAGCAGTGTAGATGCAGAGGCAGGGAGGGTGAGAAGTGAAGGAGGTACAATATTTACCTGTGGGCAGTCTGCATGGTGGGGAAAACTCCTTCTCCAGAAGGTGTATAATGTTATGGAAGTGGTTGCTTTTAGAAAGCTTAATGGATCACAGATTCTGCAGTGGTCCTGAAGACTGGTTTCCTAAAATTTTATTTTCCCCACTTTGCCCACCCTCTCTTTCTGAAGAAAACCAAATCTATCTATCTATCTATCTATCTGTCTACCTATTTATTTTAATTTTGTTGAGAAACTGCCCACAGACATAGGAAATTAAATCTATTTGTGGGACTTGTCCTTTCTAGGGATGGGCTCACTCAAAGAGGTGCAGTACTTCTACATGGCTCATTTGATGAAGTTGTTGCAGTCTTCTCCATTGGTCTGGCTGGGCTGGGGCACTCTGAGTATCTTAAGACCAAGCTCAGTCACCTGGGTAGCCTTTGCTGCAGTTGCTCTTCACAGTTTGGAAATAATTGTACACATTTAAGGTAGGGTCAAGAACAGAAAAAAAAGCACAAGTGAGATGCAGTTGAGAGGTGATTGGAAAAAGGGCTGTGTCCAGGGAAAGGTCTCTGATAATGACATTTGTGACACAACAGAGCCAGAGATATGCAGGGTCCTGAACTGATGCAGGCTATGCAATCCTTCTTCAGTACAGTGATTCAGACTAGTGCTATACATGTAAACCACCAGGAAAGTATATGAAAGAGTTGTGTCATACTTCCAGCTTTACATTAAACAGGTCCTTTTGGTTGGGAAGAACAAGGGAAGCTGTAGTGCACAGTGCCTCTGATTACAAGTAAATTGACAGATAGCTGGGTAGATTATGGCACCCATTGGAGAAAGTGGGATATGAGGAACCAAGTGGGTGCAGGGAATTTTTTGAAGTGAAATGTTTCGTCTTGACTCCCTCCATGTTTCCCTCCTTTCCCCAGGGTCTGTTCTACTGAATTCTTTTTCAACAGAAAATCTGGAGTTCAAAAAACCTATATTTTCCAAAAGTATAATACTGAATATATACCACAGTAGCCCTGCTGATCCTGCTGCCTAAGTCCAAAGCCCCTTTATTGTTGAAGTCTGATCAATATGAAATTTTGGAGTCAAGCTCACTTTTTCTCTTTGTTTTCTAAAAGGGAAGTATGTCATTGTTCAGAGGGCAGTAGCTAAGTCATTAGCCCTGGCATTTTAATTTCAGTCCAACAGCCATGGAAAACATTGACCGATCTAGCCCTATGCTGACAGAGAAATAATATGAGGAGAGGCATTTTCAAATACAGAATGTGACGTCTCATGTAATACTGTGATTTTTCTGGTGTAGAAAGTATTCAGAAGGGACAAGTAAGCCATGTCATTTTTAAGTAACTGATTAATCGGAGCTCTTTGCTCCTACTCACTGAGCCATGCTTTACCTCCAGAAACACCATGTGGTTGCAGTCTGCTCCTCAAGTTCATTGTACTATTGGATCCTGACAAGCCCCAGAACCTGCAGTACAGCACTAGATGTGGCAGGTGACTGAGCTTGGTTCTTCAGGTACTCAGAGTGCCCCAGCCCAGCAATGGAGAAGACCAATGGAGAAGACTCACATCTTGTGAGAAAATGGAGCATGGGGCTGAAGGAAACGTCCTGGGCTTCTGTTGCTGAGGGAACCAGAGTGCTGTTTAATCTTCTGTTTCCTAAATGGAGAACTGTTCATCTGTGACCCAACACTATTGTTATTGGGAAGGGATGGGATCCAATTATCACAGCTCGTGCAAACTGGATCCTCTGGTGCTTGAGCATGGCAACAGAGCTGGGGATCCTGGATCAAAGACATCAGATGGGCATGTAGCTCTTCTCCGCACTGCCTGAGTGGTATCTGTGGTTTGACCTCTGGGGAAGGCTGAGGTGTACCGTGTCCCTTCGTGCATGTGGTCTGTGTGTGTACACAGCAATATTGCAGATGCCAGGCAGGCCTGCCCTATGTTGGTAGTGTCACTGCTTTTCTTTCAATCACTGCAACAAGTATTCCGCATGATTTAACTTTACAGTGTAATAAACTGTAAAAGTAAAAAAATAATATGGTTTGAGGGAGAGGGCAAGGCAGTTTAGGCCTAGGCCTGCTAAAGCAGCAGTTGTTTCTATTACCACTAGTTATGTCTGCAGCTGCCTAGGCACTCAGCAGCCACTCAAAACCTAACACGGACTGCAGAGATCGGAAGCTGCAGGGAAAGCTCTGAGGCTGTCCTGGGCGGTGGTGTCAGGCCAGGCATGCACGCGCTCACGCACACATGCTGGCCAGCATGCTAGTGTTTCCCAAAGGGCTGGGCAAAAAATAACTTGAAAAGGGAAATGGTGTTGTTGAAAATACTTTCAGAACGCAAAATAAGCTCTCGTCCAAGAAAAGGTATTGCTCTGGGAGGAAGCCAGAAACCAAGTACACCCATGACCTGCAATGACCACAGCCTCTCTTTTCTGACCTGGCTTGTTTCTAGTCTCCTCAGGGAGTGCAGTACTGAGTGAAGGGAAGGCCAGCAGCTTCTGTTCTTATTTATCTCTGTGGTGAAAAGATCTGATTGTCATGGTGCTGTGCCTAAACAGTACGTTTCCTTGGTGAATAGAGAACTTAGCAAAAAGATCCCACCCTATACTTACAGGCAGGGGAGGAGAGGCTGCAGAAAAATGTGCTGGTTGAACAAGAGCAAAATACATAAGTTTAATCTCTTTTCCAAGTACAAATTCATAATATTTATTCAAGTTTATGGTTATTCTAGTAAGGAAGAGCCATTTTTATGGGATTATATCAAAGCAATTTTCTTATATCAAAGTAAGTTTCATAGAAAGGTGGAGCATTACAGGACTCATTCAGGAATTTTTCAAAGGAGCAGACAGCTCTGTAAAAATTAACTAAGCATCTTCAATCTGCTCATACTACTAGAATCAAACCTATGATGTTTGCACAAAGCCAAATGCCTTAATCTTTGTATTAAATCTCTCTCTTTAGACAGATCACAGATTACACAGATCACAGAATTTCTAGGTTGGAAGAGACCTCAAGATCATTGAGTCTTGATCTAACAAGTCTTAGAAAAAATCTTTGCTCATTTCAATTAAGGATGAGCAGCAAGCAAAACAAAACAACAAAAAAAAGGCAAAATAAAAAACACCCTAATGAAAACAAGCTATCAGCTTTGGTGCAGAACTCTATGCTAAACTTCAATTTAGAGCTGTCTGGGAACTTTACAGAAAAAAATACTGTAGCAACCAAGGTATCTTGTAGGTGTACCAAATTTAGGGAAATTTTTGTTGGATTAAACTTTTTATTTTCTGAGTATCATATCATACAAAAATTAAGCATTCATATATGTGCAGAATCTAAATATCTGGATCATTGGGTATTTGTTCTTGGTGTTAGTACAATGGAAGTGGGATTTGAACTTCCCATGCACCAAATGAGTGCTTACATGAAAATGCTGCATTCTCTCTCTCATGTTTCATACTGGATCAAGTTTGCCTTGATCTTCCCTCAAAGTATTTGGCTAAGCTGCTGCTAATGAGGATTTCAGTTTCCCTTGCCACCTTTTTGAGATCTTTTTTACCATTACAGTTACTCCTGGACATTTCTTCAAAATCTTTCTATTGCAGTTTTTTATTTCTACTCTTCTACATATGGTGGTTATGCAAAACCACCATAGTACCACCACAGGTAGTCTGTTTTTATATAACTTTTTTTTTTTTTTTATTGAAACTTTATACCTTTTTTATTGAATCTTATTACCTTTATCTTCTATTACATGAATCAAGAAGGATGTTCTGTATCCTTATTATCATACATCATCATTCACTACCCATATGATCAGTGATCAGTGATCTCTAGTGATCACTCCTTTTAGACCAGTGAATTTCTGCTCAGATCAAACCAGGGGAAAAAAAATCTCATTTCCTCCTACACTGCTGCAGTAACAGAATTGCTTAAGAGATTAAGTTCCTCTGGGTATCCTGTAAAAGCTTTGTCCATCCAGCTCTTGAAGAGCAATGTTTTTCCAAAGTACTAATATAAAGGAGCTTAAAGCCCAATCATCATGAGTCTTACTGCTACAGCTATATTAGCATTCCATAGATAGAAAATCAGAAATCAAATTCTGTGGGTAACACTTGTGTCAGACACTTGAATTGCTTGCAGACCCTCTATCTGAGGTCATAAGCACTGTTTTGTGACAGCAGGGGTCTCCCAAGTACGATGTTGCATATTTTATTTGTCTGAGCCTTTCCTCTACTGCTCTTGCAGGTGGCTTTCATTGGAGAACAGCCAGTTTGCATGAAGATTATTAATGTTTGACATGTAGTAGTGCCTGCTAGTGGAATGAGCTGAAACGCATGTTCAAATGTGTGATATGAGGGACTCAGCTCCCTGTCCTGTGTCTCTTGCTCTCTGTTTTACAGTATCATTGTCAGGATGGCTGAAAGGACAAATGGAAGCTCCACATAGACAGCTGGAGGGCAACTGGAGAGAGAACATTGTTGGTCCTATCTACAAAATAACTCCACCATAAAATACCAGAGAGTCCTAACCAGTCCTTTCCTTCCTCCTTTCCTCCCCCTTCCAAGCCTCTGATTTTCCTGGTTAAATGCTGGATAGCAGGTTTTCTTAAGACAAGGAGAAACAATTCTCATCTGACCTTTGTGGAAGACCCTGCAGCTGCCTGCTTGACCTTGTTAGAGTGGTGTTGCTGACCCTGGTGCCCTGTCTTCCAAGGGGTTTCTATTTGACTCAGCAATGCACCATCTCTGGGAGAGGTGAAGGTGGCTTTTCAGAAAATTGGGACTGGAATTGCTTATCTCAGCTATGTCTGGCCTTTGAAAATCCACACAGGAAGCAGCAGCGGGACTGGGCTGTACCTAGTGGCCAGAGGAGGACTGATGTAGTTAGAAAGCGTGGTGGAAATAGTTCTCATGAGCAATAAATAGTTGTTTTGATAGACACCTTTAAAAATTAATCACAACTTGAGCAGTTTTCCCCCCATAACAGCACAGGTGGGTCAGGCAGAGTGTTTTGTTATCTATGTGCTAGAGCATGAACCACTTTTCAGAGCCCTGACGAACAGCACACACCCAATTTTATTGGAACTAACTAGCTGTCGATGGAGGAGTGTCTTCAAAATGATGTATTCCTTTCACTGAGCCCAAAGAGCTGGCCACATTTCACATCTGTGACTGATTATGTCTGTTGAACTTTAAGACAGCTGTCTTACAGGTTCATTTTCTGTAGGAACTCAGGAAATTACTCAGGAAAGCCACTGACACTACTACCACTTACTGCCAGATCTCTCTCACTCCTCATGTGAAGAAGCCTATTACAGGGAACTGCTGGCATGCAGCACGTTCAATGGCAGCCCAGCAATTAGTGTGGAATTTATAAAGAATGATTGCAATAGTCCCTAAATGTTACCACTTGATGTGTATTCTAATGGCCTATGAAGCAATCCCCAGAGGCTGTGGCCCTTCCCTCCCACCAACAAATAGTAAGGGATTCTACAAATTACATTGAGGTCACAGTGGAATTGATTAGGTGTAAGGAATATAATATATGAAGGAGACTGTAATGTGATACTTATATGGAAGTCATTACTGTAGTGAGGGACTTGATTATTGTAACGTTGCCTCAAAATGTTGGCGTTGTTTCCTGCTGTATGGAGCAGCCTTCAAAGAGCTGGAAAAAAAAAAAAAAAGTTTTCACTTTTTTTTTTTTTTTTTCAAATTTAATCTAGAGAAAGATAAGTGACTTGGAACAACTGAAACTCATTCCTCTTCTGGTTATTTTCCTGATAAAAATGAATTGAAGGACAAAAGGTGTTTTCTTAAGTGCCTTGCCAACAACTATACACTAATTACTTCCAAAGGGCGTGCAGGCCACCAGTGTCGACTTGAATGAGAATTTAGGGCTTTTGATGATGTTGGTTGATTTTTCCCTTTAATTCTCAGCATACTGCTTTGGGCTATTATCTCATCTGATCTCAATGCTAAGCAAGAGTCAATCCCGCCAAAACTTGCATGGGAAGCAGCCAAGAGCAGGTGTTTCAGGAAATGGTGTTGGTTTATTGAGGTATTTTATGTATTAAATCAATGTCCCAGCAAACTGCTGCAATCACTGTGCTACTGAAGTTGCTTTGGTAGACCTATAAACACCTAAGCCCTGTTTTTCTTGTGAAAGAAAACCACACTTTTTCAAAGCATAGCCTTATTTGCTTGAATATCCATGCCAAATAAGTTTTGATAAAATTTCTCACAAGTTTTCTTGTTGATTTCTGCCCCCTGTAGCTAGTATAAGGCTCTGTGATTCAGAAGACTGATAATATACTGAAGGATTAAAAAAACAGGTCAATGCAATTTGCCCACAAACTGACCAGAAGCTGAAACAGGTTTATAAAAAACATTGGCCAAATGGATCAGACACATAAATTTGTAAGAATCAAGGGATGGTGGGAATCCTATGAGTCACCATTGAGCCTGCGCTGGCCTGGAGCTGGCCACACACAGGGGCTGGGTCCATTATGTAAAGAGTAGCTGTGTGTGTGTGTGTGTGTGTGTGTGCTGGTGTCTAAGAAGCAAGCCTTCTGAGTACTGCCAAGTTATCTAGAAAGTAGAAAGGTATCTTCCGTATACAGAATACCAGGAAGACAACATGTTTTTTTTTTTTTGTCTTCTTGTTCTTTCATTGTGTAAAAACCCAGAGTTAAGTAAAAAGAAACTAAAGAATAAAAATTAAAAAAAAAAAAAAAAGAGTGAGAAAGGTCTCATGATAAAACATTTCTCCAGAATTTACATCCTCACAAGTAAATATCTGAAATCACCAAAGGTACAAGGAAGGGTGGAGAATCTCCTTTGCAGGAAGAGATAAGAAAAAGTATGTAAAAAAGTATATTCTAGAATAAAATGAGCGATCATTTAAAAACCACCATTTTACTATAGAGTCACACAGATACTATGTATTCCAGTTCAAAAAAAATAATCATTCAGAGTTTTCATTTCTTAAATTTCCTTCCTCAGATCCATCACATTGGAATTCCCTTCTCTCAAACTATTAGTACAAAAAGCAAGTAGCATTTGACATTGTTCTCAAAATAGATAAGGAATTTTTGATATCTAGTGGAAAATGGTACACTGAAAGATATTTCAAAAGTTATTGAAGGAGGATCTGGGGGAGTGCAGTTGGATGAACTTCTCAATCCAGCATTGAGTGACTGGTGTTTGTCCATAAAACATGGCTGGGAGGATGAAAGTCAATATGCAATCTGCTGCATGAAAACTCAAAGCTATTGCTAACTGTGGGCTAGCACCCTTGGTGCCAGTTCCCTAGCAGGCACCAAACACTCATATGCAGTTCAGCCTCCAAGATTTGAGGCTAGCATAAGCCTTCAGTTTGAGAGCATGTCTGAAGAGCTTAATTTCATACTTCAGTGTGATATTTATCTGCAGAGATTTGTATGCTTGTCAAGATGAGACCTGCTTTCTGGACTCTTTATCTTTTAGGTTCTGGACTCTTTATCTTTTAGACTCTAATCTCCTTTCAGAAGATTTTGGTGCCTACCTCCATGCTAAAATTGGTGCAGACGTGGTCTGGAGAAAGGTGAGTTAGGTCTGTAACCCTGAAGGGCAGCAGAAGAAAGCTGGGATTTCCATGGCTGGCTTCTCGAATTCCCCTTGGCATGGTCAGGACTGAAGGGGAAAGGTCTGCAGAGGAGTAAGGTGACAAAAGGCAGACTACAAAAGGCAGCCAAAATTGAAAAAGATAAATCCTTTGAATGGCGAGATGATTTGTCTAACCAGAGGATGAATAGAAAAAAATAAGGCAAATTGCAGTGCACAAAGAAGAGGAAAACAGTATTATTAACTGACCTTTGTGTAGCAGTTAATACAGAAATTAATGTCTCCACTGTTTGGGATGAAAGTGTGTATTTAAATCCTTCTCTTACTTCTTTAGTGGTGTTGGAGGCAGGACCAGGAATAGTTCCTCCTCCCTGACATGTGTGGAGCCCTGTATGTTGGCCGTGTGTATGTTCATTTCCCACAGGGACAGGGGACTCCCATCTTCCTAGCTGACTATGACTGGAAGTGGTGAGCCCTGTTGTGCTATAAATGAAGGAAAAAACATCTGCAAAAAAAAAAAAAAAGGAATTAATGGATCCAGTAACAGTTGTCTGACTATTAATGCTTTCCAAGATTTCGTGGAAGCTGTAGAGCTGTAATCAACTAAACATGAAAACTGGACAAAAGTTTTTTTTTTTTTTTTTTTTAATTTTAAAATTATTTGTTGGAAATACAGACTAAATTAAATCAAATTGCCAAAAGACCACAGGGGAGCTCTCAGAGGTCTGAGTACATAAACTTTGGCTCCCATTGGTTGGGCAGCTTTGGAGTCTTTAATCTTTGTTGCTGTTTATTTTTCATAGCTGTCACTCTCTGTAAGTCTAATTATTGGTTTTGTTAGTGGAGTCATGAAGTGTCCTGCTGGCTGGCTCAGAGTCCAGTGCTTGGGAACTTTTTGTTGCTGGGTGAGTTGTGACAAGTGCACATCACTCCAGTCTCCCCAAATTCCTCTGCGGGATTTGAAAGAGCCTAGACAATTATTTGGCCAGCTGAAAAAGAGACAGTGCAAAAATTAATAAAATGTGGTCCAGTGAAGTAATTTCCTTTCCCTTTCCCTGTCCTTCTTCCATTCCCTACTTTATTTCACCTTTTGTCCCCCAGAAGTTAATTTTCAAATTAACAAACGCATGCTACATGATACAGTTTCGAGTTTTTAAGTGAGCTGAGAGCTGAAATCAGAGGCAGCAGGAACTGAGTTTGACCTCAGCACTTTCCAGGCATGTAACAAGCACCCAGACACTGCACAATCACCAAGGTGTCTGTGCTCTCCTCTAGGAAGCAATTATGAATGTCTTTTACCTACCCTCCTGGACTTGCTGCTACTTGTGGGGTGGTGAAAGAAGTGAGGTACAGGGGGAGTGGGAGTGAGAACCCGGGATGGTGGAGTTGCAGGGGATCTTCTTGGCCTGAGGTTCTGCATTCCTGAGTAAATTCCAAATACAGCAGAGAGGACCAAGATTAGGGATGGTACTAACTTCACATGTGGGAATTCAGCCAAACTCCCATGACTGCTTTGGACAAAGGATATAGATAGGGGATTCCAACTCTGCTGGTTGCTGGATCATAGTTTAACGGTGACCTCAAAGTTGATCCCAATTATCAGTGTGAACATGCTGTTGGACTGAGGAGCCCAGCCTTTACTTTCAGATGTGGTACAGATTGGTATGTTAAAGTGCCCATGTGCTGACTTTTGCATATGTTAATTAATCACACAGTCTTACACTGTTTGCCCTCTGTGTTGATACTGTGCTGCTAAATTTAGGATGTTCCCACTAGTGTAGGAAATAGTACTAGTGCACCAGTGTAACAGGCACTTAATTGCCATATGGGTTGCTATGACTGCAAACAGGCAGGGCCAGGGATGTAAATCTGTTTGAGCATCTCAGACACAACCATTAGCCCTCACCTGAGGAAGGATGCTCTTGCATTTGAGTGCCAACTGATATGATGTCCTGTCTAGAGGAGCAGCCAATCATCACCTACAGCTGGTACAGGACAGCATAGCAAAGAAAGCCTAACAAATCTTTACCAAGGATGCTAGAGGTCCAGCAGACAAGGTCTGAACCCAGCTTGCATTCCTGAGCATCTAGTTTTCAGTCACGCTAGATCCCACCTTAACTTCTGCTGCCATGGCTGTATGAAATAGACTTTTTAATTATTAATTTTCAACACTACCAAAACATTGTTAGGATTCTCAAAGAATCAGAATGTGAACCAACAGAATTCTGGATATCTACAAAGAACTTTTATCTGAGATTATTTTGCTTATTTATGTATTGAACATGCATAGCCCTAGGCAAGCTGTGATGAAGAGCAGGCAGGGCAAACAATGAATGCTGCTAATATTGACCCAGAGCTCCATTTAGCTTTGCAGCCCCCTTTAAAAGGAAGCAATCAAAAGAAAGTACCATGAGGTCCTGAAGGCTGCTTGTTTGTTTTTTCACATGCTGCTCAGCTTGGGAGGTGAAAATACCCGTCAGTTTTATTTCCTTTCTCAGGCATTGGTTAATTGCTGATGGCTTTGTATTTTCAGTGCTAGAAGGGTAGTGTTGAAATACATCTTCGAAAGATCGTGAAAGACATTCTGATTAAAGAATGTTTCAGATGCTTTTTAAAAAAAATAAATTATTATTATTATTAATAATAATTACTATATTTTTATTATTATTAATTAATTATTAATAATTATTATTAATATTAATAATAATAATGGCATATCATATTGCTGAGCTTTGTATAATTTTTTTTCATATATATGGATTATTCCTGTACATGATTGTCACTCTGCACCTGTGGTGACACACAAATTGTCTAGCAGGTAATTTTCCAGTCTGAAATCTACAAAGGGGATTTTCCAAAGTTTTTGCAGTGTCATGATGCTTTCTATACAATGGTATATAAATGTCATTTCCACTTGAGACTGCTGTTATTATTAACAGATGTTCCAGCTCTTCAGTTGCCTAAATATAGTTGTTGGTGAGGGATTTTAGGCTTTCAGGGCAGAAGGTCAGCTTGAAAGGGACTTAGAGTTGTAAAGTAAGCAATTTCTGGATTTTGAGCCTTATCAGCTCTCACTTTGAGTGTGATGGGAAAGCCTTTAAGCTGCTTTTGTCGAGGCTGGGAGATAAAACTGGCATTCTGAGGTCCAACTCGTAGGAAAAAATGCTGAAGCGTGAATCAGTTTGGATCATAATTTCCCTACGTGTAAATTTGTTCCACTGAATTGACACCAGAAGACCTGATGTCATTTGCTCAATATAGGTTTTAGCAGCATGAGTGGAGGTATTTTGACACAAAGGATAATTTCAAAAATACAATCTTTTCCCCATCTTCTCATGTGAGGAAAGAGCAGATGAAGAGATATTGCTTTCTTTGGTGCCATAACATTCATGTCATTCATATGAAGAAACAAATCTAGGCTAACCTGGAGTCAGCAGCAGTACTTTGGATTTCAGTGGGTCTAAGAGACAGCTTCAAAAATGCTTCTTCTCAAGCTGATGAACTGCAGCTTGACCTCATATCACAATATTTATGCATTGAGGGCTATTTGTTTAATGGCAAATACTGTTATTTTCCCACCATGACTGTCAAGTACATTTCTTTTATCTAGGCTTTCACCTTCCACATGTCATTAAAAGCTGTATGTATTGCAGTTTGATATGCTGAAGCATAATAACAAGGTATGTACCGCGAGCAGCACTGTAAGAAAACTGAGTTGTGATCTTGAATGTGTAAAAAAGGCCTTAGCATTAGCCAAAGACCTTATTCTGGTTCTTATAAAGGCACTGACTTTGTTGTTCTTAAGAGCCTCATTAAATCTAAACCTATGCTTTAATTTTAGTTTTTCACATTTCTTCCCCTTTTCAGGATTTGTCATCCATTCTTATATGTAGTGTGGCATTCTCTAGTTTATTTTTAATTATTTTCTTGCAGAGCTGTAACTGGACTCCTCCCTACCTGATCCTTCCTCTTCCTCTTGCTTCTCCCTCTGAAACAAGTCTGTTTTTCACCTATAAACCAAAAAATGTTAGCCAAAAGAATCGAGCAGACCAACTTTCTTTTCAGTCAAAAGGTTATGACAAACACTTTGTTTACTACAGAAAACACACATTTTTCACATACTCAGAAAATACCACTTACTCAAAGATCTGACTTTTGTGCAGAAAAATATTTTTTCCAAATTTTTAACCAGTCCTAATTTTTCTTCATCAGGATTTTATTTTCTCCTCCACCATTTCTGTTTCTATAAACTCTTGGGCAAAATAAGATCCCTATAAACGTCTGAGCATGAGATGAACTTTCTAACCTATGGTATTTAGGTGGATTAAAAATAAGGTGAAATCAGTTTGCTGGTGCCCTATTTTTGACAAGTCTGGCCTAAATGCTTCCTTTATAGGTCAGTAAAAGTCTTGTTATAGAGTCAGCAAAATAGCTGTCTTTCCTCATAGACTGAACCAGTGCAATCTTGAAGCTCTCTGAAGTCACTGAGATAAAGACCAGGCCTTGAGAGAGAGCACAAAAATACGCTAAATGCACGGCTCAGGCCCTTGGATACATCAAAATCTTTTGAAGCAAACGGCAGAGGGAATAAATAGAATCTCGTGTCTAGATCCAGACCACACCAAATAGCTTGGCGCTGTTCTCATCTGTAATTGCTGCCGTGGGTGATAAATTCTGGTATATCCCCATCACTTGAGAATATGCAACAGCCATGTCCGAAACCCAGCCAGTGAGGCCATCTGAGAAACCTTCCAGCTTTGGGAATGAGGACAGCCTGGAGCACTTCTTCACTACAGATGGAAGTGCCAGCCAAAAGCCTCCCACACCCCTCCTCTGCCTGTTGGATGCTATATATATATATGTATATATGCAAATATATGCATATATATGCAAATATTTTGAGGTTACTTACTTCCTTCTAACTAGTATCTAATGATCACAGCTGATTGTGGTGTGGGAGATGCCTGTGATAATTACAGGGCATTGTGTAGTTTTCAGGATGTTGCTCCCCATCTTGCCTGACCAGCCTAATCTAGTTTCACCATGTTTCTTACTCCACCTTGGGCTTTTTCTCACTTGTAGGGTGTTGTTGCTGGGGGAGCTGGGAGGCAACCAAGTAGAATATGACCCGAACCTGGGAAATTGTGCAGTCTGTTTGAAACAGACTCACTTGTTGGGAGAAGAGCTGTGCCGAGTCAGTAAAAACAGTTTCTGGGGTATGCAAGATGAAAAGAATTTCTCTGTAAGAAGATTTCTGGTAATTTAATTACTAGTAACTAACATCCAGCACTGCTAGCGGAAACGGTTACAGTTTTCAGCTAACCTGCTGTGAAGGCTGAATGGGACATAAGGGTAAATTTAATATATTCTGCCTTAGTGATTAGAGTTGGAGTTCAGCTTTGCAGCCTTTAATGGGAGCTCTGTGACAGTGTGTTCTCTGGTAGCACTGGTTTCCATGGCAGCTTCTGTGTCAACCATTTTTCACACATGCTTTATGACTTATTGTGCAGCACGTGTTGTTTAGTTTCACAGTCTTCGCTACAGTTTTCAGGAAACTGGTGACTCTTTAACATCTACTGAACACTGCCTGGCAAGGAGCAATTGCCTGCCACAAGGAGTGAGAGAACAATGAGCAACCCATATAGGAAAGGTGGGGAAGGCACACTGGTATGTTAAAAATTTGGGTTTGTCACGTCAGAATACAACTGGCAGGACTGACAGGCTCAGGAACATCTGTGAGGCCTTGGACTTGAAGGAACTGATTGTTAGTGGTTTTCTGTTGCTTCATGAACTCGCCAGTGTTAGATTTTCATTCTCTACCACATTCTTCAAGCCCCATGTCAGATGCCGCCTGAGGGCTCTCTCTCATGTGTAAGCCTGCTTTTTCCCATGCCCCTTCTGTCCCATCCCAAAAGTTCCTCACTCATGCCAGAAAGACATTTCTAAAAATACCAAGGGAAAATACTGCCTGGCTTGGCACATCCATGCATGCTTGTGCTGGGTCAGTCTTGCTAGCCCAGCTGTGTTCTCACCAGGTCTATGCTGGGGAAACCTCATCTAGAAGCAGGAAGGTTTCTGGCCTTGTTCCTATCCCCCCAGGCAGGTGGGCAGCCTGGAAGGAGAAGAAGCTGCAGCCTCCTTTGGGGGATTCCCCTGCAAAAAGTCCCCCACCTCAAACCCAGGGTAGACCAAGGTGGGAGCATGTGGCTGCACATCCAACTGATGCCTCCTTGGGGACTGCTGCCTGGCAGCTTGAGTTTGAGCAGGGCATAGGTTGCCTTGGCACACCTGAGACCATCAGCAAGCTTTGATTTCCCCTCTGAGAAGGGAGAAGGATGTACTATAGGACAGAAATCAATGAGAATTTCCCTGATCAGAATAAGAGAGACACAAGGTGAGATCTGCAATAACATAGTGAGTGGTTGAGTGCCTGTGCTTTGCCTGAATTAGAGCAGTCAAAATTGGCCTGGAGGGCAGTTTAGAAAACAATCTTTTGGCCAAGTCCCTTTGAAAGGAGCTTTCCAAAAAGGCATTGTTTGTGCACAATGAGGGAGTGCTGGCCACTGCTCCATCAGAATAGAATTCCTACCAAATGCCTGCTGCCTCCCCTGAATAATACCCAACAACTAATGTTACAGCAGGAAATATGTGGGAGATTAACAAAGGTTTTGTTGCTGAGTGGATTGTGTGGCCCAGCCAAAAGGAGCTGTAATTCCCACCCAGTCTGATTATTTCTGCTGCAGCCTAGCCCTGTTGCTTGCTTCCCCTTTCAAACAAGGTTAACACCTTTAAAAATTCGGAACTTGCTAGAGACTTGGAGTCTGCTGGAGACAGTGCTTCCCACCTCCCCTGGGCATTTCTGTACAGTGTTAGGAGTTGGCAGGGCTCAAGGGTGGAAGGGATCCCAGTCTTAGGACTGAGAGGGGAACAGCAAGACAACTGATGGAGAGCAGTGTACTGGCCCAGGATGGGCTAATTTGTCATCTGCCAGGTACTCTTAGATCTTGCAGTTCCTGGGAGAGAAATTGTTGAGAAGTCAAAAGCTTTCTGGTGTCTGAAGATCAATGGAGCCTAATGCAGGAAATTGTGTTTACCTGAATAACCTCAGATAGCTTAAGAGCAGGGATTGAAGCATGAGCCACTCAGGAGCCAGGCAGGAACTGTTTCACACCCAAAGCTGCATCCTCTTCCCTGGCGCCAATACAGCTCCCGTTCTGTGCTCCCCAACTCCCACCCAGCCAGACTTAGCCTAAATGTGCTGCTGGCCCAACTCCAGAGGAGAGATGCAAAGCCTGTCACAACTGTTTTGTGGTTAAACGTGGTCTTTGAGAGACCCTGGGTTTTCCAGCAATCCTGTGCCCCATCCTGGCCCTTATTCCACCAGGCACATTTGTCTGCCTGCTGTCACAGCACCACAGCCCTCCTGGTGAAATGTTCATCCTGGGCTTGGAGAGCCTGTGGGTAAAAGAGCCCCAGGGACACAGGGATTTATTTCACTTGTGCTAAAGCCTCTTAACATGTGATGCATGTGTTTCCTGTCACCTTTTAATATGGAGGTTGTATCATGTGGTACTGTGCATAAGGTCCAAAGCCACCTCTTCTTGGGACACCTGGTGAGGTACTGCCCCACGTGGTTCAAGGGGGGACATGGAAGGGAGCACCACTGCTGGAAAAACACGGGATTACCATAAAGCCCATTTGCACAAGATGCCAAAACCTGGGAAAAGGAGAGAAGGTGTGCAGGGGGAGAGCAAGTGGGCACACTCTGTGGCTTCAAGGCAAAGTGGCATCATAAGGTGAAGATTGCGTGGAAAAGGGGTTTGAGTGTGACTGTGTGAGGCTGGGGGCATGGGGACAGCTCCTGGGCAGGTGTGCATGGGAAGGAGGGAGGTGTGAAACTGAGGGCCGTGGGGAGGTGTGAGTGCTGGCGTGATGGGGAGCTCTGGAAATGCCGTGTGAAGGGGAGCATGCAGGCATGTGGGAGTGGAGCAGAGGCTGTGTCTGCAGGCGGTGGGTTTTGAAACAAGGCCCACGTCCTGGAGGAGGATGAAGTGTTCCCCAGCGCTGGTTGGAGGTGCCCCATAGTGGGGTGGGAAGGC
Source organism: Aythya marila (assembly GCF_965140915.1). Taxonomy (NCBI): domain Eukaryota; kingdom Metazoa; phylum Chordata; class Aves; order Anseriformes; family Anatidae; genus Aythya; species Aythya marila. The sequence goes on along the minus strand of NC_139048.1, from coordinate 18,248,541 downwards.
TGCACTGGGGCTGGGGTAGGAGTGAGCCTCCAGCCTGGGCTGGCTGTGAGGAGCAGCGAGTAGCCTCACAGCCCTTTCCTCAGGCTTCCTTTCACTGTGTCTTATCCTCAGGATGGTTGCCTTTGCAGTCACAAACTGTACATGGCAGAACCCTCCAGACAGCCAGGGAAGCACTGCTCACAGTCCCTGCACTCACGTCGGGTTAGCCCAGTGCCTGTAATCCCCTATGGCTGCAGCTCCACCCAGGCAGAACTGTTTATTTTTGAAGCTGCTGGAAGATGCTGTGAGAGAGGTGGGTAAAGTTCAGCTGGGATTATTTTTAATACCCTGTGTCTAGAGGGAAATTCGGAGCTCCGTTTGATTAGAGCTGCTTTTTCCATCTTCAATGTGTCTGCTTACATTGTGTGAAGTCCCTGCCATTTTTTGTACTTCCCTGTCCATTTCCACTCTCCCCTTTTGGTTGCCCCTCAAAATGCTTAGTTTTGGGGCCAAGATAGTGCGGCAGGCGACGCACTTTGCCTGTTCAGCAGGAGGACCTGGCCCCTTCTCCCCTCTGCACTCTTGTGAGCTATCTCTATGGCTCTTTCCCCATCTGCCATGCAGGATGAAATCTACCTTCTAGCAGGCAATCCATCACTGTACTTGGTGACAACACAAAGCTCTCCTGTTGAGGTATCTGAGTGTGTCCCCTGGCTGAGATACTGCTTTACACAAAGCTTGGGGAATTAAGCTGTATTGCTGTATTTAGACTGGGCTGCAGCTTTGCTCTGGACCCTCTGCCAGGCTCTGGGGATATCAGTAAAAGTGAAGCCAGCAAACAGGCCTACACTCACCTCTTCTGGTCTGTTGTGTGGCTTGACTGCGGCCACTCTTGGCCCTTGGTTCCCCCCCTGTAAAACAAGACTGACAGTACTGCCCTGCCTCTTAGAGATGCTAAGGAGATAAATGCATTAATGCTGGCATTATTGCTGTACTCACAGTTAACTAGAACCAAGCAAATCGTAATTAGAGGTTAATGGACAGGCAGATTTCCCTCTCACCCACACCTCCACCTTTTGAAAGCACTGAGATGTCACCATGGCCTGACACTTGTAGGCACTATATCTGCGCAAGGATGTGTGTGTGCATGTGTGTCACACTACAGTGTCCTTGCTGGATTCAAAACAGATGTCGAGATGACAATTTGATCCCCTTCTACTCTGGCTAAGCCCAGTGGGTGGAATCTGGACTGCGGCTCACAGCTGAGCATCCAGCCAAGAATCTCCAGGCCTTTCTCCGACATTAGCGGGACCCCCTGGAAGTTTGGGAAATGTTGCTGTATCGATGTACAGCTGGAGAAGCCAAAGTACAGAGTGGACTTTACGTGGAGTGCAAGCTGGAGCCTGAAGTCAGGCTTCCCTGGGCAGACCACTAGATGGAGACGTTCTTACCACTTTAGTGAAAAATGCGTGTATTTATGAAAACTTATTTTCCCGTGGTTTCTCCAGGACCTGCCAGTGAAAGCACAGACATTCTTTCCCCTGGTTCCACAATGAGTCAAAATTGGACCGTGGTAAGGGAAGGCGTTTCTTGGTTCAGTAACAGGATAATTGGTTTCTTGGTTCAGTAACAGCAACATTTAAGAGCACTGCTCATTTTAAACCCCTTTCCACTTACCAAGCCCCCTCTCCCACCCTGGGAAGAAGTATAACGGAGTGGTTCAGAGCTCCCAAGCAAATTGCTCTGTAGTGCAGAAGAGAGGGTGCTCCTCAAGCTCTCCAGATCCTGGGGAGCTCAGGGGTGACCATGATCGCAGCAGCAGCTCTAGGTTAGTGCACACACCTCCGTGGCACAGCTACGGGGATGTCCTGAGGCCCAGAGCAGCTCATTTGGAGTTGCCTCCACCCTGCATCTGGCAGCTTGCTTCACTCTGCCTCAGCCCAGAGGGTCATGAATATGGATTATTCTCTGCCCAGAATCTGGATTCTGCTTAGACAAGACATTCCTCAGTTTGGATGGGGGGAAAAAGAAGGCAGATACTGCTCTGTGGCTTCAGCTCTGCCTGGTGGCTATTATATCTCACTAGTTTAATGTATGTTTGAACTTACTTGCCCCTGCTCTCTGGATTTGTTCTCATCTAGTCCAGGGTGCAGGCTCTTGTCTGTAACTGCATACATGTGCCCAGTACCAGATTCAAGACAGCCCACCCACTGGTACAAAGTGACAAATTGTGAGGGGTGTTCACAATGGAGAAGTCTGTCAAGGTGCTGCTTTTAGTGAACACGAGTGTCCAGGAAGTTGTTTGGGCTTTAAGTTCAGTTTTGCCCTAAGGGCAGGGGGAAGCTTCTCTAAAAGTGATGTCTGGGAGTTGAGTGTAGGGGCCAGGGGCTGCACAAACCATTTCCCTAGGCAGTAGTGAATGGATGTTAGTGGTGGCACACAAAATCTTGCACAGGGTAGGTCACTGCCTGCATGGAGCTTACTTTCAATGGCAAATATAATCTGGAGATTCTTTAAAGTCATGATGTCTGGATATGAAGGAGACCCTGGCACCACATCTTCTTCCATACTGTTTATCTTTTCTCTGCATTCTCCCAAAGCGGAAGATTTGCCAATGGAGAAGATGTGGCCCAAGAGACTGCAGCTCCCCTCTCTCTCACACTCCCTACTGACTAAATCCAATGGTCATACTGGAAGACCGGTCATATATGGGCACACCTTCTCCATGTCCGACTAGAGCCAAAACACATGCTCAAGAAGACTGTACTTTTCCTTTATTGGAAATGGCATATAATTCAGAACCTTAAAATACTAGCTGGAAAGGTTTTTTTTGTTTGTTTTTGTTTTTCTTCCTTGTTTTCCTTTTTTATCGTGCGGACAATGCCCATTGGCAAAAGTCCATCAAATAACAGATGAGGTGATGAATGCAGTTGGAGTTCAGCTCTAGGACTGAAGTTCCTCCTGTGTTTGCCTTTGGGTCCTAGGGGTACGTACGTGCATGTCTACAGGAGAAGTAGCATTCTATAGAAAGAGCAATGTTTTCCCAGATTCTTAGGGATCCCAAATTGCTTTGAAGCCTGGAAATAAAAGAAAACAATTATGTTCAGGAATTACTTTTGCCGCTGTTGAAATCCAGCCCCACCTGCAGGACATGGCCTATTTACTGGCAAAGTTGTGCAGCCAAAGAGGGTATAAGGGAACTGAATCACCAGCAGAAATGTGGAAGGGGCTAGACAGAACTTCCCTAATCATTACGTGGCCAGGATACCAGTGTTGGTGTCATGCTGCCCACATGAGTCAAAAGATCACTGACAGCACGCTTAAGACTTTATTGGTAGAAAGAAGGTGTTTGCAGTGGCACAAGTGTCCTGATGGTGGGCTGGATCCTCGAGGGCTGAAGAGGAATGGGTTCTTAGTCTTGATTTGTGCTGGACTTTGGTCAGTTCACCTGTTCAATAATTGATTCAGAAATTATTTTGAAAAAAGCGCTCCTTGTTATATCACCCTCCTCAGATCCCCGCACTTCTTGTTGGGCATTTCCAGAAATAGGGTCACTTGGGAGACATGAATAGATGTGAGCACATGGTGGTTCTGTGTCAGCAAGGCCATAGATCTTTTTTATTGTCCTCTCCTCTCTATTTCTAAATGGGACTTTCCAAAATCTTGTCAAATTCTGAGTTAGAGGCAATCTCTTCAAATCTCCTTGTACTGAGCTCAAAATCCAGGGACAATGCATACTAGAACCTCACAGTATGACAGAGTAAATCCCTAAAGCCCAGTCCATTAAGGAGGAGTTAATCACTATAGAAAAAGGCTTTCTGACTGATGCTTTAAAAGTGAGGAAAGAATCATGGTTAGACAAATAGAAGAGAGAGACTGGAGCCTTGATTTTAAGCTCAGCTTTGCTACTGACCTCTGAGGTGGATTTGAGTAAGTCGCTGTCTGTGCCTCAGGTGTTCCCCCTGATATGACTGACTTCAACGCTAAAATGCTTTGAGCTTGAGGTAAGATCTGAGTGTTGTTACTCTCTGGTGGCACCAGGGTTTCAGAACAATCTCTTAATATAAACACCTACCTCATCAAGTTGAAAAGAAACTCTCTCACTGTTTTCCCTCTGGGTAATAAACCATTACACTTGTTGGGTTTTAAGGTAAAAATTAATGATCTCCTTCCTGTTCTAAAGGAAGGTGTACTTCCGGAATCTGGCAAATTCTTTTCTTAAACATTCCATGTAAATATAATTCTTTTAAAAAAATAATATGCATGGCTTAAGTCATCATAAGCACAATGGTTATTGTATATAAAAGAATTGGGGTGGTATTTTATAACTAGGTAAGTGCTATATTTAAGAAACTGAATAAATCATGTTCAAATTTGCTGATGTTAGAAATGTCAGGTGCCCCCAGGGAAGGAGAAGAGGGTGTGCTAAGGGCCATGAGTGGCTGAAGAGCAGCCTCATAGAAATATTGCAATACAATATGGAATTCATTTTATTAAAAAATAATTAAAAAATGAACATTGTTTCAGTTTCCTGCACTTGCTGTCCCAAAGACTTATATTGTCCTGATCTGTACTGTAGTCCCAAAGGACTTTCAAAGATCCTTCATAGGAAGTAAACTTTTACTTATTGTTTGCTGGTCAGTTTGCTCTGCTGGAGGCAGCAATATCATGGAGGACTTCTGGGGTGTGGGAAGGACACTCCTGGTAGTAGGTTTTCTGGAAACTCCGCCTGGCCATTCTGTCTGCCTCTGGTGGGAGAAAGCCTTTCTCTTCTGAAAGTATGGGAAGCTCCCATACAATGTCAGTATGGCAAACCACCAAGGGATGCCGAAACTGTGGCATAATGTGTAATTCGTGCTGAAGGGGAGACCACACTGTGGGGGCCTGGTTCCCTTCAGTGTGAGTCAGTGCCAGGTTTCCCCCTCAGAGAGCAACCAGACCTATCCCAAGAGCACATGAATTAAGACCAAAAGTCAAACGCCCATGTGAGCAGGGGAGTGTTTCATGACTCCCCAGGGGCTCTTCAGCTCTGACCCTTTGTGGATATGTGTGGTATAGGCAGACATTCATTGTGCAGACTAACTGTGTGGCTCAAGTCAGTCTGAAACCTTGTGGTTTGGTTTCTATAAGTCACTGGTATTGGCCGTGATTGCTGCAGTTATTTCAGTATTGTCTTTGAACAAAAGGATCCCGAAGGAGCTGGATACTAGCTTCCAAAAGACCCACTGCTTGTGTGACTTTGGTACTTAACTCCTTTATGCTCTCACAAAAATCACATTTTAAGATAATTTTCTGTATACTTTTATACTACCTTTAGCTTTTAATACCAGTTTGAATTATCTTGTAACTCTAGTTCCTCCCCACAACACACCACTTGTTCCTTTCTGACCTGTTTCAGCCACTGCTGACAAAAGTGCCAGCCAGGTATCCCTGTCAGAAGGTTTCTATGCCATATGACTGGGATGGGAATTAAGGTCCTCAGGGAGACAGAATCTTGCCCACAGGGCTTGTGTTTATATCACAGCACCATGTCCACCTGCCCAGCATCTCCATATGCAGTGGTGTGGCGCAGCAGAACTACTGGGTTACTGGGGTGCCTGCCAAAAAAAAAACAAACCAGGAAAGGAGCTCAGTGGGTCAGCAAACTCCAGATGAGTGTCCCATTTTCAACTGAAATGCTGTGGAATATCTTCTGGTGGTATGAATGACCCCTCTGTGCAGGCCCAAAACGTGCCACAGTCATCCTGCCTATGGAGGATACAGCCTTTGCTTCAAGCATTGTGCCCATAGCCCTGGGACACTCTGCTGTCTGAAAATTGCACTGAAAGCAAGGTGCACAATTCTCATTTCAGCTTGAACATCCCAGCTCGATCATTTCCATAGACTTGAACTATGCTAAATAGTATTTGGTGCCAGAGCTGGCTCTGTCCTGTTCTTTTCAGCAGATGTATCTCTGACTGCTTCTCATGGAGGTGTGCATGCATGCCATCCAATGCAGCCCAAAAGACTCATCCTTGAAGAGATACTGTGGTTTTCTTTCACTTCTGATCAGTCAGCTACAAAAACAATGTGCCTTTTAAAATTGTAATCATAAGGCATCAGTGGCATCAAGTTGCTAGGAACACTCCATGTATCTCTAAATAGAAAGCAATGTTCATCAGATATTCAGTTGGCTTCACTTCTTAAAAGGATGAACTTTGTCCTTTGAACTTTGCCCCAAAATTATGAATAGGAGTAGGGTGTATGAAGCTCTCAGTTTGGACTGAGTCCAGCTTAGGCTGTAAACAAATCTGAAGTACTATTTTTTACAAGTAACTCTTACTCACCCAAGGAGCTCTGTTCACTTCAGTGGCATTACTAATGTGATTATGGGCTGCAAAATTGAGTGTTGTATATATGACTTGTAATTTGTGGAGGGAGGCCTCTGGAAAAAATTCTTCTTATTTAATTTTAATTAGCTCTGGCAAGACCCTTTTGCCTCTATAAGAAGACCAGGCCACAGAGGGAAATGGTGGAATAATCACGGGCAATCCCTACCACACAGTGTTGCATGCTAATGACACATTACTACATGCATCGCTAATCTTTGGGTGGTGGGCTGGAGAGGGGCCTGGAAAAAAAATATCATAGATTTCAATTAAGAGGCACTTAGCATGGGGAAAATAACAGGGCTTCAACTTATGTAATAACATACAGCAATTTTTGTTTGAATTAAGGCTGATAGATGTCCCTGATAGATATCCCTGGAAGTCTTCAAAAGACGTTTAGATGTAGAGCTTAGGGAAATGGTTTAGTGGGGACTGTTAGCGTTAGGTCAGAGGTTGGACTCGATGATCTTGAGGTCTCTTCCAACCTAGAAAATTCTGTGATTCTGTGATATGTTTTATGCCTTAGGATCTATAACTCTAGTGCTTCCAGAAAATAAGTAGTTCTCCTGTGAATTGTAGTGGAGTTGCTCAGAGGATCCAAGCCATTGGCTGCAAGAGAAGGCACCCTCAAAGCTTCTACAGAGGTGTACAGAGAGAGCAGCAGCCTCTCACTTCCCTGAAGCTTCCTCTTGCAAAGCATTAGCATCATCTTTTTCTGGAAGATGCACAACCAGGAGGGTGTTGCTGGTACTTCACTGGGCCACCTTCCTGTCTGCTCTTTCAAGAGCTGTTCTTTAAACTAAAGCACTGTTGGTCTGTCTGCTGGGATACCCTTGCCTCTGAGCAAAGCTGAATAGCTTTGGAGTGTTGAGGCATGGACATCCACGGGCTTAGCTGGAATGGGTGGTCAAATTGCTGCCTTCAGCTGTTTGTCCCATCCCTCTCTTGGAGGCTGTTTCCAGTGCATCTGGAAAAGACTTTAAGACACCATACAGTAAACTGTAGTGCCTCAGGAAGGGTTTCATGAGCAGTTAAGCCACTCCTACTGCAGGGGCAGAAACCTCTGAGAGAACAAGGAGGTGGGAAGGTGAGGAAGGTGGGGAGGGGTGACCCGCTCAGCCACCCCAACTCATTTGCTGCTGCTCATAACTTCAGCTGTTAAAACATCTAGCACATGTCTTTCAAAACATGAAAGAAATTTTTTCAAAACATGGAGCATAAGTCTTTAAAAACTGATTAAACCTACAAAAGTGTTCGTAGACTTGTTTAGCATGAAGTTGATTTTTTGCCCCATTGCTCTGAAATCTATCACCTTGAGTTACCTCTGTACAAGTGGGTATGGAGATGAGTGAAAAAGGAAAGTTCATGAAATTTGTGTACTGATATGGACATATGTAACCACATGACAAGTCTGTCTTTCTGCCTCCTAAAGGTACAACTATGACTCTGAATCGTCTCTTGCCTATTAATACAAAAGTGCCATTGTTTCCTGTCGCAGTTCGGCTTTACAGGTGTCTGACCTGGGGCAATCTTGATTCAAATTGCCAGGATATAGATTTCACGTGAGAATGTAGCTATAAAATGTATTGACTTAAAGGCACTGGTGAAAGCGAATTAAAATGGCATTCTTACACAAACACAACAGAACAGCCCTGTGGTACATTTCATTCTTGTCCTCTGTTTGCTTAGGATAACAGGAATATTATGGAGAGCAGATTGTCTCCCCATCATCATGTTGTGTCTGTGTTTCTGTTGTAAACCCCGTTTTGACCTTCTTTCACTGAGGCTGTAGTATCATGAGTGGATTAAGTTGCCCTGGCTTCATGCCACTCTTTTCTGCCCCCAACATATCCTCCATCTCCCTTCCTTTGTACCAGCACAGCTCTTTGGATGTCCCTGCAGAGGAGTAGATTGGGGAACTGATCACTATTAAACATTATATAATTTTTCTGGGCTAAAAACCTCCTCTCTGCTTTCACCAAAGCTTTTCCCTATCCAAATTCAACATCTTGGATAGACACTGTGCAAAAATTGGATATTTTCTCTCAAGGGAGATAATATATATTAATATTATTTTTCATCCCAAGCTGGGAGAAAGAGACAAAATACTTAACTTGTTTCCCACAGAAATTACTATTAGGGAAAATGTGAAGTCAAAAACCTTGAAATGGATGAGGGGTGCAGTCTGCAAAGCATTCAACGTGCTGCACCCCATTTTGCACAACAGCTGGGAAGCACCAGGGCCAAAGGCAAAGGAATATTAAGTTGACTTAATGCAGTATGCTTCTGTTCAGCTGGGCAAGATGAAATGTTTTGATTTCAGCTTAATGAGCCTGAAACGGAATAGTCAGCTCTCAGCTAACTGCCAGTGGATTATCTGTGTTGAAAAATATTTATTTTTAACATTGTATCATACGAACAGCTGGATCTGGAAATGAAATTTGTGGCTTTTACTTGGCCACAGAGAAGTCTTGCTGCCATGAAATACATTGGTGTGTTTAATTGCAATATTGTTCAATCTGTTTTCTGATAACCTACAGTTGTAATGCTTTCTGCAGTACTGCTAAGTGCCACTGTATCTGTTTACTCTTTTTTAAAGCTCCACCTATGGGAATGGGGTGACTGAGAGAATTTTGGGTCCTGTTAAAATACAGAAAGAAACCATAGTAATATACAAATTAAATACAAATGAAACTCCAGAACAGGAACTTAAACGTTTGTGTCAGAAGGAAGGTGAATATTTAATTGTTTTTAAATGCCCTAGTTTTAAGAGGATAGGATCATCTGGGCTGTCAGTAATAACTCATGATCTAATAAGAACAGTGTGATTTACCAACTAGCTGAGTAAAGATTCAGATATACACAGAAGTTAGTGTGTGATAATACAGCTCAATTGTAGTGACTGTATGTGTGCCTTTCATCCTAAAGTGGAAAATGTGATATCATTTCAGTTAGCTTCGCCCTCAGAGAAAGAGGATATTGAGCTAAAATTAACAGATTCATAGCTCATAGCCAGAAGGGACCATTATGATAATCAATCTGACCTCATGCATAACAAAGGTCACAGAAGCTCGCCCAGAAATTCCTTCAACCAGTCTATAAATTGTAGTTTTTTTTTTTTTTTTAAAGATATATACTAAATAAAGGCTTCATGTGATGAAATATCATGTTTAATTTTCCTATTCTGATAAAGTCAGCAAACACTTAACAGAAGAATTAAGTTTATTTATATGTTACTTTTGATTTAAAAACAAAATAAATTTTGTAAATTACAAATAGAAATATTTAGCATTGTTTAATTTTTATCTTGGGACATAAAGCATTTGTTTATAGCACTGGAAGTATAAATGATTGCATCATGCTTGCATCAAGCAAACATTTTTGCTGTGGCTGGCAGTGGAACCATAGCAGATTTACAGTGGTCAAGTTTGGTGTTAAAATAAAATTGTAATATGAATATGCTTAGGAAGTCCCTAGTGGCTCATATGGCCACAATACATGAATTTCTGAGTCAGTTCATGGGAATTTTGTAATGAAATTGGCTAGAAGAGGAAAGTAAACAGAGGAAGACATCATGCTTTCTGGGAAAGTCAGGTTCACATGACAGAAGTAAACCTGCACTCCCAGTGAGTGCAAGTATGTTTTAATTAATATTAAGTGACTTTCATGAAAGTACAATAGATACAAATTATAACATGTTAGTGCAATGACTAGAAATGCATTCTAGAAATAATTTTTTGTTGTGTGCATTTATCTGCCCATTTTGTATGTAGCAGGAGGCCAAATGTGCACCAACCAGGTTTGTGCTGCTGTATCAGTTTGGATACTTGAGTGAGCGTGAACCTGTGTGGCTCAGGAAGGAGTAACAGTTGTGCCATGGCAGCTCAGAGCCCAGCATGCCCTGGGAGTGCAGCAGGAACCTGCACAGAGCTGTGTTTGGCCAGGGCTGCTTTGCTGGTCATCCCTAAGCTGACCAAAATGGTCTTCGTTGCACTGCAGTCTCAGAGGAGAGGAGACTGCAGTGTGCCCATGGGCTCTCATGTGCTCAGACAGCAAATTTCTTGGGGCAGAGATAATCTTTACAAGATGTTTGTACAGCGCCTAGCTCAATGGAGGTCCAGTCTCAGCTGAGGCTGTAGTCACAAGGCTAATCTGCATAATAACAGCTCAGACTATTAATTGTGTCTGCAAATCAGTGAGGAGCAGAGATGGTTTCACCTTCCTGTTGTCATGCCTCCTCTCCTGAGGCTGAGGACAGCTCATCCCAGTGAAATCTCATTGCTGACCACAGATTGTCAGCTGTGCCATCTCACATTCCCTATAAAATAACATAGGGGCTGGAAAATAACCCAACGTTAAACAGCACCGCGGCGCTGGAAGCCTTTTCCTGCTCCCAATTTTATGACCTTAATTAACACAGGCCAATCCATAAATCAGATCAACACCAGGAGATAACAATGAATCATGCTGAAGGCAGCTTTAATAGGAGCCTAAGCCCCGAAGAAGTGGACAGTACCGGCATTTTAAGTGCACGTGTGAGGTTGAAAGGGAACAGATGTCCGACTGGGGCTGCTGCCTGTGAGGGTAAGTCTGCAGGACTGCTGGATTTCCAGAGAGAAACCTGTTTTGACATCTTAATGGCAAGAGTGTCTGGCCGAGGCCGATGGAGTGGTGATAAATACTGCCTCCCTCCCTGTGCGACTGCTGGGCAAGGGGGGGAGCCTTCAGGTTCAGTGTGTCTGGCTGAGTGCCGTCACCACCTCACGGGGTGCTGAGCGGGTCGGGGCAAAAGGGAAGGAAAGCTGTAGGAGTGGCTGTCTGGAGAGCATGAGAAACCAAAGGGGAAATGTAGATGGAAAGGAGGAATTTCAGGCTTTCCCACCACAGCTTCAACTGGTAACTTGCCAGCAGCCAAGAGCAGAGAGCATGCAGAGGAGCAGACAGACGCGGTCCTCTTTAATATAGCCAAGGAGTGACAGGAGGAATGGCAAGTCCCGGGACTTGCGAGCTCTTAATGACCAGCTCCCTCTGTGTGGGGTGGCTGGTTTTCCTTAAGATCCTTCTATGGCTTTTCCAGACCAGAGAGGCTAGGGCATCAAGGCTGCTTTCATGGTCCATGGCTGTTTGAGTGTGGTTGTGCTCGGAAAAGGGAGGCAGCGAGGATGACTTCCAGTAGTGCCTTGCTTACTGGGTGCAGAAAGCCCAGATCACCTGTGTCCCCTTTACTGGGAAGAAAATATGGTCCTTTCCAACCACCTGCCAGGCAAATAGAGCTGAAAGTCAAGCTGGTTGATTGCTTGCACAAAGAGGTTACCAAGAAAAGACCACAGACAACTTATACCTACTTGCGCCAGTTTCCTGAGACAGCTTTTCCTCATCCTTCCTGACTGAAACTGAACAGACATTTCTCATGCCAGTGCATAAGCAGGAATAGACTCCAGGTTGTCTGCACTTGGGCTGGCTAACTCACCAGCACAATTATTTTTATGTGTTTGGTTCTGCAGGGCTAAGTGAAACACAGTAAAGTGGAAATTTATTCTGGAGTGAGCTGCTGCAGCTCTGGTTTTCACAAGAGGCAGATCAGATTTTGCAGAGAATCATCACCCCTGTAATGAAGGGTAATTGATGGGGCTGAAAAGGGACCTCAGAGTGCAAACCCTTCCAGTTCTGGGACTGTAAGACCCTTCATTGTGATCCTTCACACAGATGCCTCTGTCCTTTTGAAGGAGAGGCTATGAGGAGTCATCTCTTGTAATCAGTGTCTTGGTGCTCTGTTCAGCAGATTTGGAGGGTGTCCAGCTCCTGCTTTTCCTGAGCCATAGCCAATTGACAGGCTATCACTAGAGCAATGGAAAGGAACCTTTATTATGCTGGGGGATTGTTGAAGGCTGTGTGCAAAGGCCCTCGGAACTGTGCTGAATAGGGAGTAAAAAAAGGCCAGTAAAAGAATTTTAAGATGACGCTGTTCAGCTTCCTACTAAAATTTTGTTGCTTTTCTATGGGCTCTTGAATGTGATTTGGGCCATGATCAACTGAGATGGCTCCTCTTGCGACCGTCCTAGAGCCAGGAAAAGGGAGTTGACAGCAATGCTGGGATTGACCTTAGTGCAGCCTGATGAAAAATGAAGCTCTTTGGGATCCTTCCAGTATTCTGCATACCTCCGGCACTCAGTATATTTCCCACCCATAGCTGAGCTCTGGTGAAAAAGAAAGAGGATTGGGTATGGTATATCATGAGAGCACTGTTCTGTGACATCCCTGGGACTTCACAAAGGTTGGCTGTGACCTCACTCCCTCAAGTATCTGTAACTTCATCAGAACACCAACCTCACCGATAGCTGAAAGATGAATATCACAGGGCTGGAGCAGCAAGTGGGTTTTCTGATGCAGGGACTCAGCCAAGGCATTGTGAGTACAGTGAGCAGATACAGTGAGGGAAAAAAAAGGAAAAATTTTAATTTTGATCAGGCTTGAGGTCTAACTGCAACAAAGTTGCTCCTGATTTAGTTTGCTCATGTTAAAATTTTCCACCTCTTTCTTCTTTTTTAAGTCTAAGTCATTTAAAATGAACATTTCAATTTGTAAACAGAATTTTAACAAGTCAACATGAAATGTTTCAGCATTTTCAGATTAAGATATTGCATTAAATTGTCATTAAGAGCTTTTTATTTGTTTTTATTTTTTCTTTTTTTTTGGGGGGGCAAACTATTTGACATAATCTTGCCAGCAGCTGTGAAGTTCCCTCAGCGATATGATCTGGTCTGCAGTAGAAAGAGGACATATGATATAGAGCTTAGCAATGGAGTCTCTGTAGTCTAAATGATATAGAACAGGATATGTTAATGTGTATAGACTTCTTGTGGTACATACTTGCCAGCTTGTTGCTTTACGAAGTTTCAGGGAGAAACAAATGCAGTGAGGAAGTTTAAAACCCAGCCTTTATAAAGACCTCAGTGAAACTTGCAGCTTCCCTCATGAAGACCCCACTGTATTCTCTGTAGCAAATATTTGACATCGTAAATCATAGCATAGTCTGCTTGCCAAAATAGCTGATAGCCAGATCTTTAGGTGACAGCACCATGCAGGTGTCCTTTGTGAATCTCCTCCAGGATGGGAGGTCACTGGCCCCAGTCACTCTGGAAATACGGAAACCAGGATTTCAAGGCACCAACTGCCTCTTGTTCAGGCTCAACCCTGTAGGTCTGTATTTCAAGCCACAGTAGTGTTTACACTGCCAAAGCTTTTCCCCTGACTGAAGTCCATTTGGTCAATCTCCTAACCATTGCCCTGGGGCACTGGGTGTCTCACAGAGATTGCTAAGGGGGTGGATGGGCAGAGCTCTGTTATTTTTCTATTTACTCTTGCTCCTATGGTTTGTCTCCAAGTATGTGTTTCTGCGCTAAAGGAGCCTTCAGATACCCACTACTTGGGAAGAGAGTTAAGGACCTATTTTGGTTTATAGCACATAACTTCTGTTCCTCCCCAGAGCCTTGTAAACAAATTTCTCATTGAATTAGTCCCAAAATAGATCCTGCTCTCTCAACTGCCCAAAAGCAAGCTTTGCATTTTTTTCTTCTCCCCAGATTGTGGGTTTTCTTTCAGTTCAGCCCTGTGGGTAGCAGGAAAGCTCAGGGTGTACTTGCTGTGCCCTGCCAACCCAAACTGGATTTATTATAGATCAAATTAAGAATTGCTTGAATGACTTGAAACTTCAAGGCCAGGAACTGTATGAACACTTGGCAAAGCACACAGGAGGGTCTCCTTGTCTTCCAGTCTGATCAGGCAGGGAGTAACAGAATTTTATAAATAACAATTTTAAGAGTTAGTGTGGAGTGGAAGGACCTATGTAGGGAACATATCAGGGGTTTGTCTGGGGGGATATATTCATGATTCTTAGCATTTTATGATAGCAAGAGATCTCCCCAGCAGGCCTTACTGAAAGACTGTGTAAGGGATGTATGCTAGGACTGTAGAGTGAGCAGGGTATGTGTAGTCTATATTCAGGCCACAGTCCACAGGTAGAAAATGGTGCCCTGGAGGCTCCATCACTGGAGTGGGAAGGGGTCATGGCAGGGTCCTTCCCCTTAGGCAGCCTGGAAAAGGAGCTGAATGGGCTGCCTTATGGACCATGGGACCTTTGGGAACATATTTCCCCTGTCACCCACTGAAGGTTTTTTATTTCATCCCTGAAACATTGCAGTGTAAATCATGGTCCAAGCAGAAATGTGCAATCAACGTCCTTATATTAATTTGAATTTTGGTTGGAGGGACTGCTGATTGAAGCTCTCCATACAAACAATTGGTAGGGTTGGGTAACAGATGTTGTGCTTGCGTTGCTTATTTACATAGCCTTGCTCATGAAGCATTTCGTAAATGCAGCACTGGCCAGGTCTCTGTGGCATGCTGCAGGATGGAAAGTATTAGCCTGACTCAGTGCATGAGGCTGTGGGGATGGAGTGGGGAGCTGCAGATCATGGGGGCACTGGGGACTGCAGGCCATGCCAGTGGGTCTGTCCTCTGCCAGCAGCACCAGGCAAAAAGGTTGGTGCATGGGGCAAGTGAGAGCCCTGCTTTTGGCAGGGGGAGTGATGTCAGGAAGTGTATGAACTTGTGCATGGGTCACAGGAACAGCAGTAAGGGCACAGTAAGCAGACGCAAGTTGTAAAAGTGGCACTTTTTACACTGGGTTTCCCTGTGGAGTCCAGATCATCGGTGCAGTTTGTATGGAAAAGATCTCATTTCCCATCCTGACGCTGGCAGGCTGAACACTCACCAGCTCTCCTCTATGGTCCTCATGGCCAAATTGTGCCCACCCAGGGCATGGGTGGCCGAGCTTGACTCTGAGGCCAGCAGAGTTGTCTGTGATCTGTGTGTTGGTAGCTGCCTATGCAGCTGGCTGGGAGAGCACTGGACACCCCCTCTCCTTGTGCTTAGACAGCTTTTGGCATGGTTCAAAGCCAAGGCGGGTTTTTACCAGAGTAAGATCAAATTTTTGGTTCTGGTATTTATGCTAGTATGGGACATCAGATCCTCTGGCAATAAGTCACGTTAATTAGTAAGAGATAGCTGCACAGTTGCCATTTCACAACCAAAACATGGTGCATGTTAGAAATGGTGCTTCAGCTTTGTTCATTTCTGGGGGCCAGAATGGAGCAGGCTTGCATGGGTGCTCTGCTCTGTGAAGTGCACTTGGAGTGGCAGCAATGCTTCTCTGAGTTTCACTGCCCCCTCCAATGCTGCCTTTCCTGCTCAGCCAAGTCTCCCACTGGCTTCAGAAGAGGACCCTCCAACCCTTTATATTAAATCATTTCCCCTCATCAACAAAATTAATGTATTGCTATATTGGGAAGAAAAACATAAACAGCAGATAAATCTGCCACTCTAAAATGTTTCAAAGATAACAGATCAAACGTTAATTTAATCCCTGGGACTTTTTTTTTTTTTTTTAATAAAAAAGAAAAAAAATAAATGCATGCTTTATTTACAAAAGAGGTCTTTGAAGTATAGCATGCATTTATTACAAGTGTATTTTTTCCAATGGCAATGGGATTTTCAACAGCAATAGGATATGTTTTAATAATTAAAGGGATTTAGCTTCTCTACACAGACAGCCAGCTTCTGTTCTCACTTACAGACTACAAATCACCCATAGCTTCAGTGATGTTGCTGCTATTAGCTTGGTATAAAACCAAGGCTTGTAAGACTTGCAGCAGGCCCGTTGTGGTTTTGATTTGTGGCCACTTCTGGTTACTTTCCAGTGTTAACTGTAGCAGAAATCTTGCAGTGCCAGGGGGGAGCCAAGCTTGCTGTGGTTTCTGGGCCACTGTGCGAAGTACAGATGCTGGGATAAGCAACTAAGCTGAACCTCTGGTTTTCCCTAAGGAATCTAATCTGAGGAGGGGGATCAAGCTCAGAATTAGAGTCTGGCATTTCTCTTGGGCCACCCCAAAACATGGGAAACTCAGGCACAAGTTTTGGTTCGTTTTCCTTAGAATGAATCTTTGCAACGCTTGGATCTTGGGGTGTGTGCCCTACAAAACTTGTATTGGCATGAAGGGAGTTGATTCAGGTCCCACTCAGGCATGAAAGTGTGTGTTTGGTTCAGCTGAAAGTCATCACTGCTTTATCTTCCTTCTGTGGAGACACGCTTGGCTCTTCTAGCTTTTCCTGACTCCTGTCAAAGCCCAGAGATCTTGCTTGTCTTCATCTTCTGCATTCACTGTCAGCAGCCCCAGGGAGACAACATCCCATCCCACAGCAGCCCTAGGAAAAAGCTAGACATGGTATTGCTCTGTGCACATGCAGTCATGGCTTAAAATTGATCTTAAAATTGATCTTTTGTTGATTTGTCATTATCACAGGGTACCAAAATGGTTTTCAGCCAGGAATCAGGTCTTCACTGCTTGGCATGGAAGGTCTGCAGTGCATTGCAAGTCCCATAAAAGACTCTTACAGAAGCAGAAGTGGCTGAGGGGATTACTGTAGAAGATAATGACATGTTTAATAATGAGAGTTACTCCACGCTGAAGAAACGAAATCAGATCACTGGCATATCCATCCAGGTCCTTCCTACCACTTAGTTTCCTTCAAAAATATGTCTCAGCACAGGCAACCACCATGGATTGGTGACGCAGATTCTAGAATTCAGGAATTTGCATTCCTGAGAGATTTACCTGGCAGGCCAGCTATGAAATGAGATGGATTTCAAATGGGACACTTTAGGAGAAAAAATAAATTAAAAAAAAAAAAAAAAAGAAAAAAACAGATATTTAGTCTTGGGTGTTTCCTGAAAGTTTCTCCCAGCTGGGAGATGATTGTAGTGTGGCTTCTTGTGCCAAAGGGCAACCCAAGAAGGACAAAGACTGGTGTGTGAATCTGTGTCCGGCTGCAGTGCAGTGTCTTCCTTTCCATCCCTATCATGCAGGAAGGCTTGAGGGCTTTCACATATAAGAGCAGAGAGGGGAGGAATGTAATGAATAGTGGCATGACCTTATGCAGGAGCCAAATTAAGCAAAGTTTACAATCCCTGTCTTGGTTGAGGAATGGTGTTTTTCAAGAGTCAAAAAAAAAAAAAAAAAAAAAAAAAAAAAAAAAAAAAGAAAAGATACTGATCTGTCCATCTAACCAGAGGTCTTTTAAAAAGAGCTTCATCTGATTTCATGTTCTGCTTATCCTCAGGTTTAAGTCTGGTCTCCAACATGGACTAAAATTGAGTTCTTTAATGTTAAGCCTTTTGTGTGTCCTGTAGGGATAAGTGGATCAATTCAGGGATCCCAGGCAGAACCTCTCAACCTTGCTACTGACTCCTCAGCAATGAAGGGCATCTCCCTTTACAACCAGGCCCAGTTTTACACTGCTAGAGCACTGCCATGATCTTCATTGGGTAGCATCTGGTCTTAGGTTTGGGACATTCCTCATAAAGCCTGGCACTTAACCTCAGCTCTGACTGTTGTCATGTGAACAGCTCCATTTATATCTTTCTTTACATGTTGTGCTTCCAACTTTTTATAACTGCAGAGAAAGCACCCGATGTCTGTTTCCCACCCAAATCATAACAGCATAACAGAAGAGTGACTTCGTGGTGATTCCTGGCCCTTTCTCTGTTCAGCGGGAGGATCCTGTGTGTTTGATCTGTATCTGATCTCCTGCTGGAAAGACCAAAACATTGTGCGCAAAACAACCGCAACAGGAAGCCTGAACTTTCCAGCCAGAGCTGCAACTGGGAGCGTGTGGGGCTGGAGCTGCAACGGGTTTAGCAGGCACAATGACCATTGTTGTGCACTTAACATGCTCTGCCTGCAATGCAATTGCCCTTTTTTTTTTTTTTTTTTTTTTTTGTGCTGAGCAGAGTATGATTTGAGCCAGCACAAATGGCTCTCAGATGTTTTCATTGGTGCAAATGAGGCAGTCAACTATGCAACAAGGCAGTTACAAGCTGATCAGCCTGAGACCTGAGGCAGAAAGCTTTGGGTAGCAGAAATAGCTTTGGACAAAGTCATGTTTGCTGTGCTGGTGGGCCCTAGAAAGGCTAGTGCTGATTTGCGAAACACGACTTTAACACATCTTCTATAGGTAGGGCTGGCTAGAAAACCTTTTAATGGAAATAAAAGCTTTTCCTGAAAAGTGAAGATTTTCACCAAAAAGAAATAGTGTGTAATTGCAAGTTTTGTTTCTCTTGAACAGCTTTTTTTGAAATAATTTTATTTCCATGTGGAAGTGTTATTTCTACTCAAAAAATAATGCTTCCACATAGTTCCACTACTCTGTTCCAACTGGCAAAGGTTAGAATACAAAAAGAAAAAAAAAAAAAAAAAGAAAAAAAACTGGTTTTCAACTGACAAAAGCTAAAAGACAGTCTGAGGATGGGGAACAAAGTGAGTCTTTGTTTTCTCACCCTTTCCCCTGCCCAATTTTTCTAATTTTCCTACAGGGAAGCCGTTAGTTCTTGATAGGGAAGCCTGAACTTAAGTTTTCTTAGAAATTATCATTTCCTAGAGAACAGAATTTTGTTCATAGGGTCTCAGAGATTCAGATTCAGGTTACAACCCCATCTCCTCTTGTTTAGTTTAAATTTCACTCCAGACTTGACTAAGGTACCTTTTCTCACTGAAATCCTTCCATGCTGAGTTGACTCAGCAGTGATCAGCAAGCATTTTGTTCAAACAATTGCTGTGTTACCTGCTTGGTTAACCAAAGGATCAGAAAGTGTAGAGATGGGTTTTGTACCTTAACAAAATAGGAGGAGACAAAAAGTTAACTATTTCAGAGCAAAGGGAAAGTATAAACTATGGTTTGTACAGGGGTGATTTAAGCAGGCAGTGGGTTCAGTGATACCAGCTCTCATGAAGTCTGTCCAAGCCTGCCCTGCAAGCAGGCTGGCTGTGCCCTTGTGGGGCTGCCCATGAACCAATGACAATCTAAACTGTTGGCAGGATTTACTAGCTTGTCTGGATGCTGTGTTATCTCAGCTTCTAAATGAGTTGAGCCATCTGCCATGGCTGTAAGACCTGCCTGATAACTCACAATACTGCCAAACTGAAGATCTCTTCTCAGTGACTTTTCCCCTAGCTACTACAGCCATCTACAGTGCTCTGTCCTTCTCCACATATATTTTATTTTACACATGTTGGTGCTTAGTTTAGATGAGCCCTCTCCCAGTACTCTAAATATTCAATTGCACAGTGAACTTGAGGCTGCTGATTCATCTAACACACAACCGAGCTGATGAATCATGTAAAACTAGTCAAAATATGTGTCTTTTTCCCACCATAGTAATTTTTGCTTTCTTTTTAGGAATTTACTTCAAACTCTGAAAACTTTAAATACTTTTTTTTTTTTTTTCCCCAAAAGGTGAACATTTTTTTTGGTAGAAAACAGCTTCCCACCACCAGAAACTACCAATTCCTGCCTGTCTCCTTTAGCCTCTTGCTACCAACTTCTCCATGCAATAAATTTTGGTAAACATTTTTTATTTGTTAAATACAAGCTATTGAAGAAAAAAAAAAAAAAAGTAAAAACGAGCCATTTTCTGAGCAGTTCTGATGTTCTGTACCCATTTATAGATCTCTTATGTAAGGAAATGTCAGAAAGAAAGTGAGAGTAGTTTAAAGGACTATTATGCAGAACTCTTGAACTAAATATCTAATATCTACATCCAATGTTGTAAAACTCATGTTTGGCATATCATAAATCTGAATTGGAATTTTAGCCTCTTTCTACTTCAGTCCTACCAGGCGTACCTTTAAAGCACTTAGGAAATCTGATGTATAAACTCAGTACAAAATGATGGGTCTGAGGTTTCCCCATACTAAGAAGTTCTTGTTCATGGGCTAAAATGGCCCATGAGCCACTTTTAAGAACCACTATTGAGTGTACTGTGCAATTGCCAGCAGCACATGCTCCTTGTAACCCTTGATTCCATCTCCGTGTTGTTGTTGTGGTTCCTGAAAGGAGCTTCCCCCTCTCAGGTGAAAGATGATACAACAATATCAGGAGATGACACAAAGGCAGCTCTATGTTATGTATTTGTACACCATGGTTCTGAAATTGCACTCAAGTTCCTTTCCCCCTCAGGGCAAAATCATAAAATGTGTAATAAAATATTACTGTGAATATGTGTCTGCCTGAATTTGTTGTTCTCCCTGTGACATGTGAAATGGCTAATTAGAACTTCATGACACAAGATCAATATAACTCATATCCTTTGGCTAGCTCTGTATTATAAATGTCCATATATAATATGAGTATTTTATAATTCTCCCTCTTTTGCTTCCTTTGCTTCCCCACTGCTTGTAGGCTCTGTGGACAGTCATTGCCAAAGGATGAATCAGCATGTGGGTCCAGCCACAGCCCCAGGATTATTCATGCTGCATATTACCTTCCGATGATCTTGAATTCCACAGTGACCCTAACCAATCCTTGTGCTGCCAGTGAAAAGAGCCACTACTCCAACTCAATAAGAGAAAAATAGTTTTAATTCTTTTTCTGTTATTTTCATGCAAATGTGTGCTGTGTTTGGATTTAACAACAGCAACAGAATCACCCCTTCTTCCCTTATTTTAATAATGAAAATGACTTTGAGAAAGCTTTCATTTTTCTTTTGCTCTAGAAGCTGCTGAACATTTTTATTAAACTTTCAAGCAATTTTGGTAATGTGACTGAGCCTGGAATTTTTCAATCATTAAAATGAATATTTCAGAAACTAGTATTTTCATACTTGGTATTTACACCAGGACACTTATGTAGTCTTATCACCAGAATTCACTTTAATGCATTTAGAGGATACAAGAATATTTTTCACCTGCATTTAGAGTTGTGTTCTGGTATGCCATAGTTTACTCTCCATTAATAGGGTTACACTGGATAATCTGTCTGGGGAAACACTCTTGACAGCTCACCAAAAGGTCCTGTGAGGCATGGGTTCAAACTCAGCTAGGCTAATTAATTCACTATGAGGTAATATGCTCTTATTAGCTCAGACTACAGACAGTAAATTGGAAAATGAATTCTGGCTACTTTCCACCAGGTAGTGCAACTTTCTGATTTAGATTCCTTTAAGTTCATTTTCTCTTAGATCTGTTTATCTGCAACCTATGCAGTTGAGGATAAACTTTAGTGCAGATTCATCAGAGTACATCTCCTGATTTTCAACTTGCTACTTTGTCTTCCTAGCTGCTTTTGCTCTGTGCTTTTGCTATTGCCTTGTGAGACCCTATGCTTGGATGCAAGCAGACAGCCAGAGGCAGCTGAAAGCCATATGACAGTATATACACCTGCTTGGCTTAACCATGCACTGTGTTGATTCTGTAAAGGTGAGTCATGCATTTACATGCCAGGAACAAGTCCAGGTCTAAATGGAGCTAGAGGAATTGTGCTTGAAATGACAGAGGGAGCTGAATAGAGCCACTGAAAATAGATGTTACAACGTTGTAGGCTCCCTCTTTGATTTTGGCCCTCTGGAGGCTGGTGACCTGCCTAGAATTACCAAACCTATCCATGGTGAAAATGAGATCTGTGCTCAGGAGCCCTTCCATCTCAGTCATCTCTTTCACTTCATTAGAGAGGCAAGTGTGGTCTTGAGGACAAAGAAGAATTACTTTATAAGCACTAGAGATTGGAATGTACCCCTGAATTACCCCTGCTATGTAACTTTAGGAGTCCAAGGAGGTAAAATGTAATGTGGGACTCTGTTAGCATTCTTTAAGAGCAGTTCCACTTCATACTGGCGGAACCTAATGACATATTGTAGATGGGAGGAAAATGACATTTATTAGCACTAAAAGCTGTTTGTTATATGGCTGAAAATGTTTTGGCTCCACTGGAGTTTAAACTTGTCTGACTGCTTGAAAAATGTTCAGGTTTAATATAGCTGATTCAAACTTGCAGTCAAAGTTCTGTGTAAAACCCTCTTGTGGGATAAGCATCTTGGTTTACAGTGTCTTAAGAATGATTCTAACCACATGCCACATCAGAAGACAATATAAAGGTGTCTGTTTCTGCAGAGATCATATTGCCTTGAGTATCAAAATTGCAAATCAATTTCAAATTTGATAAATAGGCATTATCCACCAAGAGGTTCTGCTGGGAATTAGTAGTTAGTCTTGCTTTTGTGCTATCTCTTTCATAAACTGAAGAACATTTCATTTCATTCAAAGAAAAAATACAGCAGTGATTAAGTGAACAAACAGGAAATAGAAAGAAAACAGAAGAATTAGGCAAAGGATCTTTCAGAAAATATTTATCTTGATTTATATATTTTATCCCATAGCTTGGAGGTTCTAAGGCCAGAAGCAATCACTGTGATCACCTAATCAGATTTCTTCCAGAACACAGGTCTGATAGCTCACTCTGTGAGTTCAGCATCTATTCCAGAAATCCTTGTTTGGGTTGAACCTATCCAGAGCAGGGAACTTGACTCTATTATTATTTTTTTTAATCTCCTGTGGAATCATTTTACCCCTCTGGTAAGTCCTTTTTAAAAGCTAAAGCCCCTAAGGCCAGACAGTGTTTTGTTTCCATCAACGTGAATCAGAATAGCCTCAGTGGAACCAATAGTTATTCCATATTTTCATTTGGGGAAATTCTGATCTCATGCTATCCTCAGTTAAGAGTAAAATGAATGGAATTAAACTCTGAATTGCCCTGTTATGTGACCACATCTCCCTCTTATGCCTGATCTCAGTGATTACAATCCCAATGACAGCAAAAAGAATTTTCCTTCTCTTCAAAAATGTCTTGAACTGTGCTGTCGATGGCTGCAGTTGTTGCTGCATCCAGAATGTGGTTGCTTACATGTGCTTGTTCTGTGCCCCGTTGTGCCAATAAATTGACTTTAGTTCTGATCAGGGATCGATAAAGTTAAGATTGATCGATGTTGTGTCTTTTGGAAAGTGAACAGCAATTGTGTAGTGGGAAACTGAACAGAAGGCACCTTGCATAGAAGAGCATTCATCCATAAAAATGTTATTTTTGCTTTAGAGAACATATAAAGCTAGGGCAAAGGGGGGGATCAAGATTCATTGGCTACCAAAGAAAATGTTTTCTTTTTTAGTCAGAGCAATCTGTTTTTTAACTGACAACCCTCAGAGAAAGGAGTGCGATGCAGGGCAAAGCAAACAGTCATCCCTAGTCCGCCAGGGGAGGAACAGCTCATTACTGCAGGCAAAGCTAGAGTTCAGGCTTGCTTATTTTTGGCTTCAAGTTCCTCAGTTGTGGGAAACAGCTTTTTCATTCTTGTACTTTTAATAAAATCTGCACATTGTTATTTGCCTTGCTCTGATGAGGGTCTGGATTGATGTTGTGTTGTGATCTTTGCCAAATTTGTAACATTCTTTTTTATATATTTATTCTTCTTTCGACGAAGGCAAAGGATCTTATTCTGAAACCCCAAAGACTTTCCCAACATGTGGGGGATGAATAAATACTCAAAATGTCTACAACTGCTGTTACTGCTACAGCTGCCAGGTTTAGAAATGAACAAAGTATGTGTGCACATGCGCACATGCCTCTAAGTGTGAGAGGCAGAGAGAAGTACGTTGTGGGCACTCTTGGGGTCAGGAGAGATCTCTAATAAGAAACACATTTTACAGGCAGCAAGAGAATTATTTTTACCGTACACATTTACAAGTCCTCAGGCAGTGAATTTTGTTGTACGGATATTTTTAAGGCTAATTATTTATAGCATGCAGGGCTTGAACCTGCAGCTTTTAATTTGGCAGAACTCCTGTTCACTTCCAGGGGTGCTCTGCAGAGTATACGCGGTGGAAGGGAGGGAGGAACGGGATGGGTACATTCTGGTTACAAGGGGTTGTAGACATCCCTGATATCTTCAATGAGAACAGAGCTTCTGTCTTCAGTGGCAGATTTTACATGGATTTGGGATGGGTTGGCTGGGAAGAAAGGAATGGCTCAGAGGAGGATTTCATTGCCATCATTACCATACAACTTGCCTGATTTTTAACTCAGCTTTTGGCATGGCACTTTAAAACAGACTTTTATGGGGTATCCCACACAAATTTTATGGTGCTCCCACACAAACCACACTGAGTCTGAGTGTTTTAGTCGTTAGATCTTAGCACTGTAATCCTGAATACTGTCCTCTTACACAGAAAGGGAGAGCAGGATGAACCTCTATGTCAAATTTTCATCCAACACCGGATCTTTTTCATTGAGAAATGGAATTCAATCAGCACTTTTGATCAAGGAGATTTGAGAGCTGCAGCACAGCAAGAGGAGGATGGGGAGCACTTAAGACATAAGCTTTCTGAGTTAGAAACCAGATTTTATGCTGTACTGAGCATACTTAACAAGAGTGAGCTCTCTTCAAGCTGGATGCTTCTAGGCAATTGAGAGGATGAGGATGTTGCTTATATCAACAACTTCACAGGGGTTTTGTTTTGCAAAATACTGTTTGATGACTTGAGAGCAGCTGGGTCCTTTTAGCTTTCAACAAGCCTTTAACAGGACAATTTTCACTGGCACAAGCTTCTGCTTATGACCTGCAAACGAGTACATTTTTCTCCCTGTATAATCAGTGTATATAGAATTTATACCCACCCCTGGAGGACTGCAAAAAAATCAGTTAACTTCTCTGTCCAATCACAGCTAATCAAACTAGGCTTTTACTCTCTAGTCATTAACACTTAAAATAGATAAATAATGCCCATTAAATCAAAACTGTGGGCACCAGTTTGAGCTCAATCAATCATTTCATCATTTGGCCAGCCACAGTTATAAAGTGCTAAGATATGCATGATTTACAGGAAGAGGAAAAATACTGAAATTATTTTAAGAGTGATTATGGTGTTCTCTCTCCCTCTCTCTCCCTCTCTCTCCCTCTCTCTCTCTCTCTCTCTCTCTGTGTTTAGAAGAGTAGGAAGGTGGAGAGCATGCCACTGGGAGAAGGAAAATTGTCCATGAAGGTATTTGAGGAACATCTTAAGGATGAGTTATGGTAGTATTGCCCATTCTGAATGTAATTTCTACTACAGCATAAACAATGGAGAAGGCAAAAATAGGAAAATTACCCAGTGAAAGGGCAATTTTTTATTGATGAGCAGACTTGACTCTCATGTATGTGTGTAACAGATCCATGTTGTATTCAGCAGATGGAGATGAGGAGAATTGTTTGTGCTGCGAGAACAGCTACATCCCATCTAGAGCCAAATGAGCTTACTGCTATGGTACTTACAGGGACCTAGGTAGCCAGGGAAGCCCACTGCTTCTTTCTTGTTACCAGAAGATATGTAGAATATATGGGAAATGCCAATTATTTTATTTTATTTTATTTTATTTTATTTTATTTTATTTTATTTTATTTTATTTTATTTTATTTTATTTTATTTTATTTTATTTTATTTTATTTTATTTTATTTTATTTTATTTTATTTTATTTTATTTTATTTTATTTTCCTTTGGAAGGAGTTGCCAGATGTTTCATGGCATTCTGACTTTGGTTGAGCAGAGTTAGCCACTTCTCACATCCAACATTTGAGTTTGTCAGTTTTCTTTTATTTCTATATTTTTATTTTAAAATTCAAACACATTGAGCCTGCCAGCTCCTTTGCTTTGTCTATCAGAGGTATGAGGTCTAGAGGTGACCTCTTCTCTCTCCCACAAGACAGAGGCTGAATGGGAGATTGATTCTTGGGACCAAAGAGACTGCTTGCTGAGGATACAGCCAGTTAAAAAGGCAGCCTGCCAAGTAAGTGGACTCTCTGTGGGCTGTTGTATACCCATGGCAGCTTGCTTTCTTTATTCAAGTTGCTGGAGATAACAGGATGCTTCTGTGACTCAGGGTCAGGTTCCCACTGCCTGCATTCATGTTGCTATTGACCTAAAAGAGCTCTCTTGAAAGCTGGAGTTTCATATGCAGATGTCACTCCAACTGGTGACTTTTTCTCTTCTGTGGAAAGTGTAGTCCTGGAAGGAGAAGAGCTTTTGGGGATGGCGATGAGAGATATAATCTACCTACTCATAGCATTCCAAAGAGCTGCTGGAGACTTGTTGGGAAAAGGAACTGGAAAGTCTGTGGAAATGGTTCTTGGGTCTAGAGGTAGAAAATTCTGCTAAAAACATGTTTTTCTGTAGTGGACTGAGGCTTACCCTATCTTACACGTTAGAACCTAGATGTCCTAAAGAGCTTCACAGCCATTCTGGGAAGGAAAAACTGAGATGTGAGCCTTGAATCCCCATAGGAGACTGTCAGAATTGTATTAGGTCTCCTCCTCCAGTCCTCTTGCTCTGCTCTGAACCAGGGTAAACAGAGAAGGGAAAGCCTGGAGTAATTGCAGGGTGGATGTCCCTGGACACTACCACTTCTCTGCCAGTCTAATTTTGTTATTTTTATGGCTGACTGAAATGTGATCTTAGAAAATGTACCTAATTTTTTGAATTTCTAACAGATGAAAATGTTGTAATCAATTAGTAACAGAAAGCAGGGTACAAGGCAGAGCCAAACATTCATCCAAATGGGTGAAGACACCTTCTGTAGTGTTTTTTTTTTTTTAAAAAAAAAGTTCTAAGCACCAGGTATAGCATGTTTGGTTAGTCTTTTTATTAGCAATGTTGCATTTGCACATTCTCTTTTCAGAGATGTAAACTGAGAACTTTAAATGAGTGAAAAAATAGGCTATGGCATTTTCCTGTAGCATTCAGTTCCCATTTTGTTATTAATTCTGTTCCTGTAGCACCTACTGATTTTAACCTTGATTAAAATCCTTTTCCACCAGTGCCAGGTTTTGTATACAGAATACAGTATGCTTGTAATCCCTTTAGTATCGAAAGAACTAATTGGGAAATCACATTATGCAATTTTACAAATGCGAAATGAAGGCACATACCTTGAATTCCAGGCTGATTAATAAACAGCTGTAGCATTCCCCTCCTCTAACACTGTTGATCCTAAACAATTTGTGTCCTTAATTCAAAGTTGACTGGACATCAGTTTACTTTCTTTCAGTTCCCAAGGAAAACTATGTAATTTCATGGTGAATGGGCTTCTGTTGTAAATGCTTTCTTTGGTTTTGATCCACACATCCAAGGAATAAGGGTTAAGCATGCTCAGAATCTACTGTTTTGAGGTCAGAAGGGAATTTCTTATAGTTGTGACCTGAAGCTATAATCCGATCCAGTTTTGCTCAGCTCTGGCTGTGGGGAAGAGTATGGAGGGTGTTGCTTGAAAATGCCCCCAAGCTTTGAGGAACTTGTTTCAGGTCATGGATTTATAATACAGCTGAAATGACATTTCATGACCAGTCAAATGATCTAGAGAGGTGTCTCAGCTGTGAAGAAGGCTGTAGTACATATAAGCAGAGTAAAGCATATTTGCGCATTTTGCCATGACTTGGATGTGCAGCTCTTGAGAACTCTGCTAATATGCTAATACTATGTTAACTGCATGAAAAATATATATATATATATATTTTTATTAAACTGGCTTGTTTTATTTTGGGCACTTGATGTCACTTGGACTTAAAATACCATCAACTAAGCAGGTTGTGAATAACAAGAACAAGAAAAAAGCTTTAAGAAGCAAAACTCACACCCTCCACATAAACTCCCAAGCTCCAAGAAACTTTGGCTGCACACACTGCCAGAGGAAACTTCTCATAAACCACTCTGTGTTGGTTTATACACTGCAAATCCCACAGAATATATTAAAAAGGTAGGCTCCATGTCTGAGATGCTACAGTGCAAATGAAGCTCCAGTGAGATGAATACTTAAGCCTTTTACACAAACATCCAATGGCACTGTGCTGAAAGATGTTGGTAAGCAACAGCTGAGAAGGCTTGGTATGCCAGTAAAACCTATTGTAGTAACTTTATGTGTATACCTCAAGGTCCAGCTAGCAAACCAGCATTTGTCAGGAGTGACTGAGTGGAGGGCAACTTAGCAGAGAACAGCTTTGGGGGGAAATTTTCTTCAGATGTTTTTAATAAGTTGCTGCATATGGGAGATCAGGCTCCCAGGTCAAAGGCCATGGGGCTATGGTAGCATGCAGGTACTTGTGCTCCAGATATGGAAAGGCTTGGCTAATCAGTTCTGTTTGCACACGTATGCAGCCTTCAAAGAGCAGGCATAACATTATCCAAGGAAGTAAAACTGTAAATGCAACCTCAAAGACTTTTCCTCTGCTTGGCACTGAACTGGGAACTCAGCAAGGTAACAGCTCTGCAAATATTGTCAAAGCAGGGCAGCAAGTGTGAGTTGTACAGTAATATCTGCAGTTTCATTAATGTCAGACAAAGTGGGGAGGACCCTCGACCCAGCAGTAACCGTGCACGCGGCTGCCAACCCCTGAAGGAAGGGATGGTGACAGAATGCACGTGGGGCAAAACCAGAACTTAAAGCATTAAGGGTTACCTGTACCTTGGGGCTTCAGCATTGTCGTAAGTCAGCCTAGTCTTCCTGACTCCTCTCCTGTACCATGCTCAACATATTCCAAAATATACATTTCAGAAGGCAGAAGACCAGTTGTTTCACCTCTTCTGAGAGATAAATGCTCTGATAGTATAGGACAGCAACCCATATTTATGTTAGAAGGAATAGTGTGGATCAAATTCAGCCAAAACAGGACTGATAGTCAGTCTGACTAAACTGAACCAAAATCTCCATAATAATGTCACTGCATCAGATCACTGATATCAGATGGACAACTTTGTGTCTTCATCTGTGCTGCCCCCAGACTCAGAAGGAGTTTCCTATAAACCTCCACAGAAAAAAAAAAAAAAAATCTGTCCTGAAAAACCTTACCATGCCTTTATGGCACTGATCAGGCTGCTGGTGTGCCAAGATCTGTGCCTATCATTCTCAAATTTCCTGGGAATGCCCTGTCAGTGCCTGCTCACTGCCTTTGTTTGCACTGGGATAATTTGCAGTCACACTGATTTTTCTCAAAGGAATGCTATTTTTCTACAGGCTCCTCAGTAGTATGTCCCACATCCATTCAGCCCAAATACCGACGCTTAACTGAGACATCCAAATCAGGATATTTGTTGCCTTTATCGTTTTTCATCCATGGTGACAGACGAGCATAAATGAGGTAAGGCCAGTAGTTAGTTGGGGTGAATTGCATTAATATAACTGAAAAAGAAATGAGTGAAGATTGCTTTTAATAGCAACCATAGCACCACCGCCACTGGAGTAATACCAGAAACTACATGATACTAAAGTGCTTTGCAGAATTTCATGTCTTAACCTGTCTCAACCCATACCCATACTAATCTATGCATAGTCTGGTGGTCTGCCTGATCCTGCCTCAAGATGGAGAGACCCAAACGCTGATATTCCAGCAGAGCCCTCCCAGACAAAGCACAGTCGTGGGAGCTCATATCAGCAGACCGGATTGCACGATTTGAGCCCTAGATTCCATGTTGTGCTTGGCCATAAAGCATGCTGTGCACACATATGGTGCCATAGAAATAATAAATACTGTCCATAAACTAGATTTGAGATGGAGACTACCTTGGATAATGGTGTTGTTTTCATAGAGACTCTATAACCCAGTTAACTTCTGGTGCTAGAGGCACTGTCTACCAGGTGAGTGAAGTTTCCCAGAACGTGTGAAATGCTGACATAAATCCCCAAATGGACTGAAATGAGGCTTTGCAGCCCAGCCAAAGCCCTCCAGCCAGATTTCAGTAGTATAAACAAGACTGGGTCACCTCTTCCCTGTTGGAATTAGAGATGGTAATAGTCCTGGCAGCAGCTGATTGCATGCTATCAATCATTCAGTATGTTAATTTTTCTGAGTTGGCACCAGAAAGAAAGCAACCAAGGTCAGAAAGGAGCCTAGGTTGCTGCTCTGCCTGTGTCACACACTGGAGTGAACAGTTCAGCAACAGCTTCATGCCTCAATCAATGCAGCTGTTAAGCCGAAGAAAAGCAGGACTTTACCAAAAAACAGATGTGTTGCACATGAACTCAGTTACGCCAGTTAATGACCCAGATAGAAAAGAAAACAAAGCACACATACATACACACACAAACAGGCACACTTGGTGTTTGAAACAGTATTTAAGAAGTACATGTATGGATGCTGAGACACACTGAGAAAGGGGGGTAAAAATAAAATAATATATTGCATATGCCTGTAAAACTTTTTGAAGTGCCAGAATAGCCTTTTGGCATGTTTTGGCCCTTTCAGGCACCATGTATATGTATGTGTGTGCATAAACACACAATTACATAGGTGGTGCAGGGTGACAATGGTAGCATTGGGGCTGATTCGCATGAAATAGTGTCAAAATACCAGAGTGATCAAAGAATGTTCTTGTAGAGTTTATCTATCAGCTTTTTAGATGACTAACTAAAAGGGAGGCAGTTTCCCAGTATCTGGATAGGAGATGAACTATCTTAGTATTTAGAAAATAGTTTCTAAAAATAGCAAAATTGACCACATTTTTATTCATCATCTTAATTGAGGACTGAGCTTTCAAGACTGGAAAGAGCCCATATGGTGGTGATATTGAATGCCTTGGTATTTGAATTTCTGAATGGGGATACTACAATGAGGCTGATTTCCAGGGCATGACTTCTCAGTGCTTCTTGAAAGTTGTTACATAGGATATGCTTAAGGTTGCATGCCCCTTTAAATTGCCAGTCATTTTCATTTTTAAGTGGCCACAGTGTCTTTGGAATCACTGACTGTTTTGTCAGGGGTAAAAAATAATAAATATAAATAAACAAAGAGCTTGCAGCTATTTCTGGTTAATACACCAGAGTCTTAGATCTAGACATCTATTGAAGAGTTGAGAATTAGAAACTAGTTGAGTTGAGAATTAGAAACTAGTTGGGATTTTTTTTATTGCCCCATGATTGATTTTTCCACTTTTCTGGCAGAAATTACAATCTTTTTATTGTAATTGATCTCTGTTTAGTAATATCTGATCTCACCTTTATAATGCACCAAAAACAAGGATGGAAACTTCTCAAATCACAGCTGAAGATGTGGTCATTATAAGTGACCAAAAATAAGCATTTCTCACTCTTGGAAATTTTTTTTTCAGGGGGTTAGTTATTTTCACTATCAAATTTGTTCTTTAACATTATGAACTGGCAACTCAGAAAACAAGTCTTTTGAGAAATGAAAATCATTTGCAGCTGCCTAACAGTACAGAGCTATTTCATTGTCGATCTCTTAAAACTTAGCTTTGTCTCAACTTTAGCAAAACTTGATCAAACGTGAGATGCTTCAGACAAAATGTTCGAGGAAGCAGTGTTTACTGATGAAACTTTGTTTAGTCGGAAATTTGCAAACCAGCTTTAGTTATAGTCTTATATCTCTTGCACACAGATTTTTTTCCTTACAGATGTATTTGCATTGAGCTTGTGTTAAATAGATGTTATCAAGTATTTACTTGAAAAAACAATAAGTTTTAAACTGTTTGACCAAGGAGTCTTTTCCTCCCTTGTGATGTTGCCAGAAGGATTTATATAGGAGCTAAAATACATGTGGAAAAGGTCAGCCCTGGAATTTTGCTGTAATTGAATTTTTTTTTGATGCTGAAAAACAGCTGCCCATCAGTTTAAGCCAATCACTTGAGGGCCATTCCACACTCATCTATAACATGACTCAATCACTGAAACAGTAACTCATTAGAAAATTACTTCTTCATTTAGATTTTCCTCCTGATCTTTGGCACAGACCACCCTTGTAATTCTGAGAAGAGCAAATTCACCTCTGAACCTGATGGGTTAAGCTAAACTGGAGCAGAATAACTCTGTCTCCAGCTCTGCCTGCATCAACACAATGCCCACCTTTGAAGCAGAAATTTCTGCTTTTTGACACATTTCAGCTTCAGCTCCCAATGCAAGGTCAGAAGTGGACATTAAGATGAAAGTAGCAACAAGAAAAAATGCCTTTTTTTTTTTTTTTACCTACCATTCAGCCCTGAAAGCTCCATATGAGGCTTTAATAAAATTTCTGGGAGTGCTGTGAATATGTAAGTCCTATTTTTTCCAATGTTTATCATATTGTATTTGTTACAACATTTCTAAGTTACCACCTACAGTTAATCACATGGAAGCCAACCTCTCCAAACCTCTCCATGTAGCCCTCTAGGCCAGCAGGATCTGTAGCCACTGTTTCACTACTGATCACTAAAGCAATACCTGTGAAGAGAACTATGCTGTGCTTACAATGGGCAAGGGTTTAAGTACAGCTATGTTGACAGGCAGTGAAAGAAAGCATGGTTCAGTAGAAAAATGAGATCTGGAAGCCCAGGACTTTAATCAGATGATTAATTAGCAACAGAACCCTTTTTACTATGTGCCTAAAAGATTACTAAATCTTGGGTGGGTAATGTGAAAGTATGTAGTATTTTATGTTCCTGGTGGTTGCTTCTATGTGTTCCCAGTGAAAATCACCAAATGACTAATTGAGGAACCTGAGTGTTATGCTGTTCACAGGATAAAGTAATAGGTATTGAAAGACAATTAGGAATTTGCTTCCAAGTGATCTGAGGGCCCTCAGGCAGAAAACGTAGAGAAGACAAATGATGAATGACCAAGTACTGTATCGCGATAAGAAGAAGAGCCAGGCATCTGTGGGAATGGGACTTCCAAAGAGCTCGACACTGACACAGCCGAGCAGTTTAAACTGCAGAGCAATCCCAGAAAGACAGAGTGAGTGCTGTATTTCTGATGGGTCTCCTGGAGGTCTTAGCCTGTGGTATTCACTGCAGAGAAGGGGTTGTCAGGTCAATCATGTTGTTGGTGTATTAAAAATGATCAGACAATTTAATGGCCGATAATAGCATTGTAGTTATGTCACTGAGATAAAGGGTAACCAGATACCTGGCTCCAGGGCTTGAACAGGCAGTCTCAGTTGAAAGATTGAATGGTCTTTAGAGGATTACAATAAGTCCTGCATGCTGAATGTTTCCATCTGTGACACTCAAGAGGCTGAGGGATGGACAGGAGACATGGGGACCCTCTCTTGTGCATTACCACCCTTCAAGAGACAGCTAGCATGGGTCAATGGTTGGCTGAAAACTCAGATTGGGATTTTACTCCCAGCTCTACTACTGCCACACTTTTCTTCCAGAGGAGAGGATTACTGTGTGTCTGGCAGCCCTGTATCCCCATGAAGATCACCTTGCAGATGGGGTATGGATGCCACTCTACCAGTACCAGTAGAGCTCGCAGGGTAGCAGGGATGTGGTGCAGCCAGTACTCCAGCATGGTGTTGGTAGCATCTTGTCTCTGGGGGTCAGAGGGGAAGCCCCACATGGCTGTCTTGGCTGCCTGCCCCTGCCTTGTGCAGCAGCACAATGCTGGCTCAGGCCGCAGCACCTCTGGGAGCTCAGTTAGGTTGTGGCAGGGTTTGCCCCTGTAGATAAACACTGGGCTATTGTGAGGGGTGCTTGTGCGTGTGTGGGACACAGCACGTGTGATCTCCTGAATGAGGAGGGGATGAGGAAGGGTGGCTCATGTGCGGGCAGCTCTGAGTCATACAACATAAAACTTCAGGTGCCTTGAATTCACAGTGCAGGGAAGGGTCTATATATGCTATGGAAGCTAGGCAGGAAAATCCCTCTGAGCAGCTGGGTCTGCTGGAAGAAACCAAGTGTTGGACAGCACTGAGGACTCAAAGGATGCATAGCAACCAAAACCAGATTGTTTTGTATTATTTTGCATTTTACCTTCCAGTTTTAATGTTCATTCTTCACCAGCCAGGATTATGTGATTCAGCTACATTGAATCCTCCTTGTGTTAGGGATTCGTGAATCCTATGCAGTCTCCCAGTGGGTTTGTGCTGTGTGGAAAGTCTGCTATATTATGTTAACATAAAGGCCTGCTCCATTTGTATCTATTCTAGCTCATAACTTTGTCCATGTACCCCTCAAATGCTAGTCTGTGTTTGTGTTCTCTCACACCCAGGAAGTAGCCAGCATGCTGCATCCATGCATTTCTGCACTCTGCAAAAAATACCAGGCACACTTCAGAAAACATGCTTACCAGAGATGTGCTTATGGTGCTGAAATACAACCATCCCCCATGTGCTCATCATCTCCCCCACAGACACATAATAGAAACTTATGACATCCTCTTCACATGCATCCCTTCACAAATTGCTTTACAAGGTAAATTTGTTTAGCACAACACAACTGCTTCTTTCTTGCAAGCCTACGCGTTCCTAGCCCATGAGTTGTACTGTAAGTCCCATGAACATTGTGTGAACCTCCAGCTCCTGCATTCAGGGGAGCAATAAAAACCTCAACATGTTTTTTAGGTTTTATGGTTACAGGAAAAAAATAACACACAAATATGATATAAAAAGCCCCCAGACCAGAAGGCAAATAAAAATAATCCCTGAAACATTACTGTTATAGCTGATAAATCCCATGATTTTTAAGCTGCCTTCTTTAGGGGATCTGATGTATGGTTTTGGAACTGTAGGATTGGCCACACTTGTGAAGAGCGCGTATTTCACTGTGCCCAGTTCTTGCAGCACTCTTTCCTTTTGAACCCCACACAGTCCTTCATAGCACTCATAACACTTGCTACCCCAAAATCTGCTATAGTATTAAAATATCTGGGGTTAAAAAAACCAACAAAGCAGTCTTTAGATTCAGCCTGCCTCAGACACAGCTCTAGTCATTACAAAGACAAGGGTGAGAAGCAGAGGCACTAGGGAGCTGCAAAGGCCACGTCCAATGTCTGCTGCTGCTTTGGCTTAATGAGGTGCATGAGATGCCAGAACAAATAGCCCGTTCCCCTTCGCGCTCAGCTGCTGAGGCAGCGTGTCCTGCCTTGAAGGAACTGTTCACACAAGGTGCTTCCCAGGGCGCCTGCTGGCTGCACTGCACCCTGCCCTCTTACACACATGGCATTCAGCTCTGTGCTTGTAAGCAAAAATCACACTTAGTGTGGAGATGTGACAGGCCATCCTTTTTGTGACAGTTCAGAGGTGTGCTGTCTGATTTGACGCTTCAAGTACCTGATAAGTAGTCCAAATTTTTGTGACTGTGTGACCCTCTCCTGCTCCCACTCAGGTCTGATAGCCAGAGAGCCAGAGAGGCTGGATGTGGTGTCCTATTGCAGCTGCAGAGGCAAGAGGGATGTGAATGAAACCTCTCTTCTGAAGAAGTATTTCTCTGAATCCAAAAGGGCATCCAGTATTTTTTCTAAGGTCATGGATGTTTTGCAAGAGCTTTGAGTGATGCCAGAGACATACTTTGCAGTCAGGTCTCTGGGGAGTCAGCTGGCAGTTTGGGCTGAGTAAGGATGATGTGAATTGGCACTAGAGTTATGGATCTGACCCAGAGCATGTGAGGAGTCTGTGGGTGGGGCTGACCCTAATGGAGATCTGAACTTCATGTCTGGTCCACATGGGAACAAGTGTGGAAGACAAAGGGACCTGGCATGTCCTACCAGGACCTGGCATGGGCTGGAACAGGGGTACCCTAGGGAGATTTCTCATTTTGGCTCCAGCACAGACACATAGAGGACAAAGAAACAATGTACACAGGCAGAACTGGTGTTCACAGGAGGACACAATCTGTCTGAGACATCTCCCTTCTTGTTTCCTCTTCTCTGTCCCCAACACAGTTGCAGTTTCTGCACTCTCCTCGATGCCAAAATTCTGGTTTTGTAGCATCCTTGACACTAGAGCAAAACTGAGAATTAAAGAGGGAGTGGGGCATGGGCTTGGCAGCAGATCTGGGCTGGAAATGGTTTTCTCAGTTAGTGAGGATTTCCAAGGTAATGTAAAAAGCTTTTTGTCTTGACAGAGGCCGGAAAATCAAAATCCGAAACATATTGGTGAACTGAAAATCTGGAAAAGAGAAGTAAGGTTGGGGTCAAGTGCAGCATTTTGTTTAGATAATTTTCAAATGTTTTGTTTTCATTCAGTACATTTTAAAGGGTTTCCAGCCACTACAATTAGCTAAAATTTGGAAATTAAACGCTACTTTAAAAAGTAGAAGTTTGAGCAATCTGGGGGAGGATGAAACTTCAAGCTGGAAACTTTACAAGAACAAACTCTTTCCTAGGGAGAAAAACAGTTTTAATGAAATGGCTTTGCATTATGAAACCTTGAAAGAACCTGATCCTCCCTGCCTGACAGCTGTCTCAGGAAAGGGATGGTGTTCAGCCATCTACTTCCTCAGGTTCACCTCAAGGCAACACAGCTTGTCATAGGGCTCGGTTTTACCACTCCAGTCTGTCCCTAGGACATTTTTTCCCCACTTGTGGAAGGGTTTTGTGTTGTCCGATACACACTGAGCAGAACCATATGTGAGCTGGGTTGCATTATGCAATAAGGGAGGATGGGTAAGTATCTACTGTTCAACTTGTGAAAGCTTTCCTTTTTGGCCAGATCTCAAGAGGTGGGATTGAATTACATTGCATTTAATTTCTGATTGACATTGGATGCTTAAAATTTACTGCCCATGTAGACCCAGGTTTGTGTTTTTTTTTTTTTTCTTTTTCTGCTGAAGGAATTCTTATATTCCCTAAATTTTCTAGATCAACATGAGCCTGCCAGTGCCAATTCTTGCTTTACAAGCAACTACTAGATCCTAAGGCTGACTTTACAGTATTATTTCCTTGTAAATGTCACATGCAATTTTGGGAGAATGCTCAGATATATCCGATACTGATCAACTCACCAGTTCATTAGGGTGCAGTCAAATCAGACGCAGCTGAGATCCTTACCCCATACCCTTGGGGAAGTCTATTGACAAGGCCTGGAGGCAAGCTTTGGAAATAACAGACATGAAAAAGTATAAATCCTATATTCAAGTTTTATAAGCTTCGCTATTTAGTGACATTTCAATTACTCTGTGGGAGATTTGGATGAACCTACAGGAAAAAGGCAGGTACGGGATTGGCAAAGACTTCAGGAGAGTTTTGCTCTGCTATGTTCTGAATTTGTCCTTTTGATTAGAAATAGGTACTCCCTGCTGCTGAAGGGGCAGCACTGGACCAATTTGTTTTGGTCATAAAGAACTCTAGGCCCTATTGAATGATCACAGATTCCACTGAATTCCAGTAAGTTTTGAGGCTCTTTCCCTCAGTTACCTTTACAGCCCCTCCCACAGAACAAACCTGAGCTACCTTCTGTTAACCAAGGAGGTGACTACCTTCACATTACCTGACAGAACTCCTTATCCAGAGCTTAGTGCCTCTGAATGAGATTCAAAGCCCTATGCCTTGTCACAGAGGCAACCAAAATCAGTTACTAGACAAATTATGAGCCTTAAACCTGTGAGCTTTCCTTTTGTGCTAGTGTACTCCCTCCAAAGCAAGTATGAGCTCTTTGAAACAGAGTAGAGCGAACGTGTTCTTTCTTTTTTCTTTGAAAACACATATGGAAATGGGAAAAATACATTATTGCTGTCATTACACTAGTATGCAGGATAAGCGTGCCCTAAGTCAAGACCAGATTGGTAGCCAGCAGCTGGAAAGGATTGATGTCTTATGGGGAAGTGTGTTTGATGAAATCCTGCTTATAGTCATAACAAAGGAAATACAAAATATATCTGGTGACTTCTGAGAAGTCCGGAGCAAATGACAACAGTCCTGTACATACCTGAAAATTGGTTTGTATTTTTAAATATAGATGTTCAGATGAGCAGTAAATGTCATTTACTGACTAGTTTCTTTCATAGACATGGCAGGTTGCAAGCAGTAGTCAGATCCAATGCATCTAACATCTCCATGGAGGTACAATTATTCCTGGGGAAACTAAGGCACCAAGGGAGTGATGTGCCAGAGAAAAGCTCTGGAACTGTGTGTGCTAGTTCCTCTTTTTGTATTCATATTGAACCTTATCTTGTTCTTTACAAGAAAAGTATATCTGAAAATATTGAAGGACTCTACATGGTTTTTGTTATTCTTTAACCCTTTCTCGAGGCTGTGGTACCAATCACAAATACAACAGAAATGAAGCAAATGAAACCTCATAATAAAATAGCATGAGTTATTCCATGCATCCTGCATTCATTCATGAAAGAGCTCAGCAGATCAACAAAACAGATTTGGTGGTATCATTGCCTACAGTACAAGAAGCTGTTTTTCTTTCCTAGTCCATGGTTCAAAGTACTTGACCTTTATTTTCATATCTTCTGTCTTTCAGGAGGGGCTGTACTAAATTCTAATTCCTCTCCAGTTGTAGGAGTCATGCTTACAGCTATGCAGTCTCCAATTGTGAGAAGCTGTCCCCAGAAAAACATTTTCAGAACTGCCTTTTACTGAAGGGAACAATAAGGCTTAATATAGTGCCTGCAGTGATATTATAGAGTTAGAGTCAGATCAGAGATTAGTACATTGTTTCTGCCATAGAGGATTTCTTGCTAGGACATTAATAGAAAAGGCTTTACCTAATCATATTGTTTCCAGGCTTGCTTTGTTTTGCCAGAGTGATATGCAAGTCCCTGACTGTCAAAAGGGAGCAAAGTTCAGCTTCCCATTTTCCATTGCTATTAAGTAATGAGTCTTGCAAAGTCTTGAGCTTGGCTTATCATGTGCTGTACAGTAGTGGATACATGAACATATTAGTGGATACATGAACATATCACCTGATTTCTGAGCCCTTAAGTAACACTGAAGTACATTTCTGAGGATGAAGGCAAGAAGCCTCTCTGAAGCAGGGAGACAATACCGGATGAGGTTTGTGCATAAATTCCAGGATTTCATAAGCCAGACTTTTATTTTTTATTAAAAACAAAACAAAACAAAACAAAAAAAAAAACACCAGATTTCACAATACTTACATTCTGATTTTGAGGGATGGTGACCCTTTGGATCTGAAAGGATTTTTTTCCAGTGTCATCTCTATTGACTCTTAGTTCTGATATTTTCCTTCCCTTCCATATGTGATCCTCTTTTTCAAGGTCCCGCATATATTGTACATCGGGAAACTAGTTTTTAAAACCACACTCCTCTCCCCTGCCCCCTTTCACTGCAGCTCTTTCAAGAAGCATTATATTTTCTTAGAAGACCTTCTATTCCACCTTTTTCTATACAGTCTGGAAGCCTGTTGAAAGCAGGCTTCTTTATTCCTCCTGTCTGCTGTCAGTTGCCTCTTTCCCATGTTCTCTCTCTCTCTTATTGCATGTTGTGGACCCCTGCTTCAGGGACAAACTTTGGGAGCAACCTGTACTCCACTAAAACCATCTATTGCAGGCTAAATCCTCCTCAAAGACAAACATCACCATTCTTGCTGTGTTGCAGCTTGCTCTTTCCATGCCAAGATTTGCTTCAAGAAATCCCCCAGATGAATTAAAAATACTTTTTCTCATTTGTTGGAACCTCTGCCCAGCACTGCTCACAGCACACAATCTGTATGTGGTACTAGTTGGGTCAAGATATCACAGAAAATCTTATGCCTGGCTATTTGCTCTTCTAAGGGTTTATCAGGCCAGAATATCCATAAAAAGGCACCATCACACACTCACACACACACTCACACACACACACTCTTTCTCTTTTTTAAACAGGAAACTCAACTCAGCATGTGGTGAGTAACTAAATCTCAACAAAGACTTTCTTGCATTTTTTTTTTTAATTTTGTTAAAAATAAAAAGAGAAGGAGAAAAAAAAATCCAGTGTTAAAACAAACTCTTGGGTGCAAACGGGTCAGCACAATTGGAAAACCTGGCTATTTAATGGAGATTCAGGCCAGCGTTCATTAGTCACTGATTCAGTCACAAAAGTGAAGCTTTATGGTACCTGAAAGCTTTTCATAAGTTTTGGGAAAGTTTTAAAACCAAACCAACCAAACAAAGTAACAACAACAACTAAACACACACAAAAAAAGCTGATATTCTACAAAAACAGGATGCAGGCTCATGATATAAGCAGACACAACTCATTTCAAATGTGTTAGAGCTCTGCAAGAAATTTGGCTTTGGCCCTGGAAATAATGGTAGGTTTGTAGGTTAAACAAGGCTTGATTCATTGTTTTTAAGGCCATAGGGATTTTTAGAAATGTCTCAGTGGACTGTCAATATAGCATACATCTGGGATACACTGTGATTCATCTACAAGGTCAGAGCTGTGGCAGAGTCAAAGTAAATTAAAAAAGATTTTTTTTTTCTTCTCCTGAAGGTCTTCAAGAGGCAGAAGACCCACCAAGTCCTTTGGTTAGACTAGCCAAGGGTTAATTATCTTCCTCAACATGCATCATTCTACTCACTGCTCCTTTTGATTGCCCTCTGTCCCCACGGTGTGGAAGTGGGTTTTGTGTGCTTCTCTCCTCTGTCCCACTTGCTGTATCACCGGCTGTACTACTGCAATGTAAATGCTGCTTTTGTATCAGAGGTGATCAGAGCAGAATGACAGCTTTTGATAGCCAGAGTGCTTCCAGCCCACTCAGTATCCAGCCTGAGGTGAGAGAAGGTAGGCCTGATATCACCTTGCCAGGGGAAGGACCACAAAAACTGGAGCATGGTTATGAGAGCATGGTTATGCAGTTCCATCCTTTCATTGTTGAGAAAAAGCTACTAGAAAGAAGCTTGACATAAAATAAGATCTTTTTCTTTTGAAACAGTGGTTCAGCTATCATATTTTATTCCATCTTGGCTGAGGAAAATACTTGCCATGGCTAGTGAGAGGTTTGCACAGCAAAAATGAGCTGAACATCTACATCAAGGTTTGGCCCACAGATCTTACCACACAAAAGGTATTTCCTGAATGGGGAGCAACAAGAGACACGTAGTTTGTGCAAACTCCCTGCAAGAACATATGATGTTTCTGTTCGCAGCAAATCATTACCAGATGGTACAATGGAGGTAGGTGTATGCAAACCCACAGGGTGTAATATCATGGATGAATAACATCTCTCTGCGGCACATTAAAAAGTCAAGGTGATGGCAAGCAGAGGTCTTGCTTCACACTCGCTGGTCATGCTCCATTCTGCCTTCACAGTGGACATGGGCTCTGTGCAATGGGGAATGTGCCATGGGAATAGCAACACCACCCAGGGCCTGAGGCCTACATCATGGACCTAGCAAAGGAGCATCATAGCAAGGAGAATTAAATGTTGGTTGGTCTTCTGTGACTCTCAGCATGAAGGAGGTTCCTCCGAGTTGGTTAACACAGCTCCGATTCATAATCTTGAAGGAGATTCATAATCTGGAAGGAGGCCAACAAGCACAGCATGCTATTCCTCTGAGTGAGCTGTTCCAGCTAAACTGAAACAAAAATTGCAACTGCTCCCTCACCCCAAACTACTGTGGGGAGGTGCTCTGAAAGCTTCATTAAAATATCATGCCATTTTAATGCCTTTTGTGGTAAAGAGTGAGTCAGCCACATCACCATGGATGTTAGCATGTTACTGTGGTATTTTAGCAAATCCTGACTTCTCCTATCTGGGTGGTAAACAGTTTGTGTGCCCTGTGAAAAGTTTTTTTTTTATTATTATTATTTTTTAGTATCATTTTTTTTTTTAAACACCACCCTTTCAGGATGGTGTGGGACAAATAAATCAATATTTTTTTCCAAAATCATTCTTCAAGAAAACCCTAAAACGGAGTCATGTATTTTCTAGACTAACCACTCACCTAGGAGCTGGGGATCACATTCCTTTTCTTAGCCCAGTGGAACAGACTCCTGAACTTGAGGTTGTGGTAGGAAAATGACAGTGCATGCATTTGTCAAACACAGTCTTTTTCTGCCCATGAACTTTCCAGGACCAAGGCCACCATATTTCTAGATATGTTGATTTCTCATAATGTATTGATTAACAATTTGAATTCATTTGCATATGAATGACCTTCTGTGTATATCTGTGAAGGAATGTGTGTCTCACACCTGGTGAGTTGTGTAAATTAAAAACTTTTTGATGGGTTTACTGCAGGTATGGTAGTTCAGCAGAGAGAAAACATGAGACTTTCAAGACAACTGTGAGCAAGGCTGCCCATAATAAGCTGTTGCAGGAAAGCTCACAAGCTACAGCAATTTGTGAAACTTTACTCATATAAAGCAGGACTTGCAAAAGATCTTAAAAGATCTCTTATGACTGGAAAGCATTGATCTTGCTGGACTGGAAGAGGGCACACAGCCTAATTCACTGAGAAAACTGCTGATTAAATGATTAAGAGATTTTGTCTCCTGGCTCTTTTACTTGTTCTAAAATCAAAGCTGCTTTTCCAGTTACAGATGAATCTCCGTCAGCTCCCAGAAATGCAGAAAATCAGAATTCTCTTCTTCCAAATATCAATTTTGTACAACAATTGAATTCCATTGATCTGAGAGGGATTTGGGGAAAGCTTTTAATGTCCCATATGGTTTAGGGATTCAAAGAATTTCCATGTAATGAAGTATTGTCTTCTGGACTTTTCCCTTTCTGCTTTATACTTAGCAGGCGGTATTATAACACTAGTGGCCTGGGGCAGTTTAAATTTCATATTAGAACTGTAGGATCTGAACTGAAATCCCAAAGGGGATTTTTACCCCTTTTCTTTCCAGCATGTGTCAATGGAAACAATCCTCTGAAGGTCAAGAACAAGTGCTGTCCCTAAATATAGAATTCCTCTGGTTATCACAAAAGCAGCGTTCACCACAGGAAGGGACTGGACTTCTGAGAAGGGTGTAAGTTTTGATTTCATGAAGTTTGTTTTGCAGAGGGGTTGTGGACAGAGTCTTGGAGACTGGTAAGAATCAGTGAGATATTATCGGCCCACTGCAAAGTTTAGGTTCCAAGGCTCCTGGCATGTAACTTGGGTCCTTATTTTCCATGCTACTGATTCTGATACTATGTTAAATAAAAACAAGGGTAAAGAAGACTTTTTATAATTATGTTTTCCATTGCAAATGTAAAGCAGATTATGCAGTTTGGTGCAGAAGGGGCAAGCATCGCTCATAAAATTTATTTGAGAAAGACCTGACTAAAAGCAAGTTTACCTCAGCTCTCTTGTCAGGAATATTACAATAGTGTAGCAGCAACTCTTTTTTTTATTATAAGGAACACAAAGAGCCAGTTGGCTTTATTGTCTGTGGATTGGCCACACTTGCTGAGGCGATGGGCTCTGGGGCAGACACGTTCTGCAGCGGAGCGGAGGATCGGACAGGCAGGGCTAATTTTTCCGGCACCGAGCCCACTCGAGGGAGCCGCCAGGACCCGGCAGCCCTCGCGAGGGAGGTGAACGAGGCGAGAACGAGGCGTAGGCGGAGCCAGCAGCGAAGGCCGAGCCAACAGCGCCCCCCTCCTGGCCGTTCATAAACTGCCCCTAGGGAGCGCAGCGACCAGGATGGGCAAACAGGGTGTGGCGCGTCAGAAGGGTGAAGCGCGGCAGTTAGGGCATGGCGCTGCAGTTAGCGCAGGCAGGGTGAGCAGGGAGGGCAGAGCGTTCCCCCCCGCCCATACGAACACCTCCTCTAACGGCGGTCTGCCGCTAGCTCAGCTGCAATGGTGTACACCAGGCACAGTGCGCTCTCCAGGAAGTCTGTGCACACCCAGACCGACTGCCCGCTCAAAACTGCGGCAGTTCAGGTGTGTGAGGTGCGAGCAGGTGGATGACCTGGTCTGCCTCGTGGCAGAACTCAAGGAGGAGGTTGAGAGGTTGAGGGATATCAGGGAGTGTGAGCGGGAGATAGACTTGTGGAGCGACTCCCTGAGTGGCCTGAAGGACAGGTACCGAGGTGAGACCCCCCATATGGGGGTGGACCCCCTGCCCTGCTGCTGTCGGGCAGAGGGAGGGGACCTAGGAGTTGAGGAGGAATGGAAACAGGTCCTTGCTCGACATCGCAGGCGATGCTCCCCCCACCGGCCCCACCTTCTCAGGTGCCCTTACACAACAGGTTTGAGGCCCTGGAGCTTGAGAGACTGGTAGCTGAGGAAGAGGTAGGAAGTCTACCCAGGAGGATGCCTAGGGTGAGGAAGTCGACTCCATGCCTCAGGACTGCCTCCACCAGGACAGAAAGAAGGGTGATTGTTGTGGGCAACTCCCTTCTCAGGGGAACAGAGGGACCTATTTGTCGGTGTGACCCTACCCGTAGGGAAGTCTGCTGCCTCCCTGGGGCCAGGGTCAGGGAAAGCTTCCCAACCTGGTTCGCCCCTCTGACTATTGTCTTCTTTTAATAGTCCAGGCTGGCAGTGATGACACTGAAGAGAGAAGCCTGAAGACC
Organism: Aythya marila; assembly: GCF_965140915.1. NCBI lineage: Eukaryota > Metazoa > Chordata > Aves > Anseriformes > Anatidae > Aythya > Aythya marila. Next base: position 18,204,117 of record NC_139048.1, on the reverse strand, counting down.
ATCAAACGGGACTTTAGGGGACTGGGACGGTTAGTGGATGGAGCGGGAGTACAGGTGGTGTTTTCATCCATCCCTACGGTGGCAGGGAGGGGTACAGAGAGGACAAGAAAAGCCCACCTGATAAACACGTGGCTCAGAGGCTGGTGCCAACACAGAAATTTTGTTTTTTCTGACCATGGGGCGCTTTACTCAGCACCCGGACTGATGGCCGCAGACGGATCGCTATCTCTAAGGGGAAAATGGATCCTAGGCCAGGAGCTGGCGGGGCTCACTGAGAGGGCTTTAAACTAGATAAGAGGGGGAACGGGGCTGAAACAAGGCTTGTTAGGGCTGTGTCAGGGGAACAATGGCAAGGCTGGGAGAGAAGGCAATGGCCCAGCTGAAGTGCATCTACAGTAATGCATGCAGCATGGGTAACAAACAGCAGGAGCTGGAAGCCATCGTGCGGCAGGCAGGCTATGACTTGGTTGCCATCATGGAAACGTGGTGGGACCACTCTCATGACTGGAGTGCTGCAACGTCTGGCTATAGGCTCTTCAGAAGGGACAGGCAGCATGGAAGGGGTGGTGGTGTGGCTCTCTGTATCAGAGAGAGTTTTGATGTCGTGGAACTTGAGGCTGGGAATGATAAGGTGGAGTCCCTATGGGTTAGGATCACCGGGAAGGCCAACAAGGCCTGGTGGGGGTCTGTCATAGACCGCCAAACCAGGATGAGGAGACTGATGAGAAGTTCTACAGGCAGCTGACAAAAGTTGCAAAATCATCAGCGCTTGTTCTCATGGGGGGCTTCAACTTCCCAGATATATCCTGGAAGCACAACACAGCCCAGAGAAAGCAGTCTAGGAGGTTTCTGTAGAGCGTGGAAGATAGCTTCCTGACACAGCTGGTTAGTGAGCCTACCAGGGGAAGTGCCCCGCTAGACCTTCTCTTCACAAACAGAGAAGGACTGGTGGGAGATGTGGTGGTTGGAAACTGTCTTGGGCAGAGTGACCATGAAATGGTAGAGTTCTCCATTCTCGGAGAAGCCAGGAAGGGGACCAGTAAAACCACTGTATTGGACTTCCAGAGGGCCGACTTTGAACTGTTCGGGACACTGGTTGGCAGAGTCCCTTGGGCGGTGGTTCTGAAGGGCAGAGGAGTCCAGGAAGGCTGGGCTCTCTTCAAGAAGAAAATCTTAATGGCACAGGAGCAGTCTGTCCCCACGTGCCCAAAGATGAGCTGGCGGGGAAGAAGACCGGCCTGGCTGAACAGAGAATTGTGGCTTGAGCTTAGGAGGAAAAAGAGGGTTTACAATCTTTGGAAAAGAGGGTGGGCCACTTGGGAGGACTATAAGGATGTTGCGAGGCAGTGCAGGGACAAAATTAGAAAGGCCAAAGCTCATCTGGAGCTCAATCTGGCTACTGCCATCAAAGACAACAAAAATGTTTTTACAAATACATCAATGCAAAACAGAGGACTAAGGAGAATCTCCAACCTTTACTGAATGCAGGGGGGGACGGGACGGGACTTAGTTACAAAAGATGAGGAAAAGGCGGAGGTGCTTAATGCCTTCTTTGCCTCAGTCTTTAGTGGCAAAACCAGTTGCTCTCTGGATACCCAGTACCCTGGACTGGTGGAAGGGGAGCAGAATATGGCCCTCACTATCCATGAGGAAATGGTTGGCAACCTGCTACGGCACTTGGATGTGCGCAAGTCGATGGGGCCAGATGGGATCCACCCAAGGATACTGAGAGAACTGGCGGAGGAGCTGGCCAAGCCACTTACCATCATTTATCAGCAGTCCTGGCTATCAGGGGAGGTCCCAGTCGACTGGCAGCTAGCAACTGTGACGCCCATCTACAAGAAGGGCTGGAGGGCAGACCCAGGAAACTATAGGCCTGTCAGTTTGACCTCAGTGCCAGAGAAACTCATGGAGCAGATTATCTTGAGTGTCATCACGCGGCACTTACAGGGCAATCAGGTGATCAGGCCCAGTCAGCATGGGTTTATGAAAGGCAGGTCCTGCTTGACAAACCTGATCTCCTTCTATGAAAAAGTGATGTGCTTGGTGGATGAGGGAAAGGCTGTGGATGTGGTCTACCTTGACTTCAGCAAGGCTTTTGACACCGTTTCCCACAGCATTCTCCTCAAGAAACTGTCTGCTCATGGCTTGGACTGGTGTACACTTTGTTGGGTTAAAAACTGGCTGGATAGCCGGGCCCAAAGAGTCGTGGTGAATGGAGTCAAATCCAGTTGGAGGCCAGTCACTAGTGGAGTCCCCCAGGGCTCGGTGCTGGGGCCGGTCCTCTTTAATATCTTTATTGATGGTCTTGATGAGGGGATCGAGTGCACCCTCAGTGAGTTTGCAGATGACATCACGTTAGGTGCGTGTGTTGATCTGCTTGAGGGTAGGAAAGCTCTGCAGGAGGATCTGGATAGGCTGCACCGATGGGCTGAGGCCAACTGCATGAAGTTCAACAAGGCCAAGTGCCGGGTCCTGCACCTGGGGCGCAATAACCCCAAGCAGAGCTACAGGCTGGGAGATGAGTGGTTGGAGAGCTGCCAGGCAGAGAAGGACCTGGGAGTATTGGTGGATAGTCAGCTGAATATGAGCCAGCAGTGTGCTCAGGTGGCCAAGAAGGCCAACGGCATCCTGGCTTGTATAAGAAACTGTGTGGCCAGCAGGGCTAGGGAGGTGATTGTCCCCCTATACTTGGCTCTGGTGAGGCCGCACCTCGAGTACTGTGTTCAGTTTTGGGCCCCTCGCTACAAGAAGGACATCGAGGTGCTCAAAAGAGTCCAGAGAAGGTCGACAAAGCTGGTGAGGGGTCTGGAGAACAAGTCCTATGAGGAGCAGCTGAGGGAGCTGGTTTTTTTCAGCCTGGAGAAAAGGAGGCTCAGGGGCGACCTTATCGCTCTTCATAGGTACATTAAAGGAGTCTGTAGCAAGGTGGGGGTTGGTCTATTTTCCCACATGCCTAGTGACAGGATGAGAGGGAATGGGCTAAAGTTGCGCCAGGGGTGGTTTAGGTTGGATATTAGGAAGAACTTCTTTACTGAGAAGGTTGTGAGGCATTGGAATGGGCTGCCCAGGATAGTGGTGGAGTCACCATCCCTGGAGGTCTTTAAAAGATGTTTAGATGTTGAACTTAGTGATATGGTTTAGTGGAGGACTTGTTAGTGTTAGGTCAGAGGTTGGACTCAATGATCTTAAAGTCTCTTCCAACCTAGACAATTCTGTGATTCTGTGATTCTGTAAATGTTCTGTACTCCTTGTCACAAGAAATCTTTAAAGGCTCCTGGTGCAAAGCTGGTCACATTTTTTTTTTTTTCTTAACCCAAACATTGCTGTAATGAAAAAACAAAGGGATAGTGGTTTATATATATATATATATTTTTTTTTTTGATTTTATAGTTTATGATCTTTTAGAGTTCTTCAGTTAACATTCTCTAGAAATAAAATAGTTCAAAATTCTTGTTTTCCTTGTTTGTCCTGCTTTTCTTTCCCATTTTTCTTCCTCTCTCCATCCCCTCCTGCTTTTTCATTGTATCTCCTCTCTTTCTCTCTCTCTTTCTCTCTCTTTCTCATGTAAAAAATAAAAGGGGAAAAATCTATTAAGAGAAAATCTAGACATAATGAGAAACACAAGTTATAGGAGAGATGCCTGGGTCCAGATCCTTGCTCTGCTACACACCTCCAGGAGAACATGATCAACTGATTCTCTGGCTTAGATTTTAAGCATGAATTTGAGTGTGCATTTGAACCCAAACTTACCTAGTCTCCAAATGAGCAGTAAGAAGGTTTAAGTGAATTCATGATTAAATCAGGGAAGAAGATCCAGCTTGGCCTTTAGAAGAGGCCAATGCATTTTGGCCAAGCTTCTCTCTATTTGTCACATACCTTGCAGCCTTCCTATGGCCACTGTTTGGAAGATGCACTGATATAAATGATGCTCCTTCCTATAAGGTCCCAGTGTGGTGCTTGCTCTGGCAGATAAGTGACAGATCTTGTGCTGATGCATCTACCGGGATCCCAATGCTTGCTCAGGCTCAGGCCTTGCTCTCCTGGTCTGAGTAGTAATACAGTATTGTATTACTTCCTTGCCTCAAAACAGTATTTTTGAAGAAAAAATCAATAAAAAACTGGGAGGTGGTGAGATACTGTGTTGAGAATGGCCATAAAGCAGCTATGACAGCTCACTGTTTTCGGGGGGAATACACAGTGCTGCTGTTACCTGGAAGCCTGTGGGGAGCTGCGATGGTTCTTGTCAGGTCTCAGGGAGGTCCTGCAGACTGCATCTATCAGATCCTCATGTTCCTTTATGAAACACAGATGCCAATACTTAGAACATCTGTCTCCACCAGTTACTGTTATATAGGTGCCATACGGCTAGCCTTGATCCAAACAACTTCACTGAAGCAATTGGAAGATGAGATGAGGCTTTCAGAAGCAGTTTAGCCAGACAGTAGCCAGATGACAACGGGAGGTAGTCCAGTTGCACAGCCCCTCTTTCCCTGTGTGGCTGTGATGAAGTGCAAGAGTCTGTTTGGAATTTCTTCCTGAGCCTAGGTCTCCATGTTTGTCATCAGCTTCATTTTGTCAATGGAGCAAAACATTGAGTGAAGCAGCTAGAAAATTACCATCCTGTTGCAGCTGAGCTACAGGGAGAGAGCACTGTGCAGCACGGGTGATGTACTCCAGCAGCCAAGGAAGGATTGTGCTGGTGGGTGCAAGCCAGTGACACCTGAAACCCAACTCTGAGGAGTTCAGTCGATGCTGAGAAGAAAGCTGACTGCAAGAGGAATGTTTTGTTTCCCTTTTTCAACAGCATAAATTCCACTAGTGTCGATCTTTGCGATCTGCTTGTGCAGGCCATTTGCATGACACTGTAAAGATGAACATGCCCTTTGCTTTCTGTGTGCTGGGGTGAAGCCCAGGTGGTGCAGTAGCAGAGGAACTTCCACTGGTGCTGAGCACTTTGTGCTGAGTGCAGTGACAAGCATCCCTCTCAGTAGGCTTGCTTTTCAGAACTGCTAAAATTCCCATCAAACTTTAAACTTACTTTAAAGTTTACTTTAAATGCTTAATTCAGCTTAAGAAAGTTAATAAATTGTTTGAAAAATCATTAATACTGTCAACTTGATGGTTTGTGTAGTTATTCAAGTTCTAAAGCTCTGAGAAACAGAGCTCATAAGAGAATTGGCAGCTGACCCTTAACTTCAAACATCATTGCTTTTATACTGCAATATCAATTATTTTCTGCTTTACAAACTTGTGTCATTCACTAAAGATCCTTTAGTGGGCTGGAGTTTTCAAATATATTAGTGATGAATTGTACTTGTTCTGCAAAAATCCAGCACTCAGTGACTTCTAGGCCTCAACAGCTGTCATCATTTTCCCAAGGTACATTAGAAAATATTCTCTTGAGTAGCTGTGAATCACAGATGTTTGTTCTGAAGGATAGGGTTGGTGGTCCTGGGCTGTACTTAAGGGTGCCTTGATGAAATTCTACATGGGGATCAGTTTCAGTGATGACCAAACTTTGAAGAAAATCTTTTTCTTACAGTTGCCCATCAGCAAAAAATGCTAATTGATTTTTGAAGCCTCAGTCCCAACTGTAGAGAAAGGCAACAGGAGGCAGAAAAAGGTTTTGTTGTCTTTTCTGGTAGTTCATTTTGCAGTCTCCAATATCCATCTGCTTACAGGGAGTAGGGGACATTCAGAAAGAACATCTGTGAATATCCCATGTCATTACACTTCCAAAGCCAATGGCAAAGGCCTTGGCAAGATCCAGGGTTTTCAAACATGAACCTTTTCTGAAAGTGTTTGGACAGATGGTTTGCTACTGTATGGAGCATCTTCAGGGAATTTACTCCTATTCTCAACGTTGCAATTACTGTAGGCTCAGGACTGGCTGTCTCCTGCTGAGTTTCTGAACAGTGTTTGTTTTTGCTTGATGAAATTCTGTCTTAGATTTTTTAGTGATTATGCTATATTGTGTTCTGCCAGGCTTTGAAATGAGATCAAATTGCTTTTTCCCTTAGCGTTTACTTACAAAACATATGTCGGCCAAATCTTGAAGTTCCTACTTGCTTACCAGTCACCCACCAAAGTCAATGGGACCTTTGCCTGAGTAAGCACTGAGGGAAAATCAAGAAGGGGGAGATTTCTTGGCTTCAGAATAGCAGCTTGAAGTAGCAAAAGTTTTGTTTTCTCTGAAGGAGGCAAACAGGTATGCTGACTTTCACTTTGATGTGATACTTTTAACACAAGGATTGGCCATTTCCAGTTTGCTGAAGTGTTTATATTCCTGTTGATTTCAGTCTGAATCAAATCAAAACGCAAATTCAGGGATGTTTTCAGTGATCTGGAGAATCACTAACATTGTATCTGCTCACCAAAATTGACAGCTTCTATTATTTTTGCTGACAACATAGCTGTGGAATTGGTAGAGGAATCAATTTCACTGAGTGGTTATAGAAATCTCTGGCCCCAGACACACCAATAATGCAGGTTTGGGCAAAAGTCTTTAAACTCTAGGTATTTCAGACAAAATATTTTGTGCACAGTAAATCAGTGTTTTAAATTAAATTCTTGTAACAGAAACTTCCATTCATCTCTAATAGACACGATCCAAATCACATCCCAACGTTTTGCTGTTTAGTGCAAAGTTGAATATGAATGTTGAAGTTGCAGCCCTTTGTGAGACTGTTTGCAGCATGGACCACTGGATCCCACAAAGAACATTTCTGAGAAATTTACATTTAAGGAGTTACTGTAGAACTATATTTCTATCAGAACTACTTCTCCTTCTTGTAACACCACACCAGGCAGACTTGACTGCACACAAAGGAGGAAACTCATTGCTGAGAAAATAAATAGTACAAGACTATTTAGATTCTTGAAAAACAAACGTGGTGGTCTTTGCCCTGGTCTACAGAGGAAGAAGAATACTACATTTTCTTTCCTATTCCAAATATTTAGCAAATCCCTACACACTGCAGTGACTGTCCTGTCTGTACTAATTAGAGCTAGTAGGACTGATTTAATTTTCATATACCATATATGATTGCTGTGATGTCAGTGGTAAGGACGTGTGTTAATGGACTTAAGTCTAGATGCTAGTAAATACACAAGAAATTATTGGAGTCTTTTAAACTGAAATTCTAGTCACTCTAACTTGTAATTAATTATTGCAATGATTTAGTAATTGCAGAAGACAAGTTTATTTATGTATAATTAAAAAAAATTCAGCTGAGTCTAGGGAAATGAGCCCTGATTTCTTACAGAAAAGATGATTGTGTGTATATATGTATGTCTGTGTGTGTCCCTGACACCTTTTGAATTCGTTGGCTGGCTTCCACCAGATTTGTTAGAGAAGTAAGGATGTCTAAGATAAGTAAGCTTCTAAAAGTAGCTGGCCAGGTGGAAGAAAAAGATGCTGGGAGGACCTGACAGTGAGGAAAAGAGCAGAGTGAGAGTGTGGATTGTTAGAGATGAGAGGATCCATATGGGGGAAAAACCCTTACAGATGTTTCAGTTGCAGTAAAATTTTAGATATCAAAGTCATTCATCCATGAGACACAAGTCTGAAGGAAACTGGCTTCATTGATTCTGGTGCCCTTATTTTCACAGCATACATATTTTATCTGCATTCAAGTATTTGGATAAGATTAAGAAAACATCCTTCTCTGGAAAACAAAACAAAACGAAATAAAGCTTAAGCATATGGGTGATTATGCATTCTTGAAAAGAAAGCAGTATTTTCTGGAGACAGAGCTGAAGCAGGCTATGAATAACTGGAATTCAATAACAAGGCATTGTGGGTGATATTGGGTATCTTACATTCTTTTGGCTCATTATCTCCTTTAAAAATGTGCTTAATGCATCTTAACTCATTTGGGAAGTGTTTTGACTACAGCAAAGATATGGTCCCTGAGATAGGTGTAATTAAAATCTCCATGTAATTTAAAATGATGTTTCTTTCTGCTGAGGCCTCAGATTTCAAGATCTTTAAGTCAACTAATTTTGTTTAATGTGAACATAAGTGGCCACTTCAGTTCATACCAAAACAAGAAGTGTCACAAAGACTGGGCTTCTGTTAATTCACTTTGTACTACTTTTTGAGCAATAGTCAAAGATACTATGCAAGGCAAGGGAAAACATTTTGGTCGAGCTCTTAAGCAAGGAAAGTCTCAATATGTTGATGATGAATACGACCATGTCCTGTGGGTGAATGTGGCTGTATTGTCTTATAGACAGGAGGGTGTTTTGAGCTTCACTACACTTCTGTTAGTTGGATCCACACTGGTAATAAGGCGCATGAGATATTTCTGTCAGATACTAAAGAACAGGGAGGCTCAGGACTCTATGTTTTATGTCTCTCCAAGTCAGTATAATAACTTTTTTCTTTTGTTTGAATAAAACATTTGAGGAAAATTCTTTCCAGAGCTAACATTTCTGGAAGCTTTTAAGGACTGTATAAAGCTTTGATGACGTCATTAAAGACATTAAAGATGAGTTTGAGCAAGGGTTTCTGGAAAGGTTTAAATCACAAAGTGCTCTAATCAGCTGTAAAGAAAGAGTTGCTAGATGGCTGTGTTGATTATGCATGTCTCTTGAATGTGACAGTTTTATACCATGGCCAGAACCAAAATCTAATTTGCTTTGAACCTAAAGCTCAGCTTTTAGGTGGTAGAGAAGGGTTAAGGCTGAATGTACTATGAAAGATGTACCAAGAGTTTACCCCAGCTCTTGTGAGGAAACCATGATGGCTGAGGGATAAAATTCACAAATGATTTCCTTGGTAGGAAGCCTTACTTTTGTACAGAAAAACAATCAAACAGCATGTTCTGTAAACAAATTAATCAAATACTGGCCAGATTTCTCCCAGATTCATATGGTTACATTAGGGTCAGCTGGGGCCCAATTAGCTTGTGTTAGCTTCCCAGGGTCATCAAATCTTGGCAATCTGCATCATTCCAATAAAAATTGGGTTTGAGTTCTGGTGCAGAGAGCAGCTGTGATTCCAGGTCTTTAGCTATTTCTAGTTCCAAGGAGCGGTGTGCAAAAAAACTAATCATCTGACATCTCAGCAATGAGCACAGGGAAGTGCGAGTTATGTGTATCAGTAACTTGTTCAAGGGATCTAATTAGGAGCAGATGCTTAAACTTTCCTAATGTTTATATGAGGAAAACAAATTGCCCATTGGCAGAAAAAGCCATCTGTAAAAATGGCCTTCCAGCCTTGTAATTGGAAATGTTTCCATTATATTCCTAATTTGCATGTACAAAATAAATTGCAACTCTATATATTTAACCAGTAATGCAGCCTGAGTTATGCAAGGCTTAAGGTCTGGACCATGTCACCCAGCAGTTCTGTAAGATTGTTATATATTCAGCTGAGGATTAGATGACCATGAACCATTGTATAGAAATACATAAATACATTTCATCAAAAAATAACATTTGAGGAGGATCCTACAAAATCAACATGAATAAGAAATGTTTTTCTCTGATTCTCTAGAAAAGTAGTAATAATTTTCTTGTATATAATTGATATTTGTTTATATAATATTTGTTCCACTAAGTGAGAGAAAATGAATGATTCATTAAAGCATTGGTGTCATTTAAAGGAATAATGTACTAGAGGTATGAAAACATATTCTTTTCCCTTACAATATCCAGCTTCTTTATAAAATAACGAATGCTAATGTGTTTAGGGATCCCTTTGTATAAATTCTGTATATCCCCACACAGTGAAAGACCTGTCCATTCCCACAGATGTCAGCTGGGACATAAAAGCTTATTTTGGCAGTGCTTGCTGAGTCCTCCTGCCGTGGGCTAGAAGGCTTCCCTCCACCACCTGTGTGCTGCACTGATTGATGCAAAACCAGACCACATACTGTAGGCTGGAGAAGTAATTATTTGTTTCTCAAAGTCAATCTGTTGTAGCTCAATACTGGCTTTACAGAAAGCTTAGGAGAGGGATCTTATGATTGCTTTGGGGTGGTTATCCTGGGGAAATCCTGATCCCACCTGCTGGGCAGCCTGGTGGTACTCAGATGCCTGCTCTTGCATGTCAAAGATTTAAAAAAACACAGTTGCCTCAAGCTCACTGGTAGTACTGCAACACAACACTGCTGAACCTGCAAGGGAGTCATTGAGACTGATTTCTTGTACATCACAGGCCACTTCATTTTGCAAAATTACTGCTGGACAGAGTTCAATAATCTGTGTTAGCAAAAATTGTCTCTTACAGGGTGGGCTTCAGCTGTGATCTGAGTACTTCAAGAGGTGGAGGCATGCTCCAATTCTTTAGGTCATTTGCTTCAATGTCTAATGACAGACATTGGTTTAAAAAAAAAAAAAACTATGGCTACATTTCTATCTGGAATTTGTATGACTTTGATTTGCCAGTAATAGTTGGTGTTACTGTTTTACATTCTAGTTTAAAAGAATCTGTTAGTGATTGATATGTCCTCCATGTGAGGATACTTAGACACCGAAATCAAATCACCACTAAATGCTCTTTTTGGGAAGCTAAGTATGTGGAGCTCTTCAGATCCCTTGCTACAGGACAAGATTTTCTGAGGAGATGATGGGAGCTGCAGCCTGTGGACTCTGTTTCTGATGCCATCTCTTGAGACTTGTGCTGGACACTTTTCTTCAGCCCTTAAATCATTTCAGTGGTTCCTTCCAGTGTCATTTCCTGAAAGAAATCTGAACTGACAGCAGTGACCCCGTACGTGATTGCTGCTATTACAGACATTGGGAAGATCATTTCTCTCCTTCACATCTCTTCTGGTTGCACTTTGGGCCATGGCATTTTCTGTGGCATTTTCTGTTTATTTATTTATATATTTATATATTTAAAAAAATCAATTTTATTTTATTTTTTATTTTTATTATTTATTTATTCTTTTTATTTTCCATAAAAGTATGCTTTGAGCTACATCTGAGCTTGTCTGCTCAGGCGGTGTAGTCCAGCTGTGTAGTCCTTCAGTAAAGTCCCTGTTTTCTTATTGCCTTTTCTATTGCTCTGCTTGCCTCCCTTCTTTCTGTCTATGGAAAAAGCCAGAGATTTCCAAGGTCTCAGAAGATATCTGGTACTCATTTCTCAAATAACTACATTTTCCCCAGGCTTCCTCATCCAGCCCAATGTCATGGACCCAGCTGGTCTCTTTACTTCCTCCCATACCCTAAACTGGTGGTTCTTTGCTACTAACTACGTTCAGAGATAGGGAGTTGCCCAGTTCCCAGCCATTTAGTATGTGCTTGCATGGCACTAATGTAGATGAGGGTCCCATTGTGTCAGACCTTCCCTTAAGAAAAACTAAGCAACAGGCTGGTCCTCAAGGAGCTTGCAATAAGGTACACAACCATTTGGAAAGCACTTGCTTGCATCACCCAGAGATATCAAGACATTGGTTTCCTGGGCAGACTCTGACATTGGGAACATGGTTCCTGCTATTTGTCTGACCTTTGATTGCAGCTGTCAAAGAGTAAGTGGTTTTGCTGGGCAGTCTGCATTGCATGGAGTGTCCCCAAACAGCACCAGAAATGCTGCCAGCCCAAGGCAGGGGTCGTGGTGGTCTGGGAGGTGGCAGAGATCCAGCCTGACCAGGAACACGGAGGCATTCAAGCACAAAGCTGTTCTCCTGTGGCTCCCTGTGCTTTTGGGCCTGGTTCCCCTGTGGGGCTGATCAGTGCTTTTCCATAGACACTGGCTGAGGAAAACCTCAATGTACAAATGTACACCATCTGTGCATTTAACTGGTATTTGTAGTTAACCTTTTCCATATTATTTTACTTTCCTCCATTTCCAAATCTGGTGTTGAGTTCCTCAGAATGTGTTGCTTCCAGGGATGAAGATCTGGCCCTTAATTACTTCTCTCATTCTTCACTGTTCTACAGCTCCTGAAAATGCTGAAGCAAAGGTTTCCAAATCTTCTGGAGAGATCTGTTTGCTCATTTCTTAACTAATTAATTTTTTTGTAGTTTTGACTGCAACACCTTGATGATCTTGAGGTCTCTTCCACCTAGAAATTCTGTGACTTTTTTTTTTTTTTTTTTTTTTTTTTTTTTGTGTGGTTGTGGTGAGGAGCACAGCAAGGATACTGATCCATTGAGTTTAAACCAGAGGGTCCAAAGCTAAAGCACTCTTCCTACTCTCCTATTCTTCAAAATTTCCTTTTGGCTTATTTCTCTCCTTTCTTACTCAGGAGGAACTTCACTGAAATCAATGAAATTTCACTGGGATGTTTAAACAGTGTGGATTTTTAACAAGGATTGTCAGCTCTTGGAAGAAGTCGCTAAGCAATGTAGTAACTTGTGAACTCTCTGTCCTTTGAAGTGTTTGAATGAAAAAACATATACCTAGAGTTAGATGTGCCTTGTATCAGCTACGTGTTTGTGGGTCTAATGTGAAAATTCCTGGGGGAAACCCATGGCCAGCTTTGAGGAGTTCAGAGTAGACCATTATAAAATCCCACTTGGCCTTAAAATCTCTGGATAATTGTCACAGCATGGGTAGAATCAGCCACAAGTAGAATTTGGCGTGAAAGACATCTATCACAGAATGTGCAATTTTTCCACTGCATTAACAGAAACTCTTTCTTAAAAAAAAAAAAAAAAAAAGGTGCTAGTTGTAAACCAGCACATCTAATAGGTCCCAGTGTCACCTAATGCCATGTCATAGCCAACCTGGCTAGGCTGTCCACTTTTCCACTTTGCAGGCATTAAGTTAGATTCTCTCAGCTGTCTAGCCTCATTCTGTGCTTTTCTTTTCCATTTCAGTAAATTATGGTTCAATTTTGTCATGTGTTCTCATTATTGTTTTAGGCAAAGGAAAGAGCTGGCTGTCTAAGGGTTTTCTGACCTCTCTAAGTGCAGACATAGCTGAAGAGTGCTAGCTGCTGAAAAGGCCAAGAAGATGAAGACAAGTCAAGGTTAAGTTCATAAGTTGGTTGAATTTAAAGATCCCATATGTGGGGTTTATGGAACCATGTTTTTCAGTTTTAAAAGATTTTTATTAAGTTTTCACAAAATACAAATGAAAAGTCATAAACAAAACCCAGGATCCTGCTCAGAGTTACCCTGAAATAAATCTGGAGTAACTGCCTTGGAGTCAGGCAATGACTCCAACTTTATGTTGTTGGGGCTAAAAGGAGAGCCTGACCCCATGAGTATATTCAAGCATGCACTTATAAAGTATGCAATGTTCTCTTAATAATTTAGGTTAAGAAATTTACAGGCTGCCATTCACTAAGGACTGAGTTTAACCAGTGATGTTTGATTTAAGTGCTCTTTTGGATTCAAGTGTCATAAGAATGGAATGTATCCAATGACCCCCACAGACTTCCTTCTGCCTATTATCAGCGTCACAGCTTGTGGTCCCCAGGCACCAGGAGTTTGTCCTCATGACACCCCTGTCAAATAGGGAGGTGTTGTGTTCTCTGGGGAAACTGAGGTACACAGTGGTAAGACACTTCCTCAAGGTCACAGGGGGAAGTCTGTCATAGGTGAGGGTAAAACTATGACTTCATCATGGCCAAGATTTTAGTTGGCCTTCCCCAAGGCCCACAAGGGACTCAGTGAAGTGTTGGACTGCAGAGCAGTCATCAGAGCAGCCATGTTCAAGTTGTAAGGTCAGGATTTTTAGTTGGTTGAATCAAAAGTACTGAAAAAAACAATGTCCTTCTTGCCTTTATACCCCTGCAGCTGTGTCTGTTCCATTTTAGAAAGAGGCTCTGGTAGTCCTTGGCATCAAAGGTTGCATGGGATACCTTGGGTGTAGACACTCCACTGCCTTTACAGGCCATCAAATCCTGGAACTGACCTTTTCGTCCTCACTGCTCTGGATTGTTTTAGCATTATTAGGTTAGCATTTGTTTCCCTTATTTCAAAATTGCATAAAGACTATCTTTTCTTGAATCCTTGCAGTCTTTTCTGTGACACCGGGGGGATCTACAGTATATTGCAGAGGGCACATCTCCCCTTGGAGTTAAATTACACATAGAAACTGAACTCCTGGCCCTGCCGCAATGAAGGGAAGACTTGGCAGCCAAGCAGGGATTTCACCCAGACACCAGCCCTTTCTTCTGAGCGCTCTGCTCTGCAGGATGTACTCTTTCCATTAGCGTCTCACTCCAGGACTCCACAAGGACACTGTGAGAAAACCACTTTTGTCTCTTATATCAGATTTAGGGGCTGCAGTGCTCAAGCCATGAAAGCTCCACAGAGGCTGGGCAGTCAAATCCACGGAAATCAAATGAGAATTTGAGTAAAGCCCCTGGTTAATAAGTCATTCCCAAGTCCAATAAACATAACTGGAAATAAATTGCATCCATACATTTCACAGTTTGATTTACATTAAAATGAAAACACGGGAAAGACCTGCCATTGACAAGTTCAAACAATGCAAAATTCTGCACAGTTTATGTTTATTCAACCGTAATTTATAGCTTCAATATTCCATCGAGATACAAATAAATCAATAGTAGTACACTACTTGTGATTTATCTAGGAGCTCTTTAAAAAAACAGATGATTGTTTTTCTATGCTGGTAGTGCGGGTCTATCATAAAAATTGTGCTCTGTAAGGCCCAAGCAGAATACCTTCTGACAAATGGCCTCTTCTCACAGTTCAGACAGTTTTGCTTCTGTTCAAACCTCAATCTAGCCAAGTTTTTGTATCTGAAGTGAAACTGTCACTCAGCTCTAGATTTAATCTCTGGATGTATTTTTGACAAACAAGGTTCAATTCTTGAACCTTTTACTACCAGCATCGTGCCAAGGAAATCAGTGTGGGAGCAGTGGAGGAGCATGTTCACGCACCACCTGACTGCTGACAGGAGCAGTGGTTCAGGGGTAGTAGCACTGTTATTCAATAAATATTACTGGACGCAGAAGAGAAAGGAATTCTCCTGCTGTCCCTATGGCTTCTATGGTTCTTGGCAGCATTTCTGAGGTGACTGAGTCATTAGCAGCTGCTCAGGAGAGGAGGGAAGGCAGAGCAGCAGAGTGCCATGGCTCCTAGCTGGGTTCCTCCACTCTTCCAGGGGTTCAGGGCTTTTTTCCCCGAGAATCTGAGGTTAAAGAAGAAACCTCAGAGCTTCACATGGTGTGCTGGCTTTGGGCTTGGATTAGGTGAGAAGGCTCATTTGCTATTTGCCAAAATGGGGATTATTAGAGTCATAAAAAAATTTAGGTTGGAAGGGACCTCTGGAGACCATTTAGTCTAACTTTTGAAGCAGAGATAGCTTTTAAAAGTCAGATTGGGGTGCTCAGGCCCAGACCAGGTGAGTCCTGAAGATCTCCAGGGATGGATACTCCAGTGCCAATCTGGGCTTCCTTCCAGAGCTTTTCCTGTGTGTTGTTCCTAAAACAGGGACAGGAGAGATGGATTTACATGTCTACCTCAAGCAGGAAAGTAACTGCAGAGGCAAAGAAAGGCTGAAAGCAGTTTGTCCACCCTAACATGGCAGAATCTGACCTTCTAGGAGGGGGATTCCCTCTCCTGCCACTCCACTTGGGGTAGGTACTGTCCTATTTTGGGGAGGAGGCAAGAATTCACTGGACAGTCACTTCAGATCCACTGTGAGTAGCAATATCCAGCTTTCTCAGCACTGGACAGATTGGAGCCTGGAATTCCCTTAGGCCAGTGTTCCAGCAGAAGAGATCACCAGAATCAAGATACTGGCCCTGATGTTCCTTCTGGGTTTCCCATACCCCTGGCTCTCAGCACCTCAGAGCACCTTGGCAGCAGGTCCCATTTGCCAGGGTACCAAGGATGCTGAGAACGTAGCACGACACTCATCATTATGCATCAAAACACTGCTTCATTTTTTAGCTGGGTCAGGACACTTCAAAACCCACTGCACATCTTCTGTTCCCTTAGGGCTCCGCCACTGTCAGCCTCTGTGTGGTTTTCAAATGCAGAGTGGTGTTTTCCAGGGCAGTCCTTGGGGTCTGCCCTCGGTGCTCCTCTGCTTGCTGTGCAGCCTCCCCCATCACCTCTCCCTCCCCAGGGGCCTGCCAGCATAGGAAACGGGCAGGATTTCCTGCTGCCTTCCAAGCCATTTAGATCTTTAAGGGCGTGAAGAAGCCCATTTCTTCTATGTGATTGTCTCAGTGCCAGTCAAAGCCCTGGGGACAGGGCTGGCCCCAGCATTCACACCTCTGCATCGGGTCTGCACACCATGTGGCTGGGGGCTGGCCCGGACACGGGTGCTGCAGGCGTGGGATCTGGGCTCTGGAAGTCTGCCTGGGGCTGCTGGATGAAGGGGCTGTGGGGCTGGGGGATGGCCAGGTGGGCCTAGAGCAGCTGTTTGAACTGACAGCTTAGAAGGTAGGCTTTTTGGTTTACAAGAGCTTGGGTGTAGGGAAAACGAAACAGAAATGAGGTCTAAGCCCAGGTCTGGTGTTCCTGTACAGGACACAACTCCTTACCCTGTGCAGGTGGGAGCAGGATGTGGTCTGTGTTGAGCTTTGCTTTGCAGGAGAGCACTTGCATAAAAAAGAGTGAGCCCCTCTCCTGGATACATGACTTACCCCCAGTCAAGGCACTGCTGTGTTCAGATGCTCACAGTTTGCTGCCTTTCCCCACTCCTTATGGTTGAATGCCCCTGCAAGGGTCATCAACAGTGTTGGCACCTGAATCGTTACATTGGAAGCCTAGGTCTCTAATGCACTAACAAGCACATTCCTCCTCGTCTGTCTCACACCTAGTGAGAGACAATAGCCTTTTATTGAAGTGTGCTACTAAATGGGAGAAAAGAATGGAAAATCTGCAAAAACTGCTCCCCAGCCCTGGCAGTTCAGCCTGGTATCTCAGAACTGGGCTTTCTCTGCTTCACACACTGCCATCAGCAAGAGCAACGCCAAGTCCATTTTCAGGTGGGAACTCTGCAAGTGGCACACAAGTCCAGGTGAAATGGCCCTTGCCTGTCATTACCACGTCCTGCTTCTGGGGGGTGATTTGGATAGTGTTGCAACTATTTCTCCCAGATCATTTGTTATCATACAAAGACGGTTTTGTCCATGATGCTGTTCCCAGTGACATAGCTTCATTTTACAAGTATTTCTTGGTTGATGCCACCACATTGACACTGACCTGAAGCTGGCTTGGGATCTGGGCACCCATAAGACTTTGTTGTTATCATTCCTGGGTGTCTTTCAGCAGAAAATGTCTGGAAAGAGGTGGCGCAGCCAAGGCTCAGCACAGGGTTGTGCTACCCGGTGCTCTCTGCCCCTCTCCTGCAGTCAACCTCTCCAGGTCGCCGGGTGTTCGCATTTCTCTCCCCCTGATTTCCTCGGATATTGTTGACATATTTCAGATTCCCCTTCAGTGTGGGAAAAGGGAACTTGGGCCTTGCTCAAGTCAGCTTAATCCAGGCCCTGCAGGCAGGGAAGGTGCCTCCAGCTGAGGTCACTGGTGGGACTGGTTAACCCAAACTTTCTTTTCTCTCTCCCTGCCCCAAAATGTCACATAATTTCTCATACTGAGGTGGAATCCTGTGAGCATTTAATTAATAATTAACCAGTATTTTGCAAAAGTCTTTGAAAGTTACAAAATTCATTAATTAGCTATGAACCTGGCATCTTTTCATCACAACTTGCTGCAAAGTAGAAGGGAGTTATCAGTCTAATATCGATTTATTTTATTTTATTTTATTTTATTTTATTTTATTTTATTTTATTTTATTTTATTTTATTTTATTTTATTTTATTTTATTTTATTTTATTGCTTTAACTGGGGCTATTTGCCTGATGCCAGATTCATGACAGACAGCAAGAGTTTGCCATTGGCAAAACTGCATTGTGCCTTTGTCTCAGCAGGGTGCCTGCATTTATGTATCAGCAGACTCCTACAGAATATTAGTGGGACATAAATGTATGCTATGTACTTCGGGTAAATCCACATGATCCTTGCTGAACTGGAATCCAGAACTAGTCCTGCCAAGTAATTAATTCACTCATTTTACAGGTTTGATTTGTCTCTGTGTCTTTGGTTCCTTTGAACTGTTTTTTTTTTTTTTTTTTAATTTATTTATTTATTTATTTTTATTTTTATTTTTTATTTTTATTTCCTCTTGCTCTTCTTGCTGTGTAGTATCCCTTCATTTCCAGCGCTGCCTCGCTGGATGGACTTCATCCCTCTCCTCTCCATTTCACTCCTCCTCCATCTCCCTTTGTGATTCCAATGCTGCTTCCTGTACTACATCTTTTGGTTGAGAATTAATGGCAGCTGTGTGTTGTGCTACTGAGTGCAGTCAACTCAGACTTACTTGGGAGCTGACAATTTTGATGAAACGCTGTTTTTGGAACAAAATGTTTACAGTACTTTCCTGGAGATCCCCTTCATCTACAGTCTGTCCAACTGCTTAATTCCAGCTGTGGCTAAATATGTAATGGCTAATTAGCTCTGACCATTGCAGATAGTTCCTACTCTCAAGTTTCATCTGATTATTTTATGGAGTTTACCTACATAAGCTTTGTATCAGCCCTCTGAGGTGGGTGAGAAGTTATTTGGTGCAGGAATGCAGATGCTTTTGGTGAGGAACTCAGCAGCTGCATCAATTTATTTGGCACTCAGTCCTTGGAAATAAAGGATATAGATCTAACCAAACCATAACACAGATTTCAGGGAGGAGGACTACAAGGATTTTGCATCGTGTTACAACTTGGGTAGAACCTCACATTCCTGCAGCACTCCTAAGACAATGCCATGAGATCCTCAGTGCAAATAAGACATCTGCTTTATCCCTGTCAGACAGGTAACTCTTCTGTAATACAGCACCTTTGTGCAATATGGTGGAGCTTTTGATCAGTGCTAAGGAAAAAGAGCTCTTGTTTTGTAGCTACATTTACTTTACTTGTCCATTAAAAATACAGATCCAGCTCTGTTAATGGAATCCAACATGATCACAGCCGAAAGTAATACGCCTGCAGGCAAGTCAAAAAAATATTTATAGCCCATCATTAAAACGATTTGGGAAACTAATATGTGTCCTGTGTATACATATCGTACTTACTTTTTCTCCACAACAGATGCTTATCATGGATTTTCTGTATGTCTGTTGCAACGAAAAAGAGGCAGGGAAAAAATCCCAAACTGACATTATTTATTATATTGCCATTGAAAAAAGATCATGAAAGTAAGTTGTAAAAACTATTGGGCAACATTAAACTTGTGCTGCTGAGTTCACAGGCTATCTCGGGGGAATCTGTGAACTCCTGCGCGCTCTGTGAGCTGGAATCTCTTGCACAGTTCTTGGGCACTGGCTTTGTTTTTGCAGTTTACAAATTAGTGGGCTTGAGGGTAAGATAAATTATGAATGGGGGGAGATTTCAGACCAGCAAAGACTGTGGGTCTTTGTGGTGAAGTTCAGAACCATTGTTTCTTCTGTCATGGCTAAGATCTTTATAATAACAAAACCCTGAGATGGGGACCGGCATTCGAGTGGCCATCAGAGTGGGTGTGTAAATAGAGCCATGTGAACTTCTCAACCAGTTGGGGTTTTTCACTGGTAACTGTAGTCTTGGAGTGACTGAAACTTGTAAATCGGTGTCAGATTTACAAAATTGCTTTGCACAAATCTCTCTGCTCGTGAAAAAAAAAAAAAAAAGAAAATATCCCCTCTGGCATTTTCTGAGGAAAACATTTTAGTTCCTTCATTATAAATGTTCTGTGTAAATGTTTAATTTAGCTTAGTTTAGAACAAATGTCTTAAAAATATATCAAGATTGAAACAAAAGGTTGTTTGGGGTCAACCCAGCATGTTTTTTTGTTTTGTTTTGTTTTGTTTTTCATCTCATCAAAAAATAAAATGAAAATATATTTTTTTCAGGTGGATCCACATCACATTAAAAAAATTTCCTTAATTATCTACTGGAACTGCAGGTGAACTAAAAGTCTGTTATTCACTGACTTTGTGTGCAAAGCAGTCTCAGAATTAGTTCAGATGACACAGCAAAGAGGTGCAAGTCCAATTGTCCATTGTTATTTCTTATTTTACAGAACAGAACAACTCTGCCCTTGAGGCAAGAGGCGGAGGGGAATTTGGGGCCTGGTTTCAAAGCATTTATCATTGATGGTTACACCGGGGCAGCTAAGTAGGAGCTGAAAATCAGGCCAAGAGAGTCATACGACAGGAAAAATGCTTATTGCATTAACAAAGGTATAAATCAGCGTGGGCCAAAGTGTGTGAAATCACTGAATTCCCAGGGAGTTAAAAACTTTTCATTTTGTTTCAATAAAGGCAACAGAAGTAAGGAAAGAGGATGGCTCTTCTGAGGTCACAGCCTCTGGGGTTGCTAGAAAACACGCAGGAGAAATGGTCCCACGCAGTTCCCCAGGGCTGCAGAGGGGCACCGAAGGACAGATCACTTAATTCAATTTTGTTAAAACTCTGCAAAAACAAATTTCCATTTGGAAGCGATAGAGGAAGCAGAGCTGCGTGTTGAAGTGCTCTGAGGAGGTGTGCTCTGGTTGGTAGTTATCTGCTGTGGAATAAACAGTCCCACCAGTGACCACAAGTCTGTGGTGAGGTACCCAGGCTGTGTGATGTGGTCCTCTCTCCTTGCCTGGATTCTCTACAGACTTAATTCAGTTGCTGTCTCTAGCTGTAGTTTGTTATCACATGCTTTCTGCCAGGAGCAAGAGTAATAGCCTATGATTTACGGACACGGCTGGTGGCCCACACTCTAAGGAGACAAAGACCATTTTACCCTCGCTGTGCACCACGGGGACCATGAGAGTCATGGAGAGCTTGGTCAGGGCTCCACATGGGGAGAGAGTTTTACTTTGCACCTGAACTGGTGACTTGAGCCCCCTAGAGAAATATGAGAAATACAGCACATCTCTGCAAATTCAGCATTGTTCCTATAGGCAAAGGATGTTCTTTCTCGGAATTTATAAGGAAATATGCTGAATAGTTTATAAAGTGAAAGTAATTAAAATCTGGGCCCATTAGCTGTGCAGTACCTACATCAATTTTATTTTATTTTTTTTTTAAATTTTTTTTTTTCCCCAAAAATCTGTTAGATACCTGACTCTCGAAACTCCTCATAGGATTCAGACTCATGGAAACAAGGCCCTGCAGCCTCCCAGCCCTGCCTGAGTGCTTTCCTCGAACTGCAGCACCTTCCAGAGCTGGTGAATACGAACTGCACAGGCTGCAGCCCTCCGAGCACAGTGTTTTATTGTGCTGTGGGTTTGGCTGGTGAAAGCATGTACCAGCAGAAACTGTGGTGATTTTTGCCACACAGCTTCCCTTCACATGCTGGTGTGCACCAGCACTGACTGCCCTGGTTATGGAGGTGCATTCAGCGCCAAATAAATTCTCAATTTCTGGATTTTGCCTCCTCTGCAAAAGCTGTGCACAGCATTCACTTTGTGGATATTAACAGGAAGCTAGGAAGTACCCAACAGATTTCTTAGGCCAGTGTGATGCTGTAAATGACACGACTTGAACCGACACTGGGACTGGGACCATGATCTGCAGCGCTGAAGGCATGAGTCTGCCTCGTCTGAGAGAAGAGATGAAGCTTAATGCTTAGAAATGGCCTCAGCTTCTTCTGGATTTAACCACTAGAGGGAATGACAGCCAAGTTTCTGTTTAGTCCGATGTCAGACTGCTGTGTGTACCTGGCATGACAGCCGGCTGCCAGCCCTGAATTGCAGCCAGGTGCCCTCTGCCTGCGCCGGGCTGAACTCACACAGACACGCAGAGCTTGCGGGACCACTCAGGCTCTCAGGTTCCCTTTGCGTGTGAGAAGGTGCTAGCAAATAAAATCCCACCCACGGCGCCAGGGCCTTTTCATTAGCAAAGGCCGGGAGTCTTCCAAGAAGATTTTCTCTCCTGGCCGCCGCTGGATTTCTCCCTCACTGTTTAAGAAACCCTCAGTCCAGCCAGAGCAGTGAAACTCTGCCACGGTGCAGAGTGGGATGGAGGAGAGATGTGGAACAGGGAGATGAGGGGAGATGGTGGGGGAACAGTTGGGTGGAAGCACATCTGTTTCACCAGGATCGTGCCCTGATTTCAGTGATCCTGGGTCTCGCAGTATTTACAGGAAGGAATATTCAGTGGAGAGATGTGATGCATTTCCAGCAGAGCGAATGAACATCCACAACAACAGAAAGCAGCCCTAAATGTCGTAAACATAGGAATAACCGAGTCTCAACGCCGAGTGCATATCTAGATCCATGCTAATGGAGTAATGAAAGACAGCTTTTTAGCGTATGCTTTCCATATATGATAAAGCGATCCATATGTTTTTGTGTCCCATAATTCCTTCCAAAGCAAACATCTTAAACACTGTAATATAGGTGCTATTTGAAACTCAAACTAGCCTAATAAGACAATTACAAGAATGCATAAGCCACATGCTAGGAAATAACAATTATGTAGCAACATAAAATATGTACAAATGCATACTTATTTATGTTACTCAAACATGCTGCCACAAATGGCTTTTCAATTTCCTGGGTCACAAACCAAACATTTTCTGCATAATATTGTGACCAAAATCTATCAATAAACATAATAAAATTTAATTGTTCCCCCCTCTTCCAGCCTAAATCATTAGGCACAGTTATGTTATCCTTTTCCACCTGTTTCTATCAACTCCATAAGTCACAGAACTCTTGGAAAACACTCAATAAATGGTTGTCTCTCTGGCAAAGTGGAATGTACTTTTTTGATATTTTAAAATGTAATATCTCACTGGCATTTTGCTTCCTGGCAGGTAATGTCTCTGGAATGACATTTGCAGTGAATAAAAGGCTTTTAAGCTCATGTTAGAAGTGTGAAATGTCAGCTGTAAGTAGGAGTCCTTATTTGTTCCTGTTCTTTTGGGGGAAGGCATTTGAAAAGAAACTTGATTGCTGCTTGATGGTAAAAGTTACCCTCGTGTTCCAGGGCTGCCACTGGGGCAGGGACATCAGGCACCTTCACAAGCTGCTTTCTGTCATCTCTGCCAGAGAGGACATTTTGGCAGGTTTGGAAGCGAACAAACAAGACTTCCATGATACCACAGCAAGGGATCTGTGACATTGCTGAGAAATGCAGTCATTGTCACTGGGCTGGAATGGCTGGGGTGGCTGCTGCAGGAGCATCAGGGCAGAGATGGCAGCAGGGTACACTCCTCCCCTCATGAAAGCCAGCCTGGAGATGCATGTACCCTGCCAGCCCTTCCTGATCAAGTGCAAAAGGGGAGAAGAGAGCATTCAAATGCAAGTCTGCCCCTCTGAACATCCATGGCAAGGGAGCAAAAACACTAAAACAGAGGAGATCTGGCTGAGATGCAATGAGTTTGCTGCTTTATTTGCTGCTTTGATACTTTGGGGTCAATGTTCTGTATTTCCTCCAGTGAAAGCCAGCTACTTTGCCCCATGACAGCAGCTTTACACGTCCATTTGGTGAGAGGAGAATGCTGCCTCAGGAGGCCATAAAGGAGCATGTAGCCTTCCCTGGATTTGCTGCATGGGTTCGAGGTTGCGGGGCTGCTAATTTTAAAGGGAGCAGTTAATAGCTGAAGCTAGCTCCTGCTGCCAGCATCACCTTGCAAAACAATTGTGAGTGTGTTATTAGGGAGCTTTAGGAGCGGGAGCACATATGGATGTCAGTGGGATTGGGGCCCACTTGCAGGGGGATGCGCGGGGCTGCAGGTCTGGGGGTGGGATGAGGGAGTGAGACACATGGGGACATGGTGGGGGGAGGTAACTGGAACAGGGGAATTAAGTGAACTGAGGAACCAGTTTCAGCGTGGCTGGATTGGTTTCCAGAATTGTGTTGAATATGATAAGCTGTTGGGAAGAGAAACAACAGGGTGGGATTTTAAGACACCAGACCCTTTCCCCTGAATAGCTGCAAACCAAATGGTTTTGGCTTTTTGTTTTGAAAGGACATTATTCATTTAGAAGCAGGCATGATAAAAAGCCATGTTTACAAGAGTTAAAGATCACGAAAACAGGAGAAACCTCTGAATTTTAGTTGTAGCAAAAATGATATTTTTATGATAATTTTTTTCTTTTGGTGTCAGTATATGCCTGCTGCTCCCCCCATCCTTTTTCCCTGACCCTGGCTTCCCAGTTGTCCACCAGCTGAGCCCCACTTGGCTGCCTGCAGCCTCCAGCTGTGTTCAGCATGGTTTTGCTCCAGGAGGAGCAGCCATCTTGCCCTGTGTGCTCCATGCCTAACTTCTGCTATCTAAGAGTAAACATCTAGTGTGCTTTCAACTCCTTCAGCAGCCACCGAGGAGGGAGCAGCTTCTCCGGACTGTAGTGGGAGGTCTGCTGGACATACCCACACATCCCTGTGGGCTGTGCTCGGTGTTCTTGCACAGGGGTAAAGCAGTGGGGAATTCAACACAAGTAGACTCACTGGGTACGCTGTACTTAACAAAAAATTAAAGCTTTTTTCCTGAAGCAGACCACAGTGACTCTGAAGGGATTTACTTCCCATGCAAGAGGAAGCCAATGTAGAGACACATGAGCTCTCCAGCCTGTTAATAATAACAAACTAACAAACCCCCTCTCCTAAGTTTGCTGTTCCAGATAGTCATGACCAAGTGCTGCCTTGTGCAGGAAGCTGAGCAACACACAGGCTCCAGAAATGTTTCCACGAAGATTTTAATCTGCGTAATCTAAGGAGCTTTCTTACAATAAGCCATTGAACCCAGTTCATCTGGTCCCGTCCTTGTGTTTAGAGCAACTCTTCCTTCGCATGTGCGTAGGGTGCTATGTCTGGCTGGCCAGACACCCTGTTTGCTGTGTCGTGTCACAGCTTGTCTGCGGCACGAACAGTGCTCCTGCAGTTCAGATGGGGACAACAAATGGGTCTCACTTTCCCCACACAGTTGGGGTTCACTGCCTCCCAGCCCAGGAGGGGTATAGCTCTTGCTGGAGTCGTGTGGGACATAGCTCTACTGAGCACCCCAGCGTGGTGGGACAGGCAGGGTGGACAGGAATCCCTCCAACATCTCCAGGTGACTTCTGGTCTGAATGAGGCTCCTGGCTGGCAGCCCCACATCTGCACACCCTCGTGAGCAGGGCCAAAAATCTGTGTTCAGCCACGGGGAAGGCACAGGGGGAGAGATGGGGATGGGGGAAATGCTGCTCTCCTCTGCTGCTTCAGCTCCAGGAGTGCGTCATCACTTCCAAAAGTGCAAGCCAGAAAGTAAAAATGAAAGACGAAAGTTTTGAATGAAATAAAGCATTCCATTCAGATTTGGTCAAATTTGAAAGACTTTTTATATTTAAAAAAAAGAAAAGCAAAGCACATTTTGTAACAGTCATTTCTCATTCAAACCAACAGTGTTTGACTTTTGCAAGAACAGATTTAATTTCCCTTGACAGCAGCAATTTGGAGATGAGTTTGTGAAACATATTGGCATTGCTAAATCTTCTATTTGTTTTCCTTTAAAAGAAAAGGTTTTAAACTTAGGATTTTTTTTTTTTTAGGTTTAAAAACTTTTAAAAATGGGTGAAAAAGTCCTTCTCTTTTCTTTTCATGTCAAACAAGGAGGCTGTGTTTGCAGCCCACATGCCAGCCCAGACCCTTGACAGTGTGTAAGCTCCCTCAGTCAAGTGAGAAGACCTGACTGTGAGACCAATAAATTCACAAATCAAAACTATCCTTCCTGAGACTGAAAGAAGTTTATTGCTGGAAAACAAAGTCATACACTGGTTTTCTTTCATACCACCGTGATAAAGTCCTCGAGACAATGAGGTATTTATCCCAGGTTTCCTTGGTTTAAGAAAACTTTCAATGCACAGAGTGAAGCACTGTTTATATTAAGCTGAGGCAATAATGGGCTTAGATAAGGTATTTTCCCCAAATAGTCATGATCCGTAGCTCTCAGGGCTGCAGAGAGGGGACAGGGCCTGAGTCACCCAGCCCTGATATGAACAGCAACCTCCTGGCTGTGCAACCACGGGGCCAGTCTCTGCACAGCGTGCTGCAGGCTGGGGTGACGTTCTGCGTCCCCATTGTCCCCGTGGGCTGGGGCTACACCTCGCCGGCTGGCAGCCTTTGTTCAGTACAGGAAGATGACTGCATGGCTGTCCTTGCTCTGTGGCTCCAGGGTTTAAAAAAAGCCTTCCCTCATGAGTCACAGCGCGTGCTCGCCAGCCAACTGCACTTGGCTTCCAAGCTATTTACTACATAGCCCCCGGCTCTACCTCCACCCTCCTTTTTGTTCTTTTTAAGGAAAGCTGGGCGAAAATGGGATGTTTCCAAAATTTGGTGGTAAAAAATAAATAGTGTTTTTTTTTTTTTTTCCTTCTTTTTTCTTTCTTTTTTTTTTTTTTCTTTTTTTTTTTTCCCCAGCAGGTCCTGGTTTGAGGGCTGCATGTTATCCCCAAACTCCGATGCCGCTCAGATGTGGCTAGCATGGTGCCAGGAGCAGCGAGAGCCTGCTCTCCAGGCAAACCACGGGGTGTAACAGAGCTGGTGGCATTCTGTGTGGAAGACAGGGCAGGACAAATGAGAAAGTGATGAAGTTCAACATTTCAAACAAGCAGTTTGTGTTTGGAGCTACGCAGATTGAGCTCTTTGGAAAAGTCAGAAACTAGAGAAGTAAAAGACTAAACATTTGAGGGTGAAAAAGAACATTTGTGCTGGGACATTTTGCAACACATCATACTTTTTCAATTATAAGAATACGGTGACATGAGATTCCTACAGGGATTTCAAAAATGAAAAGTCATTTTGAACCGAAAGTCCCAAGCTGCTTGTTCAGAAAGGAATTAATTGGAACGTTTCTTTTTTCTCAATGCCTTTTGTAGCATTCTTTCTTCTGTCTAAATGACCGTGACATCTGAATTAACACAAATTTGCAAAGCAGTTTGTGGTCTCCAAACCTACATTTTTCTTTGAAAAGAGAGTCAAACCTGCATTTTTTGTAAATCTGCATGCAAGGTCTGCCTTGTGCAAGGAATGGCCAAAACCTCAGCTCGGCCCATCCTTGAAGTGTTCCTGGACTGACAGACAGGCTTGCGTGGCCAGCTTCAGCTGTGACTTGGCTGATGCTGAGGAAGGGGAGCGCTGAGGCTGCTCTCGTTCTGAAGTGAATGCTAATATTGCCGAAATCAGGGCAAAACATCCTCTTGTCATGTGATGGGGTCCAGATCTCAGTCTCCTGTGGTGTTGGGAGCACGTCTGTTTCCAGGCTGGCTGGGGGTTTTATTGCAAGCTAGGATATCACCTGACCACTGTTAAATGTGCCTGCAGGCACAGAAGTCGGGGGACTGAGTTTCTGGGTGGTGGAGCCCTCACTCAGCTCTGGCCCTCCAGCTCCTCAGGTGGACGCTCCTGACAAAGCAGGGAGAGATGTCATTATATTATATAATTACTGTAATTATTCTCCATTGACAGTCCACTTTGGCTTTCCATAAGGCAAATGAGAAGGAAGAGGGATTTGTTATGATTTTACATACATACTTCATCAGAAAAAGCTACTATGCTGCACCCCAGCTGGTTCCTTTTCCTGAAGTCACCCACAGCCACGCTGGTGGCCCAGGGACCTTTCTGGTGGCCTTCTCCTCCCTTTGCTCCCTCCGGGGCAGTGCCTGACATGCAGCCCCGCAGCTGCCTTCCCACCAGAGGGGCATGGAGATGCTCGGCCCCAGCTCCCGGGAGGCTCCGCAGTGCCCGACCACAGGCAGAGAGATGACCTTCTCAACTGGAAAAGAGAGGGGAAACTTTCCATCCCATTTTGGTTATTTATTCACTTTTGACTGAAAGCCAGAGTTTTCCAATGAAAGTAAACAGTGTCCATGAAAAGTTTCTAATAATTGCAAGCTGTGTTTTCAGTGAAACCCCAGTATTGACAGTTTTCTGTACATCCTACTCCAGGTTTTTCAAAGCAGGAGAACTATAAAGCCCATATGCTGCCTTCTGGTAGGAATTTTTTCCATTTAAGACAAATCTGTGAAAAATGCAGCGACTGTTGAGTTTCTTTGATTATCTCTATTTCCCACCCCTCTGTGAAACAGCACTGGACCCGAGGTGAATCCAATGCTAATGCTGCATGGTTGTGGGCCAAGCAGACCGGCTGCTATCGCTGTCCCAAAAGCCTCAGCCTGCCGGTAATCTGCTGATGAACTGTGATAAATGGTGGGCTTCATCCTGGCCAGGAAGGGGGGTAAGTCTTGGCTGAGCTCTGGCACCCCATGCTGGCCCCATGATGTCAGTCTGTGTGGGGAGCAGGGAGGACACAGCTTTACTGGAAATCTCACCCTTTCCACTCCAGAAGTCGCCTGGTTTTAGCAGCAGCCGTGCAGATGAGAAGAACATTTGCCCAATTCAAGGACAGCCTATTTTTGCCTGCTTTGCCCCATGACAACCACCCAAATCACCGTGGGACACACCAGACGTGCCGATGTCAGCGTCGCCAGTTTCCAAGGCTTGTCTCAGGCTCTCTGCCCAAATCCTGGGGCTTGGGCTTGCCCTCTGCAAGGCTGGACAATGCTCGGCCTTGATGGCCCTCACAGTGCCAGACCTGGAGCCTCTGCTCACTTCCCGCTGGGAGCTCTCCCAGCAAAACCCCAGCTCGCTCGGGAGTGGAGCGCCGTGTGCCGAGTTACCTTTGTCTGCGGCCGAGACCGGGGTTCCTGCGTTTGTGCTGACCTTGTTCCTGTCTCCTGCCTGTCCCTCAGCTGCCTGTCTCTGCCGGTTTCCTTCTCTTCCGGAGGGCTGGGCACTGGAGCACACACACCGCAGCCCCCGCTGCCCTCCCAGGACATGCCATGGGCCTGTGTGGTGCCACCACCACCTGCTCCTGTCCCCAGGGCTCCTGCTGGCATGGACACAGGGGACACAGGAGTGGACAGGGATAACCCAGATGGGCAAAGGCCACGCTCTGCACTTGCTGCACTCCAGCAGTGGCTTTATGGCTTTAGCACGTGAATTAACGTCAGTATAGTCTTCATCCCCACAACAGGTTTTATTCTGCTTTTTTCTTCCCATGGCTGCTGTGGTACACACAAAATGCAGATTCACAGAGGGATATGCATTGGGTAGCTGGGGAAGAAAAGGGATTTTTTAGTCAAGGATTCTCACCAAGAATATCACTCGAAGATTGCATAGTAGTTGTGGAAAGTCAATTTTCAGTGCAAAGTTGTTTTTTTGTTTTGCTTTGTTTTATAGGGAAAAATATGACATAACAGAGATATCTCTGATTTATTTGTGTGGTCAAAAATGCTTTGATTTTGGAAAGTAAATGCCAAATACAAGGTGAAATTCATGGCAATCCCACAATTACCAGCCATCCCCCAGATGAAGTATGCCTGTGTGAAACATTCATTAACTTTTCTGTAATCATGATCTGATTGGAAGCAGGTCAGGCAAACAAGAAAGACTAATTTTGGGCAAAGAAATAGTTTTCTGTGAGTAATTAGGATATGTACTCATGGGTAAAGCATTTTGCCAATGTTAGCTGCTGTACAAACATACTCATAACTGTTATTAATGGAATAAGGAAATATTTTAACAGACAGCAATCAAAATGAGCTTTTCCAAGCCACATTTTCTATAGAGGAATATGAATACATGTATGTCAGGACTATCTATACATCCATCCAGAAAAGATAGCAGGTGTTTTAGCCAGCTGAAATGGTGTCCATGGGGCTGTAGTCTCTCCCACATAGCTTTGTGATATCAGCAGAACCCCAGTGCCCAAAGGCAGCTCTGCCTGTCCCCCAGGAGCTCAGGGGAGGGACAATGGGTGGCTGGGGGGCTTTGGTAATGCTTCTTTCTCTTCCTGGCTTGTTGACCTACTGAGCTATTTTTAAATATTTTATTTTATTTTATTTTAATTTAATTTAATTTAATTTATAGTGTAAACTCATTTTTTCCTCCACAGGGAGAATATTTCTTCTGAACACCCTGACTCTAACTCCTGAGCACAGAGAGCTGCCTCCTGGAGAAGTGTTGCTGAAAAAGAAAAGGGGAGAAAATAAGGTAAAATGAGAAAAAGATACAATCGTATCTTACTAGAACCAAAGACCTCACATGCTGTACTCCTGCTAGCATGGGCACTGTAATGCTCATTTTACCAGGACAGGGCTATGTTTGCCTTCTCACATAGCCAGTCTCTGCACTGCAGTGCCCAGGGATTGGTCCCACTAGAATGGTGGCACTGGCACTGGTAAGTGCTCGCTGCTCCTGAGAATTACTAAAATGCTTCTCTGGCCTAAAATTTCGGTCTCTGATGGAACAAGAAGACCATTGCTGGAGATGGGCTGCATGCTGCAAGGCAGTGCAAGAAGGGTGGGCACAGGAGTAAGTGATGGCAAATTTATGAGGTCCCACCTTATAAATTTATGTGAAAAGCAATAAAAGTGGTTTCCAGGGTGTATCTGTATGTATATACATCAATTCATGATAGAGCCACAAAAGCCCCATTTCCTTTGTCAGCACAAGAGCTTGCTGAACCACAGAGATGCTGGAAAGGTGCAGAGGTCAAACCCACTTTAGAGAGGTTTTTAATAGCCCTTAAATCCCTAGCTGGGATTGTGAAACTCCTACTGGGGTGCCTAGAGAAGGAGCCTCCTTATCTCTCCACTATGGTGACCTGCTGATAAAGTCCAGCTGCTTGAATGGGAAGCCACAAAATAGTTGTATATCAAAAAATTCCCCAGACCTTGATAAAACGGTGGCCAGAAGGAGCCTGGTGCAGATGGGATGTTCTTCATCATTCTTCTTCAAATGCTGAAAAAAAGTCTTTTTGAGTAACAGTAGCAATGTTTTTTGGGTGGGACAGAGCTCATGCAGATAAAGCCACCTGTCTTTCTCTTTCTAGGTTTCCTCTCCCAGAGAGGAGCTATGGCTGCTGCTGCAAAGGCGGGCTGACAGTTGTCGGAGAACCCCTTCTCCTGCCCCTTCCCCTCTGTTGTGGGTTAGCTGCTTGCTGTGAGGAGCCAGATTTGTTCTATTAAAAGAGTTCCCGGGTGGAGGGAAGTTCTCATGCACTCTGCCCCGGGCAGCCTGACCCGCGCTGGCTGCGGTGCGAACAGCCTTGTGCTCAGCCCAGCTGGGTGATCAGAAGCAGACCACAGAGGGTGCCTGCCCTGCTCTCCCCTCTGAATGATGCAGGGAGAGGAGGGCTCGGGGCTGCCAGGGCAGAGCCACTGTCCTGGTTCCTCACTTCACCCCTCTGCTGCCCCTCACCAGGCCTGTTGTGCTGCCCTGATAGCAGAAGCGGCACCGGGAGGTCTCATGCCCTCAGAGAGGTGACACCCGACATGCTTCCCAGCCCTGGTGCGGGCAGTGGCCCCTGGGGGAACATGGGGCTGGGGCGCTCCCCGCTTCTGCAGTGTGCACTGCCAGGTGCTGGCTGAAAGGGGCTTGTCATCCCACACCCCCTGGGACAGTGTGGGACTGGGCTCCCGAAGAAAGCACCTAGCTGTGATACTATAAACAGAAAGAAAACCTTTCAATCACTAGGCTGCCCTTTAACAAGAAATTAATAAAGCTCCCAATTAAAAGGCAGTGAAACTCAATGTCCAGGCCAGGAGGGCGGCAGGCAGGGAAGTGGAGTGACCTCCATGTGCTGCAGGATGCTGTGGCAGTGAGAAGCTGCTCCACTTCCCTGCATCTTCTCAGAGTGAAGCGGGAGGATTTGCCAGTTTGTGAAGCCAAAATATTTTGATAGTAAAATGTCTCAAGTTCTCACACAATTTCAACAACATCTGGTTTCTGGGAGTGACTTTTCAGGGTGTATTACAAAAGACAGACTCGGTTTCTTCCCAGGGAAAGTCCTTATCAGGGAAACGCCTCTCCGACGAACTTCCTGCGCAGGGACATATCCTGAGGAGAAGGAGGTTTGATTTTCCCCTTGTTTGCAACATCAGATTTAGAAAGAGAATTTTCTGTCTGCCAGCATTTTAATGTCCCTTCACTTGAAGAAATCCCACCAGACCTTTTCCAAGAGCACCCTCTGATTTAGACACCTGGAGAAAAAAAGCTCTCTCCAGTTAGAAGGTGTTTGAACAGCTTACAGGGTACCTTGTGGTGAAGGTCACCTAGAAGGGGAGCTAGGCAGGGTTCTTGGTCCCAGTTTCCACACAGTCCATCATTTTTTAGTCTCAGTCCAGACAGGCACACTGAGGACCTCAACCAAGGTTGGGTGGTGAGTCTGTGGCAGAGCAGAGGCTGGCATTCAGCGTTCAGACCTCTGGCCAAATTTCTGGCCCACCTCTCCTCCTTCATACCCTCACACATGGCTGGATTTTCCTCTTTTAAGAACAACTGGATTCATTCATCAGATAAATACCCTCTAAAGGGAGAACTACCTTTGAGTGAGAAGCCCAGGATGTGACACTTTTACCATAAAGTTAATGGGCAAAATTCCTGGGCACTTATCATTCCTACAAGAGTCCTCAAAGCTCATTTTCCTCCCAGGGACAGCTGCATCTGCACCTGGGTGAGGTGAAAGCACCCCCTCAGGGCCTGGTGGAAAGAGCTGCTGTGGCTACAGGGACTTGGGTGATTCCCAAGGCCTGGGCCTGTCATGAAGGGCAAGATGGTGCCTCCTTGAGAGGGGACCTCTTCATTGGCTCATTTGGTGGATGTCGCCCTTAACAGCCCACCTGTTACCCCCCTACCAGCACCTTGCACTCTGCTGCAAACTACACCTTGGTCTGCAAGTAAAGATGTGAATCCCAGAGCACTTAAATAATGACATTTATGCATCCCTTGAATGAAAAGCAGTGCACCCTGTACCCAATTGTTTTATTCATTGAATCAAGTGAGTATGTGACAGCCCAAGCAAATTCCTGCCTGTTAGCTAGGAACACAGTTACTCCTGAAGTTCTTTATAAACTTCTTTTGGCAGAGGTACAAAACGCAGAGAAGTTACTGAGGCACATTCCCCACAGCTATGTAATCTTTACAAACCGATTTCTTATTGCACCAAGGGAATAAAAATAATGATATTCACAATAATAACAACGATGACGATGATGACATAGTTATTACATTTTCATCAGAGGATCCCTAAGCACCTTATAAACTATATATATATAGCTAAGTTTCAGAATAAATAATACTGCAAGACATATAAGTATTATACTTTATTTTGCATGGTCCCATTAGGCTAAATAAACAATAGAACAAATCCTAACTTACAGACTACCTTAACTTTAAACTTTCTTCTAATCATAATGTTAAAACTTGAAATAGTCTTCCCCCCAATGCTTTTCTCTATAAAAATTTCCATCTTGAAATATTTTGAAGAAATCTGGATATGAATCAGAAAGCACAAGAATATATGGAAATCCCCTCAGCCCTTCTTATGTTGTTTTCAGCAATTCTACTTGAGGTGTGAAAAACTGGAAATTTCTTATTTTGAAAACACTGCTACTGTACTAAATAAAAGTAGCAAAGTACTCAAACACACTTCTGGGCAGCTCTTTTATTTTATCCAAAAAACATTTTTATTTAGGAAAAAGACCTATTGGAAAGTTTTTATCTTTTACAAAAATATGGAGATTATTTCAGTTTACCCTCTTCACTTTGGGTAAAATCCTTTCCTAATTACAAAACAAAAAACTTTTGTAATTAATTCACTTCACCTTCAAATCCCTCATTTTTCCTACTATCTCTTTGTAAATGATTAGGTAGGACAACGTTTCTTATCTTGTCATGTATTTGTTTGTCCCTTATTGGTCCTCTAAGCTGATGCTACAATGGTGCACATATACAATTATGCAGTTTACTAACCAAAGACATTCTATTCAAATTAAATACTCATTAATATAGCTTGAAGCATGTGCTAAAGTACTCATAGAATCTGGGTTATTAGTTTTCTCTGTTGGATTGTTTGCATATTACATATTTTATGGGAGAGAATAAAAAAAAAAAAAAAAAAAAAAAAAAACAAACAAAAAAACACCTTTAAAAGCAAGAAAAAATGTTTGCAAAGACAAGACACCATCCCTCCGAAACCTTCTTATGAAAAGTAGCAAGTGCTATAAAGCCACAGACAATAAGTTAGTACAGCCAATTGAAACTAATAATTACATATTTCCCTTTAAATGACTTGCCCAAGGTCACGCTGCAAATCAATAGCAGATTCGATAATTTAGCCCAAGAGTCCTGAAACCCAATATCCTGCTCTCACCACTAGAAACCACTGCTCAGCTGGCTTCCAATCTGTGAATGATACATTATGTAGGGAGAAAAATTATAGGTGTTTTCTTCCTTGTGTGCTCCCAACATATAAAGAAGTTCTATTTTCCTCAGTCTAGGATAGTAAATACCAAGGCACGTTTTCTGTAAAAAATGTCTTGAAAAGTTGTCAGAAGCTGCTGGGTCTGCTGGCTGAAAATTACACCTGGGGCTGCTCTGAGCGTTACTAATCTTGTGTGCATTTCTTTTCCTTGCTTGAAGAGTAACTCCTATGGCTAAGCTGATAAATATCCAAGTAGCAGTAACAACCAGAAAATAATTTGTTTCCAATGAGAAAATTTCTCAAATATTTTTATCCAATCTACTGGCAATATCTTGATATTCAGCTAGGTACAGATTTACTTCTATTTTTTTTCAAAAACTCATTTCTTTTTACATTTCAAAACTCTTTTTTCCCCCCATTATTTTCTTGCCAATAGTTGCAATAGAATGAATAAGATTGAGGGGCTCTCCTTTCATTTTCCCTGTTTTTCTCCACTCTGTATGTTCCAAAGTAGAAATATGTCCAATGAGGACAAAGTTGTAAAAACAAACAAAAGTATGTAAAATTCTGTTTCTTTTTAATGTTTTCAAACAAAACATGAATGTAAAAGCACTAACCTCTGGATTTCCCCTTAGAATTTTAAAAGAAAAAGAAACTATTCTGAACGAGTTCATGCAGCGTGCAGAAAGGAAAGTCACTGCGTCTGTCCTCTTGGGACCCCTTCAAGCAGTGATGGGGAGGGGGAGCCCAGGGCCTGTAGGAAAAAGTCAGGACTGGCCCTGCAGTACTTTGGGTGCAGGGAGCTGAACAGCAGTGCATCCTGCCTACAGTTCCTCCCTCTGATCTGGGAGACAGCAACCTCCTTCCACACCACCAAGGCTGGTTGGAGACACAGTGCTGAATTTGCTGCATGCTCCGTCAGCTTCAAACCCAGAGCATGGGCTTATCCTTCAGTGCCTCCCCTGGATGCGTGCTGCAAGGTCATCATCAATTTTCCTGCCATCCCTGCTCTTGTGGCAGCCTCCCACAGCAGGTGTTCCTTGAGCCACCCGCTCTGAGCACACCAGCTCATTTGTCAGTCCTGACCTCAAGCTGCAAAAGCTTTTCCCTGCCCTTCATAGAGCACATGCGCAGGGAGTTTTAATTAGAATAGATTTTATTGCCAGGCAGGAAAGGGCCCCACTCAATTCTCCAAACACATGGTCCCCACAGCCCCGGCCAGTAACAAGGTTATGAAGACACTCTGACAAGACTGCTTAAGAGTAGGCTGGTGTCATGCTTGGATGTTGCACGTGTACCCTTTCCAATCTTGACCCCCAGGATGGCATAAACCTTATGCCTGTGAGGTAGCAGCAAGCTAGGTTTATGTTATCCCTGATTCACAACCAAACAAAACATCCCCCCACCCCCCAGGATGTCCTCTCTTTAAGACATTAAAAGAGTCTCAGGGTAAGGAGTTATGGGGCCTCCTGAGACCCTCCTGTGCAGTGAATCACCAGGGCCAGGTGGAGAAACCCCAAAGGGAGCACGTGGTGGGAGGCCAGAGACACTGAGAAATCAGCATCATGGGTGCTCATGAGGGGTCAGAGCTCCTCGCAGATACCCTGAAGGATCCCAGGTTCTGCCAAAGTTCAGTTTCCTGGTGGTGAAAGCAGTGTCTAACTACACACACAAACCAGATAATGTGGGTAATGGCAATCTGGGAAGGTCAGGCCAGCCTATGCCTTGTGGGGAAGGTGAGTGCTTTCCCAGCCTCTCCAGGCAGCACAATGCTCCTTGCTTGAATGGATACAACAAGAGCCATGACTGATGATGCTTTTCCAAAAGGCTTGCTTATTGTGCATACTTGACTTGAGACATCTTGTGGCCTGATTTTAAGGCAGCAAACACATTGACCTGAATACATAGGTGTAAGATATCTTGTAACCAAGAACCTCAGATCACCATCACCTTCTTAAACTTTTGACTATGCTGACAACTACCATATTAGAGCTACAAATGGGTAGCATATCCCCAGAGAAGCAGCTGAAGCAGGTACAAGACAGAAAGCAAGCCCCAGGTAGCTCATACAGTCTGTATGAGTCAACAACCTCACTGATTTCTTCACACCAAGCTCACCTACACCTTCCTGATTGGGCGAGGGTCAACTGGGTCACAGCAAACCATCAGAGGAAGACATCTCTGGGCCATTTCGTGTTACAGATGATCTTCAGTGCACACCAGTGCCAGATATATTGGAGAACTGAAGCAATCTATGATTGACCTGATAAACATGGCATTTTTTAGTGATTTCTCTCTGCAAATAGATGCAAGCCCTGAAGAAGAGAGCTGATTGCTCCTTTTACAACACTGGCTACATTAGCAATAGCATCAACCATTATCAACTCCTTATAGTGCCTCATTTTAAGAATAGCCATTCCAGTGCACTGCATGCTATTTTCTGCAAGGCACGAAGAGGTGATGGCAGGGCCATTTGAGCCTTCAGATGATAGGAAGTAATGCAGAACAGCCAGGCTCTGGGCACAGCTCTTTGCCAATGCATACATTTTGATGGTTTTCAGAACAGCAGGAGTCTGTGAAGCAGAGCAGAATTTTGGTCCCTCATCTAAGACTTGGCTTTATACAGATTTGCTCTCTTAAGCAGAATGATGACATCTGTTCTTTCTCAGTCTGGCTGTAGGATTTAAAATGGAAGCTTATTGTTATCATAGTCCCATAAAACTCAAACCCAAATCTAGCCCTTGGCTAACTTGGGTGAATTTCTTATGGATGGCAGAATGGCCCAAGAATTCTTAAAGGAAGCTATGAGAAAGAGTTGATATAAAAATGTACCAATAAAGATGTACCCAAACCCTGGCATTCCAAACTAGGGCCTTGCTCCCCTTTAAACCTGTCCTTTCACAAGAAGGAACTGCAGCCAGACAGCAAAGCTGCACCAGTGTAGAAATGCTGTCTGGGAGTGGAAGATCAGATTCCTTGGTGACACTTTGTGGCTTCAGAGCTTGGGGGTGCTTTGATATGGGCTGTCAGAGACCAAACTAAGATGCTGTGATCTAGTGTTTAATCTTTGCCACAGGGGCCTCTGGAGCTGAAATTCTCTTCTTCAGACTGATTTCTTGTTTGAAATAAAATCAGGTATGTTTACTCCATAAAGTACAATGGAAAACTTTGAAACGTAAACAGACCTATGGCCTCTGTATGCATTCTCTAATGTGCTACCCATTACAAGCAGAAACACCACAGGCTGCTCTTCCCATCACAACCTGTCCAGTTTGTGTCAGGTGAGCAGAACAGCTCACCCCAGGAATGCACTATTTAAACTTTGCCGGATAAATAACACCAAGGACAAATTAGCTGAAGTTTCATTAGCTGGGCCCTTCGGTGATATCACTGGGAGACATCACCTGATAAGAAGCCGCTTTGCAACCCGATCCTCTGTTTCTCTATCATGTGCCTAGGCGATCCTTGGAGAACACAAATCTGTTAGCAGGCAATTTACTTATGCCTTGCCAGGTCCATTTGCAAGCTTCTCTTTTTCACTGTGAATTATTGTAACATCAAACATGCCACCTGCTCCTCCTTGGGAAAAAGCCAGTGTAGAGTAAGCAGCCAGCAGAGCTGTCTGATCCATCAATATTGCTTGTGGCAACAGTGTCCTAAAATATGTAAAAACAGAGATGAATGCCTTCAAGTAGGATGTGAGCTGCTCAACCCACTTATGGAATATTTTTCCTTGTTCTCTTATAATTACACCTCATTGCCTGTCACAAGAGGTAAAAAGCCTGTCCACACCCCAGGCACTTCACTCCAGCAAGGCATGACCAGAAAGTGAATTCTGGAAAATGGCTCCAAAGGTAGGAAAGAAATGCAATCAAGCACAGTGAGGATAGACACAGACTGCCAATAACACATTTAATGCTTATAATTCATATTTGCTTATTTTATCTCAGCATCATCATTTAGGTGTCTCTTCTGCAAAACAGCAGAAAGAACAAAGAAAACCTTGCCTCGGGTGGCATTATTTCTCATAGCCAGAGGTAGGCACAAGCCATTTTCACAACCAAACAGTAATTTCACTGGGGGAAAAAAAAAAAAAAACAACTGATGAAAAGATTAAGAGGTTTTGAAGTTAAAAGCTCTGAAATGAAATATTCTGTGTCACCATTTCAATAAACATAAACTTCCAGCAACTAGTCAGGCTTCATACCTGCAGTACAGTGTGATATTACACTATCTTGCACATCTTTTCACTTTGATGAAAATTAGTGTTTATAAAAGAAGCAAACAAAATATTTCTTTGGTCAGACTTGTGTTCCAGCAGGGTGGTGTGCTGGAAACACTAGCAAAAGGTGATGCTGTTTATTAAACAAGAGAAACAAAACTCCAACCACAGATTTAGATAAATTACAGTTCCTTGGTTTAAGATTAATTGTTTCCAGGAAGAAAAACAGAGTTTTTCCCAGGCTTGTTTTTACTACTGACACTGCATTCTTTCACACTATCTTTGGAGAAATTTCTCCCTTTCACTCTTTGGGATGCATGGGAGTTATACCAAGCACCATCTTCTGCTGAGTAGCTGGATCTCACTTACAATGCGGTCCTGTTCCTTTCCTGAAGGAAAATCTGCTCTCCTACAGCCCCACACCAAGCCTCAGAGATGTGAAAACAGATCTCTGCTCACCCAGCTGTAGCAAACATCCCCCACACACTGAAAGGAAGCAGCTCTCTAGTAGAAATAGAGGAGCAGAGGCAACAAATGTCATATAGCCTCATCTAGCTAGCTGGAATAGAAATCTCCCTGCGTAGCAGAGAAGCAACATTTCTGCCATGAGCACCTTACTATACTGAAAACAGAATTTTAACTGCAGCATTCTTTAATTCTCTGTCCTGCACAAACAGCAGTCCCATATCAAGTTAGCTATGCAGACAAGGCTTGCTATGAAATCCCAAGGGCCATCAAGCAGGGTATCTCTTACCAAGGTAAGGGTGGAAAGCTGGTTTCTAAGCTGAAGAATTCTTGCAGAGAACAGACATACAGACTCCCTCTTTAGCCTAGAGTATTTGTTGCTGTTGAAAAACGCTAGTAAACTCTTCTAATAGAGGTATAGCAATACAGACTACCTGTAAGAAGAACAGGGATAACCATCAAGAAACCTCAAGTACATAATCACCCTCTGAATCCCTCCCATTTCACCCTCCTATTATGAAACCTATGACAATGTCCTCTCTTTTATAAGTGAGCACAATTAGCTCCGTAAATAGTTCAGCTGGCACAGCTCAGCTGTGTTGTAGTGGAGAGCTGCTGATTTACCCCAGCTGAAAAAAGCTGGTACCCAGAGTTACTAGTTCTGCAGCTGATTAAGTTGTATTTCAGGGAGTAGATGTGGGGTAGGATTTTTTTTCCTCCCCCCTCCCCCCCCCCTTTTTTTTTCCTAGTAGGGTTGGGAAATTCATTTTTAGAACAAACGAATCATTCTGCTTTCATTAGAAGTCAATTGCTCTGCAGAAATTTTTATGACTCTCTTTATCTTTTGCTAGGTGGAGAGCAGAAGCACTACTATCTATTTTTATTCCTTACAAATAATCTTGTGTAAAGGAATTTTTATCTATAAGGAAACAATTAAAGGATCAGGAATGCTCAGTTCTTTACATTTTCAGCATGAACTTGCATCTCATTGGTATTTTTTTTTTGGTCTCCTCTGGAATGCTGTGAAGCTGTGTAAGAAAAGTCTGGATGAAGTGAATGTTGTAAGGAAGAGAAGAATTCTTTTACAGCCGGATCCTGCTTCCTCTGTGCTAATTGATGCAGAATAGAAACAAATGTGGATGCTAAAATACAAGAAAAAATAGCTGACCTCACATCCAGACAATACCATGCTAATTATTTCACATAAATCAGAGCATAAGAAAGTTTGGCGTGCTCTGTTCAGTCTATAGGAATAATTTGTTACAGTATAGGAGAGAAAAATTAGCCAAATTGGAACACTAGTTCATACAGAAGTGAACTCATTGCCTAAATGCAATTGTGTCTATGCATGAACTGAATTGGACCACATTGTTCATAATTCCGTGGTCATCACTGCTAAAACAAAGTGCATCCTTCAACACGCAGTCTGTGGGATGCTTTGCTAAGCAGTTGTGCCTCTTGCAAAATTAAAACCTTCGCTCAAGCATAGGCTCGAGACTTGGTGGCATCAGGGTCTCCTCAAATGGGTCCAGCATTTTGTGGCTCTGCTCACCAAGGGAATACTGAGTAAATTGTCTTCTTGGGCACTCTGACTCGTCAGCACTGAGACACCCACAAAGTGCTTAGCAAAGCATGTCATGTAAAATGGCCACCCAAGGTGTAGGATCCCACAGGATGGTACAAGCAGAGAAGAGATCAATTGTGGACCAAGGATCTGTAATATGTTCTTGTTTCCCTCTCCTTTACCTTAAAAGGAGAAGCATATAAATCTTGTGTTAGTGAAGTTTGGTCCACAAAGATGCCACTTCTCTTTGTTCTGTTCCTTGCAGGTACTTGTTGCTTTTGCAGAATGGGGGGAAATGGAAGCAAGAGGCTACAGCAGGGTTTCACAGTTCAAAATCTGGTGTTTGCTTTTTGTGAAAGGAACAAATATTTGCAACCATCAGCATTTTAACCTCAAATGATTTCATTTCAGAATCCAAAATTGCAGAGGGAACATTTCACTCTGGCTTTGCTGATGCACTCCAGTTTGTGTAACTCTTCCCCCGGCTGTGGATTGCTGTTGCTGGTAGCTTTCATCTTCCCCAGTTGATCTTTTTTTCCCAGTGTCATGTTGATTTATTTGTCTTCATTGGGATTCTGATAACATTTCACCAATAAATTAGTTTTAAATTAAACTCTCTGTTGTGACTTTTATGTTGGGTCCAGTGCATGTGCTGGAAAGGAAATTTCATTTCAGAGATACTTTATTCTTGTTTTTATTGCCCTCTTCAGCTACAGACTCACCAGCTGTTACATTTATTTTACTTTGGGTGAAAGTTGTAAAAGCACTCTGTAAATTATGAATAAAAATTGCCACTAGTGAAAATGAGCAATTGAAAAATAAAGACCAACAAAAAAGCCACAAAACAACTATTTCAACTTGTCTCAAAACATAAGCAGTTGTACATAAAACTGAGGATTCAGCTTAGTATGGGAATACGAACCTGTGACTTGTTTATGAGGTAACTACCAAGGGAATAAAGCCATACAGTGCCTGTCCCTCCAGCTCTCCCTATCTCCCTGCTGCTAGACCTGTACAAATGCCAGAAAGCAGCACCAGAGCAGCCTGGGGCAGGCCTTGAACCACACTCTTTTTCCATTTATTGAGGTATGTCACCGTCACCCTGCAGCTCCAGGGTGATGCCAGCAGGGCTGTGCCCCTTGCCCAAAAGCCATGGTCCTGACAGCCTGCCCAGCAAGGACTCCTTGCCCGCAGCCCCATCCCTGCTTCTCCTCCACTTCCATGGCAGCCTCAATGGTTACACTGAGAGTGGTTTTCCACCTGCTGGGGAATCCTGTGGGCAGACATGCAGCAACACAAGAAAAACTGTTTTCCTTCATAGAAGGAGGCCTATGACCCACTTCTGCTCTGTCTGTGCCAGGCGAAGCTGTGTTCCCTTCCCAGCAGCACCGCACTGGCCACCTCTGTGCTTTTGAGCAAGGCAGGAAATTGTTTCTTGTGTGGGTGGCAGAAGGATTCACATGGCCCCATGCACTGTGCGCGTGGCCGCCTAAGCTGGCCTCAGGTCTCTCAGTTTTGGCAGCACTCTCAGGTGCTGAGAGGAGGTGAAAAATGCATGTTTGGTTTAAGTGAATTCCAAAATGCTGGATTTTACGGTATGGAATATAAAAGCGGCAAACACTGCTTCTGCTGTAGTTTATTTTTGTAGCAGATGCCATTCATTCTCCTCTTGCCTCATCTTTTCAGTGTGTTGTGGGTAGTGGTGATGTATAGTCTTCTTGATGAAGCACTTATCTGGGACTTGTTACCGTAATGACAAAGCCCTCCATACTCTTTCAAGGTTTTATTATCAGAACCACTGCTTTGCTGCAAGCTGATATTCATAAATCATCGTTTTCTCATGAAACCAAAGGGAAAAAAAAAAAAAAGATCTGAAAACCTGCCACCTACTTTACTGTGTGATTCCTCACATGGTCCATCTGCCTGACCCAAAGGCAGTCATGTCAGCTGTGCCTGATTTGTATTCCATTAATTCCATTATATTTATATATATAGTGGAATATATTTGGAATATATTTTATACTCCAGGAGATATAAAAGAATCTCCTGGGTTTGAAGGGCGAGCCCAGGTTTCAGGCTGAAGGCTGAAACCTGGCAGTGTTGTGGCTGTTGAGGGAGTTTTATGCAAAGCCAGTGTCGAAAAAAAAAAGGATGGAAATTCAGTCAGAAAGAAATCATGAAGTCTTGTGCTGAGAATAAAGTCTCAAGCTCTCTGGTGGTATCTTCAGAATAGATATTGTTTGATGACCTGTACAATGTCTTGCTCCATAATGACTCTGAGTTCTGTGCTGCCAGAGCCTTGTGCGCAGGGGCTGCCTGCCCGAATCGCACCTTCAGCCTTCAGCTGCAGTTTCCTATTCCCAAGGGACCACCTGAGGAACACCTGCCTTGGCCACCCTGTCCTGCAGAGCAGGAAGGTCAGCCAGGAGGTGTCTGGCCGTGCCCCTTCCCGTCAAGGTGCTGGAGGAAGCCCCAGGAGGAGACGCACCTTGGTGCCTCTTGTGTCAGTCCCTGGCCTCAGAGGAGACAGCTTTCATGTATTTTCCTCTGTAGCCTCTTGCTATTTTTGGAGAGGAAATCCAGAGGAACTCTTAATAGCAGCATGGATGAAAAACAAATCTCTTTGCCTTAGTCCCCAGGATAAACATTTCCAGCACCAGATGAAAATGAGGGCCCCTGAGGTTCCCGTCCCATGTCTGTGTCCCAGCACCCACAAACAGGACATCCTCTCCAGCTCTGCCAGTGGCATTTCCCAGAGCAGATTCCCCCCTTGTGTCCAAACCGCTTCTCACCTTGCCTGCACAAAGCACCTCTCTGCCATCTGGGACTTCTCAAACCCGCATCTTTCTACTCATTGCCCCAGCCCTTGGGCCCCCTGCTGCACTGAAGGGTCACATCCCCCTGGAGCAGGCGGGCCTGGTGTCACCTCCCTGCCACTAACCCCATGCCACAGAGCAGCCTCTGCTGTGCCGCTGTGCCCACCTCCCCCTGCTGTGGGGCAGCAGCTCCCTCCCACATCTTCCGCTGGGCAGTGTTTTCCCAACAGATCATGCAAAGAAATCAGCCCGCATCCCCCGCTGGCTTTGGCCGGCCAGGAGAGTGGCTCTGGGATTTCTCTCTCTGTCATGGGAGTTGTGCAACTCTGCGTTTCCCTCATATTTTATGGCTCCTGGTCTCCTCTCCCAGCTGGCAATCTTAGTGAAGCCTCAACGCTGTGCAGCTCTTTGCTGGTGGGGCTCAATTGGGGTGTCTCTGCTGCAGGATCTGCAGGGATCCCACTTGTTTCAGGGATGCTCTCCTTCCCAGACTAACATTAGGTCAGTCTTATTAGATCTTTGTTAAATCTTTGGATGTAGTTCACTTCCAAGTGACTGTGTTTGGTCTGATATTTTTGGATGTTAGTTATTTTAAGATTTAGGGAGGTTTTTTCTTTTTTTTTTCTTTTTTTTTTCTTTTTTTTTTTTTTTTTCCTTTGGCAAATGAACTTATCCCACTGTACAAACAAGGAGGAATCAGAGCTATTTATGAATTTGGGATAAACACAGAGAACTGTTTTCCTGAAAAAAAGAAACGAGTCTGTTTAAATGTTAAACAATATTTCTTTTCAACTTTTTCTAAACAGAAACATTCTTTTGCATCTGAACTACATTTTCATTTATGAATTGACATCAGTTGTAGAAAATTTTTTCAAAAGCTTGCATAAAACAACCCAAATGAGCCATTTCTAGTTCCAGTCAGAGTCTTTGTCATTTTTACTTTTGGTTCCCTACCAGAACCCAAGACAGCCCTTGGTGCTTGGGTTTGCAAACCACTGTGGTCTGAAGAGTTGTTCCCACTCTTTGCCACAACAGCTTTCCTGGCACTGGCACCCACTGTTTTGTTGACTCTTCCTTGGCAGATGGCAGAGGGACAATATCCATGGCTGCATTGACCAAGAAGGGTCCTCCCCAGGACACCTCTGTCCTCCACTGAGGCTGTTGCTAGCTACAGTGTTCCTGGAAGAGTAATTCATTGATTTTTCATCTCCTGGGCCAGTGCTGCTGTTTTGTTGTGGTTTTGTTGTTGTTGTTGTTGTTTGTTGTGTTTTTGTTTTTCCCTGACATGCCTCTTGAATCTCTATTTTTTTCAACCTCCTTTTTTATTCCTGTAATTTTTGTCTGTCTCTGTGCCAGGATTTCATAGGCAGAGTTACACCAAACAGATGAAGACTACTCCCAAATCAAACCTGATACTGGTTTATTTCATTTTGCTTTTCAATATGTGGACCACTACAAAATTTCTAAATGAACTATATCCCTGCATAGCAGATTTGGGCCTCTTCCAACAGGTTAGTTCTTACTATGTTTCTTGGAGCCCTTGCAAATTGCACTTTTTAAACCTCTCAGGGATTCCTAGTCCCCAGATAGAAACCAATGGTTAGTTTAGTGCATTGATGATGAATTAACTGAGGGTGATATTTGATTGAAGAAGT
Source organism: Aythya marila (assembly GCF_965140915.1). Taxonomy (NCBI): domain Eukaryota; kingdom Metazoa; phylum Chordata; class Aves; order Anseriformes; family Anatidae; genus Aythya; species Aythya marila. The sequence continues at coordinate 18,159,235 of NC_139048.1, read as the reverse complement.
ACAAGGGAAGAAAAAGGGGAGGAGAAAGATTGAACTACCCTGCTGCTCCAGCACCACTAACAGCTCTGCTGCCTCAGGTTCTTCAGCAATGCCTCTTAAATACATGCTGGATCAGATCAAAACACAAAAAAATTAAAGGAACTGGCCAAGTAATTTCTTCTTGATCCATTCAGCCCTCTTCAGATCAATGGGATTAATGACCGCAAATCTTTACAGCCAATGGAATTAACATGTGTGCATTCACTCTAGGGGAAATCTGGTGATTGGATGAGCTTTCCTTGATGTCACACTATTCCCTGTTTGCAATTAGGTAGGAAGATTTTTAACAGCAAACTAATTTATTCAGCTATTGTCTGTGCACAAAGTTTCAATGACTTTTGACTAAATGGAACATTTTAATGGTCTGCATTATTTCATTGTTGAGATGTTTCAAACAAAGGAACTATTGGAACAGATTTCTTAAAGGACCTAGTTTCTAATTAATTGCAAATCACAAACTAACAAATTACCAGACCATTCATCTCATACCCAGAGGGATAAGTGCTGCCAATTTGAGGAGGAGACTATATTTTTCAAACATAACAAAGAGGCTGAATTCCTGTTTTCAGTGCAAAACGGAACTGTGCCTTAACTGTGAGATCCAAACTCGTGCCTGCATTAGAACAGTCCTAATTTAACTATAAAATTGAATTATCCACTGATGATACTTTTCAATCTGATTCCCTTGCAGAGATTTCCATCATTTCCCTAATACTATCTTTGGCCATCACCTGGCTGCATATGTTCTGATGATTGCTGCCATTTCTCCTCTTCATTAGTTTCCTGACGCCCTTAGTTTTTGGCACTGATTTACAGCATTCAAGACAGGAAAACAGTCTGAGTACCTTAACTCAGTGTCACTTGCAGACCAGTGCAGTGATAGGACAAAACACATCATAGCCTCACAGGAAATAGCAGGGCCCCCACAAAACTTTGCTTGTTCGCCAGATGTGCTAGACCCAAGCAGTTAAGAAAACAAAAGGTGGCACTGAAATAAATTAGCAGCAAAATTCCAGCTCTGAAATTTAACAAGAAAAAAAAAAAAAAAGCAAACATGTTAAGTTATAAATTTTAGAGAGATACATGGAGGCATATCAAAAAAAAGGGGGGGGGGGGGGGAGACAGCTTCAATTTATTGATTAAATTTAGCCTGTGGTTTTTGAACATTCCTCTTATGACATGAGAAATAACAAGTGCTAAATAAATTATAATAAATTATGCATGACTGTGTGGAGTAATTGTGGATTGTTGAAGGTGGATGATTTGGGCAGGGTTTTAATTGTCTTTCTTTTTACCACCCCTGGAAGGTGGTATTCATTTCTGGACCCTCCTGTGTGGAATCGGGTGTGAAAGGCACCATCTTGTGAAGTACAGAGGATGGCAGGGAAGTGACAGGGAAGTCGAAGCAGTGAAAGCTGAGCAATTCAGCCCACTAGGAGGGTTAGGATCTCAGGGAATCCCAGCTCCTCTCACAGGACCAAAGGAATAATGGCAACGTGAGATGCTGCAGCAGGGCAAGGGTCTGTCCTGGACCCAACTGTGACCATGGACACACTGCTCCCTGCCACGTGCTGTTTCTCTCCCTGTTCTTGTCCAGACAAGCTCCTCAGAATAAGAATTTGTTTGGCTGGGTTCACCTGTGCTGACCTCCTGGTACTTCACCTGAGTCCCTCAGTGGTCCCAGCAGGGCAGGCTGGTGGCCTGGCAGAGCATGGCAGCAGTCCTGGCCAGTCACAGCACCATCCCTCTTGTTGCAGCTAGGAAAAATAGAGACTGAAACATATCCGGGCTTTCCCCTAGTATGGATTTGGCATGCTGAGTGAACCTAGGTCCATGAAAGTGGACATATACTCTGTGCTTACACAGTAACAAACACTGTTTTTATTGCTTCTAAAACCTCCCTGTGCTAATGGAAGAAAATCAGCAGTTATTCATTTTTCTCATTATAGTTGTCTTACCTCCCCAGCAGTAGAAATCTGATAGCTAGGAATATTGGACAGGGGGAGCAGGGCTGTTTAGGCTGATCATTGTTACGTATAAAATCATCACTATTAGAGCACTAACCAAGTTACTGCTTTATAGTATCACAGATCACACACCCACACCCTCAGCTACTGAACCTCAAGACTGCAGGAACATCAGGCAGGGAAGGATCTCCAAAGAATGAGGTCTCTTTGGGCCAAAACTAGTGTATTTTGCCCCTTCCTAGAATGTGATTGCCTAACCTGAGCCTGAGCCTCTTCAGTGAAGGACAGTTTTCTGCTCTGCTGCACTGATGGATGGAAAGCTTTCCCTAGGTTCCAGCCAAAACAAGTTTTTGATGCAGATTAAGCTGATCTCTTCTTGTCCTTACTTTCATCCAGAACAATTGCTTGTTGTTATGTTTATTAGAGTTTTGTGTGCATTTAGGAACCATTCTTGTCTCCCCTTCGTCTTCTCTAGACTAAACATATGCAATTCTTTCTACCTCACTGGCTATAGTTTCCATATTTCTGATCATCCTTGTGATCTCCTCCAGATTGTTTCCAGTTTATCTACCTCTTTATCAATGTATGGTGCCCAAAACCTTCCAGCTGAGACCTGCACACCAAAGTGCAGAGCAAAATAATTGCCTTCTTAAACAAGATGACTCCACAGATACAACTCAGAGAGGTATATATATTTTTTTTCCAGGGCATTGCACTGTCAACACAAATCCAGCCTGCCATTTGCTGTGCCCCTCAGACCTTCTTCTGCCATCCCACCGCTCACACATTTCTTCCAGCTTTATAGTTGTGAATTTGATTTCTCCCTACTGAAAGTAGCAGTTGTCCTAACACTTACTTAACCAGGTTGGCTGCAGACTGTCTTTCCAGTTTATCCAGATCGTTTCTGCACTTTGATCCTCTGACTGTGATTCTCTTGTAGCCTCTCCAAGTGTAAGGGTAACTGCGGATTTCATCATCTGCATCATTAGTGAAAAGAATGGAAACAGGCCCAGAAATGATCCCAGAGGAATCCCACTTGAACAACTTCCTATTTGATAGGAACAATTGATAAGTATGTTTTTGGAGTGAAGTTCATCCAGTTGTACACCCGTCCTGTTGTGATTACATTTCAGCTCATACCTAAAGCGACCATGTCAGGAGGTTAGGATAAATCACATCCACTTGCTCTTCTTTATTCACTATACCAGTTACTCTGTTAAAAAGGGAAATTAGGCTGGTTTGACATGATCTGTTCTTGACAAACTCAAGTGGACTGCTTTTTATCACCATCCCATCTTCTAGCTATTTAAATACTGATTGTTTAATAATTCATTCCAGACTTTTTGGAAATCAGGGTGAGTGGTTTATAGCTTCCTGGGGTCTCATTACTCCCTTTTAAAGATCAGTACTGTATTCACCTTTCTCCTGTGCTCTAGGGCTAATCCCATTCCATGTGACTCCTTTACAATAACTGATTTACAATAATTGTTAGCAATTCACAGATTACTTCATTTTATTCCTTGAATAAGTTCAGGTGAACTTTATGAGCCCCTGCTGACTTGTGCAAAGTTGGCTCATCCAACTATTATTTAACTTGGTCTTTTCCTGTTTTGGTCTGCAGTCCTACCTCGTTTTAAAAATAAATTTGGTAGTTAGATAATTAGTTGGTCAAAAACAGCTTTTTTTTTTTTTTTTTTTTTAATGAGGGCTGGATCAAGAGATGTGCCAGGCTTCTCTACATCATTTGTTATTTGCTCTCTTTTCCTGTTTAGTACTGGATCAAGACTTTCCTTTTTCTTCCTCTAATTAAAATGTATTTATAGAACTTTTCCTTGTTCCCGTTTATGTCCTTTCCTAGTTGAAGCTCCTTTTGTGCTGTAGCTGCTCTGATTCTATCTCCAATTTTTTCTCTTATTGCCTTGTACTTACCTATGTGCTTGTAGTCTCCTTTTTGTAACATCCACTTTATTAATGTCCCAGAAAATTACTGATGCAACTGTAATTGTTTTTCTGTGTACCTGGTGGTCTTCTGCATAGGGGTAGCTTGCTCTAATGTCTTTGACATGGCCATCTTTTAGGATCTGCTAGCTCTTTTCTTCCTGCTGAAAACCTTGATTATCTAGATTATCTACTTGAAAGACCCTAGCTATCAGGCCCTAACAGCCTTATTTGCAGGGCTTTACTTTACTGGAATAGCAGATAGTGGTTAACTGGCATTTCACAGGCACTGTCCTCCAAATTGCCGTATCGTTAGAATTTAAATACCCTTTTTTTTTTTTTTCTTCCCCCAATCAGACCAAACCAAGAATAGTTCATCTGTCATCCTCCTCTGCTTTTTCAAACAGAAAGTTATGCCAATACACTTCAGGAGCTCTCTGGTTGGTGTCCTTCCCCATTGCTTTTCCTGCCCAGTTTTGAGTATACTAAAATCTTCTGTTGCCACCATAGCTCACTGTTTGGCTATCTTGTACAAGTGCTCAAAAAAGCTTCTTCTTCTTCCTATTACTGATTAGATGGCCTGTAGCAGATTTCTGTCCTGAGCCTCCCCGAGGTCAGTTGTGTCATGGCAGATGAACAAAGGCTTCCAGTTCTTGCTGTTCCCCCGGCTCCCTGTGTTTGCCTACAGTGGTCAGCACATTGCTCCCATATTTACATTTTTGTCTGCTTTATAACTGATGTTTCTGATTCTCAGGCTGCAGCTAAAGACAACACATTTTTCAGTTAGCTGAAGGCTTCTGCAACGTGACCTCTCTGAGTCTGCTTAAGAGGCCATGGTCAGATTGTTTAATGGTTTAGAATAATTCTACCCCAATTTGGTATGATCTGTCAGGCATTCCTCCATAACTTGGTAGGGCTGGTTTGGACCAATGTGCAATTCAGCCTGAATGAACTGATCACAGTTTGACCCAATGACTTCTTGAAACTGTAACAAGAGGTGCAAACTCCAGGAGTGGGATGTAACATGGATGTTGGCAAAATCAAAGAGCAATTCACCAACCCACCCCAACATGTAGCAGTTCCACCATGAAGAAAAATGCCCTGGGACATCATGATAGATGAAGACTAGATACCCTTCATTATATGCTGTCTCACAGTGCTCTGTTGGGACATTAGCTCTTTTTAATCTCAGAGAACTCCATGACTCACTCACCTCGTTCTCAGTCATTTTGGAAAACCACCCCCATCAGCAAGTCATCACCAAGCTCATGGGGACACTGAATTCTCTGTTGGCAGGACTTCAGCGTGACTTCAAAGGTGTGTTTATGCTCCTTGTATTTCAGACTTGGCTGTGCGAAATGGTTCAGTTGTAAATTCTTCTAGGGCTTGAATTTGTTCTTATTGCACTTGGGGACAGAGTGACACAATCAGTGAAGGATCAGGCCAGGGGCAGTAGGGTTAAGCACAAGCAGAAGCCCTTGAAGACCTGGAGCTGAGACTATAGTTCTTGTTTGGCCTGGTGCATTGTTTGTGACCCATCCCATTGTTCTGAGCTTAATGCTTATTCATTTCCTCTTTGCTTCTGTTTTCAAATATTATTTTTTGCTCTAATTGTGCCTTTTTATTTTAAAGAAACAATAAAAATAAACTCCCTTGGGCCAAAGAATATGGATCAACACAATCAAGTCACTGGACTCATTTCAATTTGGGCACTGACACAAACACAAATTTCAAGGTGAAGGATTTGCCTAGAAGCTTTGCAATTTGCCTAGAAGCTTTAGTCCTGTTGTAACTTCTGGGAATGCAAATGCTCCCAATAGGAATTCAGCAAAACCATTTTTAGAGGGAAGAAAGATACTTTTGAGAGGAGACCTAAGATATCCACAGGTCTTCCTCTTTGTGAGGTTAACATTGCACATATCCAAATACCTGTAAATAATTAATTTTACTTCACACTATGAAACTACACCGAATCTCTCAGAAATTGAAGCTCACATGGAAACTGGGGCTCTTCTGTTCTGCCTTATGTCACATCTCGGTAGTGGAAATGAAGTTTATGCTGGGAAGGAACTGGATGTGGTGGAGGAAGAAGGAAAGACTTTTGCTTTCATAATTAAGAGAGAAGCACAGTAATATAAGAAAATTTTGTCAAATTCCTCTTTCCCTCTGAAAGAGGGAACTTAAGGGAAGTGTTATAATGGAACAGACAAGGTGGCTCTGCCAAATGAAACTGTGGTCCAGACATGTGCTCTTCTCCCTTAAGAGGCTGAAATACAGTCTCTTTGTAAAGCAGCTGCAGTTACTTAACAGTAAAGCTGAAAATTAGCAGAATTAATAGGTATTTAAACAATGCCAGGGCACTTTGGTTAAACATTAAAGACTGGAAGGGCCATGCAAATTATGCTTCAGTTATTGCAATTCCATGGAGAGTGTAAAACAATGTGATGTGATCTCCCACTGGGCAGAGGCAAAACATATCTGAATGCTTCTGTTTTGAATTATGATGCCACGTTTATGGAAAACAGACAATGTTGATACCACAAAAATGTGATGGGTACCATTAACATTGAGCATCACACAGCAAACCATAAACTCTTAGTGCCTTCAAAATGTAAAAAAAATCAAGTCAGTGGATTTGTTTATGGAAGGAATTAAAAGCACGTAAAAAAATAATTGTGTTCTTTTACCCCTTATGCAGTGTGCCAAGAGCTCTTTAAATAGAAGCTGAAAAGGCTATTTATGCTTTTCACAATGAATAAAACATATGCCCTTCTGTACCAAATATAATGATAGTAAAATTATACTACAAATAGAGACAGGAGATGCTGTCATAAGACTTTCCTTTAAGTTATTTCCGTAGACATATTAAACAAAGTGGTGCTTGTCCTAACTTTTGAATAAAGTCATATGGAGTCACCTTGATCCTTCAGCCACAGAGTCCTAGGCCAGGCAGGTAAGTAGTAGCTGACTCCATTACTGATGTGGGCAAGCAAAACTTCCATATGCAGAGGCCTAAAAAAGCTGGATCAGTTTATACTCAAGAGATTAAGAGACATGATAAACGTATGAAGAGAGTGGGTGGGACAGATAAGGGAAAGAAGAATTAATATTCTCATTGTCTGTAAAACAAGAGCGCAAAGAGATTTGGAGAAACTCAGCAGCTGAAAATGTAATAGTGATAAGGGGAAGCACTTTTTCATACAATATGGCAACTAGACAAGGGAGTCCCTAGTTACAGGATGTTTTCAAGGTTAGGAGTTTATCGGGATTTATGTAGAGAGCTTGAACATGCCAAGTCATCACTGTGAATGCTAAAGAGAGCCAGGAGCCAGAGCAGCTTCCTGCAGTAGATCAGGAGCATTGTGCCTCCCAGAGGTGGTCCATCGCCCACCTCCTCCTGTCTGCTGCAGGACCTCTGCCCAGAGGCCCTGTGGTGGGACTAGCTTTGGCAGCTCCTCTCTTCTACTTCATCGAGTCTGGTGGTGTCGGACTGGGCCTTGCTGGGTTCCAGCTGCAAAGTGGCTAGTGCTGAAGTGAGCCCCTGACAGGGTCAGGGACTGTGTGGGCCATGGGGAGCACAGTCTCCTTCATTTCCCTAGGAAATTGTAACTTTCTGAAATGAGAAACAAAATGTGGTTCCACTCCTTTCCTAAATGTCGCTGATGCAGGTGCTGATGAAGATCCCTCCAATCTGTACCCTTGACTATCCATACTGACCATAGCCACAGAAGTGGGGCTGCCAGGGGAGCTGTACAGAGCAAGACAGATTCCCCTGCTCCAGGGAAGACACACAAGGATTTTGAATTCTGGGAATCCATGACCCATTTCCATGACATTGCCCTGGAGTTTGGGGTTGGGAAGCAATCCTTCACTCTGAAATCCCTTATCTTGAGGGAGAATGTAATATTTATGAGATTTTCCCTGTTTACTGGACATGCCGATAAGCAGCTCTGGGACCAAGGAGCTGTCAGAGTGTCTCCTTTTTTCTTCCTAAGGGATAACTAATTAAAAAATAAATAAATCATTAGTTGAACTCTCAGTAACTGTTCTGAAAAAATCATGCAGTGTTGGAAAGGTCAATGTCCACAGTAGTTTGGGTTTCAGATCCCAGCGGGTCTGATGGCTGCCCTGTTCCTCCAGGGAAATGCTAAGTGGGACACCTGAGGGGAGGAGGCACTGGCCATTAATCCAGGAGACTGCAGCTGGCCAAGTCTGATGATCTTCAGTAGAAACAAAACACGTGGCATAGCGTGTGGTTCTTTAAAACCCAGGTTTTCTGCCTGGCCTGCCAGCCTGAAGAATTGCTTGCTTTTGCAGGGGGAAGTTTTAATAATAAAATGGATGTTAAGGTCAGGGAATAGGTTGATGCTTTAGCCATCCAGCTGGGAGACCTAAGGATGCCTCACAGGAATTAGCGGGAAAGGAGGATTTTGATGGATTTTGTGTGAAACTGATTAAAAGGAATTGCTTTTGGAGAAAGGTCACATGAAAAACAAATGCAGGCAGTCATCTTCATTACTGATGTGTCTTTTCTGTGTAGAAACATAGGTAGGGAAGGAAAGAGCTCTGATTTTGAGTAATGATCAGTTAGAAGAACTCCATGATGGGGCAACATGTGTTCCTGAACCTAGTGCAACTGCTGTAGGTGAACGTTTACTTTCATTTGATGAAAGAAATGTTGTCACAGTATAAATCGACAACCTCATCCTCCTCTCCTGATTCTCCGTTCATTTCATTTGAATTGCTACTGTTTGTTTCAGAAAAAGCAAGCTAAGTACATCAGAAGAAGAAAAATGTATCATGTACTGGAATTAGATCATTTTATTTATATATATAGTAACATATATATAATTATAATTTAATCCATAATTTAATCATTGGCTGTAACAGCAGTCTGTGGATATGTTCTCCGCCCAGCAAGAATGGAGGGAGTGAGCTTAGTCATCTTTCTTTGGAGCAAAGGTAATTTCAGTTGCTTTGTATTTGCTGTGGGGTTTGAGGTCCTCAACAGTGCTGCACAGGGCACCCCATCTGTACAGGACATGCTGTTCTCCACCAGCCATTGGGGACACCCTGCAGCTCAGGGTTTTCTGTCTCCAAGTGCCAGGCATTCAGCACAACCCACCTGCTCTGCAGCAGACAAGTAGGCACTTATTAAAACAAGTTATTTCCTGACCATGCAAACCGATGCAGCCTGTTGTTCTATGGGATTTCTGTGTTTCATCTGTACAAGGACAACCTACATAACAGTTTCCCATGATCTCATGTTTCCATGCATTGCCTGAAATACCTCACAGACCCTCGTCTCTTCTCCAGCAGTCTCTGAACTGCTGGGGAGCCAAAAGCAGCACATGCCATGGCCCATTTTGAGCCATGTGGTGCTGACTGGCTCTCTGGGAGATGTCTCTGCTTGGCCAGCTGGCAGATCAAACAAGACAGTTAATTACTGCTCTCACCCTGAAGCCCTTCCCTCAGTCAGGACAATAACTGGGGTTTCCTTCCTCTACCCAGGCTCTGATTTTCACTGTTTTATAGGGATGCTTTATTTTTGATGTCTCTCCCACTTTGTCAAATGTGACTGAAAGCGACCAGTGGATTCAGAAAATGTAGGGAAGGGGAAATTGCAGAGAGAGCTGAAAACATATGCAGCATGACTGGCTGCAAAAATTCATGTTCTCAGAAAACTACTACCCAAACACATTGGCTTTGTGCACACAACCTTCCCCAGGGAGAGGATGCAAGGGAAGAAACCCTACGCTGGGTAAATGAGCCACATAGATTCATGGGCAACTGGAAGACTTTCAGGTTTCCTCATGATGAAGACAAGGAGAATGTGTGCTGAACTTTGGGCTTGTCAGTATGATGCTTGTCATCAGCCCTAAATTAAATTCAATGCAAGCACACACATTCAAGAAATGAACCAGATATAACTGTTGTACCTGGCATTTAAGTGAAACATTTTATTTCCTTTTGGAGCTGTTAATGGGCAGATGACTTAGACCTGAAATACTGTTAATTGGTGATTGACAGACACAAAAGGGTAAATGACTACTATTACCATCTGTAAGACAACATGAACAGGAGATGGATAAGGCTTGGATACTGATCAAACCTGTGAGAAAAGACCTAGGGCTCTACGGGAGAACTGTATTTAAAAATAATAATAATTAAAAAAAATAATTAAAAATCTGCTTGCTCTCTTGTTTCTGATTCCTGTTGACTGTGGGCTTCTGGCCATCTCTCACTGAGCAATGAGTATCACAGCCTGGCTCGTGGTATTTCTATGTGAGGGTGACAGAGACATGGCGTTACCACCATAATACCTTCTTGCATTTATGTACAATTCATCTGAGTCATAGGAATTTGCTACAGAAATTCTACAGACAAGAAGAAAGGCTTATTCCAAGGACTTTGGAAGAGAAACACTTATTCTTTCTATATAGAAAAACCTGTGGTATTCAAACCACATGCTCATGAGCATAATACAAATTCCTGGAGGAGTCAATATTGTCCTTCTTCTGCTGGTAAAAGAACTGCTATTTTCTATTTATACATTTTTGTTCAGCACATCCCTTTAAGAACAGCCTTACATGGCTGACTCTTGAAATAATTAGAATTAACAAATGATAGCATTTCTTCTTTTATTTCCATAACTTCTAGGATCCAGGTTCATACAAAAGCCCATTGTGGCTATCTCTTTTCATTAGTCAGGCAGAACGTGGCCAAGTTCTGCTTTCAGTTACAGCCACATAAATCTGAAGTACCTACATATTCCCTGCCAGTAGTGCTTGTGGCGTACACTGGAGTGACCGTTTGATAGTATTAGTTTCCCAGAAAAAGCAAAGCGATAATTCATCCATGTGACTTAGGAGGGCAGGTTCCAAATATGTTGCAAGCACAGCTAAAAAAAAAAGGAACATGAAATTAGTAGGAAAAACAGAAGGAAATATATTTAAAAAATATATAATTTTAAGATTTCCAGTCTTGAACGTAACTATGTGTTTCATGTACACATACTGAAAAGATCTGTTTGCAATCAACTCCTCTGTCACTTACTGCTCAAGTGCCAGATCCAAAGAGTCTGCTGCTCAGAGATGATATGTGGGGAGCAATGCAGAATGAGGAAGTGGATCCGAAAGCATCCAAAACCTAGGAGCCCTGGGGAGAAGACTTGTCAGACAGCTGTTTGGCCTGGGAGGTGCTCGGACACTTTGGTGGGGGAAGCCTGAGAGGGACAGAGAAAGAGAGAGGGAGACAGCAAGAGATAGGGCTAATTTCTCATCTGTTTGGGGTGTTAGGCTGCACCCAAGTGCAGGCAGAGCAGTTGTGGCCTCGGCAATGGGCACACGTTGATGTTGTGTATGGGAGGTGACAGGGGGTTGGGAGCCGGTGTACAGTGGGCCGGTGCCTGCAGGCCTCGAGGCTGCGCCACCTGCCAGCACTGAGGCGGTGGTGGGGCAGGGGACAGGAGGCAGCGCTCGCTCCCACTTCACAGCCACTACCTAAGTGCCAGCACACAGCCCTGAGGTCTTTTGACAAAGCGCAGGTGCTGTGAGGCTGTCCAGGAGCCTGTCCAGGAGCCAGTCCAGGAGTTGTTTTAGATGGAAGCGATCCCTGCAACCCGCAGGGACACCCGCAGGGAAGTCTCCAGGCCCCGTCTGAGCCAGGAGGACACGCGCCAATTTGGCATTTAACACATATAAATACATGTGCGACCCGTGTTTATATTAATTACAAATATTAGAGGGTTGAAAATATGTGGCTTGATACCAAAATGGAGGGTAGCTAAAGCAGCAGCTTTGGAACTATCTGCACACAGAAATGTAAACCAGCCAGCAAGAAAAACTATAGCCGACCAAGAGAGATGTATGAGAAGGAAAGTTTCCCATGGATTTGCAAGAGTTACAGCTGGAAAGACATGATGTTCCCTCTCGTTGCCAATACTTAGCGGTTCTGCAGAGTGTTACACGCCTACAGCACGTGCGCTGTGCTGCGCAGGGGAGCGCAGGCCAGCCTGTCATTTTGTTTGGTAGCGTCAGGTGCATTGCCACCAAGCATGGGAGGCTGGAGGTGACAGCTCAGAGTCTGAAGCTTGGCATCAGTTACAAGTGTGATCGTTTTCTTCTCTGTCCCTTTGTTTGCTGTTTCTGATTTGATCCTGCTTTCTGCTGACACACTGCTCATTCCTTATGGAACTCAGCTGCACTAACTCATAAAGTCTTCCTTGACTGCTCTGAATGGTGGTGTCTGAGTCACATACTGCTCTTCCCATCTTGATTGGAAGGTTGAAACGTTTACAGCTGAAGTATACCAGCCCTCCAGAGGACTATCGATTCCTTTCTGAAAGTGTGAAGGGGAAAAGTCCGTTATATGCAGTCAATGTGTTTGAGAAGGCCACCTGCAACATCTCCTTCAAAAAATATCTAAAAGAAAGCAACAGTAAAAAAAAAAAAAAAAAAAAAAAAAAAAAAAAAAAAAAAAAAAAGCGGGTACTTTGGGTTATATTCTAATGCTTTTGCTCCCCTGGCTCAGACCAGGAATGCATGGGAGCAGGGAGGGGAATGAAGTGATATGTATTGAGCTCATTTTTCCCGTTGTATTCTCCAAGAGGATATATTTTTTTTCCCTGTCTACTGCTGAAAAAAATAACCCAAAGAGGGCCCTCACTCCTGTTGCCCCCTGTAGACTGAGTGGGATAAGTACAGACCCAGCACACAGATCCTGATGGAGGGAAGCCACTTGCGAAGCAGAGGCCAGCACAGGACTTCAGCTCTCTAAAATAGGCTGCTAGGAAAGTGGATAGAGAAGACAGCAGTTTCTTCTGGAAAAGGGATTTTAGGGAAGCTCAACTGGGTGGGAAAGTGTATTAATGTGGCTTAGTGCTTAGTCCTTGCATTGCTGTGGTGCCTGGGGCTGCTAAACAGCTGTACAAGCAGAGAACAAAAGAGTGATTTTTGCTCCACAGAAGCTGGCATCAGAAATGCCAATGCTGTGTACAGGGTGAAGATAAGGAAGGTTGTGCAGTTTCTCCACGCGGAGGACACCAGCAGACCACAAAATCTCACTGTTTTCTTTCAAGTCTTCCAGTGGTGATTGATTACGAAGACCTCCCAAAAAGAAACAATTCAGTCTGATCCACCAGAGAAAGGGAAAGGGGCCAGAAAGCCTGCCTGGTTGGCCCGACATGAGTCAGAGCGTGGCAGGGAAGCCAGGGAGCCGTCATGGAGAAGTCTGGCTCCCCTTCTCCCTCCATAGGGTGGCATCCACATATGCTTTGTGCAGGCAAAACCTCTCAGACGAGACTGTGATACGATGGGAGTCCCTGCTCAGTATAAGAGAAATTAAGTGTTTCAGCAACTTCTGGTTTGCCAGTGTAGGCAAGGACTTCCTGAGAGCACCAAAAGGTGCTTCCTAGTGGCAAGCGGTCAGCCCATTTTCAAGACTTTGCCTCCAAGCAGAAAGATGCTAGCTGACAAAGTGGGCTTCTGATAAGTCATTAGTTTTTAAGTCATAAGTTTTTAAGTCATAAGTTTTTAAGTCATACATTTATTTCCCTGTCCTCATATTTTGTGAACTGGGTGAAAAATTTCAGATCAAAGCCCCCCTTCTTTCTTTTCAGAATAGAAATGCCATCCTTAACTAAAATTTAGCTTCACAACATGGAAAATACCAGCATGGCTGGTTGAAGCACAGGAAAATCATTTCAGTCATATCATGGTCACGTCAAAGAATGCCTCAGGCTTCAGAGCTACGTATAGCATTGTTTGCGTGGTGTACACTACAGGGACTCAGACATATGGAGATGAAGGCTCAATATAGAATAGACCATTAGCATCCTTGGGTGGAGGCCTGTGATTTGTAGCCAAGACTTGTAAAACAAATCTCTGGAGCGGAGGTGTTGGGAAACATACTTGGAAATATATTTTGAAGACTCCCTTGACTATAACAAAAGCAACAGTGGCAAGGATTATATGTTGGTTTATTTTATTCCAAGGTTTGTCGTTTTCACAGCTTGACTGGGGGTCACTGAATTTCTCAAACAGCATTAACACTCATTCGTCATACATGTTTATAGCAAGTGACACAGCAAGGCTGGAGACAAGGAGCAGCTTTTTGATGACCAGGGCATTCCAGTTCCATATGGAAGGAACGTGTGGAAATCTCACACCAGACATATGAGAGTCAGGAGGGAGGGATGACACAAACATGAGGAGATAAAAAGAAGAATCCTTTGCTTTTCCCTCATTTTACACATTCCCTACTCTTTTTCTACCACAGTAGTCTCAGCTCAGAAAAGTGGTAAATAAATAGGTAGATAGTAGGCAGAGATAGGTAAATAAATAAATGTAGATAAATAAATATGGGAGGAGACATGAAAATGGGCATTTTTCTTCCATTTCTCTCCTCTCCATTTCCTTTACCTATGGGAAAAATGAGAGGTATATGAGCTTTTGTCCTTCACCCTCCCTCTCAGAAAGATCAGAGAAGTTTAAAAACAAAGTGAAAATCAAAACCTGGGACTGAAAGTCAACAGAACTATTTGGATTATTTTCCTTCACATATTTTTTGGCAGAAAATTGTATTACTTGGCAGGAGAAAACTTTGCCTTGTTTCATTTATTGGTCAGCGCTATTCATTAGCAACGTGTTAGGAGTTAGGCACTGCTTGTGTAGACCAGATTATGTCCATGTTGGCTAATTAGTCCCATCCCACTAAACCTCTTGGGAATTTTCAGATTTTAACCTAAAACAATGGGTTTTACTATTCAAAGAAGGGAGAAAGAGGAAATGAAAGATCTGGCGCTGCTCTGTGCAGCTCTGCCCAAAGCGCCTCCTCCTGCTCTCTATTCCTCACTGCAGCAAGGGCAGCCCGTGGCCCTGGGTACAGCCAGAGCTGACAAACAGCCAACGTGTTTTCTCAGTGAACACGGGTTTATACCTGTCACATAGCAGGTGACAGACACAACCTCTGGGAAACCTCTTCCTTCAGGAGTCAGCCTCCACACGAGACTCTGGCTTGGGCACCATCATTGCTGGGCACAGGGCAGCCCAGAATTCATGTACCAGAATCTCACGGCAACGTGGGCATTTCCCTCATATGCTGCTCACACAATAAGGGAGAGAATTTGCAGATCCCTGAGGAAGAACTCAAACTGGCTATCCTCACTGCAGCACACCTCTTTTTAAGCAGAAGTACCCAGGTACGTAGGGGAAAGATACCCCGTGCTACTTCATCTTCTGCTGATCCCTCCTGCCCAAGGGCTCCCAGATAAGGAAGATGCCAGTGTGAAGGGAAACTGATGTTCAGAGAAGAGGAGAGATCACATTAAGTCCCATCACTTCTTTACTGCAGATTTCCAGGCCCCAGTGGGGTGTGCCATACCCATGGGACCATATCACCTCTGCTTTGCAACATTCATTGTAGCATCACATCACTCTATGGCCCTGAGCAGCTCACTGAACCTCCCTTTTTCAATTTCTTCCACTGTGAAAGGGTGACAAGGAGGATTGCCAGCCCCATGACTGGCGCAGGATTAAACGTGTGCACAATTTGATGAAAAGATTATGTGTGAATGCTGACTGTTGTCAGCAAATGGAATGGGGGCCAGGTAAAATGCCACCTACAACTTCTGCATTTACTGCAGTAGGGGACAGGGAGCTGGGCTGTTGGTTCATTCTTTTCACTGGCATGCCATAAAGGACTAGAGTCATTTTGAAACACATCAGAGATATAATGCTGGTAGTGATGGACAAAACAAATAGCAAAGTTAATAACTTACTGTTGAGCTAGTAATGTCAAATTCCACCCTGCTTCAGCTAGCTTTCCGGTAAAATAGGTTTCTGGTTTTAAAGATGAGGATTAGCAGCAGCAGATTTAGGGCTTAAAATAAAGTATGTATTTTAGATTTATTTAAGGGCCTTTGACTTCTAAACACTTTGCTTTAATATATCGCTTTCTGGGCTGACATGGCTTTCATTTTTCATCACTACTTTACATTCCAGTGTTCAAATGGTTTACGCAGGGGAAACCTGAGGTTTTAAAAAGCTGAAATTCTTCTGCCACTGCTGTTCAAGCAAAGCTTTCTTTTCTTCTCTGCCTGTAGCAGGTTCTTAGCAGAGAGAACATTAATTCAGAACAATTCAGTTTTCCATCATTTAAGAAGCAAGACACAGTAATGGCTTAATCCTGATTATACACAGCCATTTGTGAGGACTGACTTCCAGATGTTCACGTTCTTTTTTTTTTTTTTTTTTTTTTTTTTTTTTTTGGGGTTGTTTGTTTCCTTTTAAAATGTGAATGTTACTCATTTCTTTGGACTTGGTGCTAGGAAAGAAAAAAAATATCTCTGAAATCCCCAGGATAATAGCACTGATCAACTTCAGTTCAGCTGAAGTCAGAAAGCCACCCCGAAGTCCTAAGTATTTGCTGGACACATCCAATTCAGGCTGTAGCAATGGAAAATTTTTTGTCCTAAATCCTGCCCTGGAGGGAATTCCTATTTGGAGAAGAGCATGTTCAATCTTTACTTTTCCTTGGACTCTCTTTAGAAGTTGCTAGGTATGGTGTGGTCAGAGCTCTTGGATCTGGTTTACATCCAGCTGACTTTGACCCCTCTGAAGGCAGTGGCTATAACACCAGCCAAGGTTTTGTGGTTAAAGGTCAGTTAAGATTACTCCTTAAGTTCCAAAAAAAATTGAGGGGAAAAATGGGGAAGAAGACAATGACAGCATTTAAAAGCCAAATATGAATTTGGTAGCAAATGTTCTTTAAATACCAGATTTTAGACCCCCATATCTTCCAGTCAACTGTCCAAGTCACGCAATCCCCACAACAGTCCTTTTCTGTAAAACACTGCTTTCTGGCCCAGTGATGCAAGTTGGCTTTTGAGATGTGAGTTGCTCTCCTTAGTCTGTTTCCAACAAAAAGTGTCATTTTAATTGAATTTTGGTGCTATCTTTGCACATATTATTCTAATCAGCCTGCTGAGAGGGTTCTCTATGTGGAGCAACCAGGAGGTTCACACTGAGGCTGTGCTATATGGATCCAAAGGATAAATTGGAGTTCATGCAGCTGACTTGCAAGCAAGCTCACTAATAAAATTTAACTCTTAAAGAAGACAGCTTGATCCTGACAACTCTGATTGCCTTGGCACAATGTTGTGGAAATGCAATTATAAGATTGAACTGCTCTCAATTTGTTCCAGATAGACAGAGAAAGAAAAAAGTTGTTTTTTTTTTTTTTAATTAAAAATAAATAAGTGAGCCTGATTTTGAGAGCTTATTGCCAGATTATTGTTTAACTCAGCGTTATCTTTTCATCTGCATCATGTTGTACCCAGATAAACAGTTCAAGAGATTTCCTCCCCTTCAGCAGGTGAAGATGTCCTGTTGTCTGCAGTCATGGGCTGGCCAGACAGGTCCCAGTGAGTGCTGCTTATGAGGATGTCCCACCAACAAAGCTGCCAAAGCCTTCCGAGGGCTGTACAGTTATGCTTGCAGTCACAGTTTTCCACAGTGAAGTTCATCAGAGCGGTATAAGACCTCACTGTTATACAGTAAAAAATACAGGGCTTGTGATTGTAGTGTACATGAAGGTCTCTGCCTGCCCATTTTCACCTGCTGGGCAGCTCTTTGAGCTGCTGGGATAGTATGAAGGGCTGGTGTGCTTCTGGTACACCAAAACACTGTGCAAGGGAGCACCAATGGCAGCATCATATGCCTGAATCCCATCTCTGCTCCAAAGGTCTGCGTAACATCTACATCTCATCTCAGCTCCTGCCAGCAACACTCTCTCGCAGGCTATGTCAAGTATTAATTACTGCTCCTATGCTGCCTGCAAAGATCACTTACCACACTGGGAAAAAAATGCCAAATATTATTACAGCCTCAGTATGGGTGTCTGGGCCGAGCTCCCCAGCAAAGCGGTGACTGCAGGCAGAGTTTGGAATTGTGGTGAGCAAAGCAAAGCAAAGCAAAATAGGAGGTGCTTTCAAGCAGCTGAATAAAGACGCACCACAAACCCACATGACAAAAGCACTGTTGAAGTAATGCAACCTGAGCCCTGTGCTAGCTACAGCAATGCATCATATTCATCACCCAGGAGAAAGGGGCCGGCAGGGAGCCCGGGGGGACGGCATGGGCAGTGTGGATAATCATGGAGGCCTGCTGGTAGATGGAAAACATCTGTTTTGTGTTTGAGTTAAGAAGGGATATTTAACTCTATTACCCAGATTTGTATCTGTCCTTTACTTATTTAGATTTATTAGCATAGGCTCGCAACACCAAGGTTATACAAGGCTGAGGCATCTCAGTGTGTTGGGAGCCACGGACGGTTGCTATTAAAGGCAGCAAAATTGCAACAAACACCTGCGGGTCTCTCAGTGTTATGAGCACTATATGTGCACTCGTGAGTCTGAAGGCCAGTATGTACTGGTGCCCACTGGTGTAAACCCAGGTGATGTGTGCACAGTGTGTGTGCCTGTGTGGGGTGTCCCCATGGAGGCATGAACGTGTTTGTGCCCAGCGGTGGAGGTAGGCAAGGGGATGTGTCCAGGTGAGGCTCACATGTCTGCCTGACAGTAACTGTGGACTATCCTGTCTCTGCCTGCTTGAAAATACTTGGTCTGGGAGTAGGGATACTTCCAGGTTTCTTAGGTGATCATGTGCTCTGTAGAAATAGCGAAGAGTGAAAGCAAATAGGTCACAAACCAACCCTAGGCTGAAAATATTACCCAGCACTGTCCGAGGAATCCCCATGAGGACTGAAGACACAAAACAATGGTGCCACTGATTTGTGAGAAGCTCCTCACTCTGGTTAATCAGCAGTAGTTTCAAAGATTGTCAGTCAGCCAGCTCCTGGCAGGTGTAAGCCTATGTTTAACATTGCTCAACCCTAATTGTTTTTTTAAATGAAGATAGGGACCCTTTTTCCTTTCAATTGCATTTAATTCCTCCAAGATATTACCTATAATTCATCATGTTTATAACTTCTGAAATTAACTTCCCTCCCATAGAGTTCAATAAATAACACTTTTCCTGAATAGCTCATTCACAGTGTAAAAACACCTTCTTCCTTGTATTTTTCACTTCATAGAACAAAACCATATGAGGTGGTTAAGATTTACATGGTCAGCTCTGGCAAACTTTTTATATTTATTTGGGTTGCAAGATATAAATCAGGGCTGGGCCTTTCTCCAAGAACGAGTTATTTGTTATCTTGTGACATGTGTATTTCTGGTCAAAATTTGATAAGGTGTTTTTAGCATTATTGCATCGGGTAGGTAAGGTTTACATTGCTCTGTGCCAGCTTTCATGTTTGACTGCAGAATACTTACATACCTTATACCGCATTTTATCACAACCAATCATTGGAAAATTGAAAATTCTCCCAACTCAGAAATAACACGTGTAACTGTGGATCACATAGTTTTCTTCCAGAACAGTCCCCTTCAACTAAATATGCCATAAATTAAGTGTGATTGGGATTAGATATTTTACTAGGACATTGAACTAGAGCTGACATTTAGTTTTTTCCTTAGTTTCACATTTGTGGACTGGGTGACATGGAAGTCCTCGATCCCCCTTTTCCATCACTTCTGCTCACCTATGAGATCTTCGTAAAATAATCAAATCCAAACTCTGGAAAGTCATATTGACTTTCATAGAGACATAAGTTTGGCCCTTGATCTTGTACCTATTTATATCTATATGAACCTCCTCAGCTAAGTTTTATTCCTCAGATATGTCTCTCATGGGAACGTCATGAAAAATATTCATAGCTCACAGAGGCTTTTTGCTTAGTCCATGACTTGCATCAGAACAATGATAGGGTAACTTGTGCAAAATAACCAGATGTCCTTATTCATTACATGCAGAGCTCTTCAAAATCTTCATTAAAATAACAACAACAACAACAACAACAATAACAATAATAATAATCTAACTTAAACAAGGTCTTGTTCTGGATTTTCCCAGAAGGAATTAATGGCAAAATATTTATTCTAATGTCAATATGATAAATGATGACACATCAAAGCAAAAATGAGCTATATTTTGATCAAAACCTGACATTTATAACCCCACTTTCTCAGAGTTTTTCATTCCAAATCTGACATTTTTACTCTTCATGTTGTCATCAACATATCAGCTTGTTTTGTGGCACATAACTTCTCCACCACATGAAATACCAGAATAATTTCCTGTCAGAAGTTCTTGTCTGAGCTCAAGATCTAGTCTGAGCTCAAGGTCTGCATCTGAAGTGAAGGGAAGCCAAACTCCAGGATAACTTGGGCTTGGTCCTTCAGCTGTGTAAGGGTTTTGTTATCTGATCCTTTTTTCACATAACAAAGAACTTTCCCTCCCTAGCAGAAATATTCTCAGTCCTCTTTCTCACTTTCTTCACCTTCAGTTTCACTTTCTATTAGTTCGGTGATTATCTCTGGGAGAAAACCCTTGAAGTTGTCCTTGTGCTTAAGTATCTTTGATATGCCAATGTCTCCCTTTCTATCCCATATTCCTACTCCTGCTCTGGGCAGCTTAGTTTTTTTGACTCCCTGATAGCAGCCATGAGGGCATATGTCAGTGATCAAAAGTGGTGAGAGGAAAAGAATGCAAATAAAGAAAGAAGAAAAATTCCTAGAAGGAGTTTGGTTTGGCAAACTATTCAAAGGCTTGTATCTGATCAGTCATAACCTCCCCTCTATCACTAACATGTTTCACTACAATTTACATTCAAGTGCTGTTAAACGAAGTCTTTTATCTTGGCTGCCTCCCCACCCCCCCAAGAACATCCTTCCCTGCCACTTTCACCTCATGCTACTTGTACAAAAACACAAGGCGAGATCAAAACCCCAACACTTGATGGCTGTGTTTTACCTCAATGTATAAAAACCCCTCATTTGTAGGCACCATTGTTAAATGATGGGCTGTGTGGGCAAAGCTGACAGGCACAATAAGGGGAAAAATATTACTACAAGGAAAACACAGGTCACTGCAAAGGATTATGCTTTATGGTCCAGAGGCTGAAGCTGTGAAACATTTGTTATACTTTATGGAGAAGAGGCTAGAGTTGAGAGGTATTTATTAACATGTAGTTACAAAAAGCTAGCCCTAACAATAATTCAGAGATTGCCTGATGGGATGTGGGTTTGGGTAGGAAAGGGATTCCTAGGGCCTCATCCTGCTGAGAACCGAGAAGGTCATCATCTCTCCCCTGTACATTAGCCCACTCCTGTGGGTAATTCCTGTGTAAGCCAACAGATTGATGCTGCTGATCCCAGTGGGACCTGAATCAGGCCCTTGCACTGTACAGAAGTCCTACACATTTGACACAGCACCAGAAATCCATCAGCATGTGGTAATTAATGATGTGTACTAATGATGTAAACAAACCAGAATGGGTGGGTGTTTCTAGGAGGGGGGAGGTGTTAATGTGTAAATTAAGTCCTAGCTATTTATGTGTTTTTTCATTGCTTTCACTGGCCCCCAGACCTATGAAGAACTGAACTTTTGTATCTGCTTAAGCTAAGCGGCTCCCCAGGAGACCAAATATAGGAAATTTGGTAAAGTCCTTGTTCTCTGTTGGAGATTTTTCCTTCTTTTGCAATGTTTAGTAATTTCTCAGATCTTAGGAAATGTGATCCCTGTGCGGTACGATCAGACACACTTAGTTATCAGTTGTTTTTTGCTTCTATAGTATTCACCAACTCCGGGTTTTGCAGGATACACAGGAATTTCATTGAAAGGGACCTCTGGGTTCTATGGGTTTGTAGTCCTCTGGTCTTTGTTCCCATGTTGTGATAACAAAATACCCCAGACCAGCAAATATTTAGATGACTGCACTGCTTGGAGGTAGGGGGAAACATTATCCACCCTACACAGATGGGGAATTGAAGCACACGCTAGATGAAGTGATTTAGCCAAAGGAAGGAAGTCTGTGACTGCTCAGTGAGGAATTGAACACAGGTTTTCCTAGTCCCCGTGCGGTGTCCTCTGCCCCAGACAATCCTTCTCATGCCAAGTGCTGCGGCGCTAGCTCTGTCATTAGGCAGCAAGACCCTCAACACTAGTGACTCTTTACTAACCATGTCATAAGGATGGCACAGTGCTACGCTCCTGAATAAAAGCCTGCAAAGACCTCAGGAGAGGAGAAAGGCAAGAGGAAAAAGTAGAGCTGGACTTAACACACATTGATTTCAGCATGAATCAGGCCAGGATCCAGCTCTAGAAATTATCATACAGAATTATTTTGAGCAAAGGTTGTTAATGAGACCACATGTGAGTTGGGGAGGACAGAGCATGTGCACCATAAAGCATACCTAGGGTTGTATAGATATAACATGCTTTTCAGATTATTCTCCATTAGCCAGAGAATTACTATTCTCCTCACTACCCAAATGGAGCACTGAAGTATGAAATAAAAGCCACTATCCGCCCAATCAGTGTCTGGGTCACAACAGTGTTTTGGTGTGGTGGGTAGCTGTGAAATATTTCTAGGTTTTATTGCCAAGAAGAGTTTAAAACCTCACCGGATGCCAAAAATTGCAGTAAGGATAAATGAAACAAAGAAGGGGGTCAAAAGATCCCCAAATGAAAACTGTTAACAGCAGAATGTCAATAACTTAAATGAGAGAGGAGGTAGTGTCCAGCAACACTTTAAAGTTTCCCAGCACTTTTGAGTGGGCTTTGCAGATCAGCCCATTGGCTTGTAGCAATAAATCTGGGATGAGGTTGGACATGTAGGAGGTGGAGGCAAATCTGGATATCATATAGGAGTGCTTGTAAAAGCCAGGTGCAGGGACAAGCATGCTGCTTTCCGAGGACACAGAGATCATGCGATGTGTTGACAGCTCTCTCTGGCAGTGACTTTCCTCTTGTACATCAACTGCAGCACCCGAGCCTGGGAGCCATGCTGGTTGAATGACATACAAATATTAAGCAATAAATCAAAATGCTCATGCCTTTAGTGCAACAAATGATGTTCCAGCTTAAAAATAACAACAATAACAAAAACCTACAGACAATGTATAGGTAATGAACAATTATTATTATTTTTTTTTTTTCTGAAACACTTGTGGTAGACTAAGGTGCTGTAGTGGCTATACTTTGAGGGCTGTAGCAGCTGTTCTAATGTAAGAAGTGTCAGCTTGGAAATACCATATTTCTTTTGCAATGTCCATTTAAGTCTTAGAGGCTATTTAGCTTTCTCACTGGTATCACTCATAAACCTCACAATGGAAAAGTTTTTGGTTAGTTTCTGCCTGAAACAAAATATATATTCTCAGTAGTACCAATATTTCAAGAAAATGTTCACAGAATTGGTCACTCAGAAAAGTCACTCCTAATAAGCCCCATGATTTTTGGTGTTTTCAAAACAAACAAAAAATACTATGAAAGGGTTTTTCATCTTTGAGAAGCTCAATTTCATTAAAAAATACCAAAAGTATACCTTAAAATATCTTGTAATATATATTTTTTCAATTTGTCAAAAAATTTGACACCATTTGATGAAAAATCAAGCCAAACCTGACTTTGCACAACCACCAGGAAATCTAAAGCATGCAAACTTCTAAAACCTCAATTTTCTCCCATGGCTGCTGAAGGCAGCTTGGCAATCATTTACCAGGTGTCCACAGGCAAAATCTCCCTGTTTCCTCTCTGCTGGTTTGGTGGCTGCCTCCTTTCAGCCCAGGGTTGCACTCCTGGTGATGAATTTTTTACATGTTGTGGAAGACAAGTCATTGAGTACTACTGGGGAGCATGAAAGGGTGCTGGATATATATATATATATATATATATATTTATATACATATATATAACCTCTCCAGCATTCCCTTCACCCAACAAAGCAGAATTTTCTTCACTGTTTCTTAGCAGAAAAGCCCTATGACTTAAATGGTCACAAGGAGTCCTGCAAAAGCAGCTGTTACTTCAGTCCTGGGGGACGCAGGAGCTGTCTTTTATACCTTATATGTTCTTGCTGAGGGTTTCACACCTGTGTATTAGATAACCAGCTTAGACATTGTCATTCAAAAGAAAGCCCCTACTTGAAACAAAAGATGTGAAGTCCCCAGAAGGTTTGTCAGGCAGCTCAACCCACCGATGTATTCCCCTGGCTTTCTTTCTCCTTTCCTGTTCTTTGTGTGTATTTATCTGCTTTTCTCCGGCGCCCATGTGGCTGTGCAGCTCTGCACATCTCTGTGGGTGAAATGAAAGGCGGTCCAGCAGGAGGAGCGAGAACTGGAGGTGACCCCCGAGAATACAGACAGCCTCCCTGCTTCTGCAGCAGAGCCACGTGGGATGATCTAATGTAGCTCCAACATGTGTAATATGCATTGTCTGTATTTTTAAGTGTGCTTTATTTAGGTCCAGGCAGCCAGAGAAGGGAAATGAGTTTTGACAAACAATAGGAAAACACAGACATCTAAAAACAGATTATTTCCCACTCCTGGGCTGTACTGTGCCACTCCATGCTCCAGCCAAAGCTGAGGATTTTAATGTGAAGGCAAAATGATGGATGTGGCATCACCACTGCTTATGACCCACCTACTTTTCCTTTGACACATCTGTGATATGAAGGCCCTTCACTCTTCAGAAATGAACTCCAACTTTTTTCCTAACACAGCACTTGATTTTGTGGGGTATCTTTTGTGCAGATTGAATCCCCAGTTGTTCTCAGCACTGCTACAAAATTAAATTCCACCCGTAACAGATGAAAATAATGAGGTGTGGGCAGGACTGGAGTTGGAAGAAGAGAGGAAGAGAATGGGTTAGGGGACAGACTTTCACATGGGATGAGCGAACAGATGGAGGTTCAGAGACTTGGGTAGAAAGGATGGCTGTCTGGGAGATGAAGGAATGTAAATGGGATCAGTTGTTGATCTCAGCTTTCTTGGGTAAAGTGAGGAGAGGACACCAGGAGAAGGTACAGAGAGTAAATAAGTACTAGAGAAACAGGTCAGCAGAGAGCGTGGGGACAGTGCCTATATGAGGCCTACTAGGCTGGTGTATGACAGTTCTGAAATGATTTTTTTTTTTTTCAGTCAAATGATCACCACCCATCCATCCATAACTCACTTTTAAAGATATTTCATATGGCCCGCCAACCACAGGTGACAGAGGGGTCAGTGGAGCAGATGATCCATGATCCCATACCACACACCAAACAGAAGTGTGGTCTGGCCCTATGTCAGACCTATGCCCATGAAGGAGAGGAGCAGCATGAAGAATTCTGGCTGCCAATCCCATAAAGCTTCATGTTAACTTGTCAGACCAACAGTGTTTTAACTTTTGGCCAAACTTATCAACCATTTATCATTAATAAAAAAATTTCCCATGGAATGTCTCTTTTTATTTATTTATTTATTTGGTTGATTTTTTTTTTCTATGAGAAAAACACAGGAATAGTGCGTAAATCAGCACCTCCACCATTAATCTTTGGTCCTTCCTTAACTGCAAACCTCAGTGTGAGTTGAATTCATGGAATTTCCAGAACTGAGATGCTCCCATGGCTTCATAAGAAAATAATTTTTTTTTAGCCTTGAGAACAAAGATCCCCTGCTGAGAACCTAGTCAGCACCCTGCAAAGATGGGCTTGGCAGGGGGAGAGCATGAGTGTGGGGAGAAAGGAGCACAGGGTGTGGTAGATGTTTGGCCAAGCAGCTTTGTATTTGGCAGACTCGGGTGGCTTAAATGAGACCTTTAACCTGGGTCTCTAACTCTTTCCCTGTGTGAAGGGGGAGCTGGACCTGGAATGCTGCACTTGGCTGGCTTCTCTCATCTTCTCCTATCAGCCCTTTGAGAACTTTTATTAAGGAGATTTAGGAAACCTGAGGTTTTATAACAACACAACAAAAGGGAAGCAGTGCAGTTCTAGAGTGCAAGTCCATCTGGATAAGTCAATCCACGACTTTGTAACACAAAGAACATGAAAGGCATCTGAGAACTGGGCCTTGCCGTAA
Organism: Aythya marila; assembly: GCF_965140915.1. Classification (NCBI taxonomy): domain Eukaryota; kingdom Metazoa; phylum Chordata; class Aves; order Anseriformes; family Anatidae; genus Aythya; species Aythya marila. The sequence goes on along the minus strand of NC_139048.1, from coordinate 18,133,333 downwards.
TAAAGATTTCTTTAGGAAATGTTTTGGCATGGCGTTTATCTGTTTGCTGCACTACACCATTTTGATCTGAAAGAAGTGCAGTAATTGCATTTAGTCTGCTTTTCTCTGTGGGTAATGAAGCCTCCTGCTTATTTCCAGTGCCTGAAAGTGGCCAAACAAATACGTGGGCATTTGTGTTGCAAAACAGTTCTGTGCTGTTACTAATCTCACCAAAAAGGCACAGGGAGATTTACAGAGAAATATTTCTTGGCTGGTGCAGGCCTGCTTGTGCCTGCTTCTCATTTCTGAGTAAGTCAAAGGAGCGATCACTCACTTGCCTTTTACTCATGCCAGAGTCTACTGGAATCCAACAATCCTGTGTCCCACAGGGAGCCAAGGGCGCAGTTGCCAGGCCTGCGTGGCTAATAGAGGAAAAGCCATGTGGAAAGCCCTGCTGGGGACCCAGGGAGGGGGCTGCTGAGGGAAGGGGTGTCAGGGCCTGCCCTTGGGCTGGCTCTCTGTTACCTTCCTACTTGGTGAGGTCAGTGGCTCTCCTGGGTTCCTGCTCAGTAGCTCTGACACTGACTGCCTGTGTATTCAGTAGGGCTGAAATTAGAGCTATCACATGTGCTCAACAGACCTGTGTACGAGCATTAAAAGTTTCTGGAGAAGGCTGGGGCTTTTTAATCCAAGAATACAGCAAACTTGGAACATCCATATCTTGAGTTTATAGTTGGGAGTCAGAATAGCTCCCTGCCCTCTACAAAAGAAGGTTCACATGGCTCTCTATGCCTTGTCCAGACACAGGACATACCTTCACAGGTGCCATCCATGAACTCCTGGTTCATCTGGACTGGGCTAGGTCTGCCAGGCACAAGGCTGCGGTATTTGGTTATTTGTTGCTATTGTTTGTCAGGTTTCTGGCCTGAAACATAAGCAGTGCAGCCTGAAATTCTGTATGTGGAAAAGCTGTTCTCATACAGTAGGCAAGTACTGCCATTTTGTGTTCCTATTGCTGAGTGTGCAGTTGGGAATCTCTCTCAGTGCTGAGTAGATAGCCCTTCGTCAGCAGAGAAGCAGTGCAGAGTGGGCTCTTTGGAACTGCAGCTGTAGATCCTTGAGCAACTGCTAATTGCCACCAACAGCAAAAGGTTTAAGCCCCGGAGTAGGGACACTGCAGAAAGCTGAGACAGACCCTGTGTACCACAGGGCTGCAGGACAGTGCTGCCTGCAAAGACGAGTGATGGACCATGGCAGAGGGCAGCTGCCCCTTGGACTTTTGTACTAGTGACTGAGTCCTGGGCTCTGATCAGCGCTACTGCAAGGAGAAGGGCTCACTGCTTTTTTCCTACAAGCAATGTATGCTTCTGACCCTTCAACCCCTATCAAAGCTCAGTGCTTGTGAACAGGCAAGTGCTGTCTATTAAAGGCACCCGGAGTAGCTGTGTAATGAACACAAAATGCAGCAGCGGGGGCCCATCTCTGGTGGTTATTAGCTTTAAGAGGGACCTTACCCCTTCTCCCTCTTGTGTTCAATCCCATTCCTTGCTGCCAACAACTCCACACATATAACAAGAGCCTTGTGCTTGCCAAAGAGAGCCCACGCCCAGGGGGAGGAGGAAAACGTGTGGAGAAGGAGTAGCGAAGAGCATTATCATCATTTATACAGCAATGGGAGACTGGCAGCCAAGCGCTGTTGGCAGTAAAGCTTTCAGCTGCTCCAGGAAGATTGAGAGTGTTCTCGTAATGATTCCCAGACATCTGCTTCACAGCAATTTCTCAGACTTGTTCCCCCTTTGCATTGCTTTCGGCCTCTGTTTCATGCCCTCCTGCAGAGCAGGGACTAGCAGAGCAGGCAGAAGGGTGGACTCCCCAAACAAGAACTCGGGGGGGACACGCCATGACCCATGTACGCAGTCTCTGGGGAAACAAGGGCAGGTGTTCACCCCTCGGCCTACCTCCACCCCTGGAGCTGGGACCTTGGGTGATCAATCTGTCCTCCCTGCCCGATGGTCACTCACCTTCCCTGTCCTGGAGGGCTGCCTGTCTGTCTGTCTCTTCATTTCCCATGCAGCACGGGCAGGACAAACAGCAGAGAGGCTGCCCTGCGTTTGCAGCCCTGGGAGGGGTGGAGGAGAGCGGCTGCCTTGCATGTGAGCTGCCCCTTGGTGATGGAAGCGTTGCAGCAGTGATGCCACAGCTACCCATGTGTGTGTGACACAGCAACCCATCACCACGGAGAGCCAGGATGGGGCCCAGTGGGAGCACAAGACTGTGCAGAGTGGGTGAGGAGGAGGTGGCCAAGATAGGTATCACCAGGCCTGCAGCCACAGCCACCCTTCAGTGCTAGCCTTCTGTTTTTAAGGAACTGGGGCAAAGTTGAGAGGACTCACCCCCTCCTCCTGCACTGGGAAACAAACACAGGCATCCCTGTCCAAAAATCTGCAGCTCAGGCTCATCTCTAGCCGAGACAGGAGTGACGTGAGATTCCCTGAGCTGCGGCAGGCTGGACGCAGCAGATGGACTCCAGTTAACGAAGGCGAGGAGGAGGGGGAGGTGTAGGGCCTCCAAAACACAATGGGAAGGGCTCTGGAGAAAACTTTGTGGCTAGGACTCTGAGAGCAGATTTTTATTTTTTATTTTTGGGGGGTTATTTAAATATAATTGTTTAAATGCAGCTTGTATAACAAGCGGATAACAAGCTGAGCTGGATGAGAGAATTTTGCTTTTCATGAGCCACCTGGAAAATGACATTAATTCTCTTGTCTCTTGTTTTTCTGGGTGGGGATGCAAAGCCAGAAACTTCTCTGTGTCAAGGACACAAACACAGGCGTGCAAACCACCTTCCTGGTCACACACAAATGGACTGCAGTGACTTCAGTGTAGTTGTCCTGCATTTTCACCAACACCACTAAGGGCAGACTTCAGCCCAGTCTCGCCTTTGCACTACAAAGTACTAAGTGGCTGACAATGCCTTGGCAAGGACAAGGGCCCTGGGGACCACCTGGCATGTGGCACTATGCAACATGGGCAGTGGGATTCAGGTCCTGCCAACATGCATGGAGAGGATCCCAGAGCATCCTGGAGGGGAGGCTGCCTTGTGGGTGGCTCTGTGCCTTACTCAGCCCCTGACTTGCATCCAGCCAGCACCAGGTGGGAGGACAGTCCTGGGAATCATCCTGAGGCCACCAGGCAATTCAGTAGACAATGGCAGCCCCCCTGTTAGGGGTAGGGAGAGGGCAGCCAGGATCAGGGGTCAGAGGGCTCTTCTGCTGTCTGATCCTACGGCCAGATGTTCTTGACTAGAGATGGCAGCAGGGTGACTGCCAAAAGCCTTCATGGGGGAGGGAATATCATTTGGGAAATAGTCTTCCTTCCAGCTGAGATGTTTGGGCTGGCAGTCAAGAATGTCAGTTGTCCCTAGGGCTCTTTTTAGCAGCTACTGTGGCCAAGAGAGGTGTGAAGACAGAGATGTGTAGTCCTAATAGATCAGAGATCCAGTCAGCTCCAATTAGACCAACCAGATGACATCAGAGATAATGTAAAATAATGTAAGGCCTGTCATCCCAATAGCTCTGTGAGAGGGGATGTGCAGCATTGGCAAGGAGAATAGGCTGGAACATCCTTCAGGTGATTCTGGTCACAAATTTTTATGGGCCAAAGCCCATGGAAACAAATTAGTGTTTCCTTTACGTTCTCTGATGTTTGGGCAATGTTATGCAAAAAATGAAATCCCCCTTCAGCCAGCCATGTCCTAATCTTAAATTGGTCCTGTTACAGTTTCTCTGCCTATATATAGACCATCTGTGAGCTTTTTAGGGAGTCTTCTGCTGCACAATAACGTATGTATATGGACATCTTGATTTATCTAGTGCAGAATCACAACCCTGTAAGCAAAGGTTTTGATTTCCTTTTCAATGAGATATGGGATATTTTTGTTATCTACAGATTTACCCATTCCTTTTTCAATACTGCCAAATATTTTATCTCAATGTCTGCTTGCATTTAGGGAGTAGGAGTACAAACAAGACAGCACTGTAAAAGAAAGTCCATGCAATGTGGCTCCTCCTTTTCTGACAATAGCTAGCAGGCACGAGTGTTTTTGGCAAATATACCCTCCAAAGCAGGAGATAAGTAAAGTGTCTGTACATATTTTATTAAAGGTTAGTCTCAGTCCTGAAACCAGAGGTTTTAATGACCCTTTAAAATAATAGTGCCAGGCATTATTTACAATTGTGGATATGCTTGTTATCTATAAATAAATTTATTCCTTTTATGATCTTGCTAATTTTATTTATTTATCCATTTATTTATTGTTTAACAGTATTATGGGAAATTTGTTTTGTAGCTTGTTCACACATTTGATGGAAAAGTGTTTCCTTTGATCCGTTTTGAATTTGTCCCCTTTTCATTTGTTTACTTTTGTCTTGTGGGTTATCTTCTTATTCAAAAGCCCTTCACAAGCAGCATTTGCTCACCCCCAGGGACCTGCAGGATAAGCTGTCAGGTTCTAGTGAAATCCATCTTCTTCTGCACTATGAAAGTTATCAACTGAAGGACCAGATTGGACCTGAGTTCTACAATCCTAACAGTGCCTGCTGGCATGGAAACAAGCTGTTCAATTGCCCTGGAAAGCTGGACATTTGGGTTAACCTGAAAGGAAATAAAAGCAGTGAGTGAAAGAACTCAGAGTAGCGATAACATCCCATGGGAGGGCAGGTAGCTACTTTTTTTGTTTTGTTTCCTAAAACATTGTACAGCTTAAATAACACCAACATAACCTAAAACACTAGTATGAAATTAATCTAGATTTGTAATATAATCAAAAAGCTGATATGAATCAGAACAAAGGAGCTAAAAAGAAACTCTGACACTACTGAAAACAAGTTTCTGTTTAAATTGACATGTTTTCACAACCTCTCTGTCACTCTCTCCCTGCCTCCATCTCTATCTCCTTCCCAAAAAGTCCTTTCTTTGAACAAACCAGAAATTCATCTGCTTAAAGGTTTTCAGCCAGTTCAAGATACTCTCTAGAGAAGGAAAACCTTCTTATCATGGCTATCTTCATTTACAAACAAGAGCTGGGTGGCCTGTCTGCATGTATATCTATCTACTTTTCCCAGCTCCTGAAATGGGGCAAAATTCACTGATTTGAGTTCAGGGGTCATTTCTGTCCTGGGCAAAACTGAGAGCATGGGTGTGATTACTGAGGTATGAAATAACTTTGAGATCATGACACAAGGTCATTCAGGCAGTTGAAAGTTTGCCCTGAGTAGGTTTGACAACCCCTCCGTCCCTGTCGGCATGAGACAAAGGTGTTCCCCACTCTCAAAATCTTTGTATTGGTTTTAATTTCTGCCACATGCACTCCCATTCCACTGCCACCACAGATTGTACAGATTAACATCCTGTAGGTGTTAATCACAGTCCAAACAAATTAGTCAAGGCTTGGTCTCTATCATACTCTTTGGGTGGTGTTGAAAAGTGTTGTTGAACATTATGATCCTCCCCTCCCTGTTCCTCCCATTGCCATCTTGGACAAGGTGCTGCATTGGAATCTGCTGCTAAAAAGCTGCCAGTAATTCATCAGGAGAGAGGGGATCATCACCAGTGGAACAGACTTCTTCTCTATTCCTCTCTATTCAAGAGGGGTCTGGGCTACATTGCCCAAACTAAAGATACCTCACTTGTGTGACGATCATAGGAAGCCCAAAAAAACATCTTAACAGATTACATGAGGCTGCTCCACCAGCACCACCCATTTCTTTTCCCTACAGGACAGCCAGGTGGAAAGCAGGCAGGCCCAAACTCACAGGGAACTGAGATCAGCTCCTTGGTTCCCACCCTGGTGGGCAATGCAAAACTTCAGAGCTGCAACTGGCCTGCAAAGAGGTGGCTTGGAGATGCACTGCCCCAAAATGAAAATGGGCTGCCATAAAGGAAGCTGGCAGTACCTTCACTTGGTCCATCTTCCCACCCCTAGGCAGAGCAAGGTAATCATCAGTATAGTCATTTTTGACAAATGTCCCTCTAATCTCTTGAATCCATTTGGCAAAGGAGATCCTGCAATGACCCCAGACAAATCTTTTCTGTTGTGTCAAAAACCATGGCCTAGAAAGATTTTCCTGATACTTCCTCTAACAGCCCTATGCTGCATGCTAAGCACATTACTAGCCAACAATTTCCAGCTGCCAATGGGTTCTCAATGACCCAAGAGGTGCTGACAGAGGGGCACAAAGAGGCCAGACAAGGGACCAGCATCAGAAATGCTCGTTACTGACGCCACTGCAAGCGGGTTTGCTCACTGTTGTTTCTGGCACAGAACAGCAGGGCAGACGGGGGCCATGTAATGCCCCTGAGCATTGGGAGATTTCTTGCCGATACCAGTGGGAGAGGTATGGGGATCAGGAGTCAGACACAAGCCTTTGTCTCTTACCTGCCCCAGCGGGTCAAGTTTCCTTCCACTTTATAAGTATTTATTGTTTCGGATGAAGGATGGTAGGGAGTCACAGGGGAGGGGGAACAGTGAGATAATAAAGGATAATATTGCTTCCAAAAGCGTGTCTGCTTTTTTCCGACAGTATTAGCTACTCTAATAAAAGATGTTATCTCTCCCTACAAACCTTGACTGGCCTATATCCTTTCATCACAGCCTCAACAATGTTACTACTGCAGTAAAAATATTTGCAGGCTGTATGTACAGACAAATGAGCCTCGGGTTCTTTAGTGATGGGTTGCATCAACGACTAGAAGGGAAACCTTCATGGGCAACTGCTCCTCCACAGTGCTTTTCGGCAGCCCTGTTCCTGAGGAAAACACAGCCAGTCTGCCACGCTCTGGATTAAGAAAGCAATAATGATTTGATGATTTTTTTGTTTGTTGTTGCAACTCTTGCATTGGTGTAAGAAAGGAAGAAGGAGCTGAGAGGCAGAGGGGAGCTGGTCTGTTGCTTTTGATATTATCCCCAGCTTCCACCAGCATGGTCTACTCACGGAGCCAGAGCCAAGCAAATATCTAAGCACGTGAGCTGACAGGGGAGGAATGAATCAGGTTTGCAAAGTGTACAGGAATCCCTTGGGAAAGGGAGGTGATCAGCAGGATTGCTCTTCCCCTTATTCAGAAGTGGCAATGAAAAGTTTACAGCGATAGCAGATGAAGGTGGGTTTCTTCCTACAGACTTTGTAGCAGTACAGCCATGGAGCTTGAGAGACCTCTGAGTAGCCTTGGTACATTAGCCATGGTGGGGATTGTATTGCATGGGTTAAGGGGCAAACAGGAAATTCAGACCTGAGATTAGAGCTATTCAAACACCTCTTGAGTTTGATGGAAAACAGCTCCTCTGTGCTTTCTACTGACACCAGATCTCTTTCTCCCCTAAGTAGCTTGAAGTCTGAGGAGGGCTTTGGCTAGAATTTGCCCATCTATCAGCCATGTTTGTATTCATATTTCCTCAGAAAAAAAGGAAGCAATGAGGAAGTAAGAGCAGCACAAGCTTAATCTGAAGTAGATGCTGAATGGATCAAAGGTTCAGATCTAACCAGCTGCAGTCATGATTTCCTGAAAAATGTTCTGCTAGGTCAAGCACTGCCAGTGGCAGTACTACAGAGTTTTGGCTAAAAAAAATGAACTGAGAAGGTTTCAAAATGTTTGGCTTTTGTTTTTCAAGGGAATAAGTTTCATTCCCCATTCTAAAGCAAACTTGGGACAGCAGAGACTGGTGTTTCATTTCTTTAAAGAGAGAAAAGTGCCAAATAATTAAATGAATCATTTCTTCTGGGCAGAGAAAGTGCAACTTGACTGGGGGTCAGCAAATTTCTGAAAATATACATATTTTTCATTTTGAGATGACCACAGCTCTTTTTTTTTTTTTTTTTTTTTTTTTGGAAGCCATAGCATAAAGTCAGTTGTTCACAAAGTTCCTTTGCCTTCAGTTCCGAGCACTATTCCAATAGGAAGAGCAAATCTCACTCCAAGAAAAGACAAGAAACAGTTAATATTCTCTCACCATCCTGGGTGCTTGGAGGCAAAGATACATCAGGTCTGAACAGGGAGTGTGAGACCCAGATACCGACTCTGGAGGACAGAATCTTTTCCCACAAGACCATGGCAAGAAGAGTTAAAGCCTTTATGCAGCTGCTACTGCTCTGACTTAATAGATCTCCTTACACAGACCACTTGACTCAAGATTTGTTTCCCGGCAGGGATGTTTCACCCCTTGGATATAAGGCCATTGACCAATCTTTCCCAGTCAGGAAGCTCCAGTCATCTGTTTGCAGCTATCTAATGATAAAAAGGAAGGGCACATCTTAATTAGAACATTTGAACTTGAGTTGAACTCCACAAGGACTGGTGAGGTTTAAGACACCAGCTCAGGTGCTGCTCAGTTCAGACAGCAAATGCCAAAAGGAAGTGAGAGAAAGGGAAAAGGAGAGAAAGATCCTAATAAGGACTGTGTAGACAGAAGTTTGACTCCACTTAAGGCACCCTAGTGGGCCATCACAGTTTTGGGTGACTTATCTCTTCCTGACACATGCTGGAAGCTGTTCATATGCTAGGTTTTATTTTTAAAATTTATATCCTTACAAATTACATAGATTTAAGTGATTGGTGGGGGCCTGCAAGAGGGGTGGAAGATGGGAAACAATTTATGAATGCGTTTGTGCACTAGGTTGCTCCAAAAGTCAGAACAGAATGTTCCTGCAGATCCTTCCCAAAGCATAGTTGCAGAATTACACTCTCATCGCAAAGGCCTGCCGGAGTCCCTTAGCTCTGCCAGTAGCTTTCTGAAACCCTTTGCTGCTGTCAGGCTTTGAAGCAGGAGAATTGATCACAGCAAGCCAGAGCGTAATGACAGAAATGGACTTCAGATTTAGCTAATCAGACTGCTCTCCCAGCACTATGCTGATTTACACCCAGCAGACAATTACAAAGTTCCTTCCTAATAGCAGTCAGGAGACTGACTGGTGTTCAGTCTTAAACGTTGGTTTGCTTAAAGGCTTGGTGGAAGTGAATGGAGCAACTGCAGAGCAAAAGCAGTGTCAGTGCAAAGAAACTAAAGCCCAGAGTTATGCATTAGCCCTCATTTTGAGAAGTACCGTTGGGACTGAGTCATTGCCCTCCACAGTACTGCAGCTTGAACAGAAAAACCCACCTACTTTCACAGGTCTGTCTGTAACAGCCTATTAAGCTATTTCATTTGGACCCAGAAGGCGAACCTGTTCCACATGCTTGACAGTGGATCACAGTATGGTTTTCCACATAAGGAATGTATTATTTCAGAGATGCAATTAACCAAATAAAGGGCTTCCTAATGAAGTGTCCCTTCTCTGTACCATATTGCACTGGAATCTCGATGCAATATTTAAAAGGGAATTTAAGTAGGGACCTCCCTTCTCCTCTATTCTACAGAAACAGTCTATGGTTTCCATAGAATCTATCCCAATTTATATTGCCTGAAATTGGAAGGGAATCAGGCCCACAGAGCTCATTTTAAAGGCGTCTTTATCAGCATCAGCATGTAAGATAACCTGTGCACAGGTCCCTGTCTCATTCCCACTAGTCTGGAAGAGCACGTCTGGGCTCCCCTGGTGGCAATGGAAATTCATTCTGATTAATGAGTGGAAACCCCATGAAAACCATCTCTGTAATTTTACTCAACAAATGAAACTAGCTCAACAAGGAAACCAGCTTGAGATTTCTGTATGTGTCTGGACTACTGACTGCCAAAGCTGCATCATTTTACTGAACCGCATCTGCTGCATGCAAGGCCTGCCTTCCTGATGGTGTGACTACAAAACCTAAGGCTCCATCTTCCAATGTAAAAGGTTCTGAGCCTTGCCTGTGGCTAGGCTTTCTCAGGATTGCTTAGGTAGGGCCACCTCACAGCCTTGATCAGTGAAATGACCCGTGTTCCTGAACCAAACCAATCATTAGTGGAGCAGACCTGCTGGAGACCTGCTGGAGCCAGGAGGTCTCTCTCTCTCTTTTTTTTTTTTTTTTTTTTTTTTTTTTTTTTTTTTTTTTTTTTTTTTTTTTTTTTTTTTCCCATCAGAGAAAATATACTATGACCTACAGCCAGAAGTCTGAAGAGCTGCAGCGATAACTTATGGTGACATGGTGACAATCCCTTGCAGCCACATCTGCCCTCCCTATGTGAGCAGGCTCACCTGCTCCTTTCCTCCAACTCTGGGCTTCAGGTTGATGTTGAAGACAAAACACTGCCTTCTGCCTAACTCCACAGTTCTTCAGAACATGCAGTAGCCTTTGGCCATGTAGGCTTTTGTTGTTGTTGTTTAAAAAGGTTTATCAAGAACAGCTAGTTTGAAACTAAGTGCTGCTGAAGTCCATGATTAAACTGCAAGTGACTTAACAGGGACAAGGTTGAAGCCTGCAGGCCTCATCTGCAGTACCAGTAATGAATACCAGGCACTGACTTTGATGTCACTTTGTGTGCTGATGATACAGAATCACAAAAAGAGCAGTCACTACTAAGACAAAACCCTCAAATACCTGGGTGAAGTTGTGATCATTAATCAAAGGCTTTTTTACATCCACAACAGAATGGAGATATACTGGATCCATGAACTAATCTGATATTTGAAGTTAATTAATTACATCTCCCTATAAATTTCAGTGGATCCAGGACTTGTGACAATATCCTGGGGAATGAGGGAATATGACTGCATTGCTTTCTTCCCCTTTTGTTGAAAGAAAACAACAGATTTTTAAATTAGATGTCACATATTTATTAGATGTATTGTGTAGTTTCCTTTTCTCCCTCTCCCTCCTATTAACTACTTCTCCCAGAAGTTTAAAATTTCATCCAAGACACAAATATCCTGAAAGCAATAAGTAAGTTATAATGAAGAAATTAAATACCTGAGAGCTGTGGGACAAATTACACTTTTGTTATGCTGGGGCAATCCCAGCAAGGCAGGGGGCAGAACTTGCCCATCTATCTGAAATCAAGTAGTTGAATCTACGGTATTAGAAGTTGGCTCAGCATGAACATGTTTCTTAAAGCAATTATAGATATGCCAAAGGAAATGTCCAAGGCTAGCCAAGATAATCAGCAAAGTTCCCTGAGCCAACATCCCATATTCTTCTAAGATAAACTTAAACAACATTTCTATTTATTGTTTCCCGAGTCTCTTGATAGACCCTATCAAAAGGCAAGAAGAATTAGAGGAAAGGACTACAAAACAGCTATGTAACAGTTGCAAAGGCAGCATTTTGAAACTGGATTCTCCAGTACAGTCTGTACCAGCCTGAAGAAGAAATATGTTGAAATAAATCAGAGAAACCACATTTACCAGGAGGTATCAACTGGCTTTGGGTACTGGGACAGAACTTTTTGAAGATTTCTTCCATGAAACTGCAAAGGCCAAGTGAAGAGTGGGAACAGTCACTTTTTCAGTGCCATTGTGAGCACAGTTGAGCACAACAGATGCTTCTGCTGAACAGCAATTAATGATTCTGTCTCCATTGGAGCTGCATGGCAGATACATGAGAAGTGCAGAGAAGGACTTCTCTGATAATTTTAAGGCGAGAGATAGGGATAAGTTTAAGGAGAGAGATAGGGATGTGTCCTGCAGAAGTGCACTTTTTTTTTTTTTTTTTTTTTTTTTTTTTTTTTTTTTTTTTTTTTCTGCACACCTGTGTTGGTCCCCTGCTGTAAATGAAGAATATTTCAAACTGGAGACACAGTACATTTCAACCAGGAAACACAGAATGACAGATCTGCCAAAATGTGTGACTATGCTAGTATTAAAAAAAAAAAAAAAAAAAAAAAAGATTCCCCCCTGAGTTTTAAAAGAAAGCTGCCTCACTAGAAAATTGTAGGCAATGATGTTTGTGGCATGAACCCAGCTGTACCAGTGCTGCTGTTTTCCAGGTGGGCCATTAAATCACCCACAGTTATTAAAATACCATGGCAACTTCTGCAAGTGCAGAAATGCTCAGCATAGCACTGTGGCTGAACTCCAGCTCAAGATGCTTCATCTTCCCTGCTCCTTCACTCTCCCAAATTCAACAGCACTACACTTTTCTTGCAGCACTGCTGGGGCACCAGCAGTGCCCAGGCCTGCAAAGCCGAGCTTTGAGCACCAGTGTATACTGCATCCCAACAGTTTCACTGTATATTAGATTTGGCTATATTATATTATTAATGGTGTAGCTATAATACGAATAACTGGTATCTGGGCTAACACTTTGATGCCATGCCCTGTAGGAGCATCTATAAGTATTTGTACAGAACATCTATAAATGTTTGAATTTCCTCATTTAAGAGTCAAACCTTGCTCTTCAGCCCTGGCAACAACCCAGCTTGCTTATAAATGCTGAATTCCCATACCCAGCCTTTCTGCCAGATACGGATTGGTGCCTCTGGCTGGTGCTGCCAATGGTAGATGCAAGGGAAGGGACCAGCTGAAGCTGTCTGCTAGAGAGCACCAGCACTGCCTCAAGCTCTCCTGGGGATACTGCAATCCTGCAGGAGTTCCAAGAACATGATGGATGTTTCCTTTGTCTCCCTAATTCTTCATTCCCAGTTCTTTCAGTCCCCACAATGCTGTTCACAGTAGTGCTATGGTGCAATAATGAAACATTACCACAAAACCTCCAAATGCATTTTTATATCCATAAAAATATCCATAGAGGAATTTGGAGTTGTAGTACCAGAAGCAAAATGTTGATTCACTAACAACCCAGTTAATGGCCAAGCAGCAACAAAAACAGGACTTATGTCCTCTGCACATTGGCTTCAGCCAAAGGAAATGTTATCATCCTTAGACTCAGTTTCCTCATCAGTCCTGTGACCCATTACTCCCTGAGCATATGCCAAACCACTACCTTGGAGATGAACAACCAGAATTTTCACTTTTTATGGCTAAAGGTAGCCTTTGACCACCACAAAGGATGGATGCTCTGCACAGATCCACAGTACTGCAGCAACCCCGTTAATCCTAAACAAGATGTGAATATTATCAACCATCTGCTTCCTTATCAAGCACCGCTTGTTGATTAAACATGTGATGTAGGAAACCCAAACTAAGATGTTCCATAGAGTATTTAGTAAAAAATGAGAATAAAGGCCATGCACAGCCCCTAGGGTCCCTTGCAGCAGCCATAGCTTAGGTGCTTCTCACAGACATCAACCTCTCCTTGTTGCTGGAGTGGAAACATTTTACTTCCATGGCCTGCACATTCCAGTCTCCAAATGATACTGCTACAAGCTAATTGGGGCCTCTAAAGCATTTTATTTCTTTATTGAGTAGTGAATTATAAAATAAAATAAACTGGCCCACAATACATTTTCCTCTCTCCAAATTAAATAACTCAGAAAATAGCACTCCTTGATTAGACCACACACACAAAACACTTAGCATTTTGGTTTTGTCTTTCATGTTAAGTGTGTTTGTCCAATATGGGTACTGGAAGCCTAACAGCAGCTTCTTGGTCATACTGCAGCAGGTTTATAACAGGCATGGCTCTGCCCATGCTGCAGCTTGTCATTCTTGAACAGCTACAACTTTCCATGGCAATATTAGTGATGTTTTTTCCTCATTAAAGTCTATATGCTGCTTTTGATTATGAACCCTCTGTCCAAAGGAATAAAAGGAATAATGACACAGAAATGCCCCACATATTTCTATATAACAGTGAGATGTGGTAGCAAGATTTCTTCAGGAAAGCCAGGAAAGTTTTGAGGATGAAGTGTTTCGAGAGGGATTTTTGCTTGTGAGGACATTGTTGGTGTGGCAGCGAGGAAAGAAGGACATGAGCTTTCAGGCTGGCTCTTGGGCCCTCATCTAGGTGGGTGTGCTGCAAGGCCACAGCCACAGCCGTGCAGCCAGGCCGAGGCTGGCCCAGGCACAGGCCTCAGGTGGCCTCCATTTTGCCCTGCTCCTTCTCATTGCAGACTGCAGGGGAAGGACCAGGCCAGGGGTCCATGTGCTCCCCTAGGAGAGGTCTTTGAGCAGGCTCCTCTTGGTAACAACAACTGGCACAGTACCATCTGGGCCTGGCATATGCACCAGTGCCCATCATTTACAGATTTCACAAAGGGAACTCAAATTAAACAGGAAAGCCAAACCCCCTGGGTGTCTGGGCCATGCTGGGCCTTGCGGGCCTCGCCCAGCAAATAAGTCCAGAGAGGTCCTGCAAGATATCAGTGGAAGAAATCCCACCTTTCACTGCAGCCCTCTGGCCAAAATAGACCATGCTGGACCCAAGGGCAGGCAATAAAATACACGGGTTTATTTTTTTAAAACAGCACCAGAATGAACTTTTACTTTAAATAAAACAAACAATTGCTAATGGTCCTTTCCCACCTTCAATCCCTTTGGCCTTTTTTCTCCCCTTTCCTCCTTGGTCATAGACATTTTACAAACACTTGTAAATAACCATACCCAGGCCAAACAGAGAGTCATTCTTCATCCTAAACAGGACATCACGGATAGAGAAAAAACAATGTTTGTGGCTGGAATGCATTGTATGAAGGTAGAGGGAATATAGGACTGTTTCTGTGTCTGGAAACAGATGACGAGTGTTTGTTTTTAACACAGCATGTTAGAGAACAGATTAGATGATAAAATCCTAAACAGAAGACCTTATGCTCCACCAAATCTGAAATAAACTTGGATGAGATGTCTCAGTGAACTCCATCTTCTTTTGGACTCTCACAGTATTATGAGGTCAGAGCTGTGGGGATGGATCATTTCACATCATTTGCTCAGTCAGTCACCAGGCAAGGATAAACAACCCCTGGACTGTGTGGCCTGATATGATCAGTAGTATATTTGGTACTCAGGTCTTTCAGGAGGAGTTAATATGCCATTGCTGCAGCTGTGCCTGCTCTGATCAGCCATTCATTTCTAATAGGGTACATGCAATCATCAGCCTGCCTTGCAGGAAATACATGCAGAAAGGCAAGATTTTTTGAGTTATAAGAGATTTAGGAATCTTATTTCCAGGTGTGACTTAAGATCTTTTGTTCCAGTGAAAGCAGACTCTTATTAAAAGTTGATAAGCTCTGTTTTCTTAGGTAAATTACACATTGTATTAAATGGTAATCATTAGAGCTGCATTAACATTTGTGCATTTTTCAGAAAAGCAAGACACACTGAAAAAATTAACATGGATCAACCTGGAACATCATGATCACCTTGAAGCATTTAAAAAGTTATGCTGAATTCTTCCAATGTAGGTCATTTAATTAACTGACAACACACAGTTTTGAAAGAAAGCAATGAAAAAATCAAGGCAGTCCAGCAGTATAGCTCATTGTTTTCAAAGTTGTTTGCTTGTTAGTTTTGGATGAAAAAAGTAAAAGAAAGATAATCTTTATTCCTCATTCATTAGTGGGGTTAGGTCCTGAAATTCTATTTAATAACAAATATAGTAAATCCATTGTTTTTAGACTGAGATAGATGAATTGATCTTCCGCTAAGTAGAGTTAGTTGAAATATTTTGAGCAGAGCATCCCTCCACCCCCACACTTTCTGTTATCAAAAATGGGTCTGTTTCAACATTATAAACATCCATTTCCATTGAAATGGATCATTTCCAGTGGAATTTTCCACAGAAGACACAAAACAAAGTGCAGAAGGCTCACATTTTGTTAGGACTTGACATTATGGCTAGTGTCTGCAATGTACTGTAGGAGCTTTGCAGGGATATGCTGCGCAACTCTGCCTAGCAGCGTCTCACGTGGCCCAGATAGTTTTTCAGGGCAAGGGGTGGCAAGAGGCATCCACAAGACACCATGAGCCACGGGGTACTGCAGGCACTTGTGGGAAAAGGATATGCCAAGAATAAGGTCAAACCTAAAACTAAGGCAGCTTTTCAACATTTCTAAACCCATGATTTTCTTTAAAAAATAAACTCGTTTAAGTTTTATTTAATCCGTTTGTCCCAGTTTGTTTGTTTGTCCTTAGTGCTGAAATTACATTTTTCTCATGAGAAGGACATTGTATTTTTCTGTCCCTTTAATGTCAATCATTCCACTGCCCCCAGATTTCATTGAAATATTATAGGCATAATCCTAAACAGTTTTCAAGGCTGCTCTTCATAAAAATCTTTGTTTCTTTTCTAGCTTCCTTATGTTTTCTATGCATCTGACTAATTCCTACCTACATCACAGTACTGTGTAGCAAATAAAAGTGATTCAGTTTGGTAAAGAAAATCTGAAGTCACCACCTAAAACAAACAAACAAACAAACAAACAAACAAACAAAATGTGAGGAGTAGGAGAAAGTTTAGACATCAAATAATGGCTCGTTTCTGATTTTCAAACCTTTCTGTAAGAGCTTTGCACCAGAAAATCTCTAGTCACTTTGACAATCTTAGCTTAAGCTGTTTAGATTCACATGCTTAGATTCACATGGCCCATGTTCCATCAAACTCCCTGGGTTTTATTGCTTTTCCTACAAGTTTTCTCGTATTAAAACCTTGCAGTTATCTTTTATTCAGCAAATAATTGCTATTTCCTGCTGAATCTTTCAGTTATTTTGTTGAAGCTTACTGTTGATATTGACTATAAAAGCTCTAATCTAGTTTTTGCCTACTACTGTTTCTGGAAAGGGGTGATGAGTTGATGGAAGTCGTAGTTCTCAATGACCCAGAAATTGTGTACCACTGACCATGGGGAGGAGAGAGCTAGTGGCCTGTGACAGCAACTGAAGCTAAACAAAGAGTGGCGTATGTGGCTATACTGTTCATGGAATCAGCCTTTTCTACAGTGAAACACATTAGACTGCCTCGATGCAGTGCATATAATTCACCTCCACTGATATCTTTGTATTGAGTCAAAGGTGGAAAGGGAAGGAGCAGAGGTTAGGTAGGGCCCTTGACTTAGCATCTTGAATTCCTGAATGGAAATGAAGGGGGTAGGGCATAAGGATTTCCAAAGAGGAACAGAATTCTGTTATTTTTGGCCTTCTCAGAAGTTTCCACAAAGTGAACAACTTTCAGCTGAGTAAGCGTCAGGAGCTCGGATAGGAGGCCCAGCTCCACATCAGACTTCTCAGAACGTTCACTTCTCAGGTTATTAAGTTTGGTCTTTGCCCTCTTGAGACCCGTGAAATGAATCAATGTCTCCTGCTAACCACCAAGGGATTTGCTGTCTTCATGCCTCATTGAGACATCAAAAACTAACCAGTGAGGTGAGAGTTTCTCAGTCATGGATTGCACAATATTCCAAACACTATTGCTCTATGTACAGAAATAATATCCTGAAGGCAGATCTCTTCACACTGTTGTTGATACATTTTCTAGCTGCTATTGCTCTTTAATACCCCAGTTTATACCTAAAGGGCAACATATGTAAATGCTGTCTTGCCTGCAAAATGTTGTACGGAGGTAAGCAGCTGCATTTTGGCAGGAACTATGTGAAAATGTCAAACTCCTTGGCTGGTACAGATAGTGTACAGACTGAGTCATCTGAAAAATGCCAGCATTGTACACAACAATAGATTATTGCCATTGGTGTAACTGCGGGAGAATGTGGTTGAAAATAAAGCCCCAGATCAGCCCCTAGGTATATTTTTTTCCTTAGGTGAAATGTTTCTTAGTCCTCATAGCATTAGAACTGTGCTGAAAAAGTCTAGTTAGTGTTGATATCTCCTTTGCAACCTACTGATGATGAAGCTCTGTCAGCAATTTCTCTTTGTGCCACTTGTATATCTGAAATATATTGGCAACACCATTCATCTCTGAAAAAAAAAAAAAAAAAAAAAAAAAAAAAACCACAAACAAACAAACTAAAAAAAAAAATACACAGGCTGCATAAACCAACATTACCTTCTAATATTCATACCAACTTGCTATAAGAAGCTATGAAGAAGTAACTAAATCTGCAAATTAATGACAGAATTATGAATACTGGTGTCTGGAAACAGACCAAAGGTTAACTGGGAATTTCCTCCTCCACATTAAGAGTTTCAAGTTTAGGAACAGTAACCCATTTGGTTTACTCCTTTTCATAAGCTTAGCAGAGCTGGGTGACCTTTCAGAGTGGGGTGATGGACTATGCACAATTAAACCACAGGACTATTTCCTTTAACTTTAAAAACTATCGGAAAGCACTCCATATGGATTGGTTTTCCATGGCAATTCTGCAGTGCTCCCTCATCGGTGTGTGTTGAACAGATATATTTTCTTCAGGAAACTTGTTGGCATGAGTATCTGGCCCATGATAACTCCACAAGCTATATCTAGAAGCCTTTGAGGGTTGTTAGCAGCCCATAATTTCAGTCTCCTATCTCATCCTTATCACTTATTACTTCCTTCAGAACAGAAGCTTGATTTTGGACTTGGACTTATTTCAGGACAGCCCTGTTCCCACAGTGCAGGAAGTATCTCACAACACCACCAGAATCTCAGGGCACACGCCACTGAGCTAACCTCCTAATTAATGGCCCTCTGCCACTTTGATCAGTGGCTCCACCATGAGTTTAATGCAGATATCCATCATCACATTTCTGCAGCTACACAAACGGCTCCATCTATTCCATGAAGGTGCTTGCCACATGGTTCACAGTGAGTTCAGATGGAGAGGCTCCAAACACTTGTCTGGCTTGTTTCAGGTATGCTTGCATGTCCAGTTGAAATGAGGCAAATAAGTGCATGTGTTGACATTTTAATTCATGAGCATCTGAACTCAAACGAAGTTACATATATACATACAATATATAAATGCATACAGTCTATAAATACAGCATTACTCTGGAACAGTAAGTATTACAGGTTTCTGTCTTAAGTGTCAGCAAGTGGACATTAGTAATGAAGATATGGACTTCACGCTACTTTATCTTTCATTACTTTCACCTATCAGCTACAAAGAAGCTGAGGAAAGGAAGGGGGAGGTTAAGCTGCTTTTTGCTTACATTGTCATGGCAAATCTAAATTTTTTCTGTTCATTTCCAGAAAATTATCTACACTTGTCCTGTCATTTCCCTTTCTACACTACAGTGTCTGAAAAACTCAAGCACTGGATCAGACTTGATCCAGCTGATTCTCAGTGGGATTCACCAGCTTAATAGATTGCATGGCAGCAATTATTCTGCAATTTATGACAGTGCCTAATCTAAATCTATGGGCAAGACAGCAGGAGAAATTCCCAACCACAATCAAGGCTGAAAAATCATGTTCATCTGCCAGTGACCAAGGAACAAAAAAGCTTTAGTCAATGCTGATCTTTTGCTAGAAATGTGTGGTGAACTATACAGTGTGTGATGGAGTCACAGCTTTATCTGAGTAAGCCTACATGTAGGACAGGCTTATGTCACTAAAACTTCTGCAGAAGTGGAAAAAGATATATTTTAAAAAACAAACAAACAAACAGAAAAAAGCAACAACACACACACAAACAAAACAAACAAACTATTCAAAAGTATTTTGTTTGTTTGGTAAACAAAAGACAAAAAAGAGAGAGGACGTGGAAAGAGAGAGGACCCTTCCTGAGCTTCTGATGCAGACAGAAAAATGACTGCAGACCTCAAACAGGCTGTGTGAAATGTCCCACTTCCCTCTTGGTGAGTAAAGGACTGACTTAGCTTCCAGTCCCAGAGAGGAACAGGGATTGAAGACCCAGCTTTCCCATCAACATTTAACAAGAGCAGACAAGATCTGCTCACCTAGCTGCTCCTCTACACAGTGAAGTGCTGAGCCCTCCTGTGCAGTGAACAGGCAGTGCTCACACTGAACCCGGGCTGGCAGCTCCATTAGTAGCATACAAATACCATAATGCTGTTATGATACGAGACATTTTGTGGCTGGATGCCAAAGTCTACTGGCTTACCCTTTACTGTAGTGAGGATAAGAAAAAGCTAATATTTCACTCAACCATCAAAACCAAGAATTGACCTTGATAAGTAGAGGAGTGGAATTTTTCAGATTTGAGGTAGTAATAGGCACTGACTCCATGATCACTGGTGGCATTGGGAGGTTTAAATAATCAATCTTCATAAGGCTCCTAATCTTTGCCTGACAAGCATTATATACAGTGTGTGGAATATTAATATCGCATTCAGTTCTGGACAGCTCAGTAACAGTAGTGAGAACAAATTGGAAGGAACTCCATGCAGCACAGCAAAATGATGGAGTAGCTAGAGAGACTGATTTATGTAGGGATATATCAAAAGAATTATGTGTTCTGTTTTGGCCAAAATGTGAGAGAGAAAGGATGATCTGCAGAGTGGCAGGACTGGCATCTCCATGTGTCTGAAGGGGAGGAGCTGCAGGAGGAAAAGAAACTAGTTGGAGTTTTCTCAGCATGTCCATTTAGATTCAGTGGGAAGAATTAAGCAACTGACAGTTAAAACAGAATACCAATAAAGTTAATTTTCTCTGTTGTATCCTAGATCAGTCAGCAGAAATGTCCCAGGATCTTGTGAATGTCTTGTTGAGGACTTAACATCATATTAAGAAGAGAAGAGAATATAAAGAACCAGTAAGGAGGCACTGGAAGACCAAAAAAAAAAAAAAAAAAAAAAAAAGCAATACAGAAAAAAACAAACAGCAACAACAACAAAAAAACTACGGGTCATTTCCCAGACACTGACACAGAGAGAGACAGCAAAGCTTGGCCAGGGCTGGGATGCATACTCCTTGGGTGTCATGACTCCAGGTCAAACCATGCTATCATACAAGCCTGAACCAAAGACCCAGTCTCTAGAGGACAGCAAAAACCCAAATCTTAGGCATCCAGTTCTGGGTTATGTCTAGTTTAAGGTGACTGTTTTGTATATTTTAAGGGTAAGAGAAGTGGTATGTCTGAGATAGGGACTTCTGTGTTCTGTTGATCCCTCCTTCCTGTAAATGACAGAAACATGCAGTACAGCTGTCAAAACCCCCAGTTTACCACATAGGAGTAATAGGGAGGGAGTATGCATTTCTCTTTGGCAAACTTGCTATCTGAAAACACGTGTGCAGAGGAACACTCACCAAGGGTCTGTGCTGTGTGCCAGGAGGGAGGGCTCTCTTCATCAGGACAGCAAGTTCCTCTGGAAGGGGAAGAGTGGAAATAATGTAGAAACAAGAGATCAAACAGGCCCCTTGCCCAGAAGGTGAAATTTCAGTCACTCTACTCCTGAAGGAGGATTGGGATACCCATGACCTCTGCACAGCCACCATTTGCAAGGAAACTGCATTTTCTGAGGCGGCTGTCTGAGCCAGAACATTGCTTCCCAGGTGTGGGTTGTGGTGCACCTTGCTGCTGCTGTCTGTATGCAGCTCTCTTAACAGGTACAGCCAGGTATGCAGTGAAGCCACACTGTGCAGAAAGATGCAGTCTAATCTTTTCAAATGGTTCTTTCTCATTTCAGAGGAAATTTTAAACCAAGAAAAAAGTCTTTTAAGAGTGAGCATGTTAAAAAAAATAATAATCTGCCACAGACTTTTCTGTTTCATGTTCTCAAGTATTGAGGTTAACTCTGGATTTGCTTTCATCGTACCATCAACATTAGAGAGAGGAATTGTATTTTAACCTCTGAGATGATGCATCCTGAATCCTGGTAGGTGAAGACATTGCCATGCCAGAGTGGTGCTCTCACAGAGAGCCCTCCTCTCTGTGGCATAGAGAGCTCAGCATAGTAGGAGGAAGAGGACTGAAACTTTTCACGCCTCCCTCTCTGAGACACTGACTACTGTATTGCTCTTGCCTTATCAAAATCTGCTTGTTCTTTTCCTAAAGGAGGCTGGTAGTAACTCAGTTTCCTCCCCTGCCCTTTCACACAGCAGAGCATGCCGTTCTGGACAGTTACCTCCCAAATGCTCCTTGACATATCCCCAAAAGCAGTGCTGTGATCTCCTGCCACTGTAAGCATCACAGTGATCAGCAAATATTGCTGATGAAAACAGTCCATGGCCCACACACATTCCTCTTCAGTGACAGTCAGCTCAGCTGAACCAGGCACGTACTGTACTGAGGAGGCTTGAAATTGATCCTGACACAATCATGTTCTTTTCCCACTCACAACACCAAAACATAGAAAAAGAAGCACTTTGAACCCTGGTAGAAAGAAACCTGTTGTATGGATATTTCACCCAGAGAAACTCTTCTTATTCACATAGCTAATTAAGTTAGCCAGTGTAAAGCTTGAGAAGTCCTCACTGGATTTATTTAATCAATTTACATCAACATACAGAAAAATTGTATTTAAGTGCCATACCACCATGCCCTTGCCAGTGACATGGTTAATATCACATTCTCATTAGCTCATGGAGCTGAATCCAAGGAGCTAATGCTGGACTTCGGAAAGATATCATCAACATGTTCATGGGACCGCTTATGATTAAGACCACAAAAGCCGGAATCTGTAGTGAGGAGTCTCTTGCTGTTGGGTGCAACACAATAGCAGTTAAATAAACTCAGCCATCAAGTATTTTTTTCCCCTTGCACACTCAAAGAGAAACAATAAAAGGAAAGAGAGATTGTCATGTAATTTCTTCCTCCTAGAAGCAAACCAGAAGAGGAAGCTGACCTGGATACAGACAGTCATTTAGTTAAATGAGTAGTACAGCAAAGATATTGATCTCTGTAACATTTTCTACAGTAACACTCCTACATTACTTTGCTTGCGTTACCAGCCCACAGCTTTTTGACAATTCAACCCAGGGGCTCTCTTCCTGCAGGCAGCAGCTGTAGACTCTGCAGCAGTGTTTCCCACCACCTCACTACAGAGCAGACCCTGAACCTGGACACATAGAGCCAAGTGGTACTGATTATCCACTGCAGTTGAAGTAGGATCAAAGCATCTGTGATCAAAATACAGTAGGAGTTTGCCCATAACACCATCTGTGTTGGCTGGAACATATAACCAGTCACCAACCATATATCACTTGATTTCTTGACCCGGCAATGTATCAAAGGGACATTCCTGCTAGATGAGTAGTCTCACTGATTTTAATAGGACTACTTATACATATAATATTAAGAACTGAGCCGGAGTATTTGTCAGGAGCAAACCTGAGACCTTTAGTTCATCAGCAAAGTTGGCTCATTTTGGTATGGTGATAGTGCTTAAATGGATTGATGCTGATTTGCATTAACTAGCGGATTAAAACTCAATTTACATCTTTCTTTTACTAAGAAAGAGATTAGATTTGAGACTAGTATTTGCTGTAGGCTTGAGGGTTTGACTTGTAGCTGATGTTAATTCACTTCCCCTCCTGATACACACAGCCATACTGCCTGTCTCCAGTCCCCCAGGCAGCCAGGCTTTGTGAGCTGGCAGGCTGACACTAACTGCTTCTGTCCCTGGGCTGCTAGCATTCATGCCTCAAGTGTGACCAATTTGCCTTGTGGCAATAGCAACTCTTCAGTAAGAATTACTTGTGCCAGGAGACCCATTTTGTGCCTTACGGTAGCCAGCATGAACGTTCATATATCTTGATCAAATGATCTTGGCTCCCATGTATCTTAAAACGTAGGTTAATGATATAAATACTGCAACTACCAAGGCCTTGTATGTTCTTCTTCCAGACAGATCAGAAGCACTGACTTGTGCACAAATGGTCCTGACCTTGGGGAAAGTCTCATCTGGCTCAGAACTCTTGCACTCACTAATCTTTTTATTAGCTGACTTAATTACCAGAAATCACCAGCACATCCAAGCTGCAAATATACCCCAGCTTCATCTGACCACCACTGACTGCAGTATAGGCAGTACAGATCTTTAAATCCACTGCACCGTGTAACATGTTACATTTGGCGTCCCATATTAAGGCCTTTTAAACTCTGCAGCAAGCTTTAAAACAATCACATTTCCTCGGGGCTGCCAGAAGCAAACGTAAATACAGGAGTTCAAAAGAAGAATCCAGTTTTCACAGCTGCATCTTAGCTAAATTAAAAAAAAAAAAAAAATGAAGAAGAAGAAAAGGAAGAAAGACAAACTGACCTAAAAGCTTTTGGAAAAACAGACCAGGGCAGACAAAAGTAATTGTTCTAAAGCTGTTCTGGGTGTTTTAGGAACTCTATCATTTCCAGATTTGAAAGACTTTTTTTTTTTTTTTTTTTTTTTTTTTTTTTCTCTAAGAAAGCATCATTTTGAAGTCACACAGGAGTTAAAAACATCTTGGTTAAAACTAGTATCAGAGCTTCAATATGCAATAAAAATATAGCACAGTTAGAAAAACATGCCATTTTGGCTATAGCGTATGACTAATTGATTTTTGAGCATTGCCTAATTGTGTGACACTGGTTAACCAAACAACAACGCATTTTTTCACAGGATCCAATATTAGCTCAGACCATTCTGTGACCTCCCCCTGTTGAGAGACACATCGTATTTTTGACCATAAATCTAATGGGGTAAGGGCTGGAGGAGAGATTCCTGCTTTGTTTTTACATTTTAACTGAGGTTAAAAAATTCTAACTGATGTCGTTTATATAGGGAGTAATATATTTTAGTGAGAGCTGTGGCTTGGAGAAGCACGGATACCAAAACTCTACTGCTGAGCTTTCTGTTTATTTAGACACAGCAATGGTTTAGATTTGTGAGTAGAGTTGTGCTTAAGTCATGGTTAAATTCATTTTTGATGGCTTCACTGAACTGGAGGACCTAGGAAAAACATACAAACAAACAAAAAAACCAACTATTAGAGAAACTTTGTATTAAAAAGGATTTTGAATGCCTTCAGAATACACTTCAGGTGCTCAAAATACTTCTCTGCTTCCCCTCTATTATGGATGCTGAGCAAAGCATATCATCTTATGCGAAACAACTTCTGCTGAAAAATGTATATTTATGCTAACTAAAACCTGTATAAATTTATATTAACTAAATTTTGGAAAAGAAAATCTTAAGATTAATATTTTGCTTTTTTTCAGTAAAAATATAAAATACAGGTTTTTACTTTTAAAAACTGCTACTGGTCCCTTTAAATATGAATTTCTTTTTAAAGAAAAAAATCAAGAGAACAAATTAAAAGAAAACATTTTTCAACAGGAATAATTTTTACACATTTTAGTGGGAAAATTAAAAATAATCATAAACACTTCAACATAATTTGAAAACATATTTTTTTCTGTTTGGTCAGCCAGCTAAGAAGTGGATGTTCCTATTTCCATGAGTGAGATGCTGATAGGATTTAAAGTGTCTTTTTCTTGTGTGTGCGTGCCAGGGAACTAACCTGCCAAATTTCAAAACAGTTTTATGCTCTACTCCATAGCTCTGTGTTGACATTCCGCTGAGGAGAGATGGGCAAGTTAGTGCTTGCAATCTGAGTATGGAATGGGATTTTGGTCTATTTTTGGCAGCTACTTTCTAACAAAATAGGTATTTTATAGCACATTTGCCATATCAACTTGAAGCACGTTCTTTGGTTTATTTGAGGCTGAGCATTTGCAGCAAGCAGCTAGTTACCTGAGCACTACTGCAGAGCTACTGACAGGGGAATATCTTTGGTGGAAGAAAAGGGTTTTCTGTTTAGGGAAATACCACTGTTCTTGTTCATAAGTGTCTGTGCAAAAATAACATTTGCACATGTAGTGGTTCTGTCACTGTGCTTAACTTCTTTTATTTATTTTATTTATTGCTGATAAGAAGTCTGAAAAAGTGGCAGAAGTAATTGATGCACTGTAATGCAAATTCCTATCTCACAAGCTGGTGGGTAAATAAAAAATCATCCTCATGACTAGCAGAAAAACAATCAGAAACAAAAATCTGAAAGAAAACAAAACAAAAAAAAAAGAAAAAGAAAGAGAGAAGGAAGGAAGAAAAAAAATGTCATCAGGGACCACTATGTTGGTCACGGATTGACTATGGCCATGACAGTAAGTAACACGACTGTATGCATTTAACCAAATAAATTCTCTGAGGAGAATAGTCCAAAACATTGGAACAAAATGAAATTCAAGACTGTCCATATTTCATATTTGATTGCTTTGCCATGTGTTCCTCTGCTTTGTTCTCTGTGAGGGTGTGTGTGCATGTGGATCCTCACTACTCATGATGAAACTGGACTGTGAAGATGAAGGGTGCGTTCCTGAAATGGTTTGTGGGAAACTGGCTCCCCATCACGTTACTGAAAGCTACCTGGCCACATCCCAGGTCCTGACTTGGAAACATGCCTTAAGGAGTCTTCTTGGCTTCTTCCCAATTATTTCCCTCAGTGGTAATGAAGAAGAAAAAAGAATAGCGATGTGCTGAACATAAGGTGCACTCTGCCCATCAGCATTGGCTGCAGCACTCACGGCACGAACTTCAGCAGAATGCAATGTAATGGTCTGATCCAACTGGGAACAGACAATAAAACTCCACTGCAAACACTTGTACAAATAGAACTTTTTCTGATGAAATTGAAACCATATTTTGACTTGCCATTAGAAAAACAAATCTGAAGAGATAGTTATATATTGAATAACCTGAGAGCTTTTCAGAGCCAAGAAATCAGCTGCTGGCTTGAAGAATTAGATGGCAATGTGAAACATGCTGACCCGTGCTGATTCTCTGAGCTCTCTGTGCTCAGCAGCATGTTCGTTTTGCAATATTCATCACAACCATTAAGGCCTTCCTGGGACCAACAGGTAAAAAACTAATCCTTTTGCCTCAAAAGCATGTTTTTTATCAAACAGAAGAATTTCCAGGAACTATCAGCAATATAGGACAAATTACATGAAGATATGCCTTCTGATGTTGCCAGGAGACCATGGTGACACAGTGTCAGCAGACAAGTGCCTTGTACTGTACACAGTTCACACAAATCAGGAGCACGCTTCACTGGTGTTAGCTACGTGCTTCTCTCCAGGGATGTCATTTTTGCCTGCAGTTTACTGGATGGCAAAAAGTACCTCTGACCACAATGCAAGTGATGTGCAGGAGAAGAGTGGTATGCTGGAGCAGCTGTCTCTCACCAGACCATGTCTGGTTTTACCCT
Source organism: Aythya marila (assembly GCF_965140915.1). Lineage (NCBI taxonomy): Eukaryota > Metazoa > Chordata > Aves > Anseriformes > Anatidae > Aythya > Aythya marila. Next base: position 18,106,477 of record NC_139048.1, on the reverse strand, counting down.
TTATGTCTACAGATAGCAACTTCCAGGGTCTGGAGTTGATGCTGCCCCGAAGAACCTTTTCTTAGTCAAGAAGAAGTTATGAAATGCAGAAGTGACCTTCTGAGCATCTCAGAGACTTCTGCTAGCAAAGAGGGCACCCAGGTCTCAATCCTGCTTGCTGTGATTTGCACATAATGCATCTCCTGTGAATGACAGTGCAAGCACCTTTGCCAAGAGCCATAAAGTATGAGAACAGTACATTAACATCTCATTAAATACATATACTGGGTATCTTAAACACCCTGCTCAAAAGGAAGTGTGTAAGATGTGTCACATTATTCAAACATTATCCAAATCTCTTTGATGAGGTGTGACTGCCTGCAAATGGAGCAAGAACAAAGCCTCCAAGGAGTTCCAATATTGCTGTGTTTTTGTATTGCAGTAGCACCTAAAGGCCCTGAATGCAATCCAGTCCTTGCTGGAAAAGCTCACTTACCATCACAGAGAAGACAAAGGTACAGGGGGAACTGAGAAATTGAGAAGTGAAATGACATCACAAAGATTACAGCATATGTACAAGTAGAGGCAAAAAGAGAATCCAGACCTCAGGATTCCCATCCCAGGGTGCTGGTGACTGGCTGAGATTAGCACATTGCTTAGCCAGGTCTGCTGGTCTTTGTTTTTGTCGCTGCTCTACGCCCATTATAATCAGAGCTATGTACTTTCATAATAGCTTATCATGAGCGGAGTCCAAGAACTCCAAGGCAGTGAGAAATGCTCAGCAACAGATTGCTAGTCTGTAACAGCCAGCCAGGGCATCAGATATCCCTTGTGATCATGATTTCAGATATACATCCATACTTTCTGCAGGTTGCTTCCACTGAGATCTAAAGATTTTATCTAAGTCGGGTCCTTACATGAAGTAACATAGAAACTTACTGACCCTGACCATAGCCCAGGAGTTATATTAATTGTTAATGAGATGCCATGACAGCTCATGCAAGTCTTTCCATTGCGTTTCATTACAAAGATAAATGCATGCACCAGGTCACTTTGCATTGTAAAGGATTAGGAGAACGTAAGATCGTGAATACTCATGGTCTGAGCCTGATCACCTTCCAGAAAGCCTGACAACCTTCTCCTCAGCTGATCCTTCCCTTGTTGCCTAGATGTAAGTTTGTGCCAATCCTCCCAGGAACCTGACTTGCTAGAAGGAGGGTGGTGTTTACAGACACCCTTGAAATACAGTCTAGTACAGTGTCAGTGGAGCCCATTGCTGGCAGTAGTGATATTCCCTGTGCACAGTTCTTTTTCAGCATTTGTCCACAGGTGGAACAGTTGCCAAAAGGGGATTTCCACTGATGACTCTCCTGTCTCCTATTTGTGTCCAATACGATTATTTATCCCTCTCCAGTGAGTATGTGTGGTTGGCTTAAGAGCTTGGAAAGAGTCTTCCAGTGGGCGATGGCCAAAATCATTGACAAGAAACAAACACTACCAGCAGGCCTGAATTTTAATAACTTGCACTGACCACCAGGAACCCCAGGGTAGTGCATTTCTGAAACACTTGTTGCTCCCATTCACATCAGATGTGCTCTGCCTCTCCTGAGCAGGCTCACACGATTGTCGTTCCTGCAAACCTAGGAAAACAGGTCTGTAGCCTGGGGACTGTCAGATAAGCTGGAAAACATGCAGGCCAACTTAGCATCACTTCCCCACCTCCTTAAAAAAATGCTGAGGCTTGAGTAGCTACCATGGGAAGATCACAGCCAGAGCCAGTCCTCCACACTCCATGTGCCGCAGCACAGCCCATCCCATGAGAAGAGGGGCAGTAGTGCACATTCAAAGACAACAGCTCTAGATGAGAGGACATATCTCTTGCCACATGTTTATTAATGCCGTTTTTAAAAAATTGACCTACCTGTGTATTAGGTTTGGCCCACAAGTTTTGCCTAAGAAAAGGTGGGTGTGAAGACAAGTGGATTGCAGGCCCTGGTGTCTGGTCCTGCACCTGCCCCAGACAGCGTTCCCCTCTGTGTCAGGTTGGATGATTGCATGGTGGAAGGACAAAGGAATACAACACATGTGCAGGATATGTATAACACATGTGCATACCTATTCTCCCTCCTGACTGCTTTGCAGCACCAATGTTTCTCTCCAGCTCTGGGCACCCAGAAATCCCTGCTGTGAGCAGCAGCCAGACATGATTTTACCAATGTCAGAGAGAAGAAAAACTAATTGATTAGCGATAGGACATAAAGCTGGTGTACCAGATTCTTAGCCTGTCTGTGCTGCACCTTCAGGATCTCCCCTAACCCAGCTGAATCAGACTCACTGGCTCTGCAGTGGGTAAAATGGGAAACGTGGCTCCAAGTACATTCCTAAGGTGCTCGTTGCAATCTGCAGTTCATGCCCTCCATGCAGCTTGGAGTGGTAAAATTCCCTGTATCTGCTTCTGTCAGCCAAAAGTAAGAGCAGTAACAGCCATCAAATGCTGTTAATAGACTGCAAAATGTCAATACACTTGAACAAAGAAGGCAACTTTGGCCTTAGTCCACCTTATGTCTGGATGCCAGCAGTTCTCTGTGTTTCCTGATGGGAAGCCTGAGTTAGCTTAAACATATCATAAACAACTGACTGGTGTTATTAAAAGAGCTTGGCAAACATCTCAGCTATCATTCAGCAATCACTAGTGCCAACATCTCTGACAGAGGACTGCATCCTTTGAAGCACGAGCTTTGAGTGATCAGCTTTACATGAAACAAGCTACAGAGCAGAGCAACTGATTCAGCTGGCTTGCAGAGGCACTTGCAGAGGCCCAGTGCCCCATCCTGGCCAAACAGATGTGCGAGGCCAACCTGCATCCATATGGTTCTATGGCTCCTTCCTGGGAGCTTCCAAAATGCAGGAGGCCAGTACACTTCTTACAGATGTCCTGTATATTCCTGCTTTGCCATTCACTTTACAAGCTGAAGCTGGAGCAAAATGCATCACAGAGTGAGTGGATCATTGCAGAGGGACCTCAGGTATCAGGTCTACCCACTAGCTTCTCTGCACCACTTAAAGTTGTGGATATCGTTGCAGCCTAGCAATGTAGTTTGACTTTCATGAGTCAAATAGTCTGAGTTCTTCTGTGGGATTCTTCCGGCTATAAACCAAACAGGTTTTAAAGGCCTTCATGATGCTGGAAGATGTTCTTCCTTCCTATGTCTTGATCTAACAGGGTCTAAAAATGGTGGTGTCCAGACCTTGATGAAAACAAACAAGCAAAAAAAAAACCAAAACAAACAACAACAACAACAACCACCACAAAACACAAGAACAAAACAAAACAAAAAAGCAACCTTTGGCAAAAAGGTTTTGGAGAACTCAGAGCTGTGATTCATCCAAAGATGACCATTCGTGGCTTCCTGGTTGAGTTCTTTTTTGGTCTATTTCTTAAGTAAAAATGGGTCTTGAGTCTTCTGGGATGTTTTTGATGTACAACTTCTCTTCATTGTTCTGTTTATTATTTAAATAAAAATCAAATCATTAATCAATCAAAATTGCCTGTCCAGTCACAAGAGTTGATCCGGAAATCTTCATCTCTCCATGTGGCCTCTTAAACCACAGCAAGCTACCAGAGTTTAAAGCTGACTGCTTCCAGTACCACAGCAATCAATCCCTCCTGCATTTAACCGTGGTTATTTTGTAACAAACCATGACATGAGCACATTCCATCCTTATAAAATAATTGACTTCTCCATATCTCAGATGAGGTTTCGTCTTCCCAGCCTGACCCCATCTGACAAATACAGCGGTTCTACTTAAAACAGCAGGTCCAGGGTAGCTAATGCAAAGCACTGCAATTAAGTGGGAGCAGCCTGATTAAAATGTTGTCCTTAATTATGTGCGATGACAAGAAAAAAACATTTTTATAGATTCTCTTTGTGACAGGGCCCAGACTGCCTTGCCAAAGCCCTAATGCTAGACAGCAGGAAACTTGGCCCAGAACCAAAAATTCAGCAGACACTTCCTTTAGACAGCACTTGGTGCAGAAAGCAATCTGTCCTTCCCCATGTATATTTTAGGCAGACAGGCCGAAAGTCAACACAATCTTGAACAAATCCGGGGACTGGTGTAGAAACTCATGTTATCTTCAGACAAGCCTAACCCCCAGGTCAGCAGGAGTCTAGAGTACAGGGTCAGAGTGGGACTAATGCTTGTAAATATGGACCCCATTAAACTTACAGCATTGTTTACATCAATCTGCTTCATTCATGAAATGATGATGCTGCCAAACTTCCCTTGCTTTTTTTTTTTTTTTTTTTTTTTTTTTGAGAGATGGGCAAGGCATCTTGGGCAATAGGCCAAAGGCCCCTGAGGCACAAATTAGTTTTGATAGATTAGAAACAAGATGAATCTCCATGGGATGGTATTAAAGAATCTTTTATAATGTGCAAAGCGGCCTTTTAACTTCCCAGGAGACATCCCTATCTCTCCATGCTAGTCCAAGCAAAAAGCTTTCAGCATTAATAACACCTGGAGATCTCCACTGATCTGACAGCTCAAGCAGAACAGCTTGGCAAGGGTTTTCTGAACTCCTCAAGTACCCCATTTGGGTCAGATGCTGAGGTGCTCTGGACAAAATTACCTCTGTCCAAAACTAGCAGGCACTCTCAGTGCTGGGCACTTCACAACTTTATGGCCTTGGTTTCCAAGATGCATTTGCCAAAACACTAGCTGCTTTATCTGAAATATCCATCACACCAAGATCTTTCAGTATTTCTTAACAAGTTAATAACATTTAATTACTGCAAGGTTGGCTGTTTCAATACCAATGTATTTGTTTATCTTGCTGAGATGTGAAATAGCAGAGTCAATTAACTAGATGAAAACTGGCAAAGCAACATTTTCCTGGGTTTAAAAGAGCCTTGTGCTTACTGCCCAGGTGCTGCCAGGACAGCTTTCCTCCAGCTGGTCCTCACAGGCTGAAGAGAAACCTCAGATCCATGACACAGACCTGAGATTAGGGTCTTCTTAGAGCCCTTCGCTGCCATCTTCTTGCACCACAGTTCCTCAGGGAGGTGCTTGTGCTGGGAGACGTTGCCCCTCACTGGCAAACAGCAGGGCAGGAGGTGCAACCTCCAAGACTGAGGGACCAAAGTAGCACACAGCTGTCTTCACCACCTGCAAGCCCTTGGCCTGTGACTCACTTCAAACAGTAAAGACCAGTGACAAACACTTGTGGCATCTCAGAATGAAATTTCCTTGAGACTCACACATGCAGAAGCATGCAGCCAACAGTCAGACTGACCCAACATCCTAAGCATGCTTCAGCAGAGGAGTAATTCTCTGGGGTGCTGGAAGCGTGATCAGTTTTTCTTGCTAAGATGACACACCCTTCAGAATTACAATAGATGGAAAGGCAGGAATATGTAGCTAAGATCAAAAGGCAAGCAATACACGAGTCTGTACAAGGGATAGAATAGAAAATAAGGTCTATAATGTGTTGTTATAGAAAATCAACAGTACTACCTTTCCTGGATACTGTAGTGTGGGCAGAGGGGAGAGACATAAGTGTTCATACTGAGCATTTTTTCCATACTCAGGCAAATAATTTGAATGCATAACTTTTATCCTGAAAGAATTGTTTACAAAGGTCTTCCCATAGGTTCCCTAAGAACTACTCTTTGGTCATCTGGAATTTTTTTTTTTTTTATTGCAGGCATAAATATAATGTATTCACTATATGAAATAAGCATCATTTTGAACCCATAAAACTGGACACATTCATTTTTAAATGATAAAATGTAGCTCTATTGATTCTTTTTTCAGTTGTTCTAGATTAAAAAAATGGAATGTGTCTTTCACCATAAGTTGTTGTAGCCCGAATCATTTTCATCATTCTGATGAAAACAGTGCAAATTTCCAGCCAGTTCTAATGAGCATTCCTGCTTACTTGTCTCAAAAAAAGTCTTCCATGCCCAGACTTTGTATAATTCTAATGAAAATAATGAAGGAACTAGAAGTGAAGTCTGTGAGAAGAGACTGTTAAACTTTTTTTTTTTTTCCCCAGGAAGAGGAGAAATAGAAAATAGATGATAAAACTGTATGAGCAATGAAAGTGTCAGGGAAGGCAGACTGGGAAATGTGGATCCCCTTGGTCACATTATTAAAAAAAAAAAAAAAAGAGGCAATTCAGTAAAAACAAATTCAAAGCCAGTAAAAGGATATGCTTTCCCTTTGAATTTTATTTTTGCATAGTGGAATTTGTTTCCAGACAATATCAGAGGGAGAGAACTGAGAAAGAGAGCAGACATTTATGGAGATAACAGTAGTACCTAAACTAGCAGTGGGTATTGACAACATACATTTTGAAAGGAACGCTCAGTCCTAAAGAAAGAAGGTTAAAGATGAGCCTTAATGACTAAAGGAGAACTAGGTGCTGGCTATTACGGGTGAAAGAAAAACTCAAGGAGAACAGCCTTGGTCTACTTCAGCCTGGGAGCCACAACAATCCTTTGAATCCATACACAGGACAGCAGTCATCAAGGGCCAACAAAACATTGCATTTCCATGGCACTTCTATAGATAGGTACAGTTATTAGTTTTCTCATCATTTCCAAATTTGAAAATCTTTGAAAATCTTTTTTCACTTAGAATAGAGTGGGGAAAAAAAAAAAAAAAAAAAAAAAAAAAAAAAAAAAAAAAAAAAAACGACAATGCTTTTTTCAGTGAGCTATGCATTCAGGGAAAAAAAAAAAAAAAGAAAAATCCCCTTTTAAGGAAAAAATTGAATGTTCTCCTATATATTTATTCTTATGTTACTTTTATTATTTTTACATCATTTCTTGAGACACAGCCATTCTAGTCTTCACTGGGAATCATTTTAAAATATTTTAAACAATAGCTGCTCACGCAGTTTATGAGCACTTTTTGTTCCAAATGCTAAAATATACTAACACTGGTAGAAGACATAAACCAGAGAAGACAGGAAGTTTCAATCATTGCCGAGTAACAGCTGCCCTTATTTGTTTAAGAATAAAATAAAATTTAAAAATAAAAATATATTTTTCCCACAGCTATTATAGCAGGTATTATAACATAACTATCACATTCTATGCTGTCCATTATGTCATGTATCATCTCACTTGGTGAAGGGACTGTGTGCTTGTGTCCACTTTCCCATTTGCTTCATCTCCCCACACACATCCTTCATTTTCATCCCAGAACGTATCAACTGCCCCAACACTTCTACAATAGGTTATGACATGCCAGTTAGAAGATTGAATAACACAGGAATGTCAGCAAATAACTCAGACAGGAAAGATTATTGATTTTTTTTTTCTTTTCCTGTGGAAAAAGAAGTGTTAGAAATATTGGTGAGAAAAGTCACCATCACTACTGATAGTGAAAAAAAAAGAAAAGGACTCAAAATGACATCTTTTGAGGGAAAATTCACTTCAGCTAAAATATCCTGAGCAGCTCCAGTCAATGCTGATTAAGAGTAAGGTCTGTTGCAAGACTCAGCTATGTATAAAAGCCAAGAGTGACTTAATGGAAAGGATAGACTAGAGGCATTCATCTGAGTTCATAAATACAGTGCAAATCACTGAACGATTCAGAAGCAGATCATGGCTTTTATTTGGGAAAGTCTGCAAGCACTCCAACAGCCAGTAGATGTTTGGGCAGTCAGTCCAGTTAATTGCAGTGTATTTTCATACAGAACAACAAACTTAAAGAACCCAGGAGACAACTGGGGAAAGCTCACCACTGATTTGGCTTTTAGGCATGCCCAAAGATTTCTGCTTGTCTTGGAGAATGCCTGGTCCTTCCTGACCAGGAAATCCTGGATTCATCTGTTTTGCAGCAGCAAGAGGGAGTGCAGCTTTTTCTCCTCCAGGAATGATGCATGGATCAGACTAGTCCTTGTGGAGAAGTCAAGAGACTTCTACCACATCAGTGCTGCGTGGCCCCCTCAGATCTAATATACTGCAGATTACAGGAGATCCAGCCCCTTGTTTCTTATAATTCAGCTTGTATTTGGCATGTTTTCTCTACGTATATTGGATCCTTGCCAGTCTCCAGTTTAAAACCTCAGTGAAGCAATTTGTTAGGAAAGCATTTTGCTCTCCATGCCCTCAGGCAGGCCCAGCATTACAGAATAGCAGGCGCTTGTGCGGCTTCACAGCACTTCAGCTTCATACCTGCTCTGCAGCTCAGCCATCAGGACTGAGCCCTGGCCAGCTGGCCACGTTTGAGGGGCTGCACAGTCCCACCTCACAGCTGGGATCCTTCCACACCCTCCTGTCTCTAGAGGTGGGCTCCACATCACAGCACAGGAAAGAGGAGATCTGCATCTGCACCTGTGTCTGTGCCCTGTCCCTGGGAGTGCACACGTGATGTTCTGGTTGTGAAAGTTGCTTCCCTTCAGTTCACTCCCTTGGTCAGCTTTTTCATAATTTTCAGCATGGTGACAAAGAGGAAAATTCCTGGGGGCAGCTCAGAGCAGCAAATAACAGCTCAGCCTGGCTGCTCTTCTCCATGCTGAATCATCCCCTCTGTTAATACCCAAGAAACTTCATCAGTCACTTGCCTTCACATTTCTTTCTTTTTCCATGGACATTAACTATGTTTTATAGGTCCTGTATCTTCTTCCTCCTCAGCCTAGGTTCCTGTGGTTGTTCAATATTCTCTTCCAACAAATGTGGGAAATTCAGCCAGGCTTTAAATGTCTACTTCCCCTGTTTGGTTCTTTTCAAAAATCTCTGTTTATTCCCAGTTTATATCTTGCTTTTGGTCCTCTGTGAGCTTTGGACAATACTTCAACCCTTGAAAAAAAATAAATAAAAATGAGGTATTTACTTCCTGCATGATAGTCAACAATTCCAATTATGAGGAGAGAAAGGTTTCCAAGTTTTTGTACCTAAGTTCCTCTCTTTGCAATTATGACCCCACTGCTGCTCCTACTTCTCACAACATCTAGGTTAGAAAATACAGAGAAAAGGAAATGGCAGAAAAAAAAAAAAAAAAAAAAAAAAAGAGAAAGTTCATTGATTCACAGACTTTCAGAAAAGAGAGGCTTGAGACCTTGTAGTCTCAGCCTCTCCAAGGAATGATAGAGTTTCTAGTCATTCCTGGTGTGGCTTACAAGTTATATTTGGCTGGAGTGTATCTTTCAGGAAAGCATCCAGTTTGTATTTGAAGATATCAAGGGATAGAAAATTTCTTTTTTGGGGGTCTTTTTTTTTTGTCCTTTTTTTTTTTTTCTTTTCCTGGTGGTTCATCACTGTCTGTCAAAAGCTAGCAGATTAGAAAGAGAATCCAAGTCCTGATGTGGTAACCTGCAGGATAAGAGGAAGCTATCATGTTGCTTGTGCATCAGCTGTGGCTGTGTGAGTTCAGTGCTACAGCTCTGCCCTCACAGATTGCATTTCAAGGTTACTTACTCTCAGCTCATACTTCAGCTTGGATGTTAACTCTCCCCCATCAATCACTCAGAGATATATGGGCTTTTTGTTTTCCATGAGATTAGATAAGTGTAACTGACTATGCTGTGGCAGACAAAGCTCTCCAGAAAAAAAGGTTTGAAAAGCCTCATACTGTGCTATCCAAATTATCCTAATTACCTAATTATCCTTATCACCACAGCTAATTAGGCCAGCTATAAAGCTAAACCCATAAACAGACCACAGGCTATAAAAGCCTGCAGGCAGGAGAGCCCTTGCAGAGGTACTAAGAAGAACAAGTGGGTGTGGGAACGCTTTTATTTGAAGAGCTGGCAGAAGACAAGAGCCTGCAGCAAATAACCCTAACATCTCAGCCTGCTGAGAGCACTGACAGACTACAAAAGCCATGGGAGTGTCAGCAAGTCTATATCTACAATAGTCAATTTTTAACAGCTTGCAAGGACTAAGACATGAAAATTCAAATCTATTTTTCCCACCATGGTCCCTTAAATCTCAGTCTTCCTCCTGAAAGCCTTCTCTTCCCAGAAAGGAGAAGTGAAGGCTGAGCATGGTATGAAAGCACCTTTGCTCCTGAAGGCTCATCCTTTGACAGAGTGAGGATGCAAATTAATGGTCTTTAGACTAGGTCCCCCTGTGCATCAACACCTCTCTTGAAGGCCACTTCAGTTCCCACATCCTAATGCAAAAGGTTTTTTTTTTTTTTTTTTTTTCCCAAGGTGTGAAGTGTGTCAGAAAAGGTTTCCTGCCTGCTAAGATGAAAGCTTTTACAGCAAGGTGAAAGTCAGTGGTGTTATTTATTGCTCACTTCTGGCTCTCAGCAACAGCAGGTTTGGCTGTCGGGGAGGCCATATGTAAACATTTTGACAGGGTGCAACGTCTGTCCCTTTTAGCAGCCATTTGGGAAGGGAAAGGGGGTCTGTCACTGCCTCTGGCACTCACCCTCACTTGGAAGAATTAGTTCCTTGTAAATAAAAGCCTGTGCTTTTTCCTGCTGAGGTAGGTCCCCATTGTCTGATATTTGATTTCCTGTAAATGGACTTCCACTGCTCTTGGAACACTTAAATAAAACCAGAAATAGTTCTGAGCAGGGCTGTGTACACACAGTTGAATGGCAACCCAACTGAGTCATCTTTTTTTTCATGAAGCTACCAGAGCTTGCCTTCCCTCTTTCAGAGGCCCTGTTTGACTGATTACAGCCATCACCTCATGTACATTTCCTGCCAGGGATAAATCATAGCATATAACCAAAACCAGGCAGAAGCGGCAGGCAGCTTCTCAGAGCACAAGCACATCACCAGCCTTGCAGCTGATGGAGAGGGGCACGCTCCTTGCCAAGTGACAGCCCCCATCTCCTGCACTGACGTTAGAGTGGGTGTTTCTGCTGCAAACACATATCTTGGTTAAGGTACCTTGCTTGTTCTTCGCAGAAATTATGTCGCTTTATTCCTTAGCTAGTATTTGTCCACATGTGTAGCTTTCCCAGCTGGCACGCACATTTCAAATACCCATTATGCAGTAGCCTTTTGATAGTAGTAGTTACAGGCTAAGAACTGACGTACCTCTCCTCTCGTAACCTTAATAGCCACATATCAAGTAATAGCTCCAGAATTGCTAAGAACCAGAAAAAAAAAAAAGTCTGTTTGGAAGTAATAAAATGCACATTGCCATGGGCCTCCCAGTTCATGCACCTGCTGGCACAGACACGGTCAGTAAAGGGAAGCTTGTAATAACACAAAAGCTTGGAATTCAGGGGACTTAAAGCCGAACAAATCATTGGAGAGGGAGGTTTGCATTGCAAAGAAATAAGCTTAAAAGGCCCAGAAAGCCACAAATGCTGATTGTTCCTAGATTCTGCTCCATTTTACTAACTTAACGTGAATTAGCTGAGGTTACAAGGTTAATCTCCACAATGTTTACCACTTTCCTAACTAAATAGAGGGGGGCACAAGCAGAATGAGTTAGGTTTCAGAGCTGCAGCACCCTTTCTGTGCCTCTTCTTGGGAGGTACTGGAAGTTGAAAATCACCTGTGGGAGAGCAGGGAACTCAGCACCCTCCAGGCAGCACCCAGCACAGGTCTGGATTGCTCCTGGCAGATTCTGGCTGCACGAGGCTTGTAGTTTTTCTTGCAGCCACGTATGTAGCTGGATGGCTATAGTTTCCACATCTCCTGTCAACTAAATCTCTTGCACCTGCTACAGATGAAGTATATTTGATCAGCACCTTTCCTGACCAGAGAGACGGAAAAACCTTAGCACAGATCAAACTCTTCAATTTTTATTTATTTATTTTTAACCAAAATCAACAGGGTTGAAGGCTGAGAGGAGGATGCTGGGAGGAGGCAGAATATTGGCTGCATGTAGCTGAGGCAGCAGTTGAGCAAAGCATAGCTCTCTTATTATCCTAACCCTAATTCTTCAGTCTCTGCTGGACTCTGGCTGTGTGATCAATGACTGCTGGAGGTTTTCTGCTGGGCTGCTTTCCCTGGATAACTTCCAGAGCAGGGAAAGGGTAAAGATGCTCAGTCATGCCTAGGCACTCAATGAAGATAAGTAGCCACATGAGTTATCTGTCTCTGGGCTGGTCAGGAAGAGAAGCTGTTCACATAGTGGCTGCAGATTGTTCCTGCAAACCTAGCTTGTTTCCCAGCATAATTACTTTAGAAGCAATCTACTTGAGCCAGATTTTATGTAGTTTGAACATGAAGCCCCAGTTTGTTTGAGGGATTGCTCTGTCTCTGCAGACCCTTAATCACATTATCCCTAGTTTCCATTCCCAGTTTTGCCCCAGGCCCTACCAAATTTGAAGACAATTTCCCCAGCCACATGCCTTGAGAGAAGTCTGAGTATTAAAATCTGCTCCTGGCTAAAAGAGGGGGCAGAGGAGCCTTCTGGCCAAATGACCCCAGGAAGCAGAGCTAAGGATGTCATTGGAGCTACAGTGGAACAAGAGCATTGTGAGGAAGGTTGGTGCCTCCGGTTAAATCTGCACCAATATTGTCATGGTCATAGAATAAAAATATCTGCCAAAAAAAAAAAAAAAAAGAGAAGAATACTTTGATAAAGTCCAGCTGTTTCATTTTATTTTTTTTCCAGACAGAACTACTGTTTCTTCATGACCACTATAGTTTGTTTCCACTTTCATCTAAATTTATTTGAAAACAGGGAGAAATAAAGCTTTGGAATGAAACTTTAGTTCAGGGAACATTTCAAATGGCACGCCATGAAACAAACAAACAAACAAAACCAAAACACTTTATTTCTTATACTATTCTAAAAATACTTTGTTTTCATCTATAAATCAAAAAAGCAGTTGTTACAGTTCTGGGCCTGAGTCCATTAACCCAGAGCAATATTTACCAGTCTCTCAGTCTATCCTCTCAGTCCTATAATGGTTTTAAAGGTGTTAAAACCATTTAATTCCTTTTTTTTTTTTTTTTTCCCTCCTCTGAAAAGGTTTCTAAAATGCACAGGTGGATTTTAGAGCACTTAAATGCTAGCAATTAAAGCTTTGCTCCTGGACCAAACTGCTCCAAGGACTCAAAGGAGAGCAGTGGGAGAGCACTAAGTACAGGCAGAACACATGGTTAGCAAGGGACCGAGGGGTGATTCAGGGTCAGCAGTCATGGCACAGCACCTGCATCCAACCCCTTCCTCCTAACACCAACTGCCTGCAAATGTCCTGCCTTGCAGAGAGAGTCTGGTTCTGCTGAACTTCTCTCATTCCCTTTCAGCAACCTATTTTTAAATTTCAGACTTTACCCTGGATATGGAATTACAGCTTTTCCAGATAATGAACTAAGGTGAATTAAAAAGAATATGAAATAAAACATGTTGATTTCACATCATAGTTTGAAGGAGTTAGGTGCATATCTCACCCATGTTTGCCAAAAAATAAAAAATAAAACAAACCAAAACAAATAAACCCACCAGATTTGGATCAAATTCACATTCTCCATAAGGCATAACAATTACCCAAACAAACCTGGTAGTTTACTCAGTACAAACTTGGAGGTTTTACAGCATTTTTTGAAAACTAACTATGAAAACAATGAGTATGTCTCTACATTAACTACAGCAATGTTCCCATTCTATAATGTGATCTCCGATTGCAGGCTCATAATATCAGATGTGATGAGAAATATCTGAGCATGAGCAGGAAGGGTCAGAGTCTGAAAAGCTACCCACTGAACACAACTTTCCCAGCTATGCTTCTATTTTAACCTGCATCATTCACTCCTTTCCTGGGGCTTGAAATCCTAACAGGAAAAGGTCGAGGCATCATTAGAAATGGCTCTAACCATTGATTTCTTCTCCTTATGGGTTTTCCAACTCCGGCAAAAGGGGTGATGAGAGTTTTGCCAGTGACTGACCCCTCACCACAGTCCCGTGGAGGTGGAGAGGTTGCTTGGTGCTCCTCATGGCCCAGTGGGAATGTGCCCTGGCCAAACCCCACCTGCTGCCCCTGCACCCATCACAGCCCTACCTCTCACAAACAGAACAGGTATGGCACTAGCATAATTAACTTTTACTTATAAAGAACAGAATTTTGCAACATCCACCAGAGCTACAAGGAAAGTCTCTGGAAGGAAATATTCAAAAAACTCCAATGACCAAGTGTATCTGTGCACATGTGAAACTCAGACTTTGGTTTACCGCAGATCTTATTTGTATTTTCATGGGATCTAGGCCATTTCACTCAGCTCTGACCTTTGAGTATCGATATTGCTGAGCACAGATATACAACATGGCTTAAGTGTGTTGCAATAAAATGTTTATTAATGGCAAACAGAAATTACCTAAGGTATGGCAGACTTTTACCCCATAAAGACAAACATATTGCAGAAAGTTATTTGTTCTTTTTGAATAAAATTAGGCCTAACTTTTCAAAACTTAACCAGCTTTGATGACCAGGTGAACCTATTATATTAGCAGCCTGAAGTCCAAAAATATTGCACATCGAGTGTTGCTTTATTAAGGGTCCAATTCAGAGCTAGGGTACTTATGTTTAGATTAGCATTCATCAAAACTTTTGGCTCCATGTTAAAAAAGTAACTACACATTAAAAAAACACACACAAAACAACAAAAATACCCACAACTCTATATTAAAAGGTAAATGCCAAGCATGATGGTTCAACAACAATTTGAGGACTTGCTTGAATTCATTGTCCCAGTGAAATTAATGGGACTGCTGCACAAGTAAATGAATATCGAAGAATGAGACCAGGTTGGACAACCAAAATTGAGTGCCTTGGAAATCCCGTGTCTATAAAATGCTCAAAGCCCCTCTCTATCTGGGGATGCGTAGAGGGATGTTGATCTATACTGATTGGAGCCGCAGTGGTGTTTTATGGTGGACTGGATAATGAGAGTCCAGACAAGAAATAGGCATCTTGTTTCACATATGTTTTCCTTTAATTACTGTGATACAAGATTTGGCTTTTCAAGGCAATTTCTGGGATAAAGATTAGGAGATATTGTACATAATAGGACTTATTCCTTGAATGGAATCCAATAGTCCCAAACTAATTTCCAGTCCTTAGAATAAAGCATTTCTCCTGGGGATGGCAATATCTGTGGTTTCAATCTCTCACATCCTACCCAACTGTTTCCTCATTACAGTCTCAGGTTTCTTTGTCACCACACAGTTTATACAGGCTCAGATTTAATCAGTAGCAAAACATTCATCAACATGAACCCATGACATTTTTTTTCTCAAAAATACCTCCAAGCTCGCTAAATATTTGTCAAGTAAACATTTCCGAAATGCAGAGAGCTCTGCTGCCCACTTCCTTCTCCTTTAGGTCTATTGCAGTCTTTGGATTCTTCCCTAGGATTACAGTCACTGGTATTTTATTCTAACACATGGCAGGTTTGATAGAAAGCCATTATGCCTCTAGGCTGTAAGTTCACAAGTTGGAGATCCAGCTCTGGACATGGAAAGCTCTTTTGTGGTTAGCTAACACCCTGTTTCAATATTAGGCTGCTTAGGCTATGTTCTCTTCAGAATGGTGCTTAATTGGGGTTCTCACTTGGAAAAATATTTATCTTCTGCCTTATCAAGAAAATGATTGTATCATTTTCAGCTCCACAGTAAATTGATACTACTACATGAGCTCTCACAGTGATTTATGGATATGAATTAAAACTTACAATAGTACTGTGAGATAAGGAAATGTTGTTCTCCATCTCATGGTGTAGGGAACCAAGGCACAGCTGCTGCCAGGATTGTGCACATGCTATTACCCAGCCCACCAAACTCCCTGCTGCCACCTATCCTGCCTGCCATTCCAGCTTGCTCTAGCACTGTCTGCTGCCATGCTCTCAATTTGCTTTTAAGTTATGTACTTGTTCATTGCGAAGTGACATTTCCCAGCACTTTCAGTGAAAGTCCCTCCTCTCCTTGTCCTCCACATCCCTTATGTTCATCTTCACCTTTTTTTTTTCCCCCAGCATTTTGAGGACTGCTGGATCTAGCAGTGCCTTATGCCTGTTTCAGGGTGAAAGCACACAAGAGGGGACAACCCATACATGCACAACTGTCTCTCAGGGTTCAAATGCCTGGGACTTTGGGGAAATCGGGAAGACTCCCCTGAGGTTTGTGTATATAAAAGCAGCTGTGGTTCCTGTCTTGCACTTTGTGGTTACACTTTAAAATATCTCCAGTGTTTTCACGCAGCACTGATGCCTTCTGCTCAGGAAGGATCATGTTCAGCTGAAGACCTCAGGCTCTGACAAACAAGCTCTGGGAAGGCTCCCTGAAGTGGTTTAAGATGTTACTATCAGTGGCTTTGTGCCCTGCCTCTGCACTGAAGTTTACAAGCCCCAGACATCAGCACAGAGCGTGCTTGTACCACAGCAGCCCAGGCAGTTTGGCTGGTGCCTTAGCTTGCATCTCCAGGGAGGTGGGGTTATGCTGTGTCTGGGAACTGGAAGAGCTGAGGCATGGGCATGTTGTGTTGGGCTGGCTCTCATACAGTAAATGCGGGATGGATGTCCTTGACCCTTTGTACTGTTTGTCTGGAGGGAGCCAGAGCTCTCATGTACCCCACACAAGTCCCAGAAGATAAGAAGAAGGGTCAGGAGCTCTCACCCAGCAGCACAGCATAATGTCCTCCAGACTGTGACCTCCCATGAGCCCAGTGAGGGAGCCTTTCCTGGGAGTGCCACCAAGCCCTTCAAGGTCAAAGCATAATCCAATGTGCATAGGTCCAGTTTTGCTGACCAGAAAACCACTCTCATTTCAGCAACCATATGAACCACATGAAAGCTTCACTCCTTAGCTTTATATTCCCTCAATGCCAATATTTCTACTTCTCAACAAAGCCTAAATTCCCAGGGCCTGATCCACTGGGCACTTACCTCATACCAAGGAGGGCAGTCAAACTGGACACCAGTCTCTTGAATCCCAGAAGAGACAAGGCATGCTTGAAGAAGGCTTCTCACGAAGAAGTTCACACTCCAAAAATTCAGGTTACGGACGTTCAGTCAGGTTACATTCAATTCAGGTTACATCCTTCTCCCCCCATTTATGTAACTAGGAGGTGCACAGAGCAGAAGTTGAGACCCCTAAATTCAAATTCCTTTGCAGGCCAAGGAGGACTCAGGCCTGCAGCACCCTCTGGCCTAGCAAGTGGTAGCAGAAAGCAACAGGTGAAGCCTTCTCCAGAAGTATTTAAAAACATGTTTCACACAGGTGTTAAGAGTTAGTGACCCAAAGCATTGTGCCAGCCTCTGCAGGGAGGACATCAGCATTGTCATCAGGATTTCTGCTGTCTCACACCCACTGCTGCCTTATGCTGAGCCCTGATGTTCACACCTGCTGCAGACCCAGTTGTGCATCAGCAAATACACCTTGGGCCATTCCTTTTTGCTCCCCATCTGTGCAGCTCCCCACGCCCCCGGTACAGTGCTCAGGCAGCCAGGTGGGCTGCTGGGGCAGCCTGCAAAAAGCCTGCAGAACAGGGAAGGAGAACAGTGCAGGCAGCTGTCATGGCACCTTATGGAGGATGCTAATGATTCTGTAGGACCAGAGAGCTCAATCCAAACGTAGGTACCAGAACCACCATGGTATTCTCACTTGGAGTAAAATCTTTTCTAGATAGAATATTGGAAAGCCTCTACTAGAGCAAGTGTTTTCCTATTTTAGAAATTACATATAAACTTAGAGAGATGTTGAAACATAACAAGGCATAAATGATACTGAAATAGCTGCTTTGTGAAATCCTATAATGGGAAATTCTTTTACAAGCCTTTTAAAATTGGCAAATGTTACTAATATTCCTCCAGGCAACACTTGGGCTATTATTTAAAATGGGATGTGTGGTGTCCCAGAGCGACCGTTCTCTTGAACTGCAAAGCATTCTCTAGGACCTGTGAAATATGAAATGATTTAAGGAAGAAAGAGGGTTATGCAGTTTTGCTCTGTGTGGTTTCTACTACCTCTGAAGTAGGTTTAGAGGAAAGTGTTTTCTGGGCTGTAATTCAAACAGTGTTACAGATACTGCAAGAAACAGAAAAAATGGACACGTTAGAGGCACCTGATGCAAATCATGGTTACTTTCTCCATTTGCTGCCCTAACCACTCAAACATGTTGCTTAGTTTCACTTCGGTGTCTACATTAAATGTGACTGCACTTATTAAGGAGGCCCGAAGTGAGCTTTAAGTACATGGCTGGGTTGTAGCACTTTGTCTCGCTCTGCAGAGCAATGTCACCACTCAGGCTGGCGTGGATCAGCAGCAAATTCAGCACTTACACTGGGACTCCTGCAGAGATGAGGCTTTTTTCCATCTTGCCTGACCCCTACGCAGCAGTACAAGGACAAGCTGTAACTAGCTCATCAGTAAAAGGCTCTGGAAGTGTTCTGGCTGCTTTTCCTCTCAGTTATATGTTACACTCACTAAACCATTATGCTCAAAGAGCAGCAAGGTTGTAAAACTCCTGCATACTTTTCTTCTGCAACAATGGTCTGCTGCTCAGAGTGTGATCTGGCAGTAGGAAGAAATCAAATGCACCATCAGCCCTTCATTTGTAGGAGAAAGCCTCCAGCAGCCCAAAGGGACTGAATAAATGGCTTTCAAGATGCTCAGAGGTGGAATCTGGGAGCGTGCAGCCAGATGGATGAGCAGCGTGCAGGTGTGGGGTGATCTTCAGCAGGGATCAAGTATAGAGGGCAGGCAGACCCCAGCGGTGTCCTAGGTACTGAGGTGAGCTCAGGAGCACAGAGCGGGGTCATCCAAACCTGAGGGAGCTGAGGGAGAGGAGTTTTGAACATAAAGATAGCACAAAGCAAAAACAAAGTTTCAGCATGAAAGTATCCGCAAGGAAAGGGCAAAGGAAGGCGGACATCCTTTCTGTAGCAAAGACCAAAGGAAACCCATGGAGGCACCTCAAGCTGAGTTTCTTCCCAACTCCTTGAAATTCCCTGGGCACTGCTAAACTGTCCTTTATGGTGAAGATTTGTAAGAGGATGATGATACACTAATGTTGAGTATCTTTGCCACTATCTAGGAGCAATGCCCTGAGTGCCACGATCTTGCTGTGTCAGGCATGGACCTCTCCAGGAAACTGTGTTTGCAGCACATCCTGCAGCCAAACCACAGCGGTGGTGTTGAAAGACACACTTTTTTTTTTTTTTTCCTTTTCCCTCTCTGGCCAAAGCACAAGAAAGAGTGAGACTTTCAAACTGCCAAACTAAGCTCTGCCAGAGTCTGTGGCTATTGTCATTAAGAAAAACCCTGCAATAAATGTTTACAAAAGTGCTTCAGAAATAATGGCTCTCTGTAGGACTGGGTTGGGACGTTTCCAGGAGAACAGGTTTCTGTAGAAAAATGCTGATTTGTTGGAACCGCGGGGTTTGTGGAATTGGATGGGTTTTGACAAACTTTCGATGAACTGCAGCAGCAGTTGCCAAACTAGGGGCTGGGAGCCTGGTGGAAGTTCAGCTGCAGAAGTGCAGCTGGTGTCTGGATCTGGGGTCATGAGCCTGGAAACAGACACACTGTGGGCAGATTTTGGTTTTAGCATCCTTTGTGCCAGGGCTACCCCTCTGTGCAGGCTGCCCAGGGCATGTGGTGATGGGGCTGCAAGGTGAACTGCAGACCCTGCTTTTAGAAAATGCATGTGGGCACACACGTTGCAGATGAAACAGTCATGGGATAGCACAAAATATTTCAACCGGACAGTAAAAAAAAAAAAAAAAAAAAAAAAGCAACAGCTTTGAAGGGAGGCTATTAACATTTAAAAGACACATCTGAAAATCAATACTTGGTTTTTACAGAGATTTGCCTCTGACTACAAGCTTTAGCATGTCCACAGACAGTGGCAGAATCTGGTGAGTCAATGAGTTTCTTCATCCTTAGGACCCAGCCTCCCAGATGCCCTGGGGTGCATATTAATATGAACAACTAATAACTTATATCCACAGGGGGGATTTTCATCCTGAAGTATGAAAAGCGAGCTATAACTGAATGAGTTATTGCAGTCTCACATACTTCAGCATGGTAATTAGGCATTTTAGTGAGTCTGTAGCTATATTAATCCCTTGGGACCAGTTCATTGACTCTCTTGCATTGCTAGCTGATAAATATTGTGCTTGGTATTAAACAAGAGGAGAGGGGACAGAGAAGGAGGTATACTCCCAAGAAGCCAGGCAAGTCCCCTGGCTCTCCAGGGCCATGCTGGAGCCGATACCTGGCTGTTAACTTTTGCTCGTTCACTGCTGCCCTTTCACTGTTCTCCTCACTGCCACCTTTCTCAATTAAACAGATCCTTCTCCACACAGCACTACTGTAAAAATTCAGCTCACCTTGCCTTTTATTGCATAAATCCAGCTCACCTTGCCATTGTCTAGAAAACCATTTACTCAGGAAACTAGTTAGTCAGGCACCATTTGCTCAGGGTGAAGCCAGGTCTCATAGGCTGATAGATCTTCCCAAATGTCTTCTAAGCCTTTGCAAGCTATCAAGGGCTGACTGCCCCTCCTGGAAATGGTGATACTTCTTTGCTCCCAGGTATTTCTTGCCAAGGAAGCACAAAGGAAGGAACATCCTTTTTCTGAACTGTGCAACAGGGAAACTCTGTGGATCCCCTTCTGTCCCTCTGTTCCAAGCATGGGCTTTTGTAGCAGGGCTGTGTCCTTGTAATTGTGAAACCCGAGAGCCTGCTAACACAGAGAGGAATAAACGCTGCGTGGAGATGACCAATCAGTGCCCAAGCAACGAAATGCAAATACAACTTTTATGTAGGGGCTTAATCACTTCATAAAATATTTTTTATAGAAACACAGGTATTTTATTAAAAGTAAAAAGGTTGCATAAATGATCCAGTCAGCTGTTAGAGAAAGTGTTTGGATGATATTTTCTTTCAGATAAATAGAAATACCTCACAAAATTTTTCTCCATAAATACAACTCAATTAGAAGAGACAAAATGGTGGAGATGCTCTTTTTCTCTTTTCAGGTAAAGAATTATCAGAGGAATGTGACACCAATAAGATTTCACTAACTTTATCAGTGTCTTTTTTTTTTCTTTTTTCTTTTTTTCTTTAAAAAAAAAAAAAAGGCTGCAAGAAGAAAAGCTATGCTCCTAATCTGTTATTCATGAATTGAATCCAAAAATAACAGACATTGTAGTAACCCCTTGAGAACAGGTACAATCACTTGCTATTCATTTATTAATTGTTAATAGGGTGGTGGAATACTAAGCATATGGACCCCAACTGAGATCAAGTTCCCACTGTTCAGCGTGTTGCAGAATCAAAACAAAAGGTAGCTTTTATTCGCAAGAATCTACAATATAATTCAAAAGATTGTATGCATTCAGTTTTTCTGCTGTTCTTATATACATGGTAAGTAAATGCCTTGTTTATCCACAGCTGACTTTACCAGTGTGTCTGACATGTCACTGTGTGGGAGCCTGGGGCATGGCAGAGGTAGCAGTAGCAGGTCACTTAATCTCATTGTTCATCACCAGAAAAATAAGCAGCAGCTCTGCACAGCTCATAAGAGGTTTTGTGATGGGAAGTACAACACAGATGTTGAGATGTCAGTACAGAGGTTCTGAGCCACGAGTTACCAAATGAAGAGGTGGCAGATGTGGGAAAATGCAAAGCTGAGTTAAATGAAAAGCATTCAGAGATCCGTGTTTTTGAAGTGTTTCTATCCAGGGCATATACCACAGCTGGCATTCTGAAACCAGGGGCTCTCAGGCTTCTTGTTTTCCAGGTTATGTGTGCAACATTCAAGAATTGCAGGCAGGCTAAAGCTGCACTACAGACAGCAGAAGTGATGCTGGTGCCTCAGCTATCCAGGCAGGAGCACCATGGACAGACAGACAGACAGACAGAGCTGACAGCATGCACAGGAAGCTGCCAACACAAGGCACAGCTGACAGCCCAGTCCTGCTTCTCCTTCCCTCAGGAGGGCTTTAACAAGATCCTGCTCCTTCCCTCCCTTGCCCAGTGTTGCAGGGTTCATAAAAATGTAATACCTTTGAAACTTTGGCCTTTCTTTCCAGTCTGCTAGAAGGTCTGGGGGCCACTGGGGAGAGATTGAAAGACAGATGGATAGGTATACTGATCCTGTAAACCTGGCTTCTCTTGGAAACTAAACTAAGAAATGTAAACTGCTATTCTCAATGGTACTCTAACTCTGGCAGCTGAGATTTAAAACAAAAACCAAAACACCATCACCACAGTGTTACAAGACTTGGGAGCTGGCAACTCTGCAGTAAGCAACCCATGCCCAAACCTCATCCTTTCAGTTTTCTTCTGGGTCACAGGTGTTCAGAGGCACTTCAGCATCCAGCTGCTGAATTGGTGACAACTTACTGCTAACCAAGCCTTGACTATCAAGCCCAGGGCTCACACAGCTGGTCCAGTCCTCCTTGTGCCCCCAAGCTCTTGTCATGGGCAGGCTGGTGGCCTCCCAGACCTGCTGGCCACCCCAGTGGCACCTGGACATGGAGCTGGAGTGGCAGCCACACCTCCCAGCAGCAGATGTGGCTCTTCCCAAGACGGTCTGTGGCTACTTACAAAGACCCCCTCCCTGCTCTGTTTTTTCTTTGGAGTACTTCTAGATGAGAGCAAGGAGCGTCTCCTTGCTCACCTCAAGGAGAGGATTGTATAAGCCAAGTGAGCAGATGCTGCAAGGGCATCTGCCGTACCTGAGCCATTGCCATACTTGTTTTTATTGCCAAACTGATGCCAAGAACTGGGTAGTTATCAAGAAATGCTCTCCTGATGAAAAGGCGACAAAGTTACCCAGCACAGGGTGATCTCCTGAAGATGCTCTGTGCTGGCTGCCCCCCTAGCAGTCAGCCAGCCACCCTACAGCACAGCAAGGATTTGTGCTGTAGCATCACTGTCCTCCAATGCAAAAACACCAGCCTTTTTTCTTCCTTATCTCTTTCCCTCCTGCTTCTGAACATCACAGATTGACTCTGGTCCAACCTGCAGCTCACCACTGCTTTCTGGTGGTCCAGGACCATGCACCTGGTGTCCTCCAGCAGGGAGCCCCCCCACTGCTCCCTCCAAAGCAGCCGGGGCTGGCAGCATGTGAAGGCTGTACAGGAATCCCTCACCCTAACCAGAAGAGACCACCGACATAAGAGTGCTTGTGCAGCTGCCAAGTTTTTGTTTGGGACAAAAGAGGCCTTTTGCCTTGAACCCCCAGCAAGGTCTGGAAGCTCTGCAGCATTCTCACTCTCCTCTTATGCACAGGAAACCTATGAGGGACATAGACCACACCATCAATCAGGGTCACAGCATTCGCAGGGGAAAAGGACACGGTGAGGATGGGCGTGGGTGTATGTGAAAAGACTGAAAGACTATAGAGAGAAAAGAGTTTCAGGGATCACCGTGATCTGTGATGCACTCATTAATGTTACTGAATAAAAAGCCACATGTTCCATTTGTACAGGAAAAAAAAAAAAAAAAAAAAAAAAAAAAAAAAAAAAAAAAGTGAATTAATGTAAAAAATTTGCAATAGCTTAGAAATCTGGACTGAAAAAAGATATGTATGGTAATCTCTTTTTCTTAAGTCTGCTACATTAAACCTTATGTATCCTCTTCATGTGTTTCCCACTACTAAGTGATTTCACTCAGAGCAGCAAATTTATACACTGGATAAGTTAAGTGAATGGATCCCTTCCCAGACTCACTGATATTGCCTGAAACTGAGGAATGCCAAGCTGCAAAACAGGATAGTAAGGTCAGGAACATCTGTCCAAAACCATAGGTGGGGTAGCTATGGGTTAGCTATGGTTTGTGGGTTTGGATGGCAGTAGTTTGGATAGCAGAGCTGAGGAGGCTGAACAGCTTGCTCCTTGGCTCTGCCAGCAGGGTTTACACCCAGCTGCATCCACAAAGGGTGCTGCAGTAGTGCTAAGAGCTGGTGTCCCGCAATTCAATCCTTTGCAGGATACAACTTCTGCACCACTAATGGCAAAAAGCCCTTTCTGCAAAGACACTCAGACACTTGTTTTCTTCCAGAAAATTGCTCCCAAAGTAAAGCCAAACATAATTAAGTTTATTGAGAGAAAAAACATTTCATTTTGCCACACCACAGTGCAGCACCTTCCTCTCCTACTGCACCCAGTGACAACTGCAGACACGCTGGGCACTGCAGGCCTCAGTTCATGCAGACCACCAGGGTCCTGCAGTGTCCCAGGTCCAGCTCCTGCCTGTTACTGGCTGCCTGCTGAAGGGCCCCGTCCTGCCAGCAGCTGGTCCTCTGCAAGGCATGGGGCACTGGTGGCACCTCACGGCCCCATCTGGCAGCTGCCAGAGGCAGCCAGGCACTGCCCCAGGAGATGGCCTGCTCCCGCCTGCAGCTGGCCCTGTGCCGGGCATCGTCCCTGTCCCTCGCTGCCCCTCAGGGAACGGGCTGTCCCACTGGGGACACAAAAAGAGCATTTGGAAGCATTTCCTTTCCTCAGAGTGCTGAGCCCTGGGAAGTGACAGCTGTTCCTCTCCATGTGCCGGGGAAGCCCCTAAGCCAGCTAAGGCACGGGAGAAGTCCCTGGTGTGTGGCCATCCTGACCAGGCCCTGACACACAGCAAAACCCCTGTGGCCGCAGCCGTGAGCAGCAAGAGAGACACAAGAGCAGCAATTCCCTGGGGTAGAGGAGATGTTTGTCCAAGATCTCTGAGGGAAGTGAAGTGTGAAGCAGCAGATGTGTTGGCCGGCCCTCCAAAGCAGCAGAGAGCAGACGCACCACAGGTCCCACTGCCAAGCCAGGCTGTGGCCTCTGCATCTGCCTTAGGACGGTCTGTGAATGGGGAAACACCCTGTCTTCTGGGAACAGGTCCTCCCCTCTTCACTTTGGCAGGATGGTGAGCTGATTCTTCCCCTTCCAGCTCATGTCTTATTCATGAGATCCTTCCTGAACATTTTAATAGCCACTGAGGCTGACGTGTGTTTCGCACCGCCCTGCAGGTGCCCTCCTGCAACCCTGCCGGCTGAAACCATCGAACACCCCACTGCTGATCTGCAGTGCCCACCCCAGCCATCCGGCAGCCAGCTGGTTAATGCAGGAAACCTCGGGGCTCAGAGGACTCCAGGAAGTGCCAAGTGTCTCGCATGCTGTGTGGCTGCTCCTGGGGAGTGATCTATGCTCCACCGTGACCCTGGCCTTTTCCGTTCCAAGCTGCCTTGCTTTCAAGTTGCTCCGAGGAGGCCCTCCATGGAGGCCTTTGAAGAGAGTGCCGCGCTGCCCAGGTGGGGTCTGTGCCCTGGTAGTGGCAGAGCAGCATATCAGAGGCAAACAGCAGATTCTACAGTTCAGGGCTCTGCACTCATGCATTTCGTGGTAGATCGAGCTTTCACTTCCAGGCTGATGGACTGAAGTGTGTTATCACGATTTTTTACAAAAGACTTGATCATATTAGTACATTAATAGCACTTGTAAGTACAGAGTGCAGATGAGACATACATAAGAATTTGCCCACTGTGGCTAGGGAAGCTTTCCAAAAGCTCTCCAAGCAAAATGTTTTGCACTGACAGTTGAGCTCTTTCATTCTCTCCCTTTCCTCCAGAGGAAAAAATACTTTCTGGCAGCATATGCTGTCATTTTCTGATATTTTTCTTTATTAGAGGCTGAGGCTCGTTGGAAACATACAGCATCTACTCATCTGGGTTTGAATTGGTAGTATTACAAGTTGAATTTAGTAATGATACCTTGAGCAAAGTGTTTGCACTTTCTTTTCCTGTAAGGCTATCCACAGGGAACCAAGCAGTGGGAAGCTCGCTGGGCACTGATGGTTTGTTACATGTCTCCAAACACCATCAGCCAACATCAATATAGAAAAATGGAAGCAGATGGAATAAGCAGGGATTCCTCTCAACTAGTTTCACCAAAATGTATTTGGATAAGGCAGTTTCAGTCAGGACATGCATGAAGACTAGGACTAGACACCAACTTTCTTTCTGAAAGCCTAAAGATCCCAGGAGAAACACCATTACTAGCAGCAAGCTGCAGAGACCTGCTCTACACCTCCTTCAATTTAATCCCATCTAAATCCTAGTGTGCGGAAAACAATGGGAGTTTGTCACTATTAGGGCTTAAATCTCCACTTGCTGACATTAAAAGCCATGAAGAAAGTTTTTTTATGTAACCTCTGAACTCCAAAGGGCTAAAGTTCATCTTGGATCAAAGAGGGGTCTGTAAAGAGCTCAGTGCTACATAAGGAGGGTAACATAAGGATGCCACATACAAATTGCATTGCCTCTCAGGAATGCCTTGTTTTCTGTTATTGCTTTTGTCCTCAAATAACAGATCCAGAGTTCCAAAGCAGAATGTTGCATTAAAATACTGAGAAAGACATTGTCAATTCTAACTTAATGGCTGGTTCAGAAATCCCCTTGTCTCAGGACAGGCAGGATTTGAAAGGGGTTGGAAAAGAAGTGATGCCTACAAGAATGGGAAGTCCCAGAGACCTGTGACTTAAATCTCCTTTGCTTATTTATAGACATGCATAATAGATGGAGAGCTCAAATCAATCAGCTGGTCCATTTCTTTATCCTTAAACCAGAAAAGGCTGTGACATGCTGCACAGTTTATTATACCTGCTTTTATTGGTGCACACATACCAATTTTCTAATGAGACAAACTAAAGCCCCATTAGATTCATTTAGCTGGTCTCTACCAGCAACAAATTCCAGAATTGCTTCATGCCTTTGGACCACAGCAATCACCTTGTGTCTTAGAGCTGGTGTTAGCCCCAGAAAGGTCCCATATAAGTATGACCCAGCCTCACAAACATGCAGCCATGAAAGTCTCCAGGACCACATTAACTCTGACTTGTTATAGTAAACTTAGTCACCAGAGCACATGGTGCAAGGACAAAGCTCCTGGGAGGGTGAATGGATATGATGGCTCCAACTGCATTGTTTGCAGCACCACACGAAGCCTCTCTCTAACACTCTGACCCCACAACTCAACTGCTGGCTTCTTCTACACCCTGTGTAGCAGGGGGATGCACTGAAAATGAGTGTAAGATCTTTATCTCAGATCCAATATCCAAAACGAACGTGTGGACTCAAACTAAAGGACTGAAATTGTGCAGAGTTTGGACACATTTAAAAACCTGAGAAACCTAAACGTGGCCAGGGAACTTTGTAAAAATACTAGCAGGTTCTCAGCAACATGAAGTGGCTAGAGAAACCTCCCAGCATGCAAGGAGCTGTACTAATAGGTTTGGCTGCCATGATTATTTGTTCCTTGAGCTAAATGTTGCCTTCCAATCCAGAAGGTATTTTCATCTTGGGGTGCCACAGTCCCGTCATTCCCAACAGGACAGAACACAAAAACAGACCAAAGCAGCGATACTTTATACTGCAGTGTCCTTCTTCTGAATATTTTACCATCCCAGATTTGTTTAGAAACAACCATTTTAGATCTCACCACTCACCTGGAAATTTGCTCAGCAAATTAATTACTGAAAAAGGAAGTAGGCTTGGATACCTGCATAGCAGAAGGATAAAATGTACATGCTTGGGGCTTCTCTTGGGATCAGGGTACACTGCCTGCCAGGTGGCTCTGCACAGGGCTGGCCAGAGCCCACAAGCACTTACTAGCTCCAGTACAGGACTGGCTCTGCAGGATCCCAGCTGGTTATCACTACATCACTGCACTATGCAGAGGTTCTGGGAAGGTTTATTAGTGCTAACACTCATCCAGCTGTGTCTACTCCCGCCTCGGCATCACAGGCACTGTTTCCATGCAATCCGAAAAATCCCTCCAAAGACAGCTGACAGCTGGCTATGCACACATGGACAATTTATGCACTCTGTGATGCATACATTATGTTATTTATGTAGTACTGGAAGTAAAATCAAGTGAAATAAAGTACAATTTAATATGTCATAATTTTAAAAACGTGACTCGGAAAACCCAAAAGACAGATAACATTTGTATTCCTTTCTTAGCGTGTGTACATTCCTCACTCGAATCAGAATTCCAAAATCAGGCTACTGCAATGCATGCTTAATTTAACTTACCTCAGATACCATTCAAGAAATGCGCTAGCACTGGCAGGAGACCTTGTGGGCAGGTTGTCATCACCATGTGGTAGCCTATGGCTGGTGGTTCTGCATACCAGAGAGAGATGAAAAAAAAAATCATTTCAGAGAATAACACATAATAATAGCACTGTCTTTATGGCTGATATCAGATACTGCTACTATATGTCTTTACATGTCCTTTTTAAAATCAAGCAAGCCTTGTCTAATCTAATTTAAAAATTATTCCAGATTTGGGCTTTTTTCAGGTGAGCTATGGCCAACAGCTGAAACATTTACATGTTCTTGCTTTTCCTTATAACCTTGGTGGAGAATTGTTCCAGGGAAATGGCCGTTCATGCTTGTGAATAAGCAGGCAGGTTTAGGTCAGAGGTTGGACTCGATGATCTTGAGGTCTCTTCCAACTTAGAAAATTCTGTGATTCTGTGATTCTGTGCTTGAATTCCTTAAAGATTGGGGACCCTGTCTGTTGTCTGCACCTGACATTGGACCAGAACTCATATGTGCAATATAAAAGGTAGAATATAAAAACATACATCGCAACAAGTCAGTAAGTTTATCTCACTAGGTTCCAAAAAGCAATAGTGTGCTATTAGTATTGCTGCAGAAGGATGGAGCTTGTTTAGACTCTCCTGCCTACACCTTCCTTATTTTCCTTTTCCCTCGTTCCTGTACTTGCTTGCTGCAGATGCACACACAGCTTGACAGAGGTTTTGGTTGATCCAGGAAGATACTCTTATCAGGCTTACAAATGAGCATGAACTTGCTAGTGCTTCAGCAACAAAGAACTGCCTGACAGTGCGCAAGGGTCAAGATGAAAGACCATGAAAAATTGCAGTAACTGAGGGCTCCATTTACACATCTAATAGGTCAAATAACACTACATGAAAAATGTGGAGACAGGTATAAAAAAATAAGAAGGCAACACCAGAAAAAAAATATGTCGGACAGACTTCTGTCATGAATGGTTAGAGCTCACTTTTCTGGCAAGCACAAGGAGAGAATGGATGAATGCCTCTGGATATTTTTCAATGAAAGGTTACACAAGCCATCTGAGAGGAATCTGCAGGTCCTCCCGTGTAGCTTTCCACCATGTTTTTCATTTATAACTGGCTGAAAATGAAGCTGAGTGCTGAGCACTCATTTGCTGTGTTTAGTTTCCCCCACTAAGTTTTGGCACACACAAGAGCATATGGGGTGGGTGGGTACAGTTTTACAACAGATTTTTTGCATTGCTTTCACAAACAGTCTCCTGATGCCTTGCAGACCAGAGAAACACTGAACTGGATGGTGCTTTGAGGTCCCTTTCCATCTTGCTTTTTATGAGCCTATCAATCTGTCAGAGCTGCTAAAATGTTTCATTTATTAATGCAGACTGCAGACTTTTGGCTGGGGTCAGTGCCCCACCATTTCAGGAGCTGCAGCAACACCTGGCAACTAATGGGGTCAAACCCTGTTCCATCCCTATTAGTATTAACCAGGTTGGCAAGGCACAATGGCAGCTCCATGGTGTGACAGTCCTGTCCTACCCCACCCAGACCCACTGGAGACAGATGTCCTGCTTGGCGAGCCTTATGTGATAAAGGAGTTCCCAGACAGAGTGGGGGGCAACAGCCAGTAGTGGTCATACTGCAGTAATGGTTTCATCATGCCTGTGGCCAGAGCTGACCATCAAATTTGAATCCAAAAGGAAATCCCTCCTCTTGGCATTTGGCCTCTGCTTCTCAATATAAGTTGCTATGAACTTGGGGTGTACCTCAAATGCTTAATTTTCTACAAGGCAATGCCACTTTTCCTTCTCTCCTCTGCTAGTGGAAAAGCCATAGAGCAAACAGGCAGTGGAGCTCAGCTACCCACTTGCCCTAAAATGGGCTCACCAGTCAGAAGTGCAGCATAAAATATTCACCCTTCCTTCCCCTATTGTTCTTTGTGTATTTCCCAATGACCCTGCTGACAGGGATGGAAGCAGGTTTCCAGCATTTGCCCTCACTTCTAAGCAGCTTCAAAGAGATGTATTAAGTAGAAGAGAGCCCCTTCCCTCCTAATCCGACATGTTTTGCCTCTCCTGTTTGGCACAAGTTAGAAGTGTTTGGAGAATTTATTAATAAAATATCAATTAGGTCATTTGGGCCTCTGATGTCTGAAGCACTTAGGCAAGCTATCCCCTATAAACTTGAAATGGGCAGCTTTCCATTGCTTGAGTGGATGAAGTAATTGAGCAGAGGAGTTATATTAAAGCCAGACACATTCAGCATTTAATGCCAATTAGGTCCTACTGACAAGGGAGGGATAGGCTAGAGATCTGGCTTGTGTCATGCCCTTCCACTATCCCTTTTTGACAAGATGAAGGTGGAATGACCTCAAATAATGGCATTACCCTGCCATTACTTTTGCTATAGTTGGCACATCATATTTTTTTGGTTATTGATGGCTCACAGCTTTCATGTGTTGCAATCAAGGAGTTTTAAGGCTTTTCCCACCATCAGTATTGAATACAGCTTCCAGCTATCCCTTGCTGTTTAATTCCAGATGGATCGAATCTTTCGTACTGCCTGCAGGCATATTACCAGCTAATGAGTTGCACTGCTCTGAGATCATTGCTACAAACATTATTTCCCTGGTAAATATTTTTGATTCAGACCTGAGAAACGGCAGAGGTACATGCAGTCAAGATTTATAATCTGGCAAGAGTCTTGAAAGCTGAGTTGCAAATAACAATGGTTACATTTGTATTCTCTGTTTACAGTTTTCTTCCTGAAAATATGTTGAGGCTTAATTCAAACAATCAGCCCTGCCACAATGCTGGCAAATTCCCATGCTCACTGCACAGAGATGCACGTCTCAGGGACTTCTATTACTTTCCCTGCTACGGTATCTCAGCCCTTCGCGCTCACGAATTCACTAATCCTAGCAACCACCCTGGCAGAGAAATGAAATTGTTTCCCTCTTACAGTTGCAAATGCTGATGAAATGAAAAGGGACTGAAGTGCCAGAAATACTTAGAGCCTAAAAATACATCCAAACACTCAGTGAGATTTTTCAGAAGCGACTACATCTATCTCGAGGCTGGATGCAGCCATGGGGAGCCCGTGCAGCTCTTGGCTTCCTCCATATCACAAGACCTGCAGCATCAGCAGAGGGCTGGAAATTTGGTGGGAAGAGCACACGGCCCTTTTAGCTGCCCTTCCCCATAACCTGAACCTGCAGGTTATTCCCATTCTTGCAGATCCTACCAGGCAAGAGGCTATTTCTGCAGATCTGTTGAAAAGCTGAATTCATGGCTCCAGTCCTCAGAAGGTTTTAAATAACTCATGGAAAAATTGATGGCTAGTCCATTGCATGGTTGGTCAGAGGGACTAGGACAGAAACAGGATCCCAGGTCTTCAGTCTGACTTGCTAGCAGCCTCGCACTGGCTTTAAACTGAAGAAGGAACATCCCCTTCAGCGTTGCCTTCAACAAATTATTGTGCAACGCTATCTACATTTTGGGTAAGGTCCTGCTTCTTTTGCTGTAAGAGGTTATCTCAGTGGAATCACTAGGCCAGATTCCAGACTCAGTGCACTGAGAACCATTTCAGTGATGCTGTCTGTTATTCCAGCTCTAACCTGAAGACACGTTTTGTGTTTGTGTGGTATTACATCAGATATACACAGCTTTTCCAAGAGCAGACATCAACCCCAAAAGACCAATCCAGAACAGTGGCAGGATACTGTCAAAACAAAACAGAGCTAAAAAAAAAAAAAAAAAAAAAAAAAAAAAAAAAAAAAAAGCAAACAATTATGAAAACTGAGTCAATAAACAAAACAATAAGAAACATACCCCTTTAAAAACTTCTTATGAAACAGATTTAATTGAATGCATACACAGGAAAGTGTCAGTTTTCATGCAATTATAGGATATGCAGGAAGAAGCAGATGATCTTAAGGACTAGAACAAGTGAAATGGGACAAAAACACCTCACACAGATTTGTTTGCATAGGCATTGGGCTCAAGAATTACACCTTGAGAGGACAGCCCATCACTGAGAACCCATGCAGCCCTGCAGCTCTCAGATATGGGATGTCTTGGTCACCACTACAATACTGAAAGAGGAAAGCGGATGCTTGAGGAGAGAGAAATGAGAAGAGCTATTTCCATATGAGCTACAAAGATGCTTAGGAACTTGGAGAGTCTACTGTGAGAGAGAGCTAAAGTAGGCTGCTTGGTTTGCATAGGTTAACAACACAGAGGTGAAAAGGCAGGGTGGTTGTTCCCTCCACAAGCACTGGATGCTGGTGGGCAGAAACTGCAAAGGAGGAAGAGCCAAAGAGCAGTGCTGGTACAAGAACTAATAAGCATAAATGTATTTTCACTAGAAATGGAAATGAATGTGTTCAAGATCAGGCATTCCAAATGTAACAAATTTGGAAAATAAATCTACTTTAAAACTGGGCTTAGTGTGTTTAAGCAAATACTGGGGTTACAGTACACGTGCCTCTGGTAGCAGCAAAGTGGAGCTGAGCACCAGAACTGTGCTCCTACCCCATTTTCACATCACCCCTTTAAAACACCAAATATTACTTCTACTAGAGGCTTTGTCACATCAAAGCATTCAGCATTTCCTTATCTGTAGAAAATTAACATATGTGAGGTTTCAGATGACATCTCTGGAGACTTCCCATCCAACAAAAATGTTAATTCTTGTGACTTTTCTTTCCACTTTGTTCTTTTTTTTTCTTTCTTTCATTTTTGTCTCAAGATTAAAGCAGAAGCTAGAATACCCAAAGTCCCCATAGGATAGAGGTTCAGTGTTTTCAGGTGTCTCTCATTAATGTTTGCATGTACTAACACAGATCTGAATACTCCTAATAATCTCTGGCAGGGACGATAACAGATCACTGTGGGATGGCTCTATCTGGTGGTGTGGGCTTGCCCATGACGGGGGCAAAAGGAAAAGACCCTTCTGCTGTTGTCTTATCTAACATTGCACAGTGCAGGGGGCATTCAATAAGCTCCTTACTCCACCAGCAGTGTCAGACAAGGGAGAAAGTGAGATATATTTACACTTCCAGGAAGGATTTGGTCAACTTAACCATTTTGAGGGGAATTTTGTTCCTCTAATGCATCACAGCATAGCTCCTTGAGAAGCTTGTCTCTGCTCCACCAGTACTAAACAGCAGCTGAAAGTCACTCAGGAGGTGATGCTGGAAATCTTCAAACTTTTAAGAGAACAAGTGCTCACTTGAAATTCAGATGCTACGCTAGGGGCAGGAAGGATAGACCCGGACACTTGTGGCACCTGTAAGGAGGGCTGGAAACCATCACTTTCAAAAACAAATCTTTTCTTGGCTGCTTTTACCCTCTTGTCCTCAATCAAGAATGAGCTCAGCCACAGCAGAGCTGAACACTCTCTAAGCCTTCACATCAAATGCCAAGCCCTTTTCATCACGTCTCCTCCACCCTCTAGGTACCAGCGCCTTGCCTACTGCAAAGGAAATATCCCCTGGAATAGATATGCATTCCGGCATTATGGAGCTGCTGGGACTATTCTGGGATTATGATAGGATTATTTCACCTCCAGCTATTTTATTAAATGTCATGTGATTGCCAAGGAAACCCTGAGGAACAAAATAATACTGGCCCGCAGTTTTGAATTTCACCTGGATCCGAGTCAATTGCTGCAATATGTAAATGAAGTAGGCAATGGATGCAAACCATTAAATCTAAGCCTGGGATACTTTGGACAAACTGCGCTTCCCTGATCCAGCAGAAAGTCTGTTTACTCAGCAGTTTCAGGAGCAGAACAACACCCTTCTCCTGAACTCCTGCCTTTGCTGGGTTTAGCAGCTTCCATTGCAGACCAGCCCTGCCACATGCCCAGATGCAGCCACTGTTCCTGTCCCCTCTCTGTCATTCCCACAGCATGGCCCCTCTGCAAGCCCACACTTGGGGGGGATTTGGCGCACGACTGCCAACGCAACACAGAAAGCAGGAGATGGTTTTCTGCATGCCTAGGGCAGAGCACTGCTTCCTATTTCCTCTGCAAGTGGATTTAGCAACTGGAAGGGATTAAATACTGTTGATGACATTTGGTCCCAACCTGGTGTGCCACCAGCTGGAACAGGCACCAGCATCATGTCCTGCATCGCCATCTCCTGGGACCCATCTTCCCCATCAGCCTGGACCCCTGCTGCCTGTCCCATCCTCCCTCCCTGCTCCCTGGCCCTGCTCTCCTGCCTGCTCTGAGTTCCAGCACCTTTCCAGGCTTCCTGCCTTGGGTCCCCTGCACACCTGGGAGGTGCTGCCACCTACGGAGCAGGTAACTCAGCTGCCAGTCCATAAAGAGCAGTTCATTATGTGGAGAGCAGAGGTCTGAAGTTAACAAGCCTGCAGAAGGTGTGCTGTGCCACGGGATTACTGCTCCCCTGAATGCAGAGTGCAGCTGCTCTCTTCATCAGATGACTATCCATACTGGGATGTTTTGGTCCTGAGAAAACTCAAACCAGACCCCATAAAGGCTGTCGTGCTCTCACTGGCCAGGCAGCCTCCATTGCACTGCGAATTACTGCCACGCGTGCAGGGAAGGTGAGAAAGCAGGGAGGGTGGAAAAGGATTTGGCATCTCACCCATCTCCAGTGAGTCACTGAGCCAACTGGCAGTGGTATCATTAATTATTCAGTATTATTAAACATTTTGTTCATAGCCATATATAAAAAGTTACATTCTCTACTTCGTGTGAGGATTTCGTTTCTTTCTCGCAGTGCTGAGAGGGACTTTGACAGATCATCTAATCTTTTCTCCTGCCCAGGGCAGGACCAGCTTTATCTAAAGCCTTGCTGACACATGTCACATTAGTTTGTCACATCCAATTCCTGTTCTCAGGGTCTGTCCTTTCAAGTTTTTGACCTGCATGATGTCATGGGAAGGTAACTGAGGCTTCTGCCAAGGTTTTGGCAGTCTGCAACTATGGGCTGTGCAGTGGCTGATGCCAGCTGAAATGTCTGGCATCCCTCAGCAAGCACATTCCACACACCTTGCCCGGCTCCAGTGTGCCTGGTGGCTCAGCTACTGTGAACCCCCAAAAAGTCAACCCCATCTAAAGGAAGGCGTGAATTTGGATAGGCTCAATTAAACTGCATTAAGGTGAATCTGCTTAGGGAGGAATGAGGCTACTGGGATTCTGCAGCTGCAGACAGCTGTGTGCCCTGATCCGGATGTGCACCCCAAGCTTGGATGAGACGGCTGTACAACCCGTGCCAGATGTTCGGTCTGCACCAGATGTGTGCCCTGCAAAAGCGGTGCGCCACGCAGAGAGCTGCGTGCCATGTGCGCGTCAGGACAACCTGCAGGCTGCGCACCACGCAGACAGCTGTGTGCCATGTGGAGAGCTGCATGCCCTGTGGACAGCTGTGATCCTGCAGACAGCTGTGCTCCCAGCAGACAGCTGTGCATGCTGCAGACAGATGTACGCACTGCAGGCAGCTGGGACACAGCAGAGGCTTCTGCTTGCCACCACCTTGTAGGGTGCCAGCACTCAGGTCTGCCTGCAAAGCTGCTCAGCAGGCTCCTCTCCAAGTTATTTCTTTCCAAACGAGTCAGACTCAGCGCAAAAGACTGGCAGCGGGAGGTTGGTTTGGAGGAGCTATTTAAGAAGCAGCCTCAGAAGCTGCTCTGGCTGCTGATCAGGGTGGATGGTGATATCTGGCAGAAAAAAACGATTATCTGTATCTTGCTTTCTGTTAAATCCTGTTCTCTTCTTGGCTGCCAGGAAAACCTTGTACCTGTTATCTGGCAGTAACGCTGGTGCTGCTGGAGCTGTGGCTTGGGCCAGCACCTGTAACTGTAGTTGTGATCATACTTTGAGCCCAATTGTCTGAGGGATCTCACCTTAACAACAGTCCTAAAAGCTGTCATGGTCCAAGCAAATTAAAGGAAAGAACATAGACCCAACTGCTTGTGAGTCAGGATAATGGCCTAGGAGATGCTTGTTTGGACCTGTTTTTCTCCTGGTCTATCAGGGTCTTCTTAGCCCCATAGGAGCTTGAAAATACAGTGTTTGCTAATGCAATCACCAACTCATCACTAGTGTCTCTGTTGCTGAACATGCATAAGGAAATGGCTTGCACAGAAGATCCACAGAGATTAACATTATCCAAATGTGCACTGGGCTCGTGGCCCTGAGCTAGCCAAAGCTGGAGACTATGTGGTTAAGAGAGACTTTAAAAGGAAGAAGATTTGTATTCACTGTAAAATGATGAACAGATATCCTTTCCTTTGAGACAAGACCTGGGATTTATTCACCCCACATAGATAGATGGCAAGAGAGAAAGCCAACAATAATCTCCAGAAGCCATAAATATTCCTATTCAGTCTAGTAAGCAAAAAAGAGGGATGCGTAGATGTGGGGTAGAACTGGAAATACACTGATGTCTCATGTGGCCAATAATATCTAAAGCATGCCTGTCTCCTGCCACATATGCTCTGAAGGGGAGGTGATGTTTTGGGGCTTCATAGATCGGGAGGGTGAGGTTAGCACATGCCCTGACAGCCTCTGCAGGGACACACTGAGCCACAAGCAACTGGTCAGTCATTCTTCAATACCAGAACCAAGAGGGGCCACCACACCGTGCTGACCCACCTGCAGAGGGTCTATCACCTGATCCTGCAGTCACTGAAGCTGTGTAAAGTCCAAGGTCCCAAAATAATGTGGTTCTACAAGGAATTCAACTAGCTTTTTCTTCCCCTGATGTATTTTATAGAACTTGCATTGCCACTGAAAGTCTTGAAAATATGAATGTAAAAGGTACCAGAAGAGGAGATACTGGCAGCTGTGCACACTGCAGTTTGCAGTGCTGTTCCATAAGATGCTGCGAGGTTCTGAAGGTCTGCCACTTATCTCCTGAGTGCCTGCAGACAACGGGACTGCGTGCACCAGAGACTGCTGTGCACTGCTTAAGGATGATAAACAGACGGTGTCTGTGAGAAGTCTTTCCTCTGAGAGCTTGGACTGTAACAATCTGTGCTTTAATTTCTCTTCTTTGCATTGCTTACAAAGGCTGGTGACAGGTACCGCCACACTGCCGTGCTCCTCCTCCTTCGTGGGACTTGTCTGCAGAGCCATTTGTAGAGGCAGGGAACAGGCCATCATTAATAACACACTTCAGCAATCTTCTGAAATTTGCTTTATTATCGAGCTATCTGTAACTACAGATATGTCTCTTACATTACCTGCAAATAAGTTAAGTTAGAAAAATCATGAAGTCAAACTCTTGGGAGTTAAGAAGGATCCAATCTTGGCTGTTTGGTGAAGTTAATCATCTGGATGCAATCTTCCTTTGCCAATCACTTCAGACACTTGCTCACCCTCCTCTCCCCACACATACATGTACATTTGTACTGATTTCAAGTATATTGCTTTTGAATCTCTGTGAGATGTAATTTTAAGAAACTCTGGATTTGCCCAAAGCCTAGGATTTTCACTGGGAGGGCATGTGCTCTTGCTACAATAATTTAAAATTTTAAATGAAAGTTTTCAGAATTGTTAGAATTTGGGGAAATTGCAAACAACAGGGTTCTGTTGTTTGGGTATCCTCTTCTCAAACAGGGTGGCAACAACTGCAGAAAGAAGACCTGTATGATTTTGGGATTAAAGCACATTTGCATTCCTGTGGTATGATGTTGCCTGTACAAGTATCTATTCTTCAGGTAGCTCTTCTTCATTATTCTTCGTTTGCTTTCCTAAATGCAGAAAATGAGTATTTTGGCATAAGACAGAGCAAAACTTTGAAATGTTTGTACTGCCTCTGAGATGTTTGTACTGACTGCAGAAACCACCTGGTGACAGATGCAGAACCAGTGGATCCAACCGAGGGGGGCTCAGAGGGCAGGGTCAGGCAGCTGTGGGGCAGGGAGGTGGGTTTTCCTGCATTTCTGCTCCTAGGTGGCTATACATACATCTGCACACTCATCGAGGGCTTTGTCCCAAAGGAAAATAAGGACACAAGAGGAATGAGTGAGGAGGGATCTTTCTGTTTTTCACTTCCCAGTAATTCAGCCCCTGGGGTCTGGAGGGGATGAGGAGCTAAAACTCAGCACAGCTGAGATATCTGGCTCTGTTGTATGGGAGCTTCTTCAGGGCTCCACCTGCCCTTGTGAGTGCTGCAAGGTGGCAAGGACCCACAGCCCCTGCTTTCCTCTTGCACAAGAAGCTGGAAACCTCTACGAATGGGCTGGAGAAGCAAGTATATTTAACCACCCAAATATATCTCGGTATTTGGGCTGTTTTAGATCCTTGATTAAGTCACTGGCATGCCCTTAGGAAACACTGTCTTTAGCTGCGTTGCAAACTGCACCTGAATTGTCTGTTTGCAGCTTTGTAGTTCTTGTGAAGCATTATTTTGCAAATTCAGATCTTCAGTTTGCTTTATCAATGGGCCTTTCTCAGAGTTACACTTGTGCAAATCCGGAGTAGCCCTTCAGATGACACTTAAATTGCTCTCAGCCTATACAGGGGGATTAAAATTTATTCCTCAAGGTTTTGCACTGGATCCAGTTACAAATGATGGAAATGCTGAATGCAAGAAGAAAATCCATTAAAGAAGAAAAGAATTTTACAAACAGAGACCTTTTTAATAGGAAATAAGTGGAGTTCTAGATTATTTATTAGGAATGCTTTTAGATGTAGTCAAAGTTTTACTGCACTGGCAGTAAAGGGATTCAAACACAACATGCAAAAGGACTGTGAGTCCAAGAGAAAACCGTAACATATTAGCAATAAATTAGACTGTTTAATGTGAGAAAGCTTAATAATATTGGAATTCTTCCCTGTGTACCTTTAAAAATCACACTGGATGATAAATCTCTGCCCACCTGCTGTGTGTATGTGGGCAAGAATGAAGACAGGGAAAACGCACATGGGAATGACAGGGAAACCTCACACAAGGGGATATATGCAAGGGCATACAGAGGGGAAGCCTAAATCAAGAAAAAATATATTAGTAGAAAACTTCAAAAAACAGGGTGAGATTTTCAGTGCCCACCATGTACTGGTGTTCTTTTTTACAGTGCCCAGATGACCTAGAAGTGACTTCTGACCTTCAAAACCAATGACTAAAAATGACTTGGTGTTCTTTCCACCACCACGTATCTTCACCTCCTTAGCTCCTTTCCACTCTCTGCTGACAACCAACTTTTCCTTGCCTGTGTTCATAGTGAGATGTTTCCATGCTGGTTTCACGTGCAGAGCAATACTGAAATATAAACCTAACATTGCAGAAATAGGGCAGAAAGACTCATACTTCCCTGATTTGGTACAGAAAGCCCTGCATGGACTTAGCAATCCCTTTTGTTTGGCCTGACTTCTAGATAAATTCAGTTTGGTGAAATCCTCTGCATTTTGGGGGGGCTGCTGTGCAAACGGATATGTAGATGGATATGAAGCTTGAACAGAGGGAAGGAAAACTTGAGAGTTTAGGAAGCCTCAGATGAGAACTGGGAGACTGATGGTGGGATGCCTCTCAAGAGTTTAAAACATGGATGTTGGAAACTTTTGAGGAAACAAGTGAAAATCCTGATCCAGTTTGAGAAGCTATGACTGCTGCACACCCTGTGTGGTGCTCTGAAAAGTCCTGAAAGCCACTGCCAAACTCGGTGATTGGTGCCCCTTGCTCTTCTGAGTCACACTTGGTCCAAGTGAGCCAAGGGCCTGCAGGCCTGTCCAAGGCCTGTTTCATCCCCTTGTCTTCCGTCTGCAATTTGGCAGCCCATTTGCCCTGATGTGAAGGAGAAGGGTCAGCTGTTATGAGTGGTGCATCGCCGAAATTTTGGGCCTCCAGCCCTCAGCCAAGGAAAGTGAGCTGGCTGAAAAGCAGGCAAGTGCTCAGCTGTTCCTGAGCAGTGTCAAAATCGGGGCCATGTGTGGAGCATTTTGAATGAAAAATCAACAAATTATCAGGACAAGAATGTCTCTCCCACCAAGAAGCCAGCAGTGGAAGATCTATTCCATCTTCCAGATCTGGGATAAACATTATGTTCTGTATATACTCTACATGAGAAGATGATAAAAATGTGTAGTTTTGAAAGGTTTAACATTTACAAGTTTTCCCAAAATTAAGCCAGAAATATCCAAACAATTGTGACAAATCCATGAAAGAAATCAAACACCCAACTATATTTGTATGGTTTCAATCTTAAAACAGATAGGAGGGTCCCTTAAGGCTTTCTCATTTACTCACCCCATTTTATTTTTTTTTCTGTAAGTATAATGAGTTTGGAGAGGAAATATTTTGTTTTCCAGCTAAATTCCAGGAATCCCATTTTAATGGGCATTTTTCAATTTGATCTAATATACGTAACTGTTAGTGTGGCCTCTGTAATCTAGTCAGGCCATCTAGCTACCTGACATGATGGATGGAAAGCAGCAATACTGTATTTACTTTCCCACTGAAGGGTAAGGACCGAAGTTTTCTCGCACTCCAAGCACTGTAAATCCAGACTGCCTCCTGTTTTGTTTTTTTTTTTCTGTTGCTGTACTTGAGAGTGGCATATGGCCCTTAGGGTTAACCAATGCCAAAGGCAAATCATTTGCTTTGCTAATGAACCAGTGAGCGTCCCTTCCTCACAGCAAGCACTTCATTACACTTGCAGATAGCTGTATTTCTGTAGAGAAAGAAAATATAATTAAATGGTGAGATAGGAGTCCTGCCCTGGAATAGCTCGGTGCTTTTCCTAAAATTACCTGTATCTGAAATGCTTTTAATTGGATTATTCCATTACTGGGTACTGTGTAGATAAAAGACCTCTGTCTAAGATCAGGGTTAAATCAGAAAGTTTCCTAACAAAGAGCACTTTGTATCTGAAAGCAATATATATATGTATGTGTGTATAGCTTTAAAAAAATATAAATATATATATATAAAAGCAAAAAATACTGAGTTTGGATATCATTCACCAAAACAAATTTAGCTGAAAGATTTGTTCTGGCAACTTCTGTTTTTCTGTTTTTTTCACCTTTGCCATATATATTACTTTTCCACCCAAAGAAATGTACACATGCAAACAAAAAAACGGACCAGTCTCAAATCTCCTGATGGAATATATCTTTATTTTGTTGGGCAAGCTGTATCCCAATACACTCAGCTAAATCCAAGCTAGAGCTATTCTTAAATACATTTTTAAGACATAGTATTTGGCAGTAAAGATCTCTTTTAAGCACACAAGACAGTCTTTCTGAGTTTCACCGAAGTCTAAGATTGCTTACCACACATGGTATTAAAATCGGAGTAATATTTATGACCAAACATAGCTGAGAGCGCCATACTCCAAATCCCTTTTGGGAAGCATCTTAGCTTAAGTGTCTAATCGTTGTGAATTCCTGAGCCCTTGAAAACCTTCACACTGCCCTTGCCAGAACTGACTGCTTTCCAGTGTGCAGTGAAATAAGCCCATCTTTCATCAAGTATGCTTTCAGAGTATGCTTCATATTCTTTAATGAAAGAATTGTTAGCTAAGAAAATGTATTTCCTTCAACATGGAAAATATCTAGAAGATGATTTTAGCATTTTGTTTAAGGTAGAAACTCTAAAATGAAACATTTCAAAAGCATGGAAACATCTTTTTAAAATGATACCACTTCAGGGAAAGATTAATTTTTCTTTTTGAAAGTCCTTTTATTTAAAAATATATACATTAAAAAGGCAAAATGAAATAATTTGAATCTTTTCACACACACTGCTTTAGCAATCCCAAATTTGTCTTTATTTATATCACTTTAGAACAGAAATGTTTTTGACATCCCATGCTGAATTTTCCATAAGACTCAAAAGCCAGATCCTTGCTCATTCAGAGACTTCAGTCGAACTGTGCATGGTTTCTAATGAATGAAATCTAGCTTTTGGCACTCCGTCACCTAGAATACTCAGGCGACACAGTGTAATACTAGAAGTTACTTCCTTGAGCTATTTTTTTCTCTGCTAACACGAGGTATTTTCCTCAAAGAAAACTTTTCTTAATGGAATGCACATTTGTCTAATCTCATATGTGTTTAAATGGGCAAATGCATCTCATTTTCTTACTAACAAAAGACTGCTTTTCTTTCAATTGGTCATTGTTGTTGTGGAGCAATAAAAAACACACCATGGCTTCTTCATGAAAAAAGTTTCCCCTTCCTTTGACTACTTGCCATGTTCACAGAGCAGGATCCATCCCTTTGCACAGCTCCAGGGATCCCAGCACAACCTCTGCATGGCAGCCAACCTCCAAGC
Source organism: Aythya marila (assembly GCF_965140915.1). Taxonomy (NCBI): domain Eukaryota; kingdom Metazoa; phylum Chordata; class Aves; order Anseriformes; family Anatidae; genus Aythya; species Aythya marila. The sequence continues at coordinate 18,064,284 of NC_139048.1, read as the reverse complement.
ACATCCTTGCCCCAAAGGACAGCATCAAACACACCTGAAGTGTCTGGATGCTGAAGCAGTGGCAGCCCACCCTGTCCTGAGCATTTGGCAGTGCTCAAGATGAGTGTTACTTCTGGCAAGAAGAAAACAAAAACAAAAAACAAAAACAAAAACAAAAACCAGCAACACAGTGCTGCTGAGAGTTATGTTTGTACTACAGCCTGCCCATCCACAGATTTGCAGAGAATGAGCAAAACTCCTTTCCCTGAGCATGGCAGGAAGAGGTCTCTCTGTTCTCAGCTCCAGTGCCAGGTAGCCCCTGCCGTTTTGGTTTTTCTCCAGGCCACCACCCAAAGCTCAGGTACTGAGCTATATCCTTCTTACATTCGCTCTCAGCTTCTCCCACATACTCTGTGCTCTGCTATAGTACACCCACACAGCTAAAAGGACGAGGCAGCCCAAAACATCATGGCCTAAGCTATGGACCTCAAACACAGCAGCACTGGGTAGGTGTATTGAACAATTTCCCCCGACATTTGCACCATGTGGTTACACCTCTGTGGCTCAGGTGGCAATGTCTGGTGCAGAGCCATGCTCCCTGACTCGAGAGCATGTCAGTGTGCTTCTCCAGCAGAGCTATTCCTGTTCCTGGTACTGCTCTGCTCATGGGACCCCCGGTGCAGCTCCCCAGACATGCAGGTCACACAGAGGGCTTCATCCTTTTCAGAAGGCATCCCCCGGGCAGCAGGTAGGCTGTCTCCTAGGGGTTAGAGTCACAGCTTCCAGCCCCAAAGGGCTGCCTGCCTGCAGAGCTCAGCTGGCAGGCCGGGGGCATGCCTTCAGCCGCGATGTATGCATGCAGTCCCTGCTGCTGACTGCTCGTCCAGCAGCATCGTGCTGTATGTGCTGGCCTTGGTCCAACAGAGTACTTAACCACATGCCTACCTTTAAGTAGACAAGTGACTATTGCTAGTATTACAGTCTTAGGCTGAGCACATGCCTCAGTGTTTTCCTGAATTAAAGCCATAGGCAATACCTAAGGGACTTTTTTATTTGTCCCCTGCTCTACCCACTGCAACCCCTGCCTGAGATGCTGGATTATCTTCATCAGCTCTGGACAACTGAAGTTTTCAGGAAGACCATACAAGGGCTGTATTTGCCCAGCAGATGAAACACTATGTTATTTATCCCCTGGAAACAATCTCTCAGAGATGAAACTAGAAAGGTCGGGTGTGGGTATGAATTTTTCAAGCCAGGTCTATCACCCTTGCAGAGTTTATTCCTTCTGATGGGCCTAACTCTTAAGATGAGCAGCATTTCCTAGATTGAAATAATGAAATCATTCTCTGCAAAGAAATTCCTCTGCCTAATGAGATTCTTGCAGCCACCACACTGAGAGTAATAGACAAATGTCCTGGCTGTCATCAGCAGAGGGATCCTGGTGACCCACTCTTTAATGGTGAGGCTGCGAGCAGGACAGAATTTTAATTGCAATTCCAAGTCCATGACAGCTTCCAGATTTCATGTTGCAAAATATCTTTTAGCCATAACTTGCTTTATCTTCACGTCATCCTCGGGAAAGCAAAGCTGTTTGGCTCTGTGCTTGGGTTAGTATCATTCTTCTCTGAGGAGTCCCACCCACGCAACGTCTGCTGTAAATTGCACCCTCATGAGCGCTGCTTGGCCGAGGGGCCTAATGAGCAAAGATTTCTGAGTACCAGGAGAGGCCTGATGCAAGGCACTAACCAAACATGATGCTCCATCTACCCCCAGCACACTCTGCCCCTGCCAGCTGGCATCTCAAGCCTCCTGCTGGGGACAGGAGAGCACTTGAACACCCTTCACTCCCTGGGAGTGTTTCCCAACAAATATGGGGTAAGGGGACAGAGTGTGCCATCCACTCTCCTCCCTAGCAGAGCAGTGTAAAGGAACACATGTTGATGATGGCTTACTGAGAGCCAAGTCCCAGATGAATCCAGCTAAGGGATGGAAACAGTTAGACCTATGCAGCCCCAGCATGAGATTGCACAGAACAAATCCAGCTGCTCTTGGCCCTTTGTGTCTCCATATCAGCAGTGTAAATACTGCTGGGCTCCTGAGCACGAGGATTTTGCCTTCCTGCCTTTTCCCAAGCAGCCCAATATCTCTGTGCTGAAGCTGGCTGCTAGACCCTCCATCCCATTTGCCCAGCAATCCCCTTCTACCTGGAGGTGGTGAGAGCCTGTTACAAAGCATCCTCAGTGCTGAGGCCCTTCCCTAGCTGAATAAGGCAGGAAAGATAAAGAAGAGAATAAATGCACTCACAATATGAAAGAATACAGTGGGCCACCAGCTCCTTTCTCTGCAGTATCTAGTATCCTTAATGCAGGCACCTCCTTCAGGGATGTTTCTCAGACTGGTTCTCGTCTGCACCAAAATCACAGTCCTTCACGTGCGAAGTGTTATGAGCATTTCTGGATTTGTTTTAGAAGCAGAAAATTGTCAGGTGGCCTCCTTAAGGGAAAAACTACCTAAGTATTTGTACGTGTATCTGTATATGTATGTGTATGTGCATAGTGCACTATAAAGAAGTCACCAGGACTATTTTCAGAAGTGCCTAAACCAGGAACAGCCCTCAGCCTGTAGCAGCTCTGCAGCCCTGAGGTTTGAGCACAATACCCACAGGTACAGTTGGGATGAGCTGGATGAGGGACTGATATGAGGGAGGCACCACGCATAGTCTTCAGCCCAGGAGGCACCAACTTACCCAGGATCTTATGAAAAAACAAGTCAGTTTTCCCACTTCAGGTGCCAATGGAATGTAAACATACAGTAGCCATAATACAGTAAAATGTGGGTCGCAGACACATGAATGAGATTGCCTGAGAAAATCATGGCTTCCCAAGGAAAAAAATAAATGTTGTCTACTCCATATGACCTCTTGCATGAAAGCAGCTCTGTCTTAACTCAGGAAATGTCATCCTGGTTTGATTCCAGCATAATACAAGCTCTAATTTGTCTCTATATATCTTTACAGCACATGGGGTGTGATTATGTATATAAATATAGATACAGATATAGATAAAGATATAGAGGATGTACACGGGCACCTATGCATGTCTATCCCTACATACATGTATGTGTGTAAATGGATGGGAGGATTTCACAGCAGGTCCGTCTGGAATAAATCTTTCGCTTCCAGGAATCATTTGGATCTTATCCACTGTCTAAATGAAGACAAAAGCAATTTATTCTCAGAATTCAGATAGAAGAAGTATTCAGCCCTCACAAAAATAAAATAAAATAAAATAAAATAAAATAAAATAAAATAAAATAAAATAAAATAAAATAAAATAAAATAAAATAAAATAAAATAAAATAAAATAAAATAAAATAAAATAAAATAAAATAATAATAGAATTCAAGGTGACTTAGAAATGAGAGTGAGTATGCAAAAAAAATGTTTTTTGTCCCTCATATCTTTTGTGCCTGCTTGCTCTCATACCACCTGAGGTGTCTCAGACCCCCTTTGCAATCCTGGCACCCAGGACCTAAGACTGCTCCAGCTCCAACTCAGAAAGCAGCCAAGTTTGGTTGGCTTTTTTGTTTGTTTGTTGTTTTCCTCAGGCTGTAGCAGCTTGCAGAGAGCCCTGGAGATCCTGAGCACAACCTGCTGAGGCATTTGCCATCACGCCTGCTTTCCTGCCAGTTGTCCTCAGGTCCATGCAAAACAGGCTGCAGCCGGCGTGGAGTCACACACAGCCTTGCAGGGAGATCTGGAGATGCAGAGAGCTCCCAAGCGGCCATACCAGTGGTGGAGATAGCTGCAAAAAGTGTGATTTCAGCTCTGATGCTCGTTCCCTTTGTTTACCATCAACACAAAAATTAAATGAGGTGCAACAGCAATGCATCATAAAAACACCAGTGCTGAGTCTCCTGATTTTTCTCCCAAGCAGGCATCTGGATTAGCATGTGTCTCGGCAGAGCACAAAGCCATACTGCTCTTGGATGGGGACTGGGTAATCCCAATACAACTGGCTAGTGACCAGGAATGATGCAGGAATGATTAGAAAACATCTGCTCCCCCGCCGTGTACTGCACTATCTGCTCTCCATCTGTCTTGGCTGGACATAACTTTTACTATAAATGTCTTGTGAATTGGTCCCTTTGGGAGTCAGCTCCATTTTAGAAGTATATGACAAGTGATGGAGGGAGAATGGATAAATAAATCTGCTGTGGTGATTGCATTCTTTATTACTAGCACTTCTTGAACCCTTTTGAGGGAAAGCATTTCTCTGCTGAGTTACCTTCCTGAATCAAATCATTTCTTCTGCTTGGGGAACAAAGATTTATTTATCTCAAACAATGTAAAAAGCTGTTCTTCACTGTGCCTATAAACTGGATCATTCTTTTGGCAGCAGCTGCTGCGAGGCTATTAATGTCACTGGTAACATGAGAAAATAGATTAGTAGAAATGTCCTCAAAAAAGCCAAGAGAACTGTAGACATTGATGTGTGTGAAGATGTACTCTCCTGCAGTTCAGGAGTTGTGCTCCAGTGTTCCCAGTGTCCATGGACACAGGTCTGGCTCTGAGGATGGCATCAAAGAATGCTCAGAGATGAGGGGCCAGGAGGGTTGAAGTGCCCATTGTTTTCCCAGCACACCAGCACATCTGGTGGGGGAGTTTTAGCAACAACTGGTGTATCAGAGCTACCTTCCTATTTCTCAAAAAATAATAATTATGAAAAAAAAAAAAAATAATTCTCTGTAAAGCTAAAATCTGCTGAGTTCACCAGGCTTGCCAAAAATCTGCAACAGTCTGGCATCTACTCAGAAGCATCCAGCTCCTACCAGTCACTCGCTCCTCTCCCTTGCGTCACCATCTCACGCACACACTTTGCAGCGCTGTCAGGAAGTGAAATTCAAGAGACCTCCTTCAGTGGCTGACAAGCAGGGATTATCCTGGGCTATCTGTGCTCTTCAGAAGTCATGCTTCCCCTGCTCCCTATCTCCCCGGCTGCCGCTGGGCTGGAAGTGGGGCTGGCTCTGGTGAGTCCACACCCAACACCAGCCACAGGGTGCAAGCAGCAGCGCCAGCTGCCTGTGCTCTTGCACACACCGAAGTTTTTTTTCTGAATCAACTTTGCTTCTCTCTGTGTTATCAGGAAACAGGAATGTTTGTGATTATGTCTGGCAAAAACTAGGTCTGGGGGAATAGTAAGGAGTAAGCAGTCTGGGTTTGCGGCGATAAGCACCAAGGAGCTGTGCTGATTAACCAATGTTTATCCAAGTTATTCCAACTTCTACAGTGAGCAAAGCTAAGCTGCAAATCTCTCAAGCCCCTGCTTCCTCCAGAGGTTTGTGATTGGCCTGGAAATGCCACAGGAAGGACCCAGTCTTGCCTAAGACCAAAAATCCATAAAAAATGTTCTTCACCCCTCTACAAACTCAGACTCTGCAGTTCATAGACGCACGAGTGCTGGTTAGAGGACCCTGGTGTGTAAACACTAGCCTTGGGTGTGTAAATAAGGAAACCAGCTACGGATGCTGAGAAAATGCACGGCAGGGAAGACAGAAACTGAGCATTTGAACCTTAGCTGACTTATAGGAGTAAATTCAGAAGGGAAGAAGCTCAGGCTTGCCAAATTGCCTGAGACATCTGGGCCAATATCTCAACTCCAGTTACATTCAGAACCAGGTGCTGCTAAGAAAGAGAGAAACTGCCCGCTGGGGAAGTGCCTTACTAATTTTCTTTATTAGCAGTTGTAAAATAATATATATGTATAAAATAATATATTTTATAACTTTCCCCAAACTCTTGTTTTTGAAACTTAATTAATGTCACTGTGAATACTCCCCTTAGCTTTGAGGAATGTCCTATTTCACTCTGAACCTCACTAATCTCCAGGCATCGGAAGACTCATATTTATTTGCAAGGAGCGGAGAAGCCATTCCCCTACTTACATTCACATGCAGTGGCTCAACTTCATGAGTGTCTGTGCACATCCAGGATATTCAAGCATCAGGAGACACAGCAACAGAAGCTCTGTGACGATCTGGCCTCGATATGTCCCTGTCTGCTTCCATAATGTCCCCTGTTTTTTATCTCCTCTGTAAAGTCCCAGTGCTCGCAGTATCTTCTCACACAACGTGTTCTCCTGGGCTCTAATCACTCTTCCTGCCTCTAATTGCACTTCTGATTCCAGAGCTTCCTTTTGTAATCGGGGCCCCCTGATACATGCAGTACCATTATGCTATTGACTGTATTATTCTCCATCATATCAACTGTGCTGAAAGGAGCAGTGCAACAGGCGGTACAAGACAAGCACCCTTTTCTTGGTGCTGTGCTGGTAGTATCTGCTTGATAGAGCTTCTTTCACCAGGGGAAATACACTTTGGCCTAATGCTTTCCTGGTCTATGTGAGATAGGAGCCAGAAGGCCATGCAACAAAACACCTGGTATGGACAAAATTATAAATGAATAGTGTATCCCCAGCTGTATGCTGGAATGAATGATCCACAAAGGTGTGTTTCTGTAAGGAAAAAAAAAAAAAAGGAAATTTCTTGAGATATGTGCAGCTTATTTGTTCTCTCAAAACAACACGTGGAGAGATTGCATATAAGTAAATGTTTGGTTTGTTTCTGTGTTTGAAAAGGGAATGATGGGCAGAGGGATTGGTTGCATGATTTTCACTGTTTAAAGTGGATTTTGGTTTGGTCAAAAGTGAATGTGAATTTCCCCCTCCTCTGCATCCTCCCTCCCCCATATTCCTTTCTTTTTGATTTTAGAGATATTTATTTATTTATTTATTTTTAACTGAAAGTCAAAACCTGAAACATTTTCTTTAAAAGCTTTTTAATAAGCCCACTCATTTGTTCTTTCCCTTTCTGTGACTCCTTGAAAAACTGAGAAAGGAGAAGAGACTGTAAAATTGTTTTATAAAACCAGATGATGCTTTTATGAAACATAATTGTCTTTTCCCTCCAGATCCCATGGAACATTTTAAACACAGCCAGAGGGTCAGAGATGGGGAAGCTCTGAAATCTTCCCTAATCGAGCAGCTAAGGAGATGAGCAGATCCCAGATCTCCTCCTCCCTACGCTGACTCTGCACCGGTTGCCCCTGACCTGAACCTCACCAGACACAGGGAGCAGGGGTGGAGAGCTCAGCCCCTGCCAAAGCTGCGTGGTCTCCCCTGAAAATCACCACATAACTTAACCCTTGCCTTCTGGGCTGACCTTCCAGTAATACATGAATAAGTAAAATAACATTTATTGCAGGGGAAGAATAGTCTTGTAGCCAAGAGGAATTTTTCAGTAAGGAAATGTAGCACTTCTAGACTGGGAATTGGCATGCTGAAATCAGGCAAAAAGGATGAGTTTAGAGGCTGGAAGCAGAATCTGTGATTCAGCCTTGTCTGTACTTGGAGCTGGAAGGTGAAGTCCCCTTGAAGGCTGCCGGTGCTGCAGGCAGCTGTCTCCTCAGGTGGCACAGTCTCCAATGTGCTGCCAGCTCCCCGTCCCCACACACACAGACAGCTTCAGAAGACCAGAAGGGGGCTGCCAAAAATGTGTATATTATCCATCCATTCCTTCTGTTACTTACATCCAGCTCTGCCTGCTGGCAGGGGAGGCTGTCCTTGGGCACAAAGGGGACTGCTTTAAAGTCCTGGTGAAAGGTAACGGTGTCACCACCTGCCTGATTTCCCCAGAATGTAAAATGATATGAAACCAACGCAGATTATTTCCATCTGCTCAGGCTGCAGGGGCAGGAGGCCTTTCTGTTTTATTTATAAGCCTGTGTGCAGAGGGGAACCAAGTGCCCAGGGAAGTTCTCCATGAACGGAGATGTTGCGCTGAGCTACAGCTTGTTCCCAGACAGCTCCGGGCCCATTCTCACCAAGAGAGACTTTTTGCCTGAAAATTTCTCCCTATCAGAAAACATAGTTTTAAGTGAAGCAATATTTAAGGGGAGACAGAGGGGATCTGGCCATCGTGGCAGATGTTTTTCAATATTCCAGAGATATGAAATGAAGCAAAAAGAAAACTTGCCTCCACTTGAGCTTTGGAGCAAAATAAAGTTATTTTGTTTCAAAACATTCATACAAGATGGAAAAAGCTGTTCTCATCGGTTTTGCCGTTGTTTTTCTTTGTTGAGAATGCCTCAGAAAATACAGTTTCCATGCCCGTAATTCAATTCTCCTGAAATCCTTTGCCTTTTAAAATGGTTTAGTAATTTGGTCTTCTGGTTTTGTTCAAACAGGAAGCAAAGTGTAAAGCAATTACATTTCCTGCAGCAGAACAGGTCTCTCTCTCAGGCAGCGCTTGCTGGACACATGGAGGTGGGTGGCCCAGGCCAAGACAGTGGCACTGGGAAGACCTTCCACCTTCCATCTTACACCACCCAGACCTTGCATCTTCCCTGCCCCAGCCTCCAGCTCTTCGCCCTCAGACAGACAAGTCAAGAAATGCTCAGTGTGTTTCATTTGGAGGGTCCAAGACAGCCCAGCTCAGTGCTTGGAGTGCTTTGCTCTCTAGATCCCTTTCACAACAGGAACCAAGCTAAACCTTAAGCTCAGACACAGTCTCAAGCTTCATTTCAGAGGCATTTGGAGTTTGGTTTAGACCTGAATCTAATTTGTGAGCTCCATCTGCTTCATCAGAAATGTCTGCACGTCCCTGCAGCCCCAAGGTGGTCTGCTCCTTTCTGGTGCCAGCTAGGAAATCAAACTCAGACCCAGCCCTTGTCAGAGCTTCAGGGATGATGGATGAGCTGGCTGTGGGAAACATGAAAAGGAGACAGATTTGGGATCATAGAAGCTGACAGGCAGAGAAGAGTGAATGTCTGAAGGATGTTGATAACAGGAAGAGCTGTCACCTTCAGGCCTGAATTGAGAAAGAAAAATTGATGAAACAGGTAATGGATAGGGGAACTTCTGATGGTCACTGCAGGGAACTGATGGAGCGAGCCATGAAGGATGGGAGACACTGGTTATGTTGTCTTGCAGGAGACCCAGCCCAGCCCCAGTGAGACAAAACACCAATTCCACACAAGAGCTGTGTTTGGGAGCAAAGGCAGAGCTCACCCTGCGGTCTGAGACAGACCCACCCAGCAGCACAAAGTAACTCCCAGCTTTGCTTCTCCTTTCTTGCAAATATAATGTAGTCTGAAAGCTCATCGCACAGTGTAGCACAGCAGGTCTTTTGCTGGGCATCGTGGGGTGGTGACATTAGTGACTAGTTACACTGCTGGCTGTGACACTGGTGACACCCTGACTTTTGTAAGGCCAAGTACCATCTGGATTGGCTGTGCACCCTGGTAGTACAAACCCCATGGTTTGGGAACCTCTGCCCTTGGGCTGTGCCGAGCCCAGCTGGAGTCAGGACAGTGTTGTGGGGAGAATAGCAAAATCCCAGTGCCTTCCATCTCCATCATCTCTATCACTTACCTGCCTCAGGGAAGAGTGTAGCCTCCCCCACCCAATGCAAAGGCTTGAAAAGATGGACTGGAGGAAAGAAAGAGAAAGCAACTTGGAAAGACAGATCTTTCTTGTTGTTTGAGCTGTTTTTGCTGGAAACTTGGCTTGAGCAGTCCAGATATCTCTCCTGTGCTGCAGAAATCTCTGTGGTGGTGGACATGAGGATACAGTGCTCTGTGGTTGTACTTCACACCATCATCAGAGGGAGGCTGCTCTCATCCAAACCCATGCCAATGCTGCAGGTAAAGCCCAAACAATTCATGCCTCCCAGCTTCCATAGACTATCACACCTATGTCACCAGATTGTCCAGATGAGGGGAACCCTTAAACAGAGAATCCTTTAAATTCTTCTGAAGCCTGTTGCATATTCCTCTCTTTCCCCACACCCTTTCTCAATAAACACAAGCTTAAAAGCCTTTGCCAGTAGCAGTTTCCAGTGCATTTTTTGCTGCCACTCCACCAAGTATCGGCCAACCACCAGAGCTATCTGTCTGCTAAAAACTGGGGCTTGTTTTCACCTGCTCCTTCTGCAACCAGAATAAAGTGAGAAAACAATTGCTCTGAAAGAAACAGGCAGTGAGAACAGATGCAAAGCTGGAAGTGTTAACCCCTCTGTCAGGTTAATTGCCAGCCTCTCACAGCTTGGTGCAGCTCAGTTTTGAAAGTTTTATAGAAATCCAATTATGTGTTGGCTAAGGAATTTTTATTGATAAATAACTTACCAGAGCAATGCAAACTGGGGAGAAGGCAGAGTGCTGGAGGGGTGTTATTCCTGTGGAAAAGGGGGGCAAAAAGCTAAAAGTCATGATGGATTTTTAGGCTCTCAAAACTACTCCCACGTGAGTTTCACTAGTAAACCCTGACCTGGCAGTCAGCCATCAGGAAAAAATGCAGACCTGAGAATAAGAAGGATATGCACAGATGCAAGCTTTATCCAGTGTTCTGAGAAAGAACCAGCTTCCTTGTCCGCTGAGTTATCCATCCAGCAGCCCCCAGACACAGGATTTCTGTACGTGGGGCAGTGCTAGGCAAAGCTCTTAGAGCCTGGTGTCTAACAGCTGAGAGCCCTATGTCTGGCCCTGCATTTTGAACACATTTAAAACCCAACCCATCTTCCAAACAGTATAGCTGAAATGTGAACCTTATGTTAATTCTCTACTTTGCAGTTTAGCTTCAGTGAAGATGCTGATGTCAGTAGCAATTGTGGATGCTCTGGGAATGCAGGATCATTTGCTCAGCCCTGGGCCAGCAACAGAGATTGCTGTGTGGGGAAGGGAAGAAATTATACTGGAAAGGCAAAAACAATGGTTTCAACATAGCAAATACTCAAGCTGTCTGAGAGGAAAAGAAACACATGAAGTGAAATCAGCAACCATAAGGAAGAAGTAAGCTTTAACCCTCTGGATTTTATAGCAAATGAAAAATCACAGAAGATGAATGGCATTTATTGTCCTTTTTGAAAACTGCCAATTTGGAAGTGAAACCCTTGGCCATAATAAATCACCAGGAACTTGCACATCTACAAATAGAAAAAAGGAAAACAAACAAGCAAACAAACAAACAAAAAAAACACCTGTCTTTCCTTTTCATCATTGTTTTTCAGTATTTTTTTCTGATGTTTTATTTTTGGTTTAGCTCCATTTCAGAATGAAGAAAAAAAAAAAAAAGTGAATTATGTTTAAACTGGAAAATATTGCTTCTGCCCACCTACACCACAAAAGAAGCTGTGGACTGCTTGGAGGCTGTGGCCATTCTGAGTTCATTTCAGAGGCAACACATCAGGTAGAAACCATGCACGCAGCTTTCCTCAGAACCTCCACTTCCATTCCTTCTGGTCTCAGCCCCTGGAGACATCATTTAGACAGAAAAGACAGGGTGTCTTTCCATGCAAAGGAGTAGACCTTCCTGAGATCAATTTGCATGAAAGGCCTAGCAGATTGGATGATCACTGGGAATGGATCCAGATTTGAGGAGTCTGCAAATGAGTGCTGGAAACCTTTCAAACGCATCTAGACTTTCTAGCCACTTCCCTTTCTGGTCTGGCTAGTGGGAGCTGAAGGATGACCTCCTTTGCAGTATTTCTGCATTTCTTCTTTCATATCTGGCATACAGACAGAAACTAAGTAGTGCATGAAAATTAAAAGCAAAAAACTAACAAAGTTTCTCAAGTTCAAGGTCTGGATTTAGTCTGAACAAGAAATGGGTCATGCCCTGGGCTATTTGGATCCAGGATTTAGCCTTGAATTCATTTGGCTTTGGGGCAAAGGTCTGAGCCAGTTCTGAGTACTGCATTTGCATTTAGTCTAATGACATTCTCTCGTCCTCACTGGCCTCGTTAATTCTGAATGTGACATTGTGTCATCCGTGAGCTGACATAAAACAGGGAAACCCTTTTAAATGGGCAATAAACTCAGAGAAAAGAAGGCTTGGATTTCATGTGCTGATAGAAAACTGAGGGTGACCATACCTGAATGCCTTCCAAGTCACTCATAAGCTACCCTCCCCCCCCCCTTTTTTTTTAATCCCTTCTCACGGTGAGTGGTGAGAAAGAAGAGATGTAAACCTGAGCACGAGGGGCTGATGAGGGGACACCCTTGCCACTGTGCACAGCAGGAAGCTGCTGAGGGCAATGCGTTTTGCAGAGGAGCCACCTCTGTCCTAGGCTGCAGGTAGCAGAGGTCCCTGAGGACATCCCATGGCTAGACATAAACATAGACATAAAGCTTGTGCTTCTGTGGATTTTTCATAGAATAATTAAGGTTGGAAAAGACCTCCAAGATCATCTAGTCCAACCATTTTTCCCCTTCTCCCCCAAAAAGGTAATTAAAAAAAATCTATTTAAAATATTATTTGCTTTGAAACTTCTTCACAATTTCTTCTCAATGAAGAAAGAGACACTGAAGACTATCAAAGTGAGGAAATAATCTGCCTTCTCTCAATGATCTTCATCCTTCTCCATGTCCTTCTTTTTTATAGACAATTATCAGAAGAAAAAAAGTGTTGAAAGGGAGGGGTTTTATCTTTCAAAATGAATGGGAGAAACAGGAGCGAAAATCGAAACACTTTTGTTGTTGTTGTTGTGTTTGTTTGTTTGTTTGTTGTGTATTTAAAAGACAACTACAGAAGCTGCATCTGCCTGAAGTACTCATGTGGGCTTTAACATTCTCATTCTTTAGGTCATTTACTTTCTGAATGCCTTTATGCCGCGATGACACACTGTCATCCCAGTTCTACCCAGAAGGCAAAGAGGATGTGTCTGACCAGTGCCTGTCCCCTCCCTAACTGGGGGCACCATTTGCATGGCTATCCTGCTCTTGGGGTGCATTGGTTTGCACAGCCCATGGAGCACTTCACAGCCATGGGAGGCTCAAGGGTTTTATCTCTCTCTGCTCCTTGAGTGCAGATGTGTTTAGACTTTTGCAGCAAAAAGCATCCTCCTTCCCAGAGAGGAGCTGCATTTCTGAGCACCGGGGAAAGCAAAGAGCCTAACACAGCTCATACATCATCTCTGGTCCTGGAGGCTAGTTGACGGCATTCATATGAGGGCATTGGCTCCTCGGATTTGTAATGATTCCTGACAGCCCAGCAGTGAAATATTTTCCAGAGTGGGAGTACAGATGTGGGCTGATGTGGATCTTATTTCCCATATAGCTCCAATCGTGTAAATATGTGGATTGAAACGCACTGGGTGATGAAGAGCAGATTACCCAAATAGGAGGCTTCTAAGAGGTTTGCCTGTAAGGAAAGCAAGTCTAATAAAAGTGATAGACATAACAGAGCAGAGCTGGCTACACATCAGCCACAGGCAAAGTGACCCTTAGCTCTCCTCCTGTAAAGTATCTCGTGGACTTTCTGGATGAACCATCTCTTCAGAGGAGTGTAAAACACTTCAGACCCATATGAATGTGTTGGGGATGTGCCAGGTCACAGCAGTTGAGGGTCTGGCCATTTTCACGCTCACGAGTAAAAGGATCTTCTGTGAATGACCAGTCCTCAGGACATACTCCGCCCTGGTGTGCATGAGCCACATGCTTGATGTGTAAATTGAACCAGAGTTACTAAAAAGGTTTGGGTCTCAGAAAAAAATCATTGGAGGAGACCAAGAAGTCTGGTGGTGAAGGGACACATTCATCAAAGGAGGGATGAAGGGAAGAAATACATCCTGCTGACAAGAAAGGGAAGACGGGAAATACCCAGAGTAATTTAGCTTCCACTGCAGTCCAGTTGTTCAGACTCAGTAAACAGAAGGTGGTGAGATCAGCAAGAGGATATTGAATGAGAATGTGGGTGGAGAAGAGCTGGAAAGGGATGGATTTTTTAGTAGATGAATAAGGAAATTTAGGGAAGGAATGGGATTTGGACTGAGCTGATTTTCTGTAATAGAACAGCAAAAGGAGAAGTAAAAGATTTTACAGAATGATCAACACAGAACCTATTGTTTTGTCTCAAACTATCTTTCTGATTCAAATACCTCTTAGACAAGGAAGATTTCTAATAATCAGACTATTTTCAGTATAAAATGGCAAACTGAGATGCTGAAGAATTTTTGAGGCTTGCTTCATTTTTTACTTCTGAAATTGTTGGCTGGATTCAGCTGAATATGTGGCTAATTTCAATCTACCTGAGTTTTGGTTGTTTGTTAAAAAAAAAAAAAAAAAAAAAAAGGCAACCGTCACCCAGTAGCACTGTGGGACAGATGTGGAGTGGCTGTTTCCAACACACAGATACCCTGTAGGAGAAGATGTCACAGACAGTGACTGGGGATGTCAGAGCAGCACGGAGCCCTGGCTCTGTCTGCTGCAGACAAGGAGCAAGCTAGGAAGGACCTGCAGAGGCAAAGGCATACCTAGAGAGGTGCTCAGGATCTCCACTAGTAACACGGGGTGTGTTAGCACAAGCTGCATGGGATGAGAAAGCAAATTTCTGGTGCCTCCAACTACTCCACCTTGTCCCTGGCAGCCTCCCAGACTACAGCAAACTGTTCACAGTGAGGTGTCAGAAAGAAAAAGCACTTTTCCCTCCCCAGGAATTGAGGTGTCCATGTCTTCACATGGTGTAAACTTGCCCCATTCCTCTCACGTTAGTGCCAGTTCCCACCTGGAGCAGACTGCCCTCAGGACAGCTGTCTGGGAAGGTGGTGGTGTGTATGGCCTGCAGGTCTAGGTGCCATAGAAGTTCTGCTTCCACCGTTGCACGCCATATCCCAGCCCATTTGGCAGCACACATACAAGAGCAGGTTTGAAATTACACGGTACATGATATAACCCTCTCTCCAGCCCTTTCTCTCCTCCCTTCCTTGCAGAGCAGTCTACAGTATAGAAGAGAAAGGAACTGGGGGATAGTTCAGGGAGGCCTGTGAGAGTAATTGGGGTGAACCTGTAATGAAGGATAAAGCAAGGGCAGAAAATCTTTGGAATCGATGCTGATTGGCACACAAGGGAGACAGACCAGAGCTGAAAGCAGAAAGTAGTCTGCAGAACATATCTTGGACCTGGCCATACTGAGATCACTCCTAAATCTGGTTCTGCTGCTGTGAACTTCCTCAGGATGATCAGGCTAATCCAAGAAACAACAGCTAGGTGCAGCTTAGCCAAAATATTGCAATAACTCAGGAGTTCTCTGCTGACACTGGGCTCTCCTAGTAGATGGTGCTTGCTCCTTACACACACAAACTAACCCAGAGCTTAATTAGTCCACTTGCTTGCACTTCAGAACACAGGGGTTTGTAGCACAATAGCCTCATATACACATCTGTTTAATTCTAAACCAAGTGAGCCTTCCCCCCCCAATACTCTTGCACAGACAACACAATTCTTCAAATGCCTTAACAGCTAGAGCCTAACTAAGAAATAATACCCCCCTCCGGCAATCCCGGTATTTTCTACATTGTTTCATCCAGAACCGTGAGGAAAAGTAATGACAGAGAACAGGAGGTCAACTAAAGAGCCCTTTTTGGCACTGGGGAGCTGTTTGCTGTTGGCTGACACGATGTTCTCTGCCTGTCCTACAGCCTTCCCCAGCTCTGCTTGTACTGGATTCGGTCTCCAGCGGCCTCCCACCCCCTGACTGCAGCACTATCCCCCCCTCAGCCCTGCCACAGTGCCCCACGAGAAAACAAGCTATGCAAGGCACAGGATGACTGGCATGGATGAGACACTGCTGCTTCCAAACAAGCCATTTTCACTTCACTTTTCCCAGAGGGAAAACGCTGCCAAAATCAATCTATTTCCACAAAAGACGTCAATCTTGACACAGCTCCGATTTCCAATGGGAAAAAGCATTAATTTCCAGCAGATCCCTAGAACAGCTCTGCCGGGGAGTTTACATTCTCCATTAAGCTCCCACTGGATGTTCTAATATAGATCTCATGTGTCCCTTCCAAGGAGTGAAGCTCAAATTTCTCTACGGTGCCATTTCTTGATTAATATTATGGGTAGCGCTAGGTAAGAGTTGATTTACACGCCAAGCTCAATAGCAGATTTAATAAAATTCTCTTTGCTTCCTAGCTGGAGCACCCAGGGTGTGATTTTATTGGCCTTTTAGATTGCTAGCTGCCTTTTACAAACACCTTTTATACAAATGTAAACCAGGTTATATGTAGGACTGTCTACACATACAAACATATGTATATGCACACATTTGCGTATGTATGTATACACATATGACTCTAATACACACATTTTACATATTTACTCCTGTTTCTTTACAACTGAGCAGGCAGTGAGTGTTGAAGTATGCAGTGACCTTGCTTAAATTCACACACATAAATGCAATTTTCAGAGCAATAAACTCAGACCTGCTTCTGTAAGTGGGAAAGAAATCAGGACTGATCAGTTTGTTTTCTTAACATTCATAGCGTGCCAACTGGCAGAGTCAAGAACAAACTGAACTGAAGCTACAGGGTGACTTGAAAATCCAAGGGCCAAATGAAAGAAGTAACTTCACCTCATGTGCCATCTGCTCCTTGCTCTTCCACTTTCTTATCATCTCCCACTCACGGTGCAGTTCCTGTCAACTGCTGCATCCCCTCTGCATTTCCCAGAGCTGTCATGGTCTCACTGCCATGTGGGCTGTAGCCATGCGTGTAGGAAGATGCAGGGCGAGCTTGTGGAAGGAGAGAGATGCCTACTGCAAGAAACTAAGGTGCCTGTGAGGAAATCTGCAGAACCAGGCACACTCACCAGTGCCTGGAAGCTAAATGCAAGGCTTGCTGCTGTCGATCCCTGCAGACAGTACAACGGAAAAGGGGCTCCCAGAGTTCCCAGGCCTTGCCCACTGCAATAGGAGGCCTCTACTTGCACTGCTCCTTCTTCCTCTCACTGTTCTAGGAATGCTTCACCTGTAGTAGTAGTAGTAGTAGTAGTAGTAGTAGTAGTAGTGGTAGTAGTGGTAGTAGTAGTGTTATTATGCATATGTAAAATGCTTCTCTCCTTGGGTTGCTGTGCCCTTTGCTCTGCTGTACTTGGTTCAGGCTCACTGAAGGGTTTTCAGGCTCACTGAAGGGTTTTCAGGCCTGCACTCCTGAAAGCAAAGCAAAGGCCAGTCTCTGTGTTTGTTCCCAGGACCTAAAGTTGTGCCTTTCATTTGCATCTGGGCCCTTTCTGGTACGGCAGCAGTTATGCAAAGGTGATATTATAAATAAATTTTAGCAGAACAACAAAGAAGTAAATTGTCATGAAGTTGTTCTTTTTTGTTGCTTGGAAAAATAAAATAAAATAAAATAAAATAAAATAAAATAAAATAAAATAAAATAAAATAAAATAAAATAAAATAAAATAAAATAAAATAAAATAAAATAAAATAAAATACGAAAATAAAGAAGTTGTAAATATTCCCTGTCTTTCAGTGGGCAGGAAATATAAAGTCCCTAGCTGATGTGTTCTGCTGAGCGTGTCAGTTCCTGACTCTTCATATTCAGCAGCCACTTCATAACCTTAGCACTTCGGTAGTTCTCTGGTGGGAGATTGAGAGGTGCTGCTCCAGGACACCGGAGGCAAGTAAAGGAGATTTTAAGAGCTTAATAACTGTTTGGTGAATCAGCACAGAGAGAAGGACCTCCTGCTGCACCACAGACATGCAGTCACGTCGCGAGCTGGCAGTGATGGTGGTGGGACACACCACTTGGGTTATCACTGCGTGCTGCCACTCCACAGCAGTGTGGCTTGGACTTTTCCGAAGAGTTTGATGGCTTATCTCTGCAGAGTCGTAAGGGATCTGCAGAAACCTTGCCAAGAGGCGCTGGCTGCTCCCACCCCGCTCTGGGCCGGCTTCCAGGAGAAGACATCTCTGAGGGGAGCAAAGCCTTCCGGTGCCTCGCAATGCTGCAAGCGCTGCTCACCGAGGGGGTCACACAACACTTCATTTCCGTAGGAATTTTCCTAAATGACTTCCTTTAACAATTCTTTAAAGTGACTTGCTCATGCGAGCTCAGACAATGTGTTAGAAAAGCGGATTGTGTCTTCTCTAGAAATGCTTATGGTCAGAGCAAGAAGCGGCGGTGAGAAGTGGCGAGGCAGCGCAGAGATATTGAGCACCTGGCTGCACCATTTTGCTGAATGTGCAGCCCCTGGGAGAAACAAGGTGAGAGCAAACTGCGCTTACGTGTGCTATCCACCTACAGAAATCCCACCCCACAACCTTACAAGCACTGGGATTTTTTGCAGCACGAGCTACAGAGATTCAGAGGAAGATTCCAGAAAGAGACCTGGCCTGCTGCTGTGTTTGAGCTGCAGGAAGTCTTCCGACCCTCACTGTTTTGCTTCCAGAGACAAGCTCCTCACAGGGTATCAGCATAGGTTTCATCTCAGCCTTCCCTGAACTTCACTTTTTAGCAGACACAGAGCACACGCTTGGCCTGACAAGAAATCCTGACCCGGAGTCTGTGTCTGGGCGGTGAGGGGCTCCGCAGGTCCCCAAGGTTGTTCCTCTGTGGAAGGACATTTGCCAAAGTCTGAGCAATTGGGACTGCAGCATGAAAGGCAGAGATAATCTAATTTAATTCCTCTGAAAGCAAATGTTCAAAGAGCTTGGGTCTGCAGGTCCTAAGTAACTAGTAAAACAAAGCAACTGAAAAGTCCAAGGGGAGCATTCTTGGCCAAGTTCTAACATTGGTTATACAGCATAAATCCAAAATAAGCCCACAGACTTTGTCTTTTATGTCATTAAATCCACATACCTGAAACTATTTGGGCTTCTTTTTAATTATCTTTTTTCAAGATGGAGAAAATGACTTGCAGTCATTTGGACCTGATTCTGTTTTTACAGAGCATGGTGTGTATGACAAGTGATAGCATGCAGTTGTGCTAAAGATAAGCTCTCGGTGTAAAAGGAATCAAGCATTAGCTCAATTTCTTTTTCAGATACAATGTTTTTGGAGCTGTGGTTTTCACAAATATATTGGATTGAGAAGTCAGGTAAGGTAAAAGAATAGATTTTTCCTGGCTTGGAATACAATTGCATTAAAAATTGTTTCTTTGCCTTGGTTTTTGATGAAATCTTGTGCCAGAGATAAAACAAAAGAAAACATAGCAAACAACAACAACAACAAGAAACAAAACAAACAAACAAACAAAAAGACGCAAAAAGCACACACACAAAAAATCAAAGAAAAAAAAAACACCTACCAGTAACCAGTGTGACTATCTTGTACAGGAAAGGCAAATGCAGATCTGAACCCAGGCTCCTTCCCCAAACCCACAGAACACAATTGAGTGATTTTCTGCCCATCACCAAGACACAAATATCGTGCTGATAAAAGCACATGATGTACCTTTCCCCTACTCACCTGGCTGTCTTGCTTTTTTTTTCTTTTTTTTCTTTTTTTTTTCTGATGATATTGAGGCAGTGCTCTGCACCCTGCACAGCTGCTAAAATAAATAAAAAATAAAAAAAGAAAAAGAAAAAGAAAAAGAAAAAAAGCAAGCTGCAGAGGTTTAATACAAAACAGGCAGCGTGACCAAAAATACCACATTTATAGATTCATATCTTGAGCCTAATTCAAATCCATCACAGAACAGTCCCTGAAGGAAAATATACATAAAAGACTTGTCCTGTTTGGCTGCTGCACATACTTCTTTCCATGGTTTTCAGGCACTGATGTTGCCAAAGCATCACTTCTGGGCACCCACATACCTTCACCTTCTAACCACTAAGGCTCACTGCTGCTAGGGACAGATTCCAGCAGCTCTGCAGTGAGTTGCCCTCAGTGCTTCAGCATGGCTAGGTGGAATAACTGGTCTTATGCTCCTCTGCAGACCCTCTCTTCCATGGTCGTGGGAGGCTGTTAGAACCAGTAAAAAATATATATTAAAAAAATAATAAAAATAAAATAAAATAAATCTCTTCCTGAGAACTGCAGATGTTTTGCCATTTCATGCCATTACTAGTTGGCTCAGGGGAAGTCAGAATATCATAACTTCTTGCAGGAAGATAATTTCTGCAAAAAAATATTTGATTCAAGAATATATTTCATTACAGAAAGATAAAAACATCTACTTTTGATGTTGCTCTTCTATGTTATTTTGTTAGATCATATTTGAAATCATGAAGTCAAAACAAGCCATTTTACCTCATGAAAACTACAGGCTTCATCATGTAGAATATGAAACATTCAAGCACTATTGAAAGGCACTGAAATGGTTACCTTGGAGCCTTTTGGCTTTCCCACTGCAGGTTAACCAGCATGGCCATGTTCCCACTGAATGCTGCATTCCAAGGAAATCAGTCTGGCAGATAACCATTCCTTTAAGATCTGTTTGCTACACATTCTGCAAGTATAATCCTCCCTCTTGTCTTTGTGCTACCTGCCCTCAGAGGGTGATGGCATTACTATTTGGGATGAGCCTGTGCAGACAGACCCTCAGAATAAGCACATGCAGGTGCCATGGGACAGAGGTAGAGGAGCAGTAAGGGCCTCAGGAGTGATTTCTCTTTGTGAAGTGCACTTCACATGAGGGCTAGGAATCCTCTGAGATGGAGGAGGTGCTTAAGAGCAACAGAGGAAGAAATATGCTGTCAGAAAGTGGGATTGTTTACCTGATGATCAATATCTGTGAATGATTCCCCCAGCAAAGTAGAATAATCTGAAGAATGGCAAATAAAAAAAGTGAGTAGCAGCTGAGGTGAATGAGAATTCCTGCTGGAATATTTATGCAATTAAAAATAGTTTTTGTGAAAGTCAGGTTTTTCAGAGGAAGTTTGGAGAAATGCTTATACTTTGTGTTAGGGAGTAAAATCATAAATGAAAGATTGCAGATGAAATGGACTCTGCTCGGTGCCTGTACAAGCTCCCAGATCCTTCTTCATGCTCTCAGTGTCTCTCTTGAGCTAGGCACTGTGGAGAAACTATAAACCCCATGAACCCCACTTGTTCCAATAAGCCACAGATGGGCCACAACAGCAGTGCAGCACAGGAGATGGTCCAGCCTGGGAAACCAAGGTCAGGGTGGATTGCTGGAACTACAGTTCCTATGAGTCACTCTGATATGTAGACAGATGCAATTCTCTGATAATTTGAACAGAACAAACGATTTTGTCATCTCCTGACTGAATTCTTTCCAAACTCTTCATTGCACTAGAAAACATTAAATTCAGACTTCTGTCCTAATTTGGAATGAAAACAAATATCCAAGTATTGGGAGTCTCTCCTTCTTTCTCCTGGATGAAAGTCGAACCGTCAAGCAGCTCTGCCTGCTGGCTGGGCTGAGGAGTGTCTGCATGCATGTGAGCCACACGCTCCCAGCCTGATGCCCTGCTCTGTACGTCTCTCTCCGGCAGTCCCTGCCACATAGCAGATATCCCTCTGAGGCTTTTAAAGGGAGACAAAAATGGAGTGGAATGTTGTACCGTTTGCTGCTGTGCCCTGCGAGGGTTTTCAGAACAGTGTCCAGATTGCTCATTGCAATCAACTAGCCTTTATTCATTGAGGTTAAGGGAAACCAGACATTTGAGATACTCATGTCACGAGCATCTTGTGGCTTTTCTGCCTTCTCTTCCAAGGCAGATAGATTGCTGAGGGCCAGATGGCACTCCAAGACACACTGCTGTGAATCGAGAGCATTTCACCAATCCCAAAACACAAAATGAGCAGAATCAGGCCCTCCCACCCAAGACACAGTATTGCTGGAGATGCAGCTGGGGACTTCCATTTGTTTGCAATTAGGTGCTGGCACTGGGAAAGCCCTGAAGTCCCCGTGGTCTCTGGGCAGCAGATAAAACTTTTGTTTTTGCACAGACAAAAGGCAGAGCAGGCCAAACCAGCATACAGTGTGTGAGCACTGGGAAGCCTGATGAAAGGCGATAAAGAATGTCCAAAGTCAGCAACAAATAATATGGCAGCAGGAAAGAGAAATCTTAAAGCAGTTAAAAGTGAGGAAGGAGGGAGGGGAAGGGGAAGAGAGGAGGAGCCAGGATGGCTGGGTGCCCAAAGCAGCGATACTCAGGGTGAGCGCTGCTGAGACTCACAGGAGAGCAGGCCACACGGGAGCTGTGCAGAGCGAGCTGCATGACACAGACCTGCTCATCTCCTGCTGCAAGTACCCTTCTCCAGGCTCTTATCTCTTGTAACTGAATGACTGGGAAGCCCCGCTTCTCCGTGTCACTTCTCTGCTATCTTTTTGCATTATTCCACCTCTCCAAGGGACTGAAATACTTCCTGTTAGCCAAGTCATGCAGATGGTGAAAAAGGAGAATGTGAAATGAGATGTTCTGTATTTCTTTGCTTGCTTGACATGCCATCCCACAGCTGGTGCAATGCTTCTCCAGCACCCAACGAGGAGATTAGAGATTTGCATTCCTTGCAACAGGTAAGCTCGATTAATAGCCCAGAAGAGCAGATCTTTGACCATGAGACTTGTCAGGTAGGGACTTTCTTTATCATTCTGTGTTTGTGCAACTCCTGCACAATGCGGCCTTATCACAGCTACAAGAAAAATGGACAAAGACAAAATCAGACTGGGAGATGAAATACAAGAAGAGGAGAGTGCAGACTGGTACAGTAGGTAGGGGTAGATTGCTTTGCAGGCAATCAAGAGAAACACTGGAACAGCTGGGCTAAGGAAAGGACTGAAAGTTACTATGAGGACCTTAATTTTGAGTGTGGACACTGAGCATAATGGCAGTCATCCATCTGCTGTTGTGGCTGTAGATTCTGGCATGCAGCATTTGATTCCTATTAGCATTCATAGTATTTATATTTTGAAAGAAAAAAAAATCCTTTCTTTTTCTTCCTTCTCTTCCAAATAGTTTACATAGAACTATTTTACTAGTGCTCTGCCCTGTGGGAAGGCTCTAATTTGGAAAACATGGGCCCGCCTATACAATGGGGCTTGGCATTTGCTCACGTAAGTAGTCCTCCCTTTGCATAGGAATTGTACTATATAATCTGAAGTCTTTTATGTGCCTCTGTGGTGCTCAGAAGTAGGCAGATAGCGTGTGCCGAATATTAAACTTCTGTTGCTTTTATGTGTAGCTGTGGCACTGCGTGTTGAAGGAGTTGGCAATCTGGCAACTCGAGTTTTGTTACACACTCTGAACAACATCCAGAGCGTCCTTTCTTCAGCTTCTCTGTTTTTACAGGCAATGTACAAACATGTTTCACCACAGCCAAAATCTTCTTCCAGGCACTGCAATAAATCATGCAGCACGTTCGGCAGCTGGAAGTGATTGTGGATCTTTGGGTGGAAGACTCACACAAGCTTTTGAGGTTTCAGTCAGCTACAGCAGCATTTTAAACCTCTGCCCTGTTCTTAGGTTATGTTTTCTGCCTTTTGACAGCCTGTGCTAGACATTGCCCTCAGTTCAAATTGGAGGTGGGCCAATGTGGTCCCATCTGGGCTTGACAAAAGCCTGAAGCACCCTCTGGGCTCTGCCAGCTCACAAGGCCAGCAGGCCAGGGTCATGCTGCCTGGGTGCTGGCAGTCAGAAGGAAATCATAAGAGGTCACTGCTTCTCATAGGCAGCTTCTGTGAGGAACAGCTATGGAGAGTGAAGCTGGAAGGAATGTGAGCTGAGGGCATGCTGATGTGCCAAAGGGTGGTACTGTGGCAGGCAGTGAAAGACTTCAAACTTCACTGGTGGGAATGGACCCAAGAACATAAGCCAAGCAATTCAGCAGCAATATTCAGGCAGCTCCTCTCTGAAAGGACTCTGATCCTGCTCCAATACAGCAGATACAAAGAAGAAATGGAAATGTCCCACCACCTCTGGAAACAGAGCCCTGGCCCTGTTCCAGAGAGCACCGACAAGGGTGAGGACATGGTGGTACTGCTGGGTGGCAGAGTGACAGATGACCCTGAGTCACCAAGACTTGCCACACGAGCTGTGGCTGCCAGGCTTGGGAGGCAAGAAGAGATCTTCAAAGAGCTAGAGGACAGAATGAAGGACAAATAAGGGTCTAGGGCTAAAGGAGACAGAGGAAGATGCTCCTACAAGACCACCAGTGTGAGCACTCCTGCCAGAGAGCACCTACGTGAGCAGGACCTGTGGATCAGGGACAGGGCCGTGGCCTTATCTCTGTGCCATGCCTGTGCCCCTTCAGCTGGAGGGCAACCATCCTGACAAAAAGCACAGGCTTTTTACCCCAGAGCTGTCTCCTGTGTAACAGCAGGAGCCATCCTCAGCCTCAGTCCAAGCAGAGCTGGGACGGCTGACGTACTGGTGTTATTAATCACAGGCAGGCTGAGGAATGCTCCCTCAGAGCAGGGGCTTTCTGTAGATGGGTTTCTAAGGCCAGAAGGATTGTTAGCTCATCGGGTCTGACCCCATCCATAACAGAGGCAAGAGAACTTCACCCAGCGTCCCCTGAGAGCCCATCAAGCTGTACGTGGCTAACACCAGAGTGGCATTCAACACTGCTCTAGAGACAGAGAAAAAACCGGGGTTTCCCCCGCCCCCCTTGAGGAACTTGT
The DNA here is from genome assembly GCF_965140915.1 of Aythya marila. Lineage (NCBI taxonomy): Eukaryota > Metazoa > Chordata > Aves > Anseriformes > Anatidae > Aythya > Aythya marila. Next base: position 18,039,941 of record NC_139048.1, on the reverse strand, counting down.
TCCAAAAGCTAATCAGTTCCACGCTTAGAAATCTGTTTTCAGTTTAATGTCTCTAGCTTCAGCTTCAAGATCTTGCTTTTTTTTTTTTTTTTTAATTTTTTATTTTGCCTTTGCTAATCTCAAAACTACTTATTTGTTTTGTCTGAGAGGCTCTGGATGAACCGAAAGCAAGTAGTTTCATAAAACAGGAAGATGTTCACTGGAAGGCAGGACTGACCCTCATCATGTAGCATCACAGCAGCTCCTAGGTGACATCCTCAGCACTTCGTCTTTCCAAGAGGATGAAGTTCTGCTTCTGTGCTTTTAGCAGTTTTCCTTCCTGGCTCTTCGTTTGTGGCACCCCTTGATGCAGGACAGGGCTGGGGAAACACAGGGGGCATTTCAGGCTCCTATTCAGCCTGGTGGTTGTTGAATCTCGCAGTGCTACCCTACCTCTCCACAGGCTGCTTCCTTACTCTCTCCTAACTCTCCTCTGTCTCTCTCTTTGCCTACCTCAGTCTTGACTTCTTCCCTTGACTCCATCCCCGCCATCTCTTGCAGTGTCCTCCACACCTCTCTTCACAAGTCCTCATCTTTCTCCCTTTTCTGAGGCGGGCCCCATGCCCTTCTCTGTCCCCTGTCTCCGGTCTCCCATATCCTCCTTTTTTCTAGTGACAGAGGATTTCACCCTATGCTTCTCACCACCACGGACACATCCCTATCTTCCCATTCAAGCTTGCTGTCAGCCATGCAAAGGTCTCTTCTCCAGCTCACTTCTTTTCACATCACCCATCAAAAAGATTTTACCTTTTTCTCTTGCTCTGTACATTTAACCCACAACTTCAAGAAAGGGAGTCCTGTTTTCCCTTGACATAAGCGCTCTTTATTTCTGTTGCTCAAAAAGGGGAAATGGGGAACGAGCACTTTTATGAAAGACATGTAGACAAGCAACAGGAGTTTTCTTACTCAAATCAGGCTCCTTGTTTAAAATGTGAAGACAGCAACTCTGTCACTCCTCCCAAGAAACTTTAAATCATATTCTGCAAGCACCTTCCCTATGTGTCTTGTCCTTGCTGTACTAGACTGTAAAGCAGGCTCTCTCACCTTAGTCAGGCTCCTAAAGAGCACAGGGATCTATCAGGATGGTTCTGCCTGCAGGACCAGGCCTTCACATGGGTGATGAGCCTGGATAAACAGGAGGGACATTTCCCATGCTGTCTTCTGACCTGCTCGGGCCTAATTTATCTTGCTCCTAATCAGTGTCAAGATGGGTGAAGCCATGAGTGCAGCTGATTTCCTTCAGCTTGTTAATATTGGAAAGCTGCCTCTGAAGAGGGCCAGATGTGCTAATAAAGGTGGGTTCACCACTAATTCCAGGCAGCCCCTTGAATGTGCAGTTCATGGATACATTGCCATGATGTTTTGCCAAGGAATTAAGAAACAAAACCTTCACATTCTAGAGAAAATAATTGATGAATGACACAGCACAATGCTCCACTGAACATGCAGCCTTTCCTTAATATTAATGTGTAATTTTGTAGCTAATTACTCCCAGTGCATTTCCTGGTGGCCTGGGAATCTTTCACGGAACATCTGCACACACAATTACCTGCTCAGCTTTTCATAATCTCTTACTAAATCATTGCTGGATTTGCAAGGGGACCATCAGGCATCTGAGCTTCCTTTTCCCTTTTTTGCATGTCTTTTGCCTTGTGTCAATTTGTCCAATATTTATTGAATAAGGTCAGTAAGACTCAAGTGCTGTTTCACTGTCGTGAGATACTTAATTATCTCCAGCCTTTGCTCTACCCAGTGCTGTACATGGGGATGGGATTTACCTGTGCTGTTGTGATGAGCTGAGGACTGGCATGTTCAAGCAGGGCAGCTGCAGAGGGAGCATGCTATTTGCCCCATAGCCTGCTGCCTGCCTGCCTTGACCCTGCTGTGTCCTGGAAAAAGCAGCCCCCAGAAGGGCATTGTTCACAACACCTGCTCTTTTGGTATTCCTCAGGGTCTTCAGAGAAACCGTCCCTTCCCCAGCATGGAGCTGGCTGATGATGACCTCTTTTCGCTGGGGAGACTGGGATGCTGGAGCAAAAATGATGAGCCATTTCCCACTGTACCCACTGTAGTCAGCTTAATGTGGGAGAAAAGTTGTTAAAAAAAAGGAAAAAAAAGCATAGGCATCTGTCTAGGAAGGAAGTGTTTAAGCTTTTCCTTCTGAAGATAGCACTGGTACCGCCAGTCTGGTAGGCTGCTGCTCCCTGCAATCCGCTGGGCGCTTTGCCTTAGGCCTTAGGTTTCCTGAAGGGTCAGAGCCCAAAAGGCTGCTTGGAAATGTCCTTGAAAGTGGATGCTTGTGCTACATCCAAATGGATTTCTGATGGGAAGTGTTTAGCTGTTCATGTGTGATGACAAACCATGAAAAGCAAGTAATCGTCTCATTTAGATAGCCTTTTTTATTAAGAAAATGTTAAGTGCATACACATTTACTGGAGAAATTACAACAATATAAAAGTGTTTATTTTCAAAATATTCTATGAAAGGAGTAATTTCAGAAGCATAATAAAACTCCTTCATAAAAGCTGCCTTACAGGAACACAAATACAAAAACCTTTTCACATTATTTGGGAAGTTTTTTTTTTTTTTACTTAATAAAAATATAAAGTACAGTATTCACCACATTCTGACAACACTGAGCTCTTAAGGAGTGGAAGATGGGAGGTTCATGCAGCCCTTTCCTCATGATAAATATTTTTCTCTGGCCACCAGTTTCATGTTTGCAGGCAAGACTTGTGTCAGTGGGAAGTTGGTTAAAAAAATAAAATAGATTTTTAGATAATAAGTTCTCAGACACCCCTTATTACTGTAAATCATATCACTCAAAACAAATTGCCAGAGAAAAGAAGGACCCTCTGTTTCTGACAAAGGGAAAATATCAACAAAAACTTCTGTAGGAACTGCATTTTCAACAAAATATGTACACTTTACTTGGAATATAGCCTTCATTGTAAAAGACCAATGAACATTTGCTCAAACACCACATTAGTTAAAAACACATCAAGAAGTGATCCTTCATCCTTCCTCAGGCAGAATTCAGATAAAATATTCATACATACAAGTATAAAGCTAGTATAAATAATTAAAAAAATGGCACAGCAATAAATACCAACTATTCTTCTTTAAACAAACAAACGGACAAAAAAAAAAAAAAAAAAAAAACCTTAGGATTTGACAGCTGCACTTTGAAATATACCACACGTGACATGACAGTTTCACATTTATGGAAGCTGCTTTTTCAGCACCAGTTCAGTGTTATCTCTTTTCCCTCCTTCCCTTCACGTGTGGTCCCTACATCACTCCCATCTCCACATGCTTCCTTTCCCTGATTCGGTCTTTGGTCAACAGTTAGAGGCAGAAAGGAAAACCTAGTGCTCTCCCTGAGGGGGGCTCTGTTAGTGCAGCTTCTCAGCCTGCTGGGACTGCGGTGTGCACAGGAGGAATAATAGGGCACAGGGCAGTGAGGAAGTGTGATGCAGCTGTGTGATCAATGTCCCTTGTGTGCAGGGCACAGCTGCTCTTCCTGATACAATGGTTCTCTTGCAAGTAATGCCAAGCAAAAAGCAAAGCTTCCCTCTCAGGGTTGGAGTTTGGACTAAAGAAAGAAAAAGTTTTGATGAGGTTCTCATGTAAGTCTTCAGTTACTCCTGGCCAGGTCTGTACCACCCCTGCGTTCGCTCTGTGCCTGAACTCACCCCTGTGGAGCTGTGCTCCAGCTGAACAAGGGACACAGTGCTGGCCCCAGGAACAGCCCCATGCCCTGAGTGGTCTTAGCTACATGAGCAATGAATTGTCATTGGCCCCGCTCACAGAGTCTCAATAAATGCCTGAGGACAGACAGCCCACAGGCACCCAGAAGGATGTCACCTGGCTGTAAATGTTCCGTAGCATCGCAGGGGGTCCCTTCCTCCCCACTCAAGAGCAAATGTCCTGCCTTTAGCACAGTCTGCCCCTGAAATGACCACAGGTTTGCCCCTAGAAGAGGAGTTTGTTTGCCCAGGCTGCAATGTGAGTTTGGCCTGTACCCAGGGGCCCTTCCCTGCTGGCATTGACCTCATTCCCTGTTAACTGGGACTGCAGCAGGGCACTGGCAAGGCTGTAGAGCCACAGCCTGTCACTGGGCAGCCAGTGTGCCCCTTAGAAGCAAAGGATGTGAGCTTGTGAAGGATGCACCTTCCTAGGTGAGAAGGACACACTTCATGTCTGTGTCAGCATCAAGATTCGCCCACTTTCCCCAAAGTCAGTCCTGTTCTCTTGGCAAACCACTAGCTGTTGCAGATACATGTGCAGGGACAGCAGTGGACCCTAGGATATACAGCACAGCCCAGGGAAGATACAAGAAACTCTGGTTTTCTCACAGAACTTCTTCCTGCCTTTATCTTGACAACTGAGGTGCTGACCCTACTCACATAGAAATCAGCAGCTCACCAAGTGCAGTGGTGCCAGACCTTCCAAACTGGAGACAAAAACATTTAAAGCACCAGTGTGGTGATGGTAACAATAGAAGGAATGTCAAAGTCGCACACACACATTTTAGGCACAGCAGTTGATTTCTACTTCAAAGTAAATGCGGTGGTGTGGTCCCAGCTGAAGCACTCTCTCTAATAGCACCCTTTTGCAGAGAGGAAAGTACTTACAAGATTTTTACCTGAATCCACATGGAAATAAGGTAGTCCCCGGGTAGCCAAAGTGCCTCTTTGGCATTAAAGATGCCTGCCACAGAAAGGAGTGTCTAATGAAACACCCCTTTCAGTGTTCCTGACACAGGCTGTAGGTAAGAGGGAAGATCCTGTTTGAAGCAACCCTCCAAAAAAACATACAAGTTACAACATTTTTTGTTTACAATACAGACACAGATACATACAAACACAAGTATTGTGCTGCACAGATGTGCTTCCCCCCAGATCTCTGTGTGCAACACAATGTGGTTATCATGGTACTTTAGGTGTCTTTTGCCATATACTATATAGCAAAGGTACTTCCTCACACAGGTGGGAATCAGGAGAAATAAATTTCTGGCTGAGAGAGGGAACTGGTGCAAGAAGTGGTATTTGTTCCCAGGTGTACTTTGCAAAGAAAATCCCAGAGGCTGTGCCATTCACCAGCAAGCAGAAGCATGACCACCAGTGAACAGTGATTGTTAGCCTTCATCTCCACACCCAAGAAGCACCCAAACTGGGCAGACACTCAGTATTTTCTCTCTTGCCCCAGTTATCTCTTTCCTCCAAAGACATGGCAGACAACCTCTCTGAGATCTACACAGAGCAATCAAAAATGTTACTGCCTTCAGGCAGGTGTGACTGACTGTTCAGTATCTGAGGCTGTTGGTGAAGGGTCACACGAAAGCTCCTCCATCTACTTCAGCACAAAGCCAGCCGATCTGAAATCACCTTCTGTGGACAGGTGGGAACAGACACCTGGTGCATGGCAGCATCTTTGACTCCTCCAGCAGTTTGCAACATGATCCAGCTGTTAGATCTTTAATAACCCATTCCTTTTTTTTGTGCTAAAATTTGTCATCGGAAACACAGGAACATAGGAAATGCCAAGTGACATCAGATCAGTGTTGTGGCTCCTAACACGCTCAGCTACTACAAACCGAGTACTAGCACTGTGCAGTACCAGATGTGCTTTGCCCCGGCTGCTCATAATTGCCACCAAGGTCTATGGTCTTCAGAGAATGGCTTAGCCCTGCAGCCTTGAATTCAATCCTCCAGCCAAAATACCTATAATCACCACCCCTAATAATGCTGCCCACTTGCATTGCTATCTGATGCTTTTTAGCCTTCCTATGTTCTTGGCCTCAATGACTTCTGGGGGAAAGGAACTCTTCCACTACTTACACAACAACATTGCACTGTACAGTTCATGTCCTTCTAGGTTTAAATCTCCAGGAGACTTGCATGAACCAAAGAAAGTTAAATAAAGCAGGACCTCTACATAGCAAAGGAAATAAAATATTATATAATAACATAGGGTTAGTTTAAATTCATATTTGCCCTCAGTGCTAGGTAATCAACCAACTGTATAAAAACATATTTTTCTCGAAATCAAATACATCTTACTATATAAAAATAGCACTGTGAAAGCAAGCCAATTTGTGAAAAAAAAAAATAATAAAATAAAAACACCTTTGGAAATGCATGAAGCGTTGCTTTTGTGCTGCATGATAACAGTGAAATGTATTCATTCCCTAATACTGGTTATCTGTTCTCTGGGTCCTACAGTAAGAACTCCTGTAGACGGCTTACAATGCTTGCCTCTTACATCTTGAACCTCCTGTTGATGAAGAACAGAGTGAAACACTATTAAGGTCTATTTCAGTTGCAAAAGCTTTGATATCAGGCCTAGTCAAACAGCAAATTTGCATCTGGACTAACCCAAAGGCATTTCTTTTGCAGTCCCTCCAACCAGTATGCACCAAACAGTTTGGGAAAAGTTCTCCACAAGGAGCTGCTGGGGCCCAGAAGGGCAAACCCAGCCACGGGAGTTATTTTGGGCAGGTTGTGCTCGTCACAGTTAGTAAGGTGTTCAGAGCTAATATAAGAGGAAGGCTGGCTAGGAAGCTTATCCTGGACTTGAAAGCCAGAGCAGAGAATTATCGGTGGGCAAAGACACTTAGAAAAAAAAAAAGAAAAAAAAAAAAAAAAGGCAGGAAAAGGACGGATTAATCATCTGTGAGAGGTCCCTGTAACGGAGCGAGTGGCACTGGGAGTGCCTCCTCTCCTTCCCCACCCCACAGCTCTTCTGGAGAACCTGGACTGCATCTCTTGTGCTCCACAGGGGTCTGCAAGGGTGCCAGGTGTCTGTGTGGGTGGAGGAACACAGAGAACAGCCCACACTCTGCTCTTGTTCAGCTCCCGTGATGGGGAGGATGGAGAGCGGAGGCCTCAGACCAGTGTGAGCATGGTACCCAGGAAGAGTGGTGGGTTAGGGATCACAGCACAGTGCAAGCATTTTGTGGGTGTGGATGTGGACTGGGTTCACTCAGAACAAGGAGCCAGGCTGTGCTGGTGGCCTCCAGCTTTTGTCTGAAGTGACCCCTATTCCTGCTCCAACTGATGGATCTTTTACCATCCAGACAAGGTTACTAAAGCTGAGCTACGAGTGTCAGAGGGTAAACACCAGGTATTCAAAAACCCTGATGTCTTGATGTCTTGCCTCGCCTACAGGAGCTACACAAAGATCCCTTTCAATGCCTGCTGGGCAAGTAAGACTGTGTGAACACAGCCAGCAATGGTTGTGGCTACTCTTGGTGAAGGTAGCCTCAGAAAATTCATCTAGGCATAAAGAGGGTGACTAAACCATAAGAAAGATTTTCCTTTTGAAAATATTCTTTCCAGTATCCCACACTGGTAGCCCTAACTCTTTTGGTGCAGAAAGGCAGGACACACTATCCTGATGGGACAAAACAACTTGGGACACCCAGAGGGTTGGTGTAGGTAACACCAATCTCTGAGATTGGTGTTAACTCACCACTGATGCAATGTTTCATGCTGTCACTGCCCAATGCTGCATTTGTCATTGAAAAACACCAGTGCCAAATTCACAGCTGTTATTTATAGTTTAACTCTGTCACTTTAGTAGTGGAGGAATAAGAACAGCTTAAAAGACAGAGGGCATCCCAACCTTTACTATACTTTTGACTTTGGCTTTGCTTCAGGGCTCTTTTGGCCTCTTTGGGTATCAGTTCTCCCATCTGTAAAATGGGATGGCCAGGCTTTAGGCAGCATCTCTACAAAGGAGACTGCAAGAATGAGGCAGCTCTTGCCCAGAGACTGCTGACATTAGAAACCATGGGGATATTGCACAGATCCCTCTGGGAAGTTCAATATGGGTAAAATGCATTATCCCAAATGTTTTTGCCCAGTCCCCTCCTTGCCCTGGTCTCCCTGTGGAGGAAATCAGGCATACAGATTGGACAGGAATCAATGTCCTACTCTACGTATGATTGCAACCTAGTGAGAAACAGCCAAATATTTTGTTGCATTCCTCGTGTTCAGAAAACTGAAATATGCAGTGCCATTAAAGCATGGCCACTTTGAAATGAAATAACTTAGCCAAACTCCCCCTTGGTGTGACAAAACTGACATCAACACAGCCACACTACAGCTTTACACCAGGGTTCAAAAATTCTGTCCCATTCACCCCCACCGCCACTGTGGCTGAACTTTTCCCCTGCTCTAAGAGCTTTATCTATATAATACCCCTTTGCAGGGAAGGTAGAGTTGTTATCTTCAACAAACATGGGGGAAAATGGAGGCCTGGACAGGCTAATGTATTCGCCCAGTATCATATAGGATGGTCTGTGGAAGAGCAGGGATGTGAACCTGGGGTATCCCAGCTCAGAAACTAATGCCTCCTACCATTCTTTCTCCCTGGAGACTTTAGTGGTGTTGCACGGGAAGGGCAGAGTGGGCCCCGTTTCTTCTGTTGCTTTTTTTTATGAGTGCGATGACGTGGTCTAAATTAAAAGAAAAATACAAAGAGACTGCCGTAAATTATCCATATACAAAGGCCTTATTCACATTTATTCTATGTCCCCTTCGCATCTTGCTGGCAGGGTGAAAATGAAGATAACATCCCCCTCCACATGCCCTCTGCCTCAGAGGAACACAAGGCAAATGGACGTGCCCTGGTGACAGGCCATTTGCAAGTCCTGGGGCCAGAAGTTTTTCCCCAAAACACTGACACCTCCCCAGATGCCTGCCAGAACTTGTTAGCCAGGAGCCTCTCTATCAACATGGCACCCAATGAGGTACAACGAGATTGGAGGGGGCTGGATTTCTGGCTTCCCACCCACCATTTCCACCAATATCCACAAGAGCCGGTTGTTTTTCTATGGGATTTATGGGCAGTCAGCGCCTTAAAATGAGGCTGTGGAAACATTAGCCTACACTGTACCCCACTGTGCAGGGCAGCCACCCAGCACATGCTTGGTGGAAGTACCAGGAGGCTGTTGTTTTGGTGTCTTGCACTCCGGCCCTTATTTAGTAATGAGATTAGAAACGAGGAAGAGCTGCCACACTTGGGTTTACAAGTGCTACGGAGGAAGGCAGCAACAGGGCTTAGCTTTCCTCATAACCAGCCCCTGGAAGTCAGGAGTTTCCTTTCCTTTCTCCCAAAGGGCTTGGAGGAAAAGCTTTTCCTATTTGGCTTTGTTATTTTCTCCAGATCCATCAACTCTCTTGTCTGTGCCAGAAGTAACAACTGAGCTTAATGGACTCCAACATCTTGGGCTGAGGGGAAGTTTTAAGCTGGGACTATGTCAACGTGACAATGGACAAGCCAGGATCATTCTCTGATCTCTGCTTATTTTGGGCTCTGTGAACTCCACAAGGGCCTGATTTTGCAAATCCTTGCATGAAGGGAAAAGGGAAAGACAGTCAAGGTGGGACTGTAAATGAGGACTGGGATTGCCTCGAAGTGGTAAAGGATTTGCTAGCTGATTCAAGAAAGGACTGATTTGCCCCTTGTCTATAAAATGGATGAGTGTTGGATGATGTTGGCCACAGCAGTTGCACAATGATTTTTAAAGCCAGTTAAGGAGTTTGGACTCCTGACAGCTTGAATGTATTTTACTGATGTCTCATAAGTACATATATTACATGGAGATGTGATGAATATCAAGCAATAATAAAGGCTAAGCAGGATTAATGAGCAAAATAATTCCCTATTAAAAACCATATCTACTTTCATAATCACCTATATTAGACTACTATGCTCTATGACCTTTTGATTGCCTTTAGCTGCAAATTATAACACAGAATATACTCTCAAGTGGAAGCACTGGTATTGATTAAGATGTCTTGACAGTTTGGATTTTACTTAAGCAATTACAAGAGCCCTTTCTACAAAACGTATTGATTTTATTCCAGAAAAATAAATTCCCATGTACAATTGGGTTTTCATAACATGAAACAATTAGCCATTTTATTGCTAGTGCATATAGGGTAATGTCACATTTCATACAATTTCAGTACAAGTGAAAAAATATAATATATGGCTGATTGAAACTGATAGCTACATTAACATTTATAGATCTATATAGATTTATTTTACAAGCTGTTAGTAGTTTAGAAGGATATCGGTGTTTTAAACTACCAACATTCATATGGCTCCAATTCAAATATATGAATTGCTTGATGCGCTATAAATATATTCCAAATACATTTTGTTGAAGAAGTCAAAGCTGTGCACTAAAATATATCAAAAACATGCCTCGTGAAAATGCTACAGACAGAGCCCTGACTGTCTATGGAGCATGAAAATGCCACTGATGCTAGCATTAATAGTTGGAAAATGAAAATAATGCCATGATTACTGGGATTAGGTGATGGAGATGTATGCTGTGATCTTATTTAATAGAATTGGGACCAAATTCTTTTCTGTTAATCAATGTAAATCAGGATGAAATCCACAGAAATAGCAGAGTTGCTTCTGGATGAAAGTTAGGTTAACCAAAAACCAGAAACTGGTTGGAGATCAGGTGTAGGCTCACTGGTTTCAGTAGAGCTGGCCCCAGATCTTCACCAGTGGAAGTGAGAGCAGAAGGTGCTCCAGCTGTGTTGTTCCCCATGGCTGGCAGGCAGGATGTGAGCTTATAATCACATTTAGCCAACCCTGCAAATTTCTTAACTGCCTCCTAAGTTTCAAGTCTTATGAACAGCACCAAAGGCTTCATTGGGGCTGACAGCAAACAGAAACTTAGGCAGGGACTTGAGGATTTTCCAAGGATGGGGAAAAAAGTAGCCCAAGCCCCTGGAATAGTCAGCATGGGCCACATCCTGCTCTTAGATTCAGCTGTGCCCATATCCAAAGCCATCCTGCCAGTATTAACATGGATTACCTCTGCAGAGAATTTGCCCGAAGGATGAGAGGGCCAAATGCTGGCAGCAAAGAAGGCACTGAGCATCAGATGAGATGGGGAGAGCTGGCAGGGCTGGAATCACAGTCAGTTGGTAGCTGGCTTTCCTCCCTCCTCCTCCTCACTCTTGATCCCAAAAGGGCCAGATAGAAGAATGTCTCTGCCTTTGGTACCATTTTTCCCCTTGGTTATTGTAAAACCACAGGGTAAGAAAGACTTTTTCTTCCTTTACTCCTCTCTTAGAGGATGTGTGTGCATAGCAGACAGTGGAGGGCATTCAGCTACCTGTACGGCCTCACACCTGCCCTGGGGCCATACCCTTCCCCACCTTTCTCCAAGAACTCACTGCGTTTGCAAATGACTTGATTCCAACCCTGCCTTTACCCTACAGAGGCAGCGGGGACAAGGTTCAGCACGGTTACAGCAGGTTACTGAGGGGTGGCAATGTGGTGGCAATGGTGGGAGGGACTCTGAGTGCACAGGTGGGCTTGCTGGCCAAACTGCCACTGCAGGACCAACTGCAGCCTGGGGCCCTGGGGCCCATTGCTTCTTCTCATCTTCTACTCCAGCAAAGCTGAAGCACTCCCCTGCAATTCAGCACAGAAATGCTCTATGTGCTGCTCTTGCTCACCATAAAATTTGACTGAGATAGGCTGGGTCCTCCTCAGGATAGCCATGACCAGCCACTCGCAAGGGGAATAAAGTTGGAGGAAAAGAGTATGAATTCGCCAAGCATGGCTGGCTTTGTGGGAGAGCCTTACTCATGGCAGCACATCTTGCCTTGGCCGAGATTATTAGCACTCCACAATGGCCAGCAGAGAAACAATTTTTATTGCCAAGCTTCACTCAGCTTCATCCGCCTGTGCAAGCAGACCCCCAGTGTAACATGGAGAAGGGGCTCCAAAGAAATTGGAACAATACAGATTTTGAAGTAATTGTAGTTTTGCTTGGGGAAGAGGAGGTGTAAAGGAAGCATTTTCCTTGGGAGAACGGCTCTTTTTAAAAAAGGATGAGTTGGGGACCTCAGCACAGAATCTTTAGGATGGATTTTGCCTCAAATCCCGGCAAAACTCTTAGTTTAACATTTAGGATATACTAGAAGCTGTTGTTTTAATACAGACTAGGTCAACTCCAAACCCATCTTCAAAACAATATCTGATTCCACGAGTACTTTGTCCGCATGGTTAAAGCCAGCCCTTAATGTTCTACCCTTGAATAACTCAGGATGTGTTAGCTGTTAAGTCCATTTGTCTCTTGCCTTACTTGTTTAAAGCTTTCTCCAGATATTCCTGGATCCACTTTAGCTTGGGATCAATGCACACTTGCTTGCTGTTGCTCTTGAGCCTTGCACTGCCAAAGGAGAAAAGTCAGGGTGAGTCTCGTGTGTGGCACCCCTCAGCCCACACCCCCCCACACACACCTTATTCTGCACACAGGTTTGCAACCCTATTACACACAGTAGAGCTGTGTCCAACTTCCCTGGGTGTCAGTGCTGCTCTCAGATGACTCCTGAAGAGGCTGGGAGACCCCTGCCACCCTCAAGGAACCTACTCTAAATACAGTTCAGAGCACTGGTAGGGTTTGTCATCCCCAGTGCTGATTCCTGTGCTGGGGTGCATGCTGAGGAGATGACATGCAGAACTTGAATCTAAGTTTTCTAATTCCTATCTAGGCTGCTACATGTTCAATGCTGGGAACAACTAAATTTCATTTGAAAAGATTAGTGTGGTAAATACAGGTCATTTCTGCAAGGAGTTAATTAAGAACATCTTTCAGATTCAACCACAAAGTAAATGTTTGCATGTTTTGAAGATGGACACCAAACCACTTCTCCTGAGTGTCCTGAAAGGGTCTGGTCACTCCTTCACTTTTTGTTTTACTCTAAGGCTACTCAAAGGCTACAAGGCTCTATACAAGGCTATCAGGCTACATGCAGGAAGATAACCGTGTTCCACCATAGTACCAGAGACAAATTTTCCCTTATATATTCAGTCAGCACTGGAAAAAAAAAAAAAAAAGCAGAAATTTCTTGAGGGGCTTCTCCTGCATGTCTGAGCTGCTCCTTCCCAGCCATACTTTAGCTAATTTGAATCTGCTAAGAAGTCGCAGAAAAGGGGACACCTGTCAGAAGAAAATTCCCTGTGATGACCTGGGATTTGGGCTACCTGCATTTTTCATACAGGAGCAGTATGAACAGCTTGCCACCCATACGAGGAGGTCTGACCCTCCAGGGCCTCTGAAGAGTGCGGTGACCCCTCGCTTTCCTCAGAAGGCCCTGCCTCTGCCCCAGCTGCTCAGAAGCCTCCCCTTAAACAGCCTTGCCATGTAAAAGTGCCAAGAACAGCAATTTCATGGAAATGCCCATAGGAGTAAGTTCAGTTCTTGCTTAAGCATTTTGTTGAATCGAGGCCAAAATGTTCCTGACTTCATAAAGCGAAGTCTGCAGAATATAAAAATGTGGAGTAAGAAGAGGTCAAAAAGGCTCCTTGGTCTGAAGTTATGCAACAACACAGTTGTAACATAAACACATTGAAGATCCAGTCCTGCAAGCCCCGTGCCAATAAAGTGATGAATGGGCCTAATTCATATTTCCCTTACAGTAGTGCCAAGCTGGAGAATTTCCAGTGAAGTGATACCAACAGTGAGAATGGATTTGCTGATGTTAGCAGTGCTGGGCAAGTACTAAGCTGGCCGTGTGGAGTACAGAACCAAAAGCACACGTAACCACCCTCCCGCCACAGGAGATGGAACTCCCCTCATCAAGGATTAAGACACTGATTTTTTAGACATTTATTTCAGAGTCTGGCAGCCCCTGCTGCTTGCATGGCTGTGGCATGTGTAAGGAGTGTTCGTCTGAATGGGCTTTGGTGTATTCTTTAGGATGCAATTAAGTGCATGCTAAAAATGCCTATTTCCATGTGTTGAAAAAGCAGGGAAATTGGGATGGGCTTCGTAGAAGCAGACATCCACAAAGGAGAGTTCTGGATCTGGGGAGATGACTCCCGGTGGAACTGGAGACAAAGGCCTGCTCTTACGCTTTTTGTTCAGGTACAATTTCCCTCAAATATAAAGGGAAATGTACTTGATTGAAAAAGCCTGAGCTCTTTCCGTAAAAATCTGTATGAATTCAGTGACATTCTCTACTCTTGCAAACAGCTTTTAAGTCACTCAGACTTTCACTGTGTAACATGTATCTAATGAATTCAGAGTGCGGTTGAGCTGAGAAACCATTTCAAGCATCAAAATGATAAATTAGTTTTGATTCCATTTCAACTCCTCTTTTAGCAAAACTCAGACTTTCAGGAGCATTTGGAGGGAAGTTTTTGGTTTAAGTACCTCACATCTGTAAGTAACAGAAAGATGGTGACCTGTAGGTTCATGTATTCTGTGTGCTACTGGATCCTGTTCCAAACAGACACACTTGGATCAGGAATGGGGCAAGAACACACACTGTGTTTCTGTATTTCATGCTCTTAACCATTCTCTAATGACTATGATCCCACATTAATTAAGAGAAGAACTATATACTGTATCCAATATTAAGTGCCTGCTGTTTTCTTGAATCTACTCGAGAAAATTCCAGATCTTCTACAAAGCCTTAGCATTGGGACCCTTATGACACCGACTGACAGTCCCAGAACACAAATCCATACACTATTTGCCTTTTGGATGCTTGCCTCCAAAATTGTTTATAGGTATAGATCAGACTTAGTCACAGCTGGTTTTGCCATTTTTCTGAATGGAAATTATTTCTCAGCTGGGTTTTACATTTTTTCTCACTGTCCTTCACCAAGTCCTAAGGCAGAACCACACATGAAAATGTAGATGATCTACACAAGAGTGGTTTAAAAAAAAATAAATCATATGAATAACAAATTGTTCATGAATTGATGCATGCCCTTAAATACATCTGTATATTCCTGAAAAATACCACATCAGTTTTCTTAATGCAGAAATGTTTTGGATGACAAAGAATGGATTTTTACAGCATTTAAGTTACAACTGGAACAGCTCAACGTGAATTCATACAGAGCCAGTGCTGGGAGCACTGCACAGAAACCCAGTGCAGTCACTGAGACCCCCCTTCCAAGGTCAGTAGAAGTTGATGGTAGTAATGCTCCCTTGCAATGAAAAGATGAATGCTGATTTTTGTCCCTCTGAAGGAGGGAGTCACCCATGAAAAAATGAACTCAAATTACCCCCTTAAAATCACACACAGAAAATAAAAATCAACAACCCCATTTTTCTGAAAACCAGTGTTTCTTTTTAGCAAAAACGGAGAGGTGATTTTCCATTGGGAATGCACCTTTTCTCTCCTGCTGTGATCTGTGACGTACTGGAGCCAGACACTGCCTGCTAAGTGTGACCAGACTCAGATCACTGTAAAAATTTTTCAGTTAAGGTGTGAAGCTGTATGTACAAGGCAAGGGACTTCCTGCCTGATGTTCCTACTCACATACCTGTGGGAGAAACATGAGATCACAGGGAGCTCAGAGATGGAACACCACTAGACACATCCAGAGCTGGGTTCTGGGGACAGGTTGGGGGGTTAAGCAGTGTACAGGGTAAAGAGGTGAGCTGGGAATCATGGCATGAGACACTGACCTAACTGCAGCAAGGGGAAGAGCTGACCAGCAAGCAGAGCAGGAACCAGCTCTGGTATTCTCCCTTTTGACCCCCTAGATTTGCACCCAGCTGGAAAGAGTGAGAGACTTACACAATCTGAAGTGAGCAGTTGGGGGTGGAGAGGATTTTGAGGTGCTTAATGTTGGCTCTGGCCACGTTGCTCTCGTAGAATCGACAGGGACATCGGTAAGTCAGGCTGACGGGTTTCTCTGTGGGACACAGGGAGAGAAAAGACATGTTACTGCCTCCTGCTCCGGGGCAGCAGCACAGACACACAGACCAGGCACGACAAAGTCCTCTCTTGCCTCCCAAATATGCAGGTGGAAAAGATAAAAAAAAAAGTAGAAAAGCTGTAGCTTTGGAAGAGCATTTGTCCACAGCTCACAGCTCAATTCTTTCACCCCACTACCCAGCCTTTTAATCCTGGTGCGTGGGATTTTGGAAGACAAAAGAAGAGGGAGAGAAAATGGAGATAAGAAAAGAAGAGATTAGAATAAGGAGCCCCTCCATTGTGCGGGGATGCTCCTGGTAATTAGACAAGATAAAGGCCAAAAGAGGGGGCACTTGTCCTCAGTGTTGTTCTTGCCAAATGATTTTGACCCGAGGCCAAATTAGAAGGTAGCCAGAAGAAAGCAATGAATTCCAAAGAGATCAGATCAAACCAGCTCAGCTCAGGTGCAGGCTTTCAGGAGGGACTTGCTACAGAAAAGCCCCGAGTCCTTCAGCCTTTCCCAGGGCCCGGTGGCTGACCTTTCCCCACCGCAGCCAACCCTTACTTTCGGAGATGCTCGCACAAGGAGATGCGAGCAGGAGACGTGAGATCACAGTGGTTTTGCAGGAGAGATTTGGGGTCTTTTGAACTTCCTCCAGCCCATGGCAAAGTAACAGCAACTCTAGGAGACAGCTATCTGGCGCTGAGTTCCCCGGGCACTCATCAGGGACCACCGGGCTGGAGGAGAGTCTCATCAGCAGCATCACGAGGCTCAGAATTAAGTTTATCCCCTGGGCTAAAAGTCAGCAATATATATACATGCAGAACTGAGGAAAGCTGCCTGGCTTTCAACACAGCATCTGATGATGCAGCCCTGCTAGATGATTTCTCCATGGAAGGACTTAATCACTGGCAACCAAGTGCACGTAAATGAAGTCCTTGCTCTGTGTGGAAGCTTCGAAGCCCCATGCGCAATACAACACAAACACAGCACCTTTGCCTGGGAGTCTAGAAGGAGCTGCCTAACATTTTCAGCCTCTGGGAAGAAGTGAATTCATAGAGAAGGTCCTAAGCCACGAGGCCTGGCTCATGGTGTTGATGGTCAGATCTGTATCTGACAGGGCTTTAGATCCCACACAGCAATCTGCCATCCTGTGTATGTAGCCACACGGGAGCACTAGCAGCATCCAAGCCCTGCTCCCTTAAAGTTAGATGAAGAGCTAAAGAGCAGGAAAAGGCCTGGAATCCCTAAGCTCTCTTCTAGGAAGGTGAGAAATGACACAGCTTTTCAAAGTGCAGCTGATCTGCACATATTGCATATTTACTAACACCTGTCCCTAGCACACATAACCACAGACAACCTGGTGACATTACCCTGTCCTCAGGAAGGAAAATCCTTTTTTTCTCCTGAGCACTTCTAATGAGAGAAGAGCCAGGGTTTGATCCCACTGACAGACAGGCAAACACAGAGAAATTCATCAGTGGGGTTCTTCCAGATTCACACCTGAATCAGGACTAGAAGTTAACAAAATTGGAGGACATTTTCCACCAGTTTCATGGCAATACATCAGTCCAAATAACGATATCATTTATGAGTGAATAAATGGGAGAAGGAGCTCCCATCTGTCATGTGAAGGGAGCAGGAGGGCTGCAGGGTGAGCCCCCAAACGTGCTATACGGACTAGTGCTAGTGAGGAAGGGAGG
Organism: Aythya marila; assembly: GCF_965140915.1. Classification (NCBI taxonomy): domain Eukaryota; kingdom Metazoa; phylum Chordata; class Aves; order Anseriformes; family Anatidae; genus Aythya; species Aythya marila. Next base: position 18,022,494 of record NC_139048.1, on the reverse strand, counting down.
GAAAAGCGCACTAGGATTTCTCACTGCTTATCTGTGCCTGAGAGCTATGCGTAAGTGCACTTATATAGGAAAGGGAGGCTGAAACTGCATGCAGTCATATAGCAACTCTCAGCACAACTGAAGAGGAAGCACCTCTGCAGGCTCATACTGACAAAGTGAGTTTAAGCTTTACCCTAAACAGCATTCAGATCTGTGACTTGCGAATGCAATCCCATCTTCTCTGAGACCAGGAGAGCGACTTTCGATCCCATCCCACTCACTTGAAATCAGGAGAGAAAGCTTAACCATGACCAACATGTCTCTAAATCCCGAAGCTGTTTCCTGCCCAGGAAAAGGCATCCAGCACCACGAGGCAGAGGGGGTGCCCAGCACTGGGTGCTCTGTCACCCAATGCAAGGCGCAGTGACAGTTCCCATGCCAGCACAAGAATCCCTTTGGCATTTCTATGTTCCTTGCTCGCTGACCAGCAAGAGGCATGGATCAGCAGGGATGGCAGCACAAGCACCGGGGCAGTTCTCAGCACCATTCCCAGGGAACCGACATCCCCTGCCCCTGCCCGGCTCTCGGAGTGTGGCTGTGGCTCACCGAGCTCACAGCAAACCTCCTGCCAGGGAAACCCAGCGCACACAGTGCTCCCCGACATGGGAACCCCTACAGCAAGAAGCAGACGGGACACTGCTGGTCCTGCCCCATGGCTGACAAGCGCATATTTCTTTATCACATTTCAAAATTTGAAACAAATTGTTCCACATGTAGTAAAGCTGACTAAGCCAGTAACTCTATGGGCTTGTACTGCAGGAGTGGATGCTCCATGGGTTCCCCGATGTCTAATGAACACTGAGCACAAGGTGAGGCTACTCTCTCGTATGGTCTGTTAATTGTACTGTTACATGAAAACACCGGCTTAGCTTTCATGAAACTGATTGTGCATAAAGCTTTTGGGAACTTGATCTGTCTAGCACATTTGGTTGAAATGGGTGACAGAAGAGCTAGACGCTATTCAGACACCTCACTGTCAATCCTGCAGCCACACATCCTTAGATAAAAAGAAAAAGAAAGCAACTTTTTTGGCTCTTGACTAGCAGGACTTACGTTTTTAATAGTTTGACTGTTTTCTGACCCAGAGCTGAGTTTTGCTGGCTCTGAACACCCACCCCTGCTGACAAATTCTCTCTAACCCGATGTGCTCACTGAAATCTGCCCCGCAGGGTGGACGCTTATCAAGGCTGGCCGGTCAGAGCGAGGGAAGCTCTGACCAGGAAAGCAGGCTGGGCACGAGAAGACAAACCATTTGAAATGATGCAAACATCATTTTACTCCTGTTCATCCAAGACTACATTTGGTGGTATCAGGTGAGGACTGACAACTTTTTAAGTCCAGAACTGCTCCAGTTCCCTGGGGGATAAGATGGGGATAGGCAAAACCAGCTTTACCAGGACGGCCGAGAACTTGGAGCTCACCTGCCCTCCAGGACAAGACAGCCCTGCATCTGGATCAGGGCTGAGAGCACTACTTGATGTGCAAAGAAACAGGCAAAAAGCTGTTAGCACCACAAGCCTGTGGTGTCAGTCCCCTTACACCAGTTTTTCTCCGACAGCTCTAAGCCGTTCCTCGCCCGAGCAGCCGGGCCCCCAGCGCTCGCCCTGCCATGAAGACACCGCAGCGGAGCGCCCCGGCCACACGGCCTGCCCCCCCCTTCGGCACCGAGCTATTGGGATCATCGGGAGCAATTATCTCGCTCCGGCTAAACAAAGGGGCACTGGGAGGGGACCCTTCCCCGCCCCGGGGGGGGAGAACACCCAAGTTTCGGTCCCCGGAACGGGCCAACGCGACGGGACCGGCGGCTGCTGGGGACGCTCGGTGCCGAAGAGGGGACAAACGTGGCACACCTGTACCAAGGGAGGACCGGAGTTTCCGAGGCCGAGAGACCCTCGGAGGTTGCGGGAAGGGGACCCGCGGCTCAGAAGCCCCCGCCCGGTCCGGGGACCCAGCGGGGACAGGCGGCCGCGGTGGCAGTGCCCTGTGGCGCTCGTCGGTGTGCTGCCCGTATAGTCCCGGTGCAGTTCGGGGTCCCCTTTTTGCTCCTCGTTCTCAGAGCCCCCCAAAACCTCCCCGCGGGGCTGCGGGAGCGAGCAGGGGATGCCCTCCGAGCGCCCGCTGCTGCTCAGCCCTGCCCCGATCGAGGGAACGGGAACAGACGAGGCACGGGACCGGCCGCCTGGTTCTCATTTCTTGCAACTTTTTTTTTTTTCGCTCTCTTAGTGGAAATCAAGGCGCACATTTTGCAGCCCAAACGCCTCCCTGCGGAGCGAGCGCTGTCGGAGGCTCTCAGCTCCAGCACCCCCCGCATACCCTCGCCCTCCTGCTCTGCCTGGGGCTTTCCGGCGGGCAGGGGGGTCCCGGCGGCATCCCACTTACCCTCCGAGAGGGAGACGAGGGCCAGGGCGAAGGCGAGCAGGGCGAGGGCGCGGAGCTCCATGCTGGGCGCTATGCTGCTCGTCCCGGCGGCGGCCGCGCTCTGAGCGAGTCCCCTCCTCCCCTGCCTCTATAGAGGGGCCGGGGGAGGGGAGCAGGGGGAGTAGCCAGCCTATGATTTATTGCCCGTGGCATGTTATTACATCCTTCCTCTGTTAAAAAATGCTTGGAAAGGGACCAAAAAAAGAGCGAGGGCTTTCTCGCTCCGCCAGCACCGCGGTCTCCCCCCTCCCCGGGAAGCAAAGAGTCTTCCCCGCTCCCCCCCACCCCATCCCGGCCGATGGGGCTGGGATCTCGGGCACTGCAGCCAGCCCGGGCCGGGGCAGAAAACTGCTGCTCCAAAACCCCAGCCTCGGCCGGCTCCGGGCGTCCCGACCCCGCAGGTCCCGGCCCCGAGCCGCCAGGCTCCCCCCAGGGACGCATCCTGCCACGGCTCGGCCTCCGCAGCCGGAGGAGAAAAATCCCCCTTCGCTCCCGTGGGCGAGAATCTAGGCTTACACCGGCGCCCCGGACATCACATCCAGCGCCTCATATGAAGTATCCTCGAAGAAGTTTTTCTCGGGGATTTTTTTTTTTTTTTTTTTTTTTGGGCGGGGGGGGCAAAGAGAAGGAAGCTTTCAGTTTTGCTTCTGCATGCTTAGCTCTAAATACCACCTTTTCACCGTATTAGCTGGTCCCAGTTCTCCATCTGCTGCCCCATTTCGCCCCCTTTGTGTTGCAGATGCTGCTGGGCTCCCTGGCACCTCGGCTGAAAACCCCCAGAGCATCGAGAGCCCCGAGGTCCCAAGGGTGCGCTTCCCCTGAGCTATCGCAGCATTGTCAAGTGTAATTGACCTAAGCATGTCCTCGCTGCCTGCAGTCCGAGACCATGGGGCCCTGTTTGTTGGCATTCAATACTTCAAATAAACATCGAGGCTTTGGTTGAGCTGGGACCCCTCAGCTGCATTTAAAACAGGCGCCCTCAGAAAGGTTGGGATGGGGAGGGGACCACCGGGTAAAGCTAATCCTGGCCTAGAGGTGTTCAAAGGACAGGTCCACGAAGGCACCAAAGCCAGCAGCACAGCCAGATTTTACCCCTGGTAAAGCTCTCTCTGCCACAGCACAGCAGGCTGGAGGCATTGGCCCGAGGGAAACGCCTGCACTGACACCGGGCTGGTTTCCTCCACCGGGACACAAGCTGAAAGGCAATTCTCACACCCAGCTCCCCTAAACCTAGCTATTTGTATTTCCTTGGCTCTGTTTGCCAAGGAGCCCTGAATTTGCTCAGGCTGATCCTTGCTCTCCCCCTCTCCCTAGGCGAGATAGCACAGTAGCGTAGGAACCCGAAGCACTGAAGGGGCCAATAATTGCCACTGGTGCTCGCTGCGGGTGCTCTGACAGTTGTGACATTCTGCAGGGATGGGAGAAGTGCAGGCTTAATCCCAGCGCAAACACTGCTAGGAGCACTGCTGTCCCGCCAGCGCTCCGCCTGGCACACGGGGACGTCCACCATGCCATAAACGAGTGTCTGCTGCAGCTGCTACCGGCATGGCGAAAACACACAGCCCCAGGATCTCATCGAAGGGGCTGGATGGACACAGAGTGAGCTCAGAGTTACATCTGAGTAGTGGTCTCCCTCCCCCCTGCTCCCCCAAACACACACATGTGCTGCAGCCGAAGCAGAAAACTGCTGGGACCCTAGGAGGTGCCTGGTGCCCTTCAGAGCTGCAGCATGCAGATACAGGGGTCCCCTACACCTCCACACACGGTCAGCTTCAAACAGCTCCCCCAGAGGGGCTGCAGGGGCAAGCTGGGGTAGCTGACCCGCACCCAGCGCTGCCTGCATTGCTTTGCTGATGCAGTCCTGCTGCTAGGATGAAGAAAAAATCTTCATAAAAGAACTGAGCTCACCCGAACAACGAGAGATTTGTGCAAGCTGCGATACTTTTTCCACTGAGAACAAATCGTTACCTACAGCACAACGATTCTGTGTTTAAGATTTAAGCAGCAGGAAAGCAACAAACACAAAGCAAAACAAATCAAAAAGTGAAAAAAGAAACTCAATGAGGGTCTTGTCATTTGCCCCCCAATCTAAAACTATGATCTCAGGGAAATCTAAACGATTTATACACTGAAAAGAAAGTTGAGTGACTTGGTAAGGGTTAAATCCCACAAAAAGTTCATTTTAACTTCATGTTAACCCCCACAGAAGTACCTCATGCTCTTCTGAAGGCTCAGAACAGGCAGCCTGAGCCCTCGGTGAGCCGAATCCCACCCCACTCCCAAACCAACGGCAGCCAGAGCTTCCTGGCGGCCACTAACTTTAATCTCTTATCTGAACACTAACAAAGAAAGGATGAATTCAGAAATCTTAAAAATAGACCTGCTGGTGATTTCAATGCAGCTTAAGAGCCTTTTCTAATAATACCATATTACAAATTTTTAGCCTATTTGCATCAAATTACATTTCTTCTTAAACGGGAAGATGATAACATTTCTGCTGCTTAGAATTTTAGACTGGCATAACTCAGCACTGAAATCATTATCGTCTGAGCTTGCTTTAGATCCCCACAGATTATATCTACAGTAAGCCATTTCTGGCCAGTACAACACCACTCAGTATTATTAAGTTTTTTTGTTTTGTTTTGTTTTGTTTTTGTGAGTTAAGGATTAAGCTAAGTGTCCTTGAGTTAGGAAAATAGTATCCCTGATTTCATCTTGTTCTCACTAATGCTATTTGACTGTGATCTCCCATAATATTTCCTGGGCTTATTATCTGTAACTAAACGTATCATTTTTTGGATGGCCACAGTTTTCATGAAGGATTTCTGTTTAAATGGAGTTAAGATTCACTGTGCATCTCAGCAATTGAGAATAAAATACATTACAAATCAAGCATGTAAATCCCAGGAAATTCAGTGATCTAGAGTTAAGGTAATTTACATTTAGAAATCTCTATGTATTAGGCTGTGGGACTGCACAATTAAGATACCAAATCAACCTTATCTCTGCTTTGCTGTAACATCATGCAAGAGCCCTGACGATAACAACTAGCACAGATTAGTATCTTTGATGCAGATTCTTTTCAAGGCACGATTTTTTAAAGAATGCTTAAACTGCTTATTTCCACATGCTACGAAGCTGTGACAGAAAAGAAATGAAAGAAGCTAAAATGTTAACATCGAAATTGTTTAACTATTGCATGGCATCCTTAGAGTGCAGAGCTGAGAGTTTTTGGAGAATTTCAGCGTTCTGATATTTCTGTGTGTTTATATTCTTTTCTAACTCAATCTAACACTGAAATTCCTTGTGTTATCATACTTTCAAGCAATAATAATAAAAAAGCATCCACACAAAGCTCTTCTTTCTTTAGTTACTCACTATGTATCTTTACATTTACCTCCGTCTTACTGCTTACTGTCGTTCTTGTTTGCTTAAGAGTTTTGTTTTCTTTTGTTTTTTTTAAATAAGCCTTGTTTTTGCAACTTTCCTACATGGGTGATATTTTTTGTCTGCACTAGTAACCAGGTGAAAGCTTGAAAGCTTTCCAGTATTGCTGAGCACTCAAGCAGCAGCCATAAGAGGACAACTCTGGAGTAGCTTGAAGATCTTTCCTGACTCCTGTCTTTGACCTTCTTGTTTGAAGTGCTTAAAATAAAGATTATTTCCCTCCCTATTGTCCTGTCAAGGTTCCAGCCTCCTCTTTTACAAATGTGAACAGAGCTTTTAGTATTAAGTATTTGCAGCAAAGTAGCATGAACTACAAGAAGTGATTTGTTGGATCTGTCTGCCCTGCAGAAGGAAAAAAAAAATAATCTCCCCAGATCACCAATTTTCAAACAGAATCGCAAGAGGTCTGCTCTCATTGCAGTAGAACAGCCTCAAATATTCGTGTATGCAGAGAGATCCATAACACGTGTTGGCCCCAAAAGATTCCTTGGAGGGCAGAGGGAGAGATCAAATAGAGGTCAAGTGAATAACTGTTTATAGATGGTTAACTAGAGTGACAGAGAACTGTGGTAGCTGCTTTTCTAACAGTTTAAAAGGTTTAAAGTTGCTTCCCTGGGAGCTTTGCATGTGATTCCAGTGCATGTGAAATTGGCCCTTAAGGGCAAAATTCATCCCTCCTCTCATCCCAGCAGAGCACATCCCAAGATGGTCTAACCTTTCATGAAGAAACTCAAAACGTGATAAATTTTGCTTGGTTTTAGGTTTTGTTACAAACATCGTTCTTGGCCTCACTATGAGGAGTTTCCTGAAAGCTTGGGGTAGAGCAGAGCCAAGTTTGGCGTGCTCTGCCTCTCCCCGACGCTGCGGAGGGGATTTGGTTCCAAGAGTGCCTAAAACTGTGTGGCTTTGCTTGGGTTTCGCTTGGAGTTTTCAGGTTCACTGAGCTTGCAGGCCACTTCGAGGAACCTAGACCTCAGCAATAAAGGTTCGCTGTTCCCAGCAAGAAGAGGCACCTGGGATGCTTGGCCAGGGCCAAGCTCAGTGCTGCCTTTATGCTCTCTCCATGGGAAACTGGTGCAGAGAAGACCAAAGCATCACAACAGAACAGACTTGTGTCTGAAGGGAAAAGATCTAAGCCCAACTGCCAGGTCAAAATGGTCAGAGGTCCTATGGCACCCATCTCATTTCGTTTAGGATTTCCCTTGACTGCACAAATACAAGTCGTCTGTCTCTTGGGACTTTTAAAGTTTGTTTTTAATTTAAGATAGGCATGAACAAAAAGCCATAACCCAAATATCTATACACCACAGGGATTTTCAGGCTCTGAAACAAACTTTCCAGCTGCCTTCTCCCTCAGCAAGGTCTAGGGGCCTCACGACTTTGTCTACATTAGCAACTTGTGTGGTGTAGTAAGAACAGACTTAGAGAGCAAAGCAGTCACTCCAGCCCATTTCAAGGGTTTATTTCAGCATAGTTGTAGTCTGGTCCCAGACTGAAGGCCTGCTCAGTGACTATAGGACGTGCCCTTCTGCAGCAGCTTTCCCAATTTTGTTTCATCCCAACGCAAAGCAGTTCACACTGAAGACACAGAGACAACTCTGCGATGCAAAGTAAGTAGGGATATAGCTTCAGGACGTCCACTCCAAGGACACATTCCTGATCCCATTTAAAGTCCTAACGTGAGTGCAACCCCAGGGCCAAGAAAGCCGAGGTCCATCACCCACCTGCATCCCCAGGGCACCCGCCCGGAGCTGCCGCAGCGGCGCGGGGAGGCGGGGGCCGGCGGTTTAGGTGTATTTTGGTGCCCTCTAGCGACTGGACACCAGGCACTGCTTGAAAACCCATCATACAAAGCCTGGCAGCATCTGGAGACAGACTCAAACTTTCGTTCTATTTCGCTTTTGTTTTTGATTTTTTTTTTCTTTCGATTAATATTCAGGAAATGTCGAAAAATTAATCTTTTTTTTTTTTCCTTTTAAATGCGTTCTTATCATTTAAGAAGTCCATTATTTTAGTGGTGTTTTAAAAAATATTATCAGCTATTAAAACTGAATAATAGCCATCCGAGAAAAGAGTAACCATGGAATTATATCACATAAAAGCCCAGATTAGTAGGTAAGACAAAAGTGAGGGAAAAAAAAATAAATCAGGTAGGAGGCTTTGTCTGGGGAAGGGGAAGGAAGGCACGCTGTGTGCCAGCAGCTGGGCGTAGTGCTCAGGCAGCAGGTACAGGGAGGGCTGAGGAGGCAGATATTGTAACTAAATCCATACTGCATTTACAGAGTTGTTCTCTGGGCTACAGGCAGCTGAATTACTCCTGCACTGAAGTGAGGTCCAGCAAGTGGCTTGTTTGTGGTGATGGAAACCTCTCACTTGCTGGAACTGTTCTGACACTCGTCGTCTAGAGTTGCCAGATGGTAAACATGTTTAGTTTGTAATAAACATTCATTAACATCACTTAACATATGTGTCATTCACAGGACAAGGACATGTTTCATGCAGGACCAGAGCTAACCGGGGTGTGGCTGTGATGTGTCAAATCCTGATCGTTTGATCACTCACTGGATGTGCGCTTTGCTCCGAGCCTTACCGGATCTCATAACCAACAGCAGACAGTGTAAACCCAGGTTTTCAAAGCCATCTCCTAAACCTTTTCTTCACTTGGAGGGAAATAGTTGGTCAGAAATAAGTCCCTGAAGTACAAACCCATGACCTGACTCTCTTCCAGTATATTAGAAATATCAGCTCCTCGTTCCTCCCCTTTTGAGTAGGTCTGGTCTTGTGGCTGCAGCTATTCTTCCTCACTACTTCAGAATCTGGGTTCAAGAGATTATCACCATACATCCTGGAACACAGAGGGAATGGGACCGGTTGGTGCTTCTACAGATCTTTCATCCTAATGGATCCCCAGGTGCTTATAAAACTTCAACCATCCACAAATAACATCAAAGAGTCTCTCGGTTACAAGACCTAGAGAAGTACAGTAAAGCCATCTAACCAACTTGTCTCGGCGCAGGGTTGTTTCTGCTAGAATATTTATTGGCATTGTGTTCAATCTGTTCTTAAAAGTTTTTATAGATACAGCTTCTATTTCTTCCCTTGGGAGTCCTTTCTATAGTCCCACAGACTGTACCTCTTTTTTTTTTTTTTTTTTCCCAATGTCTCTATTTTTCACTCCTCCCTCCTGGAGTGTATAAATTCTGCTTACACTCATTTACTACCTTACAAAATCCGTCTCTGGAGATGCTTTCTATTTCCTCTTTTACTCACACAACCAAATCATAACTGTCAGTGTCATTTCACTATCTTATATCGTGAGTCCACAAAATGTTTTTGTTGATCTCATTTCTCAAACAGGGACCGACAGTTATTGATATGCAGGCGGTAAGCACTTGTGTCTTTGTTAGCTCACCAAAGGCAGTTTGGCATGCTATTTTCAACTAGGCAAAGAGCATTAAGGTAAGGAACTCATCCAGTCTGAATTTCATGCCAAGAAGTTCACCTATGATTTTAATTAACCAGACTGCAATACAGTTGTGCAAATGACGAACGTTTGATGAGCTCTTGTAATCTCAGTTGTAGGGGTTGCAGTCAATTCAAAATCACTGACCTCAGAAAAAAACCCAGCATATTCACAACAATATGAGTACAGGAATTGGTTCCTCCAGACTTCCGTCATTCGGTAAAAAACACTGAAATGAAAACAAGGCAATTTGGAAGAAAATACTTCAGTTTCACCTTACTCTTCATTTACGCTGTTGTTCACACTTTCAGGAAGGAGACAGCTCAAAGTGCTCATATGTACGTTCACCCTTGCACCTTCGCTCTTACGAGAAATGTGAGAGTTGTCTTGTTTCATGACATATACCTTCAGTTAAACGCTAACATCAGCCTCCCACGAGGGAGTAAAGTAGGTGTTTAAATTTGGCATGGCCACCCCCTTCACACATGTATACAATCAGTTCCCCGACATCTGTATCACAGTTGACTTACAGCTTGCTTGGTGTGTGTTAACTTAGCATGTACACGAAGCTCTGCCTGTGTATTCCAGGCTGAGGGCCCAATCCATGGCTCTGCTCTGCCTCCACACAGCAAACACAGCACAGAGGCGTCAACATTTGTTTGAGCTCTGCAGCAGGAATTTCCCCCATGCAATGAGGAACCCAGTGCTAGTCTACCTGGTGCCTTAGCTCTCATCCTGCCCTGCTGCAGCTCCCTCAGTGGTGGTTTGGGCAGGACTGGTGCTGGCCCCAGGCTGGCTGTGTTACAGCCTTCAGGGGGCAGGACATCAGTGACAGCACAACCAGCTAACTCGCACTACAACGGTTACGAAGAACCCAGAGGAAGATGCATGAGAGCAGCACAAAGGCCACACTATTTCAGATCAAAGGTCTGCGTAGCCCAGAAGCCTGCCTCCAGCAATGGTCAACAGCAGATGTTCAAGGGTGGAGGGCAAGCATGGCTGAAACTGCCTGCAGTGTGCCTGCTTGGCACGTGGCCAACAGTCTAGGCTCAGCCTCAATGAGGATGTGGAGCTCCTGACTTGCCATGGATTTTGGCAGTTCTGAGCAGGTGTCACATCATTTGATTTCTGTACAGCATCAGAAACTTCAATAAAAAATAAGGAACTCTATGACAAAGACTGTTGAAGACTGCTCCACTGTCTCTGAAAAACAACTCAAAGCTTCATTCCCCCCTTCTTCCCCCCCACCCCCCCCCACACACACAAACACTTTTACATAATTTTTTGAACTCCTGCATTATCTGAAAAACCACAGAAGGCATTTATGGACATTTTAAATATTTGTCTGGAAGATAAAGTCAGGAATACCTGGAGATAAGAATGATATTGAACTTTGCTTTTCCAGCAGAAGTTGACTACAGTATCCCTATGCAATAAAATACTTATTGATAATCTCATGGGGAAAGCTAAAATAGTAGTTACCTGGACAGCATACACCAGAAAGACAGGGAATTCACATCAGAGAAAGGCTTTAGGTTTGCAGAATTGGTCCTAAAAATACTAAATCCAGAGCATTATGATGGAGTTTCTTCCTATGACTAGATGGCAGATTATAGTTAATCAGTTTTTCCTGCAAAGAACAAACAGAATTTCTGCAGTGTGACCATCTAAGGACATAAATGCTATTTTTTGCAATCTCCTTTCCCAGAACAACAACACAGAAAATTTTCTCTGCTCCTATAACTGGGGGAAGGAGAGGAAGGAATGTGTCTGGACCAAGCAATTCTGCACAAGAGGCCAGTATCTGATGTGCAGGCTCGTAAATGACACGGGAAGATTTTCCCTGGATTTACAGCCTCATTCATTCTGTGGGGGGCTGTAGTTTTCCCTTTTACATTTTGTGGAGGTGTTGCATGTGCTCTCAAACAGCAGATCTGATACAGAAATGGGGAAACAAAAGCCTCTCAGATCTCCTACAGAAGGCAGCTTCTTCCTCCCAAGCAAACACCCTGACCAGGTGGACTGCCTGCAGCTGGGATGCAGGAGCAAGACTGAGTTGTTTAAAGGTCATAAAAACCCTTGGGCCCAGCTTTTATTTGTGAAGAAAAAAAAAGGAAAAAAAAAAAAAAAAGAAAAAAAAAAGTGGTAGCAGATGCTTCTCTGCACTACTCCTACAGGTGCCAGTGAGAGCAAACCTGCCTGAGACGTGTCTACACTACAGGTGAAGAAGAAATCAGCTGGGCTGGCTGTATAAAATGTATCTTTATTTAGACATTACCACAGTGGGGTTCCTTATGGGAATGTCTTAGCACCTCATAGACCTTAGAAGAAGGGGTCGGTTCCCTGCACGTGGACATCTGGTCACTGTAGGCCTGTGTGGCACTAGAAGCCTATATCTAAGCACTGAAAACTCACCCAAAGGACTCTGTCCTTGCTTCCTATTCCTATTTGAAGGATGGAGGAACCAAGGCAGGTCGCTATTCTGGACAATGGCTGCAGGAGCGTCCTCTTGTTCTGGCGGAAGCAGTGCCTGGGACACTGAGCCTTGCTTTCTAAAGATGCTGAGAGCTGCTAGCTCCAGCTGACCTCAGGTTTTGGTACAAGTGTTCCAGCTTTTTGCAAACAGCTGCTGGAGGAGTGCTATGGCACCAAAAGCTATTTATGGAATTTGAGATTACACAGAAAGCCTGTATTAAAGCCCATGCTCTCATGCGGTACAGTTTACTGCAATAGCTGCAGTGATCTGGAGCTACAGTATCTTCTTGTGAAAGCTGGGAGACTTGCAGACGTTGCCAGAGGTAATTAATATTCTGTCTTCCATTTACCTACTACAAATGATGAAACTGACCCCAAGCCCCCCACAAAAACACATAGAGCATGCATGCTCTTGCCTACTGCACTGACTTGCCCTGATCAGGTCCACCATACATTTAACCCCCACAAACACACACACATTTACTCATACAGCTCAGCAAGTACCATTTAACTGCTATGCACCTTCAGCTCTGCCTAAGCCCAATTTTGTTTTAGTTCCATGCTTGGGGAGCAGGGCAAAGCATGTTGCAATGATCTATGCAGTTTACATCCAATGGCCCTGGGAAAGTATCTTGGGTGTCTACAGGGAAACCTAAAGTTTCTGGCCTGCACATATGCAAGGCAGCAGCAACATAAACAAAAGCAGCTGAAGCACATGGCATGGTGTCTCCTGTCTTGACTGACACGATGGCAATTGCACCAGAGCATTGATTATCACTGATCTGTGCTGCCCCTGCTTTGCTGCCTGGGGCCTCCAGAGGAAATTGCTGGGAAGAGATCAGCGCTGAGAAGCAGCAAGCACAGTTCCAGGCACGGAGAGTTCAAGGCTATCAGATCCTTGGTGGCCTGGGACTGCTGCCTCTAGAAGGGTCAATACAGCAAGGATTAACTCACTGGCAAAGGGCCCAGTGAGTGTGGGGCTTCCTTCCAAAACCTCCCAGCCTGAAGGGCTTTATTCAGCCCTAACTCCAGATGCTACAAAACAAGAGGAACAGGAATTTCCCAAACATTTACTCTGTCAGGCTTGTGAGGCTGGACGAGAGAGTGGGAGGATCATGCTCAACAGGGGAAACAGCAGCAAGGTAGGAGACTGCAGGGGCACAGACAGATGAGCAAGAGCTACCGAGTACCTGCCCTGGGTCCTGACTCAAAGATATCATTTTCATTAATTTCCATTGCCAGCAAGCCCAGAGGTTGCCTAGGACAAGCCTGACAGCTGACTTTTCTGGCCAGCCTTCTTTTTCATATGTCTGCAACCCCCTCTTATTCCTTCTCACCCCTTAGCCTGTTTCACCCATTTATACTCTGTGGCTTTTTTTTTTTTTTTTTTTTCCTTTTTCTTTTTGCTGCTTCAGTCCTTTGTTTCTCCCTGCCTTTTCTTGCCTTTTCCCTTTCTTTGTCCTGCTCAGACTCTGTTCTGCTTGTCATCTTTCTCATCCACAGCCTGCCCTTCCAAGGTGCTCCACTCCCTTGGAAACACTGACTTGAGAAGAGTAGCTCATGCATGGGCTGCTGGAGACGTGTAAGCAGCAGCGTTGTCCTTGGGCACGTAGAGCCTGCACCCTTCTGAGATGCTGCCCATGACACCCTTTGAGGTCCTTCCCAAGCAATGGCCCTGCATTCAGGAAGGAAGGCTCAGAAATATCTGCCATCCATGTCTTGTGATCTGTGGGAGTGTCTCTGTCTGAAGGGACAGTGCTTTCAGCATCCCTGTGAGACCTTCAGACAATACGAGCTCTCTCGCATTCTCTTAGAAAACATATAATTTGTAAGAGCAATAACATTCTAGGGTTAAAAAGTGTTTCAAGGTTTTTAGTCTGTAAGGCTACAAAGTCCAGGAAAGGATCTTCTGGGCTGAAACAAGAAGATTCACTACAAAAACTCTTCTGATTTTGCACCTCCTTCATCCACTTCTGTTGGCAGAGTTTTCCAAAGCCAGGCTGCTTGAATAGTTAAGAATTTTCTCTTAATTGTTGCTTCAGTTTATCCTTCATTCATTTATTCCTAATTTGTTCTTGCATGATAAAACCTATGGCATAAGGAATCCCTTCTATCTCACTGAAGGGCAGATATTTTAGCTGTTTTCTGGGCGCAGTTTTTACAGATTTAGCAATCACCAATGTTTTGGTGCTTACATGTCCAGCACAGTTAGTACAGAAGTCACAAGAAGGACTATCAGCTATGGTCCTGTCATACAATCTTCCATGTCCTTCTTCATCATATTTCCACATGAATGGGGTTATCTAGCTGGTGCTATCTAGCTCTGGAAGGTTACACTTCATTTAGATGTATTCAGTAAATTCTCAGCTCCACTGATACTCCATCTTCTAACAGCGAGGCTAAAAGGGCACAGGAATGTTTATGTTGGTTTAAGGCTCAATCATAATGTAGGGTTTTGTCTGAGTGGAAGTGCAAAATTGGAGCAGCTGGCAGAATTCAAGAAAACTATAGGATTCCCTTCAGATCAAAGGCAGGCACTTTCCTCTTCGTTCCCACAAATGATGTTAAGGAACTCTGTTGTGTGCCTCAATGACAACAATAAAAAGTCGTGTTTTCCTCCCCTAACTCTTCTCCTTTTTAAATTGGATTTGATTGAAATTTTTTCATCAAAGCTTTTTCAATGTACATTTGGGCTCTTGATGAAGCAAAAAAAAAAAGGTCTCAGTGTCTTTGGAAACATTCAGTTTTTCACTAAGTAAACAAATCACATTATTTTTAGAGAACAACAGCAGCCAGGGGAGAAGAGAGGGAGGATACCGGGTCTCAGTGGAAAGGCAATATATTTTGTGTCAAAATGGAATAGTTTTCAACGAGCTGGAGGAGATCATCACATGTTCCTTAATTTCAGCTTTTGAAAATCTCTAATGTCAATCCCAGGAAGTGTTGACAACTAACAACTGGTCTCTGCTTGCTGGTTTGTTGACTCCATTGCTGTTAACTCCCAAACATGAATCTGAGTGGGGACTTGCATCTGAAGTTGAAATACATGCATGTACCAGTGGTCCAGAGTAGAAATTTCATTTCAAGTATTCCCAATTTGATCATACTTCTTGAAACTCTGTGGGATTTTTGGAAATTGTTAAGAGGGCCTCTACTCTTTCCCTAGCAGAGTGGTCATGTGTAATATCAGAAGAAAGCTCCCTTCTGTTTAAAAAGTTCCTGGTCCAAGGAGAAACTTCCCTCTTTTCATGGATGGCTGACAGTGTTGTACATAAACTCTGCCTCTTTTTCAACTGCCTGGAAGCTCTCTGGTATCTGGATAACCTTATTTCAGAAATAAGAGGTCCTGAGCACCTGTGAAGAGAGACAGAAGTGTCCCCAGAGCAGAAGAAAGAGTGTGGTTGAGCAGATCCAGCCCTGAGAAGACATTTGAACCTGCCTAAGCAATTCTGATACCCAGTAGTGCTTACGTCCAGACTCCCAGGTACTGGAGGTACAGACACACAGATGCCACAAGCTGGAGGAACACAGCTAAATTAGAAGCTTTGTTTGTTTGCTTTGTTTTTGTTTTGTTTCAATAAAAACCACCAGGATGATAAGAGGGCCACCGAATCCCAGTGACCTGAATGAGAACTGCAGTTCAGCTTTCCACCACCATGCATTGAGCTTGACATGTGTTGTGAAGATAGGAATAGCGCAAAGAGCAAAACCAGGTAAGGTCTGTATGGAAAAGCAATGCAAACCTGGTGTGAGGGCTCAGAGGCAGAAGACCATGCAGAGAAGGGACTCTTGGAGGAGTTTCATTTTGATGTCAGGCTTCTCTCCTTTACGAGAGCCAGTGATGAATTTTGCACCGCTGAGTTATGCTGTCCTATGTGGCTGTAGCTCTGTTTATTTTGAAATCTTTCTGTGGTGGAGGGAATTTACGAGCCAGCAATATTTCTGCTTTATGGCACTTCCTTCATCCACATTCCTTCGTCTGGTCATTTACATGGGCCAGGCCCACGAGGAGAGGTCAGGGGGGCACCCAAGTGGTATCTAGAGGCTCGGAATGGAAACATGTTTTCTCACGCAAAAATAAATAAGGGAGAAATGTTTCCATTGCAGAAGAGGAACAAAGGCTGGGATCACAGCAGAAAGCAAGCAGAGAACAGCAGGCTGCCCAGCCAAGGCAATTAACAGCATTTAACAACAGCCATTCACTGTATGTAACATGTCTGTTCTAGTGACTCCCACTTCGGTTGCTTTAAATGGCAGATGAAATGCAAAATGAAATTGCAGTTATATCTGAGCCTGCACGAACTACCACAGAACAATCCGAGGTGCAGGTACGTATCTCCTCTAGGCCACATCTGAACACTAAATGGGAACTCCCCTTGAACAACAGCTGAGGACTTCACGTTTGAAGGGGCAACAGACAAAAAAACAAAACAGTTCTCTTCCAGTGATTTCTCATTCCTGACTTTCTCAGGAGCTGTATGATCATCCCAGCTGGGAACACTGTTCAGCTAGAGCTGCCTGAAAATCTACTTTTCATCTAATTTCCTCATTTAAAAGTTTGCAGCAAAATGAGAAAAATACCTGCTAATTTTAAGCCTATAAACTCCCAGACAGTCTTACCAAAAGCTCAGACAACCACTCAAGCCTAATGGGTCTACAAGATCAGCACAGCCTTACTAAAACCTACCAAGCACCCAAAAGACTAATGTGACTAGCACCACAGCTGAGGTAATTCTTCTGATCAGGCTCCCATTTCCAGGTGTCAGCAAGGCACCTTACAGAGGTGCAGACCTAGGGGAAGCTCTGTCACTATGCTCCTTACCCAGCAGACAAGTCTTAGCTCCGCTTATGTTTGGTTGTGCATGCCTGCCTGTGCAAGTCTGACCTGCAGCACGGAAGACTTCCCCCCTCTGTCTGCACGCAGAATGCCACCTGCAGTGGAGGGTCTCAGACACTTTAATACCTTCCACTTAATTGTTATGAGTCCTGTTGGTCTTAATTCTGTCTTCCCACCCCAGGATGGCTGTATTTCTGCTTTACATTAAACAAGTAATTCCCACACAGGCAGTTTGTTAAGTGTCCTACAATGAGAGACAATACCTTAGAAAGGCACAAAGTGTTGATTTATCTGAGGTTACTGGCTCCAGCACGTGGTTTAAATCAGATTCTGGTCCATGACAGTGATATAAGAGAGAACCTTGCTTAATGGTAGTGAGGGGAACACATCTCCCTTCCTTAATCACACACAGATTTCCAGTTGGGAAGAGGCTGGGCTGCCTATTTGTCCTTCATTATACAAACCATAAACACACATTCAGACACACAGAGCTCATCCATCCTAAACATCTATCAAGAATTCCAGATTCCTCCACTGCAAACCAAGACCTTCTTTATTATCACATCCTTCCCTGAAAATGTTTACAAACTAACTTCTGTTCTCATCCCATTCTCATCTTTTTGCTGAAGAAATGAAAATACCAGGTTCCCAGAGAAGCTGCTTTTGAGGCTGCACGTAGACATTGTCATTTGGGTAAGTACAGAAGTATAACTTGCAGAGATCTTAATGTTTAGTAAACTTGATTCTGAGCTTTGGTTTTCCAGAACAGAAAAGCATATTTTTTCCCCCTCCAAGGTCTGATGCTGGATTTGAACATGAGAACACAAGTAATGTTATCCACTCACTGGCTTTTTGACAGCAAAAGTTGAATCTGTATCCTCTTGTTCTTAGACAAAGGTATCAACTAACTGATCTAAATGATTTGTTCCAAGCAGCCTTTTGTGATTCAGGGGGCTAATGACAGTAGAGGGGACAGGCCTGTACCCTGAGAGAGTTGCCACATCGCTAAGATTCATCTCCTTGCACACAGAATTACCTAGCAAAAGCTTCTCGAAGCTTTTTGTCAGAGAGCAGTACAGGGTAAGTTTGGCATCAATCACTCACAGCCAAAAAAGCTGCATTGATTTAAGAAATTCATACTCCGTGGGTCTGCATGGCTGCCTCTTCTTGCAGTATTCTAATGCAACAACAGTCCATGTTGTTGCTCCCCATCAGACTAGCATGTACCATCTCCAAACTGCAGCTTGGTATTGCACTGAAAGCCATGAAGAGTGCTGATCCAAATCTGATTCACAGCTGGACTGTTGTGCGGTAATCTCTTCCCAGTGAAAGAGGCTCAACGACAAACAGTTGGACAACTGTATTATCTTAAACTGCCATGGCATTTTAACAACTATATCAAAATCTTAATCAGATGGGACGTTTCCAAGGGCAGTAAGCAGGATTAAGGGCATGTTTCTTAGAAGCTCTTCAGAGGAGCTGGGCACTTCACGGATATCTGTGGCCTTGAAGAGAGAATCCAAATACCAGTCATTTGGCTCTTGCCTGAAATATCCTTGCCTTTTTTTTTTTTTTTTTTTTTTTTTTTTTTTTTTGGCAAAGCCAATTCTGCCAAAAAGATTCAGAGAAAGCTTTTAGGATTGTGTTTACCCTCGGATGTAACTCAGACACGACATTTGTAATGTCATCAGAGCAGGACTGCTGACGTGAATAACGATGTTGGCAGCAACTTCCATGGGACCAGGACTGGGTCCAGTATTCACATTTCCTAGGCATTCTCTGCTAAACATTATTGTACATAAAGAAGCATTTGTTTGGACTCCAGATGTTCAAGTAACCTCCTGTCATATTCTGTCTGCATCCCAGCTCTCCCATCTGTGATCTGAAGTGTTGCAAGGAAAAAGTGGAGGGATTTATTTTGATCTCACTTCCATCTGTTTTACACTTCACTGACTCCCCTCTTGATTTGCACCAGCGTTTGAGAACAGGGCTAGAGAGTAACGCTGCTCATACCAGTGTAAATCCAGAAGACAGGGGCATTTACTCTGAACTGACCTCAGGCAATTACTTGCAGAGTTATTTGGGATAAACAGTTGTGATCCAGGAAATCAGCAAACCCCGTGTGGGCAGTTGTTCAGGGAGAGGAACATCTGCTCTGAAACACTGCAGTTGTTACCAGTGCTTAACAGATGGGCACCACTGCAGCGAATGACTGAGAAATGTGAACTTTACAACTTTTCTGAGCAACCCACGGCAAAGTTACTGCAGCGTATCCCGTGCTGATATCTGTTTACTCAGAGAGCAGTCTGAAGGCAGTCCTGACCTGGCAGCTCTGAAGGGGCTTTTGCATCAGTGCCAACCTCAGTTATAGGACAGAAAACTGATGAGCACTGCCCTTAGTGACTGTGGTTATAATCAATCTTATAATCTGTGAGAATGGCCCCTGGTCATCAATGGTAAGATGCTCCTTATGAGTGACAGATAACCCTGTGTGTTTGCAGCAATCTTCTCCTTTCAGTTCCTGAGGAAATGCCCTTCTACCCCAGGGCTCACCTGCACCAAAACTCACTGTGGCTGATGTTGACGGGATATCAGAGGGCAGAGAACTGCTCTCACTAGTTTGAAACCAGCCAAAAATTAGCGTCAGGTGGGTCTATGCAGGTTCCTAAGATAAATCTAAAGTTGGCACCAGCTTGCATAGCTCAGTTATTTATCTAAAGCTTCAAGGTGGGTGAAGATGTTTCTGCAGGCAGCTAAAGGCTCCTGATCCCAGCCTTCACTTCTGTAAGCACTCTGCATGCAGAATCCTGGCTGGGATCACCCGGCATACGAAACAGAGACTTGAGTTCCAAATGGGTAAAAGGTATCCACGAACCACAAAGGGAGAAGCAAAACAAACAAATAAAAAGCACTGTCCAAGAAATTCAGAATGACAAAAACCTTCTGCTTCTATCTTCACTCTGGCTCAGCTGAAATGGGTGGCTGACCCAAGGCAGCGGGGGGTGGGCTTTTATCCCTTCGTGCTGCAAGAAAAAAATTCTCGGAGCTTTGTCGGAAAGAAACCATTAACACAGGAAAGGAGAATTAACGGAGACTGCAATAATCCTTGCTACAAATGAGATGAACCCAGCTTTGCCCCCCCAGCTGCATCGTTGGAAAGCCACCAAGGGAAGCTTTTTGGACACACAGATTCTCAAGGGCCTAGTGCACAAACCGTGTCACACAGATTACAGGAAGTTGTCTGCAATGTAGCGTTAACATTTTTTGCAGGAGATCTGAAAATTTCCATGCCTGATCCAGAACAGAATCCCCTGGTGCTTGGCTATCCTGTTCTTCCCCAGGCTTGGCTGCTGGACCAATCCTAACACAGCCAGCAGCCCAAGGTGATATCACTTGCTAACTATGAAGTTTGGGATTGAAATGCCTTGTTCTTTCTCATCTTGCTTGCCAACACTATCCCCCAGCTCTAGTCAGGGCCTCCTATTTGCCTGAGAACTAAATTTAACTGAAGTAGTAATAAAGATGCTTTACATGCTCATCTGACACTAAGAAGCATTGGTGGGCAGATTATTGGCATGTGGAACAATGATCTCTTCTCAGACTTTCCATAATACTGTGACTATTAAGCTAAAACATCATTAATAATATGTCATTTAGCTTGCTTTTGAATGGTGGAGGAAGGACTAAGAATATATAAGGTTGAAGAGACCAAGGGGAAGAAGCTGGAACCTTTACATGCACTTGGCAGCAGGCAGGGAGACAAATCCCAGCTGTGCACATAGCACACTTTGATGTATGTGTATGGTGTTGCACTAGCACATCCATTTCCAAATGTATTTACTCATGGTGGTAGTTCAGGCAGCTGGTGCGTCCATGTGCTAGTCAGATAGGCTAGGAAAGATCCTTGGTCAGCAAAAGATGATGCTGCTGGGGCTGTGAAGAAGCATGTGTGTTCTCTCTGTTGGAGTTATTTCCTTCAGCTAGCATCTCCTGCTGAAAATGGGAACTTTTGACTTTAAATTTTACTTTCAAGACAGCTAAATCTTCTATGGATTTGAGGGATGTAATTTTCTGCTGCTGATTTTTCTTGCACGAAGACTGGGGAGCATGAAGACTGAGATACTCTGGGCCCATTTAAATACAAAGTACCAACCTCAGGTTGCTCTTTTTCTGTGTCCTTTTTTGTTTCAAGAAAGATATTCCTTCACCTCTGAAACTGGCTTTCAAAGGGAAGAGATGTATAATAATAGCAAACAGGAGGTAGAGTTTAGGCTTCCTCCCTACATCCTAATGTAGAACTAATTTTGGGAAGGCACCTCACAAGGCCTTCCAAATCTTCCAGCCTCCTCCAAATCTGCAATATTGGACTCAAATCTGATTAGGGCTGTGCAGAAATGACGTTATCAACACTGTAGTGCACTTCAATCTCACACCATTTCTCCAGTGCCCTGTAATAGGTGCCCATGAGCTGAAGCAGGCCTGGCACTGAGCCCCAGCAGCCCCTAAGAAGTGAAGGGGAGCCCTTGGTATAACAGAACAATCATGACGGTACACATCAATTTACCAAACTAAAAAAGTACTCACTTCATAGCATAGCTCTTGATTTCCCTGGCCAACTAGTTGTCTTTGTGGACTCTTGTATATGGCCTTTAATGGTGTGTCAGGGCAAAGATGAATCTTCTACAGCCATTTGACATTGTTCAGCCCTGGGACATGTGGTGGTCTTCACCTGACAGCCAGGTGAAACCATCTCTACCACAATCACACTCTCCTTTTCTTTTCTTACACTGTGTGAACTGCCTTAAACATCCCAAAACTAAGTATGTACCCAAGGGAGTAGCTTTTATGGATGCAGGTGACTAGAGAAGTGCTCTTTACACCCTTGACACCGTACTTGGTCAGGACCAGCCAGGTCACAACTTGGTGCTCAGCAGCAGCCTGTGTTATTGTGCCCATTGCACCATGGCCACTCCAGGTTCACTTGGCAAGCTCACATCCAGCTGACAGAGCATCAAAAGGATTTGGTAATTAGCTACTAAAGCATTGAGATCCCAGCAGGTGCCACCTGCCGTGGCAAGCCCTGCTATGTTCAAGAGAGGACACTTTGTTCCCCATCAGTTTTGATGCTCTTTTTATGCTCTAGTGTAAGCTCTTAGATGCAACAACTGCTGTCACAGCAGGTTGGATTTGTAGAGCTCTGCTGTGGGAATGGATGCTGCTATTTTTAAAAATCCATTTTACATAAAACTCTACCAGAAGGGAAGAATTGCTTCTGGCTCAAGATCCCCTATGCCTGGACAAACCATCTCAGCAAATGCAGAGTGCCATGAAATAGAAATAATGGAAATAATGACAGCGCCTTCGTCTAGCAGGCAGGACGGACACTGCCGGAGCGATGGGCCCTTCTCCTGCAGCCTGAGAACAGAGCGCGTCTCATGGGAAAGCACAGACCTGTAACCCTGACGTGCGAGTGCCCTGCCTTATGGACGGGTTGTGACTGCCTGACACATCTTTACAGCTTCTCTCCTGACTGCTGCGCTTTCATACCTCATTACTCATGGTTATTCTGAGGTATATATTCTGGTTGGGTGGGAGAATATTGCTTTTCCTTCAGTTTTGTTTTTTTTTTTTTTTTTTTTTTTTCTTTCTAGCCAGTGACCAGAGCTCCTATACCTTCCATAGACCTAACTCAAAGACTTATGTGTGAGTTAGTGTAAGATGAACTTTTTATGCTTTTTTTTTTTTAATCACCTAACTACAGCCCCAGGCAGATACACCAAACAGTCTAATTATGTACCTGGAGCAGAAACTAGCATCTTTTCAGTTACAAAACTTGTGTCTGACTGGCATCGTGCATGCTCCTCTTATTTTATATTTTTGTTGTTCTTTACCACTCAGGTAATTAATTACACCAACCTATGACTGGACACTACTCTGACATACCCTTAGCTACATAAACAATTTAGGTCAAACCAGAGATGATATAAGGGAATTAATATGGAAGGACTAAAAATAGAAGTCCCAGAGCAACCCTCTCCCACATTACATACTCCAACAGGCCAGGAGGATGCCGTGACTGATGAGAATTTGGACTTTCTCTATGACACCAGGCCTTCCTTCACCAATACAGTTTTGTGATGCCTCTCAATAGACAAAGCAAGGACAACACTCTCATACAACGGCTTTGCAATGGTTTTACTTTTGCCACCAATTACTGATGAAATTATTCAGAATGAAAATATTTGATTTGCCACCTACAGACATATAAAGACAATATGTCCTGACAATAAGGCATCATATCAGAAAAAGTAGCAACAGCCCTCTCATCATGACAGCTAGCATGGCTGGGTCACAACTTTTGCTGATTTTGTACTGTGTGCATTGCATTCAGCCCAGAGGCTTCCAGAACGGACCTGGATACTACTGTATTGAGGTCTGCATCCACACACAGACTTTAACAGATCCTAACCTTATGACTTTCAGGTTAAAGAAAATTTTATTTTCTACATCTCTGCCCCATGCCACCCAGAAGAATCCCTGCTTCTGAAGGTCAGTCAAATACATTATATATATATATATATATATATATATATATATATATATATATATATATATATACACGCACACATACACACACACACAAATATATATATATATATATATATATATATAGGCTGCATAGATTTGTGAGCAGTAATGCTGTTCGTAGCAGTGTGGGTAAGAGAGAGTTAAACAAGTTTTATGTTCAGAGCACCTAAAAGGGTCAAGGGGTCACTTCCTTCACGTGTAACCAGTTGACCAGGTGCAACTGAAGAATTTTCCCTTCCTCAAAAGCCTCAAGGTATAGACCATTTCCCAGAGGTGGATAATTAGATTTAATGGGCCAATATTTTTTGGTTAGAGCAGAATCTAAAAATACTAAATGCACAGTGGCTAGAGAAGAGTGCAGAGATTTGTTTGACAAATGCTGCCCTCAGTTCCAAACTTACATGAATCCTCATTTAGAATTAGAGAGGAAACAGAAAGGGAAATGTTTTGTTTGAATGCATCTGAAGTGTGTGAGTTCGGCCCTGATTTCAATGAGTTATTTCTGTATTATCTCTTTTAAGCAGCTGCTCTTTCCTTTGGGACTCCTGTGATCTGGCGCCCAAGAGCACATTGTAAAAACTCATCAGCTTTCCATGTCCTGGAAACCAACTCTTCTGCCTGAAGCAGGTAATATCTTTAAAGCATGTTAGAGAATCCCATTGCTTGGGAATAAGATGAAAAAAAATCACCATATATTCCTTTTTGGTTCTTTGCTATGGATACAGTCGATCTGAAATGTTTACTACTAGCTTAAAAAGGTAATTCTCCATTGTGGCTCTATATAAGGAATGATACACACACCTTGCTGGAGCCAAAGGCAAAACCTCTCCTTTTTTTCAAGAGGACTAAGACTGCACTCCAGAAATACAAATTCTAGATAAGAATTTCAAGAACATGCAAGCAGAGATTGCCAGTCCAGATTCTGAAAGGCTCCACCAGGCACTGCAGGACCTAAAAGACATTTTTACAAGTGGATATTTTCCTACAACCCTAGATCCTAAGCAGAACTGAGGTAATGCGGGCAGGCAACATTTCCTGGACTCTACAGAAAACAAAGAGAGTCAAAGCTCCAACACAAGTTAACTGTTGGTGAATGAAAGACCTACACCACACTCGGTTTGAGATTCAGCCAGTCAAAACTTAGGTTTCTAACAATGAGACATCCAGATGAAGAAAATTTTCCTAAGCAGCCTGTATCCAGATGACACCAGCTGATGGAGGTTGACACTGCCCTAGAAAGTGACTTATTTCACCCGGTTTAGGTTGTTTCTTGGCCCTGTCAGTCTCTCTCTGCATTAACTGGGGATTAAGACAACCAGGTTGAGTAGGAGCTTGACCGTTAGTTAGAGCTTAGCTGCCTAGTTAGATAAAAGGGATGCCTGTTCTACTACTTGTGAAAGTGGCACGCCTTTTCCAACATAGAACTTCATGGATACTTTCAGAACTAGTAAAATTATGATACCTGAAGACAATAATCTTTAGACTCATGCTGAAATTAGTGTGAACAGAGGTTTTGGATTATATTTTTAATCTTGTATTTGGTTTTGTTTCTCTTTTATTAGCAGTGGTTTAACTCAACACCTGAGAAATCCTGCATGAAAAGAAGGTCTTCATTAAAATTTCAACACCCTTGCTGCTTCAGTTGAGAGTTGGGAGAGCTCCCACTATGCATGTAATTGTTTTTCCATAGTAAAACACACTTTGCTGAAGGATAATTGATATGAGGCTTAAAATTCTAGCACCGACATACAAAGAAAAGTTATTAACTTCTCTAAGTATTTGTATGGGCCCCTGATTTTGTCCTCTGGAGTCCCATCATGTTCTTCAGGGGTGGGCTAGTAAATTGTCTTCTTGGCTGCCTCATTGGCCAAGTTCACCCACACACGTCTCATGTTCCAAGGAGTCTGATCCCATAGGTCTGTGTAACGTAACCAGCTTCTCCCCTGCAAATGTGCAATGAGAACATAACACCATTTTCTTTCTGATCTTAGATCATAGGCACAGGCAATTGACTGGCCTCTGAACTGATAGAGAAGAGTAATCAGGAATACAGAGCATGACTGTATCAGTTAAAAGGTGAAAAAATGCAGAGGTGTTGACGACATATCAGTATCACCAGCTGAAACCATCCATGAATGTACTCCTTGCTGGTTGTTAGCAGTCTGTATCCTGATTAATCTATTCCTCAAAACCACAAAAAAAAAAAAAGGGCCCTTCTAACCACCAGTTCACAGAGTTCTGTCTTTACTCTGCTCATAAATTAAGGGAGCAGGGCTGAGGGAACACCGGGCACCCCTCAGCCTCCATCCTGCTGAACCCCCACCCACCCTTACCTGCTGAGAGAAAATCTGGTGCAGCTCATACAACTTGCTCAAATTCCTACAGCTCTCTTCATCCTGTGCCATATGAGTTACATTAGAGCCACCTCAGCTATTCACAAGAATACAGACGCTTTCTAGCCCAGAAAGTACCACAAGACACTCAGCTCTATTGTGTTCTCACTTACACAGCCAGGCTAAGCCCCCAGATGCCTTGCTCCTGCAGTGGAGACCTCCCAGATGTGCTTGGTGATGTCAGAACTGAGTGCTGGGCACTGGTAATTACTCAGATGTCCTTGACCCACCCTTCCCTTACACAGTTTATGACCTTTACTTCTAATCAAGAGAGCTAAGGAGAGTTCAGTGGAGTAAGGTAGCAAGCCTCCTACTGTGGAAAAATGGAGACCATGTTAAGCAATACTAATTTCACCCAGGTTAGAAGAGAGTGGGTCCCATGCAGATATTTTCTAGGGTCTGCTCAATCCAGGAGTAACAGAGTGAGATCTTCCTGCATTAGTCCCTACACCCCAGAGAGGATCAGAGCACTATGACAGGGCCACTAGTGAGAAAATTCCCAGGACCCCTGCTGCCTCCTTGCATCTGCTGTGCAGGGTTTCAGGTCATGGATAACTGGTATATATGGGTATGCAAATTCTGTCTGCAGCGCTGAGGAGTTTCAGAGCTGCACATCAGTCCAGAAGACAGCATCATCACAGCTGCAGTAGGGTTCTCTCCAGCTTCTGGAGTGATCAAACACTGGGCAGGTGTAAAGGTGGTTTTAAAACCACCCTCCTGGGATGTGAGTCATGTTCTGTGCTATCTGAAGGCAGAACACAACCTCACTGGGTCAGGCCAAACCTAGAAACAGGTTCCTAAAGGCATGGCTGTGTCTTTGCATATGGTCCATTCAAAGCTGTGGGACAACGTATGGCCACAAACAACTCAGTGCCAAAGATTTCCCCTGAAACACAGATCTCAACTTCAATAAAAGCAATCACAAAGCGGAGGGAATAGCACACATTAGTAAAGCCCCTCACCTTGCAATTGCTTAGGGTTGGCTATGGGGGACTGCTAGAGTGTTGATGTGCAGTAGTGTTTGGGTTGGGGCCGCGCAGCTTGATAGCATGATCTAGGGAAGGTGTGGAGTTACTGCAATTATTTACAGATATTGAAAGCCTGTGTGTGAGCCCTATGGAGGACAGACACATTTACTGAGGTGCTAGAAGGATGGATAAGAAGGGATACAGAAAGGAAATGAACAAAACAGCAAGGCTATCAGGAGGAATTTGCTGATATTACTCAGGAGGAATAATCTCATCCCTGCTTCAAACACATAAAACTAGACTGGTAAGAATTACTAAAAA
Organism: Aythya marila; assembly: GCF_965140915.1. NCBI lineage: Eukaryota > Metazoa > Chordata > Aves > Anseriformes > Anatidae > Aythya > Aythya marila. The sequence goes on along the minus strand of NC_139048.1, from coordinate 17,995,545 downwards.
AATATAGAGTAGAAAAAGCAAACTGGACTCAAGTTCCTAGTGTGGATTCTGAGATCCCAGGAAGCTCTTTCTATCATCTCCAGGTTTCTCTGAAATTCAGGATCTTCTGGGAATGCTCCTTCAAAATTATGAAAAGGAGAATTCAGTAACATTTGTCTACTACTGTGTATTCCACCATAAATTGCATTCAGAAAGAAAAAAAGATATTCCTAGAGACCTGTAAGGTCTTGTTAAATGAACAAAACCAAGAGGGACTTCCTGCCTGGATGTCTTTGTGTTGAGATTATCCAAGACTCTTTCTTGACAGAGATTCCCCAGATTATTATTAGCATTGTTGTTTCCTGCAATAAAAAAAAAAAAAAATCCTCAAAGATTAGTTTGAACGAATGCTGAATCTGTGCTTCTCCAGCCAGGGAGCCCATCCCCAAGACTGCTGGAGGCTGTTTACCGCTGCTTTATGTTAGCTTGTCACTGATAGATTGACTGAATGCCTGACCATGTCCGCCTGCCAGAGATCAATGGCTTCCTCCAGAAAGAAGTAGCCTGGGGGAAGAAGGAATGCCTGGACCAAACAGCTTCCTGGTCTCCCATGCAGTTTATGGGTCTGATACTCTTCTTCCTTATCTCAGGGCAACACCAGGGTACACCTCCATCCAGACTGAATAGAGATATGCAAGTGTTGCTATCAGTGCAGAGGTCATTGGTAGCTTAAAGATCACACAGATCTTGCTTTTTTAGGTTTCCTAAACGTTATCAAAAGAACATAAAGGAAAATAAGGCAAGGAAGACAACAGGCTATGCAGCAAGTGATGCATGAGCTTTACAAAATGTAGATGTCTGGATCAGTACCTGAAATAACACTGAAGTTCACTTTTGCACCACCCTTTATGAGAGAGACACAACTTGTAGAAAGTCCCAAAGAACACTGCAAAGACTGTCAAGGGTCTATAGCACATGAAGTGTGAGGATAGGCTGAAGGATTTTTTCTGAGTTTTTCTGATCTGGGTAAAAGAAGGCTAGGGAGGGGAGGAACTGATTGCATCTTCTACTTGAAAGGGCTTGTAGAGATGAAACCAGACTCTTTTCAGGAGTACATAGTGAAAAGACATGACAATGGAAAAAGGTTGCAACAAGAATAATTCCAAATGGATATATGGAAAACATCCTTTAAAGACAGAACATGTAAGCATTAGAACAAGTTGGCAAAAGATAGAATATAGAACATAGAACAAAACAGCATATAATAAAAACAAACAAACAAAAAAACCACAAACATAGAATATCCATCCTTGGAGACTTTCCAAAACTTCCTTACATGAGACCCTGAGCAATCTGATCTGACATTGAAGCTGGGACTTCTTTGAGCAGACAGACTAGATGAGCACCAGAGGTACCTTCTGATATAAAATCTGTGATTCTATGATTGTATTTATACTACTTGAGCCTACTGAATCAGGCTGCAAATGCCATTGAAACCACTGAGTGCCACTGTCTCTCGCTAGCATGGCATCTGTCTCTAAGTGGAAGAACAGAGTTTGAGTCAGATTTTTAGAAACTGGCAAGCTTTGTGTGCGCATTGATCTACCCATATCTATGTTCAACATGTGATGTGAAGTCAAATAGGCTTATCTTAGAACTTTACTCTTCACTGAGTTCAGAACACCTGATGAAGCAGCAAGCATCCAAGCTCTCTAGGAAAAATCCCATAGGGCTCAGGAGAAAAAAAAATAAAAAAAAAATGAGTGTTTCATTTTGGATTTTAGATCAAGGTTTAAGGTTCAAATTGGATTTTTTTTTTTCTCCTTTTTAGGAATTAGTTTGGGACTGGAGCAGCAATCTTGTTTGGCATCTCCTCCCACATTAATTTTAACAGTTCTCTTCCACTGAATTCAATGGATTTATTACTGATATACATGAGGATAAGCACGAAGAATATTTACAAACACCTGTAAGAGTAACACAGAGTCCTGGCTTTTTGTGTGCCTCCACCCTACTGACTCAATCCTGTGCTAGCAGAGCCTTATCACTCCCACTGTGGGCAGCTGTATTACCCTCTTCTTCCCCCAGAAAGAGAGGGCAGGAGATGCAAAGGAAGAAACAGTAGGAGAGTGGTTCACTTACTTTGGGACCCATTCCTATATCAAAGCCTGTGTTACATATCCATCTGTGGTTAATCATGAAGTCACAGAAACTAGAAGACAAAAAACAAAATCCAACAAACTGTAGCCTTTCATGACTATAGAGTAGATTGTTCCTATCACCTATTTCTCCTTATGCCCATTGTAGTCTCCACTCTCTTATTCAAATAAATCCTTTATACACCCCACAGGTCAGTCTAATACATTCAGCAGGAAAGAAAAACAGCTACAGCTCAGATACAAGATTAGACACACTGCAAGACAGAAAGAAGCAATTGCCTTGAACACAAAAGTAAACTGAATCCATCGCTTTCAACTAAAACTGAGCCCCTAACCATGTCTGGGCTTTTTGTAAATTGTGTGCCAGCTTCAATTTCTCTGCTAGATCCCAGTGTGGAAACTGCTTTTTGCCTCTACAAACTGCTCTGTTTTAGGTGGATATAGGGCCTGTCTTTTCTGACCTGTGCCAGTCACCAGAAAAAAAATTCAGTGACCTGCCTGAGGAGTGACTACCCCTTACTGACATATAAGTGATCTGCAGAGAGCTGATGTTGTGCTGCTGGATCTTCAGGATGAAAAAGGACATCATCCAAAAGCAGCAGGACACAGAACTTGTTGTGTAAAACTCCTGGAATGAGTTTGGTCCTCTATCTCTAAATACCATGTTTGCATATTCCCTCGCCAACTAAGCTCAGAGGAGCTGTGCCTTGGAATGGCACTGCAAGATGAAGAGCCAGGCATTTCGGCAGCACAGCTCAGAACTGCTTGGATTAACTTCAGTGGAGTGATGTTGGATGACACCACATGAGGATATGGCCTCACAATATTTGACATCTACCCCTCAATGAAGGCAAAGGATTTCTTGGCACATCTCCTACCTTCAATATTAAAAAAAAAAAAAAAAATGAAAATAGCCTTTATTGCTTTTTAATTGGGATGAAGGAGGGAGTATGTTTTCTTTGGATCTTACTTCAAAACAGATGATCGGGGTTGCCGAAAATAAAGAGCCTTGTTTAGGCCTCCTCTGATCTTACCCGCTAAGCAAAATAAACTCAGATGGAAGCATCCCCCTCCACTCATGCTCTCAAGTGCAGGTCATTTCCCTTGCAGGTTTATTTGAAAAATAAGAAACCGAAGGTTTCAGCCTGCAGTGAGCAGTTGCCTGTTCTTAGGAGACAGAGATAGGAGCACTCCTCTCCAACCACTGTTTTTATCCCCATACAGTCAAAACAAAGACTAAAGTCAAGAGCACTCATCTTTGAGCTGTATCTTCTGTACCTTCACATGTTACACAAAGTCACTCTGAAAGGTCACTGACTGAATACAGCACATACTGTAAAAGCTATCATATCAACCCTGTTCCTCACCTGTGTCACCTCTGTTTAAGCCTAGTAGATCAAAGATGGGAAATAACATGCTGTAATACTGACATGGAGCTTTCATGTTTTTTCTTCCTTAGCTGTTTTCTTTAAATAGAAATACTGCATTCAAGCTGAGAGGACCATTTCCTGCCCTTTTTCCTTCCCCTGAATATGGAAAATTGAATCTTGCAGAGTCCACTGTGCCTACTTCTCAGTTAAATTCAGGACAGAGCAACTAGACACTGAGTAACAGGAGCACATATGATGACCAGAACTTTTGCAGCACTTCTGAAGAGTCATTACACTGCTTGCTGGGCAGAATTTATTGATTGACTACATTCCCTATAGCATATAGCTATAGAAGTGTATAGATCCCTTCTTTTCAGTGATAGAGCAACTGGCTTTGAGAGTCACCTGAATTCATTAAATAAGGATGTGAGGGACTTGAGCATAAATTTCAACCTGATAGTCCACTATAGGATTAGAATATCAGGCCCCAGATATAGCCAAAAATTACCAGAAAGTTCATGCACATTAGCAGTTTCACAGGGTGAAAAAATTTGAAAACACCCGTCATCGAAACCTTCTGTTACAATGCATTTGAGCTCTCAGTATGGTTTTCTGCACCAATACATACTTCACTTTACTAGACACCAAGGACCAAGAGCATCAGAGGCCTAATTAACTTTTCATTCTAGAACAGGGCCTTTTTTTTTTTTTTTTTTGCCATGTACATACAGGGCCTGGGGGTGCATTATAGCCACTTAGTGTTCCTTGTGCTTTTTTTGTTTAATGCTAAAATTTTGAGACTTGAAAAATATTTGTCTCGAATTATGTGCTTCATGCTCCCATTGTCCTCTGGGCATGTTCCTACCTTGGGCTGATCTCCTGTGGTGCATGATCACCTCTCCTCAGACCTTGAGGTGAAGCAGCAGATGGCATATCTTTACTTCAGTAAGATTACTGACACTACCCCATAAGACATTTTCATTAACAATGAAAGAAACAAAGGCTAAGTGAAACTACTCAAGACTCAATGCCAAAATGATCAAAAAAAACCCTCAGAGTTATCAATTACTTAGACTCACCCTAGAAAGATATATTGAGAAGGATTACTCAACGGTCTGTTCTAGCTCTGGCACTATTCATTTTTTTTTAAATGATAGAATAGGTATCTTCCTTATAAAGTCTGAAAATAATATGAAAGTAGCGAGATGGAGCAAGGCTCAACACTGCAGCAGCTTCTTTGTAAAATTCAACAACTTTGGCAAATAACATCATGGTGAAAATCCACAAGACAGAAGACCAAAGCCTCAGAGGTGTTTGCATTCTTCAGATGTGCTGATTTAAATAGGCAGCAAGTACCCGATAGCAATATGTAAGTGTATTTAAGGTGTCTAACTCACATCGAAAACCCTTGTGCCACAGGGAATTTGTGCCATTGAGGAGTTAAGCCTGAAGTCTTCTGTCCACCAAAAAGAGACAGCTAAGGTAGCTGCACCATAGGTAGCTCATTTGTGCTTTCCCCCAGCCCCCAAGCTGCCAATAGATCTAAGTCTCCACTTCCCTTTGAATTCTGGTTTCTATGAACTTTTAGTTTTGATTTCTGTGCCATTTATGCTATAAGCATAGACGTTTTGTTGACAACAGAACTGCCCCCCCAGTTGTCTGAGTTCCTAAGCTGATAATGAACCTGAGATGCATCAGGGGTGGGCTGAAGCTACAGGCATTTGTTGCTTAAACCATTACACAAGGTGTTACTCTAATTACTAGCGGAGCCCGCAGGGGGTGGATAGCAGCTCACAGCCCAGTGCAAAACAGCAGTCCCCTGCTTCAGAGATCAGATTAGCAATTGGGTGTAGAGCAGAAGGGAAAACAGGCTGGGCATGAGGGTGGTGGGGGACTGGACAGCATGCTGGTGGGAAAGAAGCCCTTGCTTTTCCTGTCCGATCCTAGCACCTCAGCCTTGGCCATGCAGCCCCAGAAAGCATCTTTAACCCCTCCAGGCTTGAAGAGGCTTTTATTTTTAGAAAAAAAAAATAAAAAAATTCAGTGCCATATGCAGCTGTTTTAAGCAAAGACAAAAAAAAAAAAAAAAAAAAAAAAAAAAGAAAAGAAAAAGGCTTATGAGGTTTATAAGCAGTGCAAATCCAGGGTTATTCCTTCACTAATGGGGTTTGTCTGGTGTTACCAAAATCTGAGCCTGGGCCACTGGTTACTGGGAACACAATGGAATTTGAAGCCTAATTAACAAAAGAAATCCCTTCACCTGCCTTTAACCAGCACACATGTTTTCAATTGGGCTCACAGCCACAAGTGGCTAAAATTGTGCTAAACAACTCTATTCAAGAGCATGTGGCAGAAAAATAGCCCCCTGAGTCACAAGCCAGAACCAGATGCTCAAGGGAGCACAACAATCAAAACAAGGCCATGCTCAGGGCTGTGGGTGAGGGGAAAGGGGAAGATAATTTTCCTAAGAGAAGACCTTAATGCCCCAAAGCCTGGTTAGCTGGCAGGCATTACCAGGCTTGTGGGAAGATGCTGAGGCTTGTGCTGGTGACCACGCCAGCAAGGAGAGAGGGGAACAAGCATCTCCCTCCCTGATCCCTTGTATCCTCACTGTGTGCAGCCAGGACTCCCACACAGCCTCTTAGATAAAACCCATGCGCTCCCAAGTGGTGTGGCTGATGTCTTGTCCCTTTACCTCAGTAGGTAATTCAAAGGAAAATGTAGAGCAAACATCCAGAAAAAGTAATAGCAGAGCCAAGTCATTGACTGTTTGCTCCTCAAAACAGAAAGGTTTCTGTCCCTTCTGAGGAAGACAGAAGTCTGCCAGCCACCTGATTGTACCCCATGACCACGGTTTGCTCAGTAGCGTTGCTGTATGTTGACTGCCCCAGGTCTAGCTCTTCAGATGCTCTTGGTGACAGACTGTAACAGCCTGCTACCTACTGTGACCCTGAATCAAAGGGCTCACAAGAATTACCACTAGGCTGGAGTTGCTCCTCTTCTGTAGTTGAAATGCAAATGTAAGTGGCTAATTACAAACTCTTTTCATCCTTAGAAAGGAGCCTTTTAAGCATCTATCTGCTAGTCACCAGCAAGCAGTTGCTTGCATTTTTTCTTATCTAGGAGCGGGAGAATGATAACATCACCTGAGCACCTTCCCCCACACACAAAAACACACACACACAAAAAAAATAGGCCTCCCTAGCTAAACACCACTGGTGTTATCAAAGCCAGCTCTGCCAAGGACCTTCTCTTCCTGACAGCACAGCCTGGGGAGTAACACCAGCCCTGTGTTGAAGCCGTGCACTGGAGAGGACGGAGCTGCACTGTGGCACCAGGAGCAGTCCTGCCCCAACCATTACACAGCCACTGCAAGTGTTACCTGGAATTCTTCCAGCTCTAATTTCTACTAGCAAATTAAAATAAACTTTACTAACTTTAAGGTTGTTACAAGTCTACCGGAATTAAGCCTTGCAATACATATTTCATACAATAGCCATAGCCAAAAGCCAACGTGAAAGAAGCTGCAGCTTCTGATACCATCACACATCTTTGTAAAGATGGAATTGGATTACTGCAGAGATACACACTCCACCACGCCTCAAATGCTGCAAACACACGGGTGGAGAGGCAGCCAACCCGCTATGCAAATCCACTCCGCAGCCAAGCAGAGGGGAGCTGGGAATGCAGAAGGGGCAGGTTTCACTTAGCCAAGTGCTTGAAAGCAACACTAGCTACGTGATCTGCCAATTCTGCCAGGGGCAAGTTTGGGATTCAGCCCAGCTTCTCAATAACCTCACAATGTGCCAAGGAATCTCATGCATGCTGTGCTGCTAATCAGTTGGCGTGGGTCCTGCTGGCTGCTCAGTCCCTGCCCTCACCTCCAGCTGGTGACAAGCAGAGGGGCTCCTGGGATGCCAAGCCTGTACCTACCAAACCTACTTCCAGAACAGATTGGCAGCCCTAGCTGTCTCCCCACAAAGGCTTTGTGTACCAGAAGGCCAGTCCGACCAAAGCAGGATTGCTGAGCCTCATTTCCTGCTGTAAGAGGGGTATGTGCTGCATGGCAGTGAGGAAGCAAAGACATCAGTGATGCATCCACCTTGGGCTCTCCTAGAATTTTTTTAGAAGTAGGTTTTCTCCCTTGGAAACATCCACAGAGTCCCTTATAAAGATGACAGTCAAGTCATAACATTACCTACATCCTAAATTCCCCATTCTTCTCCTTGCACTGTTGCTGATCATGATCCAGCCAAGCCTACAGACAAGCAATACCTGCCCCTTGATGTGGAGCATGGCTGGCAGCACTGACAAGGAGTAGAGATGAACAGAACAACAGCAGGCCAGGAGCAAAGTGCTGGCCAGGCAGGATTAGCTAGGAGCATGAATCTGAGCACACAACTCATTCATGGGTGCAGATGGGAGCAGAATGAAGCTGCCTGCCTGCAGAATGAAGCTGGCTGGAAGAAAGGTTTCCTGATAAAAAGAGGGTGATGACAGATCTAAGAAGGCAGAGACAAGAAGTCTAGGATTTAGAAAGAAGGGTTGGGATTAAAGGACTTGGAATAGGATGCTTGAGGAAAGTATAGCAAAGCATGGAGAGACAAAAGGAAAGAACAGGATGAAGGGGAAAGACAGAGAGAAAGGAAAATGGGGAAGGTTTGGGGAGATAGGTCAGCATCAACCAATGAGAAAGGTAGCGCTTGTATGGACAAGCGCACATGAAGCACAGCAGTCCTGCTGGTAATGTGACAAGGATGCCTTTCAGACACTGATGCCCAAATGCAGAAGCCTCCCTAAACCTCATCACTGCCACCTGGGTCAAGCCATCTACCAGTGGAAACATGCCTATGGATGAACCATAAAAGGGGATGTTTTGCTAGATTATTTTTAATGTCATGATTAACATCAGTTCTTAAGTGAGCTGAGCTATTGCAAGACCAGGGTCTCCTGGCAAAGCATACAGCACAAGCTCTCTGGGCATAAAGTGGATTTTTTCAAAATTTAAGTTTTAGTCCCTAGTTTCTAAACCTGGGTTCACAACACCTCACCCCCCACCCTTCCCCAAGCTTAAATAGGAAGATGAGGAAGGAAAATTGTTTTACTGCCTCTTGTTGCTTTGAATGCTGCAGAAATGGAGGGGTTGGGCCAGCTGGCACTGAACCTAAACAGACCTGACTTTTGCTTCATATACAAATCGTGTTAGAGCACAGGTCTATGTCTGGCTAGCAGAAAGAACAAGCGACACCTGAAAATAGGGAAGATGATGGTTTTGAAAATTTTAGGCTGGGATTTTTGACCTTACAGTGGAGACTTCGGTACACCATTCCATTAATTTCAATGGATATCTAAATTCCCCAGTAGGCTTTGAATAACCTCAAAGTTAAGTTCTTATTATTTGGGGATATTTCCTTTACTTGACCTAGGTTTGTCCTTTCACAGTGAAAAGAAAGAGGTGAAAGGAGTGTTCTGTGCTTTCTGTTCAAAAAGAGCTGTGCAAAGGCTTCCTTGACAAAGTCTGCGGTGGTCATTGTCATGCTGCCTTCTCTCCCAAACACTCATCTCAAGCCCCCTGAATGCTATTTGCTTGCCATGTTGCTGACAGAGATTGTACAGATCGCTTGGGAGAGGACAGTAAATCATAACTATATGACAAGCTGCTTCTGACAGCATGTCCCTCTTGTCCTGTTCCTGCAGCCTTTTGGACTTTGTTTTATGTGTTTTTGTGGTCTGAAATATTCTATAAATCTCTTTGAACCTTTCAGAGCCTCCCTTTGTATCTCACTCACACAGTTCTGCAATTACCTATTGGACTGGGAAGGTCCAGAGCTGACAACTTACTTATAGCCTGGCTGCAGTTACCGCACCATTTCACTAAGCAGCCAGCTCCTCATTAATTTTCTGTATTAAACTTTTATGAAGAAAAAAATATTTGAGCAGCTATAGAAGATGCATAAAGAGCTGACACAAAGCCTCAAGCTCAACGCCTTTCCAACTGCAAAAACATCTCTATACTTCTGGTTATTTAAACAGAAGAGTTCTTCCTCAAAGAAAAGTAAACACTCAAAAATACAAGTTCTGTGAGGCAAAGCAGTTCACCTAGCACTCAGCAGGGACTGAAGATTTCAGCATTTTCTCTTTAAGTCAGCTTCTTCGTGCCCTCCTTTTTTTCCCCCCTCTGTAGGATATAGATATCATAGCAGGACTCATTCTCCTAGTTAAAAATTATCTTTTTGTTACAGATATGTTTTTTCCACAAGGAAAAAAGATACATACTTTGTTTGAAAAGTGAAAATGGGGGTTGTACACTGAAAGGTAGGTTGGCTTGAGCAGTTCTGTAGATAAAACTAGTAATGAAGAAAGTCATTTCTCTGCTCTGCAGCTGACTCCCACAATTGATCTACATGTTGGGGTTTAATGCTAAGTTGTACATGTATCACCACAAGCTCCCAGCTCTCCATTTTGCATCAATGTAAGTTCATCCCACAAGCTTATTGGCATGCAAGTAAGATGTACACTAGTGTCCAAGGCAGCTGAAATGGCTGAATTACAGCAAAGTCAAAACCCAACCAAACAGTAAAAAGCTAACAAGGATTCTTCACTCCTTTGTGTGTGTGGTGGCATGGAAATAGCCAACACTGTTTCAGAACTACAATATCTTTTTTTTGGATGTGTAATCTTCAGTCTTTGTGCTAGTAGGTGTTTATTTCCATAGGCCTTGTCTTCTGGCTTCTGTCATCAGGGCACTTTAGAAAAGAAGAGTTGGACTTGATGATCCTTAAGGGTCCCTTCCAACTCAGGATATTCTATGATTCTATGATTCTATGTAAGGGTGAATGCAAGGGACAGCAAGGAAACAAAGCGTAGGAAGGAGTGGCAAACAGTAGCAGGGGGACCATGCGAAGGATTGAGCATTGGCAATGCTAGAAAAAACAAAGGTCAGATCCAGTGTCCACAAGGAATCAAACTAGCCATGGAAAGGGGAAACAGCAAAGAAGTTAGAAAGGGAACAGATGTTTTATGGCCAGAGATGACTGAGTAAGAAGAGGTATTTCTCTGCGTATGATCCTTTTGCTCTGTTTCATGTCGCTTGGGGAAGATACACAAGGAAGAGAGGCTGCTGAAATCTCCACCTGTCAGCAATACTGCCAAAACCTTCATCAGTCTTGCACGTTATATTCTCTCCCTGACACCCTAGGAGGGGGTGAGATTACTTTGTTCACCCTTATCACCCTGCTGAGACAGCGCTACGATACATCACCCACTGCCAGCCACTCTCTGTCCCCATGTTGTCCCTGCCCTGACAATCCCCCAGCACATGGGGAGGACACGGAGCACACTGAGCTATGAGCCGAGGGGGATAGCAAATACCTGCAAATCCCCAGCATCAATCCCCCTTTCTGCACCCACCCACCACCACTGTGCGTTATCCATCTGGCAGATGTAGCTGCTGGGGGACATGATGGCAGGCAGGAATGACCTAAACCCTACAGCATGTTTGTGATTGCGTGCAGAGGTTGGTAGTTCATCTCAGAGACCTGCCTCACAGATTTGCTCCCACTCCTGTACAAGAAGTAAAGACATGCAGCTGTTCAGCTCAGGCTGGTGACACTGTGTCCCTCCCACAAGTAGGGATGGAGGTATGAGACAGGAGACCCTGTTACAAGAAAGGGTACTTTGGGGCTTAAAGCATGCAGCCTTTAGGACAACCAACCTCAATTCCCAGCTCTACTCCTCTCAAGAGTAGATCTCTGCCCTTACTCTTTGCATTGGTTCACATCCACAGCTCCCATAGACCAGTCTCACCTGATTGTCTCTTAACACAACACACTATGGCTTTGTGCTGAGCTGAGACTTTTGGAGAGGTCTAGGACACTCCAAGCAAATACATCCAAATCAGAAAGCATTAATTAGATTAGTTAAGACTTACTACTTTAAAAATATATATATAAATCCGTAAGAGTGAAGAAACAGAAAACTCAAGATGAATTGCTGTCTTAATGCTATTCAAACAGCAAAGTCATATTCGATACCCTGAATATAAAATTGAAACCTATGCTCAGTTCTAAGAACATCTGAGAAATGTCGTTATCCGTACTTGCATATACATTTCAGAACATTGTAAGCTAATTTCATTACATTATTTACTCCTTAACAATTATTTCAATCATCTTTGAAATGGCTGAAACATATGGCTAACATATGGTTTATGTACATCCTTGTACGACATGTGTAATGTCAGAATTATTTTAATCTTATCTGATTACATAATATTGAGCAGTACATTAGTAACATGTGTTTCACGATGTCCCCTTCTGTATTAATGATATGAGGAAATGCATGAACATAGAAATCATGAGAAATGGAATAAAAGTGTTATGAGTTTAAAAAGGACAAGTTAGCCATGAAGCAATGACTAACAGTGGCAAAGCACTTCCAGGTCTAAGGAACCTAAACTGATTAGCTGCAAAATGCTTTCACTTGAACATAGGAAAAACCTTGGAGACAAAGAAAAGGATTTTGTTCTTGAGTAAATACAGTTAGACACCAATTCTATATCCTTCGTTAGACACCAATTTTATATCCTTCCTTATAAAGGGTTTAATTTTGAAATCATTCTAAAATAAAATAATACCCTAATTTAATTCTTTAAAGCTCCATGAAAATGGTACTTATTACAGGTAAGACTACTAGGCAGCTGGGTTTCCTTGGAAATGAACTGTTTTTCTAGTCAGATTCTTTATCAGGGTGAATACTGCCCAGGCTGTGCAGACATCTGATATACCTGTAGGTCAAATGCTTCCTTGAAAGTACAGGAACTCATGCAGGGCTACCTATGCAGCCAGAAATCCTCTACACACATGTGAATCAACTCAGTAGCAACTCCCCTGAACATACATGCAGCTCTTTTGCTCAAGAAATTAAATCCCTGAATCCTATTTAAATAAATAACATATGGAGCATACACACACACACAGTGTACCTGCATTTCCATGGTTCTGTGATATACTTCAATTTAAAAACAGTCATCTCTGAAAGCAGACCCTAAAACCCAATTCTACAATCAAGCCACTTTTTAGATGCAATATTTTCCAAAACAAAGCTTTTAATCTCCTCATACAACAAGTAATCCAACGTTGTCACCCCTGCATTTGAGGTCTGCTTATCTCAGATTAAATGTATGATAAATCACTATGTCAAGTGAATGAATACAATTATGCTATTTTATCTATAAACTTGACATCCTTAGCATGCGTAACACTGGCTTCTGTGGCTTGATTTTTAGGACTTGCTGAATTACAAGAACTTTGCATTTTACCCAGGAGTTGCTATGGAGGAGCTTGAGCTCTCAAAGGAGCAAATTTCCAAACAGCTGTTTGTGGGCAGAGTTGAACCCATTGCTAATACAGAGTCCATCACTTGGAGCAGGTGGCATCAACATTTTGGCTATCAAAACAACTCAAAGAGCAGGTTGTGCTTCTAGTGTAGGGCCCTCAAGGGAGGCAGAAAACACAACCAGGATGAATACCTTCAGCATCTTAACCCAGAGCTTCCTATGCAGTTTCCAAGACATGAAGATCTTGCACTGGCATACTTCCCAAGAGACCCATTTCTCATGCTGAGAGGACATCCTTCTCTTAAAGCACTGCTAGGTCTCAGCTCTGCCCATCATTGCGCTCATGGCTGGCGGGATAGCGAAGTGTAAGCACTGCTCTACTGTAGCAATCCTTCTTCACAGTATGTATTCTAGATGTTACAGCAAAATGGAAACAGCTGAGAAAGCTCCTGTTTTACAGGACAGTGGTGTTAAGCTTTTACTGCTAATTACTGTTTCTTAAACAGAATGATGTTGACTGAAAATCCCCTGAACCTTTTCGCCAGGAGTCATTCAGAGGAAGAAACATGCCTAAACAACTCGTACACCCCCCTGGGGCATGCTAGAGTTATATCAGATGAAGAAAAGGAAGCATGGCCAGCACAGATCCCTGCGACCAAAGGCACCCTCTCTACCTGATAAAGGCCGTACGTTCTAACAGATAGACCTGCAGATGCTCAAATCCAGGTCACAGTGCACTGGCAGTCCACGCAGCAAGGGCATGCTCTTAATCTCACCATTGTCCCACTCCAGCTAGCAGAAGGGAAAAAATTAAAATCCTTCCACAGCCACACTGCGAGTACTGACAGCAGTGTGCAATCAGAGGTCCTTCATCTTGGCACCCGATTTCCACCACCACCCTTCCCTGCAGCTTTACCCCGTACTAGTCCTTTGTTCTGCACCATCTTATACAGCAGTAAACCAGGGGAATTCAAGTCCTGCATTTCTCAGGCTCTGGGACCCACCAACTTCAGCATTTAATGAGCTGCCTTCTCCTTTGACAAGTATGTCTCCAGACAGGACAGTTTTGACTAGAGCAAATATATTCCACACATGTTTCTGATTAGGATCCACCCTGTTGTCCCAATATATTGCTTGCATTGCTTTATATCATGTTATACAGGGTCAGCCTCTAGATCCACATGTAACATGACATAATCATCAACGACAGGGTGCAAAGCCCCAGGGCAACGCAGAAAGAGAGGCCCATGCCGGTCAGATCAGATGTCCACGGGCAGCTGCACACTTGTCACCTAGGTGACACGCAAATAACATGTCCTGTCAAGTTCCTGCCTGCAACCAAAGCAGAGTTTTGACTTCATCTTGTTAAATTGTTTGTTCTTCCATTAATAGCCAGCACAGCCAGAGGGCCAGGATAGCCACACAGCACTTCCAAGAGATGTGTCTTTGTCTCTGTCCCGTGATTCTCAGGGCCTGCAAGCGTGCCAGGGAGTACACAAGACCTCAATTTGCTGTGGGACATGGCAGTCACTAAAAACTCATTCTTATCTGCAAGTCACTAGGGCAGAGCTGGTACAGGCCAGCACCAGTGCCAACGGTGATGCTGAAGAAAGCTGTGGTCTTTCTCTTTTCCTGCAATATGCAGGGTTAAGGCTTCTCTCTCAGGCAGAAAAGGAAGAATCTTCATTATCCAGATAAGGATCCTTCTCCTATTAAAACCATTAGCAGTTTGGTATCCAAGAGCCTTCAGAAATGAAGGTCTGCAGCCTTCTCTGCCACACACTGAGTACTCTCCATCCCTGCCATTGGCCTTGGCAGCAGCATCCGAACTGCCCTTACTGGGGTGGTTTCTCTCCTCGTTTTGCAGTGTGTTGGCAGAGATCTGCTGAGAGAGGCTGACCCACATGCAAGGGGTTACTTCCACCTATGCTTCCATAGAAGCAACAGCCTAAGTACTAGTTTAGGCTGCACTGACTGCATATTGTCTGAAGAAAGCTGTGTATTTCATGACCTCCAGCATAAATTCCCTCACTTTATCTAATTCCATCCCACAGATGGGAAATCCAAGGCACCAAACAATTCTGGGACACGACTCGATGCCCCAGGGAGACCTGCCTGCCTTCACAGCCTCCAGCCCTGTCCTGTACGTTGCCAGTGCTACCTCCACCAACTGCACACACCAAAGCCAGAAACCACAGGCTTCCTGCATTAGTGGAAATGCTAAAAATGAACTGAACCGACCCCAGCACAGGGGGCTGGCCAAGGCCTGTCTGCAGAACAACATCAAAGGAGTTATCAGGGTGGAGGAATAACACAAGGGACTGAAGCAGGTGATCCAACTCCATCTGGGCTACAGGGCTCGGGAAACTGCCCCGCCAGTCCTGCTTTCCAGCATGGGTCGTCTCTGTGGTGGGGAACATTTTCCCTTTCTTTTCTGTACCGCGGTGCTCAGCTGCTCCTGCATTTTGCAGGTGCACTCAGCTGAGACTTGTCCCAGAGCCTTGCATTCAGAGCAGATAAAAGCTCATGCCTCCCCCTGTGCCCATGTGTCACAACAGTGTCAGCCCATGTCACCGCACAGATGTGAGCTGCAACAAGGCCCCTACACAGCCCCGGCCTGCCAGCCACTGAAGGGAAGCCTAAAAACATGGCCAAATGGGGCACCTCTACACCGCACCAACAGCCCAACGCAGGCTTTATCTTGTGTCATTCACAACATCTTGCCTGCAAAAAAGCTCTGGAAACAGTGTATTTGACTTGCTCAAAACAAAGGCATTTCTCTAAACATGTCCAGGATGGAAGGCTTCTTCTAGGCTTACACAAGCATGACTGTAATCATAATTTGGCCTGTACCCTTTTCCCCTCAGGGCCAGACAAGCTGTCTGCTGTACATTGGACTAACACAGGGGTATTTGGACTTCTGGTAAACCTCCACCTGGTAGCTGTGGAAACAATCCTATCTCCTTACATTTATTACTTGCTATTCACTTTTTTTTTTTTTTAAAGAAAAGAATGCTAGTCATCTAGTCAGATGAGGTGGCTTGGAGAACTTCCTAGCAGTCAAAAAATGCTACTAAAAATGCTACAAGGTTCTTGGCTGTGTCCTGTCAAGCCAAATCCAAGCCTCATCAGTTTTCAAAAAGTCTCTGAAAACACATTCAATTGATATGCAATCAAACAGACAAGGACACTGTGCTGGAGCCAGCCAGTTTTGCTGCAGGTAAAACATGCCTGGCTCTAACACACAACTGTGCTCCCCAGCCAGCAGAGCTATTCTGGAGTCACACAACCTAGTGCACACACACAAACACGTTATCCCCCATTAGGCCAGTCTTTTTATAAAATTATAGTTACACGTGACACAGACATGAGAGATGGGGTTAGGACCTGGCTGCCACATTGGCAGTCTGTCTGTAAGAGGCCCAGTGCAAGGTCTGTCCTCCTGTGCATGCTCCACAAACACTTCCTTCCCACCTAGCTCCACCCCACAAACACACAGACCAAACAGGCCCACTTAGATCAAAGCAAATGTGGAGTATGACAAGGCAGGGGGACTCAGCCTGTCAGCAGGGGCTCACCAGCACTGAAGCACGCTAGCATCCCAATTTCTGCCAGCCCAGCACTCCCCATACCTGCAGCCACTGCACAAACCCAGAGCCCCCTCTAGAAGGACATACCTTGCCAGGGAGCCTTCACAAGCCCTGCCAGTTGAGCAGAGGCCAGCAGGAAGGGCTACCATATCCAGGAGCCTCCAGATGCAAGCACAGCAGATCAGGAGGGCAAATGCACGTGCTCGGGGCTGTGGGTCTGGGACAACCCCTCCCCAAAGAGCCCCACACACTGAGGGCAGGGGGAGCCTCCTGCCCCTTCCCACCGTGTGTGTGGGCCAGAGCAGAGCAAGGAGACAGACAGACAACCCCCTGCCCCAACCACACAGCAGCCTGAACAGCCAGCCACGTGCTGCAGGGCAATTAAGTTCCTCATTAGCTGTAATTAGCAGGCACCTGACACCCTTTGACAGAAGGCCAGCAGCGGAGGGGCCTCTGCCTAGCAGGAGAGGGCCAGTGGGAAGCAAACTTCTGTGGCTGGCTTTATCAGTCCCTCTTTCTCCAAGCTCCCCCCGCCTGTGCTGGAGGGGCACCAGAGGCAGCACCTGTGAGCACGAGCCCGATGCACAACCCCAAGGATTTAATCAGCCTGGGGGGCAGACCTTTACTGCACAGGCTGGAAATAACAGCCCCAGAGAGCTGAGCCTTGGGCTGAGCTGCAGCCACTGCCATGGGCTGCTTTGCTGCAGCTGTGTGCTGCCAACAGCAATTCCTGTTAAGTATCCCACCCTCCTGCCTGCTGCTTCTGCTCTCTGCAAATGTACAAGCCAACATTGCAAAAGCATCCTTCCCTGGGTGAGGTCTCCTGCCAGCCCCCTCACACAGACAAAATCTTTATGCAGCAGGAACTGTGCCTCACGCCCCCATGGGCAGGGAGACGAGCCGATGCTCTCCTGGTCCTCAGCAAACCAGGGCTGCTGGAACAGTGTGGAACAGTCAGTGAGAGTTCACTCTGCTTTTTGCAGCAGAAAGGCTTTGGAAAGGCGTCTTGAAAGCCTACCCCGTCAGTCACCAACCTGTTTATTGTACGCACACATCTTTTGATTAATTCTTAAGCACCTGGCCTTCACTTTGCAGCATGAGAGCTTCCTGCAAGCCTTTACACATCTATCTTCAGAGATAAACGTGAGGGAAGGGGAGAGAGTAGCTCTTGGACAGAGCCGGCCTCTTAAATCCTCAGCTAGCTGTTAAATCCCTCCCATGCTTAGTGGTCTCCAACTGGCTCTTTTGGCCATTCATTATTTATAGCATGTGTCTGGCTGTATGGTGTTTCATTAGCTCTGGAGGAGGACAGCAAACGCAAGAGTCCCATGCTCTGCGTCCTTAGCCTCCGAGACTCTGCAGGACTTCAGACTCTTTGGAGCTAATCCTGTGCTCTTTTAACTCACTTGCAGAATTACTCTTTCTAAGAGGGGAAAGGATCAGTCAATATGATCTACAGGGCCTATATTTTCACTCTGTTGCTGTCATATTGGGCCTGCAAGCTGAATGCAAAGAAAAGCTTACAGAGAGCAACCTACTGCAACAGTATGATAATGCCTTATTTATAGTTCATATTTAATCTCCACTGTCACAGCTGTGGTTCTTGCTGTGACACCACCAGAGCAAAAACCCCTTCGTAACTGGGTAAGCTCTTCCCACGAAAGCACCTACCACTCTGAGCATGGCTTCTTTTGTTTCTTCCTGATGAGCCTTCTTAGCTCTCTAATTCTCATGCTGCATAAAAAGCAATCAGAAACTCTCCAATCTTTTTTTTTTTTTTTTTTTTTTTTTTTTTTTTTTTTTTTTGGAGTGAGTGTGTGTGACTTTCTACTGCATCCTCTCTAATTTTTCTGCTTCTTTAAAAGTATGCCCTATTTTAAGATGTCCACAACAAGGTTTGGAAGGGGGTGTATTATCTTTTATTAGTCTAAATGATATAGCTGGAAAAGCTAGGCAAGTCTTCAGTTACTGAAGGCTTTTGCCTAATGAAAGATACCACTTTTCTCTGGCGTCCCTGCCTTGCTTGTAAGCCTTAAACTGCCTTAGCTTCAGCAATTTCAGTACCACAAAGAAAGCACAGAAATCTTAGACAGGCTGGACATTTAATCTGTACTGCCACAAAACAGCATTATTACAACAACTGCACTGCCTGGGCTGGTTTGTTGTTGCAGGATAGCTCACCAGTACTTGATAGCTCCTATTACTTAAACATAAATCACCACTAAAACCACTTGTTTGAGTTCAAAACCAACAATGGCATGCCTGAACTGCAATAAATTGGTTACCCATGATAGCACAGAGAATCACCAAAAAGTACATTAAGTCAAAGGGGATACAGTAAATGTTTTGATAAGCTGTTGTCAGAGCACAAGGGAGCTACTTCTAAGCTATACCTTTTATCTCTGTCTTGCTACAGATAATGGCTGAGCTCTCTCAGCCTCTTCCTGATTTGTCTTCTCCTTGGCCTTTGAAAGTCAGGACTGGGATAAAACATCCTCCCACCTTCAGGCAGGCTTTGAGGTACAGCTACCCAGGATGTCCAGCAGTTCCCTCAGCTGAGACCCACCAGTCCTCTTCCCCCAGCAGCTCATGCAGTACCTGGGGAGCACCCTAGTACCAGAATATCACATGCACAGAAACAAAACAAAAACAAAGCAAAACAAACAAAAAACAAAACAAAACAAAAACAAACAAACAAACAAAAAAACACCACATCAACACAAACATTTCAGGAAAGCATCACTCCTAAAGAGAACGAGGCAGACTGTAAATCTGTCCAGCTCAGCCCATGGCTCAGCCTCCCCTGCAGCTGGGAAGGTCTCTCTCTTCAGATTCCCTCCATCCGTCTTTTCGGCATTGGCCTGTCACCACAGAAAGCTGCTGACAGATGGCCCCAATTCAGGCAGCCATGCAGGAAATCCCCATAACCCATTATCACTGTGCAGGAATTCATCTCGCAGCCAGGCATCCCTGCCTACCAGTGTCTGCAGCTTAATACACTGAAGTCTCATCATCATTATAGTTGCATCTTATTTATCCAGTTAAAAGAGAAAATCATCAGCAGCATGAAGCATGTGCTGCCTGGTTCAATAACTCTAGCAGCAGCTGCTTGTGCCGGAGGGCTGGGAATGGTTTGTTCTTTTTCTCAGAAAAAAAAAATAGACTTCAGAGAAGGCTGTAAATTTGCAATCAGACTAGTCCTGCCCTGTGGTCCTTCTTGCCCAGCAGCTTGCTCTGGAGAACAGCGCAGGGCTGGCAAAGCAGCCGTGAGATAACCGTTTTGCAGATCTCACTCCATCAGAG
The DNA here is from genome assembly GCF_965140915.1 of Aythya marila. Taxonomy (NCBI): domain Eukaryota; kingdom Metazoa; phylum Chordata; class Aves; order Anseriformes; family Anatidae; genus Aythya; species Aythya marila. Next base: position 17,975,807 of record NC_139048.1, on the reverse strand, counting down.
GGATTTCTCTACCTGTCCCCATGGCTGTCCAGCAGACACACAAATACAGCCCTGGCCCCTGCAGATGCCCTGCCACCAGTGTACAGGGACGCCTGCTGCCATTTCTGTTCCTGCACAGCCAGGGGCTGTGCCAACACAAAAGCTGTCACATCCTCCACACTAAAACTGAGTTGATATATCTACTTTGGCTTAAAACAAATTACACATTTGCAGCATTATACTGAACAAACTTTTATGAGGAAACAGGGACACTGAGAGTGTCCCTGGAAACAGGGACATCTGCTGAAAAACAAAGTCTTAGGTTCCAATGAGTGAAAAAGTTATATTCTGGATCGATTATTGCCATGGTGCCCCCAGACCCACATTGTTAGACCTGTTAGGGAAAGGATGTTTATTTTATGGTTAAAGAAAGATACCAGGAGACACAAAAAGCTATTTGAGACATTAAATGAAAGCATTCCTGAATGGTGAAAACCATTGTGTACAGAAAGGGCACAGAGAAGGAGCCTTTGAGAAACCTGAATAAGAAAATAAATCTCCCTTTATTTGCCTTGGAGAGTCTGTTTTTTTGATGTCAGCTCAACATTTCTTTGAAACCTTTACCATCAAGTTGCATAGTACAAAAGGGAAACAGAGATGTTTATTTATCAGCAGAGAATCACAGGCCAGTCTCTGCCCAAGACAGGCTCTGTCCTCTTTACAACTGCTGCGATGGCAAATACATCTCCTACCATGGTATTTCCCAGGTTGAGGAGCCCCGGCAGCAGTGTGCAAACCCCATCTGGATCTGGGGCACTCAGGGGGACAGTGGGAAAGTATTCACAGCAAAGGTTGAAATGGCTTGAAAGTGCATGTCATATTCTGTTCTTTATGAACATAGAAATATCCATTTTTTTTCCTGTTCATTCCCCAGGATGGTGGGAAAAATCACTATGTTTCCTGAATGAGTGAGTGGAAAAAAGACCATTTGCAGTAAAAAATGAGCTTGTAATACAAAGCTAAAAAGACAAACTTAAGGTTTTTTCCATGTATACTTTCAGCGCAAAAGCAGCCGTCCTATTAAATTCCTCAGTAATTTCATAATGTTAAATTCACCAAACACAAAAGCCTTAAAAAATGTGTTAAGTCCTTGACTATCAGGGGGCTACAGCCTATGACAACCTCAGTATTTTCTCTTCTCAGCCTCTAGCCCCAGCCATACCACCCTCACCACACGTCAGCCATGCAGAGAAACCAGCTTCCACCACAGTGGGCTCCCCTGGAGCCCGAAGGACTGCAGGGAATGCAGGTGGGAGGTTTGTGCTGCCAGCACCTGCCATTGGGACAGGGCTGGGATCTCACACAGGCTGCTTTCAGATGGCAAAGGGTCACTGGCATGAGCTAGATTTGAGCTGGTTCCTAGAAATAAAGAAATTAAGCTGCTTGCTCCCTGTGCTTGGATTTTCTTCTAGTGCGTCCTCACTGGCAGTGGATGTATTTCAACATGCCCTCATTAACTCACCTTCCTTCTCCCAGGGATGACAATGCCCAAATGCATAATTTTCCTTTTACACAGAAAAAGTGATTTTCTGTCATCACCACTGCCAGCAGTTCTTGGCAATGCTTTAAAGAGAGCCTTCCCCCTCTTGAACATCATTCTATTCTTAGCAACCTCGCCCAATGTAATAGCTGTAGATGGGGATGTAGATGTGATTTGGTCCACTCAGCCAGCTGGTGGATCAACGCCACTGAGAGAGTCTCCTCACACCCAGGGTGCTCTGGGTGCTGCTCCTGGGGCCTCACCTGAGGCAGGTGGAGTGAGGGACTTGAAGAAGCAAATGACACAGACACAGAGCTGCAGACTGTGAGGGAGCAAATCCATCACTCCTGCAGGTGCTGGTTCACCTGAGACCAGGTCTTATGTGACTTCAGGCTGACCTTGTCTGCTGAAGCAGGAAAGCCCTGGTTCATTTTCCTCACCTTCACAAGCCTGAATCCCTTCAGCCAGCTTCTTGCTTTCAGAGGAAACCAAGATACACAGTTTACGAGCTCAAAAAGTTTTGTGCAGGTGACCTCTAAAATGAGAGCTATATACATCTCCCCTAGGATGACCTATTAATATTCACCCAGTAACTGAGCAAATAAATGAATGTACTTCTACTATTTGGATGGCTAAATATTTCCAATTATGGGTGTTATGAACAATGCATAATATGTTTGCTTTGGAGGGAGGCTAAGGATTTAAAGCCCATGTTAGAAACATTAGCTGCTGTCACTAATGTGACTAGCTGGCTTGAACATTCATTTTTTCTGATTTTTTCTCCCCATTTGCTCCAATTTTTCAATTAAAACTTAATTGCCTGCCCAATCACTCAGTGCTAAACTGATAGGGAGATTATAGGCTATCATAAAACATTCTCTGCTCTCATATTTCTCTATGGCAACACAGAGAAAAGGTCAGTTATGGTACTGGCCTACATGCTAAGCCACACTTTTATTGCAGATTGTAGCTTAAGTTTATGCTTGTGGCTTAAGCACTTGTTTTAAGAATGTGCATTGAGTGCCGGATAGTGTGTTTAAGTCCCCTCTTTCTTCATTTTTGCCTGTGTGTTTTCTAGGGAGCTGCATTGCCATCCCACCAGTAAAAATCAGGATCCAGCTCCTGGTGACATACTTCTTGCACTTTCCTCTGCCTGGGGTATGTTGATCTGTTTTTATGTCTTGTTTCCATATGTTACATAATCTATGGACATGTGAAATGAGCAAAAAGCAACAGAGCCGTATCACATCTAAGCAACACTTAAGTGGAAAGAAATTTCTGCAGAGATCATGACTTTGCTATTGAAAGCAGGCTGAGCATAGCCAGCACACAACCTTACCTGCCGGGCACAACAGCCTGGTGCTATTGCATTAATTTCCTTAAATAAGCCTGTAGCTCTAAAATGAGCAAGTACTTGTTTAAACTTGTAACCAGAGCAGTGGCTGGAGGGAAGCTATAAAGGGAGTTTGTATATATGTGCAATGATAGCAGCAAGAGAAGAGATTAGATAAACAGAAGATCATTTACAGCATCATGTGCCTCACAAACCTCTGCTGGCAGGAGATGTATTACAACCACTCCAAAACAATTAGCTGGGCTGACAAGCTGGGAATATTCACTGGGGGTAGGTAGCAAGGGTGATTTGTCTTTGAGACCCCTAGGCTATCAGAAGAGCAGAGGCCAGGGTTTTGCTGGCCTCTTTTATGGCCAGCTGTTTATTTTTAAGGATTAATTTATTCTTCCTTGTGGGTTTGCTGCAGTTGCCATGCTAAAAGAGCTGTTGTGAGCATCATACTCTTATGGGAGAAGCCAGGGAGAAAAAGGGATTTGGTTTCCTTGGTTTACTAAGTGGGTGGAGGTCTGTAGCTTGGATGTACCTTGCACAGACAGAGCAACAGAGCCTGGAAACAGCATAGCTATTTTCTGCACAGTCACATGGGGTTGAAGTGGCCATCCCTGAGCAGGCTTTCACTCCACCATGTCCAAAAGGGAGCATCAAATGTTCCTGAAAGATTTTCGCTTTGTACTGCTGTAAAAGTAGAGAGAACTATTCACTTGCATGGAACTTTTCTCCCAAGGTGCTTGCAAATTGGCTCAATGCTTTCCAATAGGATGGGGAAAATTCCCCTTTCATCTTCATTTTTGGGGTGGCAAATTTTACAGAAGCAGCACAAGGGTCCTGAGCAGGGTGAGGCAGGAGAAGTGCAAGGAACTGGCAGGGCTTGGGGGCCCTAGGAGAGGTTTCAGAGTAACCTTGTGCTCTACCAGCTCTCACCTATTCCACACAATGCTAAGAGCAGCCCTACTGAGCCCTTGCCATTCTCACCCATTGCAACTGCCACATACCGGGGAAAACCCCACACAACAGAGAACTACTACTACTAAGTATATCACAAAGGGTACAGAGCTCAGTGAGCCTGCTTTGCCCTGAAGAAGACTGCAGACCTGCTGGCAGAGCCCAGGAGGCCTGGTGCCCACCACCCAGGAATGGTCCTTCCAATGGTCCTGGTTAGCTGCTGGGGGAATCGGTGAGGCAGCTAACATGAACTACAGATTCACAAGTACAGCTGCTCTGTATCTTGGTGAAAAATATGACTTGTCATCCCTTCTCACAGATAGCAGACTGTTTTCATCCGGATCCTTTTGGCATTCCTGAGGATTGCCCAGATAGCCCGATGAAAAATGTTTGCAACCACTTTTCTGTATCTAATGCCTTTCCTCATTTGAGCCTGGTCTCATAGAGCCCATGGCATCGTGCCTATTCCTGATTGGAAGGCTGAAAGATTTTTAAAAGAAGAAAAGTAAACAGCAGATAATATAACCTTTCTGCCAGGTGGTGTCAGCGGTAGGAATAGGCAGACTCAGACAGTGTCTAGAGTTTCCATTTAATATAACTAAAATAAATGGTTCTAGCCTCCACCTAATACCTTGCCCTCTAGAGTTTTAGGAATGCAGGCTGTAAATCCCTGATCACCTTTATTACATATTATTTTCTGAGCCCAGGGTTTATGTTAGTCATTGACTAGCTATGAACTAAAACCCTTGTGAGAACTTCAACATTTTTGGTGAGAGTCCCCCTAGACCTCACCTGTCAGACACAAGTGGCACTGCCTTCAAATAGCAGTGAGGCACCTTAGCTACTGCCCTTCCCATGCAGCTCTGCCCTTCTTCCCTGATAGGACACTGAGGCCACTACTACTACCTAGCAGAGACCGCCTTAGTAAAAGAAATAAAAAATGTAATAGAAAAAAGATCATATGCAACATCCTCCTTCAAAACAGACTCTTGACGTGTCCCTGGTCATGATGCTGACCAATGAAGTAGCAATCTAGTTTGGCCGCTAGTCCCATCACTCTCATTGAGGCTTCCCATTGCCCTCTGTAAGAGCTTGGCTAATAGGTACGCAGTGGAGAAAGCACATTTTTGATTGAGAAATAATGCAAAAATCTCACTGCTTGGCTGGAAAGCTGTGCTCCTTTATGAGCACCCAGACAGAAGGACCTGGGAGAGACATATCTCCTATGTAAAGAAGAACAACAGGGACAGTGGTGCTTGATGGTGACCTCCCAAAGCTCAGCAGCACCCAGCAGCAATGTATCAGTATTTGGGGCCCTGTCACCATGGAGGAGAGCACAGGCATCCAGTCCTGAGGAGGTCTTACCACACAGAGGAGTTTGAGCTGGGAACCAGAAAGTCTCACTGTGGTTTGGGAAAGCATTTTCCTTCACTATCCTCATTCCAGAGCTACAGACAATCTTTTAGATAGGCTGGATCCATGCCACAGCGTGCCTTGAAGATTTAGTCTGAAACTTGTACTTGATTCTCATGAGGAAAGTTACCCAAATATGGCCTGTGTCTGGTGTGCCGCAGCCTTGAATTTCTGTATCCTAAGTGGCTCTTGTCCTGACAAAAATGAAAAGGTAGCGTTGTCTACACGTTAAACATCATGGGAAAAAATTCTAAACTTGCCTTCTTTCCTAATCTACCATCAGGCAATATTTTTCAAGAGTTAATGAGATAATGACAGAAAATCCAATAATAAGTCAAAAATCTTATGTGCTGTTCCAGACTGAAGGTTTTTTTCTTCCTTTTTTTTTTTTTTCCCCCACGGACCAAACTCATGTTCAGCACTCATCATAAAGAAGGAATATTGTCTATGGCATCTCAATAGAAAATTTTGCAGGGAAACTGCCAGGAGTGAGTGGGCCTTCAGTAGTGACCTCTCATCTCCCTTTAGTAAGTGGAATAGAACAAATCTGTTTCCAAAAACACTAGGCCACCTTGTTGATCCCAAAGCTTATAGGTGCTTTGTGAATCTGAGCAGCTGGTTTCCTTTAATCCAAGACAGAACAGAAGATCCTGTTCTACTGAATCACCAGATGAGCCAAAGCAGAAGTTGCCTCTGTCCTTGATCAGGCTGTCACTGTCTTCTCTTGTGCCTTAGCCAGAGCCAACCTGATTTTCACACTTGGGGCTTCTGCCGTGGGTACAGGATCCAAAATCACTACAGGCCATTAGACCCTGGGCCTACAAAGAGCATAAAAATATTTGAGATGACTCTTTGAAGGAAAGCATCTCCTCTGGGCACCTGTACACAGGTTCACTGCTGTTGGAATCCCACGGTTTGAAACATACACCTGCTACTTGAGGTCCTTGATGCTTCGTGGCAGCTCATTGCCTCAGACTGAATTATGACACCGATTTGGCTGTTGTGTTACCTAAGTGAAGTTATAGCAGTAGTCACACTGCTGGGCTTACTGAATTTTGCACATATATGTTTATTCCTTCATAAAATTCACTGAATGCTCTCATAAAAATATATTTTTCTGCTTCTTGTATTTGCAGCAGGACTGGTAACTCAGAGAGCAAAGATTTTCAACTAAAGTATTTAAAAGCACTTTAAAAGCTCAATTTCCAAACTAATGCCTCTGTCCATCCACCTTACAGACACTAGCAGACAGAGGATGTGATGGTTGTGCTCTTCTGCCCAGGGTTGCAGAGGAAGAACTCTGCAGCATACAGTACCCACTGGTATTTCTGGGGCTGGAGGCTTCATGCCCTGGCATACTGCACTGCTGGCAAGCAATAGAAGCATTTATAGGGCCATGGCTTTGCTTGTGAGGACACAGCTCAGCAACACCCACACAGTGAAAGGAGCTTTAAAAAGGCAGAGAACAGTTTGTTCCCCAGGAAGGGTTCCTTCAAAGACTTTTGAGCATCTGAGTCCTATTTTCTATAGATGATTCAGACCTTAAAATAATGGCATCTGGGGAGTAACAAAATACATCCACTTATGGATCTGCAAAAGTTTGGGTCAGGAGTTCAGACCATTGGAAAAATACCTTCTCCCTGGGAGGAAAAGGAAAACCCAGAGACCCCAGTGATTTCGGGATAGAGGCTGGATAGCCCATATTTCTTTGGAGGCTCAGTCAGCTCTTTAATTTATACAGCCACACTTTACCACACGTGTAAGATGTACCTCCCTGGTATATTCTCCTTCCTGGCCTTTCAAGTGCACGATCTCACCTGCCTGCATGTCTCTGAGTGATGCTCAGTAGAAAATAACCCTTGAAATGCCAAACAGATGTGAAAACACATCTGGGAAGGAATGTATGGTGGGACCCATCTGTCATCACCCCTTTCACCACCTCCTCTCCCCACCTTTCATCCAGTGCCCACCTCTGCCAGCTATGGCCAGAGGAGCTAGGTGAAATGCGAGACAAAGCCATGTTACCCTGACCTCCATTTCTGCAGGGTGAACTCGCCACTGGCCTGTGCCTGGTTGCCTGAAATTCAGCTTCGCTTCACTGAACGTTTGTTTTAAGGTGGAAGAAAAGTGCTTGGGTATTTCGGGCAGGTTGCTGTTGAAGAATTGGTCCGCCTTAACAAAGATCATAAAGATGAAATTTCATTTGTACTTATAAAGAAAGAGCAGAGTCACTACCACCACCACCCACACATGTAGCCAGTCTAAGAGATTGCTGCCTTTATTCCCAGCTGCCCACATTTTTTTCATTTCATTTTCTCTTTCCTGACCTGCACTGAAATAAGCTAAACACTTTTAAACAAACAGTGGATGGTGGTTTTTTTGCGTTTTTTGCTTTTTTTTTTTTTGTCAGAGGAAAATGCTTTTTTTCAAACAGATGTTTTTCCTGTGAGATGTTTTATATCGAGAAAATTTATGTAGCTAAATAAACACAGCTCTTATTACAGTGATTATCAGAACTTTGATGGAAATTTAAATGCAGGTAAAAACTAATAAACAGTATATGATGGGTTTCTGGTTTAGAAAATAACAACCACACACATCCCCAGAAGTACAAGAAACTTACAGAGGATCCCAAAGGACTTTTTAAAAATACAGAGATAGGCAAAATTTCTCAGTGGAGGTTAAAAATAAGATCACTCTGAAACCAATTGAGTAACACCATCTTCAGCTTCTCTTAAGAAGTTCTTTTTTCTTCTTCATCCATTTTGCTACATGATAAATTCCATTTTCTATAAGTAATTGAACAGTTACAGTAACTGGAACTCTCCTACAATCTTCTTAAATTATCGGCATTTTTCTGCAGATGCTTTGAAAGTCTCTGATTTCCAATGCTCTCAAACAAAGACGAATTCTCTCTATCCCATTCCTCAATGCCAGAGGGAGGGAAAGCACATTCCTGTTTCCTATACTGAGAAAAGAGAGGCATTGATTTGCTTCTTGTGACTATCAGAGCAGCCCCATTGCCCTAGAATCATTCCTAAATTCTTAACACTACAAAAAGAGAGTTACACTCTTCTTCACATGCAGTCATTTGCTCTTCTCTAGAAGTCCCCAGTATCACTCTGGGGATTTGACTCACTTTGTTGCCACCCTCCCCGAGTACCCGCTGTTAACAGAATAAAGGCTCCAGCATGCCCTGCTGGCTCCAAAGCTGAGCCTGGGACATGTGATCCTGAAAGTGCACAGCTTGCTACTCAGGAACAGGCTGTCCGCAGATGGGAAAATGCTGAAGAAACCCCAGCAGCAGCTGCAGCACTAGCTAGGGGCTAAGGGCCTTGGGCCACCAGCACCACTGGGGAGCTGCAGGAGAGCAGTCTGTCCTTGGAGAAAGGTGCTCTCCCAATAGCAAGAGCCATTGCATCAGAGCTGGACTTGCATTAAATGCAGAAGGTGCAAAGACATGCAGAAGCAGCACAGCCCACCTCTCTGCTGCCAGCCCTGGAAATCTGCTCTGTTTCTGCTCCCTTCAAAACAAGATTACAGTTCAGAAGCAGGAACTGTTGATAAAAATAAGAAAAACAAATCATTACTTAAAAAGAATGGGCTGGATACGATCTTATTGTTGGGGAATTTGTGGAAGAAGCTTTACTTTAGGCAATAATATGCGCTCTCTCTCTTTTTCAAGAGGCTCTTGGCGTTCTTCAGTTCTCAATTTGCCTGAAACCTGAGCCATGTTGATATGGATCTTTTAATTAGTGTCCTCTGTTGACCTGGACAAAGCATTGTGAGAAGGCTTCAAATCAATCATTCCACCACTTTGACTGAGTGCTCACCTGTTCAAAGGTTCGGTTTTGGTTGGTTTATTTTTTTGAAAAACATGCAAGCAAGCAGAAAGATGGAATATTTTGTACTGTCATTTAGCCCTTTCAAGCAACCACTGTAAGAACGAGAGAAACATTTGTCCTACTCACTGATCCGAAAGCTTGGAATTAAATTCCCAGAGACAATAATAATTAAAACCAGAACAAAACAAATGAAAAAAGAAGAAGAAAAAAAAAAAAAAAAAAAAACACTTAAAAAGCCTATGTCTTGGTTGATTGCACTGGAATGAATTCGACCAACAGATGGTAGCTATGAAAAGTAAGATGGGTCACTTTCCCAGCCATGTAAACAGAATGAAAACACTATAACACATCTGCCATTTTAAAATATTATGAGTCCTGCTCTTGAGACAAGTCATATAAAAATCTATTCTCAAGTCAATTGGTTTTGGCCTATATACATTAGAAAATTCTGCGCAATGTTGCTCATTGCCACACTGCACTTGAGCTGCCACAGTCTCCTTGGAGGAGGAAAGAGCATTCATGTCCTTAACGCAGAAGGTCCCTTGAATGAACCCCCAGGCATCCTTCCTGCTATTTCCACCTGTCCTGACTCCCAGCCAAAGGAAGGTCCCCACGTGGAAGGTGTGAGTACCAGGGGAAACCACAGCTGGCTTCCCTGCATGAACACAGAAGGGGGATCAACAACCAGCTGTAGTGAGCAGCACACATCCACTGCCCATGGGGTGAGGGGAACCGCAGCATCTCCAGAACAGCACTTGCAGATGCTTGGCAGTTCTCTGCCTGCTGGCCCCCAGCCATGCTGGCAAAGCACTTGCTTCCCTTCATGTGCAAGGGCAACATGGGGACAACATGTGCTCTCCAACACAGCCCCAGTTGCAGAGAGCTTGTGGACACATATGCAACATGAGTGTTTCTGAAGAAGCATCCCAGAACCAGGCTGCGTTTTGCTGTGACTCAGTTTCCCCATCTGTAAGCATGCTGCAGCATTCACACTGCAAGGTGCTCTGCGAGGTGCAGAGATTTTGGCGGCTGCCTCTGCTAATGGTGATGAGCCGAGCCAGAAACCTGGTGGGGTCGGGTTGTGTTGCCATGCACGCTGTCTCTAGTGGAACCAAGGCAGAGGCTGTAAATGTCAGGAATCTGTCTGCTAAATACAGCATCATCTGTCAACAAAGCCTGCCAGCGTGATGGCTGCGATGGGGAGAGGTAGTTAGGTGAGAGATTGCTCACTAAATCAGACTGATTTATCTTGGGTTTTATGGACATCCCCAGCCAGCCAAGGAAGAAACAATCAGCTTGGAAGGACATGCACAATTTGTAGGGATGAACAAGAGCACCATAGCTACAGTGCTGGCTGCACAGTGTGAGCTGCAGAGGTTTGCCACTGCTGGTGAGCATGGCAGCTATTTGTGCACCGACACCTCACACCTGCCGCACAGCTCTGTTTGCACGGTGTCACCTCTCCAGGACACAGTGCCACTGGAACCAGGACTGCTGACTAAGTGGCTTTTGCAGCTCACATTAGATTGCCCTGAAAAGCCTCATCTTCTGGCAGGGATGGGTTCTTTTTTGTCTTTGCTGTTTTTATTTTCTCTCCAAAACTGCTTCACTTAGTGTGTCTGAATTTAATAAATTTCCTGCAGCATCCAAGCTCCTTTGCAGTCTAGGGGAACACATATACACACACTTTCCTGAATGCCTATCTTCCAAGCTGGTTTGGACACCACTGATGAAAGTGAAACCCTACATGTAAACTCCATCCTCAGCTGAGCGCACCTCGGAGCTCTGCTTCCTTTCCTCTTTTCCCTTCCCCACCCACACTGTCACACACACATTTTCCAGAAGGAGCCGTGTTTTTCACCCCATCGCCTTGCAGCACCACGGCAGCTCCTGGCACAAATGCCAGTACAGGAGCCCACATTTAAAATCTATCACTTCTCCCAATCCCATCCAGTACCAGAGCAGCAGGCACTCAGCGTACACGATTATTCCTCAACTCTGTCCTTCTTTAGGCTGTTAACAGAGTTAGACCCCAGGAGGCAGCTGCCCTGCCTGGCCTCTATCCAGCCTCTAGGTTTTACACGTAGGAAGATATTCTTCTCCCACAAACTGCTAGAGGTAACTCCAGTCCCTTTTTCTCATAGATCTGCCAGGTTTTCCCAGATGTTCTCAGTGTATGTGAGTGCCATTCCCTGTTAAGGAATACACAGCTCTTTCTGTCCACAGGATCCATGGGTCTTCAAGTCCAGAAGGAAATGTTACAATCTAGTACCTGGCATCGCACTGGTCAGAGATTATCATCCCCTGTGGTGGGACAAACCCATCCTTCTGCTGAGGAAAGATGCAATTTAGAGACACCTGGTCTTGATTTAAAGACTACATGTGATGGAGAACCCTGTACAGCCTCCAGTAAATTATTTCAGTAGTTAATTCTCTTAACTGTCAAAAAATCTGCACCTTATTTCCATGCTGGATTTGTCTGTCTGCAGCTTCCAGCCCCTGGATCTGCTTGGACCACACCTCCAAGAGAAGCACTCTAGCATCCAGCTTTCTCCCTTGGCAGCTCCTGTAAACCAGGATCTGGTCACCTTTATGCTCTGCATGAAGCACATCTGCAAAGCCTTTTAATAAAGGAACTTAAACCCCACCCAGCCACATGCACTGCACCAACCACAGTGCAAGGCAAATGCATAAATCAGGCCCAAAGCCCATTCCAGCCTGATCTCTGAGGGCGTTCAGACATAATATTTAAGTAAAAATATAAAACCCCAGAGAGGCAGAGTGACCCCTTACCTGGGGCACCTCCCCAGTGTCACTGCCCAGGGACCTGGAGGCATCAAGCTGAACCTTGGAGAGGTTTATCACCTCATGTTTGCATGGGTTCCTGTCTGCTTGGGCAGGTTGAACTCACATCTACTTGCACAATGCTTCACAGGCATACACCTGGATAAGCATAATGCATGAGGCCATGGGGCAGGCTTTCCAGAAACCATCCGTTCACCCGCTTTTGTCTTCTCTTCATAAAGCTTAGTTAAAGTACTGTGACTTCTCACCAGGAGTCTCCAGTCACTTTCCTCTAAGTTTTCCTTGCACAGAGCGTGACCAGGACCATGGCTTGGTACCTATCCAGTCACACCTGTACTAAATTAAACACGGGGAAAAAGCTTTTGGCTGCATTTTGGCTGTCTCCTGGACCCAAGGCTCAGCATTTCTGGCTCAGTTTACATCACCACTACAAATGCCCTAAACTGACAGTATCTGGTTTACATTTATGGCAGTTTATACAACTCCTTTGGCTGGCTTTTTGCAAAATTTCCAGTGATGTATATAGCCAAATGCCAAAAATCAGAGCAGATTATTGTGTTTTTCCCTGACAAATATCACAAGCTCCTTTCCTATGCTTATTCTTACTATGATGGCAGATAGGCACACCAGCCACACACCAGGACCCCTTTTGTGCTTGACACTGTACAGGTGCAGAAAGACAAAGCCACTGCCTCACAAGGTTATGACAGCAAACACAAGTGAGAGCCCCAGAGGAGGCAGGAGTGCTCTGGGGTGCTGACACCTCCCGGAACGAAGCGCTGACTCCTACACAGAAAGCTGCCAGCCACAGGGATCCCCTGCAGGTCACCCACACTAGAAGAGACACCTGGTAGTTTCAGATGCACTGACTAGCAAAGCCATCTCAAGAGTCTGGCCAAATTTGAAATGCACCAAGTGCTAGCAAATCTGAAATCAGCTTCACCACCAGAATGTTTGTAGGAAACTGTAGAGCAGAGCTGAACTCAGTAGCCAGGTGTGCTATGGAGAAAATCAGATTCTTGCCCTGAATGACTCCAAACACATTGTTCAAAGGATTGGTCCTACTTCCCTCCACCACCTTAGTCCTCTCCTTTTATAAATGAAATTTCACTCCCATTTTATGCTGGATCTTGCTATTCATTAGCTGTACCTTCTAGTTCAGTAAATCACATAGGCTTATCTCCATTTCTTCCAGTTTACTGTCCCACATGTGCTTTGATTTAGTTTTATTAGAGGATTATTTTATCTAAGTCACTGTAAATAAAACACAGCAGAAGGGGGATGTCTCAGGTGAGGGCAGCCAGCACACTGCTCCCAGCTGCTCACCACGATCACCCACAGGCATCGCTCAGCCTGCTTTTGAACCGCCTGGGTCTGCACACTGAGGCTGTGCGGTGTGCACCCACCCACCTTGGCATGTGGCAGGGGCAGCTTGGGCAGGGGAGAACCAGGTTGTCCCACCGGGATCCAGCTTGCACCTCCAGCTTTGGAGCTGCATGGTTAAAGCCATCCTAGGGAAATTCGGGTGCCCAGCCCGCACCTCCTGTAACCCAATAAGGGTGGCTGGCAGCATGCCTCTGTAGTGGGAGGTGGGCTGCAAGTCAATTACCTGATTACATGCTGGTAGTGCAATGCCAACATTCAACCACTGCGTATAGCCAAAGGACACACATTCACTCGGCATGCTCTGCCAACAACACCAAGAAGATTGATGGAGCATAACAGTATATGGAAGCAAAATAATTCTTACCATGACATTGCTGGATTCAGCTCCCCTTCTTTGCACCCATCCACCCTCAATGAAGCAAACAGCACAGGGGGCAGCTGGCCATGGTACAAGCTCCTGGAGTGCTGATAGGAAGCTCTCAGCTTTCTGCAAGCATTCTTGTGGCCAGAGTTTTACTCGCAGGAATATTTGTGGAGAGCATCTGAGTGTGGGGAATAGCACGAACGTGGCTTCTCAGCTTTTGTCACACTCAAATTTCAGTATTTCCCTCCTTTAATAGATTCACCAGTCTGATAAAGATGTCACAAAGAAGCAGTGGAATATTTTCCCAGTTGCAAAATGTAAACCAGCAATACAAGTGTTTATTATTATGCTGGTACCACTACTACAGTACCCCACATGTGCAACAGTGGAATTAAGTGGTACCTTCTGTAGTAGGCTGAGACTTTGCACACACTGACACTGCAATGTAAGGCTAAAGCCTAGCACAGTTTGCTATTAGTTGCAAGGCAGGGTCCAGCTGCCTTAACCCCAGCTCTCAAACCGGCTGCTTGCCAAGGTTTAGCACCAGTCACCACAGCAAGGCTGGCTCAACCTCCCATGCTGTTAGAATGGGCTGCCCATGCCCATGCCTTACAGACAAAGAGGCAGCAGAAATTCATACCCTTCTGATTTCTAAGAGAGGATAGCAAATAAAGAGTGAGTTTACAAACTGCCCTCTTCAGTTCTCTCTTTCTAATAATCATGGCATAGTCACGGGCTCTGTGACAGCAGTAGCCTGTTAACACAGCAATTGCTACATACACTAGGCAAACACCAGTTAGCTTACAAACATAGAGTAGCAGAGCTGGAAACACTGCAGTGTTTAAGCTGTTTTGTTTTTGTTTTTAAAGTTTCTCCTGCAAGCCTGTTGCCTCTCTTCTGAGCCCAAAGAGCTCCAGTTGCTTACAGCGTAAGATAAAACACCACTGCATGTAACAAGGAAAACTCCTGCGTAGAAAAATGGGATGGAGTATCCCCTAGCTCTGGGATGATCAGAGGAGCAGATGATTATCTTAGCACCCTTAGCTACATGTGCTCACTTTAATTTGGAGAGACAAGGAGAAAGGGCTATAGAAAAAGAAATCAAATGTAAAGCAACGACTTCAGAAAACAGAAAGCTACCATTTATTCAGTCCCATTGCTGTAATGCTGATCCTGACCTGACAAGCCTCCAGGCTGGATCATGAGATCCAGTGGCTTAGCTCTGGCAGCATGCTACAGGGATTGCAGCTGCTTTTTAGTGCCTGGGTATCGCACACAGATCAGGAGCTTTCACAGCTGTGCAACTGTGCTCTGCAGCATTAGCCAGCAGTTATTTTGATGCTACTGTGTATCATAAGTCACCTCTACATTACCTTCCATCATGTGTCTGCAGGTTGCGCCATAATTTCAAGCCTGTGCATGGTCATAGTGATTTCCAAAGGGTCACTGGAGGGCTCAGGGGCTGCAGGTATGCTCTCCATAGTTCAATGTTTTTTAAGCACTTCCCCAGATTTTCCCCCCAAGAGAGACAAACATCTAAACTTCAGCCCAGCAGACCAGGGGCTGTGGGGTTTGTGTCCCTGCAGCCTTCCAGGGGCACCAAGCATGCTGTTGGGGGCCCAGGGGCCAATGTAGTTGCTCATCATGTGGCCACATGGTTAATCTGGTGGGACACCCCCAGTGTCTGATCCCCCTACTGCTGCACGCGCTGCCTGCACCAGCGCTCAGGAAAGACTCTGGACTATGGTTTCCCCTCCCACCTTCTGACTATCCCAGGCAAACTGCAGCACATGGAGGTCTCCTCCTTCCTCCTCTCAGTACATGAGTGTGCTACAGCTGGTCAGTAGATTATTTTTTAATGAAAAATGGCTGTAATATAATCACTTGCCAGAAAATCAATTTTCAGAAGCAATAGCTAATCTTTCTTCTGAAAACATCTACACCCTCTCCAATATTAGTTGTTGGCTTTTCTTTTCCTTTTTCTATTCTTTCTTTTTATTTTATTTTATTTTATTTTATTTAGTAACTGTACCCTCTTAAAGTTTTGATTGCAAAGCACACAAACTCAAACATGATTCAACACTACAAATTTGGGAAAGGTTATGGCATTTTCTAATGAAAACTTTTTTTTTGGGGGGGGGAGGGGGGAGTGGTAGAAAATGTCAACAAAATAAAACAACACTGAAATAACGTTAACAGCAAAGAACTTGCAAAACCAACACCCTCAGCACCTAGACAAGGGATACCAGATGCAGGATGGAACTGAACAGTTGGCAGCATCATGAGCCACTCTTCCTAGTGCACATCTGCAGTGTCCTGCCTACAGCAGGACCGTGACTTCACAGCACCAAACAGAACAAGCCCTTTATCCTACTTCAGTTCTGTACCAAATAATGAACTACACTGGATAATGAGCTTCAGTCATCTCTCCACAGCTTCAAGAGGAAACAGTTCTGAGTTTATTTGGGCCCCTACAGTCCTCAGCATGAGGGGATGTTGATCTTTGCCGGGTCCTGGGCTCCAGTCTTCATAATCTCAATGAACACCACAGTTTTCTGCTGCTACCAATTTATTTGTCTGTTTCAAAACAATATATTTCCTCTGGATCTGGTTCTTTGAAACAGATTGATACAGCTTGTTGTACCAGCTGCTCATAGAGACTAAGGGCTTCAGAAACTGATGCTTAGCCCGTGCTGAGCGTCTCCACTTCCGTGCTCCTGGTAGCAGGTATGAAGTTTGCAGCCTGACTGCAGACTCATTGCCTGACATGATGGTGCTGAAACCCCACAGTTACAGGAAGCCCAGATGCTTCCCAAGATCTAGATGGAAGCTTCCTAACGGCAAGCACTGGCACCAGGGCTGCTGCTACCATTCCCCGTGCTGTGGGCAGTGGCTGTGCTGTGGTTGCTGTCAGGGAGCCACCGCTGCTAACCACAGAGGAAGGACACGAGGAGGTGCCCCACAGCACCAGCCTCTGGCGGCCCTGGTGCCCCTGCTCCTCCTCTGCCACACCGACCAGGCCGGCTTCCTGAGAGAGGCCCAGCTGCCACTGAGGTCTAAGCTGAACATTAATCACTGCCACAATGGGTTTAAATATAACAACCTCACGATGCAAGAGGCTCACTTTCCTCTGCATGTACTGTCTTACAACTCTCCCATGTGCTTCTCCACTAACCCCTCTAGTGACCATGTGCCATTTCACCCCCTTTCGCATTAAGCTCTTGAGGGTCCATCCCAGTTTCCACTCATTTTCTCTTCCCTGTAGACCTCTGTATGTGTTACCAGGATACAGCACTTTGTGCCACTATGTATTTAGGTGTCACACAGACAATAGCCCTTATGGCCCCTTGGTCATGTTGCACCAGGCAGATGAGCCTGATCTCCACTGCAGGCCTTCTCTTCCCACCAGGGCCATAAACGTCCCCAGTTTTTTCAGGAAAATAGTTGAAATTCCTCAGAATGAAGAGCCTAAACCAGGCATGAATATGTGACCCTACAAATAAACAAACTTCCACGCATGTTGTTTGGACTCCTTAATATTTCAGTCAACACAGGAACCTTCTAGTAAAGGATGGGGCAATATTTCAGACAGCAAAAGCAGACTGTTAGTAGGCAGCTGGGCAGGAAAAGGTCCCTAAAAACACAAAAGGGGCTGGAGAACCCCATGGATGGGCTGTGCTGTAGGTGGGGAGGCACACATCCCCCTGCTTCAACTACAAATAAACAGCAGACATTGCTAATAATGATGGGCTTACTCTTAGAGGTGTAATGGATGGCACTCCCACGAAGAAGGCAGGCCACCACAGACTTGATGCTCAAGTTATGCAAATAATTCAGTCCTCAAGCAGTCAAGCTTACTGATGCACATTGGGAGTTCAGGTTAAACAAATAGGTGGTCTTTTTTTTTTTTTTAATTTTTTCTTTACTGCTTTGTTTAGCACTGAAGTATTCAAACTGCAGCTGTTTCCAAACCAGGCCAAACTGTTTCTCACCTGTTCTTGTGGGGAAATCCCTCTCTCCGCATAGCCACAAAGACCAAAGTAGTGGCAATACCTCCTGTCAGCTGAGCCAAGGCACAAAGTAAATGTACTTCAGCATTCGTTTCCCAGGGGCAGGACACTGTGCCTCCTCCCCACCTCATATGGCCAAGGCCTCTCTGCACTTTCATCTCATTCATATCAGCAGAAAATGGATTCCTCCATATCCATCCATAACCCTCTGGCGCTGGGCACCAACAGCCCTCAGGCCATTGTCCCTGAAGACACAGTCCCCAAGGGGTGTAAGTGTGGAGGGAGGACATTTTTGCAGAACGCCCTTTGTAGAGCTCCCCAAGCCAAGTGTCTCCTCTCCCACTCTCACAAGCAAGAAACAAACAGCAGGGAAAGCATATTTGGTGTTCAGGGAGCAAGCAGTACCTCAGCCTTAAGGAGCTGCCATGCTGCACCAACCAGGTGCATTACTGTTCACCCCAATTGCTCACTAGAGATGGGAACAAGGACCAGGGGAAAGGGGACAGGCCCACCCAGCCCCCTGAGGAGCCCCTGGGGCAGTGGCTGTGCAGGAGCAGAGGACAATTAGAGCAGCAGCAGCATGGTGCTGACATCTGGGCCCAAGCGGGGGGCCAAGCTCCACAGGGTGCAGTGAGGGGCCGGGCTCTGCCTTGGCAGCAGACAGGCAACGGCACATCTGTGATCTATTTCTTGTGCTAACAAGGATTCCCCACATGAAGTCCTTTCACTTCCGATTCCTGTTCTTAAAGATGAGGCTAACGATAGTCCTAGGATCTCCTATACAGAAACAGGAATCTTCATTAATGCCTGCAAAATCCTTCAGAAAACAGCCTGAGGATGAGCAAGGATGATTTCACTGATAAGCTGTGCATTAACCTGCAGCCTGAGGAGTCAGGTTTGCTTCCGATTGCTAAGCAGAGCAGCCAAAGGAAAAGTAGCTGCGTTAGAAATGCTTCTCTTTTGCCCACCCGGACTGCAGTGGGATCAGCTCAGAACTGAACTAAGCTTGGGGAGTCATTGAACTCTGACCTAAACTAGAATAAGAGGATGTGTTTATGTCTGACAATGGGGGAGCTTTGCAGAAACCTCCAGTGAGCTCCATATGCAGCACTGTTTTTATGGTCCTCCTAAGAAGGGAATTTCAAGGGATCGCATATGCCTTAAGTGTAAATTATGACACGCATTAAGGACCACCCGCATCAAATGGATGGTCGCCCCAGCCCAGGGTTTTCATGGTGAATTGAGAACAAATTCCACAGCCCCTCTGGTTTGTGCTTCCACAGAATTATATATTTTCAGGTCAGCAGAGCTGTCTGCTTCTCACACAATAGGTCCTTTCTCCCTTTTCCCCATACCTGTCAATTGCTCTCTGCCTCTGCTGTAATTTATGTTTCACTTCCGAACTGTACAACTAAACTCTGGAAATGTGTGCACATACAGCAGCTAAAAAAAGCCTGTTCCCAGTGATGGTAAGTGCGGTGTTACCACTCCAGAGATACAAATGGGCACAAGGAAGCCTTAGAGATGCACTGTATTACTGCATAACACATGTCCAAGGTGGAAATGCCTCTGCTGATAGGGCTATGGTTTGGAACTAGGTGACCTTTAATGTCCCTTCACACCCCAAGCCTTTCTATGATCCTCTCTAGAATGAAGAATCACTTATATCTTTTGCATTGGCTAAATTTGAAACTTGTTCCTTTTAAGGATTGATCATTACTATTATTTTCAAAATAGAAAGATTTATTAAGTGCTGAAAATTATTCTACTGCAAAACTACCCTTTGTAAGAGATTACGTACAGTCTTTCCAGAGGTTGCTTTTGTTGTGTCTCTCTAAACATTCCCTCCGATTCTCATATGTTTGTAAACAAGACAGTGCTGTTGCACAAACAGTTTTCCTGTTAATAAATCCAGACAGATATCTATATTTCTTGTTCTGCCTCAAACAGCCTTTTCCAATATGATATTTTCCACTGTTTCTTTCCCAATGTGGGGATTTGGAGGGTGGGGCAGGATTGTTTAATTTGGGACTAGTCAATAATTCTTAACCCTAACAGTAGCCCTATTGTTGTTCTAATGTATTGCATTTTTACACTTTGAGCTTTCTGTGGCTCCTGTCCTTTGCCCATTTGCAAGAACAGAATGGATCTTTGAATTGCTGAGCCTTTCTCTAGTGCTCATCTGGAGAATGGTTTAATGAACGAATCCCCACCTGGGACTGCTTTAGCATGACTATTAGACAGCAGGACACATCTTTGAAGAAGGGATGCTGTGCAGACTCTATCTGCTTTTCTTGTTTTATTTCAGGCAGTAAGTAGCAGTGGAAAATGCCAGGGAACTTCCTGCTCTGGTGGAAATTCTTTCTAGTCTAGATCCCATGCACTGGAGTTACTGGGCTCCCCATGGAGACTGTGCTCTTACGTCTCAGAACCTGAGAGGCTAGAGATAACAGAATGGAAACAAATCTGGGATTTGGGGTTGCCAGGAATGAACTGAGCACTGAGAATTAGCCCTGAGAAACTACTGGAATATAAATGACCCAAGGGTGGCCATGGTAATTAAGAAATACCTCAAGATGTAACTTCTCAGCTTCCCCAGACTCTGGGATGTGACTGTTATCAATCTGGCTGAGTTGATTACTCCAAAGAACAAATAACAAGGATATTAATGGACATATAACACTACTCAGTTGTGCACCTGGCCCTCTGAGCCAGCCAAACCACCTGTAAGGACCTTGTTCTTAGTGAATTTTTAAATTAATAATACAAAGCACCAAATATAACTGCTACCTTATTCTAAACTTGCAGAACTATCTCTTACTAAAAAATTCCCCTTTCCCCCTTTTTTGTTACTCCTTTTTCCCATCACTAATTTGCTCCTACCCTCCATCAAGTTCTCTCTTCCTACCTCTGTTTTTTGTGCATATAAATTCATTTCACATCAGGTGCACCATTTTATACTACATGTTTATATCACAATAGCGTTGAAAACATCTTGTAAGTAGGTTGCATTTACTGCCAATACTTACAACCTGACCCTGTAATGAGCACTTTTTTTTCCAAGTTAAAATGATTTAGCTTTTATATAACAAATATTGTGCTGACTGCTTTTCAAACTGCCAGCTGCCTGTCTATTATTAGCATCAGACCTTGACAATGGGAATATTCTACTCATTAAATCACTGCTGAGAAAAGTGTTTAGGTTTTATCGTTAAGAAAAAGGAAAGATTTCTCATGTTGTGAATGGTTCTCAGGAGATACGTGCTACCATGTAAAGCCAAAACTAATAGGGTCCTCAGGAATCACCCAGTTTCATGTTTCCAGCTTCAAAACCAGAGGAATGCAGGCCTGGAAAGGACTTGCCAGATCATCAAGTCCACTTCTCATAGCACCACGTAGAACGGTCTCTAGAGGCTTGGCTCATGTTTGGTTTCTCCATAAAGATTGGTAGCAGATGGTTGCAGTCATATAGGCACTCAACTTCAAGATACCAGCCTTTAGTCAAAAGGAGTTGCCAATGCTCTGTAAAACTGAATAGTCAGGTCATTAATTTAAGTGTTGAAATACATTTCCAAAAATTTGAAAATGATAACTTGATCAATGCTAAGCACTGGACCCATCTCAGCTCTGCCATGGAGAGGCCTAATCTGCAAAATCAGACTGACATTTGCATCCTGCCTCCCCTCGTGACTTCAGACACGATGCCACAATTGGTCTTTGCAAAGCAATAAATCCAGCAGCATTTCCTCTGCAGCAAACCTTCCAGTGGTAGCTAGTCTCTTTGGAAGAAGCAATATCCCTCCAGACACGTCCCAAATCTTGCAACAAAAGCTCAGCAGCAGCCTTTTGCAGTCGGTGAAACCTGTATTTAAGAAGAATCATGTAAGCACATTCCCTGCTTGTGCTGAGGACCAGACAATGGATCTCTGCACACTGAGTGAAGCCAAGCTACTGTGCATACTGCAAACCAGGCAGGATAACCAAAGAGAAGGTTCACTTCTGTGAGATGTTGAACACTGACATCAACTCAAAGAAATCAACACACTGATTTCAGTTGACTGAGCATGCAGCAACCTTCAAGAGTCAGCTCAGATAGACAAAGGGCTCAGATATATCATCCTTGCTTTGAGAACAGTCTTTTAATATTAGGAAGGTAAATAGGTGAAGAAAGAAGCCAGCACTAGAAAATAAAGGAGGTGTTCATTTTGCATCCAGTTGCTCTTCAGAGGAGCAAGACTACTTCCAAGTTATTAATAGTAGCATAGTTCAATACTAATAATAATAACTTGTAAAAAAACATCTGGATGAGATCAGACGAGGGGAGCAGTACCACGTGTGCACCAGGAACACAGGCTTGTCCCAGGCTCACTCACATATTTTGATACAGCAAAGCCAGAACATTTCTTAGAGAGGGGAGGAAGCAAACAGCCAGAAAGTACTTGAAACCTGGAGCTTTGCTACTTTTAAACTAAACATCAGTGCATTTCTGCTTATCTCCTTACCTCTGCAAAGACAGCTTTTGTTGAACATCCAAATGTTAATGGAACAAGCCCACAGGGAAGGCAGCCAAGCTGAGTATCCCTGCCCAAAACTAGTTTTTCTCCTTGATTGTTCCTTTTTTTTTTTTTTTTTTTTTTTGTCCAATGTTTCCCAGTCTGCCTCTTTCTCCTTATTATGAACAGAGATCTTCCTGACATCCTCCTAATTCATCTTGACAAGTACAACAGGCTCCCCACCCCAGTGCCCGTGTGGTTTGCAGCGATTAGGCAGGACAGATAACAATTGCTTTACACATACAAATCCCAGGATGGATGTCCCTTGGCAGGGAAAGGGAGCTGCTTTCATTGCTCTGCCCCTGAAGGAGGAAGAGGAGCCAAGATGGAGTAGCTCAGTTACTGGGGCAACATGAGCTGTCTCAGCTATGCACAAGCTGAGACATCTTTAGACATGAGAGTAACAAAAGCCACACCATCCTGGACTGTGTTCCTTCCACTTGTCGATCAAATCCAGTGGATGACCAAACTCCACTGCTGCTTGAGAAGGCAAAACCAGACAAGGCAGAAAGCCAGATATATTGCACAGGATCACTTGAGGGATCCATGTGCTTCTTAGGCTGGCAAGTGTGTAAACATACAAGGGATGAGTCAAGGCACTCATCATTTCTGATGAAGGCTGCCACAGAGCAGGAAAAATCTGAGATCCATAGGACCAGAAGGGAGGAACAAAAGCTGTGCAGATGACACTCTATCAGGAAAGTGCTCCAGAGATAGACTATTTATATGTAAAGATGACTGCCACCAAATTGGGTATCAGACATTCAGCCATGACCCAGAGACAAGTCACGAAACCTCCTTGTGCTCTGCCACAGCAGAGGAGCAAGTGAGTCCCCCCCATGGGAAAGGATGTTTAGAAACTCCCAAACAGCAGAGAAAGTGGAAGAGAAATATTTGAGATGAGGGCAGCACATGGGCCCTCTGATGGCATGCAGATCTCCTAAATTTACAGGGCAGCCTCTGACTCTATTCCACCAGTGTTTCCTTCATCCTTTTGAATGGTAATCCCTTCACATCTAGCTGCTAATCCAAGGGACAAAAAATTGTCTCTGTGCCTCCATGGTACACTGCAGTTTTACCCCTGTGCAAGCAGAGATCCAGGAAAACTGCCTCTGCCCTAAGCAGCTGGAGATGCTCTGGGGTTTCTTGCTGCCCTGGGAATCACCCCGACCACTCCTTGACACCCTCAGCTGCCTGCACCCTGTCTGTGGTGTGGCAGAAAGCTGGGAAACCAGAGCTTGCTGTCAACATCTGGGCAGACCCTGAACACAGACCCTCATAATCTAGGTCAAAGTGTAATGGGATCATAATGTCCATAATGCCATCCAGAACCACTCTGCTCCTTACACTACACTGACATCCTGGTCAGAGGATTTTTCCCAGAAGCTTCTATGTGCAGGCAGATAAAATCTAGGTGGGAGGGAGCACCTTTCAGAAAAGAAAAAAATAAATAATAAAAAAAAACAACATCATCATCTTAGAAGCACTGGAGAGCTGACAGCATTCCCCACGTGATCTGATGACCACATCATGGGAAAGCTGCAGACTGACTCCAGCACAGACATGAGACTGAAAATGAGGATATATGGCTCAGCAGACAGGAGGTGATTAGCTTTTCTCAATAGTTACCTGGGGACTAATGACCTTGCACAGATGAAATGGTGGGGCTATTAAAGCTGATTCACTGAAAACGCTCAAATACTCCTTCGACAGCTGGACAGACAGGGACCTTGCTGCAATTGCTGGCCAGAGCAGTGTCAGTCAGCACACTGCCAGGAGAATATGTTGCAGGAATGGGGTCTGCGTCACGTGGTGCTCACAGAGCCTGCTGGAGCAACTTAGCCTGTAGTGAGCAATTTGTAAGGATGAGAAGAAGGAAATCCCTTTTCCATCATCTGAAATTAAATGACTTCCTACTTTCCCACTATTTTTGTGAATTCCATTATCTGTTAAATAAATGCACAGCCTGGGAAGGAATGTTTTTAGTATGGGACCAAGAGAGATTAAGAAGAAATTATACTAGGAGGCTGCACACGAGGAAATCCTGTGACACATAGGAAGAGGAATTTCAGGTAACTGGATTTTCCTGGGGCAGACACTCACTGTGAATGGAACAGTGTGCAACAGAAACAAGAACACCAAATTGAAGATCTGCATGGACTTCTTGTCTCAGACCACAGTCCTTAAGTACCTTCTCCGAAGGCTTCAGGAACTCCTTTATAGTAGCTGCTTCTCAAATAAAAAATTAGCTTTTCCCCTAAATAGAAATAACATGGAAAACTGATCTAATTTTGAGCCCCAAAATACGTCTATACTACCAATGAGACAAGGAATGGAAAGATAAATCTTTGAAGAAACAGCAATAAGACATGAGCATTCATTTTTACATGATGTCTAGTGAACAACTGCAACACAACTGGAAAAATAAGCTAATGATTTTAATAACTCAGGAATGAAAGGACACCACAACCGGGAGCTACTTAAATGCTGATGTGCAAGTGAATGGGGAAAATGTATCTATTGTCTATATATATGTATCTATTGTCTATTATAAATCTCAGCCATTTTTCTAGTCCCTAGTGAACAAACAGCTCTCTCCTAGCTTTCTGAATATCAGCCATAGAACTCAGTTATAAGCTCTGCAAAGGACTGCAAAATGAAAGTCTGCCACTCCTCAAAGGATCAAACTAGAAAAAGAGCCCTGATAATTGGAGAGATGGTCCTAACCAACAGGAAACGTAGTAAGTTCGGGTATATTGTACCACCATCACAAGGAGAGATCAAGTGCAGAAACAGGAGAGAGGATTGATCATTAGCTACGCACTGACTGAACAGGCAACTGCAGTGTATAAAATGATTGAGTCATAAACTCAATGAGACTACAGTGTGGTGTTATTGCAAACAAGACAAATTGACTCCTAAGATGTATTATCAAAAGTATTATGTGTATATAACACCAGAGCAATGATTTCACTTGCCTGGAATACTGTGTTCATTTTGGGGCACCACAATCAAAGAGAGATGTAGAGAACTGGAAAGAGTCCAAAGGACAGTAACAAGAATGATTGAGGCATAGAAAATATGGCCCAGGAAGAATAGATGAAGGAAGTAGATTTGTTTAGTCTATGAAAGAAAAGACTAAGGAGAGACGTAATACCAACCTCCTCACATTTAAAAGGTCAGGAAAATGGTGATCAATTGCTGTCCATGTTCACTGAGAGTAAAAGAAAAACAGTTTTACTTGAGGCAAGGTGGATTTAAAGGGGACATTAAGAAAGTTTTCTGACTATTGACATAATTAAACATTGCAGCAGGTTACCTAAGCAGGAATTTTTATTAATAACTTAGGCAAACAACCATAAGCATTGTCTAGAAATAACCCTCTTGCCTAAGTGCAGAGTGATGAAGGAGTTTTCTGCAGGCTCATTCCAGCACTGCAAGACTGTAATGAATCTGTGACTTTTCATGTTAACTTTAGCCATAGGAAAAACTCAACATCTCTGGCTTCTTCACCTGCAGGGAGGCTAAACTGACCTTGGGGGGGACAAATTCCATCCTTGGGTCACCTGCACCTTCCTGTGGCTGCTGAGCACAAATAACATTATTATGTTTAACACATGAAAATTGATAAATATGTAACATACATGCAAATGACCATGAATGCACATGTCTAACACACCTTCTTCTACGCCCAAAAGACACTATAGGTTGGTTCTGAACACCAAGCTTCTCAGACCTGTTGGTTCCCTTTCTTCCTGCACAGTCCAACAATAGGACTCTTGGACAGCTCTGTTTCATGCATTCATGCAGCAGAAGACACTGGTTTCTCTTTCCACCCTGGCATATCCCCTTGAGGGAGTGCAAATTCCTGATTTCATTGAAAACCTGCCTGCCTCTCACCTTTACCTTGCTCTTGCCTCCGCTGCTCCAGCAGCCTTTTCCAGTCCCCCTGCCAAAGGCCTTTCAATCCTCATGCTGTCTGTGGTCTGTTCATAGTCCAGACTTGGCACATTACAAAACACCATAATCAACCATAATAACACGGAATTGAGAAGCAGTCTTGACAGAGACAAAAATCATCCCAGCCATTCCATCCTGCTCCTTCGCTGCGTATGCATACATGCAAGTCAGATGAAAACGCTGCTCAGAGTAGCGTATCGCCGGTGAAAGAGACAGAGCAAGACGATTTCAGGGAGCCAGTTTGATTTGCGGTTGTACCAGGACCAAAAAATAAACGACATCATTATCAGCAAATTGAAAACAGATCAGGGGCTGAGCACGGGCTTGAATAATAATAGGAGCCCAACACTGCTAACAGGGAACACGGGCTGGGGGAGTTCAGAGAGGGTTTGTCGTGATGATAGATATCGTCCCTGGATATTTATCCTGTGGTATTAAACTGCTCACCAAATGCACTGAAAGCCTGATAGCCAACGTTCATAAAATTCCTATCTATGCTCCGGCAATACATCACCCTTCAGCCTCTGCAGCCCCCACTGCCAGCAGAGTGGTTTGGTGCCTCAGGGGGGAAAGCAGCGAGGCAAGGCAGCCCCAGCCCTCAGCGTCCCATTTCCAGGACCCTTCCATGCTGCAGACAGATGGCGGCTAGCGTGCCTGTGGTTCAGGGACATGGGTCAAAGTCGGGGCTGGTTCACCAAAGCAGTTCACTGAGGGTTATCGAGAACAAGCACTTGAAAGCCACAAGTATTTAAATGACTGCCTACAAAGCTTTGGGTTAGTCAATGCCAGGAGGCAGGAAAATTTGGGGTGGAGAGTAGGCTTCCTCTGCCTGCCTCAGAGACTCTGTAGTGGCAGAGAATCCAGCAGGGACCTCATCTGGCCACCCTCTCCAGGGACTTTAATGAATCCCCCCCAGTAGGCCATCCACAATTCCCCACATCTTCTTACCCTACGTGCAGTTCTCTCTCTCTCTCTAATTGTTTATTTTCCAGGTTGCTGATTTTGACAAAAACATATATAAATAAAATGTTCTTGAGATTTTTTTTTTGGCAGAAAATACTGTTTTCTGCATCAATATTTATTAGCATTTGCTGACATAACGCTATAATTACACATTTTCCCATGAATCCTAAAATTTAAAGCTGTGGGGAAGGATACCAAACCTTCAACTTTTTCCCCCTTCAGAGGAAGCTTTCTCCATGAAGCATGCAGACCTGTCTCCTGCAGGTACCAGCTCCACAGCACACAGGATGAGACAAGGCAAAATAATGGCTCGAGGGAATCCAGTTCAGCATCCCTGCCCATGAGACAATAAATACATGCTCTAGTGGGGCTACAACAGGCAGAATATAAGCTGTCTGAGTCTCAACAGCACTACAGGCACCCCACTCCTTAACGCCCCCCCTGTGGTGCTCCCAAGCCCCTGCTGCACAGTCAGACCCCATTCCTTCCCAGCCCGAACCCCAGTGCAGACCATGCAATCTGTTTCCACTGACAGCCAAGGCTTGCCAAGCTGCCAAATTGGCTGTTTCCTTGCCAGGCCCATATGTCCTCATCCTGAAGGAAAGCAGAAGCTGTAGATTAAAATTCCCACAAAAGACAGTCTTTATATTAAATTTTTGTTAAGGGCTGCTTCGGAAGTGCCTGAGATGTCCTTTCTGCAAATGGGCTCCCAAAACCTTGCCACATCAGATGTTTTAATGCCCACAGAAATAACACTGCTCTAGCCTCTACAGTTTGTCCCATCCAAGCCTGAAAAACTCTGTATCTTCTCTACAGCCTGCAGCATCACTGAGCTGTGAGCGGGATTATTGTGTGGAGCAGGATACCTCATGCAAGTCAACTGATGTGCCGGAGAGCATACAAAGAATTAGCAATGAAGTCAGATGAAATCCCAGAAACCCTGAATTTTAACACTACATATTTCAGTCTAAAGCAAATTGGTGACTGATTCCTTCAGGCAACTCTGGAAACCCAGGCTCCAACCACAAGAAGGGCACTTGGTTAGGGGTGGGGGAAAAGACTCGTGTTGCCGAGGCAGCTCCAAGCATCAGGAGTTCTGGATTCAGTTCCTGACAGTCTGTTTTTCCTTCTCCTGTATGTACTCAAGTACTCTTTAATTTAGCTTGAGTGACAATTCCTGCCTCAGAGGTGGTTGGTGAGCAGCCAGCAGCAACCCAGTAATAAAACACCTTCCCATTGCTGATAAGAGAGCATAAGGGAATTGTGCTGTGAAGCACCCGCCCTGGAGAAGGAATGCAGGTAGCCTGCGATGGATCAAGCCCAGCTTCCTCACCCCCTCCCTTCCTTCCTCCCCCAGAGTAGCCTGAGCAAAGCGGCAAAATCCCCCCCTTGCTGGTCTTGCTCATTTGACAGCTGCTTTTTTTTGATTTTGGCTAGAGCAGCCTGCGGACAGGACAACTGCCTGCAACATTGCCTACTTACCCTCGTGCTTTTGCCACACGGGAAACTGGCCTCTGTTGGAGCTGCCCCTCTTCCCAGGGTATAGGGGGCTCACTCAGGAGTCAGCTCACACCAACAGCCAGGCTCTGTTCTGTGCTGTGGTTTTTAGGGCACTATTCAGCTTCTGTACAAAGGTAAAAGCTGCGTGACCACCACACACCATGGCGTGGAGCATCGTTTACACCGGTGGCACAAAGAGGACATCAGAACCGAGCACCCCAACATCACACCAGCTGGTGGACACTCAGAGGCTACCATTGACCATTTCCAATTTTCCAGGTAGCCACGTACCAGGAAACTGGTCAATGTCAAAGAGAGACTGTCTTCCATTTCCACTCCCTAGCACGCATCTGTTTTGGCTGTGGAGTAATGTGGGCAGTGCCCTGCAGAACACACATGGCCCTGGGCAAGTACCTCCACCAGTGGTAACCACAAACAGCTAAAATTGTTATTACAAGACGGTCAGACATCTGGTTATGAAGTCCCAGAGTCTGGCTGCTTGTGCTGTTTGATAGCAAGATACAGGGAAGGCAAAGCCTATGCGCAATATTTCTGTGCATCGACCCAATCCACCATATCATCACAGATGCCCACAGGAGGCCATCCCCACTCCAGCAGGGCACACACGCACCCCAGTGCAGAAAAATTGGTGGTGTAAAATCTCTGAAGCACATCATTAGGTCATGAAAATATACACTTGATCATGGCTAGATCATGAGACAGTGTTTACCAGGAACACAGGAGTTTAGAGGACGAAAAACTGAGGATGATCTTTCAATAGTAGCTGCTTGCTACCACAGCCCAGCTTGTACAGAACAGACATACTGGCAAGAAACAACTCAACCCCCTCCTTAAAATATTCACATTTTTTATTTTCTCTCCTCCCTCCTAAATTTACTATTAAAATAATTGCAATTGTCTGAAAATTTGGCTATGAAAACAACATTATGCAGAGCTCCCTCCAGAACATTCACATTTTTATTTCTTTCATGTCTTTCTTCCTGGACTGCACAGCTTGCTGGACACTCCAAAGGGAGCTCATCCCATAAGTGGTAGGATCAGCTCACAAAACCCTGCCTCCAGGTCCAGCATCCTCCCAGGCAAAGCCAAGCCTGTCATTTCTAGGAGCACAATCAGACCACAGCAGCATTTCCAGCCAAGCAGAGATGAAGTAACAGACTCAGTCTGGTCCTGTTTGGCTTCAGTAACTACCAATAAAAAGCAAGAACCTGGAATGGTCACAGGCCTGCTGATAATTTGGGATGTTTCAATTTGTGAAACAAGCTCCATGTTTCTCTTATGACTAGCTGTGGAATAACAAACATACTGATTTAGTTTCACTGCTGCCTGGATTGTCAGTTTGATTTGTTCACAGATGTTTAGGGTTACATACTGCTTTACAGAGACATTCAGCAAAGCAGATACACATAGAGCTCCACAGGCTAACACTGAATTTCCTACAGACTTCAGTTGCTGTAGTTACAAGTTTCTCATGAAATTGAATCATGGAGTCTCCCCTGAGCCCTCTTCACAACCCTCCCCCCCCCCCTTTTTTTTTTGTGTGTGTAAGGGTGCTGTAAGTTTATAAAGCTTCATCAGTTTAGTTCCCTGAAGATCTTTACCTTCACTGGAATCATTAGCGAGGTCTTCTCCCCTCTCTCTTAACACTTTCACAAAATATACTGGAGTACATTTACCTCTAAAAGAAAATGTAAATTTAGATTAAATTAGTTGCCACAGTAAAATGGATTGGATAGAGGAGATCAAATGAAACTCATGCAGGTACAGAGGGAAGAGTTTCATAACATTTGTTTCCTTAGAAAACACAAGTTAAAAAAAAAAATAAAAATAAAGAAAATGAAAAGAATGAAAGCTACTGAAAATAAGGGTGTGACTACAAACATTGCAGCCAGCACACCAACCAGTGAATAAAGGTAGCGCATGTGCTTTCTGTTGCTCAGAGGTTGATAGGATGTTCTATTCTTTGCAGGAGAGCTTGGGCTTTAATTCATTGCTTGACATTATTTTTATTAGTAACCAGAATGGCTCTGGAAAGAAAAGGGTTTAAATTACAACAACAAAAAAAAGTTCAGACTCAACTGGCTTTGTGAACCCATAAAACAGTTTGCAAGGTTCATAAAACCTCAAAAGCCAGAAAATCCTCCACCCCCGATTTCCTCCCTATTTCAGCTCCAGCCTTACTTCAGTTCATTGTAGGAAATTATGAGCTCCCTCCTCTAATGGATGGTAACTTCTATACTTGGAGCTAATTACATTGCCTTCACTCTTCCTCAGCATCTCCCTGCTGGATTGAAGCTGACACTTGAGCTGAATTCCCCGTGTAACGAACTTGACCCTCCTGCTTGCTTTCCAGTTGCGAATCAGAGTTGATGGGGTTACTGGGCTTTGCTCCAATGCCAAGTAATCGTTCACACAACAGCATACAAGTCCCTAATACCTCATTCTCTGTTTTTCTTTTTCCATTCTGCTGAATGAAATATACATACATATATATATATATATATATATATATTCAGTTTCTGGGCAATGGGAGTGTATCTTGTATACTGCATCACCACCTGGGTGCCAAGCGGCCTGGGGGGAATAGCAAAGTTTTATATTTTAATTCAAGCAGCAGTCTCCTAAGGGCTATAATTTTGCGTTCAGTAAAGCTCCCCAAAGGATATTTTTAGAGGGTTTTTAGAAGGAAGTAACTTACACTTTCATAGGGCACCAAATTCCTAGTAAATCCCATTACCCAGCATGTGCACCAGGGTTGGTGCAGCACATAGTCTTCAGCTCAGGCCACCACCAAGCCCCACCTGCCCTAGCAGCAGGTGGTTTCAAGCCCCTTCTGTGAAACTTTGCTGCAAAGGAAGCCTGTAAGGTAATGCTGTGGGCAGTCAAGAGGCTGATGAAGCACTCTCCAGACTGAAAATATCAAAGAACAATTACAATGTGAACAAATTATCTCCCAGCTTATGCCAGTAAAAGTGAACGAGTCGCCTGTCACCCCTGAACACAGGCAGAACAGAAGAATTCCACGTTTTATTAAGGAAAATGCATACATTGGTCTGAGGAAGGCAGCAGCAGCAGAAGCTTCAGCTCCAACAGCATAAGGCTGGCAAAAATACCAGCTCCTGCAGCGAGAGCTGTGCTGCCTGCAGGTGCTGGGGCAGCAAGCAGGGAGCCCAGCACACAGCAAGAAGCCAGGGCATAGTGCCTCAGCTTCACTCCTCCCCAGGAAAAGGCTCCACAGGGTTTGAAACAAGTCTTCACCACCCAGCTATCATCTAGAACATGATGGGAGCGTGAACTGAATACTTTGCAGTAAACACTTGCTAATCAGTCTTGATAAACAGAAGCACAGTTAATTGGAATTTAATTGCTGTATTAGTCATTTACCAAACATGTGTCTTGTATTAATGGAGGCTTTTCCTCTTCCCACAAACCACATTCAGTTTTCTCACAGAAAATAAATGCCTCTAAGATCTCCCGAAGATCCACGATCCTTCATGCACAGCAGCCCCATGTCCACAAGAAACACTGAGCTGTGTGAAACGTGGTACTAATCACAGCAACTGCCAGCAGTCTCAGATCTTTATTCAGAGAGGGAATTTTAACTCACTGAAACAAATGACTTGCTTATGGAAAAGGAACCTCCCATTTTGCAACCACTGCATTCAAACAGGCAGACAGCTCCTTTCTGCAAGCCAATACAGATAAGTGGCTGCAATTTTCTCAAGTTGCCTTTAAAACATGGGTTTATTTTCAGTTTAGCCAGAAATGACCTTGTGTGACTTTGATTCTAGCCTCTCCTCCTCAGTCTGCAAATTACTGTTCCGTAATAAGCAGAAGGACCTAATTCATGTTACCAGCATGGTGTAACTGATGTGCTATTTCTTGGAAAGAATCAGGCTGCCAGAGTCCAGGGCTAGAGTCTGAGAGTACTCAGTTACATTCATTACACAGCAAGAGCAACTGAGAGAAATAAACACTTCTAGAGCCTGTGACTAACCAAAGCTGTAAATTTCAGCCACTTCTTAGAGTCATAGCTTAGCAAAATGACACAGGATGTGTTACATAGAGGGCAACCTTTAAAGAAGGACTTACACACTGGGGAAAAAAAAAATTAAACAGAACAGGGTGAAGTTTGTGCCTTTTTTTTCATGTGGTTCTTATAATTAATCAAAAACCGTCACAGAAAATCATCCCAGAGGTCTGGATTCAATCCAGACTTCTAACACATCCAATCATCTTCTCCTACTGCAGTGTCAGTTAAATAGTTAGAACTGGTGAACAGCTTTTCAGCATTTTTTCAACCATTCACTTCCCTGTTTACAAGCTTCCTCTGGGTGGATTTTAGGGATTTATCCTTCTTAATTTAATAGAGCCCAGTGTAACTTCTCCCAAGGGACCAGAGCACCAGGTGATTGCCAAACTGCTCTTAACACTGGCTACCCAGTGCAAGTAATTTAATGCTGAGGCTTTGTGCCTGCCTGCCTTTTTTTTTTTTTGTGGCACATGGCATGGTTTGTGATTGTGTGACCTTACTTGACTTTAATACATTACCTTCATTTCAGAGTGAAACAAAACCCAAAATTTATTTCCTCACAAAATTAGCATTGGCCACAGGCTCAAAAATCACTCTCCATCAACAACGTAAATCTTCCCATGTGCAAGAACTTGCAGACCAGCAGAAAGGGGAAGCCGCACAAAGGGGCCAGATGGTAATTTAGCCTCTGGTTCATGGTTCAGTAAATTGTTTGCAAACAGCTTTCAGTTTCACAACTACCTCCCCATATGATCATAAAGTACAATGGGCCCTTGAATTATATTTTGGTCCAAAATATTTGGCTGTTCAGACCTGGATCTTTGCTTTTTCCATGACAAGGATCCAAACAGAGGGAACCTGTACTTTGGAAGGAGGCTAAGGACAGCCCTTAGCCTGAAAAAGTTTGGCTCTGCATATCAGGCATGGGCTGTCCTTCACTGGAGGTCACAGTTGATTCAACAGTGCCATGTCCAAAATTCTCTCAGACATCACTATTAGAAGAACAGCTGGGATGAAAACATGGATCAAGAGAAATGTTGTACACATTTCCTTACTATCTCTTCATTGCTTTACTCAAATTCAATCAGTGAGAAAAATCTGTTAGGAAACATGCAGACACAAGTGTGTTTAGCCACGTCAGTATCTGGAAAATGCCTGC
Organism: Aythya marila; assembly: GCF_965140915.1. Taxonomy (NCBI): domain Eukaryota; kingdom Metazoa; phylum Chordata; class Aves; order Anseriformes; family Anatidae; genus Aythya; species Aythya marila. Next base: position 17,941,980 of record NC_139048.1, on the reverse strand, counting down.
TGTGTAAAGAGTTAGTGGAAACAGCCAGTGACTGCACCACTTACAGCAAGAGAACAATCTCTTGTCAAGTTGATAAACATTTTAAAAGAAAAGATCTAATGGAGCAGCAAGATATTCATACTTTATACTACTCAATGATGTACTGAGTTGTATGAAAAATATCTTAGACTGAAGTTGGGTTATAAGAGGATCACTGCTCAGCATAGTCAGTTTAGTGTAAGAAGTATCTCTCCAGCTCTAGTTGCAGGGTAATTGTGGAATCATAAACCTGGAATGGTTAACATTGGAAAGGACCTCACCTCAGGAGGTCATCTGGCCCAAAAGGTTCACCTTTCCCACAAGTCAGGTTGTCTCCTGCCTATATCCTGACTAGGCTACATTGATTACACAGAGCAGTCTGAAAGAGCAGCTAACGTACCCACTCACTCTTAGTTTTGTTTTTGATTCATGTGGGCAGTTGTAGATGCAGTCTGCTCTCCAGGTATTCACGTGGAAGTGACTGAGACATGTCAAATTTACCAGCAGCTTCTCATTAGTGGCTCTTCCTTGATTATGACATCTGCTGAGGTTGATGACAATAACAGAATAAAATGTGAAGTTCAGTCATTTGGAAATGACTTAAGTGGAGGCCGTTCTGCACAGTATGATGTTGAAATGAATGATTGAGGCCAGATTTATAGCTCAAGCAGTCTTGCATCTGTGTTTCATTTGAGAACAACCAATATAAAAAAACACCTTTAAAAAAATCTTAATCATTTCCCAGCTGACCAAGACCTCTGGATATTCTGTCAGCAATATCATCTAGACCACAAAATGTTGTTGTTGAAAGGAATTTCCAGAGCATTGTTATATGGCTAGTCCAATAAACTTGTACTAGTCCAGGCTGTCAGTACGCCACTTTGGGTTTTACAGAAAAGTCCTCGGTCACTGGTCATAAGTTCCTAAAATGCCACTGGAGAGGACAAGGAGACCATTCACAGACTTAGATGTGAAGAAAATTTGGAAGCAGCTTATATCTTCCCTTCTTTGAAGACTAGTGGCCATTCTGCTGTCTGGCTGCTGTTTCTCCCCCAACACCCTCCACAGTTCAGTATGATTGAAAAGCATGCAGCCATAGAAGAGCCAAGAATTTGGTGGCCAGACTTACTAAATTAAGTATTTTCTGGAGTTATGCAGAACTCCTTTCATTTGCATTGATGTTTTCTGAGTGTTGGATACTTGCCAGTAAACATCTGATCCATTGAAGGCTCACAGTGAGGACAAACTGAGCTTAAATTGTATTACAGCTACCCAGGTAGACCCCATACACAGCCCAAAGCAGAAAGCTCAGTCAGAACTATGAAACAATTAACATGACACATACAATTAACAATGGTCCAAGGAGATCAGGTTTATAAAATAAGGGAAGATATCTTATCAAGCTAGCCAGCATAAAACATACACATATATTGATTTTCCACAATAGTTAAGCTAATGAAATGCCCACTCACTTTCACAAGGAGAATTCAGCCATAATAAAAAAATGCACTTATATTTCTGCAATGATCTCAGAAGGACAGAAAAATAGTGTTCCCAAGGATGCAGCTCTCCTGCTTCCACACCATGTAAGGCAAGGTGATAAGAAAAGTCTTATCCAAGATACAGTAGATAAGTATGCAGAACAGAGACATTTCTAAAGAAGTTGAGGAATCCCTGCCAGCAAAGGGAGGTTTTTGTTATTTTTGCATACATTTGAAGTCCACAGTCAGGTCATAAACCAAGATGTTGGTGATTAGCTTCAAAACTCCCATTTGCCAGTATTATAAACCTTTTTGCTAGGAATCATCTTTGTTACCTGCCTGCCAGACCCTCCTACAGGCTCCTTGGGAAACTTGATGAGTTTTGGTGGAAAACTTCTAACAGGATTTTCTGATGGGTTGCTGTACTCCCAGAACTGTCCTCCTGCACACTGACAACGTTTAGCATTGCATTTGCAAGAAGCAATTGGAAAAGAGCAGAGATACCTCCCCCTTCTCACCATCTTTTCCCCCCTTCTACACGCAGGAAGGTGGAGTACATTGCCTGCAGTGATGGAAACTCGGACTGAGGAAGGGGAGTTCTCTGAGCATATGCCTATTGCTTATAACGTAAATTGTTTACTATGGTAAAGCATGAAGCACATAGTAATATAGAAGGCTTTTGCTGTATTTATTTCTAAACCAGAACTTCTCCGTGCTCTGAAGGATTTACCATCTCCTTTTGGCACGATGGTCATGCAGAACTCACATTCCCCATGCGCTAAATGCACATCTTAACATGCACTTAATGTGCTGACTTAGCAGCAACATGACCTCTGAATTTTCCATATTATCTTGTAAAGTAGTATTAACCACATAAAAGTAGAAAACAATTTCAAATAACGCAATGGCATCTTCATCACAAGGCTAAAAGGCTCTTCTGTCTTGAGCATGGAATGAAAAACATTTTAAAGAGAGTTTCCTACATTTCAGAAATCTTGAGAGCTAGTAAAATTTAAAAAAAGTGAATCTCTCTGAAGGTAAGTGGCATGCTCATTACAAGGCAAATGAGTATTTAAATCACCAGTTGTGGTTGCACATGCTGAATGCCATGTGGCTGAACAATGAACAGAAGAGCTGTCTGGGAGCCTAATCTGGTTTTACCAGACCAATTGTTCACAGATTAACACATCCCCATTGTCCGTATGAATCTTTCTGGGACAGGCTCCAAGTCTCAAGAGAAGTTCACATCCATGCCAGTGAGAAGGCTGTCTGATAAGCAAGTGCTTGTGCTCAGAGCTGGTCCTGTGGGGAGCTGAATGCCTCAGAAAGCTACAGGCGTCAACATTGCTGAGATGCAACCCTAAACAGGCTAGTACTTCATTTGGTGACTGACAAATGATATCTTAATTATTCAGAACCACCTGTGTTGAAGATTGTTCCCAGATTAGGCCACAATCCAGTAAACTGCAGACTTCAAGGTAAATGTAAGGGCATACCCCTAAAGTCAAAAGCTGGTCTGATATACAAAAAATTAGAAGAGCTTTGCTGAATCAGTGGTAATTACAAAGAAAACAACAGTCTGCAGCAAAGGCCCCAGAAAGGCATCAATTTTTGGCAAACTCTGACTATTAGCAAACAAAAAGCAGTAACATCAAGACAAAGTAATTGTCTGTACAGAAAGCTGTAATATGAAGCATGTATAGCGATGAATAAAAGGCTTTGTGAAACTGTCCATTTCTCACTTCAATGCATGTGAACAAGTTGAAACAAACTAAGGATAAGCCAGGAGTTCTCAACATCGGTGCTAATAGCCTTCGAGAGCCTGGACTGGACAACACCTCTCAAAAGATATTTTCATAACAGATGCTCTTTATTTACTTGAACTTCTCCATTGGCAAAGACACTGACCAATTTCTTCTCTGGTTTCAGATTTTCTGGCTACTCCATCTTATTGTAAACATCAGTGTAAAAACATATTTGTTTAGAAGCACTCCCCTAGGATGACCAATGAAAATTATTTCTCAAAAACCTGAAGCTTGGGCCAAACTTGAGAAGAATTCTTTGGTGTCAAAGTCTTGTGATTTTCATCCTACCTCTTAATATGTAGGATGCTTTGTCCAGAGTAAGTGTTCAGGAAAGGAAATGGGAATCTTGGATTTTGTTTTAAGCCTCACTACTTGAAAAAAGAAAGTTTATGGGGGCAGCAGCACAGGGTCAGCCAAGCACCAGGAAACTCTGGAACGGGAAGATGGGAAGGGTTCACATCAGTGCAAGCTGGGGCTGGGGTTTTGCTGGGGACATGGTCCCACACTGAACAGATAGCTCCTGGGCAAAGTAGTGCTTAAATTTGTCAGGCAGGTTTTGCTATAGGTTTTCCTTAAACATTGAAACTTCTGAACTCCTTTCTGCCATCTAAAAATAAATAAATAAATAAATAAACAAGCTAATGCTCTGGACAGGAAAGCTTTCCCTGGAGCTTTCAAACTGCCTGCAGGGGTGTTTGGTACCAGCCCACTGTGGGAGCCAAGTACTGCATTCCCCAAGCCCCTTGGACAACCCCAAACAAACAATCTCAAGTGGAAGGGGAGAGCTACCCATCCATGCTTGATTCATGAGTGTACACAGCCTACTTTTCATGCACAGGAGGGTGAATAGTAGGCTGCTGGGAGGTGGAGTGCCCCACACAGTAATGCTGCCCTCAGATGTAAGCATGCTCTATTTCACACCAGAAGCCCCAACAGCAGCAGCATCTGCCTGCTTCTTTGATTAGCAAATCAAGAGCCCAAAGTCTTCCTGCTGAGCTGAAACCCAGTTGTTAATAGCCAGGCTTTGGGCATTTCCAGATGGCATGACATGAGATGGAGAAAGCTGATTACCAGGTAGTTGCAAATAGTTTCAGGGAAATTATTTCCATCAAATGGCAAAATGGCAGTTTGCCATCAGGCTCCACAAGTTCTTCAGACAAAGATAATACCCATCATTCTAGGCTTGCCATTTCTTACAAAGATTACTCTTGGTCACTATCCCTGTGCTCACAAAATATACTCACAGCAACCCAGCTGAAGAGGAAAGCTGCTCAGACAGGTCAGCATGCACAGAGCTTCAATTGCATCTCCCATGTGCCCAGCATCCTCCTTAGGTGCCTCATGACAGTATTTATACCCATCCCCACTTGAGCTATACTGAATGAAAGCCAAAACAACCATTATAACATAGAAACTTCCAGTGTAGCTAGCATTAAAATACAGTTCATGGACTATTGCTCCACAAGATCCCAGCCTCAGTCAGCACACAGGAAGGACAGGACTCATTTAACAGCTTCTCACTATTTTCTTTCAAACTCCATTGCTCAGCATGAGCTCCTAAGCCTTGCTGTCTGCACAGTGCTCTTACTTTCACCTCCCTTCACATATCCTGCTCACCACTGTTCAGTCTCAGTGCCCCCCAAACACTAAATTTAATATGCTCCTGTGAGGGTAGGGCAAAATTACCCCAATTTACAGATAAAACAACTAAAGGACAAGAGTTGCCATGCTGAGAAATCGAAGCCCAGTTTCTTCCACCTGGTTTTAGGTGCTCACCTGATGTGAGGTCATCATAGTTCATTCACACTCCCCCCAGATGAACACTAATGACAAATGTCTACCTATCTGTCCCTCAGTCCTGTGCCATCTTGAGCATGTGCATGTGTTTTGGGACATGGATACAGTCTTTACACCATATTCCTATGACTTAACCAGCATAATTCACACTGAACATAACAGCATCACTCCAACTGCTCTGCAGCACTGCACATCCCCTCCAGACAGCCCCAAACCACCACAAGATTCTTTTCATCCACTCAACACACAAGTTGACAGTGATTAAGCAGCTTCACATGCAACCAATTACCCAACTTCTCAGGCAAGTCCCCAGGACTCCACACTTGTCTCCATAACACATTTTGATCATGATGGATAACCCATCTTCAGCACTGGCAAATCCCTCCTGGGACAGGTAACTTTCCTAGAGAGGTACAGACTGTTTGTGCAGCTCTCAGGCATGTATAAAGCAGAATCTGTGAGAGAAAGAAGGCCCAGAGCAGGTAAAACTGGATGAATCTGACCAAAAGTGAACACAGATGGATAGGAAGAAAGAGATCCTCGACCAAGGAGTAGTCCAGGCAAGACTGACAGATATGCCATTACTCAAAACCATTAAAGGTAGTTTGGACAGTTCAGGAAGGAATAATTGACTTGAGTTTTTGCATGCATCATGCCAAATGACTACTGCTTCAGCTCTACTATACTGCAGAATTGGCTCACTACTATAGCATTTGTGTTGTATTTTACGGATATTATTTCAGCTACAGAAGCTTCTCTTTTTTAATACTCATCTTAATCTTGCTCATTAGGTGGGAAGCATTACCTTACTCACACCTGACTGCCAAATCAGCCAGAGCCCATCCACTCCCTGCTGACACAGCCTGCAGCCATCAGTATTACAAAAACACTACTGCATCCCCTTTCCTAGGCAGAACATCAAGGTACAGAGAGCAAATGCAAGTGATCTTCCACAGAAATCCCACTATATTCTTTGCCACAAAGTTCACTGAGACTTTTGGTGAAAGTTGCAGTTTATTTCAATAAGAAGGCATCAGAACCAGAGGAGGCAAGAGTGAACATGTTAAACCTAGCAGTACATTTATGTCCTCATTCTCCTGGAACTTGATCAGGAGTATAGCTAAACATGCAGCTGGCACTTACTGTCCCACAGGAAGTTTTTGCAAGGGAGGCAGCAGTGAGGCTGATGGAAATCAAGTACTTTCCTTACTACGCGGTTGAAACATGGCCAGGACAAAGATGCCAGTGCTGGAGCCAGGAAGCCCCACATTCCTGCCACTCAGCATTGGGGTGTTTCTGCACATGCCATCTGTTCTAGTTTCACTGCAGGCTTGAAGGACCATGCTATTTCCACAGACAACTTCTTCCTGCCATAAGATCTCAAGGAAATTTTTCCAACAGCCTTGGGGCTTTGCTTTTCTTTCATGGGAATGTTCTGGACAGTCAGCTGAAGTGAAGAACTGACTCCCCTGGAACCAGCCACGACCTCCCTGACCTGTGTAAAACCCAGGTGTACATCTCCTTCCAGAGCTGCTATGGAAAAGCATCCAGGAGGAGCCACCACCATTGAAGATGAGAGGCAGTCATTCCTCTTAGCCTGCTCTGTATCACTTGCAAGCAGATTGTTCCAATATGCTGTGTTGGTTTTATGAGACAGAAGCATCCATTGGGACATAAGGTGTAATTATAGAGCAATTTCAATTAAGAGTCAAACTACAGTCCAATAAGGTAAAAAGGTCAGTGCTATATCTAGTAATGCAGCTGGATGGTGGTTTTGCACTTGGCTACAAAACGAAGGGAAATCCTAACTGGGGCCAAATATATCCCTGTCTTCAGTCATGATCTTCTGCCAAGCATCAATCCCAGAGCACATTCTGAAAGGATATTTGCTCAGATTTACAGTTTAAAAAATGCATTATACTATTCTTTGTTTTAGCAGGCCCAGGATGCAACTTCGACTCTTTCCAGTGAGTTTTTTTCTTTTTTCTCCTTCCCAGGCTTTGATTACAAAATAACTAAGCTGAACAGATTCTGTTCATGGTGAGAGTCTCAGCTGTCAAGTATTAGATTATAGCAGGAAAAAAAAAAAAAAAAACATCAAAAAAACTAGCATGCTCTCCTGGTGTGGTTTAAACAAGGATTTCAGGAACAAACTCAGAGAACACTCACCAGTTTATCAACACTGGGAAATTATCTCAGAGCACCTCCTAGGGGAAGAAGTCTGAGAAAACATCTGGAAGGGATAAAGCATTAGTGAGGACAACAAATAGCATGGCATTCAAAAAGGAGTCTCAAGACAGCAATTTTTGAGCTCTAAAATTCCCTAGAAAATTCTATACACTCAAGCTCTGTCCACTGCTTTGGAGAAATTAACATCAAAAATCAATAGATGGGCCAAAGTGACAACTACACAGAGACAGGCTGAATAGGAGATTAGCTAAAAAAGCCAGAAGGAAAGGGAAGACCAGGAAAACTCAAATGGGGGCTGAGAAAGGGGCTGTGGATTAGCCCTGGCAGTGGAATTGCTTATGGGGGGGGGGGGGGGGGGGGTGTCTCACAAGTGGTTTAAGGCATTTACAAAGCACTACATCTTTCCCAGAATTCAAAGAAATATCAGACAACAGGACATTTTTCCTTCAAATGGATCTTACCCTGTAAGTAAATGCTTCCAAGAACTGGGAATCCCTGGAAATCTCATGTTTGCTTCTGCACAGTCGTAGATATGCAAAGAATTACAGATTTAATGAAATCCTCAGCTTCTCATACAGGGTCTGCAAAAAGGCTGCAGGTATTTGTTCATGAACACTGCTAATCACAAGTGCTGGAGAGAGCAGCAAGCTTTCTATCCCAGCCCCCTCCTGCCTCTGCCATCAGCTGGAATACTATCTATCCTCTTCAGTTTTTGGCAGGTTCAAGATGGGAATCTGGTTTTAAGACTGACACAACTAAAACATCAGGCCATGTCATGTCATCCAGTTTTAAGTGCAAATAGTTTTTTAGGTCTTATAACCATGCAAGAGGACATCCAGGGGAGCAGCATCTGTGCAGGTGACTCCAGAAACAGATGAATCAGCCTGTGGAAGCAAAGACTGGATTAGAGCAGTGAATTTTACATTAGATTGTAATAGCAGGGCCTTTCCAAAAAGGCAGAATTCTGAAATGCTCTGTTCATCTGATGTCTGCTAGAGATTACCTGGAACTAGGTGAAAAGAAACAAAGCACAGAGCTGTGCCAGGGAGATCTGGACAGAAAATGGCTCTGAAAAACAACATGAAAAGCAGAATGTAAGGCTCTGAAGTTATCACCCCCTAGTCCACAGTGGAAACTGAATGAACCCTGAAGAACAAAATAAGGTAATAACATGCTGGATCCCTTAACAGTAACAAACTGAAGTAGGCATACGGCCACACTGTCTGTGTCTCAGGTAGAACCAAAAGAAATGTATTTCTGCTCTGAGCAAAACTGATTCTGTACTCCTTCTGGCATGGGAAACATTTTCACCCCATTTAACACTAAAATATTAAATTAATGAGTTCAAAGCTGCTTCTTGTCCAGAATTAACTTGCTTCCAAGAAAACTTTGACAAAGTAGTGTCTCCATAACAGATTTTAGATGTCTTGTTTATCCAGACTTTCCAGAAAGTTGCCAAAGATGTTTTAATCTGAACATAAGTTAACTAATTTGAACTTGCTCATAGGAGCTGTCTGAATTGCTATTGACTTCTGAGACAGACTTGCATCACAGAAAAGGGAATTCCCTGGAAGAAGATTTGTCTGATAATGGACACTAACAGTGCCCCCCAAATATACTCATGTGCAATTGAGATAAATGCAGCAGACTCATTTTGTTAAGGGGCTTAGAAGACATTAAATCCCTGGGCAATCCCATCAGCGTAGAAAAGGGCACCTTAAACTCCTGACGAGTTCACTTCTGCAAGCTATATCCTTTATAAGCACCAGCAATACACTGACAGGATACTTCGTGATGCAAAGGCAAGTGCTGATTGGTGGAGTCTCATGCCAACAGGAAACCTTGTCAGCATCAGCACCAAGACAGAAAACCTCCAGCAGCAGTGCAGGAACAATACTGTCTAGCTCTGATGCTGGAGCCCAAAACACGGACAAAAGCAAAAAAAAAAAAAAAAAAAAATCTGTGAGTGTCTGGTGGCCTGCAGCTGCACAAATCCTGAGAAAGCTGCCTCGTTTCAAAGGTACTGTGCAAGAGGACTGGCCATTTGAGCTCTGCTTTTGATGATCCCCAAGCCAAAAAGAAGAGAAGGTGAACCTTAGGGATTCTGAGTAAAAATGAAGGCAGCAGCTTTACACACCAGCAACTTGAATTAAACAGCTTAGGAAAGTATTGGCTAGCAATTCTCAGCCTTCTGCACCTGACAGTGCAAGAATCCAATTGGTTTGGATATCTTGCCATTTCCAGTTTGATGTGACATGGGAAACAACTTCTCCTTGTCCTGACTGCTATTTGAACCCAGCATTTAAATCCCAAAGGAAGATTCTTCCTTAAAGATGCTGGTTTCCTAACACAAGGCACATACCAAACAACACCCGGGGCTCTAGCTAATTAACCTTTTATCTCTTAAGCTCTCTGCCCTGTTGCTGGAATCACACCATGAAAACACCACTCTTGATCCTGCACCTGGTTTTCCATCCTTCCCTGTGATCCTAGTTAGCACCTTTGGCTGAGAATCTCAGTTCCCCTCTCCTCCAGACCAGCCCCATGCACTCAGCTTCACCCCAGCCCAACAGCCAGATGCAGAGCTCAGCCTCAGGGCCACTTCACTTTTCAGTCTGAAGGGTTGCACCAACAACTACCAACTATTTGGTTATACTTGAAAATGATTTGACTTGTATATGCGTGATTGCCTGAGAGGTGCTCATGTTGCTGGCAAAAGCAGACAGCAGCAAGCCTACAGCTTGCCCTATGGATGCAGCATTGGAGGCAGGACTCAATTTCTCAACAGGAATGCCTCCAAATCACACTGAACACAAGGATCAGCCCAGGAAGCCAAGCTGCTATACACAAACCATAAACCGTCTGTCAACACGCAGAACTGATCCTGCTCAACTCTCTACATAACCCAGACCCATACTGTTCTGGTGAATCTCCAGAGTTCTGGCAGCATTTCTTGGACTGCCCATCTCCAGCTGGGAATGTACTGAGACCTATATTCTGCTTACAGGCATATTTAAAAAGCAGAAGCTGGAGATACAAGCATCACCCATTTCTAAAGCATTACCTGCACAGATGTACCTACAAGGTAGGAGGACAAGAAACAGCTCCTTGTTCTTTCTACCCAGGTAAGAAATCTGAGCATGTAGGAAGCTTGTGGCTCCCAAAAACCTCCTCAAATGTCAGGTGCAGATGGAGTGGCACAGCACACTGTCTGGTACCTATAAGTAAATGATAAAATGCAGGAAAATCTAGCACTTCAGCAAGAAATTTGGGAACAATTGCATTTTACATTGATTTAAATCAAAGTCCTTATAACTCCTGCCTGAAACACTTTGGAAAATATAGTAAAGTACAGCAGCCATGGGCATGTTTTCCTGCTCCTATACAGAAAAGCTGGTTTAATACATCCTTGAGCACATCAGTTGCATACAGTTAAACAGGTTTAGCTCAGGGCTGCTACAGAATCTGTTCACACAACTAGGGGTGCCTGTCATGGATTTGGGTTATATCTCATTTACACAGCTCTCATCTGGGCTTCAGAGCTCTTTAAACATTATTAATAAGTTTCATGGAAGACAGCAGAGCAGAAGCTCTAGGAGTAGAAAAGACAGCAATATGTTCACTACTTCCAGTCTTGTTACAAACTGTGGTAGATGGCAAAGTTTCCAAATTCCCCTAAAATGTTGGAGTGCTGCAGGGATAACATGATGGATTTCAACTCAAGACACTAAAGAACTATCCAAGAAAACAAAACCTTTGATTTACACTCAAGTAAATCTTCCCTGGGATTTATCTGCCTAGCTCTGAGATAACACGTAGATATTTCTTACACAGCCTAACATAAACAAATCTTCCACACGCAGTGAATAGAAGGGCAGCAAGGAAAGCAGTTTGGGAGCATGCACTTTCCAGGGAACGGAAAAACACTTTGTCATTCACTCCGAGTTTGGCTTTCAGAAGTGCTGCCAGGGCACTGAGTGCTTGATATGCTCAGTCTGCTACCAAGAGCTTCATTTCAGTGTAGAGCTGCCTGCATCTCTGGGCGCTGCCCAAAAGAGAGGTCTGGGCAATGTCACCTCACCCACTTCTGCTCTCCTCCAGCTGAACACAACAGAGCAGCATGAGGGCTCTGGGCTGACAAAACCAACAGGCACTCAGGCCAATACATAAACCAGTGTTTCTGATTCCCAGGGGGATACTAGTCCAGGAAGGGAGACTGGCAGCTTTTCAGCAGTAAGTGAAACAAGCCTTCACAACTGAGCATCACACATCTTCTGCCATCAGCACATCAGCTGCTGTGTTTCATTGAGGTTTCACAGGACAATGCTGCAACATCATAGACTAAGGTGGGACAGGTTCTAATCTGAGCTTCACAAGCCTTACAGATAACATCCCTTTGATCCCTAATTTTGCAAACAGTGAGCCTAACCTGAGCAGTAATTAGCTCCCTGCCAGTCCTGGCTGGACCCAGCTCCTCCTGGCTCTCACTGGCCCACCCCTGCCACAAGGCCACTCACCAGGGCTGAGTTTGAGCACAGCTGAGACCTTGCCTTGCCAGCTGTGAACACACAGGTACTGAGCTGTGTGAGGGAAAAGATCTCAACCCCACAGTTGTCTGCTTCAAAAGTCCTGCTGTGTCTTTTAGGTTTTTTTTCAGCAGCAATGTTTTAGGAACAGCTGAGCACTAGGGTCCCCCTTTTCCTGGAACAGAAAACCAAGCAACCCAGCTAGCACACATAGCTGCTCCTTTATTTGGAAGGACAGTGTTTTGCATTGAGCCACTCCTCAAAGCATGGTGAGAAAAAAAACACTTGAATAACAATTACCACAACAAAAGACTCTTGGAAATAAAAGCAGAACACTTTGCATATATCCTAGATGTTACTTCTGCAGCTGGGGTCTTCTGGATTTCTACTCCAGATGTTTTCTTCATGCAAGAAAGCTATTTACTTAAATCTGCTTGGAACATCTCTGGCACCACCTTCCTAAAGGCACAGACCTCTTGTTGGAATAGCCAAATAAAGCCTAAGGAGCCATATGGGTTCTTCAAGCAATTTCCACCCAGCAGACTCCTACCACCAGCAAGTCCATGCCAAGTGCTGTGTGCATATTGCACCATAAGCAGTTAGAGATCACAGCTGTGAGTGACAGTCTAATAGTATTTGACATTGACACATCCCAATATCTTTTCTCACTTGGCTACACCAAACTGCCTCACAGAAGTTTGAAGCAATAGCTTATACCCCTGTGAAAACTGGCACAGAACCATGCTGACCATCCCAGGCCATGTGGAAAGCCAAAGGAACCAGGTGAAAGCTCATGCCAGTTATTTTATACCACTGCCCTTCACCTACATACTGGGAGCACACTGGGGGGATGGAGTGGAAGAAGCCATAGGACCAGTCCACTCCCCACTACCACCACCAACCTTAACAGAGAGACCCTGGATCTGGGGAGTTCTCAAACAAGCGCAGCACTGAGTTAGCATGCCTACATTTACACATCCCAGGCGGCCACGCTTCCTGTACTATGAGCTCCACAAGGGGAAGTTAGCTTTTTTTCTTCATCAATGCCTGGCTCTGCTCCAGGAGCTTTGGGTTTCTGTCCCTGCAGGCACTTCCCTGGGGAAGCTGCTTCCTCACAGTCCATCTTCCTCTCATGCCCAGCCTGTGGGCGAGCAGGGCTCATAGGGACCCCCTCTCACAGGCCAGCCTGGACCCAGAACCACTGCAGCACTCACTCATTTACACACTGCACCCCAAAGTTGCACCAGGGCTTCCCAGCAGCATACAGATGCAGGAAATCAGACTCCCCTCCTCCCAGACAGCATGGCTGACACCTCCACCCCAGCCCCTGACGTTTAGCCAAAAGGCTCATAGGGGAAAAGTTGGAATCCTGTCTCATCATACCCTCCCCCGTATACAAAGTTTCAGTGTGAGAGCAGCAAAATAACCCTGAGAAAAATCTAGTGACTGCATGTGACCCTAACCCTGCAGCACATTACCAACACTTTAATTTACTTCAAGATGAAGTTTTAACAGGTCCTGACCTCCAGCACCCCCAGCCTGGCAGCCTGCTCCACTGTTCATGCAATGCCCACGTGAGCACTCTAACCCTTGATGACAGAAGCACACCAAATTCTTAGAATTGTAAATTGTCTGTAGACACTTCCAACACCCTCAACTTCCAGCTAATTACCACACACAGAACTCATTGGGAAATACATCCATGACCATCCTTTCAGTGGAAATGTACTTCAAACAAGCCTGTAAGGATCAGCTCTCAGCCTGAAAGCTAGTGTCACTGCAGGAGTCAGCGCAGCAACCAGGGTCACCCCACAGGGTACAACTCACCCAAATCACCCAATCTCAGGACAAAAGCAGGCTACAGCCCAGAGCAGATAGGGGATGCATAAGAAAGGTCACAATCCCCCCAGACCTGCCACAGGGGCTGAGATGTGCCCTGGCTGCCTGCTGGGCTGGCAATGCCAGCAGGTATGGCAGGCCCACTCATTGCTGCAAGCAGAGCCCAGGACAAAGCAGCAGGAGGGTGGGCTGGAGCTGTGCAGCAAAAGGACAGCCCATAGGACACATTGCAGATCCTCTGTACAGAAAGGCTGAATTATGCACTGCTCCCAGGATCCAGGTGACAAAGCTAAAACCTGCCCCTCTGGCAGCAGTGAGACCATGGCAAGGAGGAGCACAGGGCTTCAGGAGAGATACCATTGTGAGATAGGTCAGATATGGAATAAGCCCCTTAACTGATACAACCACTAGTGAGAAAGCAAATGAGCAGAACAGCATTGCTACAAACCTACTTCACTAAATTTAGGGGATCACTACACAATACAGCTGATGAATAAATAGCAAGCAATATCTTTTGTCAAATGAAACATTTACATCTTTTACAGATATTCCTGAAGTACAGATTTGCTTCCATACTGCTACAGGGAAGATAGGGCTCATTTCCATAACCTTCCTTATGTACCTACCCTCCACCCCAACAGCTGTACAGCTTCAGTTCTGCCTAATACCTCTCCAGATTTATTGGATGCCCTGCTATAAGCCTGCTTGTTCCCTGTTACAGTGTTTGGCCATGGGTGAAGTATGTGGGAGGGATCCATAATATTTTTATGACTATTGTATGACCTTCTGTTAGCTTGATAGGATGAGTGTCAGGGCTCTCCCCTAGGAGCAGGGCACACATCCCTTGAAATAGATGCCCATGGAGGGACAGAAAGGTCAAAGCAACAGTGGGGCCTGAACACCAGTAGAAGTTTTAATTATGAATTATGAATGTGGCTACTATACATTGCTATTTTGGGAGCTGATAATTTAACAGGCAACTAAGAAACAGGAGGATCTCCTCAAAAGATAGGGCACTTCCACCTCCTGCCTGTTAAGGGTTGCAAAGTCCTGGATCAGAACCAGTGATTTGTGATGCCTGGTTTATCAAGGTCACAGAGCACCAAACAAAACCTTGTCTCCATTTCTGTTTCTCCTCATGCCAATGAGAAGCTAATCCCCCCCAAGTCCATCTCACCAGCATAGCTTAGGTCACTTAAAAGATATAGTTTTCTGACACTTCACTTTAGATTTTGGAAGCTAATGTTGGGTAGCTTCTGACTAGAGCAGGATAGCACATCATTCTCATGTGATGTTACCTTCTTAAAGCTGAGAGTTTTTCAAAGTGCCATGAATCTAAAGTAAGTTTAACTTTTAACTGAAGTTATTCCATTATATAGAGAGCTCAAATTCATTAAAATAATTTCACCTCCCACCTAAGATCTCCCTTTTCTGCCAGACTTTCTGAATGTTTAAAGTTTTCTTTGAATTTTGCACTACAGTTTAAAATCCAGCTTTTAAAATCAAATTTTGTCATAGGCTACAAGAGATTCACAATCCTATCACAACTTATTTCATAACTGCTAGCTGAAAATGCTGGCACACCAACCCATGAAGGTATTAAAGCCACTGAAACAGTGGCAGTAAGCAAAATTTCTATCTGCCGACACTACTTAGATGCAGCCTTCGCAGGCCATGAAAGCAGTACCCTAAGCCTCAGCTCCTCCAGGGGCTCAGATACCCCAACATGAAGGGAAAAGCTCCTCACAGGAGAGCAGAGCCACTGCAGAGTGCTGGGGTTTCATCTGCAGCTGGGGGATCAGCTCCTTTCCTCACCACAGCACCCCACTGGCCCAGCCCAGGCACCCCTCCAAGCACCGCAGGCGAGCTGGCAGCCCCATGGAAAGGGGCTGTAAGCCCTGCTCATGTCCCTCAATTTGCCAGCAAAACACAAAACAAGCCAGGGAGCCCTGCACCACCAAGTCTGGGGGGAAAGTGCTTTTTGTTCTCTTTATAATTAAAGCTCTTCTCATCAGAGGGCACAGGGGCAATTTGCCTCCTCAGCGTGGGGGTTGCTAGCACTCAGCTAATGGGAACAGGCTGCTGACTAATGGGTGGTCTGCAAGCCCTGGCTGTTTGCTTAGGGAGCAATCCCAGCCAGGGCAGGTAAGCAGCACACTGACCTTGCTGCTCAGAGAGCAAAACTCATGAACTGCACAGATCAGCAGCTACACAAAGTCTGCTGAGGATGAGGCTGCTGAGCACAAATTCAGCACAGCTTGCACCCGCAGCACAGGAGGGCAGCTCCAGGCCCCAAAGGCCCCAGCACAGTCCTCACTGCCATGGGACAGCCTGGGACACAGGGGAGTTGACACCAGGCCTATGAAAACCCCATTTGCTCTGTCATAATAGCTGAAGGAATGAGATACACTGAACTTAGCATTCCTACCAAACATGTTAATAGAAGGAAAAGTCTTTCAGTGGGGACACCAGATCCCACTAGGGTCCCACTGCAGCCTGCCCAAGTCCCAGGCTCCCCACTGAGCCAGGCACAGTGGGGACTCCCACCTGCTGTGCCAGGTGCTCTGACCCTAGGGTAGCACTCTTCTCTAGACAGGACACTCACCTTCAGAGCCAGACATCTCCAGGTCCTACTTGCAAGGTGCTCTTTTGGCATGGGGGGGGGAAAAAAAGAGACTCTTGAGGTGGGCAGTTTGATGGGAACTTCAAGCAGCAAAAAGGAGGCAATGCAGCCATTGTGGGCATGCACCCATACCTCCAACCAAGGCATCAAGTGACAGCAGCAGTAGGAAAGCAGGACTTATCCCCTCACATCTCAAAGCCCACTTCCCAAAGAGCATGCAGTTTAGAGGTACTGCCTCCATGTGAAAAAATCCCAGACATCTCCCAGCAAACCTTACCCACCTCCTGCCATTGATATTTAAGCATCCTGCTGTGCTCCCATAGGCCACCACAACCAGTCAAGCCCACCCTGCACCTGGCTCTCCCAGGTGGAGCCTATCTTGGCTTATAAAATCCTAAACACCATGCCTCCAGGTGTAGTCTGGGAGCCATGAAAAAGGCCAGGGAAGAAACAAATACATGCATGTTAGCTAGCAGATGAGTGATGGTATCTATTTGTGGCCCCAGATCACAGCTTTGAGTATTGGGACAACCCCAAAACAACAAAATTTCTGGAGGGCACAACAGCAAGTTGTACTTGGGCAAGCTGAGGCAGTGCACGTTACAAAATAAAGTTTGTGATCAGATACAAAAACGTTGTGCTCAGGCACGTGGTCTGTTTGCATAACCGTGTGCCTGAAATGTTGCTTTTTTCTTAACTGGAACAATCTGTCAAAAGCTTTGTACCACAAAGAAAGTTATTGCTTTGTCCTTTGAATTAATAAGAATGCTTCTCCTTTCTGAACAATTGCCATCCTGAAAGAAGGCAACGAGCACTGGTTTGTAACATTCCCCAAACAACCAGCAGCGGAGGTGAGGCAGTCCAAGCAAAGAGCTTGTTAACAATCCACAGGCTGAAAGTCATTCATCTTTTTTTTTTTTAAAAAAAAAAAAAAACAACTGCAGATTATTAGAAAAGCATGTGGTGGAGTTGGAGAAAGATATAAGAAAACTTCATACATCTTTATTCTGTTTTTCACTCCAATTTTGGCTCTAAGGTATGCTATGAGCTGCAGCACAAGCCCAACTGGACCACATTCACGGGAGAAGATCATCTGCTGCTGCCTGTCCATCTGCCACCAGATCGTAGCTGCAAATTTCTGAAAATGAGTATTATTTTCAACACATACTGTGACCATTTTTACCCAAACATTTCCTTTGAGGAAGACAAAGGAGAAAATGAGACAAGTTACTTCCTATTTGGCACCAAAGCCTGTTCAGAAGCCATTCCTCAAAATCAACCCTGCTGCCCAGGGGCAGTCCAGACCTTTGCCATTCTGTTGTTGATGAGCAGCACAGTGCCAGCGAGGGGGTAGGACAACCAGCAGTCACATCATGCTCATGGCAGGCTAGTGAGCAACAACCCCGCCCGATGTTTCATTTGTAATAAGTGTTCCCAATCGAAAGCAAACACTGCCTCACAGTGTGTTTCTAGTAAACGAAAGAAGACAAATGCATACCAGACACGCGGGTGTGGGAGGAAAAAGAATGCACAATCCGCTCCCAACTGTCATCACATCTCCTGCTCGGGCAGCTTTCCCTTCTCAGGGGGCTTGTACTGAGGGAGCAGCAGCAAACCTCCTGGGGACTCACACGAGGAGAGCATCGCTGAGAGCCCTGCATCGAGAAACCTCAGATGTGGCTCTGGGCAGGCCTATGTGGTAGCCAAAACCAAGTAAATCGGTATAAGGCTGTGCCTGCTTAAAGGGAAGACACATGTAGGACTGTGTCAGGTAAAGGTACTCATGTCATCTCAGAGCTCCTCAGTATCCTGCAGTACTCAGTACCCCCACCCGTGGATACTGTGACAAATCTCTTTTAAACCTGTACGCTCGAACCGCTTTGAGACAACCCAGTAAAAGAGGTGATGGGTCCTGCTGTGCTTGTTTGCTTTGCAGCCTTTTGAAGGCAGTGCCAAGTAAGCTGTAGACCCAGAATAAATCCTACCAAACAGGAACATTTACATAAATAACCTCAGCTACACAGCTTGCAAGTCCTCATCCATTTCTTCATCTCTGTAGCCAAAAACATGTGTTTTGTGTTGCCTTACATAAATCTCTCTGGTTATTTATCTGCGCAAACCCTTCTATAAATTGCTCGCTGGGCCCCAAAATGCAGCAAGCAGGCTGTTTGATGTGTGTCTCAAGCACCAGGTGAGTCAATCGCTGCTGCGTACACCTTGTTTGCTCCCACGCAGGGAGAAGTTACCGGTCCCCTTTGCCAGAAAAGAGGGCAAAAAGTCAAACGGTTTTGATGGATGGATAAACGTCTGTGGGCTGAGCCTCCTGCGCAGAGCTTGTTTACACTAAGACTTACTAGTACTCCCTCCTCCTGCTGGCTGATAAAACACTCCTTCTCCATCTATCTTTATGAAATACTGCACATGAATATTTGATGCCTTTGTGAGCTCCTTTTCCACTACTGCATTTCCCCCTGGTGCAATTCCTCTCTGTAGAGGAACAAACAGAGCATCAGGCCCATTCTGTGGTGCCAAGGCTGGGCATCAGCCCTGTTACAGACCCACTCTGCAGAGGAGGATTTTATTCATCAGCATCACAGCACAGCTTTTAGCATTTACCCCATGTCCTGTGAGCAAATCATGTTTATTTAGGTTACAATTTAGCTGAGTAACTTGCCTGACTGGAGGTACCATTGGGATGTGCCGACTTGCTGGCAGGCGTCCCAAATTCATTCGCTGCCCTTGGCTGAGCTGCTCAGGCATTGCTCCGTGCCCCGGCTTCCCTGTGTGGAACAGAGATGTGTCGGAGCAATAACAAAACCAGGAGCATTTCTTCATGTCAGCACAGTGCTCCTGCTGGCAATGCCATCGGGTGTCACATGCAGCACACCGTGGCGTGGCGTGTCACGCTCCCCTAGGGCAAGCAATCCCTTGCCATCACCCTCTCACCCCTCAGGGCTCCTGCAGGGCTGCCAGGCATTGCTGTCTCCCTAGGGGACAGGTCGTCTTAGAGACGTTTCTGCAGGGGGAGCCAGAGGGATGGAGGAGTTGGAAAAAGGGAGATGGAGCCTGTGGCAGCTTGGCCAGTGATCCTTTGGGGGTGGGATCCAGCCATCCTGCATGGCTCGTGGCACTGCCCCAGGGTGGCACCAGGCCCTGGGGCACCACAGGCAGGTCACCTCGTCACACCACCAGGGGTGATGCAGAGGGAAAGCGAACCAGAAACCTTCTTTGATTCCCAGCAGGGACAAATATTTGAAGGTACAGCACCCAAAACCCTGTAGGCAGAGGCCGTGGTGCCCCCAGGCCCCCTGACAGAAGCTCGGCTTGCCGCAGAGCTCTGGCAGCATCGCAGTTTCACAGGCCAAGGTGCCTGCCGATGGCACAGACGCTGAACAGTGGCCTTGGTCACAGAACGCCTGTGGTGGCTGTGCCACTGCTGAATTTCTAAAGCGAAGTGTGGGGTGGGAGAGATGAAGGTGGGGACTAGTATTGCTATGAAACCCTGACATAAAACCCTACAGCTCAACCCATACATCATTGGGAGCAGCCTGTAAATGTGAATCCTGGCTGGCAGCCAGTGTGCAAATGGCAAGCCTATGTGCAAAGAAAGTGGCTTAATGTGCAGTGGGGACCTCTGCTATCAAGCCTCCCAGAACAGGCTGTGCTGGTGCATAGGCTTTGCACTGTTGGTTACAGGTTATTAATCCCCTGTAAGGTCATAAGTTCTCAGTCCTCTTCCGACTGCATAAACTCACTCCTAAAAGCCGCACAGAAAAACCCCCGAATGGCTCAGAACTTCACTGAGGGTACCATCTCCCCACTGGAAAGGAGGCAGAAGGACCGGAGACACCTCTACTGAGAAAGGTCAGGTTCATGTGAGGATGCTTCACAGGAGAACTAGTTAAAAAATTCCTAAATGGAGGGAAAGAACCGCTAGAGGGAAGTTGGTACAAAGCCACCTGGGGATGCCTGTCCTGCTCACGCCATGCCCCCTCCTGGGCACTTGAGTGAAAGAAGCAGTAGTGCACCCCTGAATAGCGAGTGGAGAAGTCACCTGGGCCAGGAGACTCCTCGGGCAGTGGACAAGGACCCTCAGGAAGGCTGATTAAGCCCAATCCCATGACAGAGGTTGGGCAATAGCTAAGGGAATGATGGAAGGTTTAAATTGTTAATGTATTAATATGCCTCTCCCAAATGGATTCTGTTCCTCCATTACCACCCCGCCCACAAATTTGCATTTATTTTAAACCCTGGGGCTTGTTCTTGGCAAGAAAGGAAAACTTGCTGTCGAGGGCACTCAAAGTCATTTTGTTTCGGGGTGAGACCTCCAGGGTGACTGAGCCCAGTGTGCTCCACCATGGGCACTGGCAGCAGGTCTCCTACCAGGGGAGGTGCCAGGGACCACAGAAGGGTGGGCAGGGAGCCCCTCTCTGCAGAGCCAGCGGCTGCTGACACCTCCCTGGGCTGCAGTTTCTTCAAGCCTGGGCTAGTGGCTCTCCACAATCCTGAAAGACTCATTGCCTTCCTATGGTCTATGTACCTAAGCCATTTTCTAGCTTTTGCATTTGTAAATAAACACCTGAAATTCAACGCACTGATGTTAAAAACCAAACTAAAGCAATACGAAGACAGCAAAGAAAAAGGCACCCAAACACTTTGCACAGTCTCAGGGCTTTTAAGCCAGCTTGGTGATTTCTGGAGCCATCGGCAGCAGGAGTGCAGGGGGCATCCCTGAAGGCATTGGGGAGGGAACGGGACACCCCAGCGGGGTCTGCTCAGATTAAGGGGGTGGCGCCTCTGGTGTGCCCTTGTTCTGTCCACCCCTCTTGAAAAGGAAGTGCAGGCACACCACTGAGTCATCCATCAGCTGTGAAATCCCTAAAGCCCTACTTCCTTCAAACAGGCGCCATGGTGTGGGCAGAGGGGAGGAAAGGGGAACACCCGCATGTGGGGCCGGTGCTGAGTCTGCACGGGCAGAAGGCAGGGCGAGGGCAAGGGGCTGCAGTGACTGGCCCCGCAGGTGGACTCATTGCCCTGTGAGCCTGCAGCCCCGCAGGAACCAGACGTACGTGCTGCCCACAGGGGCCGGGATGATCTCTGTATGTAGCAAGGGTCTGGAGCTGGCCAGCACTGTCCCATCCCAGTCTTCATGCCAAGGGCTGCCCCTCTCCAGAGGCAGTGTCCTGAAGAGGCGAGCCACGGACCCTGATGCCATCTACTAAAGCCAAAACAAAAAGGCCAGAGTGTACATGCACAGCCCTCCTCCTCTGCCCCCACTCCATGAGTCAGGACACTCGTGGAACCCCACTGCAAATGGCTGTGGGGCTGTTGAACATCTGGGTGACTGCAGTACAGAAATAATGAAGTTTCCAAAAAGACAAATAGACATCTCTCCTGCCATGGCCAGCCTGGCTCTATAGGACCCTTGGGAACAGGTCTGACCTCCTCGTTCCTGTGGTTGCACACCTGCCCTGACACAGCACCACTCACAGGCTGGCAAGCAGCACCCATGGCAGGGGATCAGCAGCAGGAGACAGTGCGGCCAGGGCACCCTGGGAGCCCCACGATCTGCCAGGAGCCTGCTGCTCTCTTGCCAAAAGCAAGCACCACCATCCTCACAAATGGTTAACCTGCCAGGAGCCGCACAGCACTAATGACTTCACATGCATGTAATCAGCTTGGGCTTCCAAAGCTGCTGCCTCCAAGCAGGAAAGGCCACGCGTGCACCCTGGGTGCAAATGCTCCGAAAGCCGCACCCCCCCTTACCAATCATTAATCATCCCCGGGCCAGCAACCCCGGCAAGCGAGGAGGAAAAAGCCAAGTGTCCGCAGCCCTGGAAGCAGTGCTGACCGGTTCCCAGTGGTGGCAGCTTGCTCTCCCCCCGGAGGCCCCGTGGAGGTGGCTGGTCCTTCACAAAGGTCACCCTGCCCCGTGCACGGGAGGCTCTGCCTGCAGCTGGGCGCCGCACACGGCAGGAGGTCTGAGGAGGGAGCTTCTGTCTGGCCTGCATCACCGCCTTCATCTCCTCACCATGCGGCACAAGGCGTTTTGGAGTGCCCTGGAATATGCCTGCCGATTGCTGGGCATCTCCACTGCAGCAGGTAGGAGCAAGCTCTCTTTTTCATTGCTGCCTTTTAAGGCACCAAGTAAGTGTCAGAACAAGCTAATGCACAAATTGGAGAGAAAACTAAATGATATGCTTGTAAATGATATGCTTGTAAAAAATAAATTATATACTTGTATGCAGGGGGACAAGCATGATGTGAGTGGGACTGAAAAGCAAAATACCCAGGGCTGCACAAGCCAGGCAGGCTGCTCTGTGGGAGTCAAAAATGCAGGGGGAGCTCCTTGTGCTGGGATTTCTTCTGTGCCCCGGGGCCAGGCAGGATGGAGAGGTCCCAGCCTCGGTGGCACAGCCTCTGCCCTCTCTGCCCGGCTCAGGAAGCAGCTGGGGTCACAGCAGCGGTGCCAGCATCACCATCTCACCCACCGGCTGGATGTGGTGAACAGGCAGGGCAGAGGCTACAGGCACAGTGTGCTGGCTCTGCTGCTGACTAGCTGTCACAGGGCAGGGCAGGCAGCACTCTCTGCCTCAGTTTCCCCATCAGCAAAGCAGGGATCAAAGGGTTTGGTTTGCCTCAAGGCTGGAGGTGTGAGCCAGAGGTTCCTGATGAGAGGTGTCTGGGGTACCTGTGTCAGACTCTGGGAATTTCAGATTTCAGACAGCACAGGGTAGATCACAGCAGGCCTTCCTACCATGGCATTTCCTTTATCAGCTGCACTTTGCTCAAGTCAGGGGCCAAGTAGAAAGCACAAAGGTCTGCTGAAGAGAGCACAGGTTTCCAAGGACAGCTGAAGCCCAGCTGTAATGCTGGAGTCTGTGCTCTGCAGTGTACTTTGGAGGGCTGATAAGAGGTTGAGGTCTGAGTTCTGGAGTTTGTACAAACGCCCAGCAGATAAGTGCACATCATGATGAAGCTGCAACAGACAGGAGCCAGGACACAACTTTAACCAGCAAATGTAAACCTCTCCGTCCCCATCCCCCTCTGGCCCACATGAGCCTCATGTTGGTCATATTCGCTCTTAAAGCTCCTCAGAGAAAACACGAGCTTGCTGCAATCAGAAAACTAAAGCTAGAACACAAAAATTGAAAGTAGCTTAAAATTTGGAAGTGTCTTAATGGAATATAATCTCTCTCATATGTTTTCTCTATTTTCCTCACTGTGCATCATCTACATCTCTCTGTAGTTCTTGAAATGAGCAGTACAGTCCCCTCTCAGCTGAGCCTCCCAGACCACAGACATCACACACCACAGAGTACAGCTGGTCTCTGTACTTTTCCATATCTCCACTCTGATGCATTCCCAGTACCACCTGGTTTTCCCAAAAGGCCAGCAAAGGAATGAGAGGTGCCTGTGTTTTATTCCTGTCTGTCTCAAGGGGGGAAGAAAACAGCTTGATGCAGTGTTTAGTGCCTGATGAGGTGCATGAGGTTTATGCATGAAATGGAAACCATACAGAAAAGAATCCCACAGGCTTTGCTGGAATAAAAGTAATAAAGGGAGAGGAGAGTGCATCAGCCTCACTAATTGATCCTGAGAAGGCCTGGCCAACTCCATAAGCTGCTTGCAAACACTGAAGGTTGCCCACAAAATGTAACCCCCTCTTCCCACAGGACCCTGGAGTGCAATGGGGCTTGTTGTGTGGGAGACATCAGACAGTCCTGCTGTCCATGGCTAGTTAGTGAGGAATAATCAAACAGCCTCACAAATCACTGCCATGTTTGGGGCATATCTGTAATTCAGAGATTTTAGGCCTTGTGATTTCTACATCTAGGGAGAGAGTTCTTACTTATTTCTTAATTCTCAGGCTTTCAACCATTTAATTCCCAATCATGTGCCTTCAGCCACATGGTTTGGAGAAGATCCAAATCAAGGCAGCAACGAGCCCAAACAAGCACCTTGGAAACAACCCTTTGCTTTTGCAGATACTTCACCCAAAGAGCTTTGAGGATAAAGCAGAAGCTGTGCAAGATCAGGAAACCTCCCCAGGCAGAGCAGGGACTCTAGCACAACAGCCAAGCTGTTGAATTCTGTGTTTGTCTGTAGGAAAGGAATGAACGAATGAATTCTGCATTTGTAGGGGAGAGTATAAAAAAGGCTCCTCAATCACAGGGTAGCAAAGGACAATTCTTTGCACATAGGATTACACAGCTTGGTCCCTTCACAGCTCTCCGATGAGGCTGATTTCCCTGCCTCTTCTTGGGGCTGGAGAGGCAGCCTCTGGGGAGAAGGGCAGCACGTGGGTCCCATATGTTCCCCTGGCATTTCGGGGACCAGCAGCTGCAGGTGGCACCACAGGAACCAACATGATGACAGCATCCTGGTGGGGCTTTGCTTGGCTGGGCCAGAAGCACTGTGTGCTCAGGCACAGACCCTCGGCACTGACCCACCCCATAGGCTGAGGGACCCAGCATCACTGGCACCTGCCTCCCCACTTGTGAGCATGGCCCCTGCTCCATGTGGGGCGAAGGCATAGCTCAGACAGTCAAAGCGAACTGGCTCCTGAGGACGTGGCCAACATGCATTGAGCAGGATCAGTGGTGAACCAGCTCTCTGTAGCTGATACAAGGCACTTCATTTCTGTGCCATTTTGTAAATACTCCTGAAGGATGTTGAAGGAAAGCTTCCATCCCATAAAGCTATTGGCCCCTAACGGCCAGTCCAGGGAAGATTTTAGCCTTGCTAACACTCTTAATCCCCCTTAAAATGACCCCCCAGTGTGCTGTGCTGGCTGGGGCACTGAGGGGATGTTCATTCCTCATTTTTAATCTGCCTGCTCCTGTTATAGCTTTTTCTGTTTGCCTAGCAAAGGATTTTAATGCCATGGCTACGGCCCTTCGTGAATGCAGCTGGCACGTTTCCCCTGACCTGCTGCTGCCCTACAGCCACGTGTGGGGTGCAGCAGGAGAGGTGGGGTGCTGGACTGGTGGGCATGGTGGGGACCTGGGCGCAGATTTCCCCAGCGTAGGAGAAACGTGGGGATGAGGGGCAGATGGATGGGGTGGTAGGAGAGAAGTCCCATAGTAGCTGTGCTGGAGCTGGGGGTGGGAGAGACACAGGACACCGTTGCTCACCTCTTGTAGGTGCCAGAAGCTGGTATCCTCAGAGCACCTCTCCCCAGCCCACGCAGCCGCAAGGCTGTCCTGGCAGGAGTGACGCTGGGTTGGGTTCCTGGGCTGCACGTCGAGGCCAGTGTTCGGCTCTGACCCCGGGGTTCGTGTGTCAGCATGAGTCACCAGCGCTGCAGAGAAGAAATTGGGGCATGGATGCTGGCAGCCACCAGGACACCGGAGTCAGGGACTGAACTCAGCATCTTTCCTGCCTTCTCTTCCAGTGCTGATCGGCGTGGGGGTAGAAACTCTGCAGCAAGGGCAGTTCAAAAGCCTGGCTTTCTATCTGCTGTGAGTATTTTTGCCCTTCTAGACAGATCTGGTAGGGGTGCCACACTCAACCCCTCCACCATATGTAGTGTCAAACTAGCCTACAACAGCAGCAGGGAGCAATATCCAAGGCTTTGGGGAATTGAGATCTTTGTTAGGTTTCAGAAGAGTAAGCTGATCCTGTTAGAGAGAGTGATCCTCTCCCCGTGCTACTTCAGACTCAAGCAGGCCAGAAGTGATACTGGCTGCAAGCTGACCCCTCCTGGGTGGAAGGTCTTGGTCTTTCCTCCACAAACCCGGGCAGAGAGCATTCAGAGCCCAGCACACAGTCTGTGTTGTGAACTGGGTGGTAAATCCCAGACCCCTATGCTCCTTCTGCCATCTGCAGAGCATGATCCAGCCCAGCCCTGCCCCCCTGACAGATCCACCTTTCAGTTTTTCAGGGGTTGCAGTCACTGTCTGTGAAGGCTTCTTCTTTATCAGTTTGTTCCTGGAGATGTGTTTCACGTGAGTAGCCTCTGGGCAGTCTTCTCCAGCCTTGGTGGGCCCTCTCTAAGGAAACCCGTCCTTTACAGGCAGCACCAGACCTAGCCAAGCTGCAAGTGCCACACCAAAGGTCCTGCCCCTACTGCCATGGCCAGCACACTCAGGCAGGGGGGAGGTGAGTGGGGGACTTGTCTGCAGCCAATTAAACCTGTGTTTTAACCTGAGTTTGTGCCATAATCCACTGAGCGTCAGCACAACAAACCCTAGTCTGCAGCGTCTCCTTAGCACGCAGTGTGAACTCCTGCAAGGCTCCAGGGTTGAAGAAAGAGACAGATCCCCAGAGCTCCCTTCCAGGGACAGCACAGAAGTTTAAATTAAAATCTAGAAAATACTTATGCACTTCTCAGAGGCTGAGCCCTTCTGCTGTCTTGTAGCATAAACTCAAAAGCCCTGATAGCTAGGAAGCAACACCTTACCAGATAGTAGGCACAAGCGTGCCAAGGAGAGGTCACCTGAGATGCGGACTTCTGGCAGGACTTCTGGACCTCTGCCCACCACAAGGAGGTCTCAGACTTTACTTACCCTTCCTCACCAACACACCAGTTGCACACCGGTTTCCTGGTGAACTAGAGTAAGGGTCTGAACCTTTAGGTGGGTCATGGTTAGGCCCAAATCTTGTCATGCACTCGGTGCCTTATCCCACAAGGACTTCTGTTTCTCTCCCCAGATATGAGCCCGACTCCCTGGCACACGCCTGCTGGAAGCAAGCTAGGCGCCCGGGGAGCTTCCAGAAATTCCTGGGGTACACACTGCTCTCGGTGGCATGCTTCCTTCATCCCGTCCTCGTCTGGCACGTCACCATACCCGGTGAGAAGCTTGTGCTGGGGTGGGGAGGAGTGCAGATGGAGGAGGAACATGGTCTGTTGGGGGCAGTGGACCAGAGATGGTGGGGATGTGTGGGATGCTGAGCTAGCTGGACCAAACACTGCTTGGCTAGGACTTCACCTTGGGCCAGCCCTCAGCTGCTGTGCCCTTCTCCCCAGGCTCCATGCTGGTGCTCACCGCCCTGGCCTACTTTCTGCTGAGCAAGAGGAGCAAGAGCCCGGAGCACAAAGAGGCACATCCCCAGGCGGGCCAATATGTGGATCCTACAGCCACCACAGCAGCCTCCACCATTGCTGGTGACACCGAGCAGACATACACGTTCCACGGAGCCCAGAGAGAGCAGCACCGCTCGCTGCTGGGACACATGAAGAGCATCCTGAAAGGCAGCAAGGACAGGAGCCTGCCACCAGCAGTCCCTACCCAACCAGAGGCCCCACCAGCTCCTCGCAAGCAAGTTCACTTCCAGGAGAAGGTGGTGCAGATCATCCCCTCTGTCAGTGAGAGCCTGGATGACATGGAGAGCGAGGCTGAGGAGACCACGTCAGACACAGCACCCATCCTCACCCCTCCTGATGCCCCTGTTGTTCTCACTCCCCTCAGCTCCACAGGCCTGTTTTGAGGGCTCACCAGCAGCAAGGATGGGGCAGACACGCTTCTGGTGCTGGTGTCCCTCCTTGGGCAACTGAGGGACCCTGTGCCATGGGCAGCGCTGCCTTGCAAGACAAATCACTGCAGGCACCACCATGAGCCAACCCTGCAGCCACTGAGGAGGATGAGGGGTGGGGGGGTACAGCACCCATGCCCCAGCATGGAGGGGTGGTCATCCCTGCTCCTCTGCCTTCCCTGCCATGGCTGTGACAACCCTCCTCCAAGGGGCTGAAGGGCAAAGTGGTCCTATATCTGGGGATGGATCCATGGTGGTCCCCAGCCCCTGTGACACCATGCCAGGGGACAGGCCATGGGCTCGCAGGGGACAGTAAGGTTTCTCCACCCAGGGAATCTTTCTCCGTGGATTTATACACGGCTCACCTCTGTGTAACAGCACTACATGCCACGGCACAGCAGCAGCTCCTGCCTAACACCACAGCCCTAGCATCTGCCTGTCTCAAGGCAGCAAGAGGTAGCACCATCCTCCCTGAGCAGCCTCTGTGAAGGGCAGCTGTCTTCTGCCTGTCCTCACTGTGCTTGGAGAAGCTTAGGGAAACTTGGAGGCACATCTGGGACTGGCACCTGCTAAGTGTCCTCCCCCAAAACACAGTCTGGGCCCAGCAGAGAAGTCACCTCTGGCCTTGGGGACACCTGCCTGGGGCTTCTTGGTGTCCCCTGCCCAGACAGCACTTGTGAGTTTGAAGAGCTTCGGGATGCTGTAGCAGCTCAAGTTACAAGGTTCAGTGCTGTGTTGTTGGCACAGCAGACTGTGTGCAATTCCCTGTGCATGTTAATTATGGGCCCCAGAGAGCAAAGGCAATAATAAAGTGACAATGCTGCTGCACCGGTCCCCTCTACACCAGCTCTTCCCTGAACTCTTCACCTCTGCCTTAATTCTTCCTATATTTTCTGCCCTTTGAGTACCATTTACCTATCATCATGCATTTCTCTCCTGCTCAACCCACCAGGCAGCACCTGTCACCTCTCTGGGGCGCTCCCTTGGCAGTACGGGGGCAACCAGGGCTCCTGTCTCTGCTCCTTGCCCCCTGTAGAAAGGGCCCCACAATTTAATCAGTGCCTACAGATACCCTCACCAAGCCCACCTCATCAACGTCAGGCAACTCTTTTGGCTCCACGTGGAGAAGAGCTCAGGCAACTGGGATTGCTCTGACATAGATGTGAGGCCACATTGTCACCTCTGCTGGGACAAATAACCGTGACTGCTCCAAGCCCAGACACAGAGCACTGGGGCGAGCGGTGTTTAGGAGGGAATATCTCTGAGACTTGCTTAGACTGATTGTAAAGCAGAAGCCAGTGGGGCTGGATGTTTTTCTTGGAAATACATTACTTTTTCTTTTTATATGGTCAGATCTCTGAGTCACAATCACCATGTCCATTTAGGAAAGCACTGTATTTTGAAGGGAAGTGGGAAAATGTGAAGTTACAATCAAAAGGCAAATGATAACCCAGTGCTACATTTTAATAAATTCTGATTAAGTTGCTCCTGATTTGGGAGACAGATGGGGAAGAAGGCAGAAGATACTGACTCATACTGTTTGACTGCTTGTGTTTGATAATGAGACTCTGTCCTCAAAACAGCTTATGAATGGTCTCATGCACTCAGTTGTTCCTACAGCCAGACATGAACAAAAAACTTGTTGTATCACTGACATTTGAAATGCTAGCTGCTATCAATCTGTTCTATACGTGATGCACAGATTAGAGATCTCTTCCTTCCAGCTGCACAAATTAACCCTCCACCCCAAAATTGCATGCTAGGGAAGAGTCACATACACATCCGCCTTCACGGAGGTTTAGTCTCCTCCTGCACCTGCAACGCTGTCTCCAGAAAATTGCACCAATTCACAGCCTAATGCCACACCACTGATAACAGCAGGCCCAGGACCTATCCACAGCTCCACCCTCAAGCTAGTGTATTCAGCACAGGAAGAAATAAAAATCAAGATGTTTTCTGCCAAAGTAGGTGGTCAAACAACATACCTGCACCAGCAAAGGTCCTAAGCCAGCCATGCTAACAGGGCACCAATCCTTGCCCGCTTTGCCCCAGGAGGCTGTGCTCAGAGCTGACTCTTCGACTCGATCACACATCTACACCAATTCTCATTAGCAGGCTCCACTTCCTGCATCATCCAAGGCTGCTCTTTGACCATTGCATAACTAATTATATAAGCAGAGGCAGGGGTTATCAAAAAGGCAGAGCTCCTCAGAGATCAACCAATCTGCTGACGAGAGAAAGATCACATTCATGCCACTGCCTCTTTAGCCCCGAGCAAAGCACTGGGGCAGCCTGGGTGTGGACAGCCTCTCTGCAGCCAAATTTCACCCATTGGCCCTCACCCAACCAGTCCCACACTTCAGACCTGTGGGGCAGCAGGGGCAGCTGGCCAGGGGAGCAGCAATGGGGTGAGAGTGCCTGTGGCACCCTGAAGTGCATGTGGGGAGCAGATTTCATTGTGCTGTGAAATGTGTATGTAGAGTTTGTAGTCCTTAGTGTCTGCAGAAGCAGGTGCTTTGGTGCTCAGGATTGTCTTTTGAAAGCCAGCAGTAGGTTTCCTTTGGGAAGTGGGGCTGGGGGGAGCTGCCAGTGAGCCAGTTGTTCAGCCTTACTGGGGCCAGCCCTGGGCAGGGTCTTCTTTTCCTATCCCACCACCCTGGTTGCTTTTCTTGCCTGCTCCCTTGTGTTGGCCCGGCTCTTCTCCCACCACACAGCTAGCTGCTCTAGGACAGGAAGGCTGGAAAAACTGCTCGTTCCTTCAGTGTTAAATTGCCCATTAGTTAAGGTCCATCCCTGTCTCACCCTGGAGCAACAGCTCCAGAGTATCACTGCAGAAAGGATGACCCTTCAAAGGTAATCAAGTTGTAGTCCAAAGCAGCGCAGAAGGATGCACTCCCACCCTGTGGGCCAAGCTTCTGCCCTAGGTCACCCTGTCTGTGCATCCCCAGCCCTGTTCCTCACCACCCATCCCACCCGGGTGCTATCTGCCAGCTCCATCAGCTGACAGACCTCATTAGCACAGGGGAAAAATAATTAGGAAAAAGAAAGCAGGTTGCTGTCTTCTGGGATAATGAGCCAAATAAATCCATGGAAAGAAGGGCCAGCCACAAAATGAAGGGGACAGGGGATAAGAGCACTCCTTTCAAAAGCAGCAGACTGTTAGAGCAGCTCAGCTGCTCAAAGAAATGCAGCCTCAGGCGTTCCTTAAAATCCCAGTGCAGAGGAAATTCCTAGCCTCAGGGGGTGTTGGATTACTTTGCAGAGGGCTCCGAGATTATTTGCTAAAGTGTTAGCTTCTCTGTTGGACCCTCTCCCTATGTCTTCCTCTGAGGGGCACCCCAGGGGCTACTGAAAGCACCAGAGGGAGCAGAGAGCTGGAGGTGGGGAAGAGAACTCTATGAAAAACTTGCATAAAGGCAGGGTAATTGCAAGAAAAGAAAGGGGAAGAACGTGACACCATTAATCATGCAGTGCAGCAATACCTGAATTTGAGCTGCCTGAACTGTAGGTCCACGCACCACATGAACATGATTTTTGCATGCATTGTAGTTGGTTCATGATGCAGCTAATCCACTGCAATTAACCCCCTGAGTTAGAGTTGACTGTATAGGGCTGTAAACTCCTACAGATTCATATGCTGAAAGGAAACAAGATGAGTCATCCAAAAGAAATGCATGTGTAAGGTGACACTCTGAAAGGTAATCCTCACAGAAACCATTTCTTCCAAAGTTTCCTCCAAAGATTTTCCTACATGAGTTAACATTTTTCTGCTCTGCTTGTATATGTGCATTGGAAACACCCCACAATGCTATTGAACAGCAAAGCTGGTGGCAGCAAGCACCACTTTTGGCATCAGTGGCATGGGTGGCTCCTGACTCAGTACTGATTCATGCCCACATGCAGGAGAGGGCCTGTCTCCATTCACTTCCCTGAGCTGGGAACAAATGCTGCATGCTCACATACCTGCAGCCCTACCACTCTTTATTCAGCCCTGCACCTTCTCCCATCCTATTCAGGAGTTCCTCCCATGGGCTGGGCCAGAATTGCAGGTCCTGTTCTGGCTGGACTCCTGCATTTTGTGCTGTGCAGGAACTTTACAGGAACCAGAAACAAAGTCCCAAACCTGCCTGGGGTTACTCAGAGCTTTCTGCTCCCTTGTGTGCTTGGTGTGGGGTGGGTAAGAGCCGGAATCTGGCTGCTGTCTGCCATATGTCAGTCTGCATACCACAGGTACGATGACTGCACTTAGGTTATATCCTAGTAAATGATTACAATACCTTTAGGAAACTAAATTCTGAGCAGCTACTCACTCAGCATGTGACTCTACTGGGTCCTGTTTTGAGGTTCTGCGTAAACCACCAGCAACCTGGTTTCCCAACCAAGCTCTTCAGATTACATGCTAAGAGTTGAGAGAACGGAGTCTCTATGGCAGCCCTACCACTGAAAGGCCCATCTGGGAGTGACTTTTTTGGTACCTGAAGGTGTTCAAGCCCTTTGGCAGATCAAGTCCAGAGACACATTGTCTTGGTTTCAAAACCGGAGTAACAATGCCTCCATGTCCCAGGTCTGCATCATCTCCATAACGTAACTGGCAGCCACGAGCTGTTTTGCCTACACATGTCTACAGTGTCTTCTGCAATGCTCTCAAATGAATATTTTTGGTCCTCTATGCCCTGGAAGAAATAATTTTATGCAAATTAAGAGTAATTCTTAAAATTCTAGAAGAAATTTTTGTTTCTTCCCCTACATCTTTGGAAAGCAAGAGAATACTGAATACATACATAATTTTGCCTTGTTATGAATCTTTTACATTCATTTGCTTGCCTTCTTTAATAGGTTCTTAATGATGTGCTTGGAAATATTATTTCAGGATAGTAGATGATGCAGTTTACCAGTTATTACCAGTTTACCTAGTTAGCTAGTCTCTGACTGGACTATTATGTTTAATAACATTTTTAATTATAATTAAAAAATAATAATTTTAAATCATTTTTGATTTTTTTTCTTATACCATTAATTAAATTAATTCTTTTCAGTGTGAAGAAGAGCATGTCTGAATTGACCAAAAGCACACTCCAAGCAAGTGTAATTGTTGGGATAGAGAATTTTTAACAGTTTTAAAACAGTGAGAAGAATAAAGGAATGAACTGTGTAGAGATTAAATTGCTTTACATTTTTTCTGCTGTTTTCAGGCAAAACTCACCTTCCAACTCTTACTTCCTGCTGATGTGCTACAAACCCTGCACCATTATAGAGCAAGGCTGGCTTTTCAGTAGCACTGTGCTAGACCATGTTACTTCCTTCAGCAGCACAGGAAAACAGAAATACAGGCAGATTTGTACAAAAAAAAAAAAAAAAAAAAAAAAAGCCTTGCACAAAACTGAGCTGAAGAAGCTTTTCTGTATTGGCTTTTCTCCCAGCCACACTTAAGGAGAACACTGAGAACTTTCCATAGTGCTGTTACTTTTTAATTTGATATAGTAACACTAGATTTCCCCTTCTCAAGCTAGGAAGGCTTTGTCAGTGTTATTTATTTCTTTTTTTCACGCTCGTGCCTATAAGGCCATTGCAGATACAATCCTGGAAAATGGGAGCAAGGTGCCTCTGAGGCCCATCAGTTGGGAGGGCCACGTCCCATTTATGTCACACTGCAAAGCTATGTTCCCATGCCACATGTCAGGAAGCCTGAAACACAAGGCTTCCAAGGAAGGCACAGGTGCATTACAACACACAGACCCTCTCCATGCTCCCTGACCTGCTGGGTGAAGCCAGGAGGGCCGGGCAGCCTGGAGTTCTTCCCTAGGCACGTGGGCATATGCCTTCATGCCTTTGTAGCAGCATGGCAGGGGAGCTGGAGCTGGGAGGCCCTTGAGGGGAAGGGTTTGGGAAGGGAATTACACCTTCTAGCCATCCCTTCCTTCAAAAACCCAGGCTCGGGCATGAAAGTGAGCTTCAGCTCATCCCTCTAATTAACTGCTATTTCCTCCCATCGTCTGCTTCTCATGCAAGCATCTGCAAACTCAGAAGAAATCAGCAGCTGCATACATGGAAGTCAAAGCATCTTCTCCAGAAAAAGAAGTGTTATGTACTTCACACCAGGACTACATGTGGTGGCAGTGTAAAAAAATGACAATCTTACTGTCAGTATCTCTCATGTCTGAGTTCCACAAGAAGGAAACTGCAAACAAATGCTTGCTGATGGGTTTCGAAATGGAGGAGGCTCTGTTGCTGTCATTACTTGTCTTGGCTCT
The DNA here is from genome assembly GCF_965140915.1 of Aythya marila. NCBI lineage: Eukaryota > Metazoa > Chordata > Aves > Anseriformes > Anatidae > Aythya > Aythya marila. The sequence continues at coordinate 17,907,972 of NC_139048.1, read as the reverse complement.
TACCCAGTAGTAAACTATCTCATTCATGATATCATTACTTTATCATCCCCATGCTAACTTGTTTTATGATTTCTTCATTTCCAACCAGTAGTCACAGGCACAAACATTCTCTCATTCAAGCTGCTTCTTTCCAAACCAAAACTTCAAACAAAAACACATCACAGTCCCTCTGCTGACGTGTTTATCAGACAGCTATAAATACAACTATCTTCAGTTGTTTTAGCCTGATATTGCTCATAATGTTGCTGTTACTCTACATTTTGCTTTATAAATAGCTTGCTTAATAATATAAACAGCACGTAAGTGGCACTTTCAATCATGGGAAAACTGGCACAAAATGACAGAATATTTTTTGTTCCATGTCTTGCAGCCACAACGCCTTAAGCCTATTAATTACAGCATTGCTATTTCCTGAAACAGCAGCGCATGTTTGAGTTACCAACAGTGAACATGTATTTTGTAGAAAAGTTACCATGACAGATAATGCAGTACAAACTGCCAGGCAAGGCAAAAGCAAATGTACCCCACAAAATGTATACTGCCACAGAAATACTAATGCAGCCACTATGCTGATTCTGCCTTGAGAGGACCAGCTCCTTTCTTATTACTCGCTCAGAGCTGTAAATGACACCAGTGAAATACCCGCAGTTTGGCTCCAGATGCCATCCTAGTATTTTCCATGGTTTCCACACCCAAGTGGCTGACAGCTATGAAACACTTGTACGGACACCTGAGACTGTGTGGAGCTACCATGGAAAAGTTTATTTTTGTTACTCAGTAGTTTTATTAGCAAAAGTAATGATTGTAGATATTTCCCCACAAGCAACTAAGGCAATAAAGCAACTAAAAAGTGGAAGAAAAATCAGCTTAGGCAATGTCTTAAACATTTTATGTGAGTGTAAATCCCATGTTACTGGCATTCTGATGAGCAATTCAGATGGCTTTTTTTTCCTCCCTAAAAAGGATATAATCATAGAATCATAGAATAATGTGTGCTGGAAGGGACCTTAAAGCCCATCTAATTTCACCTCCCTTCCATCAGCAGGGACATCTCCCACTAAACCAGGCTGCTCAAAGCCCATCCAACCTGGCCTTGAACACTGCCAGGGATGGGGCACCCACGGCTTCTCTGGGCAACCTGTTCCACTGCCTCACCACACACATACAGTGAAGAAATTCTTCCTTAGATCTAATCTAAATTTACCCTCTTTTAATTTAAAAGGATGGTATGTCTCAGTCAAGCCCACTGAAAATTATGAGTTGAATGGGATTAAGTCAAAGATAGTCTCAAGTAGAAAATCGTTACCAACAATTTGTAAAAAAAGATTTGCAGAGCTCTCATGTAACTGTAACTAGAAATTACAAGATAGATCACATTTCTGAAAACATTCCTTTCTTTTGGCAGTCTCAATGGTTTTAATGCCATACTTACTAAGACGAAAGGTATTTTTATTAATACCTTTTTGCCTTTGTTCTATCCTTTAAGGAAAAAAAAAATAAAAAAGCTAAAATCTTTAAGAAATTTTCTTATGAACCTGAGTATGTGTGTATATGCTTATGTTTCAATCTTCACACAGAATAGCTGTTAAAAAGCTGCACTGAAGCCAAGTAAAATTTCTGTTATAATACACTGTATTTTATATTTTCTGTTTGATCTATCTAAACATGTTTAAAATCTGACTTTTTTCAAAATAGTCATGAGAACCTTTAACAGGGCTTTGAGTTCACATATCTATACATTTATTCTGTCTCAAATGAGTCAATCGCAAATAGATATATATGAAAAGCAGTCAGGAAATAATTTTATGACCAATACCTCAGAAATAATTTCTACTACACATGCCTGAAATACAGACAAAAGACCTGACACAACAGGTTGCATCTATTTTATAAGAAAAATGTTGACTTTCAGGAGGATACATGGGTCAGTACACAGACTGTATGTAATAGACAATAATTAGAATAGAATAGAGTAGAATAGAGTAGAATAGAATAGAATAGAATAGAATAGAATAGAATAGAATAGAATAGAATAGAATAGAATAACTTCAGCTAATATAAATCTAATTCTAATGTAGGTAACACTTCAAATTTCTGCTACTACAGAAATGGAATTGCTGATGGCTGTTCCCTGAGGAAACTTACCCAAAGTCCAAAGGAGGTGTTAGTGTTTCTGTTTTAAAACTATGATAATTTCTCAAATACATATATTTCCCCCCACATATACTTGTCTTCACCATGAGGTAAAAAAAGTCTATCCTAACAGGTGTATGGTCTGGTGAAAGAGACCAATGGTATGACATTGAAATGTTTCTTCTTCAGATCAGCAGTTTGATTTAATTGAAGAAATTCCATAACTAAAAGCACTGGGATTTCACCTGGGGCCTTGGTATATGTGAGCACTTGATAGGACATAAAGGACTATGGTGGACAGCAGAAAAACAGTGGTGAGACAAGAAAATATGTTTGAGGATCATGAAGGCAGAGTAGAAAAGGGTGTGCAGGAAAGCTGAGAAACAGGAAGAAAGGGGATTTATGGACAGCTGAAGAACTGAAAAAGGACAGATAGGTGAGAAAACATGACAAGACACTCAAGTGAAAAGCAAACATGAGGGACAAGAGGTGCTGAGGGACACACAAGAAAACAGTGAGAGCAGAGGACATTGACAGTACTGCAAAGAGAACTGAAGTATGGAAGAGCAAGGGACAGAGGAGCTGTCCCTAGGTTAGGAGCTGGCCTCACCTCATAAACAGAGAGAGGTTAAAGGACGACTTGTTTCATTTATCCCAAGCAGATGTATGGCAACATATGGTTCAGTCTGAAACTCCAAATTGTGTTGCATAAATTAGCAGTAGTTCCCTCCCCTTCAAAGACCAAAAGGCAGACTGAAAGAAACAAACAAATGGCAAGCATAAGCAAACATGTGGATATACACTAATTAATTATCCCGCATAACTTTTTCATCAGCTTTTTAATTCTGAGGTGGTTTGAACACATTGTGCAATACTCCTCTGCTTCTTGCAGCATAGCTGTGTGGTTTCATGGGAGGAACGGCAGGACGATGTGCACCACCTCACAGTGCAGATGTAGATGACTGGATGCGACTCAAAGACAAAGCACACCAGGGTGTGTATGGGAATGGGGCATGTTCATGGCACAACTGCAGCTAATCAGCCTTCCCTCCATGTGTAAGGGAGATACCACACCCCTTCATGCTACAATTGTATTTGGAAAAACAAGCTCATCCTAAATGGCCTCCCCTATCTATTATGAACAGACCACACAAATGTGCATTGCATAGTGAGAGCCTGCTATTTCATTCTGTGCCACTACAGTAATCCACATTGCTTTGGTGGGAAGTATCATGATGATTGTCTCCAATTAGGTGCAGTTACACTACTTCTGACTGTGATTTCCTGGGCAAAAATGCGTGTGCGCTTGCTGGGTAGCTGACGCATTATGCATTTGATGTTTCAAAGACAGCAAGCACTCCGGGATTAGCTCAGGAATCATGCCAACCTCTGCACCACATGCTCTTCAGTTCCCCACACAGACTGACTCAGTAAGGGTTGTACATATGTACACAAGCACAATGGCCTGTTGCTTGGTAATCCATGTACGGAAACATAGCATGATTAGAAATGTCTGGGCATAGAGTAGCCTTACCACTAGAGGTAATTCCAAAGCATCAGTAATAAAGTAATAAAAAAAAAAATCTAACCTGCACAACATCAAATTACTAGATAAAAGGTTATAAAATTATCTATCAAGTATTTGGAAGTCTAAGGACAAATGAAACCCTATCTGCTCATAATTCATAACTCATAACTCGTAGTTTGTAAGGGCAGTGTTCACTGCTCCAAGCCTGCTGGGGTTCAAGTAGCATTTGGACAACGCTATCAGACATGGTTTGATTTTTGAGTGGTCCTGTGTGGAGCCAGGAGTTGGATTTGATGATTCTTGTGGATCCTGTTCATGGCTCTGAATGCCAGGAGCTGGCTGGCTATTCTGCATTGCCTGTAAAAAGGAAAACTGTTCAGAATTCTCCTCATAAATGACCTCTCACTTTTCATTCATGTTTTCTGTAATGTTCAGTACAAAGAGTAAACAATTTGCAGACAGCAATGTTCACAAATATTATGGGCACAACTTGTGCCCATATCATCACAGACAGAAAGCTTCTTCTTCATTTCCAAATCTGTTTGCTGCTTTGTCTAAACCAAGAGAAGGGTGTCTGCAAACCTAGTCTTCATTATTTACTAGTATTTTTGTGAATAAAGTGACCTTTAACAGATAAGAATAAAACACTTAATACCTCCAAATATGATCCAGGAAGAAAGCTGGTTCGATCAAAATGAATGCACACAAAGCCAAGGAGAAATCCCAGAGGCAGGTAGGATGTCTGAGGACATCTCAACTAGCAAGAAACCATGTTTGGGTACTGTCTGTTGATGGATCAACACACTGGGTACTGAGGCCTCAGGTAGTCCCTTGTCTTGCTGCACACCTCTTCTTTGTCCAATGCCCCATTAACAGCAGAATCCAGAGATTCTGGAAGGCAGAAAAAAAAGGAGTGGGAGGCAGGTCAGTGGATGAAATTCAGCAATATTCTCCTGGCATTTTTTTCCCTAAAATTCACACTTCTGTGCCTTGTCATTTAGGGGAAAAATAACCATTATGAGTAGAGGGTTGCACACACACACCCTGTATTGTACATACACCATGTATTTATGATTTCACCCAATAGTATTTGACACCTAGTGTACCTTGTGTAGAAATAGGTTTGCCATAAGCAATTATCTAGTCTGGCTTTGATTTTATTTTCTAATAAATAAACTCCATGGTGTAATTCTCTGCAGCCCCAAATGAAAATTACAGACTAGTTGTCACCAAAGCCATGTCAGAGCTGACCTGCTCCCCCTCCCTGGCGCCAGCAGCAAGGGACACCGTGGGGAAAGCATGATGCAGTGGGTGGCATCACACATGGGGAAGGCACCAAGGGGGAGATCACCTGGGCTAGGCAGTGTTGTGGTGGGGAAGGGAAGCCTGGCTCCTTCCGGAGATCATCCCAGTGGCCATCCTCACTGTCCCTCACTAGGACCTCAGGTGTGAACAAGACATGATGTGGCTCATTTCTCTACAATGCATAACAACCTCCAAGGTGATGAATATGTCAGGTGAGAACTCATACAATACAAAATGGTAATGTGTCTTTCTGTGTAACTGCCAAAACCTCTGGAGACCAGAATCTCATAACCATTTTTTTGGAGTCTTACAAGGTTTTCTCTGAATATGTCTTGTTTCAGTTCTTTCCTCCTCGAATCTCAACCATGTTCAGCAGCACAGAAGGCAACAGCACTAACTTCAGGGTGCTTCCTAAGGTGGTGCCTTCTGCAGAGAACAAACACTTTCTTATGAAATTAACAAGGCAGACAGCCAGTATATGTACCAGCCATGAGTTTTACACTGCATATTGCCTGTAAGGCCAAGGGCAAGTCTGTAACATCAGAGGAACTTATGCAAAAGATTTGTACTTGTCTTTATCATTTGAAAATTATAATGGTCTAAAAAAATTGTCTTGTTTTACAATAGTGCAGTCCCTTTTCAATACATGAAGCCAGTAGCAATCCAGCAAAAGTACAGAACCACACAGTGTTTAAGGGAGGATGGCTAAGCTGTCTTCCTAGGGAAACAATGCTCAGGGTATTATGCTCTCTGTGTGTCTGTCTGTATGTTCCTGCAGCCAGTTCTCACTGATTGCAGCATAATCCTGTGCAAAATAATTAAGCCTTTATCCAACTCCACAGAGTATACACATCAGGAGAGGAGGGAGCAGAAGAGCAAGAGTGAAACCTCAGACAGTGTTGAAATGTTGAACATGAAACCAGCTGTAAGGTACAAACTGGTAAGGAACTGATGTTTGCTGTATCTCATGCTAAAAGAACAATATTTTAAACACAGAAGAATTCTGGTATGATCAAACAAACATTTTGACAGTATTGCTAGCTCCAATCTATCCGCCTGTTAAAAATGTGTTTACATCTTTATTTTTTTTTCAGATATTATTCCATATTTTAAAAGCAAATACTCATCAGGAATTTCTTTGTCTCCAGAATCTACTAAGCCTTTGTCAATACACCTTGTAATTAATGACATTTCTGCTTTTATGGCTCATGTGAATCAAAGCTGATATCCCTTAGGGCACGAAAGCAAGGATTTTAGCCATAATTTTCATTTAGTTATCAGCTATCAGCAATTGGAATATTCAGATTAACAGGAATGCAACTTGAACTGAAATACAACTCAGACGCTGTTCAGACAAGTACTAGGAACAGCTTGTGCACAAAGTACTTGTAGTTGGAGGTGCCAGTTGGACAAGGAGAAAGGAACAAAAACCCTGGAGGTTGAAGTGAAATGGGCACAACAGAGTCAAGCAGCTTGGTGTCCTGCTCACTAGACCTGGCCACCTGTTACTGCAGGAAATTGGGACGACCTGGGTGAGACTCCTCTTGCATACCACAAGCACAGAGCACTTTGGGTGAGCAGCACTGGGTGACAGCCCTGTGCTGACCCCATCCTGGTGGTGCCACCACAGCAGGCTCTGTACCAGTGCCTCTCCTTACCATAAAATAGATATTTATTTTCCTGTGTGATGGCAAGAATTATGCCCCTGTCTGGTATCATTTGGGTTAATGAAAGAATATCGTCTTGTTTTGTGGAATTTTTGAATGCCCAGTGAGACCATCATAAGTAGTGGCTGAGTCCAGAAGCTTCATTTGTCCTGATTATGTGCAGCAGTGTGAAACTACCTGTTGGCACTAGCATGTTAGAAGTTTGTTACATAGCAAGAGAATGAAATATTGCCAATGTAAGTAAAATAGAATGTGCAGGTTCTTCATTTGTTTTTGAAAAGTATTGCTTTGGATTCAGCAGACAAATTTTATCTTTATAAGGGAAAGCTTGTATTGAAAATACAGCCCGTATCTGGTATGCAGCCTTGCTATTTAAAGTGCATTCTACAGATAAGGTTAAAACATTTCTCTCATGTTACATTTTCCCTGCAAAAGTTCAGAACAATATTCTAATCAGTACGTGCAAAGTAATCATCTTAATTTTGTAATTAATTTTATTTTCTTTTTTATTACTTTGATGATGCACCATTTAATGAGAGAAAAATAATGCTGATGCCCTCACCAGGCTGCACCCAACTCATCTCAGTCCAGCCCAGTCACAGGTGTGCCAAAATGCCAGGCTGAATGGAGGATGGAGGCTTTGTGATGCCACCTCTAACTCCCCTAGCAGCCTCTTTCTGTCTCAGAGTAAACCCCTTACTTTAAATCTCACCTCTAAAAGAAAAACTCACTGTCCATAGACACTCTGATACTTAAAATTAGCAAGGTAGCTCCTGCTGATGCCAACACAAAACTGAACTGAGGAAATTATCTAACCCAACCCCAACCACACTCACCAGACCAGCTTGGCACTAGTACTGGCTCTAGTTCTTCAGCCAGAGGGTTTGAGTTCACACTCCTGAGGCTTTAATTTAGCAACAAATGTATGAGAAAAATGCATACATAATGAACTTTTCTGCACACATATGCACATGTATGAAATCCTTTTCTTTCTAATTGAATTTGATTCATGTAGGGGTAAGAAGAAATGACTGTATATTACTACAAAATAAGCAGAAGGGTAAAAAGAATTACCTGTGGATTCTGGGGCAAAACAATTTGAACAGTTATGCAAAACTCATGAATTGCAACAGAGACTTCGTCTCCATCCACCCTCAGAGGTGAAGAAATCCTATTTTGCATACATTTCATAAACTTCAGCATCGGCCAAAAGGTACTACAGAAATTATTTCTGTTTTCTGAAGCTGGGTTTTCTCTGGATAAATCAACGGTGAGGGGCCAGTGCTGAGCTTTTTGCCTGCAAGCTGCAGCCTTCTCTGGGTGACTGAGGCTCTAAGAGGCTTGGGCAGGAGTTTCCCCCAGCATTTCCTGGGGCATTCCCAGCCAAGGTGTCAGCAGTGTGAGTGGAAGAGACAGGCGTGCAGCCCTCCCTGCTCCTCCTGAGCTCTGCCCGTTGACACTTCAACTTCACCTTTGTTACACGAAAGGTTTGTAATTGTGTAAGTGCTGATTCAGAGCCACCTCACTCATCACTCCTGAGTACCGTGACACTCAGACGTGGTTGCTGGAACCCCTCAAGGCAAGCCCATGCTCTTTGCCTTGATGGTGCACACCAGGAGTGTTTTTGCAGGCCTCAGAGAGCTGAGAACAATCCCCCACCCAACTCCAGCTGTCCCCAGTGCATTGTGCTTTTGCACAATGTGTGTGGACTCCACATGAAGTGCTCCCTTTCACTGCCTGAACTGCAGGGGCCATTGCTGGCCCAGATTGCTCCAGCCAAGGAAACGGCTGAGGGGCATGGTGGCTGAGGGCATGCTTTACATCCACGCTGCTGGAAGCCAGGCATTGCCCCAGGGGCACAGGGAAAATGCATTACTAGGCCTTGTTCTTGGTTTTCAGCATGTTTTGCTCACTCTGGAGTAACAACTCCTCATACCATTATGGCATGAATTATTTTTAAAGCCATAAGGGTGCATAGAGAGTTTCCTTCTGTTTTTTGCTGCTGTTTGTTTCCTTGGAGACTACTGGCTGGCAACTCGCATGAAAACAAGTCTGTCTCTCAGTGAAGCATACATTGCTATAAAGGCCCTCCTCAGCACACTCAGAATAGCCAAATGTTCCTTCCTGAAAACTGCGTACACAAGCTGGGTGAAGAAGCCAAAAGGACATATTTGATCCACGAAGAACTGCTATATTCAGCTGCTTGTAAATATCTTCCATTTCCAAGTCACTTCCAGGCAGAGCCATGCCTAGTCCTGAAGCAAGAGAGGATGGGAAGAGCAATGCATCTGCAGAAAACACCAAAATGCTAGAGATTATATCCCATGGATTTCTTTTTATCCAGAGAGAGTACAGGAAGGAGTACACAGCCAACAATTTATACAAACACACCTACTTATAAAAGAACACTTAAATTCACTAGTTGAATGTCCATTTGAGCATGCCCACATTTGGGAAGCTGCAGCCACACCTTTGGGAGCACTATTTCAACCTTAAAGCATCTCCATTGTATCCTATGCCTGTTTATACTTTGAGTAACTACCCTTGAAGCTTTGTCAACTTAAACTGGAGTGTGCTTGTCTATGTTTAAAAGTAAAATAAACAGCTGAACACTTATTTTTGGTCATGTTCTTTCCCCACTTCAAACACTTGTTTCAAACAAGGGCTGTCAATACCCTGCAATGATCATTGTATCCCCTCTTTTGCTATTTATGTTATTTAGCCATTTATGTGTTTCCCTTGTACTCGATATTGGTTTGTTGGGTTGTTTTTCTGTTGTTTTGTTGTTGTTTGTTTGTTTGGTCAACAAAACATTGTTTCACGCTAAAGAATGAAGCTGGCTGTGTTCAGAGCCTGTTAACACCACACCTTAATGAGTTAGTAAATCATGAAGTACTGAGGACAGGTCTGTATTTAAATAGCTCATTCGTGCAATTCATGTTGAGTTTCAACAGACACTGGGACTTCAAAAAGGAGAAAACCTGGTTTTCTTAGAGGGAAGATGTAAGATGTTAAGGTGTATAAAAGGAAATAAACAAGTGATTCAAAAAAAAACCAAAACAACAACACACAAGCAGACAGTGTTTGGAAACACATGCTAAACCAGCTCTGAAAACAATTTCCTCTCCTTCTTCCTTGCCAGAACCCGAACTTGGACTGTTATATTTCTCTTTGAAGACATTCTAGTCAATCTTGTATGTACAGGTCTTCTCATGAGACTCTCTTTCATATTTCTGCCTAAAAAAAAGGCCCCTATCCTGAAAACCTAATAATCTGCTCAAACCTACCTAACTTCTAGGGCTGGGCAGTACTGGTCAACTCCTGGTATGCTTGAGAACACTGAGACATGTTTCCTTTCCTATGTCCATACAGATACGGAAAAGCATTCTACCTCCCTACCTATAGACTTAGGGAATACCCACTTTGTTTTGTGGACACTTTGGTGGTGAAACATCATGAATAAAGGAAAATATTCTGAAACCACTCTTGCAGCAGTATTAAACTCTGGAACAGCAACATGAGCATTAATAGAATGAAAGAAAAACCTGTGCAATAACATCTACAGAAGTATCAAGGAGTCAGAGTTTATCCCATCCTTTCTACGTAACATGAAAAGCTGGAATTGGCAGGCTGTAAGTAAACAAGGACGTTGTGCCAGGTTTATTGACAATTTCATTAGGTATGATAAGGGATTCCTGTGCAGATATTTGTTCTCAAAATTCCTGATCCTGCTCTGCCACTCCACAGAGGTTGGTATTCTCCTTAAAAATCCAGCAATCTGTGATAGTAAAGAGAGCACTGTTAGAGCCATTATGGCTGAGAAGATGAAAAGCAGGTCTGAGAATAAAAGCAGTCACCTCTCTGCTGTTGCTATAAGTAAAAGCTCAAGCTCTAGCAGAAGGAATGAGGAGTGGGAATGAAATCAATGTTTATTGGCAAGTTTCTGCATGATTGTGGGAAAAACGCTGCATGACTACCATTTTGCTGCCTTCTTTACCCAGCACTGCTTTCAATCATCTGCAAATTGATTTTCCATTCCTCTGCCATCTCAGTCGCTCGGCAGAACACATGCTTTCTGGCACAAGGTCAGTAATACTTTAACTTACCTAACAGTAGCTAAGTAAAAGGACGTTTTTACAATATCTCTTATTTTTACTACAAAGGAGACAAATATTTTAAAAATATAGATTATATCAGAATGTACTGCTAGGAAGTTTGGATATAAATTGTATGCTTGCTCTGTGATAAATAAATTAAAAAATAAAAAACTTCTACTCATGGGGGAAAAAATCACACCGTCTTGTTGACTGGGAGAGCAATAAATGCAGTAGATTTATTGGTGAACTCAGTCTACCTCATGAATGTGTCACTGGGATCACAGAGGTTTAGATGCGGGCTCTAGGTCTTGGTTTGTATGGTACAGAGAATGCTCATTCAAACACCCTGCATCTTTCAACTGAGAGCATTTAGGCATTCATAGATTGTGGAGCTGCATCCAAGCAGGCTAGGTTACTCTCAGGTTTTTTTATTTGCCATTTCCTGAACAAAACTGGATGTCATTACACATAGTCTGTATGTATCACTACATTTAGCAAAGCTTTCTTTTCCTTTCTCCGTCCTCATCCTACAGAGTGGACACATTTTGACATTGAGGAGTTTTGTATAAATTATACTAGGCAACCAAAATAAGTACTTTATTCAGACTCCTAAATCCTTAATTAAATGTTATATAATTTAACTTTCATTTGTCTTTGTTGGTTTCCTTTTTCAGTTAGCTATCCAACAACTTGGTTTCTTCCACTTTGAAAACTTCCCTTTAGCAATGATTTAGTTATGAGTTGTAGATAACTTTAGCATTCCCCAGAGTTAGACAGAAGTTTTCTAATTAACCTACAGAACAAATATGTGGCATTTTTTGGAGAAATGTGCCTTTTCTCCAAAAGCTTTGCTATTTTCCTTGGATTCACTGATGCTTTGCACCCTGATGGAGAGCAATGTCCTAGTTCAGTCCTTAGCAGAGAAACCAGACTGCTGCCAAATTCCCTCAGACATGTTTAAAGTCAGTTTTGTTCAGATTAATTAACAAGTAGAGAGCACCAGCTCCATTTAGGTTTAGGCAGCACTTCTCTCAACCAGAGAGCACAGAGCCTGTCTAGATGTCAAGTGCATATCATGAATCCTAACAGATTAATATGCTGTTTTATCCAGAGAGAAGATATGGCTGGGTTTTGCTGTGATGTATTTGTTTCAGGGAATTACTTGCTCAGAAGAATTCAAAAAAATGAGGAGAGCTGTGGATCCAGAAGCATTGATGAATATTGTAAGTTTCTTGGTGGATTTACCTGGGGACAGAAGGAATGCATGACTCATGGCAGAGGGATTTCTAGGTATTGGAAATAACAAGGTAGATAAGCTGCCTTCATTTAACCCATTCTCAGACTACTGTTTTCTATTCCCTTCTGTCTGTACAGGTAACATCAGTTCTTATATTTGACAGCAATCAAGACCAACCCCTTTCGTTAGTACATCTGCAGAGTTAATTTTCTTTTTAGTGTCACTTACTAGGTTTGGCACTATCCCTGTATCTGGAAGAATGAGTATCTGGAATGCCACCTTTTCATCAGCTCCAAATAACAATGACTTATGTTTCCTCCTTTGAACTACCAGCCTAGATTGGGAATGGCCAGCTTTTCAGAAGAACATATCTCATGAAGCAAGCTTGTTTGGATCTTTAGTCACTTGCTAAAATCTTTTTCTTTTTTTTTTTTTTTTCTGTCCCGTGTGAAAAGATTACATTGAATAATTCTCTGAATAAAATTACAAAATAACATTATTTTTTTTGTAAAACAAATAAATAAATAGAATAATAAGTAGATAAATGATTATTTCAGAGCTGATAATCATCTGTGCTAATGATATCTAGCGTGACTATGCAAGGGGCTGGCCCTGTCTTTTCTGTAATGTAGTCATTTGTACAGTGGTACTCATTGCACATACGCCATCCATGAAAGGACAGTTGTGAAGCTCACAGGATTTCTCTGAGGGTCGTATAGGTGAACTGGGTTCACTTCGTATTGCAGCAGATCAGGAGCATGCACCCAGGCAGCCCCTCATCTCAGCTATGGGAAGTGTAAGCTCCTGCTATCAGGTTAAACTAGTTCTCATATCACTGTAATGCAAGAGATTGTGATCATATGGCATGTGTAACACAGTTTTTAGAAAAAGATTTTAACTGAATAGTTAGTTAATAGATCCTGGAGATCAGACAAAGAACGAAGGAAATTTGTGGTAGTTTCAGGTTATATTCCAATCTGATATTGCTTTATTCAGATGCTTAAAAACATAGACTAAATCCCCAGATGTAGCTGCTTTCTAATATTTCTTCCTTATGAATATCTCATGAAGGTAATGTATGATATGGACTTCTGCAATCAAATGCATTTATTCTTTCTCTTGTAGAATGAGATCATTACGTACAAAGGGTACCCCAGTGAGGAGCACAAAGTGATGACTGAAGATGGCTATATCATTACCATTAACAGAATTCCCGATGGTATACAGAATCAGAGAAACCCAGGTACAGTTCTTTCATATGAGACAAAAACAGCCTAGATAGTGCACGTTCTGAAAAGAGGTACCTTCCAGTTGTAAAATGTTCACCAGAGCTTGTATACACAAGTGAAATTTAAGTAATGAATTCTGGCTGCCCTGAACAGCTTGCAAGATAAACAGGATTTATGTCAAGCACCCTTGTTTACAATAAAACACTGCTACAATATAAATTAAGTATAATAATATCTTCATAATATGAGTTGGTGAGCAAAAGTAGAAAGAAAGAAAGGAAGAAAGAAAGAAAGGAAGAAAGAAAGAAAGAAAGAAAGAAAGAAAGAAAGAAAGAAAGAAAGAAAGAAAGAAAGAAAGAAAGAAAGAAAGAAAGAAAGAAAGAAAGAAAGAAAGAAAGAAAGAAAGAAAGAAGAGGGAAGGAAGGAAGGAAGGAAGGAAGGAAGGAAGGAAGGAAGGAAGGAAGGAAGGAAGGAAGGAAGGAAGGAAGGAAGGAAGGAAGGAAGGAAGGAAGGAAGGAAGGAAGGAAGAAAAAGAACAGAAATTAAAGTAGTGTAAAGGCTGCAACCTCCCAGTCATGCTGTTTTGGAAGAGCAGTTCTAGCCTCTGACTTTACTTTTGCTTACACCTGTTTAATTTCAGTCTGATTCATATTTTGGGTACAGGAAACCACTGGAAAGGATCCCACACCTTCCTTTATTATATCACTGTTGAGAATCTTAAGTTGATGAGGCCGAGCTATACAAACAATGACCAGAGGCTGCCAAGCCAGAGTTCGCTGATACTGGGTTTATCTTCCTACAGATCGTTACAAAACTTTACAAGTTCTCTCTTTACAGAAATGCATGCTTTGTTCCTATGATCAGATGTCTCCCTTTAAGTCAGTGCAGGCCCAAATCCCAGTACTGAATATGGGATTGTAATGTCCCTGAACTACCAGAAAATCAAGAAATTTTATAAAGGTTGTTTTGTTTCTGATTTGGTTTTCAGTTATGAAACCTGCTGTATTTCTCCAACACGGGCTATTGGGAGATGCCAGTAACTGGATCTCAAACCTGCCCAACAACAGCTTGGCATTCATGCTAGCTGATGCTGGCTTTGATGTTTGGATGGGAAATAGCAGAGGGAATCGCTGGTCCAGAGAACATCAAAATTACTCCACTGATCAAGATGAGTTCTGGGCTTTCAGGTAGATCAAATGATTGAGATTGAAGATTTTTTTTTCAAGCTTTTATTTGAATGAACATTTAAAAATAGTCTTTAATGGCAAATTGTGTAAAATGTGTGATTCTACGGAAACATCTCTGATAATATAACATCATCTGTTCCTTGTGTGTAGACTTTTACAGCTCAACCTGATGCTTCTTGTAGTCAGAGTCCTCCTACTGATGTGAAGGGAGAAAATAGCCCAGAAAAGCTTGAATAGCGTCTCCTATACCCAGTGCCCAAAAGGCATAGATTCTAATACAGCTGAATGATTCACACAACAGTTCATGCTGTTCATTTGCTAACAAGTCTGTAATAAAATGTAAATTCAAATGGTATTTTAATTTATACACACCTCTCTTTTAATCTACCTGTAGTTTTGATGAGATGGCAAAATTTGATCTTCCAGCAGTGATAAATTTTATTGTGAAGAAAACTGGCCAGGAAAAGTTGTACTATATTGGCTATTCACAAGGCACCACCATCGGTAAGTTACACAGAATGGAGTGATGCTTCAGGAAAACACAGGAATAAAACCTGATTTGAGACAATGAGATGCTGAATGTACCAGGGCTTTCCAACAGCTCCTTGCTGGTATATATATATTTAAAAAAAAAAAAAAAAGATAAGCTGTTTTCAGCATGTAGGCAGGCTTAATTTATTATAGAGATGATTAAACCTGAAGGGCCAAATGCACTGCAGCTTGAAATCCATCAACTTAGAGTTATACCAGAAATTATTCTGGGCCCTGCAGATTTTTTTTTTCAAGATGTAAGGGTGTGCCCAACAGCAGCTGGTCAGCTAACAAAAATAAACAAAATAGGAAGATGACAGCACAGAAAGAGAAGTTGGGCAGTTTGTGGCACAACAGAAAAAAAAGAAAAAAGATTGATATGAAGGAAAACATATGCAACTCCAGAGTATTGTATGAAGTGCATGTATGTACATCAAAGTGTGCATTTAAATGGGTTTAGAAAAAAAACGTGAAGGCAAAATATAGAAATTAAAATCTCTGAAGTGAGAAATAAGACTACAAGCTGATAACACAAGGAGAAGAAGTATTTTGCACCAAGCTAGGCTGAACCAGTCTCTGAGCAGATAACAATGTTTCTTTGTTGGTATGAAATTGCAGATCAGCTTACATAAATGCTAAAAACAGTCTAATGTACAAATAATGGTTTTCTTATCACTTTATTTTTATTTCCTCAGCTTTTATTGCTTTTTCAACAATGCCAGAACTGGCACAGAAAATCAAAGTTTATTTTGCATTGGCACCTGTCACTACTATTAAGTATGCCAGAAGTGCAGCAGTAAAGCTCCTCTACCTTCCTGAAAAAATGCTCAGGGTATGTATTAGTGTGTCTTCAAGTGCTGAACCATGCAATTGTTCACTCAGCTCTTAAGGTATATATACAGAAAGTATGGGGCTTTATGAAGCATATTCATTTGCAGCTAGGTAGGTTTAACTTCTGACTGCAGTTCCTATGGGACAATCATAAACCGTTTCTATAGGTGCGGTTTATCCCAGCTGCAGCTGGCAGCTAAATAACAAACAGACTTTTGCTTACTCCCCCCACACAGTGGGATGGGGGAAAGAATCAGGAGAAAAAAAAAAAAAAAAAGTAAAACTCACAGGTCAAGATAACGATGATTTAATAGGACACAAAAGGAAGGGAAAATAATAATTATTATGATGATGATAAAGGAATATACAAAGCAAGTGATGCACAATGTATTGCTCTCCACCCACCGATCAACGCCCAGCTAGACCCCAAGCAGCAGCTCCCCCAGGCAACCACCCCAGTTTACTTGTTCAGCAGGACACCACATGATAAGGGAAATCCCTCTGGGCAGTCTGGCCCAGCTGTCCTGGTTCTGTCCCCTCCCAGCTCATGTTGCACCCCCAGCCTCCTCTCTGTCAGGGCAGTACCAGAAGCTGAAAAGTCCTTGGCTCCGTGTGAGCACTGCTCTGCTACAGCTAAGACATTGGTGTGCTATCACCACTATTTTCATTAAAAATCCAAAACAGAGCATCATACAAGCCTCTATGTTACATTGGTTGTAACTATCCTACAGGGCAGGGGAGATGGTGTGTGGTGTTGGGTTGTTGCATGCTGAAGCCAG
This sequence comes from Aythya marila, assembly GCF_965140915.1. Classification (NCBI taxonomy): domain Eukaryota; kingdom Metazoa; phylum Chordata; class Aves; order Anseriformes; family Anatidae; genus Aythya; species Aythya marila. The sequence goes on along the minus strand of NC_139048.1, from coordinate 17,891,448 downwards.
TTCTGGTTCCACCACCCTGCGCTTTGCTCAGTTCCATCAAAATTCATTCATTGTTAATCTGGGTGATTATTGCTGTAACACAATAGATATGGCATATAACAACCATAGAAGTAGTGCAACACAGGGGCAGGTGACCCAGAGAGGCACAAAGATGCAGATCTTTGAGGTTTCCAAAATTCTTCTAGACAAAGCCACAGCCAGTTTGGTCTAGTTCTGCTGGGAGGAGGTGGTTGGATGAGACTCACAAAAGTTCTTCCAAATGTTTTTTTGGTGGCTCATAAGCCAGATTTGAATCTCCTCTAAACTTTAGCTTCTTAAAGGTATGAGAGTGAGTGTAACATGCACAGACAGTATCTGTCCTTTTTCTGGAAAGGACACAAAGCTGAATCCCAGAACAACATTGTACCTGCCCTCAAAATATACATTTACTCACCCCATCAGTTGCCGTTAATTACAGCAATAAAAAAAAAATTCCTGGTCTCCAATCCAGCAAACACTGAAATCGGAAATGAATGTACTCACTTGTTCACAGTGCTAGGAAAAAGAGTGTTAAATCAATGTGGTTGATCATATATGCAAAGTTACTTTTACATGTAAATATCTGAAAGCTTAGAGCTAAAATATGAATTGGAGTTAACATTTAACATATACACTCATTAAAATGATGTAACACAAATTGGGCAATGCCTGAGCAAGCTGATGCAATAGAAAACACCTGGGTTGTTTCTCATTTGTGGGAATGTCATCTGACAAATGAAGAAAAGGTAAGTGAGAACAACAGCATGTGCTGGGGAAGAGGAACAGAGCAAAAACATATTTTAAAAGTAATGTTGTACAATGTACATTCTTAAATGAATGCTACTTTTGTCTTTCACAGGGTTTGCTTGGCAAAAGAGAATTCTTTCCCCAAGCTGAATGTCTAAGAAGGCTGATAGTTCCTGTCTGCAGCCACCGTCCTTTTGCTAGGCTTTGTAGAAATATCTTCTTCAGTCTTGGTGGCTATAACATGAAAAACATTGACATGGTATGTACAACTCTTACCATCTCTATTAAGAATTCGATAACTTCCCTAAACCTACCTTCAATCCTATAGTATGAATCCTCTATTCTGTTAGTCCACATAACACTGCAGGGAACAGCCCCCCCAGTACCAGCCAGCAATATCTGCTGGTTGCCCCATTGCTGTCAGGGCATCACTGCCTTGCTCCTCAGAAGAGCTCTTGGCATCATCCCTTCAACGCAGAGCTGCTCCACCACAACCCTGAAGGCTGCCCTCTGCCAGACCTCACCTAGGGCTCTGTCTCCTGTTCATACTGTGACTGCTGGTCTCATCAGAGATCCTCAGCTTGCTGTCACTCCATGCTATGTCCAGCTGGAGGCCAGGCCACCTGGACTTCAAAGTTTTGCTCCATTGTTTTCAAACATATGCCTCAGAGTGTCCTCAGAAGGAGGACCACACAGTGACTTGTTAAGAAACCCCTGCAGAACAAGTGTGGGTTTGTTTCAAAAACACACACACATTCCTCAGACAGTTGCAGTTCCTTTTGTTCTTCTGTCTGACAGCGGTGCTGCTTCACATAGGACCTGCTGCAGACTCCTGAATAAATCACAGGTTTGCGATCTAGGCTGCTGACTTTCCATTCTCCCCTCTCTATCTGTTAGATTCTTTCAGATACTCACCTGTCCTGGAAAACGATCTGTGTGGGGGCTGTTGTTTCACTGCTGCTCCAAACCTGATTCACCTGGAGGAGCTCTCAGGGGAGTCTCTGATCACACCGCTTTGATTTCTCTCAGTTTTATGGATACATGACACTGCTGTGGCTTCTTCTGATGCACATATGGGTAAAAGGGAGGAAAAGAACACTCACTGATTATTTTCTTTCAGAACCGGATCAATGTGTACATCGCACAAACCCCTGCTGGAACATCTGTGCAAAATATAGTCCACTGGAGCCAGGTACTAGTGAGCTTCTGGAACACAAACTAGGTACTCACCTCTGGCTGTACCATAAGGAGTGGGGCTAGCTGATAATGTTGCTGTGAAGCCATTGCTAACTGCTTGGAAATACAGCACTGTGTGCTTTACATAGATAGAAATGACCTATGTGATACAGGTACATCTGAAGCCAACAATGAGACACTGCATTTGTGTAAATACATGTATGCTGGAAGTTGTGCATGCAGATACATATAGTGTTCTTTTTATGGTGTATCCAGAGCCCTATATAAATGTCTAAACTCCAGTGTAGAACTTGCCTAAAGAAATGACCATTACTTTTCCAATGAGGGTCAAGAAATGAGCAAAGATGTATGACACTTTGTAGAATATAAAATTTGACTAATAAGGCCCTTGTATTTTCATCTCTTGCAAAAGCAAAGTGCTCAGTTTGTGGGCAGCAATAGAACTGTAAATAATAAACCCTTCATTCAGTGGACTTGCTGTAACACTTACTTACAGAACACTGTGCTCTATCACAGGACTTCCTCAGCAGCACTGCTGTTGGAAGCTACCTTTGTCTCTCTTTGGGCTTGTCACACAAGCTGCTGTAGGAAAGACAGGTTTCCTGGCAGCACTGTGGGCTCAGCAGCACAGCTGGAAGCATTTGCAAGCAGCGTGAGCTTGCAGGAGGGCTCGTGCACTTTTCAACATAGCAAACATGTGGACATGTTTGAGTTACAGCTGCACAGGCATTCACTCAAAATCAAACAATACTTTTGGCTGTGAATTTACATGAGATATTAGATTTGATTACGTTGCTTTCATAACCACGGCCTAAACTGTAAAGTAAAAGGGTTACAAAGGCTTAGCGGGGGAGGTCTGCAAATTTACTCGGGTTTAATTCGGCACCTAGCCACAGGCTGGCAGGCACAGGCATGCAGGAGAAATGCTCCTAAGCTTTTGCTGTAATTGCTGTTATTACTGTTACAGGAGTTAACAGACACCTTGCCCTCAGTATTAAGATCCCATTGATGGGGTCTCTCACAACACATGCTGTAGGGAAAGCCAAGGAGATGGAAGGAAGATCTAGAAATGGTGACTTCTGTATTTAGACAAGAGAAGGAAAGGAAAACATACGAAGGAGCCACTAACAGAGCTGAGTGATGGCAACATGACTGTCAGAAGGCAACACAGCAGCAGCATTTAGGGAAAATAGCTGGAGGCAATTGCTACTTGCAGGCTTACAAACTAGAACATATCATCCATGAAAGTGACCCTAGGTCTTTCTACAGGAGCAGTGAGTCTTTTGATGCTTACAAAAGCATTTGACTCCTTTTCACTGCTTGAAACTTTTAACTAACTTACCACTGTCTCTTTCTAACCTTTTAAAAGAGAAAAGCTTCAGGTGAGGTTTTGGATTGGAGTCAGACACTTAGCAGGGAAAGATCCCATCACCTTCCTGAATGATGGATTTGTAATTACCCTTCTCTGGTTCATCCTACTAGGAAGCCCATTCGGGGAAGTTCCAAGCTTATGACTGGGGCAGTTCAAAGAAGAACATCGAGAAATACCAGCAGGTACCTTTTGGTGAAACAACATTGTCACCCTTGAACAACACAGAAGCACAGAGGAAGAGAACAATAATGTAGTAGGAGACACATTTTCTGAATACATGTAGATGGAATTAGCCACCACCATCTGTATTATGACTTTCCAGTTTGGAAGTTAACAGAGAAAAAAATGCAAGCTTTAGTGGTAATAATATTAAAAAAAAAAAAAAAAAAAAAAGAGAGAGAGAGAGAGGAAGACCAAGCTTTGTCAATGAAACAGTCAATAATAATAATAACAGGAAAGAAGGGCAGGAAATATGTAAAATTAATTTTGAAGAGTATACCTAGTGGATCAGGCCAAAGAGGAATCTTGCCTACTAGGGTGACTGACACAGTTGCCAATATATAAATACTCAGGGAAACAATACTATGAAAAGTGCAACTGGAGAGCACTAATGTGTCTAATAGCTGCTCCTATATTCTGGAAGCCAGAGACAAAAGGACTTTGTCCTTAAGCAGACCCTGAGGATCCTCTCCTCCACCCAAGACTCCAATCCCATCCTTGACCCTCCTGCTCTTTAGGTCTCCACAACAGCCTTTCATTAGCAGTTACTTGTTTTAATGATGGCTTTCATGAAAGGCAACTTCCTTTGGTTTGTCTTGAATTTGCTTACCCCTGGAAAGTCACTGGATGCCTTCTAGGTTTTGTGTTATGAGAAATAATGGGGTAATTACTTCCTGTGCTCTTTCTTCATACTGTTCATGATTGTATAAGCCTGCCTCTTGTCCCTGTGCTGTCCCCTGTTTTCCAAACTGAGGAATCCTCAGCTACTTCCTCTCTCCTCCTACAGAAGTCACTTCATGCTCCTTTTCATACTCGTCACACGTTCTTTTCTAACCAGACCGCGTATGTCTTCTGGAGCTGACTGGTACTCCAAAACAAGTACGCAAGCTGAGGACCAAGATGGGGGATTATCCAGATGCATCCTGACATCCTCTGTCTTTGTTCTTGGCTTCTGCCCTATGAATTCCTAGCTGAGAGAGCAACGATCCAACAGTAACTCTTTGTCAGTTCAGGAGGTGCTTTTCCTTTGGCCGTACTATCAGTTGCATCACCCCTGTGAACATAGACAGAAAAGGCAAGTGAGGGCATTTCCCTCCAGTTTGTTTTAGGCACCTCTGCTTTGAACAGTGACCTAAAACAACACAAAACAAAAAACACCAGATACATGTTTAAAGTTTGCTCTGCTTTACTGGACATTCTTTCCAGCCCTACTTCATGTTTTCCAGGCTACTCCTCCTCTCTACAATGTAGAAGAAATGACTGTACCAACTGCAGTATGGACTGGGGGACGAGACTTGCTTGCAGATCCTAAGGATGCTGACATTTTACTGTCTCATATTAAGAGGCTTATCTACCACAAGAAGATTCCGGAATGGGCACACCTGGATTTCATCTGGGGATTGGATGCACCTTTGCGTATGTATAATGAAATTATTGATCTGATGCAGAAGTATCCTTAACTCACAAGCAGTAGCCATACCTGGCTCATTCCCTTTCCCTCTGCCATAGCTGGCTCATTCCCTCATTCCTCAGCCTTTGCTGGGTACAAAGGAATCATATAGCATCATACAGCTTCTGCTGGAGTCATAGAGAGGGTTTCTCCTGGCTGATGCTATTTCCACACTACGTGTCACTACAGTGCCTTTTGGATCCTGATGGTGCACTTCATACTTTGTGGCAACCTTGAGATCAGTAATCACTTTGTAGTTGATAAAGCCTAGATTCTGCAACACATTGTACTTTGCTAACAGGAACCAGGGTTTTCTTGCAGCCTGATGTCTTCTTTAGACCCTAACAGTAATGAAAGCACTGACTTTCTCTGTATATGGTCAATGATGTCAAAGTTTTCCACTGATCATATCATTTCTCAGTTTAGTGGACTGGAAGTTCCTGAAAAGCTAGTGTAAACTGAGACTAACTCTAGCAGCCATGGCATTTATGCTTTATTATTTGATAAGATGATCACCAGAAAATAAGAATTGAGTTCACACAAAATACTCACTACTGAAAAAAAAAAAAAAAAAAAAAAAAGTAAAAAAAAAAAAAAAGTTGGTTTGTCTTCATTTGAAAGAGCTTCACACTTTTTTCAAAAGGAATAACAAGGCACAAAAGGAGGGAAGACAGCAGAAAACAGCAGTTTTCTGTCAGAAAGAAGAAAGCCAGTCTTGTGGTTCAAAAATGCACCTGTAAGATGGGAAACTTGTGTTCAAGGTACCTCCCAAGACAAAGAATTCTTGTCAGACTTGATCTCTGCTGACAACACTTTCAGGATCTGTGTACCTGAACTCTCCAGGGTGGGAGGCAGGAACTCACTTCATCTTGGCAACAACAGCACTCCAGTTCCAACAGGAACTTCACATCTCCTGCTAATTTGCATGGAAGCTACTAACTACTACAGGGTAGAGCTGCTTGAACCTTTATCACAGCTCTGAGAAGCCTCTCTGGGGAGTAAACATTCAAATAAAGGGCACCCAATCATCTCTAGAAAAAAATCACTATCTTCAACCCATGGGTACAATTTGCCCATCAGCGGAAAGGATAGCTTTAAAACAGTGCTGAAGAAATGTCATCCTATTCCATTTCCTGGGGGAAGTCTGCCTCTACAAACCTCATTGCAGTGACATAGTTACTGCACAGAGGCACTCACCTGAAGGGTAGCCTCCATGCTATTAGCTTACAGCATTATGGCTCACCATGCCTCCACAAGGAAATGCCATTAGCTTCACCACGAAAAGAAACACAGTGCATTTTAGGGGGCCTCTTTTCAGAGTGAGACCCTCATTCTCCACTTGAATCAAGTGTCAATGTGGGTGAAGCCTGGGATGATAACCAGGGCAGGTACAGCTGTGACACTTAAGACAGTTCGCAGGTGACACAATATTACTCTATGAAATGGTTCATTAGCCAAACAAATTAACCACGGCCAATGCCACTTCTATCCCTTTCTGAGCCCACTGCTGAAGCCCATCCCATTTCCTTGGGATCAAGGGCTCCGCAAATGTAAATAAAGCTTGACCCAAAGAAAACAGCTTCCCTCCAGGCAGGGACATCCCTTCCACCCAATATAAATTCCTGGGGACAAAGCATTCCAGAGAGTAAGCCCATCAACTAACTTACTGATTGTGAGGGAAATGCATGAGGACTTGAGGCCTATTTATGAGTTTCTAGTACTTAGGATTGGAAGTGCAATAGCAGTATGTTTGAAAGCAGTCAGAACATCCTTCAGATTCACCTGGGAAAGAGATCAGAGTTCTACCCCTATTTTGCTACTTGGGAGACCACATAAGAGTCAGGGTGTTAAATTTTCTGGCGTGGAAAACCAATAAAAGCAGGCTGGACAAGGAGCATTGAAAACATCATGGGGACTGTTGATCCCACCTTGGGACATGAGGACAGACATGTTTCATCATGTCTCAGAGCCCTTCTGAGTGATGAATTTATGCTCTGCTGAAAGTTTTTGTCATGCAGAGACATCAAAGCTGCTGAGCTGCAGTGCTTTTCACTGAGAAATCACCCTTTCCATCGTCCTACAGAATGCTCTTGTTGTGGTTTAGCGCCAGCAGGCAGCTCAGCACCACCCAGCCGCTCGCTCGCTCACCCCAGGTGGGATGGGGGAGGGAATCAGAGAAGTCAAAGTGTGAGAGAGAATTCCTGGGTTGAGATAAGGACAGTTCCTAGGTAAAGCAAAAGCTGCACACACAAGCAAAGCAAAACCGGGAATCCATTCACTATTTCCTACTGGCAGGCCAATGTTCAGCGCCTTCCAGGAGAGCAGGGCTCCTGAGGCCTGATGGTGAGACTGGGGAGACAAACACCATCGCTCCAAACATCCCCCCCTTCATCCATGCTTTTGTTGCTGATAATGGTGTCCTATGGCATGGGACATCCCTCTGGGTGGTCTGGGCCAGCTGTCCTGGCTGTGTCCCCTCCCAGTTCACAGTGCACCCCCAGCCTCCTCACCGGCAGGGCAGCACCAGAGGCTGAAAAGTCCTTGACTCTGTGTAAGCACTGCTCCGCTACAACTAAAACACTGGTGTGCTATCACCACCATTTTCATTAAAAATCCAAAACACAGCACCATACAAGCCTCTATGAAAAAAACTAACCCTATCACAGCCCAAAGTGTGACAGTTCTGTGCTTTGCATGTAGAGCACAACCACAGTACTGTGGCTACTCTGACACCCTGTTCTTACATCACTCCTCTCCTTTCTCCACCACCCAGTGGCAGCATGTTATTTGCAGACATGTTCCTGAGAACACATACCTTTCACCCGGTCTTCTTCTAAATGCTCATCAGTCCATGACAAAATACAAGTTCTTCCAAAGACATTTATGACTTAATTAGCTGAAAGGACTGGTGTTCAGGTAGGAGAAATCTACTTTGCAGCCTTGCTGCCTGGGGACACAGAACGTGTCCTTCTGGCCACGGCCACCAGGCCAATTTCAGTGAGCGCTGAGCCCCTGGGCTGTCTGCAATTAACTCAGCGGTTAGGCAGAGGTCTCTAAGGACACTATGTTTTCAGAGTTCATGGAAATGGCTTAGGAGAAACTAGAACCCTTATTTGTTCCCCCCCTTCCTCCGTGTAAGAAAGGTTATATGAAGTGTTCAAGCCTTCTTTGGCACCAGAGGATCCCTGCAGGAGCCATGTCAACTCTGAGAGACTGATCTAGAGTACGATGGGTATCAGGAGCAGTGGTGCTCACTGAAAAATATATTTGGGAATGTGTGCGCAGTGCTAAATTTAAAATTAACATAGATAAATGCAAAGTAGCAGCAGAAAGAGAGTTCTTGAGAGAGTATGTCGAGGGTAGCTGGACATTTCCTCCTCTTCATCCTAAAACATTACATTCAGAGCAGCCACCGAGACAGGCAACAGTACAGGTCGAGGTCTGCCACAGCCTCAGGGAACTGGGACGCCCAGGTCTGTGTTAAGTATCGTAACCACTGGTATGTAAGCAATTCTTAACCTCTCCTGCTCCATGGTTTTGTGAATTTAACTGGAAGATCTTTTTCATCACAAAGATTTCCTCACTTCTGAAGTACTGCCAAATCAGCACTTAAACATGCTCTTCAATACATGCTGCCAACTCATGACACTCATTGCTGCTACCCTGAAGTGCTCATTGTGTTTTGACTTCCTTTTATTGGCATAGGTTTCTGCCAGTGAATCAGTCTGCTGGTGGAGACAGACAAGGAACTGCAGCAGAGGACACAAGTCAAAGCAGAGGTAAGTTTCTTGTACATACATGATCATGGTCTCTCTCTGCTGCCTGTCTCCATAAAGTTTTGCAGTCTTGGTTTTGTGTCGTTGCTTGTAAGAATAGACAGCTTATTTCTTCTCTGTTCTGTAAGCCTACTGCTACGCACAGAAGTGCATGTCTGCTCAAGTCAGAAAACAAAGTTCAACCTGCAAAAAAAAAAAAAAAAAAGAAAAAAAAAAAAAAGAAAAAGAAGAAAGTGCAACTATTTCATTTTTCTCTACTTGTTTTATTCAGTCTGAGAGCAAGGGGATGAAGGTCTGCAGCTGTGTGTGTAAATTGGATGTTCTGTTCTTGCAGTCCCATGCACATGTATGTTTTATTAGTAAGCCAGCAGACTCTCATATGCATTCAGTCATAGCTGCTTCTGTGGTTGGTGTGTGTATGCCTTACAGCCAATATGAAGTAAGTTTTATACTGCTTAAAGCATAAAGCTAGATGGATAAATTTCTCAAGTCTTATAACTTAGTTTCAGCAAATCTTAAAAGTCCCTAAAGATCTTTCAAGGGCATTTCTCTCTCTGACCTTTTTTCCTTCTATGTATGTTTTTTATGAGTTTACCAAGTCCAATATTTCCTTATGACTTCATTTCTCTCAATAAAAAATGGCTGTTGAAAGCTCCTAACTGTAAGCCTTTGCTCCTGAAGCTTAAGGGAGCACTGGCCTGCCAAGATTGATGTTACTTAGCCTGCTGTATCTGATTTAAAAGGTGAATACCTGGAAGTCTGTGAGTTATGCCAGCTGAGCTACATGATAATAGAGTGCATCGAGAAAAGTTTGCCCTAAAAAAAACGAAGTAATTTTGCCTCTACATTGCCTCAGCTAGTCTTGCTAGTGATTTGAAAGCAAGCTGAGACATTAGCAAAATGCTTTATTCCCTCTTGCACAGAAAGGGAGATATGTTTTATTCCCATTAGAACAGAGCAAAATGGCAAAAACCAGAAAAGAGTGTTGTGCTGACTCAGTGTGTAGCTGGGAGGCTTCCTGTTTGGACAACAAAAATTAAGAAGTATTTCACATATAAAGGGAATTGAATGGTGTTTGTTTTGATGTGAAGTTTAAAGCTTTGGGTGTTTCCAAACTCTGCTTCATTCCAGTTGTTTGATGACTCAGGAGGTTTGGCTTCTTTCAATTTGTTCAGTCAAATTTGAAGGTTAAATTGAAGAATAGAAAAAAGTCAGAATTCCTTCTCCTATATGGATATTCAGAGAGTGCTTGGGTACCTCTCCGTCACCCCCACAGATCCTGATCACCTTCCTCATTACTTGCCAGGGAGTACTCTCTTATCTTACCTTGATCAACAGCTCCATTTCCCAGTTGAAATAAACATCACAGTGGCACGTCTTGCCATAGCAGATGTCTTACACTAGAAGCAGACTCCAGAAATGTGACTGCATGAGGACCTCTGTCCTCCATTAAAAATTGGATTCTCTGTGTTCAGTGGACCTACCAACGTGTGGTTTCAGAAGGACTTGTTTCCCAAGACTGCTTAACTTCCTAACGCAACCTATAATTCGTATGGGTCTCCTATGAAATTCCCTCACAAACCCTCCTGACCAGCCACACATGCCATGGCTACTTTGGAGCCATATGAATGCTGATTAGCTGGCTAGTTTACCCATGCTGACTGCTCAGCTGGTTGTAGAACATGCCTCAGCTGCCTTCCCCCAGCTGGGCACGAACCCCACTGAACAGTCATTCCCAGCAAACAGTACTCAAGGGTCCCTGATAGCCCCACTACTTTGCAGGCTTGTATCTCAGTGTTAAACTTGACAGAAACTGACATCAGAAGTTAATAGCAGGATGGACAGAAAGGTGAGCTAGGATAAACACCCCTCAGTCACAGAAGCATGCCCTGTTCTGAGGAAACCCGGCCTACACAAGCAGCAATGTCCCCAGTCATTACTGGTGAGGCAGTCCTACAAGAAGCCCTGACGAGCTGAAACATTACGTTGCATTACTCATCCAGGGAATCTGTTGTTGAACTTTAGGTAGCCTTCCTGACCTTTAAGATTATTATCTACAAGCAGAATGGTTGCTACTTTTCTCTTCCCAGCCCTCATTCTCTCTTCACACAGGCAGGTTCAGCATACAATAATAATTAAGTGTATAAGGGCATTTCCAGAAAGTGTAAGCCCAATTGTGAGCTTCATGGATGAATCATTTTTGTACAGTTCTTCGCATTAGAAAGAAAAATCCTATCCCACCTCCTTGCAGCTCTCTTGTAAGTAAGGATCACTGTGCGTAATAGCACTTTTCTTGCCATTCTCTTGCAGTTTTAGCTCATACTTGCACACTCAGTAGCTTCCTATGGCATATAACATGCTCTTCCCTTTCCTAGGGAACTTGAAAAACAAAATTTGCATGACGACAAAAAGGTCAGGGAGGCTCACAGATTGCAGTGTTCCTATACTCATTGACTCAGTTGTGGGGAAAAATGACTAAGGCCTGGAATCTTATCTGTGGTAGGAGGTATCAGTGTAATCTGGCACTAGATAGACTGCACTCTCTAATTCCTATTCAGAAAAGTTCCCATGTGATCATCAGTGGGCCCAGGAAAGAGCAAGGTGTCACCTCCCTGTGACCAAGACAAGATCTGTAATGACAGCTCTCTCAAAGAGAGAAAGGATACAGGGCCATGGCAACATGCAGGCAGTCTCCATTGTTTACTGCTCTAAAAATGAATCATTCCACAGTTTCTCAGTGGTGATAAGCATCAGTTTCAAGACAGATACTTTGGGCTCAGAAGTAGCGGAAGCACAAATGCAGTTATCTGGGGATAGCAGAGGAGGCTTTTGGATGAAGAGGGCAGCAAAGGGCTGATGAAGATGCTCATGAGGATGCTGAATGAAGACCTGGATGAGCCAGTGTCAGCCTGAAAGGAAAGGTTGGCTGGGAACTGACTCATGGTGCTTTTTGGTGGCCACACATAGTCATCTTTTTAGCACCATCATCTCAGAGGAACTAATTTCCAGAAGAACTGTAACATGGTCTGGGGCAGATCACCCATGGTGAAAGCACAAGCTGGCACTGGTCTGGTGCAAATTTGTTCCGCTAATCCCATTACACATCCTCTTTGAGCCTCTGAATCACTCCTGGCCCCTGCATAACTCTTCACCATCTTCCCTGGCTGATCTCTCACCCTAGCACACTGCTGACCAGCACCAGGAATGGCACTGCTTCTGAAGGAGGAGGGGGAAGGTGGAAAGAGGGCCCTCACCAAACCTCCACCACCTCATTCCTGAAGAAAAAGGATTTCTCCTCTCACTCTCCTGCTGGCAGAGAGGTGGAGGCACATATAGGTAGCCAGTCTGGGTGATCGTCATCCCAGGTGACTGTGCTTCCATATCAAGTTTCTGCTTGACTCAATGGAGGAGCTGGCCATGCTTACCAACCACAATTCACTTGTCCTCTACAAAATGCTCAGGCATATTCTCAGAAGGTGTCCCCAGGTGTTTCCCTCTACCATTCTGCAACTGTGGTCTGTAGACAGTCCCTCCTCACAAAGGTATGTGTTTCTGTCAGCCCCTTGGGGAACACCCGAGGCAACCTCCAAGAGACTCCCCACCTGGGTCTCCCTGTGGAATTCCCCAGCTCTCCCTTCCTACAGCAAACGCACATGCCTCTGCTCTTTCACACAGCCCCGAGATGTGGTGCCTCCTCGTGCTGCTCTGCTCCCAGGGAGCTGCCTTTTCAGCAGGGTTCGCAGCACCCTTCACTCTTGGCTCAGAGGGAAGACAGCACATGAAGCACCGCAACCCTGAAGACTTTATGAATGTTGTAAGTTGTGGCACTTTCTCTGCCTTTCTTTTAAAGTTTCTCTCACAATACCACCACCATGGTACCAACTCTAACAAGCAACTCCCCTGAACCTGCTGAAGGGCCCTGGAGGTCTGGGCTGCTGAATTTTTACCCCAGAAGCAGGACTCAGCTTTAGACTGTGTCCAGAGCACACACAGCATCGTTTATCTGAACATGATGAACACGAGGCTGGGCTATACTTATAACTGTGACTTTCTTATAAAGTCATCTTTCTTAACAATCTCTGGTAACAACCTGTTTGCTCAGGATGGTGGCAGGAGAAGCTTAACCCCTTCTTCGAGCAGTAGATTCTCACAACACAAAGTAATCCAGGACCCCTTGCTCTGGCTCACAGAACTGGCAAAATTAGGTGTAGGTGGTCTCATCAGGTTCCTTGTGACAAGAGCTCCACACTTGGTTGCCTTGCCTGCACATTCAGCTTGTTTATGCTCCAGAAGGGGATGGCTTTTATATTAACGAGCTTTCCTTTGGCTTCCCACAGAGTGAAATTATCAGGTATCATGGATACCCCTGTGAGGAGTATGAAGTTACCACTGAGGATGGATACATACTTGCTGTTTTCAGAATTCCCAGTGGGAGGAACATGCAAAATACAGGTGTGACATGGGCATAGGACATAAGGAAGGTCTGAAATCCAACTCCTACACAAATCAGGATACTCTTTTCCACATGCTGTTCTGTCTTCAGCATTTTTCAGCTGTAGATAGCTGGTTTCAATGTAGGACCTGTACACTGGCTGTCTAGCACAAAAGTAAGTGGGGACTGGCCACCTCATTACATTTTTTATCTGTCATTCCTGTCACTAAATGGTTAAACTGCTTGCATGTGACAAATTCTTAGGTTTTCTCAGCCCAATATCTATACAGTTCTTCTGTGAGCTTCTATAAGCAGGAAAGATTTAAAGCCTCTCACAGACTAAACCCTGTACTCCAATCTCAGAATGACATTAACTAGTGCTCCAATATGAGAATACTTTAATTTTTTCCAGGGCAAAAGCCTGCAGTCTTCCTACAGCATGCTTTTCTAGGAGACGCCACCCACTGGATTTCTAACCTGCCCAACAACAGCCTAGGCTTCATCCTTGCAGATGCCGGCTACGATGTCTGGTTGGGAAACAGCCGAGGGAATACTTGGTCTTCAAAACACAAGACCCTTAAAACCAGCCAGAAAGAGTTCTGGCAGTTCAGGTACTCTTTGGATGGGGAATTATTCAAGACAGAAAGTCCAAGGGAACTAGATAGCTTCAGCCTAAAGGTTTTTTTACTTAAAACATCATCAGAACAGGGTCCTTGTTACAAGCCAAGGACAGTAAAGATCAAGACAAAGAAGTATGGTCACTAGTAGTTGTGGTTGGAAGTACTGGCTGAGGAAGAGATTTCAGACACTGGGAACTGAAAGGGGATGCTGAGAAAAAGGGAGACAGCACTGTGAGAAGGAAAGCAAGCTGGAACAGGCTTAGCAGCCCTGTCTAGAAATCTCTAATCTCTCACGGCTTAATTCAACCAAGAGAGAAATGTGTTTTGTAACCCCTGCTAGTGAAAGCACTGATTAAATTCACTTCCCCAAGGGCCACATATGACAGACAAAATTTGCACCTCCTCTGCAGAGAGCCTGAGGCATCAGGCAACCTGTCAGTACGGCTGCATCCTTCTGTCCCCTTCTTGTCTTGTTTGAATGGGTCCTGCCCAGTGCAATGAACAAGACTGACATTTCAGTAATACACACTGTCATAGCCAAACAGTCTGCCAGCTTTTTGTGTTTCTCCCCTCTGTAGCTTTGATGAAATGGGTAAATATGATATTCCAGCAGAGCTGTACTTCATCATGAATAAAACCGAACAGAAGGATGTATACTATGTTGGTCACTCTGAAGGCACCGCATCAGGTAAGGTCAGCACATTTATGGTTCACAATCATTCGTGTTCCCATCTGATCAGGAGGAGAGTTTCCCCATTGCCTCGGCAATTGTTCTTATTTGTGGAGAAGTGCCTTCTGAGTTGAGGGCTGCAAAATGTGACACTTCTAAAGCCAGATTTGGTTACCATTAATAAGAAAATAAATCTAATAGTAGATCTAAACATTGTTCAACCAATAATTAGAGACATAAAAGCCAGTCCTTACTGGGTACTCCAAGTACTGACACTGGGCACTATTCTGAAATTCTCAGCAACAAGAATTTTCATTAAGTTCATCTTTTCTATTAAGGCATACAGTTGTTTTCCTTGTGAAGTGTAAGGAAAAACTAGTAAGAAAAAACTGCACATAAGTGCAAAATTTCAAAGAAGAGAAAAGTAAAAAGAACCTCCACATTACTAAGTTGTATGACTTATTGCCAATCCTACAATTAAAAGCACAGTTCATGAGTGTATATAAAACTGTCCATGTTACTGTTTAAAAACACATTGTTGGAGACTGAAAATTAGGAAATAAAAAGTATTAATAACTTAACCAGCTTTGTAGTGTTCGAATGCAATTTTCTTTCAGCACCAGGTAAAAGTTCCTAATGTTTATGGTTTATGTGCAAGACCCGTGAATGAACATTGACTAGAAGTGATCAACTGCCCATTCATTAGTGTTAACTGCCTGGAAAAAGAGAAGAAAATGTGGAAAAGTCATATATTGTGAAATCTCCAGGCCTTTTCTTTCTTTTCCTCTCATAAGAGTATTTAAAGACTCTGATGGCAAAACAAACTTTCCATTCATGCTTTCGTCAGCTGCCTTTGATGCAATCAGTTGAAAATGTTTAAAATTCCCAGTATTCAGCATGTTATTCTACTGCCCCATGGAAGCACAAACATACATAGTCCTTCAGAGACTATAATATGAAAAAAACAACAAACAAACAAACAAACAAACATTTTTTAATAATAGCTTTGTGAGGAAATCTGATTTTATCACAAAAACCTCCTAGCCATGTCACCTGCAAAAACTGAATAAAAGCAATGTCCAGATATGCTGTCAACCTCAGGATGAACTCTGCTTCCCAAATAAAATGTATTTCAGGATTTAGCATCAACACTTGCCTTAGCTAAAACACACAGCAAAGACAAAGAGACAACCGATGACAAATCTAGTCTCACTTCTTGTTTGCTACCTACTGCTTATTCGTTTGTTTTTGCCTGTGGAACATGTCTTCACTAACTCAGGCTCTCTCTTCTGTTTGTAGGCTTTATAGCATTTTCTACATATCCTGAGCTGGCTGAAAGGATAAAAGTGTTCTTTGCTCTTGGCCCAGTAACCACCTGCACGCATGCTACAAGCCCTCTGATGAAGATAGCAAATCTTCCTCCAGCACTGCTCAGGGTATGTCTTTTTTCCTCCTCAGAGGCTCAATGTCCATCTTACCCTTCTAGGGTTCCTCAACCCGAGCCAAAGTGCTTCCAAAGGGGTGAGATGCTTGGGATGAACAAAGTGCTGTTGAAAAATCTCTTCTGAAACTCTGGGGCAGAGCACTGGAGAACAGGAAGATGGGGCTTGCTGCAGCGGGTTCCAGTGAAGCAGGAGACTTGTGAAACTGTCTCATCATAGGACTCTTGCTGTTAACTAACATCATGCTGGCCTTGTGCAGGAGGAACTAAAACAGAGCTGGAATAACAGCCATGATGATCTCAGACTTCAGAAATGAGTGAGCACTGAGATCACTACACTAGAAATGGAAGGATGGTTTCCTCCAGGACTGAAGACAGTAATATGAGTCAGGAAGGACATGTGGTGCACTACGGGGAAGAAGATGTTTTAAGGTGTACTGGGAGGGCAAGCTGTTTCAGAAGTCTCTGACTGTAGTGTTAAGAGGCAAGAATATTAGCAACAGTTTCCTGCATAAAATGCTCCTGTAACAAGAAAAAAAAAAAAAAAAAAGAAGAAAAAAAAAAAGTGTCACACTTTTCCCTTTCCTCAGTTAACACTTGGCTGGAAAGGAACCATGCACCAGATTGGATTTATGAAAGGACCTGTGACGGAGTTCTGTACAAACATGGATAAGTTTTGTGGCCAAATACTCTGTTATATAGCTGGGGGCAACATACAAAATCTGAACACAGTAAGTACGTGCAACAACACCTAGTCAAAGTAAAACTAAAGCCATTTTGGAAACTGCATTTTGCACTCCATTGTTAACTAGTAATTGTCACAAATGTAAATGTACATAAAACACAACAGTTCTCAGCAGGCTGAGGGAATGCAGGACATTGTGTGAACAGTACCAAATAGGGCTAGACCTAATGATGGGACCAAAAACCAGGCAGAAAGGATTGAATTCAGTCTGGAGCTATACTGTATATGTCTCTATCTGTGTCCTCTTTTAAAGCCAATCTGACCAGATTTTGGTCATACACAGATGCTCTTCAAAAAGAGACAGTGGATGATGGAGTCAGATTTCAGTGTTCTTCCTCAGCACACAGACACCACGGTCTTCTGAACCCTGGAATAATTAAAAGACAGGAAAAGCTCCACTTCTCTTCCCATATTTTAGACTGCTTGCATTAGAACATGGTCCCAAAGAACTACCCTAAGGAGCACATCCCATTTTTGCTGTCCTCAGAACCAAGCCCAACAGTTCAGTCCATAACACAGAGGGCTACAGAAATGCCCTGCCTGTGCCTGAGGAGTGCAGCACAATGGGATTCACAAGGGCTAGTAAGGGCGACAGGACAGACAGGAGAGTTGGCCCTATACTTGCCAACATATGGATCCTGTAGTCTTAATTCCCCTCTACAGAGGCCAAAGTATGCAGAAGCTGGCTTGTGCAATGCTTATTATTAAAATCTCTCGAAAGACTGAGGCCCATTTTTCTCCATCTGTGACGACTTATAAAAGCACATATGGGAAAGCAATGAGACTCAAAGGTTCAATGCAAAAGCAGTTAAAGGCATAACAGCCTTTTTGAACAACAGAGTTAAACCTTTTAGGATCTTTCTTGACTTGTGTTAAGTCACCAACCAGCTTCTCAGGGCAAGATAACAAGCCTGAGGAGGAACCTGAGGGGATGGACTTAGAACATCTCCTCAAGAGAACTATAAAAATGCAGGCAGAAGAAAAGGCAGTCTGTATTTTGTAAGCTGGCTTCTTTAGCACCAGGAGAAAAGTAAAGACAAAAGCAAATCTTCAAAGACTTATGTCTGTGAAGGGGTTAATGTAAGGTGAGGATTCTACTTAGAAAGGACAGGAACGTTTTTTCCTGCCACTAAGGAACCACGTGATTCCACAGTGTCACTATCTTCATGAACAGATGCACTTTCATGAGAAAGCTCTGCATGCAGATGTGTACCATTAACCAGCTATTCCTAAGTCTGCCTATCAGTCTTCAGTTTGATATTGATATGACTATTATATTGATTTGAGTATCCTATTAAAACTGGGCTTTAACACAGCAGCAGTACGTTACTCAGGTACTTCACAGCTTTACTCTGTCACAACAGTAAATCCCTACCTTTATAACACTTCTGCTTTCTCTCCAGAGTCGAACAGATGCTTTGGTAGCACATTCTCCAGCCGGGACATCAGTACAGAACATCATTCACTGGCATCAGGTATAACTGTGTACTGACATAAGCAGACTCGTACTACTGCTTTTTATGCAACTGACAGCCTATAGGGAAGTCCACAGGTGCTGGTTCTGGGAAATTACCCAACACGTCTTCTCGCACAGTGCCGTAAGCAGCTGCCACCAAGGAAGCACTGCTTCCCATCACTCACCAGACCATTACCCACATTGTCCCTTTCATATCAGACCTTTCTGCATGTTAGGGTCTAGTGGCTTCCAGCCTTCAGCTCCATTTGTGAAGGCAATTGCCTCGAAAGCTGCAGAGGAGCACTGTCGAGGCACTTGGAAGGCACAGTAGGAAGACAGCTGAAACTTGAGCAGCCAGGGGATGAGCCAGAACAAAGTGATCCAGGTTAAAGCTTTTCTCCCAGAAGGTTAATTGCAGCCTGGATCACCTCCCAAAGCCAGTTAACCACACAAGCACTTCTGCTGGCACAATGGAAAAGTGGGGAACTACTTTATAATGCTCCAGTACATGACATGCAAAATTTGTTCCCAACAGCCAGGTATTTAGAAAACCATCTTAGCCACTCATGCCAGTGTCCATCTCCTGGATTCCAATTCTTTAAAGGTGGGCTTCTACTTATACACGGGCAGATCTGAGCTCTTTTCTGCTTGTCCTCTGAATCAGACCAGGGCAAAAAAGCTCCAGAGCAGAAGCACATCACTGCATGCCTCCAAGGTAACTCACACACTGAGTCAGGATCCATCTGCACATATCCTCTAGACAGATCCCCCGTTTCTACAAACATGATGGTGTAAAATATCTGTGTGCATCCTCTGACAAAAATTCCTGACAGTAGGTCACTCGGGATACATCCACCCAGAGCCAGGAAATGAGGACCAAACCATTGACAGTCAGTGGCTTTGCAGCCTATTTTGTCAACCTCTAACAAAGTCAAGTGGCTAGAAAGTAAACACAGATACTATAGAAGAAAACAGCAAAAACAATGATATACCAAGTATATTTCTAGCACATTCCCAACTACTTAAGCCTTGAAGTCAAGATTTTCTAAACCACAAAATCCAAGTGAGATACTGGCATTCTCTCACCATGTATTACACAGTCACTTAAAAATGAAATTACATGTCAGGTTTGTGGAAAAACAAAATAAAAGAACAATAAAAACACAACAGATATGTATACACTTCTTCACTCCTCAGTCCTACAGGGCATATGGCATGTCTTCTAGACAAGAGAAGCTCAAAAGGCCATATGTCTAATGTCCCTCCTCAAAACTGCTGTCAGAGCACAAATTACATATAGCCAAATTCTCTAACAATTACAGAGGCACTGGAAATGTGACCACTACTGTCAGCAGACCAGACACTGCTGACACACAAAACAAGTTGTGGGAGGAGGGGAGGAGAAATCATAAGCTACACTAGATAGCCACTGAGAGCCCTGACAGGTACTAGACAGCCTGGCCCTCCCACCAAGGTGAAAACTGAGCACAACTCCGCATCACAAACGGGAACACCACCTTAGTTAACTTAGTCAAACAGCACTTTAAAAACAAAACATAACAAGGGTGATAGTTGAGGATGAGGAGAGAACACTAGCAAGGGCAAAGGCAATAAAGCCTCTCATCCTACGACCCATCCTCAGTACCTGTGGAAACCTGAAACTGGAGGAAGGGGTAGGAGGAAGCCACAAGCCACCATCTGAGCCTTGGGTCAATCACAGGGAAGAAAATACCTCCTGCACTCTGCTCTGTCTCTTATCACTAACACTTTCATTTTATCTTTGTTAAAATATTCACAGATATCAGAGGCAGGCCAATTCCAGGCTTATGACTATGGCTCAAAGGAAAACATGAAGAAATACAACCAGGTAAGGCAATATGGTTGTCACAAGCAGGTAAGGCAATATTGTTAAGTAACAAGTCACAGTAAGTCACAAACAAAACAACTAAGACCAACTATTGCCCCAGCAAAAGTTAAAGTACTCATGCTAAGTATGCACACGAATAAGCTCCAAAGCCCTTCCATGATAAACAGAAACATTGCTCTTTCCTTATGCCCACCTCTGAACAGCACGAACAGATGTCAAACTCCAGGACAATTTCTTGCCTTGCATTTCAGAAATGTTTAGAAATAGGACGGATCGTTCCCTTCCAGAGTAGGTGGGGACCAGGGCTAGGGACATAAACATAACTGAGGGGCAGCTTGACCCTTGCTGTTTTCCTGGAGCGAGTGCAGAAGGGAAACAGAGAGATGTCTGCACAGCATCCTTTCTCTAAACACAGTTTCTGATATAACAGTATGCACTAAGGTCTCCTCCCTTTCTTGCAGCCTACTCCTCCTGTATACAACATAGAGAGGATAAGCACACCCATTGCTGTTTGGAGTGGCGGACAAGACAAATTTGCAGGTCCAAAAGACATTGCAAAGCTACTTTCTCAGATTACTAATCTCTGTTACCATAAGCACTTTCCTGAGTGGGGACATCTTGATTTCATCTGGGGTCTTGATGCGACTGAGAGAATGTATCAGAAAATCATTGAACTAATAATAAAATACCTTTGAAACCACGTGTAGAGTGTTGATTCATTTAGTATAAACTTCCAAAAATTGTATTTGGTGATAAGGGGAAAAGAGAAACACACAGACATGCATAATGAATACCACAATAGGTGTTCACATGTACTTGTTTGTTTCTTGCTTTCCACAAAGTCTGAGGTTTTACATTATGTTGTTGTGACCATCATCTTCCTAAGAAGGTTAATGTGTATGGGAATGAAAACTGAAAACACAAATATATTTGGGCCTACTCTTCAGGGATCACTTAATTTAGACAGCTTTTATTTGTACAAGACTGATTTTCTTTTGTATCTTATGTATCCCACAGCACCATTATCCCATGAAGACACAAAAATGGGATTTGCTCATCTGTCTGTTAAAGAACAACTCACCTTTATTTAAATTAAATAATTTATCCACTTGCCAGAGAGCTTAGCTTTTTTTTTTTTTCTTTTTCCCCTCTTCATGTTTACCAACATTGTCATGACCAACAAGATTATTTTAACTCATAAGAGTCTGAGGAGACAATCAATGACTTCCAAATACCAAGGAAAGCAACCTCAGAAGAACTGTGTCAGCCTTTTCTTTTTGGACTCATCCCAGTTTCCTCCTGTCTTCTATGATCACACATCACCCAAGGCTTTGTTCATACACTCTAAACACCCCAAAAAAAAAGACCATAGGTGGCAGCTGAGGAATGAGGAGATGCAGATACATCAGGCAAGCTGCACTCCAAGCAATACAGCTTCCTCCCCATATAGTATTCTTGACACTGTCAATTGAGTTGCTGAAAGCACTCTGGGCTTTCAGCTTTGACTTTTACATAATACTATGTCTTGATCATTCTGTATTCACAAAATTTCTTCAGTATAGGAAAACAGTCAACAGTTTTCCCTTCCAGCCCAAAGAGATAGCAGCTAAATCCATACTAAATCCATGCTATCCAAACAAGTGCCTCATATCTACTGACCTACAAGTTGATCTGGTAGATACTGTCCCCAGGCTATACGCAAAATGGTATAGCCACTATATATATATTATATATAGCTATAGGCTCAGACAGGGTAGTTTATTTCCCAGGTGTTTCTGCGTGGGGCCTTGACCCCATATTGCTCAATCAAGACCCTCTGCAGCTGGAATCAGTATCCAATAGGACAAGTACACTGAAAAATACACCGGCTTTCTGCAACACGGAAAACGCATGCTAACTTGCTCATACATATAGTCTAGAGGCCTTAGCAGTGTTGATCATGGCACTTATTTTCTAAACTTATGACAGCTTACAGAAAATGGTCAAAACTGACAATAAAAACAAAGATCCATTAGACCAAAGAAGCAAGATACAGCAGTGTTTGAAAGGAGAGATTCCGCTTTACTAGTACGTTATTAAATCGCAAAGTGCCAGGCCACATTTACAAATCATTTACGACTGCTGGTTTTCTACTGCCTTCATATATGCAAGAGAAGAAACATTAATTTATTATTATTGTTTTGGTATGTGCATCCTCTGCTGTGTGCACCACTTTTAAAAACATACTATCCTGTCTAGTCCCCTGGGAATGACACATCTGGCTCCCATCATCAGCATTTCAATTATTGATTTATTTTCTATTAGTAAACTGTTTATATTGGAAAGGTAGTCAGTCTAGACACTTGCTTCTCTTCTGAGACTAACATATTTTCATTGTTATTTATTAATGCATTAAAGCAACCTGGGAACTGGCTTTGTTTGTGGACTTCAACAACTTAATCTCTTCTTGCTCTTTCTTATCTGAGAAAAGAGAAGATAAAACTTCCCTCACAGCAACAAGGTGTGTGAAATTTGTAGCAGAGATGGAAGGAGGTAGAACAGAGAGATCTGTTTGACAAGTCATTTCCATTGTTGGAAAAGAAATACTAAGAGGAAGGGTGCCAGACCTTATATAAGCTGCTGTGGTATACTGTTCAGTTGTCAAGCATATCCCCTAAAGAACCAGTAACACACACTAAAGGATATTTTATTACTCCATCAGCTGCCAATCATGTGCAATGTTTAGGTTTACAGAAGTCTTACCATTGACTTGCTTGTCTGTGCAAGTCAAGCAGTAAAACTGGGGGAGCAGATGCGAAGGGCAATGTTTTGACCATTATTGTAGTCATTCACAGCTTAGTAGAAGCAAATGAACTCCTTTCAACCCACACAGCCTTGGGGGTACTGACAAGTCACATAAAAAACAGTCAAAGTCTGCAGCAAAGAACAGGTCGATTTGGACCAAAACTCTATCAAGTACCAGACCGCAGTCCTCCGCAGGACTCCTGCAGTTGTGAGAGGTGGATTGCCAGATGGGGTAATTTTCTGCATGTTCAAGAGTCCTTGATAGCACCCCATCCAGCACTAGGAAGTTTTCCTTAGCATGCTTTCAATGTTGCTGAACTGTAATCTTCTCGCAATATCTAAAGGAGTCTCCCCATCCTGAAAGAAACAGATGAAATACATTGTAATATGATAAATACCAACATACCAGGTCTAATACTAGTCTTGCTAAAGTCAGGGACAGAGTCCTTGCCCCCACTTAGGTAGTGATAGCCAATCCACTGTTTCCTGGGGCTAATGTCCAAAGACACTGCAGAGCTGATTTCAAGATCTATACAGGCAGAAGTTCGCTCATCTCAGCTGAGCAGTACAGGTATTCCCAATATCTCTTGGGACAATGTTTGAGCTTCTCTGAGGACAGCAGCTGCTTGACTTAGCTCCTTTCAGAAGAATGGTGCTCAACAAAGCACCTAGGAGGGCTCTTAATACTTCCCTGCAGCCTGCATCTTAGGAACAAATGTATCACAGCTATGAGTTAGGCTGAGGTATTCTAAAGACAGCTAAGAGATCTGCCAATCCACTGAACATCTAGGCAGTTTTGAATGGAAGAAATCTGACAGTGAAGAATGTGGATTTTAAAGTTGGTCTTGCCAATGAAGGCAAAGGGGCAAATATTGTATTATACCCCCACAGCAAACAAGTCTGATGCCAAGAAGCTGTGCACCTTTTGTTGTCTTTTTTTGTTTTGTTTTGTTTTGTTTTTTTAACTGCTGTACACCAACCAAGGCCTACAACGTAATTATTCACCCTCTTGATAAGGAAATACAGTTATTAACTCCACTGTCTTACCTGATTCTTTACAGAGGCATCTGCATTAGCTTCAAGAAGCAGAGGAATGACTGTCTGGTTTTTCATTTCACAAGCATAGTGAAGGGCTGTGCTACCAGACTGAAGGGAAACAGTAGCAGAAGAATTTTATTTTTATCACTTCTTTATTAGATCTTTGTTAATTCTATCAATTTTACTCTATGCCTTATCATTTTTCCCCTAATAACTAAATGCATTAAAAACGTATCTCATTTCCCAATGCACAACACAGTAAAATACATTCTCATGAGAGCAACAGGAAAATAAAAAATCGTTCCTCTCCTCAGATGTAGTTGCTAAAACAAATCTGATACCTTTTATCAGGAAGCCAATAGTTCTTTACTTATTTCAAAAGATTCCATAATCTTTTGCTCAACAACTATGTCTTAAGTTTGAGCAAACAGTATTGCTTAAGTGTTTTATAATTTGATTGCTGGTGAAATTGTGGTTTCTCCTTTTCTACCTTAGAGGAGAGTAGCTCTTTGCCACACCCAAGGAGACTAGTCAACACAGACATTACACGTGGTAGATCAATGCACTCTGAAAACCAAGAAAAGACACAGGGTCTAGCACTGGGACATGACCTTTGCCCATGTATCTACTCCAGTCCAAGAACTCTTAAATGATGATAAACCCAGATCCTTATATTACTAGAATCTTTATAGGATCAGGTATTTAATACATCAGCATTTTGACCCAGCTGGCCTGGATTCTCTTCTAAGAGACTTTGGTCAGAAAGGGACTGACAAAGTTAAAACAAACAAACAAACAAACAAAAAAACAGAAAATCATTCCCTCCAGGGGTACATACCACAGCAGTGAAGAAGCAGATAGTCAATTATAATAGTCTAAAGTAAAAAGTAAAAGTGCACATCCAACAACATCACATTGGTTTTTAGATGCTGTGTTTGTAACAACAGTTGTTCTGGCTCTAAAGCTAAGAAAATAATAAGCTTGATCAGAAAGCTGCACTGAGCTGTCAGTGGAGAATTAGCTGTGTACATTACAAAACTCCTGCCAAAGTGTCAATGTGAAAAACTGAATCTTCCTTTTACATCAAAATCAGTTCAGTCCCTGGTCCTACTCTGGAAGCAGTATTTTATAGCCAGAAGACTCTGAAGTTTGCTTTTAGTAACATTTTATGCATATGAGCCATATTTACGTTTGTATAATCCCACTTACAAAGTCTGTAGCATTAACATCAGCTCCAGCCCTAAGCAACATCTTGATCAGGTTTTCATTCTGCTTAGTTTTTGAGATCTGTTTGGTGCAAGGAAAAGAATAACACAGTGAGACAGTTCATCTGCATACATGATTAAGTAGATGTTGGCAGATACTCTTTTTCCTTAAAAAATAATAACAATAATAAAATTGTCTGGCTTCTACAAATGCCAAACTGATGCAGTGATACAATTCTGCCCCTTCAACAGTTACACTTGTAGCAAAAACACTGCTTCTTCCATTGCTCTCCATTAGTTCTTGTTTCAAAGAGAGCATTCTGTAAGCATTCCTGGCCTAAAATATCACCATAAGAAAGGTTATAAGGGGAAATGTAAAGATATCGAGGCTTTTCTGCTTTCCTCCAGACTCACCATGAGAAGATATCCAATAAGCAAAACTGGCATGAGTATTATGATGAGCACATAGTCAAGGAAGGTAAACCGTTTTCTCACAGCATAATGCAGACAAGTGCGGTCCTTCTAAATACAAAATAACTCTGATTAGTATCAGATTCACTGATCTGATTATATTTGTTTAATACTGACAATACTCAATCCTTTTATATTTCACAATCTTTTTTTTTTTCCCAGGTTATCTACTATAAATAGTTCTCTGATTTTCAAGCAGAAACTGGCACATGCATTTTGCTTCTTTCAAGTGGTAGCACATTTAACTTGTAAAGACCCGTGAAAACTGGACTCCACATGAAAGAAGGATGTGGGATCCAAAGGATTCCAAAAGTATGTCTGCAAACTTGGCTGCAGAGACTTATAAGAGCTCAATGTCACGTAGAGATACACACAGAGGAAATAGCAAGACCCCTAGCAGACTCAGTGAGAACAGAGTTTCAAAATCTTTGAGTATTGCATGTACCAGAGCTAGTAAAGGGCAGAGCTGTTGACTTGGGTGTTAAAGAACACTCATGTTAAACACCCTACAGTTCCTCAAACTGGAGTCTTACAAACTAGGTTATGGTGTTACATCATGGCCCAAAATGGACATGCTGTAAGAAAAATGGACAGGCTGTCCTTCAGAACTTCCTTTTTACTAGGGTGAATAAAAAAAAAAAAAAAAAAAAAAAAAAAAAAAAAAAAAAAACACAACAGAGGAACAGAAGGAACAGAAATAAGCTGGAGTGTAGGACAAATGCAAATTGCTGCAGGCAGAATATACTGGGGATGCCATGCAGTATTACCTAACCTGGGATCATGAACATAGAAAGAATTTCAGGTTGGCAATGTTTATTGTATCCTGTGTGCATTGGCAAGTCAGGAAAATAAGTGAGGAGATAAAAAGAAACATAAAGGTTTATTGAATTACAATTTAGGGGTTAGACATGCCTCAGCTGGAAACAAAAGTAAGGTTTGGAAGTACTGGCAATGTTCACACACATGTACTCCAAGAGTCTTAAAGAGCAGTCAGTGCAAAGGGCGAGTCTGTGGCCACTTACCTTGTTTCTGAGGTTGACATCAGCATTTCTTTTTAGAAGATAGCTAACTATTCTGTTGTTTCCCTGTTTGCATGCACAAATTAAAGGGGTATCTCCACCAAAGCTGTCCTGGATATTCACGTAATTGCTGTTTTTATCCAAAAGGAGCTGAACTTCATTGAAATCATTATTATACGCTGCTTGGCAAATGGGCTGAAAAGAGAAGATAATATTCATCAACCGATATGATTCACTAAGACATTTGTACTGCCCATCCTGGCTTTTACTTGCACATGCTACGAAACTGCCAAGCATTTCTGACAGAGGTTGTAATTCTAGGTGACTTCCAGAAGATGGTGGTAAGAGATGACACACAGCAAATGAAGCTGAGAATAACAAGAATGCTTTGAGTTTCTAGTATCCTAACACAGCCCAACAGTGGGAAGTCTGGCAGACTGGTAACATTTGAAGTTCTCCATTCAAAAGGAAGAGTTTTCTTTCTTTTCTTTCTTCTTCTGTACCGGGGTTCTTCATCATTTTCCAGGATAGGGCATTTCTAAATATCACCAGCAGTTTTTCCTTCTCATCTTCCCTTTATCACAGTCTAAATATGCTACAAGACCTAGCCCTGAACACTGAGCCACTTCCCCACCCCCTCCAGTTGTTAGCTTAATTTTTCTCACATTAAAAAACATTCACCTTATTTATATTTTCAAACAGGTCTTTTCTTTAAATATTACCTACAGTTTTTCTTTCTTATCCTTTATCATTTTATTTATGGATTTATTATTTAGAATTCATTATTTATTTATTTATTATTTTAATAATATTTTGATTCAATAATATATTTAATAATACATTTATTTATTATTTTATTATTTATTTATTATTTCTTATCCTTTATCACAGTCTAAACAAACAAAGAGCACTGAGGCAACTACAGAGTTCTGACAATGTAATGTACAGACAGTAGATTCCATGTTAAGCCCTAGAAAACACATTTCATGTCTACAGAAAAGCAAGGAGACTGTAAGTCAGGAAGCCCTCACCCAGATTTCCACAGTGTAGGAAGCCTGTCTCAGTAGTGGCGCAGCTAAACAAGCAGCTTCTGATGTTATGGTTACTCTATTACTGTTAGCTGTCCATCATGCATAAGAGGGAAAAAAACTCACAAGATGCATACTCAGAGCAACTGGAAGGCAGTATCAGAAAAATCCAAGATTCACAACTTGGACTGAGACTGACTCAGCTGTGGAGAAGTGCAGGACTATGACAGCAGAAGTCTCAAATAGCTGTTGCTCTTGCCCGGAAGGGTATAACAGCCAGGAGAACCACCACAGTTTCCTTGTTATAGATGCACTGCCAACTGGAGGACAGATATAAGTCTATGGCCTCTCTTTAGGCACATGAGATACTAAGGCCAGTGCTCCCAGAGAGAGAAAAAAAAAAAAAAAAACCTGAGGAAAGTATCAGTGGGAACTGAGCTCAGTTTCTGGAGAGGTTTGCAGTCCATGGCTCTCCCCTACACCACATTACTTGTCAGCTCCCAGTGACCTGAGCACCCCAGAGAGCTCGGCAGAGGCCTAGTCCTGCTCTTCACCGTAGCAGAGGAGACAAGGCTTTACACAAAGCACAAACAAGATACAAACAAGAGCTCCAGGTCTGAAAGGCAGGGAGCAGGACCAACAATTTGAGCTCAGGTAAAGACGAAGTGAGCACCTCTTTGAAAAGTCTCACAGCAAATCCCCTCACCTCTGCTCGCACCCTCCTGCAGCACCACCTACACTGACACAAGCTGCACACCAGAACCTAGCAGCTGCACAAAACATATGATAGAAGGCCAGAGAACACAGAATCCCAACACCAAACTCATCCCACCCTCACCAGGGGCGCCCTTTCCCTGCTGCAGGATCGGGGCAAACCAGGAACTGCCTCAGACCCTTCATGGACAGAGCACACAGCTCTGCCTGACTGAAGAGAACAAAGGGCAGGCACTGGGGACCGTGCTGTGTGGGAGGTGAAAGAAGGGGGACCTGGCAGCTCTTCAAAACCTGGCTGTGTGGATACAAGGCTGACAGCAAGCTTACTCAGCTTGGGAGCAGCCACCAAGGGGCACTCAAGGACATTGGCATCTCCAGAGAGCTTTCAGTGCTCTGCAGGAAGAACGAGCCACAGACACAATGCTGTGCAAGAGCCTGCCTGTATGGTTATTATGAAATCTGGGGTTGAGGATTACACATGGCAATGACTGATGGTCACCCAAGTCAGGTGTTCAAAGAAAAGCTGAATATGGACTTTTAAGCAAAAGCTCTCTAGCTAGATCAGAATCTCTCATTATACAAACACATTTTACGAGCCCTTTAGAAGAGGATTGCATTGTTCGGTATCTGAGGCTACAGGAAAGGTGAGAAGTAGTCATAGGACAGACAAGGATTTTAATGTTTAAAATCACTCAGTACAAGATCACCAGATAAGGGGTGAAAGTAAAAAAACATTAGATGTCAGATAGAAGGACAATGCCTCTATGGAATTGTTTATTTATAGTCTCAATTATGGGTCATATGTCCGAAATCAGGACCTGGTAGTTTGCTCAGATTCAGATGAATTGCCACATGTGAATTTCCTGGTTTGTTTTCAGAGCTTCTTGTATTTTCCTCTGCTTAGATTTGCTGAGGTAGTGGTAGGCTACCAGATATTCAGCAAATTCTACCAAACATGACATAAAAGTGTGAGGCAAAGCACTAAGGACAAAGCATTCAGCCACTAGAGAAGAAGCTAAAGGTAAAGCTGGTCTTGCAACTGGAACAATAATTTCAGGTGATAATTGCCTTCTCCTTCAAGAACTGCAAGGGATTGCCAAAGTTACATCAGACACCAGCTGTTTAGACAAAAATGGAGTCACTTCATAACATCCAGATATTCTGAATCAATACAAAGTCTTCCTGTGTGCTAAAATTCATGCAGAGGCATGCTATGAACTTAACAGGAAAGTCTAAATCATATTTGGGATGCTGAGGAATGTACTATTATCCCTTCCATACTTCTCAGCAAATAAAACTTGGACTTTCTTATTTGCACTTGTGTAGATTTTTATCAGGTGTAAATGATTTGCTTTTACCAAGCAAATTACCTCTCACTCAAAAAAAAATTAAAGGAAGGATAACAAACCATATGAAATTATTAATTAACAAGCATGGAAGATAGAGACAGCATTTGAGCATTCTCTAAACACCACTTTAATTCAGCTAGATGACTGGTTTCTTGTACGGTACTATCTCAGAGTAGTAGAACTGGAAAGAGGAAACAAATACTTTCAGAATAAGACTCAATCTACTCAGCCTATCAGCATATGAATGCACAGATTCAAGCTTTCCATAATACTGAGAGAGGAGAAGATGTTTAATTTCATTGAATAGCCTTTTAAAAATAAAAGGGTGGCTTTCAGCATCAAAATGTAACCTTTTAAAGGAGCAGCTATCTGATGTTATCTCCAGGAAGATAAACAGCAGTACAACTCACTGTATTCACAATCAAAAAGAACTGAAACTTTCATTTGTTTCCAAGTGCACAGATGGAAAGGTTATAAAACAACTAGTAAGTCTAGGTAGCACCTATGCTGAAATCCAGAGTTGTGCTAAATGGACAATAGTCTGAGGATAAACCCATAAAGAGCTATTTTTTATTATTATTTTTTTTTTAAATCACCTTCCTAAAGCAGTCCTGGGACAGGGGGTTTCCTTAGATACTACCTTTATTATTTGTATTCAACAGAAGCCGAGGAGTCTGCTTGCAGTCCTTAATTATGCAGTGCTCAGAATCTCTCTGATATTAACGCAGAACAGCAAAAAAATGTTGAACAAACACATACTTTCTTTGTGAAGTCACAACACTTATACTGGTTATTGCACTTTCTTTGCTCCTACAAACAGTACTTTTGCAATTTGTAATAGCCAAAGCACAGCATTTCCAAAGGAAAAGAACTTCCATGGTTTTAAGCCTGTGTATGTGAGGATGTGAAAGGAAAAAAAAAAAAAAAAAAAAAAAAAAAAAAAAAACAACTACAGGACTACTGTATATCCACAGCTCCAATAGCTTCAGTTACTGTGCAGAAAATGGTCACGTACCTCTGAATAGAGTATTCCCATGCCTATTCTTCACTGCTTGAGTTCTTTCTTGTTCACCAGCCCAACAAGTTAACCTCACTTGAAATGCTCTTGAGCTTGTTTAATTCTGGTTAATATTTAACTTAAAACGTAGCTATCTCGCTTTCTTAAGCTACATTTCCTTTAAGTGCTTTCTGCGTGGTAGCATGAAACAATTGCCTTCAGAAACCCAACCCAGTGAGGTAAACGTGAGAACAGCAGCTTATGGGAGACTGACAGAACAAGTTACAACAGAGAGAAGCATTTTCCTTTGTTATTTTTGCAATAACAGCCTCTGGTTGCCTAAAAAGGAAGGCAGCAGAACAGACTAGGGGGTTGGGGAAAGAAAAAGAGAAGAAAATTTCACTAGTGAAGAAAGGGAAAAAAAGAAAAAAGAAAAAAAAAAAGTAAGAAAACTAAACTTGGAAACAAGTAACTGAGAACAGTAGCTAGTTTGCCAGTCAGTCGACTTCCCACTTGCATACAACTCAAACTCTCTGCAAGAACACGTCAGATGTCTACCAGGAAAGATCCCACACCTTTGATGAGAGTTCCAGGTGTAATTAGCTTCAGTCTCTTATTAAACACACCAGCCCATTTCATCACCATCTGCTCACTCATTTCTTCCTAGCCCAGCCCAAACAATGAACATGACTCATGTTTAGGCTGCTCATTTTACACATTAAATGCCGTAGAGCTTCCTTGGGAAGAGATTTATTCTCAATGCCTCCATTCTGCTTGAGTGTTCATGGTTCTAAGAATAAGATGATGAACATTTCTGTATTATGCTTAGCCTTTCTGAGTAGGATATGTATATTTTAAGTGTTTAAGACACTCCAAAATCCCTTTTCCCTTTATAATTGGAATCCACTACATGTCCTCTATTTCAAAGTTTTAAAACAAATGCGTGCAACTGCCCATCTTAAATCCAATCCATCTGCGTTACATTTGAGAACTTTTATTACCATACAATTTTCAAACTTATTTTCCAGTGAGGTGGGTAGACTATTAAAACTACTTATCCTTCTCTGGTTAAAGTTGGATAGCTCCACTGACTAGTGGCAGTTTGCTGGCACCAGTTCTAAACATTTCACTGGCTCCTTACTGGAAGAAAATTAGGTTGGATTGGAACAGAAACACACAGTACACCTAACTGCAACAAACCTCCCTGGTATCCTCCCAATGAATTGATCAGAGTAGTAACACCTCAGAAGTAAAAGGTATTCACAGAATCACAGAACTGTAGGGGTTGGAAGGGACCTCGAAAGATCATCGGGTCCAACCCCCCTGCCAAAGCAGGTTCCTCAGAGCAGCCTGCCCAGGTAGGCGTCCAGACAGGCCTTGAATATCTCCAGAGAAGGAGACTCCACAACCTCCCTAGGCAGCCTGTTCCAATGCTCCATCACCCTCACTGTGAAGAAGTTCTTTCGCATGTCAGTGCGGAACTTCCTGTGCTCTAACTTGCAGCCATTGCCCCTTGTCCTATCCCCACAAACCACTGAGAAGAGGTTGGCTACATCCTTCTGTCCCCCACCCCTCAGGCATTTATATACACTGAGGAGATCCCCTCTCAGTCTTCTCTTCTCCAGGCTGAACAGACC
This sequence comes from Aythya marila, assembly GCF_965140915.1. Classification (NCBI taxonomy): domain Eukaryota; kingdom Metazoa; phylum Chordata; class Aves; order Anseriformes; family Anatidae; genus Aythya; species Aythya marila. The sequence continues at coordinate 17,859,196 of NC_139048.1, read as the reverse complement.
CAGGTCTCTCAGCCTTTCTTCATAGGGAAGATGCTCCAGGCCCCGTATCATCTTTGTGGCCCTCATTCCTTGTCAGTATTTTGTCATGTCCAGATCCTAAGGAATGGGCACTCTCCAACATCAGCTGGCAAGGTTGTTGGAATTTATAAACGCTTATAAAGGCTTAAATCACTCAGCTGTTCCCTAGTGGGAACAACCTTAGTAAATTACTTAATTCTCTCTTAACACCAATATACAAACGTATGGTATTAAGGTGGTTTTGGCTGGGACAGCCAAATTTTCTTTATAGTAGTTTCATGGTGCTGAGATTTGGATTTATGATGAAAATGGGGTTGACAACACACCAATGTTTGAGCTATTGCTGGGCAGTGCTTACACAGCCTCGAAGCCTTTTCTGTTTGTCACGCTGTCCTACCAGCAAGCAGTCTGGGTACGTACAAGAAGCTGGGAGGGGGTACAGCCAGGACAACTAGCCCCAAATGACCAAAGGGATATTCTATGCCATAAAACATCACATCCAGCAATAACAGCTAGGAAAAATAAGGAGGAGTGTTGTTGGGGGACTTTTGGAGTTACAGCTTTTGGCTTCCCAAGTAAACATTACATGTGATGGAGCATGTGATGGAGCCCTGCTTTCCTGGAAATGGTTAAACATCTGCCTGCCAGTGGGAAGCAGTGGATAAACTCCTTATTTTTCCTTTTTTTTTTATTTTTTTTTTTTTAATGAGCTTCCCAACTCTTACTCTTCTGATTCTCTCCCCAGTTCCACCACGGGGAATGAGCAAGTGGGTGTGTGGGACTTTGTTGTCTACCAGAGATAACCCACAACAAAAGGAAAATAATTTTTTAAAGAAAAAACTAACAAACCTGTCTTCAAATAGCACAGAGATAGATAGCTTCAGGCATCACCTTTCCCCAGACAGTGTAAATTACCATTTAATCCAGTGTCACATCTCTGGCCCTCTTATAAATTATTGAAGTGACTGTTGCGGTCAGAGTTTTAGCTGGAAAAGAGATAAGCAGCCCAACTGCGATGAGATCTGAACTCTCAACTGAGATGAGATATGAGTTATGGAAATTCATGTAGTCACAGGTTCAATTCTGCTAGATGTATATCCTTACTGTTCTTTAACATGATTATAAATGAAGATTCAAATCCTGACTGTTTTAATCTTTTTGTTGTTGTTGTTGAATAAGTTGTTTTTTTCTGCAAAAGATGCCAAGACTGAGTGGATGGGTGAACTGGGAGCTATTTAGTCTGTGTACTTCCTGAAAGAATTTACAGTACTTGAAAAGTTTTCTGTGAGCCAGAATCGAACTAGGAATTTATCAGAAGGGCCTTCACCTGAGAAACGGTAAGGGAAACTTAGTAGGAACTACTGAATCTTGTGATGCTTGCACATGTGTGTCTACAGCTGAGATGTGATGGGTTTCTTTGGGGTGACTCAAGGTGACTGGTGACTTCCTAGCCTTACATCCCAATGCTCATACGGTTGCTACTGGGGTACCTCTGTTACAGTCCATCCTGTGCCTAAGACAGTTGTTCCAACAACTCAGCTGCCCTCAGGAATGTTCCCAGTGCACAACTGATCTGTTCTATCTCCTTCCCAGTTTCCAAATGCATGCCTTGAACTCCCAAAGACTGTTGGAAATTACCATAAACAAATGGGGAGAAAGCAAACAGAAAGTAAAAAAGCAAAAATGTTATCTGGACATACAGTAAATGAAGAGCTTTAGGCTCCATCATAAGCTCTTTCTACTCCCTTCTTGCACCAAACACCTGTCTCTGCACTTATTTCGCATTTCTTTTGGTCGTATTAAGAAACATGGCTATTGTCTCTCACATGTTCTCACACCCCCTTACTTGAGGAAAAGGATGAGTTTTGGTTTTGAATTTATTTACTGCACACTTGTTTTTAAACATGTGCTGGACCTAAAAGTGGTAAGACTGATATGTAGGCTGGGATGATTAGTTCCAGAGAATCCATTTCTTCAGACTTTGTCTAGTTTTAAGAAAGTTCTGTCCCAGGGCTGAAGCTGTTGATTGACTATACCTGCAGAGTACAGTCCGTTTGAAAATCTCCCCAACACCAGCAGGTGCTACAAAACAGGACACAGATATGTGCACACTTCACAATTGCGTTCTGAGGACAGAATACAGGAGCCAGAGCTACTGAATTTCCATCTTTCCCTTTTGCATCACTCTTAGGATTCATCACTCATAAAGGCTGATCCTGGCCTGCCTGAGCTACTGACCTCCATAACCAGTTCTTTGGCAGTATTGCACAATGTGAAACACAACGGCCCCTAAAAATGAGTGGAGCTTTACATCTGCACAAACCTGCAGATGCACAAATATTTGCAGCATCAGTGTTATCCCATATGGTATCTCTTCATCTAAATTATCCAAGTAGGATATTGACTGGGCGATGCCTCAGCAGAGCGATGCATGTGATAAACAACTGGTTTCTTTCCCATACATGCCTACTCAAACAACAGGTAATCATCTGGCAAATGCAGGAAGAAAATTTATGAGAACCGTGAGAGTACTTGGGAAGAGGAATAGAGTTCAAAGATGAAGGGAAGAACACATACAAACCATTTCCTTAAATGAACTCTACCTTTGTATTTTATAGTGTTTGCTTGATCTTTCTAGGGAATCTGCTTTGGCAGGGGGTTTGGACCGGTGATCTCTTGACGTCCCTTCCAACCTCTACAATTCTGTGATTCTCAGAATGAATGCCTGAGAAAACTAAGAATCATCCCTAATAGCCACCATGCTTTTGCCAGACTTTGTAGAAATATATTCTTCAGTCTGGTGGCTTAACATGAAAAACATCAACATGGTATGTACAGTTCTCACCAGCTCTATCAAGAACTTAAGCTGCTGCTCCCAAAACCTACCTTCAATCCTATAGTATGAATCCTCAAATTCTGTTAATCTGCATCACACTGCAGGGAACAGCCCCCAGTACCAGCCAGCAATACACTGGCAGGGCATCACTGCTTTGCTCCTCAGAAGAGCTCTTGGCATCATCCCTTCAACGCAGAGCTGCTCCACCACAACCCTGCAGGCTGCCCTCTGCCAGACCTCACATAGGGCCCTGTCTCCTTGTTCGTACTCTGACTGCTGGTCTCATCAGAGATCCTCTATATGATGGCACACCATGGAAAAGGAAATTAAAGTCCTGTTTGCTTCATGTTTCTAGCAGCTCTTTGCAAGCCTGCAGACCATCATAGATGTGGTTAGAGGCACAGGATAACTAGACATTTGACAGACATTGGGGGTTAAGACTTTTAGGTACTTCATGTTATGTTCAGCTGTAAGCCAGACTACCTGAACCTCAAATTGTTGCTCCAGTGTTTTCAAAACTGAATAAAATCTATCTCAGTTGAGTGGTTTCTCTGGGTAAAGGCAACATCACATGTCCTAGGAGATTTCTGTATATCTTTTAGGCTTTGCGTTTCCTATGCTTTTTTAATATGCATTACTTTCATTGTCTCTTTCCTATGTCTCGTCTTTTTCCAAACTAAAAATAAGGGACAGTACTCAGGTTCACCTATCTTTTGCTCTTCATCTGATCCCTAGTATCTATCAATATCAGAAATTACATAAACTTTGTACACCCCATATGTTGGTATGCGGTAGAACTAGGTAAAATGTAGATGATTCCAGCCTGAACTAAAAATGTAGCATGGTGTTAGCTCAGACTTTAGCAGAGCACTCATCTCTGTCTCTCATTGAGCAGAGATGTCAGAGTTACCAATCCATAAGATCTTTCATCAAGCAATCACTTTTTTGGCCATTCCACAGACTGCTCACTACTTCATAAAGTAGACTTGTTTCTACAGTTTCTCTAGGTTCTGTTTACTAACAAAGATTTGCTTCACTCTGTTTCCCCACATGAGGCAGAAGATTATTAGCACCCACATTCCAGAGAACCTGCTGCACAGGCATCACTTTCCTGTGGTGTTCTTCTAAAAGCTCATCTGTCCATAATAAACCACAAGTCCTTCTGAAGATACTTAATAGTTAATTTGCTGAAGAGACTGGTGCTCATGCAGGAGGATTCTATTTTGTTTGTAGCATACCTGCCTAAGGATACAGAACATGTCCTTCTGGCCATGGTCACAAAGCCAGTTTCAGTGAGGACTGAGCCCCTGCGCTGACTATAATTAATTCAGTGGTCAGCAATGTTTACACGGAGTTCATGCAAATTGTTTGGAAGAAACAAGAAATGTTGTTAGCATCCTGTCTGAGGAGAAGTTTATATGATGTTTTCAAACTTCATTCAAAACTTGGGAGTCCCTACTGGAACAGGCTCATTCAGAGCAAACTGGTCTTTCTGTGTTGTGGTACTCACCGACCAACAGTTTTAGGGATATATGTGTAATACCAAGTATATTCCTTTTAAATTACCTCTATTTTCATTCTAAGATTACCTAACAAAAAAGAATTGTCCCCAGGAAACTTGCAAGTGCAGTTCAGAAAACAAGTGGCAGGTGTGGAACCAAGGACCGTGCCAGCTTCTGTGCAAACCACAGTAGCAGAGACCACATTTGTATGTAGAAAGTATTTGAAAACAGCTGGACTCATCCCCATCTTCATCCCAGAATAACATGATCACTGCCCGAGACGAGCAGTAGTACAAAGCAAGACCTGTAACAGCCTCAGGGAACATGAACCCCCAGGTCCCTGCTAAATAGCCTAACCACAGATTAGGTGCCTCTTAACCTTTCCTGCTCCATGGTGCAATTTGGTCTTTCAGTATGTCACGCAAAGGTGCTATTTATCATAACATATCTCCACTCCTTAAGTACTGCCAAATCAGCACTTAAACGTCCTCGCCTATACACGCAGACAACACACAACACTCTATTGCTGCTCTTAAGTGAATTTTGATTTCCTTTTTTTTTGGCATAAGTTTCTGCCAGTGAATCAGTCCACTAGCAGAGACAGACAAGGGACTGCAGCAGAAGACAGTGAAAGGCAGTGAAAGAGAAGACAGAAGACAGTGAGGCAGTGAAAGCAGAGGTAAGTTGCTTGTATGTATGTGTTCGTGGTCTCTGTCTCCATTGCCTGTCTCCATAAGATGTGCAGTCTTGGTTTCGTGCAGTTGCTTGTATGAGCAAACAGCCTGCATCCTCTCTGATCTGTAAGCCTGTTGCTATGCGTCTAAGTGCATGTTTTCCAAACTTGAGTAGAGGAAGAAGTATTTGATCAGCTAAAGCAAAAAAGGAATAACTAACAGTTTCATCTTGCTCTGCTTATGTTTATTTTTTTCCTGAGACCATCATTGTGGTTGAGTGAAAATGTCAGCATAGAAAGAGTGTGCATAAATTGGCCATTTTGCACTCAGTCTCAAATGCACTTAAGCTTTCCTCATAAGTTAACCATGAGACTCAGATATCTTCTAATTGTCCTGGTGGCTTTCAGTCCCACTTATAGTTGAATGCGAAAAAAATATTATGACTCTCTCAAGAGTATGTTGATGAATTTCTAGAAGGTTTAAAGCTTATTTTCATTAAATATCAAAAGTTTCCAGAAGTTTGGAATAGCCTTTTTAATGTACCTTTCAAGTGGTCTCTTTCATTACTTTTTTTGTTGTTGTTTTGTTTTGTTTTTTATTAAATATTTGTTAATTTCAATTTGCCATTTAAATGCTTCCCTTTACCATTGTTTCATAAGATAAAAAGAGTAGATTGTTGTTCAAGGTTCCTACAGTCAAGACTTTACCTCTGAAATTAATGAGACAGCGTGTGCCAAGCTTTGTAGTTAATTGGTGTTCTCTATCTGATTTAGAAAGCATTCATCTGGAAGTGCCTTAAAGCACTAAGATGGGTGACAATATAGGACATGGAAAGAAGTATACCTGAAAAGGGGCAACAATTTTGCTACCCTCTTGCCTCATCTGTTAGTAGAAAAACAAACTATGACTTAAGTTGAACTTCTGAGTTTGCTTCCCAAACTACGTTCCACATGCAGACAGACACAAAGGAGCATAATTTACTTCTAATAGAACAGAATAAAACAGTAGAAAGCAGTGAAGAGTGTCTGCTATAAAACTGTGCTACCAGTGCACACAGCTGGGAGGATCTCCCTCTGTTCTATTGACAGAAGAATGGAAGCATTTGCCTATATAGTGAATAGACTAAACTTGGATGCTAATATTAAAATTGAGGGTATTTCCCAGCTTTTATTTAACCTGATAGTTCTAGTGATTGAAGGGGACAAAATATTTAATAAATAATTAAAAGAACTGAGAATGCCCTCCCTCATTAAAAAGTTCAGACAGAATGAATCTCTTGGTTATCCCTTCCAGGCTCTCCCAACTCTTAAAAGTTTTCCCTGCAATATGCCAGATAGTACACTGTTTTTACAACCTGTCTGGTGTCTCTGTGCTGATCATAAAGGTGGCTACAGCCAAAAAGAACATGTAACAGCTGACTGCTGCCAAGCAGGGCACTAATGAGATAGATGCCACTCTGCAATTTCTATTCAGCAACACTGCCCAGTGACCATAAGTTAACCCCCTCCAAAACACAAGAAAAGGGAGTCTTACCTCTAGGTTGCCAAGACACATATTTACAATAGGAAGACCATATGTGAGAAAGAAAGGAAGAAACTTAAGGCACAAGCTATCACTAATGTCCTACAAGAACATTCCCTCAGGCCTGTTCCACATCCTCCTGGAGCCCCTGACTCACTCGTGACCCTTGTTACCTGACATTAACTGTAGACAGTCCCTCCTCACAAAGGTATGTGTTTCTGTCAGCCCCTTGGGGAACACCCGAGGCAACCTCCAAGAGACTCCCCACCTGGGTCTACCTGTGGAATTCCCCAGCTCTCCCTTCCTACAGCAAACGCACATGCTTCTGCTCTTTCACACAGCCCCGAGATGTGGTGCCTCCTCGTGCTGCTCTGCTCCCAGGGAGCTGCCTTTTCAGCAGGGTTCGCAGCACCCTTCACTCTTGGCTCAGAGGGAAGACAGCACTTGAAGCACCGCCACCCTGAAGACTTTATGAACGTTGTAAGTTGTGGCACTTTCTCTGCCTTTCTTTTAAAGTTTCTCTCACAATACCACCACCACCACAGTACCAACTCTAACAGCCCATGAGAGAAGGCTTCAAGAAGGGCCCCCTCCTGGTCACCCGTTTTCCCAACCTGCCTCTTTCAAAGCCACTGTGTTAGGGCCAGGACTGCTGTGAGCACCAGCTCGGGATGGGCCAGGGACAGATGGGACCCTTGTACATCACACACAGCACCAGAGCAGTGTGCTAGCTGCCCCTTTTGGCTCAGAGGCCAAGCAACTCCCCAGAACCTGCTGAAGGGCCCTGGATATCTGGGTTGCTGAATTTTAACCCCAGCAGCAGGACTCAGCTTTAGACTGTGGCAGAGCACACACAGCACAGCCAGCACAACAGGCTTTTTCTGCCTACATTTAGAATGAGCCCCAACAGATGCATGAACATGTGGCTTATAACTGTGACACCTGCTTGCACAGTCACCTTCCTCAACACACCCAGATGTTTCAGACTAGTGCACAAAGAAGGGGAGGGTAGGATCCTGGCAAGAGGACAAAGATCCTTCCAACATTTTGATAGGGAGCACCCACGTACAAGAAACGTCGGCATCTTATCCAAACAGTCAGAGCTGCCAGAGAGAGACTCCTTTGCAGCAGAGGCAAAGGTTGGTTTCTACTCTCAAGAGAAGCAAAGTCCTCCCCTTTAACAACCCGGTTCCTCAATATGGTGGCAAGGGAAGTTGAATCCCTTCTTAAAGCAGTAGATTCTCACAACACAGGGTAATCCAGGACCCCTTGTTCTGACTCACCGAAGCTTTCCTCACAGAATTGGCAGGAGTGTAAGAACAGGTGGTACTGTGAGTTTGTAACAGGAGCTCCACCCTACACAGCTTACCTAACCGCACTTTGGCAGGAAAGGACTCATTTGGACCAAAGACTGCATCTTCTGGCACAGTCTAATACTGATACTGCTGCATGTTTACCCTCTAGAAAGATACCACCTGTATCAGCCTTGCAAAACAGGACAAACTATCTCACTTGCATTTGCTGTGTGAGCTGAAGCAGTCTCCCCTTGGGAGGCAGAACCTGAAAACAGTGAAACCTGACTTTTCACGTTCCTCTCCCCAGCCACCAGACTTCAGAGCAAGCAATGGACCTGTCTGCTTTATTTTCAGACATGCAGGTCTAGTGAGGAGGATGTAGGTCTTTTTGGCTTTGTAACACACAAAACGCCAAGCACAGCCAATGCTACCTTCCTGCCTCCCCCTGTGCATCTGCTTCATGCAGTGCTGAGGGACAGGACCCTGCTGAAACACAGTTCTGGCATTTCTGCTCTGGCTGGGTGTGACCCAAGAGCTGACTGAATGCAATGCTGCACTCAGGCAAGCAGCTTAGTTACCCAGTACAGGTCTGCTCTGTCTCACATGTCATCAAAAACCTGACCACTACCACCTATGCAGCTCTGAAGCAGGCTTTTGATGCATCTTTTTACAAGACCTGTAATATTTGTTCTCAGCCCTAAGCCTCGTTACATATTATGGTCCCTGCAGCCACAGCCCTTGCACTACTGCCCAGGAACAGCAAAACATCCACACCATTCATCTTTCTTACACTCCAAAATGGGATGCTTCATCCAAGCTGTTTAACTACATCATCCTGCAGCTCCAAAAGCACAATGATGCATTCAGGAGAGGTGGTGGGAAGCACTGGTATGGACAAGAAAATCTACTCCTCGAGCAGTCCTAATACATGACACATTCAAACAAGCTCCAGAGCCGAGGAACATTCTCATTTCCTGCACAGGCGATCTTTGTCATCTTACCATTCTTATGAGCCTGAGTAGTGCTCAGGTACCACTGCCACGGCAATTACTACCCAGCCAAAACCTAAACAATAGTAGTGTATGTCTGGAATGCTCCAAGTATAATTAGATGCTTCTACCCGGGCAAACTTTGAGAGATACAGCATTAAACAGCATACACAAACCACATCAATCAAAGACAGGTCAGCTTCTCTCACTGTTGTTGGCATCCTCCAGCCTCCCTTTCATGGCTGCCTCACCATATATATCTGTTCATCCCCAAGAGAAACACGGCCAGAAAGCTGTGCTGTCCTGCAGGAATCTCTGTAGGGTCCCTTCCTACTAGTGTAACACAGGAAAATAGAGAATAGTCCAGCAGCATGGAATCGTGTTCATCTTCCTGGCGTGTTCTTGGCTAGCTGCACATCCTTGGACAGAAGCAGCCTCTGGACACTTTTTCCATCAACCTCTACACTGTAAGTGCATGTTAACAAACTTTCCTTTGGCTTCCCACAGAGTGAAATGATCAGATATTACGGATACCCCTGTGAGGAGTATGAAGTTACCACGAAGGATGGATATATACTTGGTGTTTTCAGAATTCCCAGTGGGAGGAACATGCAAAATACAGGTGTGACACGGGTATAGGACATAAGGAAGGTCTGAGATCCAACTCCTACGTGGGTCCCCCACCTTTCAACTTTGCACATGTAATGGCATGTTCCACAACTTTCCACCTCAGAAAAAGCACCTAGTCAGGAGCACGGTCTGAATTCTGAATCTATCTGAAGACCACAAATTTAGTGTCTGTGTTCAGACTTCAAACTTCTGTGATTTTTTTTTCCATAATTCCCCTTCTTGTCTTTCACATTTGGTACAACTGTTGGCAATATCTTTGTTGACAATAACTCTCTGAGTTGACATTGAAATAGGCATTCCCTGCCTCATGAAGGACAGTCAACTTAAAGTCAAGAAGGTGATTGATTTTTCTGTATCCATCTATTGGGTAGAAATCACGTCATTGGTTGGGAAGAAATAGTTTTTCAAATTTTCTTAGTAGAATGACAATTTGTTCCTGGAATTCAAAGGTCATAAATGCGGGACAGTGCTGCTCCATTTCCTGCTCTTCCATTGTCATCTTAATATGCTATTTTGTCTTTAATTTTTTATGTCTAGAAATCAAGGGATCTGTAGATTGGTTTCTCTGTGAAAATGGATGTTGGCACTGACCACTTGAATGTGTTCTTTTTTAGCTAGTCCTGACATGAAATAAGACAGCTTGCATGGAACCAAATCCTCCACGCATCTTACCCCAAAACCCATGGCCAGCATCCATCAGTTTCTTGAAGAAGGAATGTTAAAAAAAACACTCATATAAAATCATATTCTGCAACTCAATTTTAACTACACATTACTTCTTACTATAACATAAGAAAATGCTCTTCTGTTTCAGGGAAAAAGCCAGCAGTCTTGCTACACCATGGTACTTTTGCAGATTGCACTTACTGGATATCTAACCTGCCCAGAAACAGCCTAGGCTTCATCCTTGCAGATGTTGGCTATGATGTCTGGTTGGGAAACAGCCGAGGAAACACCTGGTCTTCAAAACACAAGACCCTTAAGCCCTGCCAGAAAGAGTTCTGGCAGTTCAGGTACTCTGTGGAGAAAGAATATCTGAAGACAGCAATTTTCAGGGGACTAACAAGTTTGGGCAATTAGTATTGGTAGACCCTTTCCCCTTCAGGCAACTGGTTTTCATGTAATCTGACTTCAAGTGGGATGTACAACTTCTAAGGGGACCAGACCAATTCTTTGTGGATGCAGCCACACTGGGCTTGTCAGGGAGATCAGGGGAAGGATTTGGCTGGTTGGTCTGGACAGGCCTTTCTGGAATCAGGACACAAAGAAGCACAGCTGGAAGTAAACAGGTCACCCACCATCTTTGTACATATGCAGGGCTGGTTTATTTTGGGGAAAACATTTCCAAAACTGGGAAGAGGCATCTTTAACCTGGTGGTCTCTTGCTAGACATCATTTTTCCAAGTATGGACAGGAGAGGACAATACACAGCCGAGTCTAGAAATCTGATCTATCACACCTGACATTAACTGACAGAGAAATGAATTTTGTTACCCCTGCTAGTGAAAGGACTCAAATCCACATCCTGGACTGGCACCTCCTCAGCAGAAAGTCCAAGGCATCAGGCAGCCTGTCAGTACAGTTGTGTCCTTCTGTCCCCTTCCCCAGCTCACAGAAAAGAATCCAGAAAAGTGTGCATCCTCATCTTTGAATGGGTCCGGCTTGGTGTTATGAAGAAAACTGACATTCAGTAACTCACACTGTGATAAAGTACATGCCCCTCTGTCAGCTTTTTGTGTTTCTCCTTTTTAGCTTCCATGAGATAGGTATATACGATCTCCCAGCTGAGCTGGACTTCATCATGAATAAAACTGGACAGAAGGATGTGTATTATGTTGGTCACTCAGAGGGTTCAACTGCAGGTAATGTTAGGACGCCTGAGTATGAAATAGTTAACGTCACTACCTGACTGGAATCTCTCTCTCTCTGTCAACTATCTTCTTCTCTCATAGAAAGTTATTAAAGGGAGAAGTACTTTTAACTTGACACTTGCAAAAGGGGGGGAGGGGGGGAAGAGGGGAGGGATTTTTTTCTATGATCTGTTGTATCTGAAACAAGCAAGTAACAGAGGATCCAGAAACACGTTTAACTTCTGAAAGGATTACTGATACATAAAAGCTAGTATTTACCAGGTACAGTTTTCTAAGTATCCTTTTTTATTATACTCTTGCCATTTATTGTTATTTTTTCAGAGTCTTCTAGCAATGGGATATTTCAGCAACAAGGAGCTTTTATTAATCTAAATTCTTAAAATGTATACCTTATGGACTACAATAATCCTCAATGGATTAGACCCAATAATCCTCGTGGATTAGATGTAAATACAAAAAGCAACAATCCATAAAACAGTTCTAAGGACAGGAGACCAAAACAAACAAACAAACAAAAAGAACACAATAACAAATTAAATGCCTCATGACCTAACACCAGACTCACTATTTAAAACGTAGTTAATGTACAACTATAACTCAAAACATTATTGTTTTAAAACAAATTACCAGACACTAGAAATTAGAAAAGAAATACCAATGCTCAAAACTTCATTGTTATTAGCTCCTCTGTAACATCAACACACTTATGGTCTTTGAATGTTGTTAGTGTTTATTATTTATGCATAGGATCCATGAAGAGATACTGAGTTTTATGCTATTGTGTGTCATTGCCATTGTATAAAAATAAACCTCAAAAACTGAGGAGAAATTTGGTTGGGGGGGGGGGGGAGAGGGGGGGAGTTGTATTTGGCCATTTTATTAGACCATTATTTTCCTTTTCTCTCATAAGAGCATTCTAAGTTTTTGGAACAGAATAAATCACTCAGACCAAGATATCGTCATCCTTGTCCACAGGTACCTCTGTTTTAGGCAACCAGCTAAGATTGTCACCAAATCCATCAGTGGAAAAATTTGGACACATTCAGAAAACAAGATAGGATGTACCCTTTTTGTTTTCCTTTCCTTCCTTTCTTCCTTCCGTCCTCATAGGGTTACTTTTCTGTGCATTCACTTTCACCTGAGTTTACACTTTGTTGCAAGTCAAAAATTCTGCTCTTAGCCTCCCAGCCTTCAGGTATTTATTGCATTACTGCATGCCATCATCAACATACAGAGACTTTTAGAGACTACAAGCTGAAAAATTCATTATGGTATTAGAGTTTGAGGAACTTTAGCAGGAATCTGAATTCAGAAAATCTGATTGATGTATCATCTCCCAAAAACCGGCCTAACAAAAAATTGTCAATTCTGAGAAAATCAATGTTTGGACATCCTCTAATGAAGATGTATCCTTAGAATGAACTCTTTTCCCCAAATAAAGTTTCAAGGATCAAACACTTTCCTTAGGTCTGCAGCACAGAAGAGGACAACAGACAATGGGTTGTTATTCTACTGTCATTTTTTATTTGCCACCTACTGCTTTTTATATATTTGGTCTGTGGAAGATCTCTTCACTAACTTGATTTGTGTCTCCTGTGTTTGCAGGCTTTGTAGCATTTTCTACATATCCTGAGTTGGCTCAAAGGGTTAAAGTGTTCTTTGCTTTGGGACCAGTAGCCACAATCACATATGCTACGAGTCCTTTCGTAAAGTTTGCACGTCTTCCTCAGCCACTGATCAGGGTATGTCATTCCTTCTAAAAGACCTAAATGCCTGCCTTGTCTCTACTGGATTCACTCAGGCTGAACTGAGTTTTAAGGGGGTGATGAGTTAAGAATGAACTTAGGGCATCAGAGCATTGATAGTGCTGGTAGACTTCAGACTTTCCACAAAGATAAATTACAAAGCTTGACACAACATCTCTTTGGAAGTTCGTTAGGGAAGCCAGCACTCTTGCACCATTACTTGTTGAAATCAAATATTTTTGAAAGAAGCTCACAAATGCCATAAATAAAAGGTATCTACATAATCTACTAATCTGAGCCTTAAGCGTTAGTAGAGAACTACAAATAAAGTATTCCACAACTTAAATTCATTAGACATACCATTGCTTTATGCTCATGAAATATTTCTTTGTAAAATTATAAAGGAAATTTAAAGGGAAATTTAAAGGAAATTTAAATCTGTTTGACACCATAATTTGCCAATTTAATAGAATGTTCTGGAAATGGTAGAAACCCTGTATGCTGTAGTTATATGCCAAACTACAGAAGCTCATGCTCTTTCTGCCCAAGCTGTACCCAGTATGTGACTATAGAGTGCCCACTTCTATACCCTCTCATTTGTCTTCTCCCCCTTTGCTTAGTATCAATATTCAGATTACAGTTTTGTGCACCTGCTTGGAAAAAGGACTGGGGCAAAGAGTGTCTCCCTATACTCTACAGCCATGACTGCAGCCAACTGCCCTTTCTCATTGAGGCCTGTGCACTAAAAACAGATGGATATCAACCTCCAAGACTCATATCCAATAATAAGAGGCAGGAATAATGTTCTGTGTGCTCTGGGGGAAAATGCACTTTAAAGGATAATGGAATGGCAACCAGTTTCAACCATCTTAGTTAAGAGGCTATGCTGTTGGAGAAAGGGAGAAACAATTCCCTGCATGTTGCTCCTGCAACAAGAAAAAGAAAAAAATTGCACTTTTTTGCCCCTCAGTTACTTCTTGGCTGCAAAGGAGTTCTTCGCCAGAATGAACTGACAAAAGGGCCTACAACACTGCTATGCGCAACTCTGGGAAAACTTTGTGCCAGAATCTTCTGCTTCATAGCTGGGGGCAGTATACAAAATCTGAACACGGTAAGCACATCCAAGAACACCTTTATACAAGTAAAACTGAAGTAATTTTGAAGAAAAATGATTTTTCTGCCTTATGTCTATATAAATTGCGGGGATATATAGAAATGTGTTGGGGTTTTCAAATAATGCCAACTAGGGTCTCAGCTGATGATGAAATCAGCCACCTGACATTCAGATCACACAAGGAAGAAAGGCTGAATTCAGCCTAGTTTCATCTTGCAATGATGTACCTCTTCTGGGACTAAGCCAAAGAAATATTGGCCAGATACCAAAGCTCTCTAAAATGAAGAAATGGATGATGGAGAAAGATCTTTTGATTTTGCAAAATTATGATTTTTCTTCCTAAATAGGATGACAACCAGATCTTATGAACATAGGAGACTGTTTATTTTTGGTCCCTACATGTCAAAACTTTTCCAGCCAAAACTCAGTCCTGAAAGTTGTTTCTTCACACTTCTCCACTTCTCTCAATGCCAATATATCTTTCCTTGACTTTGGCTGCTATCTTTTTTTCTTTCCTTTCCTTTTTTTTTTTTTTTTTTTTTTTCCAGACCTTCCACATATCTGTTCTCGGTGGCTTTTGCACACTCGTTTTTTAACAAGTCTTCCCATAAAAAGCTCACATACATGGAGTCTCATGTTCAAGTCAACAGCCTACTAACAGTCCTTCTCTAATGACTGAGCAGAGAATTACTTAAAAGCATCATGCAGACTGTAAAAACTCAGAAAAGATAAAGCCATACATACTCCTTGAATGTAGCTTTCCATATGACTAAGCACTAATGTGGGAAAGACTCTCTTTGTCTTTCAAAACAAAGCATAAAACTCTACATAATACCTCCTACTGTAAAATCACATTATATGGGAGTCGACCATTAATTTTGTTTAATATTTGAAAAATATCCTACAATATGGTCAGGGCTTTAACACAGCAGCTATATGTTGCTCAGGTCCTTCACAGCTTTATTCTGTTACAACACTGAATCTCTGCTTTTGTAACACTTCTGCTTTCTCTCCAGAGTCGAACAGATGCATTCGTAGCACATTACCCAGCTGGAACATCAGTACAGAACACTATTCACTGGCATCAGGTATAACTGTGTACTGACATAAGCAGACTCGTACTACTGCTTTTTATGCAACTGACAGCCTATAGGGAAGTCCACAGGTGCTGGTTCTGGGAAATTACCCAACACGTCTTCTCGCACAGTGCCGTAAGCAGCTGCCACCAAGGAAGCACTGCTTCCCGTTGCTCACCAGACCATTACCCACATTGTCCCTTTCATGTCAGACCTTTCTGCATGTTAGGGTCTAGTGGCTTCCAGCCTTCAGCTCCATTTGTGAAGGCAATTGCCTCAAAAGCTGCAGAGGAGCGCTCGAGCACAGTCGAGGCACTTGGCAGGCAGTAGGAAGATAGCGGAAATGTGAACAGCTAGGGGATGAGCCAGAACAAAGTGATCCAGGTTAAAGCTTTTCTCCCAGAAGGCTAATTGCAGCCTGGATCACCTCCCAAAGCCAGTTAACCACACAAGCACTTCTGCTGGCACAACGGGAAAGTGGGGATCCGCCTTTCTTGCTGGAAACTTACGCCACTCTCAGACCTGAGCTTGAATCAGACCAGAGCAAGAGCAGGTCTCAGAAGCTCAGAAGCATGTTACAGCACGTGCTCAACACTACGGCCATTTCTGCCAACACTTGGTATGGTCTTAAGTATGTGCATGCTCCTGCATTCAGCCCTGACTAAAATTTCCACCATCCAGACACTCAGCACACAGATCCAGCAAATGGAGGCAAGGTAAGAGATATCCAGCACATCCTCAATTACTTAAAGACTTGAACTCAATACACTTATCAATAACTGAGGAACAATTTCATAATGACTCTCACCTTGCATTAGATAAAAACACTAACAAATCAAACCACTAATCAGGTTTGGAATTTAAAAAATGCACTCACCTTTTCAGTAACTTTTTTTTTTTTTTGTAATTCAAAATAGATTCCAGACTACTATTTAGTGATAGACTATTCACACCCCAGACTACTGTCAGCAGACCAGACACTGCTGACACACAAAACAACAACTTGTGGGAGGAGAAATCATAAGCTACACTAGATAGCCACTGAGAGCCCTGACAGGTACTAGACAGCCTGGCCCTCCCACCAAGGTGAAAACTGAGCACAACTCCGCATCACAAACGGGAACACCACCTTAGTTAACTTAGTCAAACAGCACTTTAAAAACAAAACATAACAAGGGTGATAGTTGAGGATGAGGAGAGAACACTAGCAAGGGCAAAGGCAATAAAGCCTCTCATCCTACGACCCATCCTCAGTACCTGTGGAAATCTGAAACTGGAGGAAGGGGTGGGAGGAAGCCACAAGCCACCATCTGAGCCTTGGGTCAATCACAGGGAGGAAAATACCTTCTGCACTCTGCTCTGTCTCTTATCACTAACACTTTCATTTTATCTTTGTTAAAATATTCACAGATAGCACATGCAGACCGATTCCAGGCTTATGACTATGGCTTGAAGGAAAACATGAAGAAATACAACCAGGTAAGGCAATATCGTTTTCCTGAGAACTCTTCCTTGGGTCCTGGCAAAACTAAGAACAAAGAACTTCAGCTTTTAGAATCCATGAGCTCCACTGCTACAGAAAGGAGAGAATGCTCTGAGATAATGTTTCACCCAAACCTAATGTTGCTATGTGTAAAAGTCTATTCACAGACAGTTCCTTGCGGGCAGCTAATAGAAGTTCATTTTCCCTTCCCTACTGGTGCAGGGATGTATCTAGTGACATGCTGATTTACCTGCCATTCCCCAAAGGCTCAGAGTCACAGCCTGGCCATAAAAAGAAAAAAAGAGAGAGAGAGAAGAAAATGCATCTCTCAACTTGTTTTTGGAAAGCTTCTTATGAAATAGAAGGGATGCTTCAGAACAGCACAGTGAATACTGCTGTGGGGAACTAATGTACACTGTACAGAAAAAAAGGATAAAACAGATAAAAACAGATAAAACTTGGTTACTGCCTAGTCAGCCCTCAGAAATGCTGCTCTCCTCCTGCAACACTGAGAACTGGTCTGACAATTTTTGAGATTTGATCAGATCTGTTGACTTCTGGTAATATTTGTGAGTCAGGGCAGGTTGTTTTACATGTGGCATAGGTGGATAAATATTCCAAAGTATATTTCCATCTATTTTATAGGTGGAAAAACACTCCAAAGATTTCTCAGACACTTTCCATTCATATACGATCTTTAAATACCAAAGTTTGAATTTTGGACTGGGTGAAGTTCTATTCCCAGTACACTTAATGTTTAGGAAATGGTCAAAAAAATAAAAAAGCAGACTGAGAAATATAATAGAACTGTGTTTAAATAACAGCAGTCAATTTAAAATCATTTTTTGCTATGGAAATAAACACTAAGAGGGTTGGCTTACTGTTTTCCTGTAGCGAGTGCAGAAGGGAAACAGAGAGATGTCTGCACAGCATCCTTTCTCTAAACACAGCTTCTGATATAACAGCATGCACTAAGGTCTCCTCCCTTTCTTGCAGCCTACTCCTCCTGCCTACAACATAGAGAGGATAAGCACACCCATTGCTGTTTGGAGTGGCGGACAAGACAAATTTGCAGGTCCAAAAGACATTGCAAAGCTACTTTCTCAGATTACTAATCTCTTTTACTATAAGCACTTTCCTGAGTGGGGACATCTTGATTTCGTCTGGGGCCTTGATGCGACTGAGAGAATGTATCGGAAAATCATTGAACTAATGACAAAATACGCTTAAAGCTTCATTCAGGGAGCTCATTCATGCAGTAAACCCCCTCCATTTTCTATTTAGCAGCAGAATATAGGCATAAGGACTGGTATTGGGGTTTGTATTTTCTTGCATTGTTTTCTGTGGCATTACAGTATTTTGGTGACTGGAGTCTCTCTGAGGAAGCTGAGGTACATGGGGATGACCAGTGAATATACAAACATTAGAAGGCATGCTTCAGAGGGTGGCTTGCTTTTTTAAAACTGTTACAGGAATGAATTTGCTATAACCAGGCTTTTATTTTCTCTCCCTTGTATATCAATATTACATGTTCCACTTGAGACAGAGGTGATATCACATGAAAACATAAAAATTGAATATATTCATTTCTCTGTTGAAGTATTGCCAATCTTCGTTTAAATTAAATCATCTATTGTCTTGATAAAGTTGCTGGTCTGTTTTTATTTCCTCACCTTATCAAGGCTGAGCCACAAGACCTTCTGCCATAAGACTACCCTGCCATCTAAACATACAGGAGCTGGCTTCAGTGGCACAAATCCCAGGAAACCCAACCTCGGAAAGTCTATGCCAGAGAGAAATCACTTAACCGTTGGACAGACACAGATGCTCTCTTGTCTTTCATGCCCACACACCAGTGAATAGTTTGTTCACCCCCTGACTACAAAGAGCACAAACATCTTCACATCCATCACTTGGCAGCTGAGGATTAAGGATATGCAGACATACCAGGCAGCCTGCACACCAAGGACTAGAGCACCCATCCCAAGAAACATTCCTGACACTGCCAGTGAAGTTGATCGTAATCTGGGAGACTGACACCAATATATAAGCAAAACATGTTTGTCTCATGCAATATACAAAACATATGCAAAGGAGATGACACAACCTGTTTGGCACCTGTGGTACCAGGAACTGGGATCACAGTTTCTGGAGAGGTTTGCAGTCCACAGCTCAGAGCAGCTACTCTCACCTACACCATATTGCTTGTGACCTGAGCACCCCAGAGCTCAGCAGAGGCCTAGCCCTGCTCCTCAGCGTAGCAGAGGAGACATGGCTTTACACACAGTACAAACAAGAGCTCCAGGTCTGAAAGGCAGGGAGCAGGACCAACAATTTGAGCTCAGGTAAAGAAGTGAACACCTCTTTAAATGGTCTCTCAGCAAAGCCCCTCGCCTCTACTCGCACCCTCCTGCAGCACCACCTACACTGACACAAGCTGCACACCAGAACCTAGCAGCGTGAATCTGCACAAAACATACGATAAAAGGACCAGAGAACACAGAATCCCAACACCAAACTCATCCCACCCTCACCAGGGGTGCCCTTTCCCTGCTGCAGGATCGGGGCAAACCAGGAACTGCCTCAGACCCTCCATGGACAGAGCACACAGCTCTGCCCGACTGAAGAGAACAAAGGGCAGGCACTGGGGACCGTGCTGTGTGGGAGGTGAAAGAAGGGGGACCTGGCAGCTCTTCAAAACCTGGCTGTGTGGATACAAGGCTGACAGCAAGCTCACTCAGCTTGGGAGCAGCCACCAAGGGGCACTCAAGGACACTGGCATCTCCAGAGAGCTTTCAGTGCTCTGCAGGAAGAACCAGCCACAGACAGACACACCCTGCAAGAGGTCAGAGGGAAGCGTTCAGGTCAGTGAAACACCGCTCAGAAAAGAAAGCAACATGCAGTGTCTTGCAGACTGAAAACCTAAGTGTCATGATGGAGAACTAATGTTCCAACCTAACATCACCTCTGACCCAAATGACGTTTACAAAGGGTTGCCAAATTGTCTCATGGAAGACAAAAACAATTTCCAAATAGTTTGATCGGAACGCTTGCCAATATAGTTTCCTGCAACCAGTCATTATCTTCATACTAGAATAGATCATGAGTGTAATCCTGTAATGGACAGTGTCTGGACAAAGAAAAAAACCCACCCTTTATACCTCCCCTCACAAGACTGTCACCCCTGCAGCACTGCGAGGAGCCCATGCTCCTCTGCGTCAGGCTGGGCTTAACTCAACAGTCCCCCCAGCACCAAGAAACCACACTGTTATAAATGAAGTCTCAACTCAATCTGAATTTAGTAATATTTATAAAAGGAATATTTATAAAAGGCATAAAAGGCAAGTAAACAGCGCTGGTTGTGCGGGGAGTCTACGCTCCACCAACACACACACACAAACATAACATTGCTTTTACATACTAAAACCAAGTACGCCTATACATATGTACAATCAGAAAAGGTAACAAACAATCCTTTAAATTCCATGACTTAACAGTCTCCATTTTCCATTCCTTTTCTTGATTACAAACAAGTCTCCGTTTTCCATTCCTTTTGAACAATATGTCTTGCTTTAAGTTGTCAAGCAACTCAGTCTTCGGGCCTTATGTATCCTGTTCTTCCCGAATCGAAGAAAAGCGTATCCATCTCCTTTTCAAGGCCAACAGGGCCTGGGTCAAAAGGCACATCCAGGTCAGCAGGGGGCGTAACAGCAAAAGCCTTCGATGGCTGTAGCAGCGGAAGGGCCCATGGCGTAGCAGTCAGATCAGTAAAGGAGCCCGCAGCTCCCTCACTATCTGGCAAACCACACGTTTGTGATTGTGGTCCCACATGGCTCTTTAAGGCCTCAGAGACTGCTCGCCAGGTGCCGAGCAGTCCCGCTGCTACCTTGTCGTTTTTAGTAGCAGAGTCCCACACCTTGACCTCAATTTGGTCCCATATTTCAGGATCATAAACTGTCTGACTGTTAATAAGGAGAATAAGCTGTAAGGTTACCAGGACAGTCTTTGTTTCTAAGAACGTATGATTCCCCATAATGTGCAGCTGCTTACCAGCGAGGGGCAGTTGTGTGTATGGGTCCACTTCTCTCAGCTTGAGCTTCTTCCCAGCTCCAGCATGCCTATTTCCAAAGACTTCCTGTACGAGCTTCTCTGAGTGGTTTGCTGAGTTTGGCTGAACCCATATTCATGAGGCAATCAAAGTGCCTGTTCCCGTCTTGGTCTCTGTCCTGCTAGCCTGTTCCTTTTCATTCCTTCTTCCTACTTCTTTATTGATGACATAACTTCATTGTGTTGCCTTCTTTTTTTTTTATCTTGAGGGCAGGCTCCCCTCTTATACCCTTCTCTCCACAGCAGTCCTTTTCAAAACAATTTTTCATTGGTCAAACAACTTTGCATATAACAGCAACAGCAAACACCCAGAAACTTCCATGCCTTAATGGCTGGAGAACAAGCAACCCTGAGACTGCATGGAGCCTCCTGAATCACCCTTCTTTGCTCCCTCTACTCTTTTACATTCCTGATGGCCTCATCGTTCAGAGTCTAATGTTATCATCAACCACAGGGCTTTCCGACCCCTATGGCCACATTACCACATCTCCCCCTTCTTTACTAATATCAACCATTTTGTCGACACGAATTACCACTCCATATATAACACACACCATGGGGCAAACTGAAGACTTTATTTTATAACACCTGATTCCACATTTTGTGAACCACCAGTTGGAAATATGCAAGCAACCAAGGCAAGACAGAGCAGGCTGGCAGGGTGAGCAGAGAATCTGTCCCCTGACACGCTGCTTAAGCCTCTCTCAGTGCCACTGGGCGCTGCCAGCTCCCTTGCTGCACCAAACGTTCGCCTTGTTCCAGCTTCAGCTCCGCAGCCTTGGAGCCCTTCTGCAAGCAGCACGCTGACCACGGCCTCTCCCCTCGGTAACTCTGCTCCCGCCCGGCTCGGGGCTCGGCCCCCACAGCCTCCCGACCGAAATGGCGGCGGGCCCTCGGCAGGCGGGGAGGGGACGAGGCCCGGCGAGCCCCGCCGGGGGTGCGGGAGTGGCCGCAGCCCCCTGCCCTCGCCCCCCTCAGCCCCGGCGGCCGTTGGGCTGCAACGGCGGCCCCGCGGCACGGCGGCGCCCGCGGCCGCAGGGCAGGCACGCGGCCCGGCGGCTCTGCCGGCGCTGGCTCCTCCCTTCGCCCCGCTCCGTGACCCGGCTGCGGCTGCGGCAGCGCAGGGCGTTGCGAGCCGCTCCGCTCCGCGGGGAGCCCCTCGCCTCGCCCGGCCCCGCTGGAAGCAGCTGCCGCCCTCGCGGTCGGTGCCCGCGGCCGGGGTAGCGGTGCCCGCAGGCAGCCCCGGGCCCGGTGGGGCGGGAGCTGCCGCTGCTGCGAACCCCCCGAGCCTGCGGAGCGGCGCCCAGCGGAGCCGAGAGGTGAGGAGGGAGGCAGGTGAGGTGGGAGGGAAGGATGGGGTGCCGGCACCCCGCTTGTAGGCGTCTATTCCGTGTAGCTCGGAACATAAAGTGAAAGGTTTTTTTTTTTTTAAAAAAAAAGGTGGGGGGTGCGTTGCTTGGCCGTCTGTAATCCTCTCGTAAGGTGTTTCTGCTCGTGTGCTGCGTTTTGTACCTACGGTATCTCCGCAGGACCTAAGTTGCCTCCCCATAGCACAGCAAGCAGCACAACGTGATGTCTCCAAGGCGTGGATGCACTTTCCCTTTTCAGAAGGGCGAGGCAAAGTCTCTTCTAGGGGAAGTCCTTTTGGTTGGGAATTTCTTTTGTTTAATGTGCATGTGGTTCTGCCTATGTGTCCGGGAGGTCATGGGCACGCTTCATGCTGAAAAAGAACGGTGGTGGGGTTACGTGGTCTTGGGTGGCTGGTGGCTCCTGGGGCTTCTTTCCTCAGGGCAATTTGGAGGAACTCCTGTCTTCACAACTGGGTTTCTCCTCATTGTAGGCTGAAGTGGCTGACTGTCCAAGCTGGAGTCACATGTTTTTAATAAATTGCTTTGGACCAGCAGGTCCTAGAAAATGGGGTACAGATCCATAATTTCATGAAGTACCCCTAGGAGGAGGCAGTCTAGGTTTGTTGTGAATGTTGCTGAGGCAACATAGCATATTTCTCTGTAACAGCTGGATTTTCTGAAGCCCCAAATGCATTTCTGTCTTGTGTACTGTATATCTGTGTGCTCAGGGTATTAACTGAATCAGAGGCCATTGTGGACCAATCCAGAGATCCCTAGATCATGGAACAGAGTGGAAAGCTTTGTTTGCAAGTGCTATAGTACAGGTGCAAAATTCATGTTTATGTTTCTTCTGTAATATTTTAAGCAGTTGTAATTGCAGGAATTTTATTTTTCAGTATTATGTTTAAAAACAGGGTTTGGTGTCTTGATCAATGAGAACACTGTGAAGGCATTTCTCATGGTTTCCTTTATGTGTCTAAGTAAGTTCAAGATTAGGCCGTAAGTCACTTCCTGGAAGTTAATCACCATGCTGGGGGAGAGTACAAGGTGAGGGGTGTCACGAAATCTTCAACTGCTGCAGGAGTTGCAAGGTGACTTACACATGAAGACACTGAGCAAATGCAGTATAGTAAGAAATGTTTGGTCTCTGTTTGCCTAACTTGTATGCATAGGTTTTGTTTTTGTTTTTTTTTTTCCTTGGCCTTATCTGACTCCTGATATTTTATTTCTATATCAAAGGTTACACATCCAGTTTGTGTGCTGAAACTTAGGTTGCTGACCTGTAATGAAAGTCTTTGTCTACCAAATTTTAATAAACATGTAATGTTTTGATTGCCTTGCCATAAAACATATTTTCTGGTCAAAGTTTTCATTGTAACTAGAAGTATCGGTCCCTGAAAGCAAGTGATCATGCCAACACAGTACAGATCCTGAATGATCTGGTGCCTGAAGGGTCACGGTGGCTTAGTACTCTTGCTGCACAGGCATCCCTCTTATAAAGATCCACCATTTTGAATCATATGTGGATGATGATACCTCGTGTGATGCCGTGAGTCAGGCACCTACTCAGACACGACCCTTTGCCCACCACTTCCTATTGGTAGTTCTATATGACTGACAGTTCAGCATGCAATGTGTTGAAGTGTGTTAGGGAGGCAGTGGGCTCTCTACATAATCATTGCAGAAAGTGCCTCCATCCTTTAGTGTCTCCAAATCACAGTCAGAAGGCCTTCAGAGATTTCTAGCCCTTTCCATTGATAAGGAACAGAGCTTGGATAGGCTGTAAAGATCATCAGACTCATCCTGAAGGGACAAACGATGAATTTGGAAATTATTTTGGCTCAGAGATAGGCTGTGCCTATCACTGGGATGAACAGCCTGTTGAGCTGCATGTGTATGAGTTAACTGCACATCACTGTGCTATTAACTTTGAGACCCTGGATAATTGAGCCAAAGTAAAACCAGCTTACAGGGCTGCTTGAGTTACATTCAGTGCCCCTATAAAGCACATGCTTATCATTGTTAATCTTAGCAAACTTACAAAAGAGAAAATATGTATTGTAAGATACTTTTTTTTTTTTTACAAGTAGAAAAAAAAAAAAGGACTAAAGCACATCAAATTCTTCGTATAAAGTCAGACATTCCTGTTTTTTTTTTTTTCCATATACTCATAGCATGAGAGATCCTCCAGCTAGGTCAGAGCAGGAGGTCAAAGACTTCATTATGAAATCAACAAACTGTAGTATCTTGTATGTTTCTGTAGTATTTATGTATGTTTCTGCAGCATGATGCTTATGCCTGGTTAGGTGGTTACTTGTGTTAGTTGACTACACTTCTTCCTGTAGGTAATAGCACTATCAGTTTTTTTACCAGCACTTTGTTCACTTAACCATTAGTGCACAAAACAATCAGAATCCATTGAAGTAATGCCCCAATTTGTGTTGTTTTTTTTTCTTTTCTTCCAGATTTGAGGCCACAAGACAGGCATCATTCTTTACAGATAATTTAAAAGACATGAGGTGAACTGTGAATTTGTGTCAAAAATATCTGCTAAACTTAATTCTCCCTTTTTTGTTACCTATGTTATGAGCCATAACAAATAAGGCAGGATAGGAATTTGTCATCCAGTAGAAACAGAAATTGATTGTTGCAGCTGGTTACTTGCCCTATTAACAAGTGTCCTAATTAGAGGTTATGGAATGTCAAACTGTTACAGAATTAAGTAGCAAATACTGTCAAACTGTTGTCTTTTATAGGAAGAACAGGAAGACTTCTAAACCTTCCTGAGGCTTTGTCTCTGAGAAAAGTAGGGCTACAGGCAGGAAATCTGTGAAACCTGAGAATTTGCAAGTAATCATGCTTTCTCTCTTTCTTGGAAATCTCTGAAGTGTTGCAGACCTCTGTGCTGATCTTAGCCTCTCATTTGTTTCCCTTGGCAACACAGCTTCTTGTCTTCATGATGGAAGTTAGTTTTATCCATGATGATATGTGTTGCAGGTATCTTGCTTCAGTATGTCAGCTGAACCATCAAAGAACAAATCATATAATAATAGGCATTTCTTTTGTTTCTTCCCTCTTCTGGCTTAATATGCCCAGGTACACTAACTTTTATGGGGGACTGTTGTGGATTTCCTAAAGGAAGAATAGAGCACTGTTTCTCTATGCAATGCCTAAAATATCCTTTTAATGGGTTATTGGAGAGATGCTGTCCTGTGTTGCATAAGTATATTTCAGTCACTGCCTAAAAATGCTACTGATCTGTAAATCCAGTTGTTCTGGTGATACTTTATCAGTTACATCAAAATTGCTTTTCTGCTGAAATTGAATGGTGCTACCAAAAAGGGAGAGGGAGAAATTGTGTTTTGTTTTGACAGAAGAAACCACAAGACAAAGAACCATCTGAGTTCACAGGCTGCTGGTTCACAGGTGCATGTTTTGGTGTTCAGAACCTCCGGTCTGTTTTTCCAGACATTCCCTTAAAAGCAGCTAATAATTGGTGTAGACAGAGCATATTAATAAATCAGGTAGCGAGCCATCATTATCACATACAGCACAAGTGCACAGGGTTACGTAACAGTAGCACAGACGTAGCAGATCTTGACTTCAAAACAGTCTGTGTAAAAAGGAATGAGAAAATAGATGCGGGTCAGAGCCCTTTGTACTCTGAAGTGATGGGAAATGTCTGTGGGTTCCGCAGTCATAGTCTTTGTAGTGGTGGTGCTTCTCCCCAAAGTGATTAATTCAGTTTCGTAGTCAACTTACTGATACCCTAAGTTTAAAACATGCATCAGCACAACCCTCCCATCTCAGTCACTGACCATCAGCAGTTAACCTCCGTCGGTTGGATCAGTGTCCTGCCAGCTGAATAGGTAAGTGCCAGATGTTAGGGAGAAACCGAAAGAAACTGATCCTAAATTAAGATCATGGCAAAGTGGAAGAGGTCTGAGTGGTGGAATAAACTGTCAGTTTTGAGTTACTGCTTGAGACGGCAAGTGAGGTTTTCTTTATGTGTGCTTCCTTTTTGTGGAAGGGGAAATAATGAGATGGACTTTATTACCCATGGGTAAAGATAAGAGACTTTGCACATGCATTTGTGTTGTATGATTTTCTTCCTTACCAGGAACAGAAAGCGTAGATGAGAAAACAGTTCTTTCATGTGTCATGTTGGGCATTATTTGCTTGTTGTAGTGGTTTATCAGATTCTCAGCAGACCTGATAGCAATCTAATTTTATTGAAGTGGTTTCTTAATGCAGTAATGTTTGTATCTGTTCCAAAGGGAAAACTGTCCTTAGAAAACAGCCGATGGTATGGAAGTAGCTACATTCACAAACTGCAGTCAACCAAATGTTTGCTGAGCAACTTTAAAAGTCTTCAAAGAATTGTTCTCACTTTTTTAGCTGTTGAAAAACACATTCTTGTAATTCATCTTGTTTAGATGAAAATAAAGCTCAATTTTGTGATGTAAGATTGAGCAATGAGTGGTGTAACCATACAGGGAACATTCGGGTTTGGCAGATCAGTGCATGGAAGATCTCTGCACATGATTTCTCCCTCTCAGTACCGAAGGGGGTAAAGATGATACTGCTTGTACACCACCAACAGTCTCCAGAAAGACCTTTAGGCAGCATCTGGGGAGGTATGTGGGACTGGTCCTTCACAGGAGAAGAAAACAAGGATATAACCATGACCCACAACCAGGAGTAAGCATTGTGTAGCTCAGCAGGTGCCTGTAGGTACTAGTGAAGCCTAGGAGGAGATCTTGTCAATGCTCTTTAAACGTAGCCACAGGGCCGAGAGGCAGTGTTAAATTATGAACCGTTACTGAGACAGGCTTTTCTAGTGCCAAGACTGGTAGCTCCTACTATGAAGAGCAACTTCTCCATTGAATGATGTGGGGTTGTCAGCAAATGGTTCCTTGTGGTGCTTCTCTCTGAAAGGCCCTTCTGTTGTTTTGTGTTAGTTGTGGGATTTTTTTTTTTCTCTGCAAAAGAGAATGATCTTGCTATGACATTCAGTGCTTTGTTGTTGTGGTGTGTTTTTTTTTTTTTTTTTCCAGAAGAGGCTACTTACTATAGTAGCTGAATCACTTGTTGTAATGGGGAACTGTTGTTTCAAAAAACATGCTGACAGATAAACATGCTGTTTCTTTTTGGAGAGAACCAACAGAAGGCAGTTTGCTGTTTAAGCTGTTTTTAGCATATTTTACATCAAACCCGTGTGTGTGTAAATGATTATGTTCTGTACCAATATGCTTGACATTTCAAAAAGGGCTTGAATGAGATAGGTGCCTGTATTTCACTAAAGACAGTTTACATCCACTTCAAAACACACAAGTATAGGTATCTGCATGACTTGTTGGCATGAAACAGTCATTTATCTTCATGTAGCAATGACTGGATGTGCTCTATTTTGGGTTTGCTGAGACAATTGAATTCTATTATTGGCAGTTAAAAGGTGTTTTTGCACTTGCTAATTTGACTATTTTAGTGAGGACGGGCTCTGTGGTTTGAGACATCTTTATTCTATAGTCATCACACCTGATAGAGTAGTAAAACAGACTATTACTGTTTTAGTTTCTTATTGCAGTATTAAAGTAACCTTTTTCTTTTTTTATCATAGAAAGAATGTAGAGCAGTGCTCTCAGGAGTAGCTTATAAAAAGTGGAACTGTGCCATGTTTTAGATCTTTTACTAGCAAATATTTCTAGACCCTAATCACGATGAACTGAAGTGAATGGTTTCTATGGGCATCACATCTGGGCTCTAATTCCACCAAAATAGCAAAGGATGGATATTTCTAAAATAATTTACTACTAAAATAGGCAAAGAATAAGGTCACTGTTATTTTTTAACAGAATCATAGCCAGTGCATTAAAAAGTGCTGTGGAAAATTTTACCAGTGATCTGTTTAATGCAGCTTTTTAGTAAGACCAGCATTCTAACTATTGACAAGAGCTGCTGGAGTAGTGAAATCAGCGTGTTATGACTAAGCAAGACCCTTGAAATTGAAAAAGTATGTTACAAGGGGGGAAAGTGGAAACTAATGATTAAACTAATACATTGTTAAGGCAGGCCGTTACTTGTTTATAAATCTAAAAAGCTCATTCAATATCTAAAAAACTCTTGTGAAGACAGAAGAAAGAAAAGCGACCTCAAGGCCAGAGCAAGGAGGGGAAACCCATCCTGGTGCTTCTGCAGCCCAAGGGTCTCAGGGCTGCTGTCACCCCAAGCCCCCCACCGGGCCGTGCCTTCCCCAGCAGGACCCGTCAGAGCCTGGCCATGCGGCCTGGCTGTGCTCGCAGGTCGCACGTGGCCGGGTTGTGCTCCCGGGGCGTTTCGGAGCCTGCCCAGCTCTGAGCAGAGGTGGTACACACTCCTTCTGCCCAGACTGTGAGCTGGTCCCACACAGGCATCGCAAGCACAAGCTGTGGGGCTTTGTTAGCTTGGTACTGCACCGGAGCTAATTGGCCCTGCTGTATAGCCCTGCGTACCGCCTTTCGCTATCACAGGGCACGCTTCTGTAGCTTCCAGAATCAGCTGAGGATGTGCACAGGCAAAGGGGCTCTTGTTTGTCCACGTCCACCCACACTGACAGTTACAAACATGCCAGTGCAGCATCCTGTGAGGGTGTTGGAGAATTTGTGGTGAATTATGGTGTTGTACCTCTCAGAAAACCCATGAGCGTGTGTTCATCTTCTCATTACCACCTCTGTCTCGTTAGCTTACTCTCGACTTTTGATGATCTTGAAATACTGTATGTAGTTTGATGTGCTATTTGCTTAAATATGCAATACTTCCTGATAAAATTGCTGTCTTTCATTCTGCTTTCACTTGGTACCATGCTTGTTAGCCTGAACAGAAAGAATGATTTTAATGCCATTTAAAGTTCTTGCTTTGCTCTGTTTCCTGTGGCTGAAGGCCTTTGATTTAATTAAGCTGGATTTTCAGAATAATTAATCTGTAGTATAATAACGTGGATTGAATAGGAAAATAAGTGGTTTTCTTTTTGAGATGGAAATGGGATTTGGTAAGGAGTGTCTGATTAAATTAGGAAAAATATCTTAACTGTTGAGTGGATGTTACATTCTTATATTCTTATAATGATTTTCAGAAAGTTCATCATTAGAGAAAACTTAGCATGCTAAATCTACAGACATTTCTTCTTAACCAGATGTTACCTATGTCCCTCTAAATTAGCTGGAGTGCCTGAAATCGGATAGCAGAAAAATATGTTTACTCTTAGAATTTAGAGCACTTCACACTCTAACAGACTCTGACAGCTCCATGCTGGTGTTGCTACTTATCCCACATGCTTGGGGCTGGATTGTGGTTTACTGTATTTGCATAACTATTTTGTATATCTGAATATAGTTAGTTTCAGTTACATGGAGAGGTCTCCTACTTGCCTTTGTCTTTGCTCTTGTAGAGTAAAGTATGTGTTTATTCCACAAGGTAAGTAGTCATTGCTCAGGACTGGGCAGCTCTTGGTAGACTCTGTACAAGTTCATAGGGGGCATTTTTAAAGCCAGCTCCTGCCAGTCATGCCCTCTGAAAGGGGCAGTCTGTCAGTCACCACCTCCACCTTTCTACCACCTTCCGTACGTCCTGAGCTGAGAAATCACTCAAAGGAAGTAGTTAATTAAAATGAGTCTACTTAACTTGAATTTAGGTTAGATATAACTCGCCTTGAAGTCACTATTGTCAACAAAGCAGAGGTAGAAAAAAATATGGCAAGGGCAAGAGTGCAAAGCTGCAGCATGAGGAACATTATGCGTGGAGGCATACCGGGGAACTGACAAATGTGTTTGTGGGGGTGGTTTTAGTAAAGCTTAATCTTCTGCCTTTTAATGATTTATAATTCTGGCCAGTGTGCCTGCATGTTAAGGGTAATATATAGTAGTGCGATCATAAAGCAGCAAATGATCTTTTTAGGACTCTTTTTCCTTTTTTTTTTTTTAACTATGCAGCCACTTGTAATAACTAATGCATTTGAATCTTGTTTTGCATTTTTGTAAACATGATACAAATTCATCCTAGTATTTCTTCTTCATTTAAAATGTCTGGGTGTTAACATGCTCCTGAAGCTAAGTTTAAAAAGTCCGTTTCCTCTTTTATCTGAGGCAATTTTTTTGCTAACCCCTCGCGCGGTGACCTGACTGTGCTCGGTGCCTTGCTCTCTGCAGGGCTGCTTCAGCTTTTCAAAGCCCTGGCACACTTTTGAGGAAGTGTGAGTTTCTGCTGTTACCAGATGTCTCTTGTTTAAAATAACCATCGTTAGCTTTTTTTTTTTTTCTTATTATTAATGATTCTTTTTGTTAAAAATTTAAATGAGAAATGTTTGCAAGTAAGGGGTTCTGTGATACCTTCTTCTGCCAGTTCAAAAGATTTTGGCTGGGGGATACCACAAGCTTCTTTAGCAAGGACTTATTTGAGAATGCTAGCAAAAAATAAAATAAAATAAAAATGGTGGTTTCTGTGTTCCCTACTTGCTACACTAAGATTTTTCCACTTGTCTACCCACTAGGCTGAAAAGTCTTCAAGCTGTGTTAACAGTTGAAAGAAGCATATAACCCATATCCCCTCCTTTGACTGTTTCCATGCTGGATGTTGTAGAAAGTCCATAAGGACAGTGTTTGAAAAGCAGTTTTCTTCTATAAGAACTGCTAATTGAAATAGAAGTAATTGAAATAGGAATTGAATAAAAATACATTTCTGCACCCTTTAATTTTGAACAGTATTTTCTGGAATAAATTGAACGTCTAGACCATTTTGCAGCATGTCATAGTTATATGCATACCTTAGATCAAAGCCAGCCTTCCAGTCAGTCATTGTGGATCTCCCAGTTGCTATTAGGGGAACTAAGAAAAATATTTTAAATCTGCAAATGATGGATAAGGGAATAAGTGGTTTTAAAATACATGCTTTTTAGTTCTGAGAGTGCTTTTCCTTGTTTGTTTGTTTTATTAATGTTCCTAAGCCACACAGAACATATGAATGCAGCCTCTTACTGAAGATTTGTTCTGAGCATCTGAGCTACAGGGACAGAAAACTAATGTGAGCTCTGTGCTGACCTGGCTTGTAGTCCTCTCCTTTCACAGCCTACCATGGCTACCATTTTCCAACTAAGAAGGCTCTCAAGTGGAACTAGCCACAAGGCACTATAAACATAGCTTTGGTATATACTAAAGCAAAAATATTTCATTATCATGGTCCCATGAGATCTTTCTGCAGCCTGTGAATTGGCAATGAGTAGGGCTTTCCTGCCAAGCTAATCCAGTTTACACCAGAGCTCCATCTTTATAAAATGAAATTGTTTAGAGAACTTTTTCCATCAGTGCTACCACCTCAGCTAATGTTGATATTTTGAGTGCATAAGCCAAGCTCTATTTTTTTCTTTCCAAAAGGGTATCACAAATCATGCAAGTGTTTTGAATGCCTTGAATTGAAAGAAGCTGGCCTTGAAATTGCATTCACAGGTCTGTGAGATACCAGATGAAGAGAATAAAAATCTTGAAAATGCAAAGCAGGGTTGTAAAGTCAAACAAGAATATATTACTTGAGATTAGGTCATACATAAAAACGGGGTAAGGTTGATTCAGTAAGTGTACCATTACAAAGAAACAGGATGATTCTGATTATTTTAAAGAAAGCATCTTGCTTAAGTGAATGTAATGTCTCCTCTAACATTTGGTTATAACATTAACACTAAAGATTAAAAGTAAAGGCTGACCTAATAGATAGATGTTGTTAGTTTTGAGAAAAATGAAGACCCAAATACAGAAATCAATACTTTAGGAGCCAGCTAAAATGTGTTAGGATTGTTCTCCTCTAACCCAGAATTGCTTTTAGAGAAGGATGTGCCGAGAAAGTATCTTCGCTGAACCCTCTGTTTATGCTTCTGTGAAAGCATAAAGCATATGGATTGCAATATATGAAGTGTCTTTGACATTTGGAATCAGATCTGTTTGGATTGAGAGCTCAAAAGTGAAAGGCCACATTAGCAGCTTCATTTTCATATTTCCAGTGTAATTTAAATAATTAATTTCCCTTTTTTTATGATGACCATGCCATGTCTAAATATTTGTCTTTACTTGTTCAGAGCTGTGCAAGGATCGACTACCATCAGTCAACTTGTCATATTTCATTGTGTTTTGAGTGGTGTTGAAGTCAGCAAGTTGTACAGGTGGAGCACAGAGTGCTTGAAATATTTCCTGTATGTTATATTACTGATATGAGTTTATGTGCTAAGTTTTATTTATAATTATAGGCGTAGCAGGAAAAAAGGTGCTAGATTGATGCTGTTTATAAATATGTTTGTCAAAACATATGCTCAAGGAAGCAGATTTTGTGCTTAGCCTTTGAAGTTTTTTTCACTTAATGCTTGAAAGTTGGCTTGCTTGTGTGTTTGTGCTTCTTGGTTGCGTTGTTGTTTGTTGTTTTTTTTCAAGTTACTGTTAAAATTGTAGAAATAATTTGCATTTGAATCCTCTGTAATAATGTTAGGTCAACTAGCGCACAAGTGTCCTGCAAGGCCTCATGCATTCCTACCTTAAATTCTAGATGTCTCCTAAATTCTAGATTGTTATTAAGTATGTAAGTATTGTGATACTGAAGTGATGAGTGGGTGCAGGCATGCAGACTGATGTGACATTTGAATGTATTTTTAATCTGAATGACTTGTCCTATTTCTTCCAGCACCCAACCACAATCAACATATTGCTGTTAAGTTTCCCTTGGACTAATAGACTCAGAGGCAGCCTGCTGCAAATATTGAACTGATTGATACTTCAGTCATCCTGTCCTTCACAGTAAGATGGAGACTTCTGAGAAAAAGAGCGATCTTGGTTTGCAGACAGAGAACAACGTGGAACAACCATTCAGTATTAGTTCCTTGGTATGTATTACGAAAAATGCTTTAATGGCTTAGCACCCTCTTTCAAATAAGCAACAATTTAAGACCTGTTTAGCAGTGCTGCTGTCAGCTGGAAGGCTGTTTTCTCAAATTCTGCAAGTTCCTCACATGTTCTGCTTGGTTTCATTGGAATTTTATTTCCATGTGTTTGGCTTATGGGGATTTAGCTTGTTTCAGTGATCACGGTTCTAAGAAGTTGAAGTAAATGTTTTGAATAGAAAAAGTAAACCTTTACAACAACATAAGGCGAAACAACTTGCAGTAGCCACTTAATTTAACCACTTAACAGGAAGGTAATGATTACAATAAGCAACTCTGCTTCTTCTTCAGTAGAATCACTTTTAGGTTCTTCGACTCTGCTTCCTCTGAAACTGTAAAATTAACTGTTGATTAACCAGGAAAACATACTGCTTTTTGTTAGGTGACCTGTACCCAGGAGTCATATCCAATATAACATATAACAGTAGTTGGCTTAGTCATGCAGATTATTTTAGTAACTTAAGGTAGAACCTTACCGAATTTCATATTTGGGGGATTCTGAAGAGGACGCACTGTTATTTTTGATCACTTCTGCTGAGGTTTACTGTTGTTTTTTTTTCCTTTTATATGTATGCATTGAGAGGGAGAAGATTTGAGGAGAGGGATAAGATAATTTTTTACTTTTATTGCAATTGAGAAACATTAAAATATTTTAACTGTTGCTAGTAGTGAGGAAACTGATACCTATTTTGAGAAGCTGAAGATTTCCCTTGAGTTTCTTGAATGACATCATTTACTGAAAGAGAATTGTAGTATCTGGCTCTCCTTGCTAATCTCTGTTCTTTTTCAGAAAAAGCTAGTAGCTATTCCTGACCATACAGACATCTCTGTAACCCCAGAAGAGAGAGTACGTGCCTTAAGCAAACTTGGCAGCAATATCACAATCAATGAAGACATCACTCCACGTCGTTACTTTAGATCTGGAGTAGAGATGGAGCGAATGGCATCAGTATATATGGAGGAGGGAAACCTGGAGAATGCTTTTGTTTTTTATAACAAGTTCATAACGTAAGAAAAAGTTTGTGGTCATTAGAGCTTACAGTTCTGAGTAAATTAAAACGAAGATTTGCAGTGATAATGGGGCAACCCTTTAGATCAGGAGAACAATGTTTACTGTTTTCTTGCAGAATAGCTGTGCTCTTTAGAGATCTTTACTCTAACCCATCTTTTTTACAATTTCATCTCAACTGTTAGGGTAATATTCTTATCTGTCTCTTAACTGGCAAGTGTGAATTAACCTCATTTACAAAGGCTGAAGTTTACTATACTGTAAGCTGTACAAAAATCGGGACATCGATGATAATATTGCACAGCGCTATTTAAAAAAAAAAAAAAAAAAAAAAAAGATTTTTGCCTTTCTTTTTAGTTTTCATCCCCAAGCAGTTTGAGCATATTTTTTTTGGAAAAATATATTGATAGCAGATTTAAACTTTTTGTCTAGCTAGCTTTGCTGTAGGATTGGTTAGTTTGTTTTGATACTTCTAAAAGTATGCATATCTTAAATTATTTTTTTTAACAATAAGAAACCTCCTTCCCTCCCCTAATTTTCATCATACTCTGAAAAACTAAGCCAAATCTTTCTTATTCGACTTTGTTTTAAATGTATGTATCTCTATAAAGAGGGTCTGGAGGTGAACATTGCATAAATTGCAGAAAAAATTATTAGCAGCTGAGAATCCTAAACTTTTCTGCAGCTAAGCATTGACAATTCTGTGATAATTTAGATGTCTGGATGGGTTAATAATACTGCAGTTAGCTGTGCAGCTTAGTCTGGTAAAAATAACTACTTTAATGATAGTCAGCGCTTTATTTAAGATTCAGCATTTCAGCTAAGGAGACAGATTAAGACAGCAGAAATAAGATTTAGTAACACTGGCCATGGTGGTTTTTTTTTTCAGGTGCTGAGTTCTAGTTAATCCTGTTTTAATCAAGCCCACTACTAAAGAGAAACACAATATATTCAGGTGTAGAAAATAAGCTCCTGTCATTATCCTCTGTGTCCATACAAGTCCGTACAAGAGATTAAGTGGTAATTTAAACAAATGAACGTATAGAAACCTGCTTGGAGTCATGTGGAATTCGATGTCTAACAGTTATAACTTGTGAAACTGATTTCTCTGCCAAAGTAAAAGCTAATGTAGTTATTCCTCTGGTTACTAAGACAAACATGCTGTTTAATTTTCTAGCTTGTTTGTGGAAAAACTGCCCAGTCACCGAGACTATCACCAATGTGCAGTACCAGAGAAACAAGTTATTATTAAGGTAGGGTTACTGTTTCCTGAACTTCAAGAAATCTTTCCTCTATTTCTATTCTTTCCTATCAGTCCTTTTCTCCCAGTGCAAACGTAGTCCAAGGCAGCCAATGCAGTTTGAAATTCTGATAACTTTGTCAAGTCATTTATGTTTTATTTTGGTTTAACCACTTGATCATTACTGAAAGTTAATTTATCATTCTATAAGGAGAACAAGAATGGTCTCTGAATAAGTCGGTACATTGTTGGAAACACAAGTATATTTCTGAAATAGTAGTTGGCCCTAGTTTTTTTTATAAAACACATCTACATCAAAAATGTTGGTTATCACACACCTGTTAAACAAGACAGATAACAGATCACTAGAAAAAATGATCTTTTCCTAAGATAGCAAGTAGTCTTGTTATAGGTAACTCCTTTCACTGATAGAAACTAATACGGCATTATTTGAAATCAATGTACTAAGCTTAATAAGCTGATGATTTATTGTGTATTTCTTATTTTCTTTCCTGGGAGAAGAGCAGTATTTTTTTATTATTTTTTATTTTTAAATCCATATTACAGATGAGTGTGGTTTTCAGGTGGTCCTTTTATGAAGTAAAAAGTTAACTTACCTGTCTTTCTACCCTACCCCATCCCACCCCACCTAAAGAAACTGAAGGAGGTTGCATTTCCACGGACAGATGAACTGAAGAGAGATCTTTTAAAGAAGTATAACTTAGAGTATCAAGAATACATGCAAAACAAAGTAAGTTTTATGTGGTTATGAAATCGTTGTTGTATGAATATTTTTCTATTGTATAAAAATTCTTAAAAATAAAGCAGTAAAATAGCAGTTCTGCAAGACCATAGTCACCCAGCAGACTGTTTAGAATGACTTTTCATGTCTCAGAATGTGATCAGTTGATCATTTGAAAATAAGTAATGCACATGTGAGCTTGGAAATGCATGTTCTGTCATATTTACATATTGATAGTCAAAGAAAATCAGAATAGGTCTTCAGTACACTCTGGTTCAATTTTATAGACGGTATTTTTCAGAGATTTTTGTAAGTATATAGAAAACACCTGTTGACCCTGAATTTGTTAATTTCAATTTATCCCGTTTGAGTCTTTAAGTAACAGTAAATACCTGCATATTTGTAATGAAGTCAATGAAGACAGGATCTGCAGTTTTAAAAACTTGTCTTGGAAAAGAGTGTCTGGGGAAAAAATATCTTTTCTTTCCTTCCCATGAAATGGACCTAGGGAATTATGGAGAGGGGGAAAAAAAAAAAAGGAAACCACCACACCAAAAAAAAAAAATAAAAAAAAATCCTGTCACTGATTTGTTTGAGGCTTACTTTCGCATTATATTTGGGATGATAAGAAATGACTTTGTTCCAGTTTTCTTATTTGCTTTTAAAGATGCTTGGTGCTCTCCCTGTAATGGGGGTAGGAAAAACTGTTGAAACCTGAAGCTTCCCTATCTGGAAGAGCAGTTGGCCTGGGGACTGGGGGCAGAGCCCAGACAGGTGGCAGAGATGGCATTAAATGTGTCTGAAAGTGGGGAGGGCATGCACAGAGAGTTGAGATAAGCCCCTGTCAGTACAAGGAGCAATCCAGGGAAGGCTAAGGAAAGAAAGAAGCAGGAGAAAATTGACATATCCAAACAGCAACAACAAGCAACAAATCAGGTAATAACATGGATTATGAAATCTACCCAGAAAAGCAATGTGCATGTGGATCTCTTGCTGCACTGCAAGTTGTAAGGACTTCTCATCTCTTTACCACCACTGTTCTGAAAACTCCTTCACTGCCTATATTGCAGTGGCTTAATAAGGCATGTGCTCTCACTACTGAAATAAAACACAGAGCATCATAGGTAGGCATGCTGCAAGCTTTGTGTTGGAAGCTTCCTTGCTTGTGGTGTTCCATTCCATATCTTGCTGCTCTGGGGGCCAGAGCTGTATTTGGCACTTCAGCCAACAGGTTTCAAAAGGCTTTTAAATGTTAATGGCAGGGTTTGATGGTTTTGTTGAACAATTGTATTGCTTCTTTCCTCTCATTTTTGTAGTTTATATGTATATATATAAAATTCTGAGAATGTAACTGTTTTGCATGTTTCAGAACAAATGTAAAACTGAATTTCTGAAGAAACTAGAACAGCAGAGGCTAATAGAGGCAGAGAAGAAAAGAATCGCACACATGCGGCAACAGCAGCTTGAATCAGAACAGTTTCAATTCTTTGAGGATCAACTTAAGAAGCAAGAACTAGCTCGGGATCAGAAAATTAAAGACAGCATGGTTATGTCTGAACAGATAGATGGAAGTATGCTATCTTGTATTTCTGTACCTGAGAACAGTTCCTTATCTACCACATTGCTTGAAAAAAATGAGAAGAGTGGCTCAACTGGACATTCACCTCCAGTAAACCGGGCCCTAAAGCCAGCAGCTGCTTTAAGTTCTGTTCAGAGTAAGTGCACAGATTTTGTACTCTTTGTCTGCTTATAGCAGTCCACACATTGTATATGCATATGATGATGGTTGGACTTGATGATCTTAAAGGTCTTTTCCAACCTAAATGATTCTATGATTTATTCCCTTTGAGTGTGTCTGTAGCAAAATAAGCATGAATAGGTTAATGTACACACAACAGTTCTATATATTTTCCTTGTTTTAAGAGAAAAAAAATTCACATTTTCCATCTGAGTGCCAGTAAATGGAGATGGAACCTCAGTTTTCCTATGGAACGAAGTCTGAATATTGTCAAGGGCTTCAAGGGAACAGAAGCAGAACCTGCAGGGGTCTCAGTCAGAGAGGCTTTTTGAAAAACCCTGGCCTATTAAATGGGATCAACTCACTGTCACCTCAGATGCATGCTAGCTAGGTTATACCTCACTTTGGCATGACGTGCTTGCACTGTAGATGTAGTCTCATTAGAAATGTGTGATGTGATAATTCCTTAATCTTTAATAATTTCCTGTAACTGTGTATATTGCCTTATTTTAAGGAACTTCACTGTGTAAGCTACATATGCCTTTTTATTTCTCTCTCTCTCTCTGTCTCTCTCTTTTTGGTTTTGTTTGTTTGTTAGCTCAATTGGCTGAAGCACTCAGAGGTGTAATTTTACCCAGGGATCTCTGTCACAAATTTCTGCTGCTAGCAGAGGCAAATACATTAAGAGGAATAGAGACATGTGGAATTCTCTGTGGAAAACTGGTACAGTTCAATCTTCAAATTCATATGGGGAAGACATTTTTGGTAGTGTAATATTTTCCTGTAATATGCTGACTTCAGAGCAAAAGAAGATTTAAACAATTAGTCTTTAATGTAACTAACATCATATTATAACCTGAGTGGTCACTTCACCAGTGTGGCCTGCAGCTCCCCTTATTGGGGGAATACTTGATCAAAGAACCCTGCTGTTGTCATAAATTTTAATTTTTTTCAGTATGCTGTACAATACAGGCTTTTTCAAGTACTTTCTTAGCATTCATCTAAGCTAAGTGAGGTTTAGTTACAGGACAATGGAATATAAAGACTGTTAGAATCTACTGGGGTCATCAAATTCATAACAGCAACAGAACAGAAAAGAAACCACCACCCCTATCAACCTGTAGAACATCTGATTTTCATTTTTTTTATTTTTTTTTTCCTGTTTTATTTTTCCCTTGACCTAGATAGCAGTGTCCTTTCAGAGCAGGGAAAAATGTCATGACTAATGCTGACATACAAAGAATTTTGAAGATGATGTCCAGTTGTATTTAAATCACGTAAAGAGAAAGAATAGCAAGAGTAGTGATGTTCCAAGGTGCACAGAAAATAATAATTCTCAAACCTCTTTTCATTCCAATGTTTTTATTTTTTTTAAATGACATCTTTTTCACAGTGGTTTCTGTGACCATTTCAATACAACAATCTTATGCTGTTATTCATGATACCCTGTATGTTTCCATGATAACATGCTAGGGCATGTTTTCAGGTGTACTAGGTCAGCGTACTTTTCAGGTGTACTAGGTCAGGTAGTGATGTGGCAGTCACTGCAGATACACCACTTTGGTTTAGCTGAAAGGCAGACCTGCTTCAGATTCTCATTCAGCGTTTATTCAGTAGTTCAATTGTTTCACTCTAAGTTATCTCAACTTTTTTTTTTACAGACACACAATGAATTTACTATTACCCATGTAATAGTGCCAAAGCAATCTGCAGGACCAGACTACTGTGACATGGAGAATGTGGAAGAATTATTTGGTATTCAGGATCAGTATGATCTCCTCACTTTGGGCTGGATCCATGTATGTATATCTCACAGATTCTGGCTTTCTGCATCAGCTCTGCATACTATATGTAAACAACTCTGTAAAAAAAAAATAAAGAAATAACTGGCATAATACAAATGAATTTGCTCACCTAATTCTAATCATAGTGATGTAAATGAACTTTAATGTTCTCCGCAGATAATGAGAATCTCTTAATCTATGAAGTTGAGGCATCCTGTTTACACAATAGAGCCTGCTTTTGCCATTGCAACTTTTGTTTATGTCTGTTTGTGGGTATTTTATTACATTCTAATGCTATTTCTTTTCCATTGTATTCAAAATCCTTTCAAAGTTTTGGGGGTACTGTGTTGCTTAAATTCTGTATTAATTACGTGGAGTGTGATTTCACTCTTAGAGATTTTGAACAATCAAGTAATTTCCCTTTTGTCCTATGCTTCTTCATTCTACTTTTTTTCCCCACCATGATGAGAAAACTGCTTGTACATCTGGGCATGAATGTGTTCCCATGAACTTCATAATGAAAAGCTACTCTAGCAATGTAGAATCTGGGTTAATCGTAAATTAAGAAACCAATCTGGGGAAAGTACTGATGCATTTATGAGTTAAAAATTATTGTTTCTTCTCGAATGCATGTTGAGCTTGACTTATAAGGAGTATTTCATGATGTTGAGTTTTCCCTTCCTTTTTGTAGACACATCCAACACAAACTGCATTCTTATCCAGCGTTGATCTTCATACGCATTGTTCTTACCAGCTAATGTTACCAGAGGCCATTGCGATTGTTTGTTCACCAAAACATAACGAGTGAGTTCTGATTTTTGTAAGTAATATGGAGATATAGTCCCCCACTCCTTATCTTAAAATGTGATCAAATGCAAACAGCACATGTCAACTGGGGTGAAGGACAGGAATGGGCATATCATGAGTTTTTCTTTAGTCTGTTTAGACTTGCATTCCAGTCAGTCTGTATGCACAGTATTGTTTCTGGCTTCTCTCTCCTCCCCCGTTTGTAGCTCCAGGTTTTAAACTTTGATTTATTTTTATACTCTACTTAACCAAGTAGTAATAACAGGAGCTGTTTTACTGTAGACTTCATTGCCTGTGGCTTACCACAGAGCTCTTGTCATTCTGTCTGATGAAGGAAATGGAAGGGTAAGACATTTCTGTGACTAGAAATTTGTAGGATGATATGAAAATTGCAGTTTTGGGAGTAGAAAGATAAAGGACACTTTCCCTATTAAGGTCCTATTTTCGTATTTCATAAAATGCAAGCAGTAAGTATGTGGAAAAACCTGGAACTGTATAACAAATGATGTGAAGATTTACAATGTAATAGGCTATACAGAAACATTGTTAAGTCTCCATCCTTGGAGATAAAATTGAGTGGAATAAGGTCCTTGGCAACTTGCTCAAGGTGATTCTACTTGAGCAGGGAGTTTTGACCAAATTATCAGAGGTTCCTTCCAACTTTGACAACTATGTGATGATTCTTTGGTGTGCTTGACATTGCAAGTCTCTGTGGCTAACTCCGTTGTTTAGTTTGTACCTGTCTTCAGCCTGCCTTTCTGGTCTTCTGCCCACATAGATGACTCCTATTATAGTTGGCCAACTTCCCATATGGGCCATTCAGGTAGCAGAGCTGTAAATAAAGCTTGAGTGATAAGTGCATGAACATTAGGCTTTGTGACTTTGAGCAGCAGCGTTTGCATACCTTCAGAAATCTCTGGCCTTGTAAACTGCTTTCATAGCTTTTGCTCGTCTGCTACTGCTGTCTGTAACATTAATTGATCAGATCTTGTCCTGCGGTTTTTAGGTGATTACTTTTTTGTGAAAATAAGCATAGGTTTAGGTGTGGCCATGGTAAATCAAATAGATAGCAATCAGCAGTAATGCTTTATAAGTGTTATATACATTATATATATATATTATATAATATTATATATATAATATTATATAATAATAATTATATATATTTTATATATAAGCATATATGTTTATACTATATATAATGTTTATTATACATTTATATATTAAATGATATGATGTATAATATATAATACTTTATAATTCAGTACTACATATTGGGCTACACTTTGATACATCCTCACTAGATATTTCTTAGATTTTGGTGTATCTCTTTTTTGGAACTGGAAGTGTCAAGCTGCTTCTACTGCACCCTAAATGCAGCAAAAATGTTGCTAACAGGACTAGACTCTGGTCAGATTTTGTGGCCAGCTGTGACTGTGCTGTAGATGAGTATCTATGGAGCATTTTGTTGAGAAACAGTTACAGCATATTGGCACGCTTTGAGGTAGGATTCTTTATGCATCTGTGATATGCACAGCAGTACTCTGTGCCAAAGCATCATCTACATGTGTCAAAAGAGGTCCTTACTTACCAGTATGCTGCTTTCGTTGGTCTAAGCAAGATCCCAAGCGTATGTAAATAAATAATGCAATAAATGCTTCATGCTTTTGTTTTCTCAGTTTCCAAATCTTTTTCATCTGACAAAATAATGTTGATTTCATGGAGACTTCTTACCTGAATATAGATTCAATATCCCTCCAAAGCCAGGCCTTTGAGTCGATCTGTAGAGGCAGTGTTGTTTTTTTTTTTTTTTTTTAATAGATGTGTGGTTTGTTTTTGTTTGTTTGTTTTTAAACTACTTATTCTGTACTCAAAGTAGAGTGTTAGATCATATATATTCAGCAGTGTTTTTTTTGTAGTGCTTTGTATTACTTGATTACCTAAAGCTACCTAGAAGAGTGATTGGGGAGGATGTATACTCCCAGTAGCTACTTACAGGGCTTCAAGGCTGTTCTTTTTGTGTTGCCCCTCTAGAGTTCAGTGAGTGAAATGCAATCCAGAGCAGACATGGATGCTATGTGGCTGTTCCTATATGAATTTACCTCCTGCCTTAGTGGGCTAAACTGCCTAATAGGAATAGCACCAAGTATTTTGTCTTCTCCCCCCATTTCCTCACCGCGTCTCCCTTCACTGCAAGGTGACTCCTATAAGGTTCAACCCAACCTTAGCTCCAGTATATCAGAGGTTATTGAGTACCCTCACATTGTCCTTCTGTTTAGCTAAGTATGTGAATATGTGCAGTTGTATTATGGGGACAATAAATAACAGTAGTTCCACCTTTTGCTTTCCAGCACTGGCATCTTCAGACTTACTAATGCTGGCATGCTTGAAGTTTCTGCCTGTAAAAAGAAGGGATTCCATCCACATACAAAGGATCCTAGGTTATTTAATGTAAGTATATAATCTATATAATCTGGTATGTTTTTGACTATTCAAATTCTTTCCCGTGGTTCTAATGCAAGCAGAAATTGTAGCTGCTTCAGATTAGGTTTCCTTATACTTTCCCCCATCTTAATAACTCCTTATGCATACTTCTCTGACAAAGGCAGACATCAGGAATCTGTTCAAGCAGTTGGTAGCAGCCCTGACATGACTTTTGTTACACACTGCTATTGAGATAGTGGACAGCCAGAAGCAGTTGCTATCAGTTGTTTTCAGAAGAAGCAAAAGCCACAGATTCAAGTAGGAGTTGTTCCTGAGTGCTTCAGTTTTTAAACAAAAAACAATTGTGTTGTCCCACCAGAACATCCCAGCTGCTAAAAAGTGCAATTATGAGTAGATTAAATCCATTTCCTTCATTTCCCATTTTCTTGCAGCTTCTCAATAAGCTTTTCTCAGTAACTACCACATCTTTTAATGTTGTAATAGCATGATATACTATATGAATGACTGAACTGTATAG
Source organism: Aythya marila (assembly GCF_965140915.1). Taxonomy (NCBI): domain Eukaryota; kingdom Metazoa; phylum Chordata; class Aves; order Anseriformes; family Anatidae; genus Aythya; species Aythya marila. Next base: position 17,815,753 of record NC_139048.1, on the reverse strand, counting down.
TCATTCAGAATTATCAGAAATGCCACTGCTATCTGGAAGAAAACCATATTTATCTTTGAATAATTAAGATTTTTTTTTTTTAAATGAGACTCTGTTAAAATAGACAACTAGTCATACCTCTAACTCAAAGTAAAATGATTAAGAGCAAGTAATACTAAAAGATGACTTTACCAAAAAGAAGTATTTTTTTAGAACTTCCAGAATATCAGTACTACTCAAGGAGAGTTTATGTGTTTTGCTTTGTTCTTACATCATTGACCCTAGGGGTATTGAGAAGGTAGTCCAAGTCAGAAAAAATATTTATGCTTTTGTTCCAGATAAGCTCTTTTGGGTAGTCCTTTACTGACTTAGTTTACAAATTAAGTTACTGGCCACTTTAGCACATTTATAAACAGTAGATGCATTGCTGGTATCACATATCAAACAAATATCCTTGCAAGTACAATCCCCAAAACATATTTATCTGCCAGTAAGAACAGTAAGATCACAGACATTTTTCCTGGAGGAAAAATATCAGGGGTGTTAATATAGGAAGCTTCCTGAAACCTGACTAGAACAAATCTAACATGCATCTGTCAGGTTTCTTAAAAAAAGCTCTTATCCACAGATTCAACACATGCTGTTACTTAGAGAAAGGCTGTGGCTAAAGACACAAGCTAGTCCTAAATGCTTAAAAAAAAAAAAAAAAAGTGGGCAGATAGCTGAAGCTACTGCAGAAAGAGAACAGAGTTTATGCTTCCCTTGCTGTTGCCCTCCATGCACCTGATCTAATGCAACACGCAGCTCCTTCTCTCTCCCTTTCAGATATCCCATGCTGTGATATGTAAAGCATAGCACTGAACTATAATCTGCTTCAGAAGCCAAGCACTAAACTATATCCTCTGTAGAAATTTTCTGTTTCCATGTTGTAGTCCTTTTATTCAGCAGTCTACACCTGCGAAGGTAAGGTTTGCCTGTAAACAGGCACAGTGATAGGTATAGTCCAAGTTGAATATATAGCACATTAAGCAGGCTCAGAAAATTAAAAAGAAACTATTGTCTAAAATACGCAATTTTACTGAAACTTATTTGTGAGTAATGCATTGATTTCTTCTGCAGCCATGTACCCACGTGGTTGGAAAAGACATAAAGATAATTGTGCTGGATCTGAGGTGATACAGATGGACAATAACAAGTTGCTAAATAAGTGGTCAAAAGAGAAAAATGGCTTCCTGTTTTTCCTACATTTTCAGAAATGACTTTTATATTTATACATTTTAGATTGAATGGTTTGATATTTATTGCTTTAGCCTGTTTTGGAGTTATTTTGTTGCTCTGTCAAGATGGAGTTCAGTGGCATTACCCCTGAATCTGTAAAAGCATCATCTCGCTAAAACCAACAATAAAACAAACTTCAAATAACAGAAATGAAGTCGAAATAAGTAATGCTTCCTTTGTCATTTGTTAGCAGTAATTGCTCTCTGAGAATTATAGTTTTTTTTTTTTAACAGCTTTTTAAGACTTTCAGCTACTTAAATCTATTCACTGCTTCAGTGAATTTACATTATATGTGGTAGAGACAAACACACTGGTTCAGCGATTTTTGTTTTCATCCTTATATAGCTCGTGTTTCAACTAAGCCATTAAACAGAAAACACAAGTCCTTTACCTGAGTGCTGACCCTCATAACATCCTGGAATAGCAGAGAGGTTTTGGAGTCCCGTGGAAAATTGTGTTTTCTCCAGCAACCCTCTAGCAGAAACTCCCATTTGAAATCAAGTTCTGATTCTGCAAGGGATTCCCTGGGTCTGTCTAGAGCTAGATTAAAAGATCTGTCTAGAGTTAGAAGGAAGAATCGTACAAAAAATATTTGCTCTTACAAGAGTTTATTTAATATCTGCTCCAAGAACCTAGATGACCTATACTTTAAATAATAAGGTTAGTACAAAAACGTTTGGAACGTGCTAACAGTCAGAAGATGGACAAGATCTGAAACCCAACAGTTACACAGTCACAGTAAATAACAGGTGCTATTGCAGAGTTTACAGCTTGAAGATAAGGAGTAACAGGTAAGTGAGGTAAATAAACTATTGAGTTTAAGACAGGAAAAGAGGTAACAAAAATAAATAGCATCCTTTATCCTGAACTCTAATGAATACAGAGTGCAGCAAGTTCCTTAGAACTGACCTTTTCCAGGTCTGCCTCGTGATTACTTTATTCATACATATATATATATACTTGTAAGACAGTAGTAGTACTGGCTTCAACTTCTATGCATATACTTCTATTTTAATATCAATTTCAATGTATTTAAGACATAAGTGGAATCAGAAAAGTCACAGAAAAAGAAAAACTTCTAAAAACATTTTAATCTGCTCTGATTACATTATATCCCCTTACGTATCCCACCCCACCCCTGCAAAAAAAAAAGTTCTGAAGAGCAAGTGTATTAAGCCAGCTTAATTACCCTTTAGACCTTGCTAGAAATCCAAACAACAAAAATAGACTACACTCATCCTGAGGACATGTAATAGAAAAGTCACGTGTTCAATCTAATATCAGAACTTAGGTATGCTCTAAAAGAACAGGTTTTGTTTCTTTAAAGAAATCACCTGGAATTGCTGTATAAAGCATTGTACCTCTGGGCCATACAATGAGAGAACTTCTTCTAGCATGACAGCTGTGAATTAAGTGATGTAGACAGATAATATTTCTGGTTAGAGCAGATGCAGAGCAGAATGCGCATGCACATCCTGGTATCGAACAGACACTATGCTTCTTTAGTGCTGCCCAGAGCTTCAAAAATCAAGACTAGCTCTGCTTGCAGACTAAAATGCAGACTAAAATGCGGCTAAACATCAACAACATGCTGCCTGATAGTCCAGCATTTTCTAGCACTGATACCATTGAGCAAGAGGTATTTGCTACTTTTTCTATTAAGCCCAGTATAGTGTGGTAACAAATTTACGCCACAAGATGGAGCTTCACACCAGCTGTAATGGTACATCCAAAAATGTGTCTTTTTAAAATAGGAGCAGCAATCTCATTTGCATATTTAAAATTTATTCCAAAAAATACATAGTATCCAATTAATGAGTCATGATGAAGGATTTATGGAATGAAATTATAAGAATGTATTTTCCTGAATACATTCACAGTAATACACTAAAAAGACATATAAAGATAAAGCAATTTAAAAGCACTTGCGGTGAACAATGGATGGGCCGGCTTCATCATATTCCTGTTTGCTGATCCACATCTGCTGGAAGGTAGAGAGGGAGGCAAGAATAGAGCCTCCAATCCAGACTGAGTACTTACGTTCAGGAGGAGCAATGATCTGTTTAAGAAATAAAAACATTAAACACAACTTTCAGCTGTGAATTTGTTATACAGAAGTATTAAAGCAGTGATATTTGATATTAATGAAAACAGTGTATTTGTACACATTAGTGTCATCCCTTGCCATCCCAGTCAGCAAGTCATAAAGTTAAAAAGTTGTTATTGAAATCTGAACCGAAGTCCTCAATTTTTACAACTGAGTCAGTTTGACCAGTAAGAGTGTATTCATGACTGCAAGTGAGAAAAGAGGAAAAGCAGTTTTCATATAATATATGAGACAAAACACGCAATGGTAGCCAAGGAGGGTTTGGAAGAATGAGTGACCTAGAACACCCTTACTGGTATAGCTGACAAAATGTTTGCAAAGCAAGAAAGGGGGAAGATTCAAAGCAGCAGAGAGAAGATTGGCTGGTGAGAATCTCTTTCTTTACTGAATTGTAGGCTGAGGGCAGAGCCAGTATTTCTCCTTCGTTCCCCTTTCCCTTAACCAAAAAGGGCTGAAGAAGCTTGATACAGCCCCAGGAAAAATTATAATTTATGCTGTTAGGGCAGTTTGCAGAACATAGCATGAGAAAGAAAGTCAGAGGAGAGATTATCTTCCAGCAACCAGGGTGATTCTTATAGTTACCAAGCAATTATTATTTACTATAACATACAGACTTGATTGAAAAAGAATTTTGTGAAGTGTTACTGTTTTTCATTAGATTTTTGAGGATGTTGTACATGCCAGCTAAAGTAGTCTACAAGTAATTGTGCCATACCTTGATCTTCATGGTGCTGGGAGCCAGAGCAGTTATTTCCTTTTGCATCCTGTCTGCAATGCCTGGGTACATGGTAGTGCCTCCAGACAGCACATTGTTGGCATAAAGATCCTTTCTGATGTCTATGTCACACTTCATGATGCTATTGTAAGTGGTTTCATGAATGCCAGCAGACTCCATGCCTAGAGAAGTTACATCAGAACACTGAGGAAGCAACTCCTTACAGGGACTTTAAATCGTTAATACAGAACGGACAACATGAACTGCAGTGTCTCTTTGGAAGACACCAGTCTTCAGAGCTACAGAAACTGGAAAGTCTTTCTGCAGCTGTTTAAATTATTGGAGTTCCTTGAGGGTACAGCCCTCCCCTGCTTACACACACAACGCCTCCTTAAAAAGAAAGCCAGGGGTGTGGGTGTACAGTCTCCACTAGGCTTTTGCAGAAATCTCATAAGTCCAAAGAATTCCTTATATGGTCCTGGAATCATTTGTTGTTTTTTTTTTTTTTTCCTTCTTCCTTTCTTTAACTGAGACAGCTCAGAGACAGAACAGTCAAAATATGTCCTAATACCTCTAAGTATGCAGCTACTGTATCAGTTTCTAAGCTGAAATTTACCAATCAGCAGAAACTACACGGGATTTTTACATGACCTTGCTGCAAGCCTGCCTTCATAGCTATTGATTTGCTCTGCAAATGTACAGAACCATGGATTCAGGATTTGGAGTAGTCTTTTGGAAGAATAAAAGTACTGGGTTTTGTTTTGTTTTTTTTAACCCCTCCCTGCAAGCACATTCAAACTACAACCCTCACACTATTTAGAAAAATGTCTCTGCAGCCATACTTTTTGTAGTAGCCAACTCCATAACATACAAAATGGTGTGGGCCCGAAGCCAGGAATAAACATTCAAGGTTTATTTTGGGAAAGTATTTTGCTTTACTGTTTGACATAAAGTTCCTCCCACTGTATTAATAGTGCTGTTTTAAAGATTAGTTTATAATGGGCAATAGGACACACTTGTGTATACATCTAAGTGTGCTAGCAAGGTGTACAATCAAACCAAAACAGGGACTTAATATTTATGTGCAGCTTACCAAGGCCAAACAATCACTCAACCTACCAATGAAAGATGGCTGGAAGAGGGTCTCTGGGCAGCGGAAGCGTTCATTTCCAATGGTGATCACCTGACCGTCAGGAAGTTCGTAGCTTTTTTCCAGCGAGGAGGAAGAGGCAGCAGTGGCCATCTCATTTTCAAAGTCCAGGGCCACGTAACACAGCTTCTCCTTGATGTCACGGACAATTTCACGCTCCGCTGTTGAGATGATTGTGTTTAGAATGGTGCTTAGAAAGGGCCCAGATGTATCAACAGGTGGTTCCCTTTCATCCTCTAACACCCTCCCTATTTATTACTCTAATGCCAGTCTTGCTCCCCTTTCCTGTTGGATTCTTTCTTGCTAAAAATCAACTGCGGAACCACTGCTATCCCTTCCAAGGCCACTAGAAGCATTGCACATTAAATAACTCCCCTCCTCATTTTAGTAGCATGTTCTTACCAGTGGTCACAAAGGAATAGCCACGTTCTGTCAGGATTTTCATGAGGTAGTCTGTCAGGTCACGGCCAGCCAGGTCCAGACGCATGATGGCGTGCGGCAAAGCATAGCCTTCATAAATGGGCACGTTGTGGGTGACACCATCCCCAGAGTCGAGCACAATCCCTTTGAGGAGACAACACGCACAATTCATTCTCAGCTGCACACCAAAATGCTTTTCTATTTCATATGCCTGTGCCACCATCTCCAGAGGCCTACCTGTGGTACGTCCAGAAGCATACAGGGACAAAACAGCTTGAATAGCTACATACATGGCTGGCACGTTGAAAGTCTCAAACATAATCTGAAATGAAATTAAGATAATCAGTTTAACAGTAGGGATCTTAGCTTAGTTGTAGCCATACACTGAAAGAGAGATTTTCATATTTATTGATAGTTGGTAATAACAAGGAAGGAAAACACATCTAAATCCATATGTATTTGTCCTATAAGACATTTCCCTGTGTCTGGTCTATATCTATGATGTATGAATAATAATACATGCATATATTAAAGATCATTTTGTGATAGGCCTAGACAAAAAAAAATAATACTAATAAAAAGATGAAGGTGATGTACGCTTGAACAGACCAAGGCTTTCATATTCAGAACTGATATGTTGACTTTTTAAAGTAAATGCAATAATGTACAAATTTGACACATGGTCACACTGCACTTTCCATCTTCCATTACTAAGAGATGCACACTACTGGAAAGTCAAGCTGACATGACTAACTGAAATTATGAATTTCACATCCTGCTGAATTCACAAACTTGGAATTATTCCATAGCTTCAGAGTGAGATTACCTGGGTCATTTTCTCTCGATTGGCTTTGGGATTCAATGGTGCTTCAGTCAGCAGAGTTGGGTGTTCTTCAGGTGCAACACGGAGTTCATTGTAGAAAGAATGATGCCAGATCTGAGTGCAATGGAAGAAGGCAAAGGAGAAAGAAATACCATCAACTAGCAGCTCAGAATCACTTTCAGACAGGTGCAATGCTCCAACATTCTGCTTACAGCATTTCAGAGACAGATAAGTAATGTTTCACATACAGTTGTTCTTGTTGCCTCCATAGGTATTACAAAGTAACATGAAAAAGAAAAACACAATCCTCAGGTTAAATATATCACTGCTAATGGTATATGATTTCTAAGAACACGCTAGTAAATGAAAATAAATACATTCTTACAGTAGAAGATACAGAGCCAAATAGGCTTTATTCCAGCTCGCTGTTAACAAGCTTTTCATTAAATCACACTTGATAGCATGACACTTTCATCTCTAAAATTTATTGAGTAATCTGTAAACATTTGGTTCAAGTGTTTTTTTTTGTTTATTTGTTTTTTACCAGTGATACACATCATTTCAATGCTGAAATACCTTCTCCATGTCGTCCCAGTTTGTAATGATGCCATGCTCTATGGGGTATTTCAAGGTCAGGATTCCTCTTTTGCTTTGGGCCTCGTCACCTACATAGCTGTCTTTTTGACCCATACCAACCATCACACCCTATAAAATAACACAAATGGAGTTATTCCCTCAAGGAGAGGTGTCACAAACACTTCTTATAACAACATTGGCTGATATAAATCCAGTTGTCAGTGATACTAGTAACAAAATACTTTAAGAATACTAATTATTGGAAAATTACACATTGCTCTAATTTCCAAAATGAAATGTTTAGCTAACTTAAACCTCTGGAGTTCACGTTTCCAGTACAGTAAAAACAAAGAGCACACAAGTACAATTTTTATACCATGGTAAATTACATAAAAAAGTAAGTACAATATTAAATTCATCAAGATGAAGTAGAACAATAGGCAATTTATAATGTTCACTGTTTAGGGATGACCTGCCTGTTAAAGTATAATAAAGTGGAGTTAAAGCGGAAAGCGACATTGTGCCATTTAAGGGCCAAGATGCAGCAATACACACTTCACATTTTCCAAAGCTTAAAATTATTATGATTATTTTTAATTTTTTTTTTTTTTGAGACTAAAATATTGCCATTAAAGATATAAACAATTTAAATCTATGAGTACAGTTTACACTTTAGGGTATTTTTGTGGATCCTGTAGAAGTGGTCCTTGGACCAGAAACTGGAAACTACTCTATGTATTAAATTAGAAATACTGTCAGAAGAACCAACAACTAACAAACAGTATATACTAGGATGCTTTGACTACATAATACTCCTATCTGAACTTTGTCATTACATGCTCCAAACCTTGGCTTCTCTAACAGTTTTGTCTTGGAAACACTTAAATGTAAAACCTGAAGCTAAAGAAAATCAATCCTAGATGAGTGCCCATTTGTGCCTATAAAGCTAAATGAATAAAGTCAGGAAGGCTGATAGGAAGCTGACTGAAACCTTCTCCTTCCTCCTTTAGCTCTCCATACATCATCTATCACCAGCTTTTATGGCAGTCAAAAGTTACAGATGCTTCTCTATCAGGCTTGTTTGCTTTTAGACTATCTTTACTCATCAAGTTCTTTGGGTGATCCAGAATCAAGGGACAGGAAGAAGAGAGCATAGAAGGAAGTGAAAAAAATTAAAAGGATTCCTCTCACAAGACTAGACGTTGCTTTGACTCAGGTGGCTGCACTGCTGGACTTCTACCTGGGAGTACTGTGTTACACTGACCTCCCAGGGCTCTATTTGCACCAGACGCAGGAAAAGGTGGCTCTGGGTGGTCAGCTGGGGATGGGGCAGCAAAACCTTCTACAAACCAAGTGTGGAATAAATAAAGCAGTTCATCACCTGGTGCCTGGGACGACCCACGATGGAGGGGAAAACTGCTCTCGGAGCATCATCCCCAGCAAAGCCGGCTTTGCAGAGCCCCGACCCATTGTCACAAACAAGGGCAGTGCTGTCCTCTTCCTCACACATCTTCTATGTCAGTGTTCTCAGGACCTCCAGACAGGAAACAGACCTATAAAAACAGCAGGAAAATAATTAGGAAAAAATATATATATAAAAAAAAAAAAAGCAAACCTCAGAGAACCAGTCTTGAAGACAGAGAACTGTATGAAAGGAACCATCACACAGAAATACTGTATGCAACAGACAGTATTCAAGGGATTCCAGAGGAGAATTCCAATCCTGCTGCATGGACAGATGGATCATTACAGCTCTGGGACAGCAAACGTTTATCTAAATTTGGTCAGAGAAATCCACTGCTGGGGGGTGAGTGGGAGATAAAAAAGACTGCTGGACTGACAGCTGCAAAAACAAAGATCCCTTTGCATCAGATTTAACACAACATCCCCTGCTTTTCTATCATTTTGATAAAACCAGTGCACGTGGAAAGCTAACAGATGTAAGAGCACTTTAGCCATCACCATTTAGTCTTGGAGTTCCCAAAGAATTAGCACTTCACCTGCTAGTCATGTACCAGTGGTACACAACGCAGACATTATACAGTGATAAAGACACATACCCACTGAGTCAAGATGTCCAGCTAGGATTATATTTTTCCCTTTTAAAATAGAATAAAGGTTCCTAATATAGAAGGAAAATAAATAAATAAATAAATCAGCCCTCAGTTACTCAGACAAAAAAAAAAAATCCCAATTTTAAAATGAAGTCAGGGACAGCGTGTGTTTCAAAAACTGGCCATAGCATATGCTCTATCATAACTTCAAGCCAGCTAAAAACTTGCATTTAGAGTGACAGAGTAATTTATACTAGCTCCCTGTTTCAGTAAAACAGAAATTGTTTTCCTCCTCAGACAACAGGAAGATAACATGAGTAATAAAAATGCTTTGAGGGTTTTGTATTAAAGTCAGTTATAGAAACAAGCCCTGAATACCAGCACTCAGAAGAACTATTTGCCCACAATTTATTGTGTGGTAGGGAACCACCTGACTACCTGGGATCCCAGGCTTCCATGCAGAATTAAACAAATTACAGTGTGTTAAGAGCTAAAGGAGACAGCTGTCATCTACCAACCCAACTGGCTCCTCACACAGTCCCTAAAACCTTCTGCCACAGAATATTGGAACTGGAGGACAAAGTGGCAACGGGGTCAGTGAGAGCCATGGCTGATGAGCAAGGGTGTGTACAAAGCCGCTCAGCCTGTACCCGGGTGGAACAAGCAGGGACAGCCTCTGCCCATCCTTCACTTCAGATCCCCCATCCCGTCCCAGCCATGAGACACGGCTGTAGTGCTGCTTCTGTAGGCTGCATGGGTGTAGAAGAAGAAAAGGACATGGAAAACCCAACTTGACGTGCTCCAGATACTTCATCGTTATTCCCAAGAAAGAAAAGTAGGTTGCATTTATTAAATTTACTCTTGGGGAAACAAGCTCTTTATATTGAAGCATTTACTCAATGGGGCATAATTGTTATCTAACGTGAATGAACAGAGTGGTTTAGACAAACCATTTCCTAATTAGGAAGCAGGCTTTTCAACTGGCTGTTTTTGGAACAGAGCTAGAGGTCAGGGGGTTTGCTCAAACCAATCGCAGGGAATGCGATGCCAAAAATCACTTGGGGGAGGGGAAAGAAGGGGGCAGGAAAGGCTACATTTCTGAGCTCAGAGGACTCTAAATGAAAACCATATTTAGTAATAAAGCACAAAAAGTTGAAAAATCAAAGCTGAATCATTCAGCCAGGATTCTCTGCTGCCAAGCAGTGCGTTACAGCTCAGGATTGCTGTGGCATGCAGTAGTAAAACCCTGCAGCAGCAAATGTCACTCAACACTGTGGAATAAAGCAAAATACTCTCCCAAGCAATTAACACAGTATCTAGCCTCTTACCTCTACCTGCTTTACATCTAAAGATAACCAATCCCTTCACCAGTCTCCACAGCATACTATTAAGAGAACCCCAGCCTCACAAGGAACACTGTGTGTAACCTGTTCCTTACTAAAACATCTGGCATTTAGCAGAGCATTAGTATCACATACATGAAGACAGGGGTATACATGTACATACACATGCATCCTCATTGCATCCTTTTAGATACTGATATATATATACATATTTTTTGCATGCTTCCAGCCCTTATTACAGTCATAATTCTCCAAAACACTCGTGTCACCCTAAGCTAAGAGCAGTGAGGCAAACCTGCTGAGAAACCCTACTATACAGTGGGCAAATTTACCACCCCCTCAGGAACTCTGTTGTGTCCAACACCAACAGCCCAGGGGCACAGGTTCACTGAAACACAAACACAGCTATCATTCCAGCTGCACCACCACACAGCCTGTGTGCCTTTAGACAGTTTCTGGAGCATTAGTGGAATCAGCAAAATCATCAGGTTGATTTCCCTTTCAGAAGTGCCATAAAATAAAAACAACTCAGTGTAGATACTACAAGCATTTTATCAATTCAGTTCTACTAAGTAACGCATAAGCAAACTGCAGTACAACAGTACATCCTCCTGAATCACTTCCATCTGACATAACTTAATTAAAGTCCTCCACAAAACCGTAAATCACACTGTTGGTTCAGTGCCACTTACCCTGACAGTGCTTGGCTGCGGATAGTGGCCCTGGGATGGTGCTCTGTGTATCTGAAAGCACAGAGATTATATAGCCCCTTCAGCTCTTCTCCTCCCACCAGCCTCCCAAACAAGGAGCAGAGACAGACAGAGACAGAGCCGAAGTCTCTAACAAAACCATATAGGGACCTTATTACAAAAACCTCTAATCTGGGTGGCCACAGGCCCTGGGTCTCTTCCACTGCATTCCAATGTAGAGCTCATGAAACAGGAGGAGACTTTCAGCTGTGTAAGATAAACACTTTAAAACTTCAGGAGAGTGGCTAACACAGTGAGACAAAGCGTGTCCATGACAGGCACCCTCTGGCAGGAAGAGCATGTGTTCAGATGACAGAGGTCCAGGCCTCGACAGAAACATCCAAGAGGCAGAGTAAAAATCTGGAAGACCAGTCATTTATGACAGGGAAGGTGTTTATAAGAAGACACTTCACTTTGATTAAAGATTTTGACAAAACCAATGATAATATTTCCAGCAAGCTGCTGAATTTTGCTACAAGTTCTCCTTAAAAGCTTAGTGTTTTGCCTGCATGCTAAATGTTGCCCATAGTTTTAGAAGTACTGAAAAAAAAGTACCTGCTGTTGTGTAGGGTTCACAGTGGTGTTTGAAGGCAGTGGAAATATTCTGTTAAAAAATTATGATCAGCTTGTTATAGGTGAGAATCAATTTTTTCTTTCCCTATCAGCTTATTTTCAAAGCCCTAGGAACTGTGGGCCAACTTCATCCTAGTGTTACTCCAGTGATGGCCACAAGTCTGTGTAAACTCACATCTCAAAATGCTTATAATGGAGTTATTGAATTGTATAACCTCCAGCTAGCTCTGCCACTGAACATATTTTTAGCGACTAAAGCAAGGGTTCTCACTGTACAAGTTATTTTCAGAGCACGACAGGATTTTTACAGCTGCGGCCAGCTGTTCTCTAGACAGGCTGACTTTCGTGGAGCTGCCCTTTCATAGTCAATAATACATAGCCATTAAATTACTACTAAAGACGAGAAATCAGCATGTCTAAACTCCATCACTAGACAATTACAAACTCACAACTGGTCTATGCACACGAGCCAAGAACGACGTGAAAATCCAAGAGAGATCCTTGCTTTGTGAGTCTTGTTACAGATGAGAGCAGTGTCATGTGTTTGCTTACAGAGTGCTGCCTAATGGAGTAGTCTTAATGCCAGAGATCCCCCCTACAACCGCAGAGGGAGTTGGTCCGGTGCAGAGGTCTGAGGATTAGGCAACATGTAAAGATAGCAGTCAGGAAGAATTATGGATTGAAAACCAAAAGGAATTTAACTTTTAAGGAAAGGAACTTTTAAGGAATGTAATTGCTTTGAGGGTCAGAAACAGAAGCTAACAAGTGTTGGATCATGAGCCATGCAAAAGCTATTTGTGATTTCCACTTCTAGCATTTGGGCAAAAGATAAGAGATATTTTTTTAAAATAACCAAAAAATAATAATGATAAAAAAATTCCCACAAACTACCAAGGTAAGCCATCCACAACAGAGGATATAAGCAGATACTTTCTTGCACATCTCCAACTGACCCTCAAAGAACAGCTGAAAAGAAATACTCTCTTGTCAAACACTTAAAGACATAGCTGACAGAAATTACGTACCTTTCATAGAAACATAAGCGATCAGCAAAATCAAGTCAACAAAAATGAGAATTTCACACAGGAAACCCCTTCACTGCAGTATCATGTCTGATTTTGTTACAAGCACCAATTACCCCCTAGATTGGAGGAAGCATAGTCCAAAGTTTTCAGAAGCATAAGCTATTACTACTCCTTGGAAATATCTACACTGGGACAAAGATCCAGAAGAATCTAAACTCCTTACCTGAATGAAAAAAGGTTCACTCACCCAAAAAAAAAACAACAACAACAAAAAAAAACTTACTGGTGATGACACTCTAGTGGATACAGCACTTACGAGATTTCAAAGCCAAGTAAACACCCCTTCAGTAGGGCTGCCAAGCAATTCACACAGCACCCCAGTGTAGCTAGAAATACAGGCAACAGTTTTTTTATGAGACCTCTGTGGATATCAGGGGACAGTGTCTAGCAGATACCACAGACAGCTTCTTCTCTCTGTTAAACTTCATCATAGTCCCAGAAACTTAGCCTGGTGCATACCCCAGTACTGGCGGTGGCAATGGCTGCAATGAGGAGTGGTTCTATGGATGGGGAGTGTGCATCATTTTGAAATACCTTGCATGTCACAGGCATCAAAGTTTGGGGAATCCCAGCTTTCAGGGTGTTTGTGAAGGACACAGCAGACACAGGTTCTCTCGGAAGGGGCAGTTGTCGATATGACAAGAAGGAAGATACACAGGTATTTGTAGGGACCTACCATATGCAGAATATCTGATAGAGATAGGATTGTGCAGACTGGAAGGGGTAAGCCAGCCTGACTGCTTAAGAGACTGACTTAGCAGTAGTGGTGGGTACAAAGGAACACAGCACAGCACAACCCTAAAGATGCTGCACAACCATGCATTCATCACACAACTGCGAACCAGTGCTCAGCAGGCAGCTTGTCTCTAGGGTGTTACGCTATGGAAGGTCCCGGGGCAGGAAGGAAGGAAGGCAAACAGGTGAACTATGCAAGGAAATGAGGTCAGTCCAGCTTGAAGGGCATTACAAAAAATAAGTATTTCTTTTGAGTGATCTCATTACTCAAGATACGATCATATAGATATTGCTAAATAAAAACACGCAGGAAAAAATGACATTAGTAGTTTATGCCTTACTTCTCAGCAACACAGGTTACTGCCAGAGGGGTGAGGGAAAGGGGAGGAATGTACATGGCATGATACTGGGATAAGAACATAAAAAGAATGGAACAGAACAAGTCTTCTGACAACCAAGCCTTAAATGCTGAGGATCAAATCTCTGAACCTTCCTCTATGGCTACAGACACATACCAACTTAGCCCAAACATGCAACTATTTTCACAAGACAAAGAACAAAATACCATTCTTGAAAGGAGCTTAATTTCCCCTCTGGAGACCACTTCCTGCTGCCTACCTTTCAGCACTTACCCTGCTCATTTGTATAGAAACCACCACAGTGCAATTTGCCCAGGGTGTGTACACCCTGAGGTTGTAGCTCTTTCATTGCACCCATAGCCAAAACGTGTATGATTTCTCTTTGAGTTCCTCCAAGATCTTGACACTTACCCACTCAAAAGTTTGCCCTTTTACAGCCTACATCACATGAGCATGTCCAGCATATGACCAGAGAAAGGAAAACAACAGGGAAAAGTAATTCTGCTTTTCTTTCATAGACTTTCCCCTGTTCTCTTTACAGTGATACTAGCAAGTTCCCATGTACATTGAGAGCTTCCTCATTGACTTCAAGCATCTTTCAAGGTACCAGTGGAAACTCAGAGCTACATGTTTCTTAAGTCAATCTTTTCATTTTTCAGTAACTTATGCAAATTGTTGTATGAACAGAAAATGTACTTGAGACTCCATGCCACAGGCGCTGTATAGCTACCACGCCTAGGAAACAGGCTACGGCTGTCCTGAAGAATGCAGGCTCTGAGGCCATGCACTAGCTTGTAGATGTCATACTTTTTTGGTAAAGGAGGACAGAAGTTGCAGTCTTATCCCAACTGCTATAGAAAACTGGGAATAAAGTAACCTCTTTACTCATAACATTACAAGCCATTACTTTATAAGGGAAAACAACTTCTCAGATGTGCATGGAGACCTTCCTGCTTAGATCTAATTGGCTGCTTAGGAATGAGGCTCTGCTAAATATGTCCCCGCTCCCTTTTATTTGGTGATTCCTTTCATCTTCTCAGCATTAGCAGAATCTCTAAATGTTTTGGTTTGTCTGGCTTCAGGCCCTCTCCTCTACCTCATTGATAGGCTTTACACTTTTATTTTCCCCCTCCCTCTGCCCTTTTGAGAAAGGCAGGAATAAATAAGCTTTAGGGAGCAGAAAGTCCTTCAAATAACCTGATTCATTGCAGCTGTCATGCAGTGTGCATCTGTAAAGTGCCAGATTAACCATAAGCTCTCAGACATATAGACTAGCATGCTTTATCATTGCCAGGCTCTATTGTCTTAAGACAAAATGTCTCTAATCATTCTCAAGACAGCTACTCAAATGCGGGAGTTTTCAACCTACAAAGTCTGGAAAATAGTTTTGCCAGTGCTGCCCAAGAGCCAAGGGATACACTTTGCCAGCTGGGTGGGGTGATGAAGCATTTTAATTCACAAACTTCATTCATCCTCTTAACAAGGCATCTTTCTCCATGATAATGTTAAGTAAAGTTTCCCCTCATTCAAAAACAAAGGAACGTACTCAAAGTAAAAATGAGCTAATAGTTCCCTCCTCAACCTTCTTTGGTAAATAAACAGAACATAAGAATAAGCCCGCCTGGGTCAGGCTGATATCCATCTAGCCCAGTATCCTGTCTCTGAGATTTCCTGATAGCAGAAGCTTAGGATAGAAAGGGGATATCTACAGCAATAATTTTCTTCTTATACCCTTCCAGCCTGCTTATGTGCAGCGTCAGAATGTCTTGAGACAGGAGTTTGTACATATATCTTCATGTGTAATAGGTGCAGACAATTTTTCTCCATAAGCTTGCCTAATTTAAACACAGTTTTGGAGATAGGTTGTCCTCCATGATGTTTTGTGGAAATAAGCTCTACATTTCATCTGCAAGGCACCACCCATAGCTCATACTCCAGCTGGTGTGGACATGCCTCATATTAGAAAGAAAACTTCAAATATATCAGAAGCACAGTCCAAGCAACAGTCTTAATACCAAGAGCTGCAAATCCACCAGAGATCCTGGATAAGTACTCAGGCTACTAGCCAAGGCTGAGCTTGGCCCTGCTGTGTGTTAAGGCAGCAGCTGCTCAGTAGCTACTTCACCGCTCTTGAAGAGTTATCTGCTCTAGCTGACATTGTATACAAGGCTACATGATAATGTTGCACTGGCAAGTTTCCTAAGAGCTATGAGAGAATGGATTCCCCCAGACTGTTAATCAGAACCACTCTGGTAACATGCTATCTAAATTTGTCCAAACGCAAAGGGAATGTTCTTTATTACTGTGAGAAACAAGCACTGTACTTTAAGTAACACAGACCTGCAGAACGTGTGCATGGGGGCTGGCAGGAGACAGGGGTTCTTCCTCCTCTCTTCCTTTCACAATGACTTCTTCACTTCCTAATCAATGTATTCCCAGACTGGCAGCAATAAGGAGACCAAGTCCCCACCACACTTTTGGAAAGGGCTGTGTTGAAGAGAAGCTCCATAATTATCCTACCAAAATTAGAAAAGTTTCAAGATGAGCTTGCACATTATGAGAAACCAGCTAGTTCCCATTAAAGACACACACTGGAAGCCGGTTTCATGAGGCTATTACTTACTCATTGCATGCTTAGTCATATCACAGTTTCACAAGCCTCAGTGCCTGTATCATCTGGTCAAGCTGATCTTCCAGCAGACACCAAGGAAAAGGATCTACAGAGGGCAATTTCATCCACTCCTGAATTTAACAATTTTCTGTAGTTGTCAGAATTTCACTTTTTCTGACCAGCGCACAACTCCTGTGCATGTAGGCTCTGGATGACAACTGTGGAGTCCCCCTCAACCCAAATTTTACCATGTGGGTACGTACCTCTCCAGATGGGCCAGCCAGTTTCCAGACCCTTTCTCCCAGCTCCCAGGCTGGGCACACTCAGCACAGTTAGGTGGCACTGCTGGGTAGGACAAAAAGACATCCCTGCTGCAACTTCTTTGTCTTCTCTATCAGCCACTCAGCACAACTGAAAAACAAACAACTCCTGAGAGCACAGATGTGCTCTTTTTTTTTTTTTTTTTTTTTTTTTTTTAAACTTGCATGAGAAACACTGTAATACAATGAAGGAATGAGCATTAAATGGCAAATATATTTTTTTATTTTTATTTTTTAAAAAGAACATCATACATAAACTACAAGGGGAAAATCTATGACCTGCAGGACTAAAGTAAAGACATACTTTTTAAAATATCCTAGATGATAAAAGAATTGTACTTTTGGAATTACACAGAAATATGTGCTGTTATATAGACTTGTAAAAAATAATGCAGCAAACATATTTAATACACATGCATTTTCTGCACCAGAAAAGGTCCACGTGTGTCCAAAGGACTGCAATGCAGTCTGGGACTTTCTATTTCAACTCCATCACAAGAGGATGCTAAAAGAGCAGTCAGAAAAGTTAGGCGATGAAGTGCAGAGGGTTTGGATAGCCCATATCCATCAAGGCATTCCTAGAGAACTGGCTAAATTGCGTCCATAGCAATTAACAGCCATTCTCATCAGCCCTTAGAAGTGCTTAAGGGGATTTCAGTGAACAGGAAGAAATACAGTTCATCAAAAATTTCAAGCTGTAACTGGAAAGAGTAGCTTTTACAAACATCTCAGATGAACACAGTGCTCTAAGCCAAACTGTCACAGTAACCAACATAGAATTCAATTAATAATAATAAAAAATGAGACAATATAATAGATGTTGATCAATATGGTTTTATGAAAATGACTTCTCAAACATTTTTTAGAGAAATATTACAAACTTAGTTGTAAAAGGTTCCTCCTAAAACCTTTAACTTTCCAAAACAATTAATCTAAGGCTAATTCAGAACTGATGTACGCAGAGAAGCATGGAAGCTGGCTGGCTGAAGTCTCACAACACACCAGCGTAGGGATGTCACTGCTGAGTGGGTGTGATTCCATGGGACTTTCTCCTCTCACCGTTGGCTATGACCTTTAATACCGTTATCAGTGATCTGATCAGTAACATAACAATTATAGTTAAACAAAGTGTGGGCAAGTGTATTTACAACTAGCCACAATCTACATTTTAGATCTATAAGAAAACAAAGTCCTCCCTGTAGAAAGCTGTCTATTACATGAAGCCTTGAGAACAATCTTTGCATCTCTGACCTGTACAGAAGTGTTTCCTCTCCCCTCTATAGCATTTTTGCTGAGTGTCACTTTGGCCGATGAAAACAAGGTGCAGACAAACACACCTGGCAAAGTGGTGCCTAACTCACTGCAGGTTGCAGGAAGGACAGGACCGCACCAGTGGTCCCCTCTGCCCACAGTGCAGTGTCAGCCTGCCTCTGTCACACCTCCCTGCAGATGTCCTGGCCGCTGCTTGGGCCTGCCAGAGCATCCTGTAATCTACCACAGTGCTCCAGAAGACTGCCAGGCAGACTGTTGGTCACTTAGCCAGAAGGAACTGGTTATAAAAAACTGATGTTCATGGGCTAGCACATACAGTTTACAAACCTCTCCCCAAGAGGGACTCTCCTCAAGCCTCACAAACAGACTGAGATAGGCAAGTTTTCACCTCTGTTTTGCAGATGCATCTTATTTACGTTAGGTAGGTTCTTCTTCCTCTTTCTTGCAGACAGTCATGACAACCACGGAAAAGATAACATGCTATTTTTGTTTATTAATTGCATTTGTTTTCTGAAAGCGTGCCAGTATCTACCAGCCAAATATTCTTTGTTCCCTCTCCCACTAAATGTGTTATTACATGCCCACCTTTAACTATTTACACAAATTCTCTGTCAGATCAAAAAATATTTTGCTGGTTTCCTTTTAGGATTGTAAGAGAGACTTGGACACACATTTCTGAAACAGATATAACTGTATTTCAGGAAAAAAAAAAAAAAAAAAAAAAAAAGAATTCCACAAAGTTTTCATTCACTCCAACCCATGTCAAGGCCAGTTGCTGTTCACTGGAATCAGTTGCAAGACAGCCATCAGCCTCACAGGGGATAAATACTGAGCGGACTCAGGTATAACCTGCCCAGGTCCCAGCTGGAATCTTCTCTGACCTCAACTGCTTTCCAATCCATTTCTCAAGCAGTGTAAGAGGACAGACACTGTTCTGTATTGCCTGTACACATATAATGTGCATACACTGGTACAGATACAGCTCTGGCTGCACACAGGTCTGCGTTCCATAGATGGAAGGCTGAAACTTGCCAGACTACACTGAGGCTTTCAGGACTTCACGAATATCTCAAGTCCTTACAAGCAGAAAATGATAAAACCTGCTGCCTCATGTTCTGTTCTTCCTGTGAGTCAGCAACAGTACTAAATAAAAGACAAGCTTTTGTAAGCCGCTGTCTCAGAATCGCGGTCTCTACCATATTGTCACTCCTTTAAGCACTTCCCATATTTCTTTCTTTCAGCTCCTCGCTAGTAATTTCTTGAATAGATTTAGCAGCCATAGCTGCAAAATACTGTTGCCCACACATCTTGGAAATGCCTGGGTAGTGTTCACAGGAGGATACCAGAACTACACACGTGTTTCTCAGCATCCTAATTAGAGCCTGTCACTTATGGCACTGTACTTAGCCATCTCTGGGAATTCACTTACAAGGTCAAATTCTCATACCTCTTCAACAAAATATAAATCTTTCCTCTGCACTCCAGTTAGTCTGAATTACACAGCATGAGCACATTGCTTAATAAAAGGAGAAAATTATATAATTAGCAGGTCTACAGCACAAACACATTCTCCTTCCTGAATTGTGTATAAACAGCGTTGGTATAGTAGTGGCAGCATTAAAAACTGAGCACCACTTACACTGGAAACAGCCTGGTCTTCTCAGAAAAACAGGCTCCAGGAGAGGGGAATGAGGGACAATCACACTTGGGAAAAAGCACTTAACACCTGATTTCTTTTTCTCTACTTACAGTACAAGCTTCTGTTTCTGTGAGGGCCCAACGTTCCCCATCAGCCTGATTTTAATAATTCATAGTTATTCTTCTGCAGACCTTTTTGCCAGATCCTGTTTTTCAGGTGGGCCCTCTGAAAAGAAAACAACATGTGGGGTTTTGGACCAGATCACTCAGGAACAGCAGGACAGTAGCTGGGAGACCAAAGAACAAGCTCCATGTGTCAAAAGGCCCTCATGGCCCTGAGCAGGGACTCCTCAGGTGTGAGGTTCCAGGCAGAGCGGGCTGCCCCTTGGCGGGGCTGAGGAAGAAGGGGCTGGCAGCCAGCCCTGCCCTGCCCAAGGAGGTAAGTCCCCAGTTACTGGCATAATGTGTCTTTCCATCCGCTTTGTGCACATGCAGTGAGATCTCAGCTTCACTCGAGACAATGACAGAATTACCACTGATCTCATGTACGGCTCACCAAAGCGATTCAATGAGAACCGAGCACCCGGTCCAAAGCTTCTGCCTCAAAATGTAAGGCAACTTCCTCGCACTGTTAAAGCAGAGGGACACAAGTCCCTCTTCATTTCTCACACAGCACTGAGGAACCTGCCTCCTCTCAGCAGGCCACAAACAGAGGGGGTTCAGAGCACCCTGAACCTGGGGGAGACACACAGGGAGCCTGTGGCCTGCACTGACACCGCTCTCCTGCCCACCTGAGTGCAGAAACACCCACCCTGCTGCTCATTGCCCTCCTGGCAAGCTCCATCCATCCACCTCTGCACGAGACATGGGCTGATGGCAGGAGGGAGGCAGCTACCATGGCGTGTGGAAAGAACGCCACTTCTGAAATGTTTGGCTTCAAAGAAGTATGCGATAAATGATTCAGCTGAAAAAGTATCTCTAACATCTTATCTGGGGACTTAACAGGATGATCTATTAGAAGCAAATGTTAGCGTACCCCTTCTTGTTATGACTGCCCCTGGAGACACACAGATTTCTTTTTTTCATTTAACTGCTGATGAGAGCCACTGACAGGCAACAACCAACTGCTTTCTCACAGAAGCATAAATCGGTCTGTACCATGTACTCATTTCGTTTGCTTCATGCTCATAAGAGCTTGACTCTGCAGCAGGCTGTGCAGCTGAGCAGGGGAGATATGACTCACTCCTGTAGCTGCACGATCTACCCAGACCTCTGGTCTGTTGGCACAGATGTGTGCTAGAAGTGGGTGAAGGCAGGGAACAGTGACAGCCCCACCACCTCCAAACCTTGCTCTTACCACAACAACACCTCTCTACAGAAATTTTGCTCTTGATCATCTACCTGAAGCAGAATCCCCACTAATAGCACACAGAGAAGTGCCAGGAGACACACACTCAGAGTGAGACCACTGCATCCTGTTCTTGTTCTGAAGACTGTTTGATGTTGCAGAGGATGCCAAATTGCATCTGAGACGTTAGTGGGAGGGAAAAAGCCGTCCCTCCTCCCCACCCCCACAAAAAAAAAAAAAAAAAAAAAAAAAAAAAAAAAAGATTTTCAAAGGTTAGGTGATATCAAAAACACAAGAGA
This sequence comes from Aythya marila, assembly GCF_965140915.1. Classification (NCBI taxonomy): domain Eukaryota; kingdom Metazoa; phylum Chordata; class Aves; order Anseriformes; family Anatidae; genus Aythya; species Aythya marila. Next base: position 17,794,319 of record NC_139048.1, on the reverse strand, counting down.
GTTGGGAGTCTCAGCCACAAGGCATTGCTTTATCTCAGTGTGCTAATCTCACTTGTGTAATCTCACATCCATAAACAGGAGCATGCCAGAACAAAGCAGCCTGACAGTCCTAAATCCCCAAAGGCATAGTACCAGTTACAGTTTCAACAGATCAACTACAGTATGCTAAGATACTTCAAAATGTTTCCTTTAGTTTCTCCTCCCCACCATCACCTTTACTAAAATCTGTTTTAGTTAACTTTAAAAATATTATGAAAATGTTTTTCTCTGAAGGGTGACTGTTTGGGTGTCACTTACTCAACATCCGAAATAAAGCCATCTGGTGTGCTTGTTACTTCCATCTTCAGAGCAGCAGTTAAAAAGCAAAACTAGAGATTTCCTTCAGCTCCTGCTTACCTTTAAATTTCAGACATTTCTCTGCAGATTTTCCTCTCTCATCCTCACTACTGGGATTCAACCTTGGATTTAACTCACAGTTGCAGGAACTTAACACAACTCACAGACTAAAACAGCCGTGTTATGCCCTAGCAGTGCCTGAAGGGAAAAAGTTCAAATAGTTCCTCACTCTCCTCTGGAGAACATCTAGCCTCCCTAACACATTATCTCAAGAGCTTTTAAATTCATCTGTTACACATTTGATTGTTAGCATTTGCTTTACACTGAGTTTATTATCTTACTATATTATTTATACTAGTATTATCTTACTATAGTAATACCATCCTCAAAAAACAACTAAGAGTAGCTAACCTGAAAAAAAAAAAAAAAAAAAAAAAAAAAGAAAGAAAAAAAAGCCTACCAGCAAGCCACTGAAGCTAAGCTGTCTGCTGCAAGTTCTGGACAAAGACAGAGCCCTGCAAGACATTTCAGAGATGCATTTACAACATATCAAGTCACAAAGTTAAATTTTAAGCAAGCCAGTGTGATGTGCAAAATATTTGCTAAATTGTGCAGCTTTCAGGATCTCAGCACACACTCATAAAGCACACACACAGAGGACTGGGACAGGACAGTCCCACGGCTAAAATAAAGTCAATAATCAAGCCTAAGATAGAAATACATCTACATTTATGGTAAGGTTATGGTGATTGGCTGTGAGAGCCACCAGGCAGCCAGCCAATTTGCTTTTCCAGTCTAAGAAAATGCTCAGTTTGTTTGAAAAATGATTTTTTTTTTTTTTTCCAGCTGTGAAGAATGCATTAACGTCACCAAACTGGGCCTGTTAAACAAAAGCGTGGATCTAGGGTTTTGTCAAGAAGCTGAATTGCAAGAGAAAGGATGCACATTTATTTTAGCTTTCCTTTGGAGTGTCAGGAAGGGACTATTCCCAGTTTTCTATATTCACCCCCTCCAGAGGACAACTGCTAGAGGGACAAATGACTTATAAAAAGTTTCCATTTCCCCTTGGTTTTGTTCCATCAACCCTACATGCACAGAGACTCCAGATAAAGAGAGGCTCCTGAGATCTTTTGTTAAACAGAGCTGCAGCCCTGGATCTCACCTGGGTTCAATCACCTACATGCTCCATTCCAACAGTCCTACTACTGACTCTTCTATCACCTCACAGAGTTTTTCATTTTCCCCTCTCCTTTTTTTTTTTTTTTTTTTTTTTTATATATACACTATCATTTACAGCTCTGCAGGCCCCATTATCCAATTACAATTTGCACGCCATGTGCCAGAACTCCCTGATTCATTTTGATTAACACCACGCAGCCGCAGCCTTGCAGGACACCACAGTCAGCAGCAGTGTTTGTAAACACCACTTTCCCCACTTCTACGCTGCTGCATCAGCTTCCTCTCTGTGCTGGGCCAATACAGGGCTTCTCTACCACATCACCCAACCAAGGTGCTTTCACTGCATCACTAACCCCAGTGATTATAAGTAGCACCTCAGAATGGGCCAAGAGTGACACTGAACCTTTAGAAGCAGGCTGCATCACACTGCAACAACGCAGCCAATAGCTACAGTCATTACAGAGCATCTCTGGTCCTCAAAACCACAGAACAAAGCATGCAGCTGGTGGGTGGAGCAAGGTCACCATTTTAATGTTTCAGAGATCTGAAGAGAGGTGATCCTCCCCTCTGCTCAGCACTGGAGAGGCCACACCTGGAGTACTGTGTGCCGTCCTGGGCTCCCATGTACAAGAGGGACACAGAACTTCTAGAGAGGGTCCAGCACAGAGCCACTGAGGTGTTTAAAGGCTTGGGGCATCTGTCCTGTGAGGAAAGATTATGTGAGCTGGGCCTGCTTAGCCTGGAGAAGGGGAGGTTGAGAGGGGATCTTAGCAACCTCTATAAATACCTGAGGGGACAATGTAAAGTGGATGGGGCCAAACTCTTCTCAGTGGTGCCCAGTGATAGGACAAGGGGTAATAGGACTCAATAAGAGCTGATGATTTAAGGACTGATTCCACTCAGGTCTTTTAGCAAAAGGATCATTCAATGTTTATAACAAAAATCGTGGAACCAAAAGGGTTTTGAACCAACAAAAAAGAGGAGATGGTGATTGAGTAACCCACCCACAATGCTCTATCTTGCTCTTAAACCGAAAGTCAAATCAGGTTGTTCTGAACATATACGAGGGAGGGAAGAGGCAGAACAGAAAAACAAAACAAAACAAAGTTAGAATGTGAAACAGAAGTGCTATACTTTGGGTCTGATTATTAATTTATTTTAATTAAATCCCCACCCTCCCCCACCTTTAAAATTCAGGTTACTTAGAAAACATGAATCACATAACAAAATGTTTCATTTTATTATGTCTGAAATGTATGTTCTGTATTCTCTCCTATTTTCCTCCCTTTTCATCCAAACCAAGTTGACCAAATACAAGTTTTCTCCCCTAAATTACATTTCAAGGCAAACTTACTGTCTACTGAAAGACAGAGGTATAAGTCAATATACACAAGACAAGAAAACGCAAAGTTAGCATGAGGACAATTGTATCGAGGAGTTCATAACCCTTCTCAATTTCAACAACTCCTACATTTAGCGTGTTAATGTACCCCAGTCTTCTGTGCAACAGTAATCTTCTAACATGTACTATAGGTCAAAGGATAATTTACGTTTAATGGAACCACTTCAGTTAAATTATATTACATTAATCTAAATTGCCCAATCTTAGCACAAAAGAATTGCTAAATAATCACCAACATGCAAAAACAAACCTAAACGAATCATTAAAAAAAAAAAAAAAAAAATCAGTAATTTTAATTTAAAAAACCTGCAATAATTCAACAACCAAAAAAAAAAAAAAAGTAAAAAAAAAAAAAAAAAAGTGGTAGAAAACAAGTTAGATCTTATGCTTTTTTCCCTCTTTTATTTTCCCTTTAGAATATACACGTGGATTCAACATTTTGAATTAAGACAAATACAATACACAGGCCCCTGGGTTCCTTGATCATGTTTTATTTTACCTTAACAAATTTTCATCACCTGGAGAGACTAGTTAAGTTGGCCTTCTCAAAATACAGCAGTTTACAATGTCATAATATCCTAATGGAGTCAGTTTTTCTAGGTGCAAGTAAGTTTCTGGACAGGGACAAAACAGTTTGATGCCAATTAAGGCTTAAATATTATTTCTAGCTTAGTGACTCTCAAAGTCAGAACATTGCAGTAACATGTCCAGATGTATTCCTTAGGCATTTCTACAGCTATTTTTAACAGAATTTGCTATGATCAGTGCACATACATGGACATAGAACAACAGCAAAACCCCCCACACAAATCAAAACAGCACAGTGAGTAGGCCAACAACTTCACCTTAGTTCCAAAACCTGTCATTTTCAAAGGTGGAACTGCAAAGAAACTGAAAAGTCAGCTTGATACATGTTAACTAGTCCTGGAATTTGATCTTTCCATGCCGTAATCCCTCTTAGCATATTAGAAAAGGTTCAAGGACATCTACTGGTAAGAAAAATAATGCAACATCTCCCATTCTCACTAAGAGCTTAACTGACACGTGAATCAAACTTTAGATGATGAGAGAATAAAGAAAACAGTCAAAGCTGTCACTTCTACCAGCCAAAAATGCTGCCACAACCCAAAGATGAGTGCAAAAGACGAAAGCACAACTCCTCAATGCCCACCAATATCACCTCGGAATAATTAAACAAACAAATTGCTCTCATGGTTTGTATCTATGACATCACCAAAAACCCAAACTGCTGCAGTTATCAGCCATGAGGTATGACTCCAAATCACATGCAGGCACTGTTGTTTTCGCGAGAATCTGGTGGCTTTTCAAACTTATCTCAAAGCAACCTACCAAGACAAAAATACTCCACCACAAAACAGATATACCAACGCACTCAATTGCACCTCGGGAGGTTGGGGAGGGGGGGCAGGACAGGACAGGGAAGCATGCAAAGAGTGCATGCATCCAATAGACATTTATTAACCTAATGGAAGATACCCAATAATTAGGGAAATAAAAAGACCTAGGTGTTGTTAAATACTAAGTGATGCCTGCTGAGGGCCCAGTGACGTTAGGTTTTGTTTTCAGGGCAAACCACAACCCCCTAAGTGATGAATTTGGAAACAACTCTACTGAGCTTTCTGCTGCAGCACCCATCTAGATCTGGGTGGGGCTGTTTGCAGTACCCCCTCCGCCCTCACTTGCGCACAAACTTCCATTAAAATTAACAGCCTCGGGTTCACCAGCCTTGAGCATGTACCAGTTTGGGTTTGGCCTGCAGGCACGCAACACAGGTACTGCATCAAGGACAGGTTTCTCCCCACCGTACTCCATACTGCCACGTGGGAAGGAAAAGAGCTGGTTGTTACAGGATACTCTGAAGGCATCATCTCCAACACTGGGTCACTACGGTGTCACCTCCTAGTTTTATGCGGAAGTGATTAAAAAGCCTGAAATATTTAAACCAGCCGCTGTTTTTTGATGATATATGAACTCAGCTTATCTGAAGGTAGAGTTTATCTGCAGGTAGGAGCCACACCAGCAGAAAATCCAAAGAGGTGATTCACAAACTACTGAGAAACAGTGCTTAAAATGAAAGCGCCAGCTCAGTTACAACCATGGCCTTCTCGGGGCAATGGCATCACGTGAAATATCAAGAAATGCGTCAATAACTGACAGCGCCCTGTTACTCCTAACGCTACTGAGGAGGCCAGCAAGCTACTGACACTTCAAACCACTAAAAGTTTGCAGAAAACAAAGCGGCTAAAGCTAGCTACAAAGCCGCAGCCGCCCTTTTGATGAGCTCAGCCTGCCCCAAATGCCTGCGGATTGAGGATTCCCTGCCCCAAACCCGGCGTCTCCCGCAGAGAGACAGTGCCCTCGGCGGGGGGCTGCGAGAAGGGGGCTGCCTCGGGGACCCTCACAGCGCCCAGCCCGGTCCCGGCTGCCTCCCTCGGCGGGGCAAGGACGGCGCCCGCCTCCTCCAGGCCCCTCCGCTCCCCAGCGGGCCCGCCTCGTGTTTACCAACATGGGAGGAGCCCGGCAGGAGCCGCGGCGCTTTCGCTTCGCCGGTGGCTGCGGGACGGCGCTGGGGCATGGCCCGGGGACTCCTCGCCCTGCTCCTCGTAAGTGGCCGCCGGGCAGCGGGGCGGGGACGGGGCGCTGCGGGGCGGCCGGTCGGTGGCAAGGAAACTTCTTTTAGCTGAAATCGAGGTGAATTGCTCAAGTCTGGTGGTGCGCGCGGTTGTTTTGTTTGTTTGCTTTTAATTTTACGATCCCCCGAGCTGTGCTCTCCGCTGCCGCAGCAGGAGGGCAGCGGGCGCCGTGCAGCAGCCGGGTCTGGGCGCCCTCCACCCGGGGCCGGCTGCTGAGGGCTCTCGGCCCCGAGGAGAGCCGGGCAGGGCTGGGCAGGGCCGTGCCGGCAGCCCCAAGCGAACAGCTGAGCTCTGGCCCCCTGCCAGCAGCGAGGCAGGGAGGGCTGGAGAGGCAGGCGAGGCTGAGCACGGTGAAGTGCGGGCGTTTACCGGCAGCGGGGCAGGGCCTTCGTCTCGCTCGGGACGAGGCTCGGCAGCTTCAGGGCTCGGGTCACCCGGCTGAGTTTGCTGGTTATCACTCCCGTTGCGGAAGGCGGCTGCCAGCGAGGGAGGTAAGGAGGTGCAGCAGTACAGGTGGGTTAGAGCTCCAGGTCTAGGACCTCTAGAGCTCCAGCATCAGGGCTCCTTGGCCAAAGACCCTGGCACAGGCAGCAGAGGGTGAGCAGGGACCCTGCCCGTGGCAGCGATCCCTGTGCCGTAGCAGAACCGAGCCCTGCATGTGCCTGGGGTACAGGTTGTGTCCCCAGCCTCGCTCCTTGCCTCCTCCAAGAACTTGCTGGAATTCCCACTGCAAGAGGCGTCACAGTGTGGTTACACCGCTAGTGAACAGTGGCCGCTTGGGGGGAGGCAGGTTATGTTCTGGTGGTCAGGCAGAAGTTATTCAGTGTCTCATCTGATTTGAGATGCAACCCGCCATAAACAAAGTGATTTATAAGGTTCTGCACAAAGCACCAGGGCGTAAATACAAAGAAGAATTTTCAGCTGCTGAGGGAATTGTTTATTATCTGTCCCTGTATGGGAGCAGCAAACAACTAGCAGAAGTGTCAGTCTAGTTCAGTATCTTAGAACTACTCAGAACATAAATTAAGATAAAAACACCTTCTCTTACCTACTCCCAGAAAAGGAAGATCATTCCTATTCTCACGTTCCAATTGTTTCCAAGTTTTGCTATCCTTTGGAAAGACTGCAGCTCTCCCACATGCATTCTATTGAATATATATATGTTTAACTAGTATGTTGTTCCACTACTTATAAAATCAGTAAACCTGGACAACATTTGACAACATTTGACTTGCTCACTTGATTAATCCAGAACGTGAAAGTAGATTGTTGAATTAAACCTCAATTTTGCAAGCAACTCCATAGTGCGCTGAAGTAGAAGCAGTTGCAGAGCAATACAGCAATGGCCTATATAGCTAGAGAACATCTAACTTTGCCCTGTAAAACAGGCCACAAAACCACATACCATTCAGGCCACCACAAGACTGTGAAATGTTACATAAATACTTTGTAAAGTTCTGATGGAATTATTTACAAAGCAGGCGGTCTTCTGGAAGAAGACATGCCTTTGGAAACAGGACTCCTACTTTACTATGCTGACCCTTATTTCTTATTTCCCACAGGACTAATGCACATTTTAAATGTATACACATAGGCAGCCATAAAGCCATGGGATGACCCAAGACTCGAGTGAAGAGTATAAGCACTCCAATTCTGAAAATGCTTATCTGCTCGTGTTTCCACAGTTAACTGTCTTTATACTTGAGGCAACTCACTGAGCAAAGAGAAAGAAGCTACAAGCAAATCGTATCGTGTTACAAAAGGAAAAGGGGGAAAAGTTTGTAATTTCTGTTCTGTCCATCTCTTACTCACCCTTAGCCACAATATCATCAAATTGAGGTGGAAGCTGTTAATACTGTTCCAAGTCTCTTTAATTCAATAGTATCTCTTATGTGTTTATTAGCACAGTGCTCCTAAAAACACAAAATTAAAAACAACCAACCAACCATAGTATCCTTATCCCCCATTATACTGCTGTGAATTGCATGTGAGACAGCTGAGATGTGAAATAGTAATGGACTGAATTTGGACAATTACTTTAAGACATGACAGTAACTGAGGGTTATTAGTCTTGCAGGCACTGAACCCATGAACCTCACTTGAAATTTCAGGAGGCTACGATGCTTCTATCTGTGGGGAAATACCAACTCTCATTGCTAGGCTTCAGAAAACAGAACTGCACTTAGTCCTTCTCATAAAAGACTTTAGAATGTAAAGACATACTGTTTTTAATGGCTATTTTGGTGCTAACTACCGTCTTCTGCCTTCGTGGGAGAAAAAAATAGATGGGGAAAAATTGATCCTAAAGATAGCGGAGGCAGAAATGAATGTCATACTAGAAGAACTAAGTAGAGAATCCTCTTAACTAGCAGTGTAAATTCATTTCTCTGACGAAGCCATCCTGAAAGGGGTTAGCACAAGGGAAAATAATTACATGGAAAACTGTATTAAAATTGAGCTAACTCTAGCGACCATTTGTCAAAGAAATACCAGAAGCAAATCAAAAATTAGACAACAAGTTTTTCTTAGCTCCCACTATTCAAAAGAGCAAGAAAAATCCTCCCACACCCACCTGTTTGTTTTGTGTTTTTTGTTTTTTTGTTTTTAAACCACTTAGCCCCAATGAACTAATGCACATTACCCCATATAATAAATGTTGGAGGAAAAAAAAGGCCACTGTGTGCTGAAGGCATCACCCTTCTCATCTGTAGGTGTTTATGGTTTAGAAATGGGAGAAGCAGCTGACAAAAGTCAAATGTAGAGATAACAGGAGAAAGAGAGGATTTTTTACTTAGAGGGTGAAATGTTGTAAAGCTCGCAAAAGGCCTGTATGCAAATAACATATTCACACGCTTCCAAAGTGATCTTGCAGCCCCACAAGATGAGTCTGCTGAAAGGTTTGCATCCAAGGACTTTGACCTATTATGAAGAATACTCGGATGCAGAAAGAATCTGAGGACAGAGTCCCAAAATCACGTGACTTTCAGGAAAATAAAGGTCCTGTCGCTGCCCTGGGAGCATAGATGAAGACAGGTTTTCTACATCTCCTTAGCAGATGCCTGTTGCTAATAGCATTTAAAGATGCTCTAAGAGGGAAGGAAAGGAGGGGAAAGAAAAGATAGAAATGTCTCACTCAAATGCTTAGGCATTTGAAAAGCAATGCAAAATGAGTGAAACCAAAAAAAATTGTGCCAATGTGATAATTCTTACAGATTCTGCTAAGGTTAGATATCCCTGACTGCTTCTACTCCTATGGGCTGCTCAGTTCACTCCATCTTTAGGTTTGACAACAGTTTTTAGTTTACTATGAGAAAGGTAGAACAGACCCTCTGTGAGTCATTTTGGACTGAAAACGCACAGCCTCCCTTTAAATATACTCATCATAAAAAAGTACCTATCACCCCTGCCTCTGAAAACCCCTGCAATGCTTTCCGCTAGTAGCACTTGCTGCTCAGCAACAGCAAAGAGGGGAATTGAGGTATGCTCCGGAAGCTAAATGACTACTGACTTTTTTTCCTATATGAAAGGGCAGACCAACACTTTTGTATAGCAAACTGAATGATTTTAAGAGGGTGCAAATACAGGAGGAGAAAGTTTTATTTTAAATTAGGGTATTACTTTGAAAGCTAAAATCTCCAAAAGTTTTCTTATTATTCCTTATGCAAGAAAGCACTGCAGGGAGACTTTACAAGCTGAAGTTATGTAGGCTGTTGGGGCTGCTTAAAAGTCAATTTCTGAGAAATGTTCCCCACTTCTTCTAAGTGTAGAGGTGAACTTCCTGGTACAAGTGACAGTGGAGGGCTTCCATCCAAAACAAATAAACAAACAAAAAAAACAACCACCACCACCACACTGCTTCCCTCCTAACTCTGTCAGCCTAGCTTATCAATGTAAGCTTGAGTTTTGCTCGAGGGAAGCTTGTCCATGCACGCACATGGTTGAGCAGACCCTAGAAGCAATTGTACTAAGTTTTATTCATAATAGTCATTTAGAAAGAGTGTTGTTGTTTTTTCTTTAATTTTATCCTCTTTCCCACACAATTCTCTATACATTTTCCTTACACTAGCATAGCTCCGAGTCTCCTCTTTACTCCCCAAAAGCCACAGGTGCTGCTTCACAGCTCTGATGTGGGAGACGCGTGTGCCAGAGCAGGGTGGGTAGCTCCCCAGTGGGCACAGAGCTTGGCCAGGTGCAAGGGCAGATGAGGAGGAAGGAACCAGCCTAGTGCTGCGGCAGGGTAAAGGGTGGCAAGAAGTGGGCAGGCACCTCCGAGTGCTGGCTGTGTGCTCGGGAGCAGGTCGGTGCTGTGCCACTTGTCCCCGCTGAGTCACAGTTCCTCCCATCAGAGGGGAGAGACCGAGCAGTCATTTCCCCACCGACTTCCTTATGCTGTGAGTGCTGCTCACATCTGCCCTCCACATGCCCCAGCCACGCACCTGCACGTGGGGCGGAAAGCCTGGCACCATCGGGCTTTCTGGGGCTGTGATGGCTGCCTTGGGGTTGCCAGAGCCACCGGCCCTGGCCTCTCCACCCTGTTTCCAGACCCTCACTCCAGTCGGGGTGTCACAATGCACCTGGTTCAGCTCGAGAGACAGTGCAACCATCCCCTCCCATCCCTACATGTGGTGGAGGAGCAGAGGCGAGGGGCTTCACCCTCATCCAGGGAAAGCCAAGCTAGGCTGGATGGCAGCCGCCCCGCAGGGCTGCCGTCCAGGCCTGGCTCCCAGAGGTGGTGTGCAGCTGGAAATACAACCCTCTCTTTTTTCAGCAAGTTCCGATAACTACAAGAGTTTTCTACATCGAGCTACAGTTACAGCGGGCATCCAAACAGTTTCACACAACTTCATGAAGACTGAATGAACCAGCCATTAAATATCACCCTCTGTCAGGGAAAATAAGTTATTAAAAGTCTAACAGTAAAAATAACCAGTTTTCAAACCAGGAGAAAGTTGCTTAAATATGTATATAGCATGTCCTTTGCTGTCAGCATTAATAAACACAATCAAGTTTGTATTAAGCTGCAAGTCAAATGTAAGCTAACCATTCAGAATTAACCTCTTTCATATAGTCAATTATTCAAGTTAAGGTATCTTGCATACTGATTTAAAATGCAAGCAAATGTGTGATTAGCAGGACTTCTGTAGCCCATCCACTGTGCCATGGGTATGAGGACTACACATTTTATTGTGTCTCGTTACCCTCTAATCCCTTTCTGAAAAAAGGGACTCTATCCCTCTCCTTCATAACTGGCCTGTTCTTTCATTTTGCCAAGGACAATAGCACTGGTCCTTTTGTTTCCAGGCATTATTTTCCCCTTCCCCTCATAATTTATATTTTTATGTCTATTGTGAATTAGGAAACAGTATTCTGTAATTAAAGGAGGAGCAAGAACAGCAAATATAGAGCGTAAGTTTGCAGTTAAGACTGAGAACACTTCAAGACAAGGACTGTCTTATTTTTTTTTCCTGTTACAACTCCACACAGATAGTATCAGAAAAATAAAAAGGTCAAAATGTTCAAATCAGTCCATAATATCAGCAGAAACTGGGCTAACTAAAGGCAAGTTTTCATTTAACTCTCCTGCATAATAGTATTTCTGGGATGGAACCTAGTTCTCCAGCCAACGAGCTGTCAGCTCATTACATAGCTGTGCTATGTACACAGGAGACATGTCATACTTAGCGCATGCAAGTCATCTACAGAATGTCCCACAAACTATTGTGAAGAGTAAGGTAAATCATGGTAGATCCATCCTTCTCTTTCCCTCTTTACACCCAAAAGAGAAAAAGGAATGGTTTGGCCTCTCTCTGGTACACAGTACTTTTTTTTTTTTTTTTTTTTTTTTTTTTTTTTTTACTATGAAGAGAGGGGACAGTGATTGCTAGTAAAGTTACTATTGACTAGTAAAATAGGAGAAAAAAGCATCATACAATTTAACTTGAGAATGCATTCAAAGAAATGGAAGAGCAGCATAAATTAGTTTGGAAGACGAATTATATTCTTTTAGGACTATATAGGCATCATCTGCTAAGGAAAAAAATAATTGAATTGGAAAACAAAGTGAGAATGAGAACTTCAGTAGGGGGTGAATATGAATATTTTAATGTAATATTCATTTTTATTAATATTTTATGTAATATTTCTATGAATATTTTTAGTAACGGAATGACAATGCTGATGTAGCTCTGTGCTAGTAGTAACATGCATCTACAGTCCTTGACAGTTTCTTGTATAATTTGATGTTCTTCTCTCCTAGGTGGCTGTCTTAATTATTGAAGCAGAGTGTAAAAGTGATACTGAACATCCCATACATGTAGCATACAATAGATCTATTACAAGAAAGAGGATCATTGCTAAAAGGGAAATTAAATGTACTGAGGATGAGTACAATTTAAATGGTCAGTGTTGCAAGAAATGCGAACCTGGTGAGTATGGCGACTTTTCAAGACAGCCTTTAAAAGTGGAAACCACAACATGCACAACTGCTTTTTGCTGAGATAGCTACATGGCATGCTGTGGCTTTCTGGTTGCAGTGCTTCTGTCTAACCATATCTTTCTCTATTACAGGACATCAGACGCTTCAAAAGTATTTCTTGAGCTCAGTGTACCAGTAACTTCTCACCACAGATAGCAGTTCACACATTACATGCTCATGACAGAAAAAAAAAAAATCCTATATTACTTAATACAGCTTTCAAAAAGTTTTTAAAAGTGCAAACACAGGGTTTTGCCAACAAGATACTCCATGCTTTCATGGGTTTTTGAGTTTTACACATTCAGTTTTGTTTGGTGTGTTCTCCTCCAGTAATACATTGGAGGAAGAGGAAAGGATAATCAGAACTTGATGTATACTACCATCCTGAAGAACACATATATATGCATAAAGAATATGGATTCTGTTTGTATTTGTAAATCAAAAGGTATTAGGGATTAAAACTAAAACCTGGTAGAGGTCTTACAGCTGATGGCTTTTGTCCAAAGGTATAAATCTTATTCGTGTTTCTCTGTCTCTACAGGTTACATTAAAAATATTGACTGTCCAACAAACGTTGGAGAACACTGTGTATCATGTAAACCTGGAGAGTACATGGATCATGCCAATACTGAGGACAAGTGTAAGAGATGTGCTTTATGTGACAGCGAGCTTGGTATGTTTATAGAAATAGCAGCGAGTCTTACATGAGACAAGATTGAACTGAAAAGTCTCTGTAATTCACGAGCAATGGATATCATGCAGATTAAATTGTTTTAGTAGTAAGATATGGAGGACTTTATTACAAAGTCATACGTTTATCCTCTAGTTTCTTTTTGTTAAGTACAAAAAAGGATGAAGAACAAGCTATGTTGGTCTATTATTTCTCCTTATATCTGCCTTTGCTCAGCTAGGAAACGTTTGGAGAGTAATATCCCACCTCTTTCCACACTTGCCTCTACGGCACCTTTCTTTACTTTGCACAGAGGCAGATAACCCACCTGTTCCAAGATACTCTGATGTTGCTAGTTGGATTTACAGTAGTTAATGCTTCTTCACCAGCCTCAATTTTGGATTATGATATGTTCCTGTCAGATTATCTCACAAGCACTGTAATATTTTAGGAGTTATATTGAAGGACCCTACAGATAATGCATTTATTTGGTATGCAGTAGCCTACTTGTGGCCAGCATGACAAGTAGCATCTCTCAGTAAGTTCACTGATAACGCAGTTGGAAAAAAAGAAAAAGACAGGATTCTACACCTTATTTTCTTTATCAGTCCTGAGGATACCAATAGCTTGTAAGTTCTGAGATCTTGTGTTCCCAAAAGTCTCTTTTTGTCCTCACACACCCTCATTAGGAACATAACTTGATATAACAAAAGATGTTAGTTCTTCTGAAAAATTTGTCTTACTAGATAGTTTTCAAAGTTATGGTGGAGATGTGAACTAGGACATAAGAATCAGCTTTGTTTTCCCAAAGACATTCAGCTTTGAACACGGGCTTTTCAGACCTTATACAGACTGGTTAGGGTCAGTGAAGGAAAGCTTGCTCTCTCTTGTTCATCCTCTATTTAAAAGAAAAAGGGTGTTGTAAGAAGCAGAGAAGGGAGCATTCCCAGTGATCTCTTTTGTATTCTCTCAAGTAATAGATAATATCTAAAATTTCTGGAGCTGACAGGGTGGTGTTTTTTGATATATCCAGTGTGCTTTGTGGGATATAGGATCAAATCACGAAATTATAAGGCATGTGGCGTGCCTTAGTGGGTCAGGCCAGTGGTCCCACCATCCCAGTATTTGGTGAGCAAGAGATTCTATTTAAAGAAAAAAAAAAATACACCCACAAACCTAATTTCTGTGTTCTGTTTCCTGCAAAGTCTCCTAGCATCCACATTTATGGGAGGGAACATTAGAAAGTTCACCTCCACATAGTCAATTAAAATCCATTTATGAGCCCTTTGTGCCTGTTGGGGGACACCAGGTTCCAGGAATTCACTATCCAATGCATAAATACCCAGCATAGATTTTTTTTTTTTATTTTAAAACCATTAAACTGATCTCCTACCAGTTTCACCAGGTGTCCTGTAGTTCTAGTATAGCTGGACTTGCAGAATGATAGTTCTTCATTCTTCATATCCAAAATACAGTTTCGTAACCAGAGAGACAGCTCTTAACTCCAGTATGGTTGTTCTCAGAACACCTTTAGGAATATAAAGTTAACTTTATATGTAGTTAGCTTTACATTAGCTACTATAACAAGCATTTTTAGATGGGTAATGAAGATTACTATAGTGAAACAATTCAGTTTATGTACAGTGCCACAAAGGAAGCTAGTTAGTACGAAACTAATTAGAATTAGTTAAAGCTAATGGGATGACTATTTTGTATGGGATAATGTGAGTAATGCTGTTGAAGAGAAGTTAGTAGAAAATATTAGGCAGGAGGAAGAGAACCCTTCTTAGGATCATTCATGTTTGGTATTTTCATGAATGGCATCAGCACTGGTTTAGCAGTGGATTTAACCAAATTTTTGAGAGAATTCATTTTTCTGTTACAGCAGGTCACTGAATGTGCTAACTCAAAAAATCCCTTCTGGTCCTATATACCAATGAAAATAGCTTTCATAGTAGATAAGTCTACTTACAGAAATTCTTTATGCAGAAATATTTTTTTCTTAAACAGTGATCTCTTTCTCATATACATTGAGGACAGGAGAAAATTAATATACTTGTTTTAATATTTCCTATTGAGGGTTCTCAGGAAGAGATAAAAACTTGCTATCTGTCAGGGGGAGTAAAGTAATTGTCTCAGATGTAAAGCTGAGAGATGGGGTACACGATCTTTTGTGGTCCCTTCTTTATACTTGTGAGAAAAAGAAGCTGACAAGTTTGTAAGTGCCAAACGAGTCCTCTAGCAAGTACTTTGTTGTGTGTTTTTTTTTTTTTTTTTTTTTTTTTTTTTTTTTTTTTGAGATACCGGCCAGCAGAGGTCTCTCTCTGCCACCCTTGTGTTTCCAGTACTCCCACAGCAAGGTTCCTTATAAAAGCTACATTCTACTTACTAAGGGTTACCAGTAGCAGCAGTGGTAGAGCTAAAAACACACAGGTCTGACAAGAGCTTGTGAGCAGAGGCCTATTTTTTCAAACTAACAAACTTTAAGAATTCGTTTTAGGTTTTAAGGTTGAAAAGGATTGTAACACAAAACAGAACACAAAATGCGTCTGTGCGGAGAACTATTTTTGCAGTTCTGTACCATGTACTACACATTGCGAGCCATGTACCATGTAAGTTTATGCTTTCATTGTTAAATATAACAGTGATAATATATTATCACACTTATTTCCAGACAGCTTCAAGACTGGGGCTAAGATAATGTTAACCTGAGGGAAAATATACTAGTTTTCCTTTGCACTTAGCTTGTTCAGCTGGCTTAACTCAGTCAAAATAACTTGCATGCAAGCAAGCTTTCCAAAGGCATGCCTAAAAGTCTGTTTACATCCAGCAACTCTATATAGCATTTTCAAAATAATTTAATGTAGTGTATAAGCTTTCCTATTGCCTTTTTGTGATCTCCTGTTACATCTAGAAAATCATTTACACACTTTTTGCCCCACACTATTTTCATACCTGTTAAGTTCTATACTCTAACATTCTGTTATAGGACTCCTTTAGCCAACAAAAAGCATTAGAGGATTTTTATTTGCTCTCTTGACACTTTATAAAGAGAGAAACAAACCCCACAATAACTCATCTTTTCTGCAGATGTGAAAGTGCCCCAGTTGAAGAAAAATGTACTCCAACTTCAGACACTGTGTGCGGAGTGGAAGGTACCATTTTAGACCCTAGCATGGTCTAGCATCTGCTGCATTTTGAGAGGCTATTGCAATTGTCATGTTTTACACAATGACCCATAGTGATTCCTGACTGCTAAGGGGATTTGTATCTGCTGGGCCCTGTACTGACCTATGAAGCACAATTGCCCTTTTCTTCTGATCACAGTAGAGATACAGGAGCTATTACTCCTTTCTGGGGTTGACTCACAATAGTCAAGACTTTAACAAAGTGCCATCAGCAGTCAACAGAAGGGCCTCTACAGTCTGATGCAATCTTGTTAAAAAAAATAGTGTATTGCTGTATTGTGTTTCTTGGCTTAGCTTTCATGTAACGTTTCCAATGTTCCAACAGGAATGCCATCATGGGGCATTGCAGCTGCGGTCATATCTGTGATATTATTATTAGTAGGATCTGGAGCACTATTAATATTCTGTAAGTGATTCCCCTTTTCGTTATACCTAACATACTCTGAATAAGATATTCAGCTGCTTACTCAGATGTAATTTTATATTCTTGGAGTCCAGAGGAATAAAGTGACCTGGATTTTAAGAGTGTTTTGTGTTTTTCTGTTTCAGGCAAGAGAAAACGTAAGGGTATTACTTGCCTGGAGAACCCAGGTGAAACACACCCTGAAACAGTAAGTGGTATTGCTTAGACCAGATAAAACTCAGCTTGATGCAAGGGAACTTTGTTCCATTTAAATTACCCTGGTACTGCCTGAGCACATGCATGCCTCTCTTCTATGAGATCAATGAATCATAAGGAATCTCAGGAGAAGTAAGAGAAATTCTGGGTTATTTCTTCAGGGTTTGTCATTGTGCTCAGTTACATGACCAAGATGAAAACCTTACAAAGCATCATACCTCCACTGATCTAGGGTACCTGCTCCCCATGTGTATTTTTAGGCAATAGCAATTGTGAGGTGATTCTCCAAGCTTACCCAAGTCAAAATGTGTCCAGTCTGATTCCCTAGCTCATAGAATAGGGGAATCATCAAGAAAACTGTGTCATGACATCTGTTTATCCATGTTTATCTGTTCATACATGGTTGGTACTTAACAAAAACGTCACGTACTCATTTCTTGCTTTCCTCTCTTTTCAGATTATACCACTTGTATATACAGGTAAGAGACAAGTAATTTTTCAAAATTTAGTAGAATAAAAAAAAAATACAAACATGTAAATCCTACTCTAAAGAAAGGGTATTTTTGTGTAGACTATGCCACTTCCTAGAGCTGTGACTCAGCACAACATTGAACACTTATTAAAGAAGTGCCAGCTTATAATGTGCTTATTAAGGCACACCTTTTGCCTCAGGTCTGTTGTATAAGAAGCAACTACTAATTGACAATAGGTGGATTTCTTTTCTGCTTACAGCACAGACAACAGGAGGCAGCAAGCTGGATTTCTAAAACCATGGATAATTTTAATAATGGAGTAGCCCTACAGCCAGCAGTAGAATCACAAAAACACAATCCTACCTTATGATCAAGGGCAAAACCACTGTGGTAACACCCCATAGGAAGAGAATACAAACTCCAAGGCTATTATCACAAAAAAACTGTCCCATTCCAGGACATTTCCCAATACTATTTAGAGCAAAACAGGTACAGGAGTCATGACCAGGCTTGGATGATAGAGAGGAATGAAGAGGTTACAGAAGGAATTTAGTTCTTTTTAAGATGCTAGAAAGCAAGATGGTTACAACCCTGGATATTTCAATTATCTTCATTTGGTAGGAATGTGTAAAATCAGACCTGAAATATATTGCAAAATCACACATAAAACATACAGAGTCATGAATACCTGAAACTTGGCCTGTTTTGTATAGAAAAAGTATCAGCTCTAAGCATAGGTGCTTAAACAAGCAAAGAACAGTAAGATTTCAGTGCTAAGAGCATTCATTTCCTTTTATGCTTCTAGATGTTGACCTGAGCAGCCATATCCCCATTATTGTGGAGGAGATGACACTCCCACAAGTCAAGAAGTTTGTCCGTTATCGCCAAATATCAGATCCTGTCATTGATCAAGTTTTGCAGGACAACATTAATGATGCATCTGAACAGAAGATTAAGCTGTTTCAAGCCTGGTATCAAAGTCATGGGATGAAAGGAGCCTATGGAACCCTACTAAGCAGCCTGAGAACGTTAAAAATGTGTGCTGTAGCTGATAAAATTGAGGAAAAGCTGAAGACAGTTGTTTCTAGCAATCAGGAAGGCGGACAATCTTATAATGATAATATTGAGCAAAGCAAAGCCTGTAATCAGGAAGATGAGAAATCCTATCATGATAATGCTGAGCTAAGTAAAACCTATTCTGATAGTTTGGAGGAGACATAGCATGGAGTCATTTGAAAATTATTTCTGACTGAAGTAGTATTTTTTAAGTACTACAGCTAACAAACCTTTTAAATGCCATTTTTGTTGGCAGCTGTGAAAGTTTCAAGGTAGTTATAATACAAACAAGGAATAATTATTATTTTCGTGGAGGTATGTTTCCTTTAAAAGAGTCTTACCTGTTGATTTTGATTGTTAAGAACTGGGAGGATAAGTTTTCTGGCTTAGTTAATAACAGTAGCAATCAAAGATTTCTACTATAGGACTTGCTACAAAAAGAAAATACTAGTCATTGGCAGAAAGGTTTAGTCCAAATGCATGGTCCTGCATACAAATCAATGGATTTTTTACATTAAAGTTCTGGAAAGTTGCGTTTTTGAAGGTAAAAACTCCAGTGTTAAGAGTTTATGCAATGTACGATGTAGTATTAATATATAATCACATTTTGCCCTGTTGTAAATGTGATTTCTTCTTTGTGCGAAAGCACCTGTGTGTGTATATTTATATTAGTTTTCTATGTCAAATCCCCCAGTGTTAAGTAAAAGTATTATTTCCCTTATTATCTGCACTGACTTCAAGCCTATTTTGATGTTAAAACCCTTGAAGGAAGCAGGAGCTGGTGTAGCAAAACAAAAACATAGATTTTTGAAGGCAACCTACACCAGCTGTAAAAGTCTCCAGACCCAATCATGCAACAGCCAACGTTATCTTTTCTAATGCAGGAACTGGTACAATGAAAATACCATTAATAAAATAAATAAATCCAAGTAGCACATGACTTCTCTTTTCCTTCTTACAAGATAATCTATACATATCATCTTTAAGTTTTATTTTATTCAAATCAGTAAATCACAAAAAGGGAGATCATTCTCCTGGGGAAGAAGGAAAAAAACAAACAAACAAAACAAAAAAAAGCAAACAAAAAAACAACAGAACAACATACCTGTCTTTCATCACAGATCTCAAGAGGGCTCCTCAATTCAAAGACTAGCAGTACTGAGCTACTTTGTAGGTAAAGCCTTTCCTGCTCCCACACCAATTCATGCAAAGTCTCACAAAACCTTTTGGCAGAAAAGAAGACCGTCCTAGAACAATCTGATTTTTTTTTTTTTCTAGATCCACCTGTTAACAGGATAACCTTTTTCTTTGGCTCTTCCATCCATTCCCTAGGAGGGAATCTCCAGTTAAGTGCCAAGCATCAGCCAAAACACAAGAAGACCTGCCTGAGGCTGCTCCTGGCTGAGCAAGTGTTGTCAGCTGGAGTGTGTGGACAAGTCCAATTGCTGCCACCTGGCCCCAGGGTGTGGAAAGGCCAGGACAGGCATGCCAGCAGGTGCTTGGAATCAACCCCAGGGCAATGCTGCGTGTCCACAGCTGCAGCAGGGCTGCTCCCAGAGGTCATGCTGCTGGCAGGAGCAATGTGCCTGCCAGGGCAGCACCCGGCCCTTGAAAATAGATGGAAATGCAGCCACAGTTCTGTGTGTTGTACTAAGTTGAAATGAAAAGCAGGGTTTACATTAGTAGCTTCAAAAACTGTTAGACTTTTATAGACTTGTGGACTGTGCGAAAGCCACTGAGCCTATTCTGTTGCCAAGCCATGACCTGGTTCAGGATGCACAGCTCTTCCTCAGTTCTCAAACACCAGATAGATGCTAAGTGCTTGGAAAAACCTTCTCGCCAGCTTTGCAGCCTCTTGCTTCTAATCTTTCTGCATTTTCTACATGACCTAACAAATTAACATTACACTGATTTGCTGGCTATGCTGCCAAAATCCCCACACTGTGCTGCTTTTCAAAGGAGAACATTCAGGCAGCTGTAGCTGGACAGTTTAATATCTATGCACCTGAGTTGGGCATCTATGGACTAACTGCAGAAGCTGATTAAGGCACAGCATTGTGCCTTGTGATCTGACATGCTGGGACAGCGTGCTGCTCGCTTCTGTCTTTTGGCCAGACTCCACATATACAGCAATAAATTATTGTGACAGAATAAAATGTCTGCCTTTTGGCAAAGCAGCACAGCACTGGCGTAGGCTGTGCCATATTGGCTTCCTCAGCTGTGGTTGTGCAGAAATACAGCTGAGAAGGGAAGGAAGGAAGGCTCCATTCTCTCACAGCCCCTGGTAGACAGACTGCTCCCTGCACTATGTCCCACCTAGGAAGGCATAAATGTCACTTAAAGGTATGTTGGCATTTGCTTGACGTGAGCATTGGGTTTTCTTGGCATCTGGCTTCATCCCTTATAGCGAGGGATCTGGCCACCAGAAACCAAGGTTGTTAGGACTTCCATGTCAGTAAATGTAACTGGGCTGAACAAGACAAATCTCAAAATGGATGCAGCAAATCTCATAAGTTTGTGGTAGTGAAATAAAACATGAATTTTTTGTTTCAACACACTGGAATTCCCCAACCTCAGTACAATGAGGATGGATAAAAAAAATAAAAATAAAAGTCCCTGAGCAATGAGTCATTTTCTCCTTAGGAGACCTCTGTAAGACTGAACCCCAGCTGCCATGAAGTCTAGTGGTTAGCATACATTGCTTTTTTTTTTTTCTTAACCAGAACATTGTGCAACAAATAAAATGACTGATGATGCTGTGCAGCTGGTTTTTCAAAGCAGTGTGTATGGTCTATGTTGTGGTACAAAGCCATCTGATCGAGCTCAAAGTAACTGTACCAGAAGCAATTTAGTTCTGCTGAGGCATGTTAGCACACCCAGATTTCCATTTCCTCCTGCTTCTGGCCTCAAACTTGGGCTGCACAGGGAAATAATTCTGAGCAGGTTATGTTAGCAGTTTCACCTTTTGCTCTCACCGTTCCCTCTCAGAAAGTGCATGGAGTGCCATGCTGCTGAGAAGGCTGCTGCCACCTTAGGTGCCTGCTGAAACCTTTCTGGTATCTTTACCCCATGCCCTGCAATCTCCATACTTTCAGGGCATACAATGACTAAATGACTAGCCTCTTTCTCCCCAGTGACAAGGCTGGGTAAGCAGACGGCCATGTAAAGTAACTCTTTTCTCAGCCTTAGGTAGGATAACAAAAACAAAAACAAGAAAGAGAAAAAGAAAGCAACAGAAATGTCTTTGAAACTAATGAAACTCTCCTACTCTATGGAATCCCAGCATCAGAAAAGCAAATGGAAACTGAAACAAAAACTTGTCCAGGGAATGAGTTGACACATTTTTGAAAAGCAGATTTGAAAGGGGAAGCTCTGTCTTCAGGAAATGAAAACTGTGCTAAACACTTGCATTATGACTTAAAGAGGAAAAAAGAAAAAAAGAAGAAAAAAAAAAAAAGAACATTTGTTATTTTAAAATAGCAGCAACAGAGGAACAGTATCATAGGAATAAAAGGCCTGAGGGATAATCTAGGTTCAGTCCCCTGCAGACTGTAAATGACCATACAAGAGCCAGGGTTGCTCAGAAGCCCCACATGCTCCTTCTCTGTGTGCACCCACCCCATCCTCACCCACACTGTGAACCACAGAATAGCTCCTGCAAGCAAGCCTGGCACCTGCAAGAGGACAGCAACCAGATCACTATGGCAGTGTGACACCAGGGGAAGGCATGAGAGGTCCAAGACAGTTCCATTCGCAGTACTGCTACGCTGTGAAACTGCTAAAGTTGTACTGCAAGCTGCCAGTTCATGAAAAGGCATTGCTGAGAAGTGAAGAGCAGAGCACAAACAATCCAAAATGTGTCTTTGCAGACAGCATGACAAGCATATTAAAGCATGAGAGAGCTGTAGGCTTATTTCCTGTATGGAGAGGAGGGAAGGAAAACAATACAAACAAATCTGTGAGAAAAACAAAACTGTATTGGGAAAAGTCCCTGAGTTGGACAGATTTCTTTTTTGAGGGAAGATACAACCTCAAAACTCACATCCCTCTCTTACTGTTTGTCAATACTCTGATTTTGGACTTGAAAGGGAAGCTTACATTCCTGCTATCCCACTGCTACCGAGATGAAAAATGCCCTCTGTGCATATCTAGCCTCCAGTACAAAGCTGTGGTTGAGGATTAAAAGGGATGTGGGAACAATGACAAAACTTAATGTACAAGCAGTATTTTCTGGAGAGCTTTTCCGTGGTTTTAGTTCATTTCCAAGCTGCAAACATGACTTTTAAGGCAGACAGTGCTAGAGGGCCCTTTCCCATAGCCTAAACAGAGGTCTTGCTCCTCCTGTAGCCAGCAACTGTGACAACGTGCTATTTTTCATTGCAGGCAACCAGCAAAAAAATGTCTGTGATTGCAGGCATCCTGAAAAGAGGGTCCTAAACAAACACGGGAGGAGGAAGTGATGGAAAGCCATGGCAGGAGGGAGCTGAAGGTGCAGTCCCTGGAGGGCCAGCATGCAGCCTCCCCTCTGCCGCTGCACCTTGGCAATCGGTGCGTTTGTCAGATGTGAATATCTCAGGTTTTACCTTCCCATTTTCCTGGTCCTTCCTGCATGCTATGCCAATATCCCTCTCCGAACATACTCCTGGGATAGCTGAAACTGTCAGAAATATTTTATGCCCCCCCGGCTTGCTCGGACGCACCATCCTGCCAGCACCCCCGCTGTTCTGACCGGGACTGCGACTGTCACAGCAGTCGGTGGGGGAGGGTGGCTGCGATCCGGGCCGATCTCAAAGGGGCTGGAGGCATTAAAACCGCATTAAAAGGGCAAGTTTCTGCCCGGTATGTGTGTGTCCGCGTTACTGGCGGTGCAGGGCCACCAGTGCCCAGCAGGCGGCAGCCGGCCCCCGCACAGCCCACGCGTGTCCCCTGCTGCTGGGCTCGGCCCCACGGGCTGTTCCCCACGGAGGGGACAGAAGGGACTCGGTCCTGGAGCCTTGTCCAGGCAGGGCAGAGCCTGCTCCAGCTCCTCCTGAAGATACCTCCACGGAGGTGATGTCCAGGAGCTCCTGCAAGGCTCTGAGGAGGAGCACAGCCTGCCTCAGCCTGCCAGGGGCAAGGGGCTGCAGAGGGGCCCACGCTGCTGGGTCCAGCTCTGCAGCAGCACAGCCAATGACCTGGCACCACCGGCTTTAAGCTTAATAACACATGGAAAAAAGCTGTAACGACGAAACATCCGGGCTGGAAGTCTGGAACTGGCAGCGCTACTGACATACGTGCGGCATGAACGTGCTACCTGTGCCAGCGTGAACGTGCGGTGCAGCGGGACTCAGAAACGCTCCCACAACACTTGACCGTGGCTTACCCAAGTGCCAAGATGCTACTCACACAGATAAGTGGCTGAAAAAAGCCAAGGAAAGGCGGGATGGCCGGCCTGAAAGTTGGCCCCATAAGGGCAGTCTCTTGTGTCACTGTAACCGAGTGCCAGCACCGCTGGTGTGGACGGGGTAGAAGGGTGGGTGGTGACAGCTCAGAGGCTTCCTGGAGAAACTGGCTGATGAATGATGCACTTAATTGCTCCAACATGCTGTTGTATATGGTCTTGTCTTCTTTCTCTTCCAGACTTGTAAGGTAGCCTATCATTTTGAATAAATATACATTAAATGCAGTTTTAACTTCTGTTCTAGCTATAGAAACTTTGGGAATAACAACCGCAGGGACCCTGCTGCCAAGATTTTTTTATATATTACAGGATCTGTGGCTGTTGCTTCAATCATAAAAACTGGAACAATCGTGACTGCTTAAAAATACACAATTCTGTACCATGGAGACATCAGAGCTTGCAAAATACTCCAGGTATTATGCTTTTTGTTGACTCTATTTATGTGCATTGAGCAAGCAAGCTCTATCTTGCATGCAAGGTACAGAGCTCCCTCACTGAGACCTTTTTTCCTGAGAAAGGGCCTTCTTCAGGAGCTTTATTCAGATCTCCCTCCAGCACCCAAAAGCCTTTCCCTGACTTCAGGCATGCTGGTATAAGGAACTTCCATCGAACAGGGAAAGAAATGAGCAGCATTAGTCAGGGCAATTTAAATAATAGGTTATGTGGGCAGGTATTCTTAGGCACCCTTTGAGGAGGCATGTGTGAAGTGATTTGTGGTATATCTACACTAACAGGCACCTTCAAGGCTCCCTGAGCTGTGGTCACCCCCCAAGGTACTTGGGAGTCAAGGCCTATGGACTGCAGGACAGTGTCACATTTACTTGGTGACAGAAAATTTGTTTCTCCTCCCCTCATTGCCTTCCTTTACAATTGTGAGACTCTTAACCTGCTGTCAGTGCAACTTCTTCGGCTCTTTTTTTTTTTTTTTTTTTTTTTGTAAATGAAAACAGATGAGTAAATTAATAAGTTGGAATTTTGAGGCTGGACACGAGATAAAGGCTCTGTTCTGTGTAAAGGCTGAAGTCAAACAGTCTTCCAGAGACCAGCTTCCTCCTCCAAAGGCATCCCTACATACATCACAATAAAAATGTACAGATCCTCCAGGAAACACAGTTCTCAATGTCCCTGCACTCATCCAAGTCCAAATCAACGACCAACAGAATGTATAAAAGCATTTCTCAGAAGGAAATACTGTTTTCATACTTTCTGCTCTCAGCTGTGGACCTATTCCAAAGAAAGATAGTCATGTATTCTTTTTTTTAAATAAATGGAGGAAATGGTTCTTCCAACTGTGACTGAAGATATTACTGGTTAAAGTAAATCAATACATTATGTTTGGACAGCAACCAGATTAAAAAAAAAAAAAAAAAAAAAAAAAAGACAGAAAAGACAGCTTTAGAAGTTGTAAGTAGTCCAAAATAGGGCTTCGTGTGAAATCTTACTCTATGTGGATTCAAATTTGTAATTGGAATCAAAAGAGCAAACTAACTATCACTAAAAATCAAGAGAGCTTTTTCTTTTCTAGGCAGCATTCCACCTGAGTATCTAATTAGTCATCAACTGATACTCACTGCTTACCCTTCACAAATCTGGGCAGATTTACAGACAACCTTAGAACAGATAAATCTACTGGAGGAGTCCATGACACAACCAAAAAAAAAAAAAAAAAAGCAGGCTTCTTAAATCCGAAAATACTAGCACAGCCTTCTTGGAACTGAAGGCAAGGCATGGCCTCAGATGGGATGATCTCTTTGGTGTCCGGTGTCTTGCTGCACTATGAAACACAGAAAGGCAAGTCAGATGTCCTTCCCCCTTCTTCCACTCTATCCCAATACTAATTAGAATAGCAGATTTTAGCACTCCTGTGAGACATGGCAGAACCTGGCTGGAATCCACTCTTCAGTTTGGAGCAGCAAATTGCATTCAAGTCTCCCACCCCGCAGAAGCATGAGCCTGGGCTATTTGAGGACATCTCTTGAAGCTGTTCCACTGTGCATAATTAATATTCATTGGTACGTACATTTGAAATTGATTCTTCCTTCCAAGAAATTTCTAAACTATTGGGTTATCACATTAGTTATCCAGTGGCCTGAGAGCCACAGCTAAGACAAGGAATTGTCCAGTTGGTGAGCTCTGCTAAGGGGTCAGCAGCTCAGCACCGACAACTTGCTTTTAGATGATGAAATATTAGGTACTTAAATTCTTCTGTGGGACTAAGTTTATTCAATTTGGATCAGATTACAGGTGGCAGCAAGAGCAAATAACTTGTCATTAAGGTAGTGTTACACTATAAAGTTGTTGAGTTTGTCACACTACACTTTTTGTTTGTTTGTTTTGTTTTGGTCAGGTGTTGTTTGTTTTCAGGTGCAATTTGTTTTCAGGTTTTGGTTTTGTTTTGTTCTTTTTTCCACATAAAGTATCTGGGACTTCCTTCTTTAAGAATACAGTACTGCTTCTGATATCAAACAGGAAATTAAGGTTTCCAGCTGAGGTGAAACCCAAGAATTTTTCCTGTTGAACAATGGACTCTAGTGCGAGTTAGAAAGAAGGAGCTGGAAATTCCAGTCACCTTAAAATAGACATGCACAATCCTGCTTTAAAAGCTACCAGTTACTTTCTGAGACTCAAAGGGCTTCAAAAGGTCATTTACTCCAGTCCCTTTCCCCGAAGCAGGATTAACTAAAATGTTTTTGCCCTGTCTCCAGAGACAGAGACTCCAGAACTCTCCAGATAGTTCATACTGATGTTTCTGAATCTCTACTGTTAAATTGAAAAGTCTGTCTTAATATCAAAGTGAATCTGTGGTGCATTTGCAGTCCCCTGCATCTTGTCACACCCACTATGACACGGAGAAGAGAGTGTTCCTTTTCCTTTTCACAACAGCCTTCGCATATTTCAACATCGTTATCATGCTTCCCATCACATCCTTTCTGTTCCTTTAGGCTACATGGCACCAGTTCGTTTTTCATCAAAGGGCACATCTTCTTCACAGTAACATGAATAAAAAAGACTGAATTTTTCCTGCTCTTCTGCATGATCCAATGGGCATGGTTAAGCCTGCTAATTCAGTTACCCTTGAGTTTCCATTTGGTTCTCTCTCTGAAACATGTCCCCAGAACAGGAGCATATTTTAGGTGGATACATTTCTATGTACTTTGCAATCCAGAATTAAGCAAGTAGGCACTTCTGGCTCCTCCTCACGTGGTGGTATGTATGTTTAGAGGTACATAGAGGCTACCCCAAGATTATTTCTGAAAATGTTATGTTCAAAAAATTGCATTGCAATTTTGCAAAACTTTCTGGACATAGAAAACACAACATATGTCTATCATTATGTGAAGATGAGTAAACCCAAGCTAACAAAAGTAATTCTTATGTGTTTACAGCATCTTTGCAAGAAATTTAGGAAAAGAAATGGTATAGCAGAGTTGTATAAATTGTCTACCTCTTCTAACAATTTTCAGTTACAGCCATAAAATATTTTAACTCTAGACAGGAATTTGCACAAGTGCTGGTATGTTATTAATGGCTGTCCATGGTCTATATGTCATTTTGGACACTAGATTCAGTCAGGTTTTGTGTATCCATTTAAAATATAGAGATTATCATATTTCCATTGGGCCTTCTTTTTAAATATAGCTACAATTCTGCAGAAGATGTATTATTACCACCTCAACAAATGAAGCTCTAACTGCATAAATTCTGCTTAAGTTCCAACAATAGTTGGCAGAAAAATTATATAACGGCTGAAATGAATTTCCTTGGTCCCTAAACAGGCACCTTTTGCAAGTGTAAAGGTATTTTACACACTGCCAAGTTTGCTGTCACAACCAGACCTTAGCCTGTTCTGGCACATTTTCACATATCCTCTAAATATTACTCTGCAAGGAGCCCTGTGGAGTTGGGCTCTGAACAAAATCATTCGGTATTGCAATGCCTGGGATTTGAATTTCCAGGGGAAATGTCATATTCATCAGTATGAAGTCTGTGTTCACCTAGTTTAGATATATAATCTATAAGAGCTCTGTGCATCTGATTCCTTTAGTCTGCCATTGTGCTAGGGATCTGCTGGTGAATTCCGTCTTTCCTGCTTCATCCTTCTTGTAAAAATGCCACAAAAAAACAGTTTATTTATTTAAGTGAATGTCCATTTCTGTTATGTCAGGACCTATATATGTTTCTTAACTTTTACTCTATTAGTAAGTTACTGGGGTTATGTTAGGAGTTGTGACTTCAAAATTTCAAGATTAAGATGTTAACATTCTTTGCTAACCAGAGCCCTTTGACCCCTGACATGTCAGCTTTGCCATTTTATCCATTTTCTCGGTAATTTGTTAGAACACCGGAACATTGCCATAAGAATTAATGGATCTTTGACTTTCCTAACAGTTCTTTCCTGGAATTAGCCTATAAAATTTAATTTCAACAAAAGCCCTATAGTCTTTGAGACTGCTGCTCTTTATGAATCATTTAAATGAGTTTCTGAATCATTAATTAGTTCCTTCTCCCCTGCTGGGACATTGGAGGCTGTTGAAAAAGGTTCTGAGCTGTTTTCCTAGGGCGTATCTCCTGGCATGCCCTGCCTCAGCTGCCAGCCCCCAAGGTAGCCAGCACACCATGCCCACCTGTACGTCATTATGCTGTTGGCAGCAGCCAACAGCAGCAGTTACTGCAATCTTCCAGTGCTCCCAGCGATTCTTCCTTCCACCCCCTTGCCTGTGCATGAAGCAGAATCTTTGGAAAGGTATCAGAACAAGACGAAAAGCTGAGAACAATGCATTTCAGGTAAGATGTCAGGTGTTCATACATGGCAGCAATATGAAACTTACCATTGCATGGATAATAAATGAGATGGAAAAGCAAACAAAATAGACATAGCTTTAGATTCAAATTTAAAGTTTCCTCTTGAAGGTCAGTAACAAATGGTCAACCTCTTAGGAAAGCACCCCTTCCCTGAGCACACAAATTGAGGAACTGTCTTTCAAAGCAGGTTTCAGGATGTGTGTAGTTAGGAACTCCAGTTTCACACTGGAGAACACTGCTCAGTGCCAGAGGAAGATCTTTTTAAAATACCTTATCACTGAAATAAAATATTAATCTAAATAAGATGCACATCCCGGTTTTGTCAACACAGTTGATGTATTGACCACACAACTAAGACCCAACAGATGTAATTATTTTGTGATCTATCTCTGCCATGAAGCAGATGAACATCAATAACACTGCTGAGTCAAGTTGTTCCCACTATAACTTTGGATTCCAAACAGCTTTTGGAGCATGAACCCTGACAAGAATCTAATCTGCCATTTGGCTCTACATCCCTAGAGATGCTACGTGAAAAAAAGTAAGGAAGAATAAAGTGCTAGAGGTTTGCCAGCAGTCACTTAGCTAAAACACATCCAGGTTATGGCCCACCAGTTACAATGTTTGTCATAAGCCAGAAACACATCCTGATTCAGCAAAGCAATCAATCACTGAACACGACCAACATCTAAGAAGTCATTCTGAGGACTCATGGGTGTGTTGAAATTTTAGATATTGTAGCACACCCACTAACCTGCCAAAGCTCTACATTTGTAGTGGCATTTAAACATCCATGTTAAAATCTGCAGAACATTACTGTTAATGCACTGTAACTGCAGACATAGATATGTCAATATGTTGACCTTCACATGAGATCGCTTTATGTGGCCACGGTGGTACTGATGTCCAGAATGCAGGCAATGAATGTCAAAATTCACTTTCTGCTTCGGGATATGTTTTTCTTTTTCCATCTGCTCATCTGTTGATTTCAGTTATGCCAGGTGACGAAAGGGTGGGGGCATCTCCAGAATGAAAGCAACAAAGGAGACAGTGCCTGACAGATGTGAACACCTCCACTGGTACAGCATCACCACAGAATCACAGAATCATCTGGGTTGGAAGAGACCTCCAAGATCACCAAGTCCAACCTCTGACCTAACACTAACAAGTTCTCCACTAAACCATATCACTAAGCTCTAAATCTAAACGTCTTTTAAAGACCTCCAGGGATGGTGACTCAACCACTTCCCTGGGCAGCCTATTCCAATGCCTAACAACCCTTTCCGTAAAGAAGTTCTTCCTAATATCCAACCTAAACCTCCCCTGGCACAACTTTAGTCCATTCCCCCTCGTCCTGTCACCAAGCAAATGCCTCCTCGCCTTACCCTGAGATTAGCAGCACTGGTGACAGCAGGACATGGAGACAGCAGGTCTCTGCCCGGGGGTTCAAGATAACATTGTCATAGAGCGGATATAGGACAGATTGGCTTGAGACTGTAGGGAGACACTCCTAATAATTAGAAAGAAATGTAAATACATGGTAGGGACCCAGCTGGAAATCTCAGCTGATTACATACGGGATGCAAGCAGGAACCTAAGATGAAGCAGGAAAGGACCTGGCCTGAACCCAGGCTGAAAAGGAGGCAGATACAGGATAGGGGAGTCCCTGGAGAATCTCAGAACGGGTCTGTACTTTCACAGGAATGCTGTTATCACTTTCAGATTGGTCGTGCTGCCTAAACAGAACCTAAAGAGGAGTGTATGCAGGCACCACACTATCACTCACCTCAGTCCAGCACCCCACATTCACTGGTGAACATTTCCCAACTTTGCCTTAACATCAGACAATAGCAATTTGATCTCCTTTAGGAAAATATCCTGCATATCTACACTGCTACTTTCTCTAAGGCAAGTATAAGGATTGCCTTGAGCATCCTGACATTGGACTGCTTTCAGCTAAGTGACAGATTTCAGGATCCCACGGCTTTGTCTGTCAGTACACTGGACAAGTACCCGGAACACCACTGTGACTGCACTAAATGCGGGCACCTTTAGGCTTACTCTGCAATAAGGTGGACTTCTCACCACCCTAGATGTGACAGCACTACTTGCACCAGTGTGATTACACTTTAGTGTGTCCTAGGGAGGGTTCATGTGGCATGCCTACAGGGTACAGGGGACAGTTACCCTGCCAGGTGGAATTAGGGACAAGCAGATCATCTAGAGAGTGAAGCAGGTACAGGATCAAAGCCTGGCAGCGCTGAGATGTGGCAGCAGACTGCAGATATTGCAGGAAGCAATGTGCTGATCCATGAGAATATGGAGGCTATACAAGAAGAAAAGCATGGGTAAGTAGTTGAAGTATTTAAAATAATAAAAAGATTTAACTGCAAATGAAAGGAAGAAGTGAAGGATTCTACTGAAGCACAAAACAAAACAGGTTTTAGGGCTGCCATCATGCTTGATTGTCATTTTTCTGCATTGGCCTGACCAAATCCAGGATAAAGTGTTTCCCACACAATTGTTTTAAGTAATGAAGCTAAACACAGCTAATTATGCATTATCTAGCCATAGTCAAACAAAGTCCTTCCTTGTTTACAGTAGGCCCTACATCAAACATAAACTTATTAAAAGGAACAGTCTCTGGGAAATGAACCTGCCCACCTAGAGCTCCCCAGCCTCTCCTATCAGGTACGTGTGTGTCTTCTTCTTTCTTGAAAACTATCAAAGTGAAACAGCCCAAGTTGCAGGCACCTTTGTGGAACATTTCTGGATGTTTGCTTTTCTGCTGGGGCAGCCTAACGTGCCTCTTGCTTCTCTTGCCCAAGGGACAGGCAGTGACTCCCTTTGACTCGCAAATTCACAATGACATACGCCACCAATGCATCTCCCAACAAATACTCCACAAAGAGAACTGATTCACAGAACTGCTGTCCAGAGGGAATTGGCTGGAGAAGAAACAATAAGCCATTTCCAGTGTCATAACTCTCTTGTTTCCTGCCTTCTCAGTAAAGTGGCCATAAGAGGTCTGCACTCAGTAGGAGCAACCAGGCTAACACCAAGGAGATGAAAGAATAGACAGGATATGTCTATGGAGTTGCTGATGGCTTCAGCTGAGACAGGGACTCTGAAAACAGACACGGGGAGAAAATGTGTTGAGTACAGACAAAGGAGAAGAGCTGAGTGACTGATTATGTCTTGTTTCTGGGGCAGTAGCTAACAGAAATGCTGTAGACACAGCTGGACCACTGTAAAACTTGACTTGGGTAATTTTGAAGTACATAGACTGCTCTGCCATCTTGATAAATATCTCTGGAATGCCAGGTGTTTTGCCAACAAGATGGAAAATGTTTACCCATTAGGGAGTAGCACTAGCCATTTTTTCCCTGCTTCTATCATTATTTCATGACAGAAGATAGGGATCTCAGCCCAAGTTCCTCCACTGCTCATCCAACCCAATACAGCAGCACCTCTTCCTTGAAAAAAGCCAAGAGGAATCTTCCTCTTCTGCCCTTTAAAAATCAAATATCTGGTCAATCTAACCAGAGCTAGCTAAGTCCCTCCATCTTCCCACTCCCCCACTTCTCATTTGCCCTTTGGTGCAAGGTTTTATAACCAACCATCTCCATGTTCCACCACACGGTGATACGGGCACTTCTTCCTTCAGATATTCCACCCAATGTGGCTGAAAAGGAAAGAGAAGTAAGATATCACAAGTGGAATCAACCTGCTAAAGGTCACATGTGCTGCCTCTTCCTCTGAGCTTGGTGTGACATACTGGCCATAGTTTCCAGAAGTATCTACGTGAAAGCGGTTTGGTTTCATCTGGCTGCTGCTTGTAATTTGCTTTCTCTGTTTGTTTGCTTCCTTCGCTCTAAGTTCTCATCTTAGACAAAAGTTTTGTTGCAGTGGTATGCCAATCTCTCTCTGACCTCTATAAAACCATGCACAGGCTCCGTTCCTTTTCCGTCTTTGTATGAGTTGTCTTAAAGCCAGATGCAAAACATTAATGCACTACCCAAGTGCCTTCTCAACTTGACTTTCTCTCTCTCTCTCTCTCTCTATCTCTTTCTTTTTCTCTCTCTCTCTCTCTTTCCCCCTCTCTCTTTGATTGACCTTGCATAAGACCATTCAAAAATCAGGGAACAGTTGCTTTATTCCCTCCCACCACACACTAAGCAAGAATTCCTCTTTCATCTTCTTGCAGGACATGCCAGGCCCTTGCCCCAGGATGTCACCTACCTGAGGATGCAGCAGGAGACCCTGGCCTGTGAGCCCTGTGCGAGGCCATTCCCCGGAAATGTGCCGGGCACTGCGGCACCCACGCAGCTCTGAGAGCTGCCAATATAATCCCACACCACAGCCACTGTTTCTGCCAAGCCCCTCTGACTTTCCATGTGCTTCAGGCTAGAGTTGGCCTGCTTCCTGAAAGCAGGGTCAGAACCTAAACATTTTTTTTTTGTCCAGACCCTGCTGAAAGCATTCTAGTTCTTAGCACCAGGTGGAACAGATCAAACTCAGTGATCCCTGCAATATCTGCAATGAACAGTCATGGAGTTTTAAGCCCTCACATCTTAGAGATGGTTTCATATCTCAGAGACTGTATTAAGGATAACTTTTGGTGTTGCATTAATGTCATGATTTTTCTTTGTTGATTAATGTAGCAATTCATCTTCTGTGGTATTTTTTTCTCTCATATAGAATAGGAGCAGTCCCCAAGGGAAAAAAGAAAACAACAAAATAAACACAATCCTAGTTACAAAGTTAGTACCATCTCAAACTCTGCATCTTACTTTTACTAGGGAAACTATTAGAACATTTGGTCAAAGGTCAGGAAACAGCAGGGGCTACTTCGGAATTTCACCATAGTGAATTAATAGATTCAAATGGAAATGCGATTGGAAAATATGTTTTCCATCTCAAATAAAAATCACCCTACCAGGAAGTCTCATAAGAAACAAAAGTATACTACACTCTGGGACAAATAGCCCAGCAAGTCTGATCTTGTATGCACTGAATTCAATGGGACTTATTCCAGTAAGTTCCCTGGAAATATGAACAGATCGTGACTACCCTAACAAATTATAAGCAAAAATAAAATATTTTTAGTGAAGAATCATTGTTTTAATAGAATACTTTACATTTGACTGATTTGCAAAAACCATTCTAAGGCCTGTGGAAGAGAAATCTCCCCTAATCTGACAAAAGACAAAAAATCCCAACTTTCCATGGATCAGTATTCCCCTGGCACTGACACCTATAAGCATAGCCGTAGGGTAGGGAAGTCCATTTGCTCAGCAAATAAAACAGCAAAATGCCTAGGTTTTGTTCTGAACCATAAATCACAGTCATGACTTACATAAACTCCTAATTCTATTGAATTACACCCCAGTTTCCTCCAACTCCCAGGAGAATACGAATGGTGCTTGCAAAACCTTCTCTATTGCATACCTGAGAGTCACAGCCCAGAACTTCACCTTCAGACCTTCCTGGAGCTGTTGTGCAGCCAGAATCTTTTAGGGGTGTGCATATATTAGTACAGGTGCCAGTAGCTGGCAGGCTCCTTGATTTTTAATCTTGTATACTTTTTAAAAATTTTGTCTCAGCAAGTTGATTTGCACATAGCATTCCAAATATAAAAAAAGTCACAAGTATTCTTCTTTACAAATGCCCTTAGTACTGTCTAACCTACCTGGCAATATCAATAATGTTACGTAAGGGTGATGCAGCTACCTATTTGCCAACAGAAAATTCACTGGGCATTACTATTAAAAAAAAAAAAAAAAAAAAAAAAAAAAAAAGAGATAGTGCCTGTGGTCTTAGCAGGTGCTCTCTGTGCTATTCTTGGACAATGAAGATCTGAAGATCTCCCTGGATCTGTTGTGCACATAAATGCACATTTACAAGACAGGCAGCTATAGATCCCATGACAGAGAAACAGATACTAAGAAAAGCTTATGAAAAAAACTGTGGAATAGAAAATAATTTCTGTGTATCACATTGCCTTTTCAGTTACTGCCATCAGAAAACTTTTAATCAATGTTTAATTCTTACTAATCTCAGACACACACAATAAGCAACACAGGATTGAAACCAGTTATGAATAGAAGTCAGACCTCTGTGGATTCACAGTCGTCTCCAGGGCTAGGCTAGAATTATATAAAACGATGAAATCTGACTGCTTCCATTCTATCCAAATTAAATACAGCAACATACCAGCAACTGACTCTTTAATGTCAAAGGAAAACATCAGGATGAGAGAACAGACATTCAGAATGACCATGCTTACATTGCTCACCGAAGGATGGGTCAAGTGGCCGAATTCCTGAGGCAAGGTCTGTGTGATGGACAGATTCTGTGGAGTGACCTTTAGCTTCTTGTTTCCTGGAAAGAGATACACAGAAAAGCCAGCTGACTCCTCCAACACCAACATCTCCTCCACTTTACAACACCAAAGATTTAAAGTCCCTATCCTCCCACAGATGAGAGCCCGTTAGGGCTCAGCAGTGTCCCCAGAAACACCAAGGCAGAATACACCATACCCCAGCCTACACTGATGCAGCAAACACTCCTGCAGCTGTGAGCTACATGAGAGGTTTATAGCAAGGGCAGCATATCCCTTGCCACAGTTAACCTTCTCACAAACGCTGCTGTCTGCTTCAGAGGAGAAAGCTACCCAAAGCAGGTTTTGCAAGGATTAAAGAATTCCCCTGCTTCACTTCCTCTGCTCCACTCCATCCTCCACTTCCTCTCCTCCACCATGGGGCAGTAAAACTGCAGTCCTGCCACTGTTAACACCAAGGTTTTCATTATCACTCTGCCTCTGTATGTTAATTTTGTCTCTGTGATGCTGTTGCCTGCTTTTCTTCATCACTTTACACCTTCTGACCAGTATATCAGCCAAATACAGCAATTTCTCCAGGTGGCACAAAAACAGACAAGGAGAAGGGAGATTTTATAACAAAGAGGAGGTTATGGTGTAAGTGCCACTTATATTATATATACATCAGGGAATCCAGGCATACACACCGACTTCGCAGGAGACAAGTATGCCATTAACACTGCTGCTTGCACAACACTTTGACAGCCATGCCTTCAGAAGCATTCAGTCCTTTGGTTGTTTATCCAGGGAGAGTGGGTATGACATCACTTCAGGAAGTCAAAATAAGCCATTAGCCTTGCTGTGTTTTCACACCTGGAGAAACAC
Source organism: Aythya marila (assembly GCF_965140915.1). Taxonomy (NCBI): domain Eukaryota; kingdom Metazoa; phylum Chordata; class Aves; order Anseriformes; family Anatidae; genus Aythya; species Aythya marila. Next base: position 17,758,817 of record NC_139048.1, on the reverse strand, counting down.
TTTCTCTAAGATCATAATGCCACCATAAGATGTGCTTGAAATTGGTCTAAGGGTGTGTGGGAAGCTGCAGGGAAAACGGGGTCTCCAAATACAAAATGACTGTATTAGTCATTAACTTTATTCTGTTTAGACAGAGTACCAAAGAATAAAAATGGTGGTAAAAAGAGTAAAGTTAGTTCTGGGAGTGTTTACTGATGAACCAGCTCCTATAAACACAGAGCTTTTTTCAGAACCTGTATATAATTTGTAAGGGCAGTCCAAGTTTCTTACAAACAGATGGTTGTTCAAGTGCCTTTAATATTACAGCATTAGGGAAAAGTCACACATTTTATAAGAAACCTTGGATTGTTCTTTGTAGAAAAATTCTTTCCATTTCCCGTCTTCCTTTTTTTTTTTTTTTTCTTTTTTTCTTTTGTGTGTGCTTGTTGTTGTTGTTTTGTTTGTTTATTTGCTTTCTGCCCTGGCATTCAGTAATTTATCATAGAATCACTGAATGGGTTGGGTTGGAAGGGACCATGGCGGGGACACCTCCCACCACATCAGGTTGCTCAAAGCCCCATCCAGCCTGGCCTTAAAACACTTCCAGGGATGGCACATCCACAGCTTCCCTTGGCAACCTGTTTCAATGCCTCACCACCCTCTGAGTAAAGAATTTTTTCCTTATATGTAATCTCCTCTCTTTTAGTTTAAAGCCATTACTCCTTGTCTTATCACTCCACTCCCTGTCAAAGAGTCCCTCCCCAGCTTTCCTGTAGGCCCCCTTTAGGTATTGGAAGGTTGTTAGCAGGTCTTCCCAGAGCCTTCTCTTTTCCAGGCTGAACAACCCCAACTCATTCAGCCTGTCTTTGTAGGAGAGGTGCTCCAGCCCCTTGATCATCTTTGTAATCAAATATATTCAGCTCTTTGTGCCTCTAAGGAAGCTGACATGAAGGAGAAAATGTACTGTAGTGATTCAGGAAATCAGAGAAATAGTGTGGTTATCCACCACCACCTCATGGTTTTTCCAGCATCTGCAGGAAAATTCATATTGTGGTTTTGTAACACAAATCTTTGGTGGCAATAGTGCCTCAAAGTAGTCCTGCTCAAGACTGTCAGTCACTTACTTCTGCTCCTGGCACACTGCCCCAGGCCACTATGGCAGACCATATCAAGGAACAAACTTTGGAAAGAGAAACAAAAGATAACCCTTCTTTTTTCCCAGAGTTGTTTCTCCAAGGTAGAAAAACTTCATGATGTGGTTCACAGGACAGCTGGGCAAACCCCTGTTTCAGTGCTCCTGCAAGAGCAGGGACACATTACAGGTGCCTGAGCAGGACCGGGTGTACAGTCTGGAGCTGGAGCAGGAAAACTTTTGCTGGTACTGACACTCAGGATGTCATTCTGTAAAACCTCAACCTCTGGCTTCAGTTTGATTGTATTGGGCTTAAGTGGCAACGTTTTAGTAGTGGGGAGCTGCAGGGGTGGCCTCTGTGAGCAGAGCCCAGGAGCTGCCCCATGTCAGATCCAGACGGCTCCAAAGGAACCCACCACTGGCCAGAGCCAAGCCATGAGCGATGCTGGTTGGGCCTCTGGGAGGGAAGATTGAAGAAAGGGAAAAAACTGCTGTGCTACAGCAGCTGGGAGTGAGAAACATGAGAGAAATATGAGAGAACCAGTGTTGCAGACACCAAAGTCAGTGCAGAAGGAGGAGAAGGAGGTGCTCCAGGTGCCAGAGTAGATCTCCACGCTGCAGCCCATGGAGGAGCACCTGGTAGAGCAGGTGGATGTGTCCTGGAGGAGGCTGCGGTCCACGGAGAACCCCCGCAGGAGCAGGCCCTGGGCCGGAGCTGCAGCCCATGGAGAGGAGCCCAAGCAGGAGCAGGGGGTCTGGGGGTAGCTGCCGCCCATGCGGGACCTGTGCTGGAGCAGTTTGCACCTGACAGATGGACCTTGTGGTACAGACCCATATTAGAGCAGTTCTTGAAGAGCTGCTGCCTGTGGGAAGCCCCTGCAGGATCAATTTGGGAAGGACTACATCCCATGGGAGGGACCCCACATGGAGCAGGGGCAGAGAGTGACTGTGAAGGAGTGGTGGAGATGAAGTGTCAGGGGCTGACTAAGCCTCCATTCCACTGCACCTCTCACCATGAGGAGATAGGAGACAGCAGGATGGGGGCAAGGTGGTTTTAGTTTACTGTTAGTTCACACTGCTCTAGTCTGCTGGTAATAGTCAATAAATTACATTAATCTCCCTACATGGAGACTAGTTTGTCTGTGACAGTAATTGGTGAGTGATCTCCCTCTCCTTATCTCAACCCATGAGCCTTTTTTATCATATTTTCGCCCCCCATTCTCTTAAGGAGGGGGAGTGAGAGAGCGACATGGTAGAGCTGAGCTGTCTATCAGTGTGAAACCACCACACCAATCACATGCAAGAGCTTACTGCAGGCCGTCTGTGGCAAAGTCGTGCACGTCACCAGCAAATCATCAAAACATCTCAACTGCTCCAAAACATCTTGGTGGTTTGCAGTTGTACCCCCAGGATTTATGGGAGCAGGTGCTGCCCACGAGACCAACATTGCCCTCAGGTCCCCAGGGTAGCCCACTTGTATTTCTATCAACCTATTCTTTCCCTCTAAAGTCCTCTGCTCTTTAAACACAGGTGTATACCTTGTTATTTTACATTTCCTCTTTTCCCCTCTTACTGATCTTTGGACTTCCACATGGTATGCAGATCCTGCCACATCTTCCAGCTCTCCTTTCTCAGCTTAGACAAGCCAATCAACCACTCAGTGAGTCCCCATGTTCTGTTTCTCCTTTCAAGAAGTGAGTTGCAGATCAGATCTTGGGTATTTTTTGCTGATTCAAGCTCTGTTAATAGACAGGCAATCCATGAGAAGTTGCCTGGGTTTGCAAGTTTGCCAGGAATGTTGCCACAGTCACCACAACTCTCACTGTCTGTCTGCTGTGACACCTCTGCCTTCCACACATGCCTCTCAAAGCTGTGGAATCTCATAAACAGGATGTCCCCAGTTGATGTTGTCTTTTGGTCCTGTTCTTTTACATCAGCCAGACTAGGAAAAGAATTTTTCATGTTTTGATCCTCTGATGCAACACTATGAAGCAGATGGATGACTGAACCCATGGTATTTCATTAATTAGTTGGTCAGTATATCTTATAAGATTGTACTGGAATATTATCACAGCACTTCACTCATCTTCTGCCATAGTGTCTGCTATTTTGCAATGCAGAGAATGGTGACTTCTGGTACTTGTCCCAAAATTCAACTTTTATACATATTGGTTTGCTGAGGACTCTTCTGGGTGAAATGAGAGAGTGTACGTAAGAGATAGAGGTAGTGAAAAGGGATTCCTATTATCCTATTATCCTTCACTTTGGCATTCAAAGGCCAAGACAGAGGACATAAATAAATACCAAGTTACTATTTAGCTAACAAAGTTGGCTAAAAAGTGAATTCTGTGAAGGTCTAGGTGCCTAAATTCCTCTGTGTGTCTTGCTCAAACATCTGGAGACAGACCAAAGTTATTTTATTCTACAAAAAAAAAAAAAAAAAGAGAATAAGGCTACAAGTGTAACTGATAGAGGAGAACAGGAAGGTAAGACTATGAGAGCAGAAAGGGAGTATAATTTATAACTACTTTCCTAAAAGCAAAGATGACTTGGAATGTAACATGCAGAGAAAAGGAATTAAACAAGTATTGGCACTGCTATGTCAAGAACTTCAAAGAAAGTATGTCTGCCTGGCCCATCTGCATATGGGCCAGCAGCAGTGGGAAGGGCACTGCAACCGTTGCTGACCCAGCATGGAGCTGCATGCCAGGGAGCTTTCCCAGATATCCCAGAGCACCAGTTACCCACCAGTGTGGCTAAAAAGGGCACATGGATAGGTTGGAGGATGCACTAGAGAAAGTGAGTACTTGTTATGACGAGGCAGTGTCTAAGCTCATCGGGTCCCTAAATACACAGATGATGGAGGACTCATGCCTCTTGGATGAACCTTAAACCTTAAAACCTTAATCACCTTAAACAACACTGAACTCACATCAGGATAAATGTAAAAGGCAAATAAAAGTGCATTTGTTCATAATATCCAAAATAGACAGAATTTTATAGACTTCACAGACATTATTGAGAGAATCAGAAAATTCTTACTCTGGTATCCAGATGAATTGTTTTTAAATGGGATTAAAATATATTGCTTTTGACTGAGACCAGATGTGACAAACCAATTCAGGATGATCATTAGTTTGGAATGACTGTTCCCTTTTATTTTATTTATTTATTTTTTTAATGCTGTACCACATTCTGCATGTATTTCATTAAATAAACTCCATGGAGTGTTTTTCACAGACTGGTCGCAAACACCCAGTCTCTGTAAGGACACACTGAGACACTTTTCAGAGTCATGAGGGTTAAAATAATAAAACAGAAAGGCTTGCTTTCTCTTTTTTCCCACCAATAACAGCCTTGAAGTCTCTTCATGTCACTCCTGTGCCTCTTCCCCTCTGCCATCTGGTCTGGCCCTGGACTCCTCGGCATTCAAATCAAGTGGCTTCTTCCTCCCCATGGCTGAGACAAGCTGGGGCACAGGGAACCAGCTCTCAGTTCCTTTGCCCTTATGAGTCAGAATGGACCAAGCCTACACAGTGTCAAGACCTTTAGAAATTTTTGATCTTCTGTTTTAAGAAGCCAGTGCTGAACTACTTGTAAGTGCCCCAAATGTAGGACATTTTTCATTAGAAAAGTAACATGTTTGTTACAGACCCAAAGGCCACCCCGCCACCAATTTTTGAGGCCATGGTCTGATACACAAGGGCAAGATAACATCTGAAAGAAGAGAACATCAGAGTATTTTTAGCATTGCAAACAAACTCATTCTCAATCCCTAATGTGAATGTATTCCTTTTATTTATCTGCTACTTGATTTAATCCACTGCTTTTAACTATTCTTAGTTTTATCCTCCTAATCTTAAGGAACAATTGACATTAAAATATTTGGAGCAGACTGTGCAATGCCTTTTGTGAGGGGACAGCTGAGGATTTTTATAGTTTACACTACAAGCAAATCTGTCCATTTTGCAGGGCTGCATAGTTTGGCAACATATCTTGTGCTCCATGTAAAGCTGTGTGCAAAATGTACAGGATCTTGGATGTCTTTTCTGGCCAGGCTCTTGGTATCCTTAGTTAACAGTACATCACGTGTCTTTGCACAGATATGCATATAGACTGTATATGTTTCTGCTGAGGTACAATTGCTTTTGCTGTGTGGTCTGCAGAAAAGAACTGTTGAAGTTTGGCCTCGGTGCAAGTTGCTGTCACACAACTATGACAGTAAGTGGTCAGCTACACAGTCCTTTTTGACGTCAAAGTGGATGTCCCTAATACAATCCCTAATAATGTTCTCAAAAAAGCAATAATAATCTGAAGCTATTTCCAGCCTTCTGTGGAGCCAGTTTACAGTACTTAAATAAGAGGAAGGTCAGACAGACTGCACTTGACACTGCTGGGAACTGACAGATGTTTTTGAGGAAAAATGAAAAAGGTCATCTAAAAAAGCAGCTAAAAGATTCCCAATTGTTTACTACATTGTTAATAAACTGAGGTTTCAGAAACACTCACAAAGGAGAACTGGGAATTACCCAACATTTTAGAAATTGTTATCCATCTATGTTCCTGTTCATATTTACAGTCAAATACACATCATGTAACAGATAGAAGAGTGTTATAGTATGTATCATTAGCCAGCAGCTCATTTTCAGCAATTGAATAAGAAATTAGAAGTGAGAATAGAGATAGCACAAGAAACTGGCTGAAAGATCTATTCAGGAGATAAGTAACTTAAGTTCACAAGAGAACATTGTTTCAACTTTTGTATTTAATATTAGACCAGTTTATCTAAACCACATCAGCAGTCACAGAAAAGAGCTGGGCTCTCTTCCAGGCCAGTTGGGCTTTACTTATCTGAAATACAGCTACAAACTTTCCTGGTTTATTAGTAATTCTATTCATAGTTTACTTGAGTTTTCCTCTGACACAGAGGCATATGCAGAATGAGCAGTTCATCAGGTATCAAACTGAAAGCACTGAAGGGGTAAAAGGAGGAAGGTAAACACATGGATGCAGTCAGACCTGGCAGTTCAAGCACAGGGCAACAGTGGAGGTTAACAGCAAGCTGCTGAGAGGGCAGAAAGATGTTCCACATAACATACATCAGATCTGTGCCACCCCCCCACCAGCCAAGCATGAGCTTCTGTTTTTTCCCAGGACTGTACAGAATTGAGCAAGAGGAAAACCCAAAGAGATATCTTAACACTCCCTGTTTCAAGACAGAATCATGAATCCATTTGGATCTTAATGGATGTCTCTTTAGGCTGCTCTTTCTATTGATGATGATGACAGAAAACCCTTCTGAGAATTATCTTCTAGCTTTTCGTGGCCTTTAACCTCAAAATCTTTCCTAATGTCTAGTCACATCTTCCTTTATTGCAGTTGAAACTTACTGTTTCTATCCTACTTACAGTAGATACAGAGGAAAAAAAAGTTGTTTCCTGTCTTTGAATCAGTCTTTTATGCATTTGAAGATCAGTATTAAAGATCAGATCTCCCCTTAATCTTCCTTTTTGATTAAACAACTCCAGAATGCTACTTTTTCCATCTTTCTCATAGCTTATGTACTCTAGAAGCCTTGTTGTTCTTCTCTGACTTATCTCCAAACAGACCACATCCTTCTTGCAGCCATGCTGCTCCAACTAGACATAGCTCTGCAGCTGAAAAGTGGAAAACCTTCGTGTCCCGTGCAAGCTAAGCTCGTTGTTTATGTGTACAAGGATTTGCCACTTGCACAGAATCAGTACTGTTGACGCATTTTCAAGTTTTCACAAACTCAGTCCTTTTTCTGCCACTTAACTATTGACTCTCCACTAAAACCTGTGACTGTCTGTTCCTTGTGTTTGATTTGATTTAAACTCACATCCTATTTTATCAGATGATTTCTTCAATTTGTCAATACCATTTTGAATTCTACTTTTCTTCAATTTACTGGAAATATCATTGGACACAAGACATACCCATGAAGCACCTGATTTTTCCACTTCATGCGTCCTATAATAGACTAATATACATCATGTTTCCCTGATTTGTTTATCTGAACAGCATTAAAAGCCTCAGTAAAATCAAAACATCTGAAACCTACTCTTTCCTCCAAGCTCAGAAGGCCAGTTCCACAAAATCTTAGAAGCAAAGGACTGATCCACTTAGAAATAGTTTCATAATTTATTCTAACTTGAACTTAAATTAATCTGAAGTGGTTTAGTCTTCACTTCTTCCTTCCTACTTTCTTTTTCACTACCATGAGGAAAAAAAAATAAAAATGGGGCCTGAGTGGTGGATATAAGCATGTACTCAGCTCAGCTAAGAACAATTTTGCAGATGAAGTCACTGAAGTCAGCAGTATACAAGGGGGTAACAGAAGAAAAATGGTTATAGAATTAAACTAGGATTGGTTTACTGCACCAAGGCAGAATCTACTGGAAACTGATAGATTTCATAGCTAAACAGCAGATAACAAATGTTCAAGGAAATGGTGGAAAATCACACCAAAACTGCATGAAAATTGTTAGGTCAATGCTGAAAAATGCTTCTAAATTGTAATCTAGAAGTGAGTTTAACAATTGGAGGAAATCCTGTCATTTCCGCGAAAAGAGAAAAGCCTTTTTTATCTTGTTTAGTTTTTCCTGGCAAGAAAAATTAAAATTATATTTCTAAAACTGTTTTCAACTCAAATACCCTGAGAATTATGACTGGATAACTCACTGGAAAAAAGGAGCCAAGTGTCTTTCTTAAACAAGAAAATTATTGGCTAATTATGCCTGTTCTGAAAGTTGGTTTTAATGGCAGGATGGGATCTGTCTCAACTACCTATAAAAGTGCTTCAGTCCATACAGTTAAGTACATTAAGGCCAGTTTTCTTTTCATACAGACAACCATTCTATAGCTTCCTACTATCGTGAAAATGAAATATTTCACTTTTCATCCTTCGTACCTCATGAAATCATTAAAGAAGTTAATTAGTTAAAAGATATCCATTTGGGTACATCAGAATCACACAGTCACTGAAGTGGGAGGTGATTCCTTGAGGTCCTCTGCTCCAACCCCCTGCTCAGGGCAGGGCCAGCTTCAGAATAAGCAAGTTGCTCAGGGCCTTGTCCAGTCAATTCTGAAACTCTTGTTCATATTACTATTATTATTACAGTAGTTATTCACCATGAAAGCCTTGCTTGAGGAATACTGTTGCAATTTGTCAGGTTGTTTGACTTCATCATGCATACTGCATGTGGTACAGCCTTGGTCCTCTCACACAGATTGCCACCAAACCCCACTACAGCAGTAACAGCACTCTATTTACCACATACTTTTTATATTTCATTCAAATAGGCCCTCCTAAGAGAAGTGCTGCCAGAATATGTGGCAAGAACTGAAATGGTTAAGTAGCCTCTGATTAATGTGAAGATTTCCTTCTCCTGTAATATCTTTGTGCTTACAGAATCACCTACAAAAACCTTCCAAACTGTATTAGAATTACACCTTACACACAGTGTTATGGTATTATTTAGGCGGGATTTGGCATCAGCAAACTATTTGAGAAGGTTTTCAATTTTACACAGAGCAAAGAGAATTTGTCTGTGAAGTAACTGTGCTCTGCAGAGCTATGCAAATAGTCCCTGGGGGGCAAGAATATGTTCTGGAGCACCTCACTGCTGGAATGGAAAGTATGAATGCCTCGGAATGCTGACAAAAGTACATGTAGGAGTGTAAAACAGTTATATTTCACCTAGTGAAAGTCCACAGTCCTACTTGAGTTTCAATCACCTGACGTCAGCTAGTAGAAACAAGTCTAATACAGGCAGGTCTTCCTGTAGCATTCATGGCATTGCTGGAGGGAAGCGTGGGTAGACAACTGTTCTCATTATCAATGTTTCCATTCTCCTGTTCATCTTCAAGAAACAGGCATCCCTTATAAACTGAGAGCGATCCTCCCACATTCTTCCCCATGTGTTAGGGCGTGCAGGGAGGTATCAGGATCAGAGCACTTGGATTTAATTTCTTTAAATTATCTCTTCTCTTTCGATCTCTGTGCGGGAGGAAGAACCTGACGTGAGAAAAAATCGTAGCACTGGTGTATGTGTTTCTTGGGAAAAAAATATGAACTGAAACACACTTCAACTAATTGTACCACTATTTTCAGCCTACCTCTTTGATCCACTATAGAATTGCAACCAATAAGAAACCCTCCAAATCAAAAACAGACAAAAAAAATTGCAGAGCTAATTTCAACATTTAGAAGTCACGATTTTAATTTAGGCTTCTTAGAGAAATATTAAGAAATCAGCATGGTCTCATCACTGATTGTCCCTGTCATTACTCAAACTAAAAATATATCTGTGCAGTGCAACGAAGCCTCCAGCTAGGCTTACCAAGACCCAGCTTCCTCCAAAGAGGAAAATGAATGGGCTGATTCTGCTTCATGCCCTCCCTGTTCCCAGGAGCCTAACTAGATGGACACTGCAACCAGTGAACTGCATTCTCTCCCTGTTTGCCATCTTACTGGCTGACAAAGTAGCCCTTCTTTCCACATTCATAACATCCTCATCACCACTGCAATCATGTTAATCCTGAATTTGTATTTGCTAAGAGTCATATTCTACAAAGGCTTTCAGCCTTAAGGCTCCCTCCATACCTTGCAAGAATGAGATGCATTTTAGCTGTAGTTGAGAGGAGGGGAGTGGAGAGAAACTCAGAGACTTAATACTAGACACAAGATGTGATAGCTGGGAAGTGGTTTGAGTTTCTGACAGTAGGTATCAGATGCACAGATACCAAATACCCCTGCTAAGGAAATGACAGGTTGCTAATACTTCAACTGAGGAAACATCTCATTAATAACCTTAAGAAAATAAACACTTAGCCTCACTACAAAGGAGAACTCTACTGTGTGCATTCCAGTCCCTCAGCTTTTACCAGAAAGGAAACCTTTAATAGTTCAGCACAGGCATGATCACTGAAGGAGACAACTTAATGACTCACTGTACATGTTGAGATCCCAAACAGAAGGGCATGTCCCCAGAGGAAACATCTGGAAAGATCAAGGGCTTTTTACCTCGTTTGGTTCTGGAAACCATAACCTTTCAAACCCAGTTTGTTCCCATAAATATGCAAAAGTTGTCTTGGTAGAAGACTAATTTTCCCAATAAATAGGGTTTAATTGCAGTAGGTATATTTATTTCCTTCACCAAATACAACATGTGAGCGATATGAAGAGTCTTTCAGAGATAAACACATGCCAGGAAAATTTCTTTTATATCAGAATTACTTTATCTTTTAATTAAAAAAAAAAAAAAAGGTATTGTTTTCTGTACAGTGAAAACTGAAACCAAATTGATTTTGTTTTCCAAAACTCACGACCTACTTGCCAAATTACTGTCTCTCCTCTCAGGCTTATGTACATTTAAAAAGTGGTGGAAGAAACATCAGGGAGCATGCTGAATCTTTGAAGACTACCTGCGAAGCAAATGCAGACAAATTGCTCTGACTTCAGTGTTCACTTTTCAGATTAAATTTAGTTCAGCACTGGATTACAGATGTCTCCAAATGTTTCTACTATGCTGACCACTCTGCAAGTATTTTCTGTGATTAGATCCCATGTATTTTGCTAATGTTTCTCACACAAAGAACCATGACAATTTGGTTGTCCCTGCTGACAGGGAGCCCCAGGACATATCCACTGCCTGTTGGCACACCAGGGGAACACACGCACTATCTTCCTGGTCATATCAATAAGCATCGCTCTAGAAAAAAAATAATTCTTACTCTCACTTGATAACAGCACCAGGGGCTGTCAACATAATACAGTGAACACCTGACAGTTAGATCCGCTGCACACTGAGACCAGCTCAGACTAATTACTCTCTTAAAATACCCCAATACTTCTAACATTAAACTTGTCATCTCTACTGTACACAGGGGAGAGGCACGCATCCAAAGGAGCAGGACAAAGTTTGGAAAAGAAGCAACTGTTCTGAGTGGGAAACTATGGGTTATTCAATAGAACGACATTTCTGAAAAAGCAGCTTTCAAATATACAGTTGGAGTTCATTTGTGGAGTTGGCTGCTTCCCCAAGCACTTGCTGTGTTCTAAGGAAAACATTATAGAATTATAAACTTACACTGTATTTAATAAATTAAAATGTTTAGACATAAGTCACTGCTTAATGCAGCAGTTGCACAAAATATTGTTTACTTATAATTAATGTATCTTATAATTAAAGAAAGGTATCCAATTTATCAGTAAACATTGCCTTCCTATGCAAAGACAGTAAAGTTTAGCTTTTCCTGTTCATTGATCCTTGTTGTTGTTATTGGCTTGTCTGAAACTGTTAATAGCATAAATCATTCCCCTCTTAAAAATCATGTATTAGTCTTGAAAACACTCAGCATATGGGCTAATTTAACGTGTTCATGAAAAAAAAGAGTTTTACCATGGTGTTGGCAGGCATGTTTCCTTTGCACCTTGGGCACAAGTTGAAGGGCAGGTCCCAGTGCCATTCAGTCCATCACTGTTAGGTTCAAACGAGGAGAGAGTCAGACTGTGAAACCTAGCTGAAAGGCAACAGGCACTGCATCTGCTAAGAGGCCATGGTAAAAGTGGCACCCAGCTGCAGAAGTGCTTTTTCATTATCTCAGGGGTAAGTGACTCCGAGAAACCTAATTCATACCTGCCTTAAACTAATGCATTTGCTCCTACGAGGGAACAGAGAAGAGCACTTAAACAGTCAGATGGTTGCACAGGATGTTAATTGTTGTAGTTTCCATTGCCCCTGTTGGAAGGGGCTTAAAATATCCTGAACCACCGCCTGTCCTCTCACCTATCGCTCCCAGTTGGCTTCCAGAATGGAAACAGGAAGTCAAAAGGTGCCAAAAGATGGGCCAGAAAAATTAGCTGCTTGAATGATCCATAGAGCAGCTCAGAAGCACTGGCCCAACACATCTCCCTAATGCTTAAACAAGTCACGGTACTCCACCACTTGATTTACCATTTATTTTCTGGTGTATCCAAGCTGTGTATTCTGCAGAGAGGTGGGGCTAAAAAACAAAGCCCCGTTAAAGTCGGTGAGAGTTTCACCATGTGCCTTCAACTGGAACAGAGCACTGCCCAGAGGGATCTCTGGGAGTGACTTTCTCAAGACCATTTTAAGAGCACCTTGTGTGTCATATTTACCAATTAGTTACATTTCAAAAGTCTCGGGAAATGATTGAAAAACTGTTTGCTAGGGCCAGCTGTGGCCCGTTTAAAAGACGAAGCAATGTACTTGATTAACCCTCAGAAGGACTTTGGAGGCCAAGTGCTCGTATGTCTTCCAAAGAATGCCCTGAGTTTTTCTTGCAGGCAACTGAAACATTTCCAAGATACACACACCCCTCACTGTTCATGGCTTCCTTGGAAGTACAGCTTTTGAAAAAAAAAAGAAAAAAGAAAAAAAAAAAAAACACAACTATTTAATTTAAAAAAAAAATACTGTCTTCTGTGAAGACAATGTTCACCTATTACTAGTGGCACTATTTTTGACGCAGTAAATGCTGCAATTTCGAACCCTATCTGGGAAAGTAAGTCAGACAGATTCCCAGTTAGAAGGACAGCTTCCTAGGGAGGACATGCTCAGGCAGACATCATACCGAACCCAACTGAAGGAGTGAACAGGTCAGGTTTCAGGCAGGGCACAGGACAGACTGCATTCTTCTCTTCTTCCAAAAGCCATGCATTTAGACCCATGGATTGTAAGAAACCTGTTCCTCTCCAATTTGTTCCTGGCCTTCTAGAGAGTTTGAGAATGACTTAAACTGATGGAGAGATTCAGATCTTTAACAAGAGGGGAAAGAAGCAGCCCAGCTGAGTCACACAGATAACCAGGTGTTCATTATTTGGCTGAGCACAGTTCTGAAAACATAACATATTCTCCAAACATACCTGCTGCACCTCTTATGGCAGCTCTGCTGCCACTGCACCTGCCTGAATACACTTTTGTAGTAACTCTGGTCATGGAAGAGGCCCGTGTAATTAAAAGACACTATGTTAAATAAGGGATTGAAAGTATCTGGGAATAGCACTGTACAGAAAGGCATTTTTGCTATGGGTTTCTCCGAATTAGCATTGGTTTTGATATGGCCAGGAATGTGCGAGGCCAGCTTTATCTGAAACTTGTCAGCCATCCAGATATGAAGCCTGAATCCAAGCTGCAGCTGACTATCCCATTTCCTCCAAAGCTAAAATGTTTCCTAATTACAGGCATTTTATTTTGGTCTAAACAAATACCATAAAAGTTAATAAACTGAATCCTTATGAATCTCAAGAAAAGAACATGTATGCTCATGTCATTCTTTGCCCTCCTCTGTACGAGTGCAGTGTTTGGTAGTGAACAGATAGAAGTCTATTCAAGACCCAGGACTTGAATCCAAAATTCAATCATTTTTGATCTCTGACTGTTAAAGGTGTGTGCCCTCACTGGGGCCACTGAGATCATTAGACCACATAATCTGACCTCTATATATTACTGGCCATACACTTCACTCAGCTAGAGGTCCAAAACTCTTGATCAGCACCAAAGACAACCCCTAAAATACATACAGAGAACAGGAGAAATCAGGCGTGGTAACTGTTGCTTGGGGCCCTGGTGGCACTAGGCAGCTGCAGGGGTAGGCAGGTAGTGCCAGGGTGACTCAGGGCATAGGGGAGGCTGAATGAAAGGAGAGAAAAGGGAACAAAAAGAAAGATAACTTTGTCTTCATCCAAAATGGACTCTACTATTTCTTGTCTGATTCTCCTCTCATAGCCCTCCTAAAACGTTCTTTCCCTCTCTCAGCTTCCTATTTTAATTAAATAGTTGTGTTTTTTTGTTTGTTTTTTTCAGCTTTCACCCCAAACTCCACTTCCCTGCTCTCAGCCCTCCTTCCCATTTTCCTCTTCTGCTGACCTTTTCTTTTTGTTGCTGTTATTGTTGTTACTGTTAAAAACAAACAAACAAACAAACAAACTTGGAAGCCTCCACTATTCTCTGGGTAGGAAACTCAAGCTGGCCTGCCTAACTAAAAGGAGTTTGGCTGCCTCTGTCAACCAGGTTTCCCAGTATATAAAGACCTGCTAAATGCGAGACTTAGAAGTCAAACTTTCATATCTACATTTTCATAACAGATCCTAAGTATAGTAACAGAAGTTGTTATTATGCTTCCACAGCAGAGTCGTTCCCTAATTTCCTATAATTATAGCTAAGCCTCATGCAGAGAGGGTATAATTAGAAAAATAAAGATGTCTGTCAGAGCACTCACTTGGTGGAACTAAAATTGTAGTTTTAAGTGAGATGGTTGTGCTTTCTGAAAATTACAAGCATCATTTCTTGTAACAGGAATATGACATGAAAATCATTATTATATAGTAATATCGGGTCAGTTCTATATTGAAAATTAGCTTTTTCTGGAATGCAGAAACAGGAGACATTGCTACTCAGCCTATTCCTTGTCAACGTCAGCAGAAACTGAAACTGACTTCAGGCAGAGCTGGTACAAACCCTCCAACAGAAAGAAATCCATCGATATGAGTAGGCCCCTCTCCAATCTGTGCAGAAATGAATTTGTGCTTTTTTGTATCAGCTAGAAAAAAAAAATGGCATTTTGTAAATATATTTGTTTTCATACTCCTGCATTCCCATGTATAATTAATCATCCCCTTTATTTTTCAAAGGAAGAAATAGGACATGGGAGAAAGTACTTGAGCAATCTGGTCGGGGGGGGGGGGGGGGGGGGGGTTGGAATTAGATGGGCTTTAAGGTGCCTTCCAACCCCAACCATCCTATGATTCTATGAATTTGGATATTGAGATGGACTCTACCAGAATACATCTAGTCAGGGTGGTACTCATCTTTAATCAAATCATTTCACATTATCCCTGAAAAAACTCAAAATGACTGAAAATTCTTTGGAGCCCCACTTCACTGTCAGAAGTGCCATGGAAATTGTCCAATTTGAAAGTAAAAATGTCTATTAGACATTCCTCACAGAGCCTTGTCTATAAGAGGTTACAAGGATAAGTCTCAGCAACAGTGATAACTTGCACAAATTAGGAAACTACCCATGTGATAAAGGAATGATATCAGCTCCCACACACTGACAGCCTCTTCCTTCCCTCCCGTGCAGAAATTAATTCAATTAATTAATCTGCCACCTCCATAACTCTTTCACCACTGAAAAAATATTCCTACCTCCTATAGCCCACAAACATCTGGAAGCTCTTTGTGCTGGTGGGATTGTGAAATCCCAGAAATGGCACAGCTGATAGAAAACAAATATCATATGAAGACGCTAGAGCTTAAAACATCCTACTGGATTAAAAAACAAACAAACAAAAAAGATAATATTAATAAAAGAAAATACACAAACCTGCACTTCAAAACTATGGAAAAGTGAGTTATAGGCATGAAGAAAGCTCAGTCAGTCCAGCTGTATAAGGCAGAGCAACTAAATAAGGCAGAGTCGACTAAGACATGGCTGGTTGACCTACATCTATGAAGCAGACTGCAGTCCAGTTCAACCTGCATTCAAATGTCAGCCACCATTCTCTGACATGTTATCTGGACCCTCCAGAAACTCTTCCAGATCTAAGGACAACAGAAGCTCAAATGAAAGCAGGCACATTAGCTGCACACAATTAAAAAGGAATGAGCAGCTATCATCCTAACCAAAAACACTGTGTTAGCAGATCCTACCCCAAAGGATCCTACCCCAAAGCCCCAGTACAGCTATCCCCACAGATACAGCAGAGAGCACTGGCTCCCATTTCTGTCTCTGCAGACACTACACTTTCTAGCAGTTAATACCATTTTCCAGGCTCTGTTTGCTTGAAGCATATTTCTAAGCCAAAACCCCACCCTAATTGTACAGCTCACTATTGCTTCCTCCTCGAATTAAACATGATCTCTGGGGGGGGGGGGGGGGGGGGGGGGTAACAGGTAACAGCAAGCTCTCTCTTGATGTTACCATAGACATTTCCTGAATAAATGGCAAGCTGCCTTTCTAGACTGCTTTCTCAAACCCCAGTTCTAGCCCCAAAACTGAAGGCAGGCTTAAGCACTGTGTGGAACCCCAGCCAGCTGCAGAATACAGCACGAGATGTTTGCTTTCAGGGATCCCAGTGTCTCCTCTTTCCTCACAGATGTTTCAGGATCCAGCAACAAGCTTTGCTCTCACAGTCCTACTTGCTCAAATGTTGACCCTGAACTCAGCTTTGTATACACTGCAGCTACCCCAGCATTTCCAAGAAACAAGCATAAAGCATGTGTTCCCAGGTGCTTGGGGTCCTGCCCCAGCTCTGGCCTGACAATACCCAGCTACAAAGCATCCCCTACGGGTCTCAGCTCCTTCAGCCTTCTCTCTAACCCCAACCCTAGTTTACCCATCTCCATAACCAGAGATTAGGCACTTCTGTTGTTACCAGACCTAAATAAAATACACCCTGAGGCAGTCAGTCAGCTCTTTATTTCTAGAGTTTTCAGCAGCAAACCTGCCAGACCACCTCCTGCATCAAACAGGAGCCTAATCCCAAACAACACACTACCTCTCGCTAGCACAGGCATCCCAGCCAGCAGCTGGCCTCAGTGTAAACTCTACTTTTCCTTTGGTACGTGGTTGAAGCCGATCTTTAGAGGTAATACAGGCTTCCTCCTCATGCAAGCAAGAGAGACTGGTGGGGGAGAAGCTATCCCAGGATGACCTGGGCAGGGCCGCCTCGTAAGGCCCACATAATGCAGCAGATCCAACTGCTAAGTGTGCACTTCCAGAGAGAACAGATGGGGCAGGAAAGGGGCCAGCCCGTATGGTAACGTCAATGTTAATTTTACTCAAATGATATAAACACAGTAATCTGTTCATGGAAAGAGGGAGAAAGAAATGCTCTTCATAATCCGTGTGACAATAATTTCACTTCCTCGTTTTGAGGTACACATCGCTGATTACATTTTCCAATTACATTCACTGAGCCAAGCCTTTGTGATGCGCTTTAAGGAAA
Organism: Aythya marila; assembly: GCF_965140915.1. Lineage (NCBI taxonomy): Eukaryota > Metazoa > Chordata > Aves > Anseriformes > Anatidae > Aythya > Aythya marila. Next base: position 17,741,709 of record NC_139048.1, on the reverse strand, counting down.
ATGAAAGATGATGCGTGTTATGAAACTTCCTGTCTAACAAAATAAAAAGGAAAAAAAAATCATTTCTGAGTGTCTTTTTAAAGGGAATTTGTACTACTCTTTCTTTATCTGTCATAGCTGGAGTGGCAAGTATAACTTCATAAATCTCTCCTGATGTTTTCAGGGGAGAAGTTGTAAAACACTTCTTCAATGGATTTTGCTCAGTAAATTTAGCTGCCAGTAAGTTAATTCTCAGTATATTAGCAATTCTCAAACCATGAAATCCATTCTATGCCTGATCTAGAAATGTCTCAAAGGTGCCTTTGTTTCTTATCTTTTGGAATACTCCTTGACTTATCTACAGATCCAGACCTAAAAATAAAACCCTAATCAGCATTTTTGTAACAACTGAAACCTACAGCCAACATAACCACAAATGTGAATAGTTTCAGTAGTTTCAGCCAAAAAACACAAGCAGTAAGAATGCTTTTTGAAGGGCAAGAAAGCAGTTAAGAGTCTCAAAACCATCAAAAAAAAAAAAAAAAAAAAAAAAAGAGTAAATGAATGCTTGGATTTCATATCATTTTGTTTCAGTGTTAACAGTTACGGTAACAACATCGATTTATTTTCTTGGAGGAAAAACCCTCATTTCATATCAAATCTAAATTAAATATTTGGGTAATGAACATGTTATCAGGCCACTGTGTGAGGTACAATAGGCAAAATCAATTATTGCTGAAAATACAGATTGCGTTGGATTTTCCAGTGTCATTGGCTGATCTTGCAAATGACAAGACTTCTTCCCACTCTGTTACTCATATTTATAACAGTTTAAATGATTTTGTAGTCTGCTTGGCTTCCTTCCTTTCTTCCTTGCTAAAACTGATTGTTCATGCCTGAATTTGTCACCTTCATTCTTCCTGAAACCAGTAGTGAAACCAAGTGTTGCTCTAAATCATGGGTTTTAGTTTTCCTTTTTTCATTTTTTGTTTTAATGCTAATTTTTAATTGTTTGAGTTCAAGATTGGGTCAATCTAAGCCAAACTGCTCAAGGATCTTCAAATATAACACGAACTTCTCTTAGCAAACCAGGTGTTAGTGCTTCTACATCCAGACACAAATTAAATCTTTCAGTGCATTTTTTTTTCTCCTGACTTCATAAGAATACAAGAGGGAATTTTGGAAACCATTTGCACAGTCTGATGAGCAGCCTCACAAAGTCACTGTCATAGACTCCTTTAAAGGGGCTTATTCAGAGCAGGAGCCTTGCAGGTGATTTGAAGTATCCCCTGTAGAAACCATGTCCCCTTGTCTAGAGAAGGAGCACTATGCATTAAAAAAAATGTTCTTTGTGACTAACCTCTTGAAGCTGAATTCCTGTGAAAGTAACAGGCAAGAGAAAGAGAACTTTTTTTTTTTTTTTTTTTTTTTTAGATATCCAGGAGCAGGTTTAAGATGTTCATGTCACATGTGAAACAATTCCACACAGAAAATTTTAACTGCTGAGCCCTGGTAAATTGACTAAATTGACCCCCACAAATCCTCCTTGTACTTAGCATTCACAAAGTTTAATTAATATCCTAGGACACAAAGGCTTCTAATTTACATGCAAAAGAGTCATCCAGCACCACACAAATAAACAACTGCACAAAAAAAATCTGAGCCCATACTTTGGTTTAAACACTAGGATACCAAGAAAGGCAGTTTGATGAAAATCTTTCCTAAAGAAAAAAGTTACTGTTTATTAAGGAACTCTTTATTTACTATGTAAACTGCTCTCAGAAGCATATTTGAGCAATTTTGCTCAAAGCAGAGAAGTGCCACAAAAAGGCAATTGTATGGAAGTCTACAACATGGAACAAAATACATTGCCACTGGGTAGAAAAAAAAAAAAAAAAAAAAAAAAAGGAAGAAAAGAAATAGCCATTTTTCAACCTCCTGACTCCAGGACTGGGAGCAAGAGAAGCATGCTAGCTATGAATGTCATAAAGGCTCGATGTCATTAATTATTTGTAATGCTATTAAAGCCAGATGGCTGTACAATAGGATGTCTCTTTTCCCTTTCTTTGTTACAGCCACCAAAGTTTCTCATTTGATCTCTCCCTCCACCTACTTCATTTGTTGTCATACTCCCTCCTGAGCATGTCCCTTGATCTCTTTCATGCGTCATCACATCAGTTCCTGTTTCCTCCTAGTTCTTTACAGATATTTCCCCTAAAAACGGCAACATGCCATCAGTTCTCCAGAATGAACAAAACCCAAACATCTCCCAGGCTTCCTTCTGCCTTCACCTCTAAATTCATTGAACAGTCACCAGCTGAAAGCAGTTTCTGCCATCCTGCCTTGTTGCTACTCCCAGAACTCAGCAGAAGCTCCTCCCAGGCTATAAGCAACCTGAGAACTAACCTTTAATTCTTACACTTCTTGAGTGTCCACTGTTTTCCAAGCTGTATCATGAGTACATGATCCTTCCAGCTTCTCCATATAGCCCTTGTTTCTAGTAAATCAAGAGCATTGCAAACTCAGCTCCCATCCCTACACAGCATATAGATCTGCCACTGAACATCAGGTCCTTTTGTCCTAACTACAACTTCCATGTGTGATGCATATTCTTGTACATGTTAAGATGATGTCTCAAATGCAGCAGAATTTAAATGGGGCTTAATTCCCTTCCAAATATCTGTCAGCTTTTTTTCTCGGTCACTATATCTAAAATGCATCACCATTAGTAAAGCATTTAGGACATAATTTCTTACACTGGACAGCCTTTAAGTCCCCATTTTGAGGGTATGTCTAAGTCTTACCTGTTCATTTTGTACAACATCACCGAGAGATATCCTCCCTTAACCTTTCACATATCTAGGATTTACTCTTTAGTGAGTCATTCCTAGGCATTGCATTAATACTGGTAATAATAATAACAAACAAAATGCAAATCCAAAGATTTGTAAACTGGAGAATAATTTAGAAAACTGAGCAAATTAACCACAAGATATAGCTCTTCTCACTGAGACTGAACTAAGGAATGGTTAATTCCTTTGCATTAGTGTAAACTGTTCTGGTGGTTGTTTGTTTTGTGGTTCGGGCTTTTTTTTCAGTATAAATTTCTCACTCTTCCATGGCCTGGAAGACTCAGAGTGTGATCACATGCAAAACAGTTTCTCCAGGATGGTAAAATTCCTCTAGGAGCCATTCAGTCAGAGCATGACAAAACTCTGTTTTGCCCTTCTTCAAGCAAGGAGTTATTGATAAAAAAAGCTAAAGTAACTATAGATTTGCATGGAACAAGTACTTTTGACACTAGAATGGATCAAATTCTCTAAAATAAGGGATATGCAGGAGCTTTATTTTAGTTGCAGAAAGTGGTACCCTTTATTTTATACACATCTGAAATTTGATATGAGGGCGAGGAGGATTTTCTGTTAAATGAAAACAGCCTTCGGGGAGAAGGGCTTGTTTGGTTTACATTTTTTAGCCATGACCTTACTTGTGAGACTTTGTGGTTTCAGCAAGTACATTATTGCTAATCTGTGCTGGAAATTTAAAAATCTTTAGTTTGAAAGGGTTATTCCCACATTAATTTTATTATTTTCCAAACCCCTAAAGATAAAGAGATAATGAAGCTCTTAGTTCACACACTGGGGGAAATTTTCTAAAACAGTAATTTCAATATAGAAAATGAGTGTGTATGACAGATTTGTAACAATTTTAGTATTGGGAAGCAATTATGGTATGTCTTAATATTACCAAAATACTCAGGGAAAGCCATAGTACTAGGAATAGTAGGAAAGACATACAAAAAAAAAAAAAAAACAAACACCACAATTATTTACTGTATCATGAATTAGGATTCTATAGTAGCTAAATACTGCATCAAACAGAGCAAACAAAGCCTGCTCTTTGCCCCCTGCAGATTTTGGAAATTAATGCTTAATTTGAAAAAGGGATTACCAAGCAGAACTAATCTTATTCGTGAAAGAAAAAAAAAAAAAAAAAGTTTCTTTTTTTAAATAAATGTGTTTACATAATTGAGAGTCATCTGATATGCATCAGGTCAAAATAGGAAAAACAGAGAGGGGAAAGGGGTAAAAGCAGTTTCTTTTACATCTTCACACACTATATATATCAAAGAAGGAGAAAGAAAACAGGAGAACTCTCTGAAAACACTGAGACCCCTTTGAGACCAAGAACCAGTACAATTACACCAGTCACCTTTACATCCATGTTCAACACTTCGTCTGTGGTGTTCCCCTACAATATGTAAAGCGTTATCCCTGGAAAGCAGAGCAGGGTTTTAGCTATGAGATCTGTAAGCACTACTTCCCGTGGGGATTTTTCCAAATTCTCTGCCCTTAAGCTTCACTTCCATTTCCAAAGCTGCTCCTCTCAGAACTAGTTACCCAGCAATGTCCTCTCCCAAATGTTCCTCAGGCTTCACCTACTGCTTATGCAAAGCCCTTCACTTCTCCCTCTTCTAGCAGGGCCTGACATCCTGGATCTCTTCTCTGATGGCCTGCTTGGCTCTGACTCCACTCTGAGCATCTCCCTGTAAATGGGTAACTGAAGTGTACAGCCCTTCCCTATTTTCACCCATGAGGAGGTGCAAATATGAGCAGGAAGAAGTCTGATTTAATGAAGAAAAAAGCTAGGATAAGCTTGCAACCATGTGATGCTTTGTTCCATGAAGGAGGACTGTAGCTATGCCAGATGCATGCTCAGGGAGCATTTCAGAGGAGCCTCCTTTTCTGTCCAATCGGGCTTATTTCTAATCTCTAGGGATTATCAACCTATATAGGGATATCAACCTATATGTGCTGACCTATTTGTCTTACCTTATTAATGATCCATTCCCTCCCCAAAACAACTGACTGAGAGAAGAAAGGGACTGAGATGTACCAAGTGCTATCTGCTTCTCAGACACACTCCTGTCCCCCGCAGGCAGAATCCTTATTTTGAGGCAAGTTTGAACAAAGCAAGGCAAAAGAAAATCTACAATGCACATGTCAGGATTAACATATACATAAATCAAAATTAAAGCTAAAGATTTTAAACAGTCACAGATCTCCGCACAGCACTGTCCTCAAAGCAAAGTTACTTCTGGTCTGCCTTCCCTTAAACCCAGAACCTATTAGTACTAAACCAAAGGGAAAGCACTGAGCTCCACTACAAAATACACCTTCTGCACCGCAGGACATGGAGGCAGAGAACACTGATGCTGCTGGGGCAGCTCATGTCCTACCTGATGCTTTGCAAGGTGCTCTGGTGCAAAAGAGAAACACAAGCCCAGCCAAGCAGAGCTGTGCTTACTGCAGAGAGGCAGCAGGTCGTGAAATCCCACTTGGGAAATTGCCTTTTTTTTTTTTTTTTTTGCTGTTTCATACTTGTTTTGCACTGTATGCTCTGCCTGAAAGGGTAGGCCAGAAGAATTTTTAACCATGAAGTTACTACTGGGAAATTTTTGCTAAAAAAACCTCCTACAGCTTGTGCACTGAAAACTGTAGCAGGAAATGTAACATAAAAGCAGCACAGTCAGTAAGTATTCTAGTCAATGTAAAACCAAAAGGGAAGAAATGCAGCTTTAAGGGCTATACCTGACAAAGTTCCCACATCAGCTTTCATGGGTTTACGCTCATATTTTCCTTTAAAGAATTTTTTTTTTCCTTCTTCTACAAAAGAAGCCACACCATCATTAAAGGAAACTAAGCAGACAGTACTTTCTCTACAGTCAGGCTCAGAATAAATCAAACTGGAAAAAAAAAAAAATGCATTGATAGTTTGGTTTTAACTTCTCCCATTTAGCTTATAATTAAAAAACAGTAAATCAACATTTCATTGTTCCCTGTGCCGGTTAGAGTCTTTACTGAGGTATTTGCCAATCTCTTCGACAAATGGCTTTACCTACAACCTGATTTCTGTGAATTGTTTGGGTATCAAAATTAAACACGCCTAAGTGCTTCGATTTTTAATACTATCATGCTACCTGCTACCATTGTGAGCTGCCTCTTATTGACATTTCTAATTTTGTAGCCTTTTATTTCTGTGCAAAGGCAAACAAGCCCTCCCAACAATCTGATACGTAGTATTCAACCTTTGTGATGTGCTTTGCACTTAACAGAGGACTACTCCATCACCATTAAGCAGTGGACAAAAATTATACACTGAGTCTAATTCTGATCTGTAGAAAACTTCCCACCGCGATGTCAGGCTCAGGCTCCAAGCAAGAGGAGACCACCAGCACAGGGAGGACCTGCCCCCCTCTGCTCACAGCTGCTCTGAAACAATGGGCAAGAGGAGCCACTGCTCTACTTCATCCACTCATGTCATCCTCCTTCCCTGTATTGTGACCAGACTTACCCACATGTCACTAAGATGGGAGCCACTCCAGTGGCTGCTGAGAACAAGGCCAAGAGGAATAAATTGCCTGCTTGCCATCTGTATGCCAGATGAGGAAAAAAAATGTTCCAGCTCACCTGAGGGTGAGTAGATGTTTGGGAATGTAACCTGTTACAACTCAGAGGTACTGCTAGCTCACGAGCTGGTTCTCCTACAATGCCAACATGTACTTTGGTTGCCAGACTTCCTGCACAGAAGGGATTTTCACATATGGGAGTATTTGCAAACAGCCGTGTAAACATCCCAGCAGTACAGGCCTCCAATTAAATTTCCATCTGTCAGAACTGCAGAAGTTTCTAATGCATGAGGAAAAAAAAAAAAAAAAGAAAGAAAAAAAAAAAAAAACAAAAAGGGGTGTGAATCCATTGTAAAAGTAAGGGTTTCTTCTCTTTGTTGTCAAAAGCAAAAGCCCTTCCAGGGCTACAAGATCTGCTTCAATGCTTTTAACAACCAAAGCTTATTAAAATATGTTAATGTTTAGTATTTTAAAATATTTAAGATGTAGTATTTTTAAATGTTTAATAGAATCAAAGTAGGTACCTCTAAATGAAAACCAAGGGCTGACGTATCCCCTGTGGTGTATGTAAGGCATGAAGTGTAGGTAGCCAGAATTCCCCCCATGTTTCCTGCAGAAGAGACACACCCTCCTGCAACAGCCTGGCTATCTGGGGAAGCCCTCACCTTCTCAGCAACGTGCCCGATGAAGGCAAACCCTTGCCCTGTTAGAAACCGAGCCCTGCTAGGACAGCGAGAAGGCTGCTGCATCCTTAGCACAGATTCATCTTAGTCTTGACTGGTATCTGACAAACTCCAGATAAGCTAAGGTGCATGTTAACATCCCAGTCACTTTCACACTATTTGTCCAGGTCAAACGTAGGGAAGTCAAACTTCATCAAATCAAACCTCAAAAAAATACCTTCTTTAGTCTTGCAAGTGGTATCCGAGTGCTGCAGACAAACACCACGCCTCCCTGCAGAACTCCTGAATTTTGGTGGTACACCAAAGTACATTTAATTTTGCTTTTGTTCAGTGCTGGGGACCAGGTGCTGCAGTGTAGTTCAGAATGCTCTCTCTCCATTTTATGACTTTCACTGCTTTCTCTAAACTCATCTTGCACCCCATGATCACTGCCAGCCTGCTCCCCCTGTTTTTGACTTTATTCTCAGTGGAAAGAAAGAAAAACAAAAAATGCTTGTAACACAAGTAGCCTGCTCAATCTGCCTATATGCTCACTCCTTGTTGCCATTTTCTATATTCCTATGACTCAGTAATTTAACCCCGCTCTATTTTCAGCAGATCTGGCCTCTCTTTTCTCCTTTCCCTTTATGTGCAAGGCACAGCCTGACAGCCAGTTCTTATCCTCTACCTCAAAGTGTTGTTATCTGACCTCATAATTTTACGAGACAAGTTATGGAGATAAGAAGTTTGTTGACAAACTTCAATCTAACGTACATAAAGCCAAAAAGGGAGTTAATGTATAACACACAAAGGAAATGAATGAAGAGGCAAGCTCCTAGTAAAACCCCCTAAGAATGTGTCATGTCAGAGTGTCAGCATACTGCAGCCCCAGCCCTGGGCAAGACTGATCAATAAAGAGCTACAAAACCTCCTGTAAGGTAAGAGCTGCGATTTGACTGTTTACTTTTATCCACTCAGGCTTAATTTTTAATCTAAACCAATCCCCTAGTTTTCCCCTACATGCTTTTCAGAGCTGGCAACCACTTCCACGCATGACCCCATGCGAACAACACTCCAGCTCAGTGGCCATACAACAGGAGAAGTCACAGAGCACATTTGCACCCAGACTACAAGCTGGTGGCTTCAGCAAAACTAAATAGAAGCTGTACGTTAATGGACTTCTGCTTTTGACAACAGAGAGGAAAAACCCTCACAAAGAAGTAGCTCAAAATGGTGGTTTTAGGCTCAAAAATGATGACAGGGCTATTGTGAAAGGAATAATGAAGCTCAGATGTCTGTCACAAAGTGTTACCAAAAAAAGCAAAAAGTACTATATTTGCATCCTCAGAAAAGCTTGTAGTTCCTCTTTCTTGTCTGTCTCCTCACTCCAAGTTATACCATCTGCCTCCTGAAAAACAGGGGAGGAGACTTGGAGACTTGCTTCACTTAAGTCTTCAGGTTCAAGCCACTGCCAAATCTCAGCAGCTCTTTGTCTAAGACATTTCCTCCTGCAGCCAGCCAGCCAAAATCCTACCCATGTTCTCACCATGTCAACTACTGCATCACCCTTTTCTCAGGAGTTATCAAGCACAGTCCTTCCCTGCTCCAATCCACCTAAAAAGTGACCATGAAGATCAGCTCTTTCGTCCTTTCTCCACTGCTTCCTTCCGCTGTTGGCCCCCATTGATACCACCTGAAATCGAAGCTCTTTTTCTTCCCTTCTAAAAGGGAAAACTACCTGCCCACCCGCACAGACAGCTTAACTCCCAGAGCTCTGGTCATCCTTCTTCAAGCATATACAGTCCCTTGTGTCCCAGCACGCAGACAGGCACTGACCAAAGTGTCCTCCCTTCCTCCTCCCACCTCCTTCTCTCTTCCCCTCCGACCATTTGGACCTTGCTGTGACCCTTGCTTCATACCTAGCATGCTGTGCTGGGAAGGGGGGCGAGGAGGGGCAGGAAGGACGTCGTGGGCACTGTGTTTACATAGCTCTGGTCACAAGAGAGGTCTCCATCCAGAAGTACATATCCCAGACACTATGATAATAAACACACGGTAAGAGTGTGGTCGGCAGAGCCGGGCTGCCCTCCCAGCCCTGCTCCCACCCCTGGCCTGGAGCAGCCCCAGGCAGCCACGATCCAAGCCTTGGAGCAAGCCCCACATTTAGAGGTTCCTTGCCCACTGACCAGGCCCCCTCCTGCCCGACGGGATGTCAGGAGCTCAGTGTTTACAGTGAACAAGCAAAAGCACGCCGGGTGCCCACGCCTGCATCCCCGCGACGTGATTCACAGCTACTCAGTGAGCGCTCTTCTGTCCAGCCGACTGCCCTCCCTCCCTGCCTTATACACTTTCAGCTGACATGCTGCCGGCAGGTTCAAAGGGCCAGCGATCCTGCAGCAGGGGCTGGTGGAAGGCGACCAGCAGAGCAGGCTTCAGCAGCACCACTGAAAAGGAGGAGTGATGCTGCTGCATGTCCCAGAGGGAGCAGGGAGGGAGGTCGGAGCTCTAGCAGGTCCTTGGGGGGCATCACTCGTCAGCTCGTGGGGGTTTAGTAATAGAAAAGTCAAATATTTGTAGTAACAGAAATGGGAAATAGCTTAAACCAGGCTGAAGCATCACAGGAATGCCTGCAATCACAGTCTAAGGATACCTCCAGTACACACACGTTTGCTCCTCCACCCTGCTGCCTTCTCTGCATCTTCTGCCAGATGCAGAGCACTGGCTGCTGGAAAGCCAGGCAGCCTCCTCATCTGTGTGCAAGAATAAAAGCACACAGAGCCGTGAGAAGCCACTTGCACAATGAAGACATCGTGTTCCTGACTTCTTCACTATCTGTGCTGCTCATGGAGGATCTGGGGGCAGGGGACATCAAAACCCTCAGTATGGGAAGCATTTTGATTGACATTCAAGTACAGCTTCACTCTGTTAGACACTTTACCACCAGAAGTGATTACATCAGTCAGGAATTGAATACACCCTGACCTACATTTTCAGAAGCCAATAAAGAAGATGGGTGTCACAATCCACTTTCACAAGTATGTGCTGGTTATTTCAGGATGAATCAACACACACAGACAGTAGGTTGAGAGCTAGATTTTGGGTAAAAAATGCAAAGCCATCTGGGTAGAGAGTGGGAGAAGTAGGAGTTTTTCTTCAGTATGCCTGGGGAACTTGTATCTTGTATCACCGTCTGAGAATCAGCAGGAATATTGCAAGCAAACTGGTCTGACAAAGTTAATTTCCTGGTCCTGCTGCTGTGTTTGTTATTAGCTTTCATTAGTTATGAGTCACCTGATATTTGGATAACGATTCATTCCGAACTCATTAGCAGTAAAATATCCTTTTTTCTTGAAGATATTTCTAAAGTAAACTTGAAATAAGAGCATAAGGGGAATCTTACAGGAATCTTGTGTAATGCCACTTTGGAAAACTATCTGGCAGGCTGGGGCTTTGTGCTAGGTACCATCAAAAAGCTGCTGTTGTCTTACAGGGATTTACATTGGTAAGGGACAGAAGAAGCCCCATTTCTCAAAGTATGAACACATAAATATATCAAAACTTTTCTCAAAGAAGTCTAAAGTCAGAGTTCATACTGACATGGAACTCTAATTCCTTGGTTGAGAGGATGAGTGATGTTGTAGTGCTCATCTATTTCCTTTGATGATTTTTGGTATCCCTTTTTGAGCTCTGAATGTGAGAAAAATGTTTCTAATGCAACTGAGTTGGCAGGGAACAGATCTCCAGCCTCTCTGTGAGGAAATGTTTCTGTGACCACTCAGAAATGGCTCAATATTGCAGTCTACTTTCAATTTTCACTCTTGTGTGTGTGCAAGCTTATGCAACTGAGCAGCATATGATTGCTATTGTCTGTCACCAGCTCCTTCCCCAGCATCGCTGCATATCCAGCAGCTCACCTCAAGACATCCTCCACCTCTCACACAGGTCATACCCCACAGCCCTACCGTCTTTCCTTTCACACTGTGCCCAGCTCCCCACCCTGTTCATCATTTCCCTCATCTCCATAGCCCCCTGCCTCAGCTTGTTTTCTAATCAAAACATGATTAGAAAAATCCATGAGGAGTTCGTTTCCGTCCTCTCTAAGGAAAACAGTGGCATGTAAAACTACTAAATTGTCCCTCACAGGAACCAGAGTTGTGTTGTTTTGTGGATTTATTTTCTTTGTTTGTTATCTTAAAGAAAACAAAAGGCAATGATGCCAGGACTCAGTCTTTCTTTGGCCTCACTTTCCAAGCTTCTTTAAACATTGTGGAGCATCATTAGGAACCTCAGCTCTGACTCCAACCACACTTTTTTGCAGAAAGTGGTGTCCCAGGCTGCTCAGCTCGAATTTTTTTTGCATGGGCTGCCCCACACTTCGCCCTATTTCCGATAACAGGTTTTAGGCTCTATTTCTCTCTGCTCCAGCTCTGCCCAGCATGTTCCTGGGAGTTTCTTTGCTCAGTCTCACCCTTGTTTGTGCATTATGCTGGGAGAGGAGAGCAGAGGAGAAAAAAATGAACAACAGAGTTCAACAAAAGAGCTTTGTAGGCCAAACTCCTATAAGCATTTGTGACTGCTTCAATAAAGAACTAAAGATTATTATTAATTCTGAAACATGTGATCTTTCCTATGCCATCTACAGTCACCTACGGTCATGACTCCTGTCAAGTTAAAAGATGTATTCAGAAAAGATTAAGCAAGCAGGAATGAAATTACTTTGGATGTGGCAAAATAATTCTTGGGTATAAAAAAAACACAGCAATTAGGGAAAGAACTCAGAGTTTATGTAAAGCAAACAAGAGGGATGATTCAGCTGTAAAATGCAGAATGATCAACTGCTTTCAGGAATGGCTGGATCCAGACTTTTACTCTCACCATTGAAGAAAAAAAAAAAAAAGAAAGAAACAGGATTGACTTCTAGATAATCCAAAGGAAGTCTCAAGCAGAATGGGAGCCCAGTGGTAAGATGTCATTATTTTCAACATCTGGTTTATGTAAATTCAATGTACAAATTGTGCACAGCACCCTCAAAACAGAGGCTATGCCCTGATAACATCAAGTAATTCTTCCAGAGAGATTACAGGATTAAAATATCCAACAAACCACAGTATGCACTGTAAGTAGTGCAGCTCGGAAAAGCTTTTCATTAGCAGGATTACTAGAGGAAGCATACATAATAATATACAGAAAATAGATGTCTTGCATGTTTACCTGCTTGCGATACAGTATCAATAAGACAAACCTGAGTAAGGAAATGTAAAGAAAGAAAGGAAAATACACTGTGCTTTGATGTCAGCTGGAATAGTAGAACACGTCCTCTAGAGAGAGTATCATACATACATATCAAATTCTCACATAGCAGACAGGTGATTTTTTTTTCAGAATAAAACTAAACTCTTATTTGCTGAATAGTTGCATATTTGGATCATTAAAAAGAACTAGGAAATCTCTATTATTTTTGCTGGGCCTAAAAGTCTCGATTTTAAAAAAGTAACCAATCACATGATTTGTTTCCATTTTTCAAAAGCAAATGCTTTTATTATTGTTTACAAATTAAGCTAATATTTTTGCAATCATTCTGTAAAATATCTAAAAGTTATCAATACCAGGAAACAGACAGTGTTACCTTCCTTCTAATAAACGGAAAGAGGAGAGTCAATTTGGTTCGATTCCAAATGCCTATTTTGCCAAAATGAGACAATCAAAGCCACAGAAAGCTCTGCTTTTGCTGTGATGCTTACAGCTGTTTCTGGACAGCTCTGCACATCTGCATACCCCTTCCTGTGTGGCCCCGGAGGAGGGAAACCAAGGCTGTGCCCCTGTGGACACCAGACAGAGCACAGGCTCTGTTCTAGGCTTGAACCTGCTGCCCCCTTACAAGCTCTGCTGCTGCACCAGCCCAGCTGCCATCAAGCTGTCTCTCCTGCAGAGCCACCCTGAGTTACTCCTATATGGTGTCATGGGCTCTGGGAGGATGCAGGAGCTCAAGATTAGAAACAGCAGATGCTAAGTGGAAGAACAGGAGTCCAAGGACAGAGGAGTAAGAGTATGTGGTACTGGTAGGTAGGGGCAATGCACATATGTTACAGGGTGGGACAAGATGAAATGAAGGAAGAGGAAAGAAAACTCCCCAAAAGACATTTTTAGCAAGTACTTTTGAAATGAAGAGTATTTCATCATTACATTAATACATTAGGCTTTGCATCCTAATGAAGTCATAATGTTAAGTTGATGTTTGCACTTTGGAATGAGTTTTAAGTAAATGAAATGTATTTCTTGCAGAATACATGTGTATCATCAAGCTGGCATGTCCCAGTAGGAAAGTAGATGCATCAGACAGCTTTAGTCTCTCAGTCCTCACCTCATCTGAGCAGGAAAGGAGCTTCCAGTTGCCCTTCCACAGCCCTTAAAAAGGGAGGTCAAACTGGACTCTTGGCACATTTTGTGAAAGCTGCAGCAGCTTCACTGCCTAAACAGAAAGCATGTCTGTCACTTGAAGCTGACTGTTTTTGATCTTTCTTCTTCAAACTCTTCCATGCAGACTGGTTGACTGTCCTACACAATCCTAGAAAATCACAGGTCTTCATTATAATTCTGGACTGTCTCATCATTAGCATCACACACCCCTCTTTGAAGCTGAATCTGCCCTTTCCATTCCACCTGTGGCCAGCCTGCAGCTTGGAAAGTAAAGTACGTGTGGGCAATACCAGTCATAGCTCTATGCAGAATACACACAAGTAAGATTTAGCATATGTGTGGTCATTAGGAATGACAATTAGGACAATTAGCCAATTAGATCAGGAATGAATGTCTCCAATCAGATGAAGTCCAGCCACCTAACAGCCTCAGTACAGCTTCTAATTTTCTTCAGTTGTGCAAATCTCCAAGAAAATCTTTCAATTACCCTAAATTCCAGAAATATATTCCAAAACGTATAACCCATCCATTCAGTAAAATACATATATATACATGCATTCATCAGTGATACTTATCTGGCAGCAGATAAGAACAAGACACCTCAAGATCCTGGTTGGTGAAGGGCCATGACACAGTCACAGGTTCGCAGAATCACACTGTCCTTAGTTTCTGGTTAGAAGAGGTGTGAACTAGCATCGCTTCTGGCTGCTGATGGTTTTTCAATTTCCACTCAAGAGGAGGTCTAGCGACAGGTAATTAGGTTGACCAAGAACCAGAAAGCTTTTGGAGGCCAGACTAGCATTGCAGAGTGGTGTGGCATTACACAATAGAAGATGGAGGGAAAAAACGCTCAAGAAAAAGAGGATGAATGAGAACTATTAGGACAACACGTCTATCTTAAACACAGAGCAGCTCACCTTGCTACAAGACAGAGCGGGAAGGGGAAGGCACAGATAATTAACTTCAGCCAGTGTCTAGCCTAGCCATTTCCATAAATTTTGTTCTACCACCTTCACAATCCTGCCTAGGGTCTCACACAGAGTTTTGCATGGACAGGAAACTCCCCCCTGACCACAGGAAAAATTCCACTCTCTCTGTCCTTGAAGGCTGTTATTCCCCTTTTCTTTTACAAAGTTGAGAAAACCCCAGAAAACGTTTCAGATCCTTGTACTTTTGAGTATGCATTTTTTTTCCCCTTCCAGATCCAAATGTTAGTTTCGGCTTGTAGGAAACGTTGCTGAAGTCTTCATCAGCACTTCTGTTTTTTCAGAGGGGTGGTTTAATCTTGACATGCTGCAAGCCAAAACCAATCTGAAAGGATTAGGGCCCACACAGTTACACTTTCATTCTTTCTGTTCTTTACATGAGAGAATTTACATGTGCTGGGATTACACAACTCGGATCAATGCAATACCTGCAGGCAATGGTAAATGCTTTCAGAGTATTGCTCAAACAAAATAAGTGCAGCTCATCGTGACATATCTCTGAAAGAGGAAGTATTTTGAGAGCTGGTAGCACAGTGTCTTAACTAGTTGTCCCTGCCTCTGGCTGACATTGAAATGCTGAAGAGGAACTACATTAATAATAATAATTAAAAAGCCACTGTTTTAATTCTCAGATATGCTGCAGGGCTTTTTCTCTCTCTTTGCCAGGTGCACGGACACACTGAGCCATGTAGGAGTGGGAGAAGGGGAGAATGGGGAACTAGCTGGACCTAGGAGGTGCAAAGAGGTTTGTGGTGCCCGGGGGAACAGCTGGGCTGGATGAGGATGAGGCTAGGATGAGGATGAGGATGATTGCTAGGGTGCAGGATTCACAGGTATTTGTAAAATAAGAGATGGAATGGAGTGGACAGTGCGGATTGCTACAGGCAAAGAGGGAGGCTAGGGACACCGTTTGTGACAGACCGTATGGATCCATGGGAGAGTCACGTATAAGAAGAAAAAGCCAGCTGAACTGGATCTACCTGAGCCAACTTCCTGACCAACCTACTAAATTTTCAAAGACCTTAAAGCATTAGAGACAAGTAAAAGCAGTTTGCAATTTCTAGGACAATTCTTTCATAGCAATTTCACCTCCACTTAATCTGGAATACGTTTAGTCCCAGAAAAAGATTGTTCATTTGATGATTAATGCCTCTGCTCCCAGGATTTATGATAGTTTATAATCCTATCATCCAATCTTGGGTCATGAACTAATCTAAACTATGTAAACAAAAAGAGAGGCAACTGGCATATAAGTGGTGCTTGCGATTACACTGCAAATATTTGTGATGGTTTGTGACGATAAAAAGAAACACACAAAGTTACATGGTCATGCAATTGCAACACTCACTTAAAACTGCTGCCATTCTATAGCAAAACGTCATCACCTACAATATTCAGTCCTGAAATATAGGCTGTGAAGTCCACAGAAGTCCTTCCTTCATCAACTTCCGTAGACTTTGGAACTTGATTTTAGAACAAAGATTACTTAGTCCAGGCTTAAACTACCTTTCTCAGTGAATGTCAGGTAGACTGCTACCCTGCTAGTGTTTTTAGCCACTCAAACTACCACTGCCCATCAGATGAAAAGGAAAGTGATGTCATTAAAGATAGCTCTGGTCATGTTCCTGCCTTGTTCCACTCTTCAAGTGGTTTCTGAAGTTGTGCATCCCTAGGCACACTATTCCTCTTTTTTCTCCCCACCCCTTACTCTTTCTTTTTCTCTCTCTCTCTCTTTTTTTTTTTTTAATTAAATCAGCCTTATATTTGTTTTGTGAAGCCTCACCTGGTGAGGTTCTTTTTAGGCATTGTATCATTACTGAAAATGCATCAGACTTCTTGAAGAACAACAGCAAATAAATTAAATCATTCAAGGACTGTGTATCTATTGCACACTGCACTACTTTAGTTAGCTGAATCAAACAGCTGGCTGGCTGGCTGACATGCAGTGAGCGCCTAAATACAAAAAATACAGCAACATATTTTTACTCACTGCCAGGCTTCTTGTTGAAATGAAAGCTGAAGATAAGACTCCTATCATAAAAGACTCCTGATACCATAGCACATCAAACAGACTTATGGAAATACGCACAAGTTGGTGTTTAATATGCACAGAATGTCTGTCATATGAGCCACCCCCTAAAATTCACTCTGCCTCCTATAATTCACTCCATACTCCTCATTGCTAATGTTTTCATGGGGTGAGCCTGCCCCAGTTTGCCCCAGCACTGATCACCAGTGAAATCTCCAGTTCTCCCGTTTTGAGAGCAAGGGTCACAGCAGTGGAGTTCAGCTTCCTTTGAATCAGTGTGATACAGCTGAGCTCACCGTTAGATCTTTTCTGTAGAACTGTTTAGTCTGGATCACGAGTTAGCTCTCTGATTGTGTCACATTTGTCTTCACTCCTTTCAAAAAAGAAAGGAAAGAGATGCACAGTCCAAATCTAAGCTGCTGATCTTGAGCAATTCCTGTGAATTACTCTCCTTGAGATTTACATATATCTAACACAAAACCCACAGAACCTCTGTCAGGTCCCCTCTGAGACTTCTCCAGGTTTCTAAACTGTCTCCAAGATCCTCAGTTCTGTCCTAGGCCCCCAAAGCCCACCTTCCCGTGCTCGTTTTGCCTCCAGTGTCACTCTCTTGTCATGGTTAGCCTTTTATCCAAAGAATAGACAGTAGAGGCTGCAATTAACTTTGAGCTCCACATTTTCAAAGGGGCTGGTAGACTATGTCCGTGCAGTGAACTACAGTTGGTTCCTTGCTACTTCTTCGTAACATGGGGTTGTAAATATCCCTCTCCTCTGTCCAGCTACAATTTTCATAGAACCTTTGAGTACCTGCTGTCTTACAGCTTCCCCTGCTCTGTCCAGTTCTGCCGAGTTGCATAACCCAAGTTACTGGAAGACCCTAACAGATGCTGCAGTTGCATAACTGTTGTTTCCTTGTGAAACTGGGCTATAAATGACACTATCACCACCATGAAGAAGTTTCAGTTGTCTTGTTCTGTCAGCATGTCTTGACTTGGAGGAAAACCCTGAGGTCACTTCTGAGGTTGAGCATATCTGCCCAGCTCTCCCAATCAGTGCTCCTCTCCTGGTCCTCTGAGAAGATGTGGAGAGGTGTGCCTCTGCAAAACTACGATCCACAATGCTGGTGTGTTGTCGTCTTCAACTCTTTTATGCCATACCTTATACACCACAGTTTTATATGTATAATAGATATATATATCCACACCATCATGGACAACCTCACATGTTGCTGGGCAGTCACTGGAACAGCCACACATCCATTCTTAACAATCTCATCTGGGAATTCCTGCCAAGCAGAATGAAAATGCAATTCTTCCCCCAGAAGCTGCTGGCAAAGGTAGTTAGACTAAACACCAGTTACTTACCTCTGCATGACTTCAGTCCAAAACTTGTTTTGGTTCTTATATTAATCTTTTTTTCTATGCAGCTGTAAGCATTTTTTCTATTAGCAGGCTGAAGCACTGTAAGTCATGACAGTTCTCAGAGAAACATTACACAACACTGGATTTTATACTTTTGTGTGCATTGTAACAAGCAAAACTGGTTTCCAAATCCCTCTCCTTATCACAGCCAGCTGTAAACTCAGTAGGTGCTACATCTACATTAAATAACCAAAGTTTGTAAAAAGAGCACTGGGAAATAAATAATATCCTGTTATTACTTGTTTTGTTTAGATGTTAGTGCTTTGTTGATAACACACACCCATCAGATTTTCAGGCATCTGAAAGGACCAGTGACAGCTAAGTCAAATTCAGATGTTTACATTGATTATGTTTTAGTTAAATTCTGCTAACAAAGATATGAATATGGCTTTCACAAAATACGTTATAGATCTACCTGCTCTTGTTTCATGACTTCATTGCAACCATCAGGAAGGCGTAAGTACCAAGAAAACTGTTTGGCATAGCATGGAAAAGCACACAATTTATCTTTTCTGCTAAAATAGTTGGAAGGGTAAGAGTAGATATTTACTTTCCACTGCTTTCAACATATTTCTGAGCTTAAAACCTCCTACAATTTTAAGGTTCCCTCTTACTTTTACTTGCTTACTTAGTTGGAAAGACATACCCAGTCACAGAGGAAGAAGAACATATGAAGCATAAAAACCATCAATTTACTTTGGTTTGCTGTAACTGTAATGATTAGCACATAATTAATTCTCAGCAAATACGTAGGTCTCAGAACCAAGTCTGTCAGCAAGAAGTAGGTGCAGTTGATAACTCATTCCTGAAGGTAGAAGGTCTTTTACTGTGCCTACAGCCTCCTGAGAGGTACCTTCTTATTCCATAGAGCTCTTGGCACCCCATCTGGCCAGGGTTTCAAAATGATATCAAAAATAACTGTATTTGTAGTGCTGACCGCAAATTATTAGCATCTGTCAGGTTCTAAGAACATGACCACTAATTTATCCCATTACTCCGCGATCCTGTGAGACCAGCAGTGCCACAATAACCTAACTAAACAGGCAGAAGAAAGGACTTAGAGTATCGTCAGGTTATTGCCTTTCTACGCACACAGCACTTTGCCCTTTTCTTACGACAAAGAGAATAGATGCACACATAAATTTTCAGGAGAAAGCCAGCATTCCTTGCCTAGCTGTAACATGTGCAGATGAAAATGAAATCCCTGCTTCAGTTTCTCAAGGCACCAGTCTGAGTCACAAAAAGCGCAAGAGAAAATGGTAGAAATTGTATATAGCATATGGGCTAAATTACACAATTTATTTCTGGAAGAGAAGAAAGCAGAGCAGTAGGCCTTGGGACTTAGATTTGGCAGTGGCAGGAGGGGGATTTTTGGTAACAATGCAAGGATTGGGACTTGCTAGAAAGTAAGTACAATAACCAAGCATGAGCATGGCACTTCCAGAAGAGGGTTGCTACATACCCTTGCTGCCTGCCAGCACTTTCGCTCCAGTTGCTTGGCGTGGGCAGCCGGCACACTGCAGGGCAGGAAGGCTGCCAAGTGGGAAATCAATCCCCCAGGCCAGCCACAGGGAGCACCGGGTGCTGCCGAAACCAGGGCACGCCCTGGCTGTGGGAGCAGAGGAGGGACATCGGCTGGAGTCAGCCAGCCCTATAAACCTGGGCATTAAACGCTCTTTGGCTTTCCTCAGTGCCCAGCACAGTCACTAAACCGTCACCCTCACACAAGCCTTCCTGAGTACAGGCTCCACGGGCTTCAGGTTGGGCCTGACCACAATGAAATGGTGGCTGGCTCCCCCAAGCACCACATCCTGCGGGTCTAAATCCACATCGCCCCACTAACTCCCAAGACATGGCCACGACAGAGCCCTCAGTCCCTGATACGTCACCTACTTGGCTTCCTCACCAGAGGACCCAAGGGAGAGACCGCGAACTGGAGCGTTTGAGCTACCCCAACCCACAGACATACTTACATGACTTACAGTCACTCAGCAAGTGCAGAGACAAACCGTGAACCCCCAGGACTGGGACTGAGGAAAGCTTGCTCATCTGCCACTTTGAGCTTGGTTTCTGCACAGCCCAGGGATGAGCTGGGCTCAAGGGAGGAGACAGGAAGGTAACAGGAGGTTCTCTGCAGGGAGAAACACCTGAAACGCAAGCTGGCCTGTACGGAGCTGAGCACGAGAGGAAAGAGGCAAGCATCTGGCTCTCAGGGCAGTGTTTTAGGACAGGTTGTGAGATATGAGCCCCAGTGTGCAGCAGGACTTGTACATGTATTGCATTAGTTGTTTTCTCTACCTCTGTGTTTTCCAGGCACAACGGAGCAATCATCTGACCGCCTAAGTGAAAAAACACTACAAACCTGGCAAACCAGCTGGCAGTGCTCAGCCAGTTTCATGAGGGGAGCAATCAGCAGCTGGAAATCGTTTGGAAAAAGAGAATACTGGTACAGAAGACACTTAGGATGATATGTGGGGGGGGGGGGGGGAGGGGATGGGGAAAGGCAGCTGGTCAGCATTTGCTGCCTCCATAAGCTCAGCTGATAAGGCCACCTCTGAGCTTGCAAGTTGTATAAGCTCAAACATAAGCAGAGCATGCTCAGTACTTAATTGTTCCAGCCCTCAGCACCCACGTCATTCCCATATTTGTTTTTTCTGGCTAGCTCGACAAAATGTTGAGTCAGATATTTTGAATGGCTCTAGAAGTTTTGTAAATAAATCATTTAAAGGGACTTTATAATTACCAAATGTTGTTACTTAGGGTTGTAATCTACAGCTTCTGTGAAAGTCTGAAAAGGTGTATAAACAGCCTTACATCAACACAGTTTCTAGGAGTACTTTTTCAGATTTTTTTTGATGGAGAGGGTACATCTTGCTCAGCTTAAAACAGATTTTTCACTAGCTCATCCTAGCCTTTGAGCTACTTAGCCCTCCAAATTGCTCACTATTCAGTACTGAGGTCAAATTAAAGTACCTGCTATCTAAACTCTTCAGGAAGTACTGGTAATGTATCCTTCCACATCCCTTCAAACTGCGTATCTATAATACTACAGTTTCTCTCCATACATTCAAATCAAACTAGCCGTGTTTCTGCCTGTCTGGCCTACCAACCATCCAGCTTGCCATAAGGAAAACCTGTTATCTTAAAACTCCAGTTCATGTGTTTGTGTGTGGTTTTTGTTTGTTTGTTTGTTTTTGTTTTGTTTTGTTTTTTAAACTTAATCTTATAGCTGACAGAAAGGTATACTTGCATTTATGCTGACAAAAGGCAGAACCACCTGTTGCATTTTGACGTATTTCTCCTTTCTCTCCTTCTACTGCCTTGTCCACACCTATAGTCTCAATCATGGCAAGCTGTGCAGTTTGGGGGATGAGGTGATTAGTAAGCTTTTTCAAGCCTTCTTTTAAAACATTAGAAAGTCTGAAAAGAAATATTTTATTTTTTTTCTCAGTGTTATTTTCCACAGCTAAAGGCCTCTCTATATTCATTCTGTTAAGTGTCTGGAATGGTTGTGTTAGTTGCTTTGGAGGTGTGGGGTATTTGTGTGTCCCGAGCAACTTCCAATTTCCAAAAATTAGAAACATATTTGAGTTTTTGGAAAGCAACTCTCTGGTTGTTGATGTGTTTTTTTTGTTTGTTTTGTTTTGTTTTTTTATAAAGAAAACATAGAACAAACAAAACTCCAGATTTTGTGGCAAAGACCTTTCCGATTGGATCATACTGAGCGATGCAGGACCAGCCTAAACATTGGAGCAAACCGGCACATCCACCAAGCCCAGCACACAAACCCAGGGTCTTACATGTGGTCTGTATGCAAATGTGACAGTAAACTCACACTAATTAGTCTGTCATCCAAGGTGATCTGGGAATAAATCCACAGGGTTTTTGTAGTTTGTAAGAGTTTTTCTTTTTAAACTCAGATGACTGATTTTTCAGAAGCAGCCTTATAGGTGCTTCAAAAAGGAGTGAATGGATGTATGCAGGTAATAGTGGAAGCTTAATTGTGGATTAAAGCAAGGATAAGTAAAATTTCTGAGTTCACTAAAGTAAAGCCACATCACAGTTATGCACTGCTTCCAGTAACTTGGAGGGGCAATGAATGACAATTTAATGTTCTGTCATTAAAAACTGTTCCAAAACTGCTTTAGAGATGGAATAGTCTGATAGTCTTAAACATAACACACTAGATTAACTGATTCACTAAACCCAGTAATGACTAATTTTTCAAATCATAAAAAATGATGACTGTAGACTGTGCACTGTGCTGCTTTTCCCTGGAAGGTACTTGCATTTGATCAACATGAATAAGGACAAAGCAATTTCCAGAAGTGAATATTGACTCAGCATGGCTCTAAACTTCTCAAACTCTCTGAGGGACCCAAAGAACACATTTTCCTCCACCCAATAAGCAAAAAAACAAAAACAAACAAAAACAAACAAAAACAAACAAACAAAAAACAAACAAAAAAACACACACACACACAAAAAAACAGTCTATTTGCAGTGTTGTGAATTGTTACTTTAAATTTGCAACACCTTTAGTCATTTGAAAGCCTCAGCCTAAATTTCAATAGAAGTATAGTGTTAAATAACTAGTGAGAATTTCAGAACTCCTGCAATTTATAAGATCAGACAAACAGTTCAATATTCAACCATGTGCCACTTTTCAGAACTAAGATACAGCTACGGAGAGATGCACATAAAATCTTATTTCTTTGACCTTCATTAAATTAGGATTTTGAGAGAGATAAAGAAGACAATAGCAGCATCAAGTCTCATTTTATGGCTTCAAAGATCTGTGCAAACATGCACTATTTGCTCACAAAGCACAACAGATTGGCTTCCAAGCAGATTAGATAGAAAGTCTGTGGCACATCACACCACATTGTAATGAGGAAGGAAGCTAGGAGAATTTTGGAGCAGAAGAGAGAAAGTTGGTTTTGGTTTTCTGACATAAACCCTTACAATAGAGTGTCACACTGTTCCATTTGCCTGGTAAAATCTTGTGGTAAGACTATGAGGAAATGCAAATATGGGAAGTAACATCTGTAAAATCCTGTTTTAAAATCTCAGCACCACCTCTACACAAAATTTGCTATGCTCTCATGCTCACTCAGACAGTATATGCTGAACTTTCAATGAAAACAGGAAAAAAAACACAACTTTTATTTGCTTTGCTTTCAGTATATGTTTTTGCCTATATTTTGCTTTTTATTGAATTGCAAAAGCCTGAAGTTACATGTTTTTCTGAGTCTTCTGCTCACAATTTTTTCTCATACATACATCTAAGGTTATATTATAATATACCATTACAGAAAGTGCTTCAAAGTACATACAATATGAAAACATTTTCCATCCCTCGTGATATAAAGCCTGTGTTACCTACAAAGCATTGGAGAAATAGGGACAAGGTACGTTAGGATCATGTATTGATGACAAAGTACAGAGCTTTCTAACGTGGAATGTAAATAAGCCATTCTGAACATGTACTTGGAAAATTTTACATGACAATTAGTCTTATTTTTATTTTTTTAGTATTACAAGCTCATGCAATAACAAGCCTTTAAATCAACATTCCCAGCCTGATTGGCAAGAGGTTCAGTATAGATCTAATCTGAAAATTCTGTATTTGAGGAAATGCAATCTTGGTATCTGTCTGAAGTCATGTAAACAGGTAGGATGTGAGGAACAGAGGAGTTGGTGGAATTGTCATGACGTACATTCTTCCTTTGCATTGCCACCTTGAGCCTCCCTGCTGGTTCCTCTATACTCTCAGTGTTGACTGGGACTATCCCACTTGGCTTGATAAGTACAATTATAGTTTAGTCTGTGGGTGACTGGGACTCTTTTTCCTGTATTAAAGCGCTTGTTACATATAATCTGTTAAGCGTCACACACACACACACAAAAAAAAAAAAAAAAAAAAATCAGAGTAAACCCCATGGGTTCAATTACAACTTTGTGGAATTTGTTCATAGGCTCCTTATAGAGACATACCAAAGTTAGCCTTAACTCCACTTACTTAGAGAGTCAATAGTACGTAAAAGAGACTATTAGAGTGCAGTTACAATACATAGTTATATTATCTAGCACAACCCATTGAAACCACAAAGTATCCCCACCAGATGTTCGATATTTGCTGAGCTGAATTCAATGGGATTTGTAGAACTGAGTGGGTAACTTTGGGATACCTCAAAACGGCTAACCAGCTCAAGGAAATCAGAGACTGTATTTTGCCTCCTGCGTTTGGCAAAAGAAAAGAATACTTACTTTTCTTTGTAGCACACCCCAAAATACTTAAGATTATAATAATCAGAAAAATTGAGAATTTGTTCTTTCAGCTGAATAAATGCATGGCAAAAATTCCAGTTCTGTAGACTCTGCTTTTGCTCTCAGGATGCAATTTTGTGTCATGCTCTTACCGCTGAAAGGAAGCATTGCACTTCTGTGATACCCAGAGAGCAAAGGCAGTAAGTCATATGTAATGACTGCAGCACTTCATGCTATTTATGAAGAAGTTCATCAAAATTATTTCATGTTATCAAAAAGAGGCAGAATGTCCAAAAGTACTGCTCCCGTTATAAGTTCACATTATGGGAAATATTAAGGGCTCTGTCTTCTCTTGGACAAACAGCCTCTGTAAGGTCACAAAACCCCCTAGACTGAACAGAATGACTATTACATTTCTGGGTGATGATGTGTAAGCATTCATTACACACTCCCTATGTTACTTGCTCTTTTCCTTTGCCAACCACTTTCCTGAGTAGCTTATCAGTAATACAGAGGATAGAAGGCTATCAGCATTATCAGCATTAAAATGTTCTGTAGTGAACACAAGAAATCCATGTGAATTTCTGCTGGATGAGCAGAGTGAGCAGAAGACCTGCTTATCTCTTCACATGTTTTTATTGTGTTTTTTCTTTTTTGCTGTGATTTCTCTGAGACTTCATGGTTAATGTTTCATACAGAACTCCTCTTCTAACAGCATGTATCCACAGTCTCACAGTTTTGATTGCATTCCCCTGAAATCTGTATGAAATATTCCTCTATTCTGTAGAAGCTTTATTTATATTTCTTGCCAGGCTTTTGCATGCTAGTACCAATTAAATGACACGACGGTTGCAAAGGACCAATACAGAACCTGCTCCTGTTCATTTAAGGGCTGCGTAATGTTCTGCTCTCACACTGCAACTTCAGTGAAAATAATTCAAGCTTCTTAAAAATAACTAATTTTCTCCCTGACTTTTAAAACTGCATTATTCAGTTTCTACCAAATCAAGAACTATTTAAAAATAACATGATTCTGGAGGGGAAAAAAAAAAAAAAAAAAAAAAAAAAAGTGACTCACTTTTGAAACAATATGACAACATTTTAATAAGAAACCCTGATGTCTGAAACTGAAATAAACTACACCTCTGCAAAAGAAATCATACATGTTCGTAATATGAACAGAGGAATGAATAACATGAAATGAAACACAATTTTAAAAGAATGAGCATATTTATTTCCTGTTCAAAACAGACAGCACATCAGGATTTATAATATAAATATAAAAATTATCACACAGTCAGAAAACTAGCTTTGTTTGGCAGCATTTTTTTTTTTTTTTTACAATATCAGTGTACAATAATATGCTCTGGCAGGTTAAACTCCACAAAATCCATGCTGTGTACCTTCTCTGTTTACATCTTACAGCAGTAAGATAATTTTTTCTGGTGTATGTATAAAACATCATACATAATACAATACATGCTTTATGAAAGCTGAAAAGAAGGAAAGAAGAGAGAACGTACATCTCTTAATGCTTCCCTTACACCTATGACTCAAACAAATTTAAGTAACATATTTACTATGGCTTTACAGTCATATAACATAGGAAGTTCCATGTATGCATACAAATACATATATATTAAAAGGATTTGTTATAAATAGCTATGGACTTTATAAGTAGCTTCAAATATACAATCTTCTGTATGTCATTGAAAAATTAATGTCCCAGTTTAGTTTATCATAAAAAAAAAAAAAAAAGAGTTCATCCACAGGCGAATATTCTTAACTAGAATGTAACTCTGTGAATGTCCCAAAGAGTCTGTCCCAGTGGGTGAAGTAAGGAGCATAGTTTGACTTGAATTTCAGATGATGGAGATCATGATGTGGTGCTCCTCCATACCAACCAAATGGCACAAGTCGGTGAGTTGACCATGGAAGGTCATATCCTGAATGGTCCTCCACTGACAGCCAGATATTTACAAGGAAGAAAATCATTTCTGTCAAAGGATGACATCCAAGGAGCAATGGATTGATGGCAGCGAAGAATCCCAGTGACAGCAGTTCCCACACACTGGAATACTGTGTAGTAAGAGCAAATGTTGATATGTGCTTGTGATGCACCTTGTGGAAGGTCTTGTAGAGCCACGGCACTCTGTGATGAAGCAAATGCCACAGGAAATACTCAAAATCAAACAGCAGCAGGCAAATTACTACTTGCAGCAGGACCTCGGGCAGCTCTGGAGCTATCACCGGTAGATTCACTGGTTTCCAGTACCAGTGAAGAAATGTCACGGGGAAAATCCAAACCACATGGTGATACGCACTCTGAATAATGCAAGGCACCATCATTCCAAGAGTTGGATAGTTCTGCGGCTGGATTTTGTATTTTCTCAAGTTTGGCAGTCTAGTGCTGAAAAAGTCCAGTGCAATATATGGAAGACAGAAAGCCATGTATGCTGTAAAAGAAAACAGCACTGGAAAAAACGGTGAATTGATCAATGGCTTTTTTGCTGTGACAAAGTCCCAAAGAAACTGAAGGCACAGCCTGTCCTGCTGTCTGTCCATTGCGTAGCAGTGCAGCACTCCGTCCGGCACGCTGCAGTTCATGCTGATTGCTGTCTGAGACTCTCTAAGTCCTGCAAGCCTTTATCTAGGCTGCTCAAAGGAAAACTCCGCCCAGTCAGAAATTCTCCTTACTTAGCTTGGTAATACGTAGCGTTAAAGAGGAAGTTCCCTTTCCTGTTGTACAGAAGCGGTGTAATGCATTACAGTCTCAGAACAGAATTAGCCAGCCAGGGTAATCACTGAAACTTCACAAAAGGCTTGCATGGTAGGAAAAAATTAGAAATGCAGAACTCTTCAACAATGGATTTCAGAGAAAGAGGGTAGGAATACTTTCCACTCCACTTACTACATCCACTTAAAAAAACTGGTATTTTACTCATTTAAGTTATACTATCCTTTGTTATCCTTTTGCCCTTAAATGTGAGGAAACTTAACCTACCATTGATTTTTTCTGCTACCAAAGATGCATTATGTACCTAAGCTCCAGGTCTGACCCATGGATGTTTTGTGGCTAATGGATGTGTGCAAACACATGTTTTTCTAACAAGCTCTTTGGTTTAAAATAGGCTAAGTCGAAATCTTAGTATAACATACACCATGCTTCCAGCCTGAATGTAGTAGCTGTGATTTATCTCCATCTACGTTTGAGGTCCTGTTCTCTACTAACCACTTGACATGACAAAATCCACTTGACTAGATGCAAAACTGAGCCAACAGAATATCCCTCATTTTCTGGGAAGAATGCTAGTTACAATGTCATTTTCCTTCCAAACAGACACCTACTGATAATTATAATTGCATTATTATACTATTTGCTCCACAACTTAAGAACTCTTTGAGTAATACGATAAGGATATCATCCTTCACCCAAGTATGATGCAATTCAAAGATCCACTGGTTAGAACAGTGTCCTCTAAATGATCTTCCTTTGACCGTAGACAATCACTGGACAGAATAAAAGCTAGCAGGTTTGAATCCCAGCATTTTAAATTTGCTAAAAGTATTTTAGGGGTAAAAGATGGAGGTCTTGATTTAATTCTAAGACATTGTTTCTCTTTGTGCTTTTTGAAAATGACGAACAAAGCTTTGAATATTTAGGGAAACAGAGTTTGCCATCAGCTTCCTATGAACTCACCTCTTTTGTAGGTACAGCATTTATTCTAATATTGGAAGTGAGCTCAACTTCCTGGATGACTTTATTAGCTTGTTCAGATGATTTTAGTTCTTTGCTATTCAGAAAAGAAACCCGATGGAGATACAGGAGACAGAATTTCCTTGCATCTTAGTAACGATGCGATAGCAGTGACCTTTTCTGATCTATGTGTAGACTTCTCTTAATCCTTAAATTTGTTTTCAGTCTCTGATATTTCATCTTCAAGAGAAAGTCCTTCAAGTAAATACAGATTTTGCTCCCTCTTTAGACTTCAAGTTTACTGAAACAGTAACATTATTATAATGTGTGCTATTATTCAGGCAATCATAAGTTATTTGCTGGAGACAGCTCTGGTATGGCCTTCAAAGACTCTATCTGTGGCATTTTAGAAATAGGTTCAGATGTTCTGCCAGTGTGAGACTGTGCTGTTGAACTCAATGAATTCAGATTGTTGAATGTAGTGAAACTAAAAACTTGTGACATATACTAATCTAATGGATGAAGACCTATATTCAAGAAATTAATTTCAGTCCTGACTATATTTTAACCTGACCTCCATTTCACAATAAGAATGTGAAAAATGCATTTGTAACTCATTCACTCTCTGGGACTGAAAATTTTCTTCTAGAAGATGATTTCTGTTTATTTATAGAGTTACAATCAGATGTTAAGCCTCCAGATGTGATACATGATTTCTGTTTTACTGGGATTATGCAAGGATTGATTTTTTCCTATAACGTATTTCAAATCTGCCAAAAGGGAGATTGACATAAATTGTTCATCTGCCCTACAGACATTGTTCCAACTAATCCCTAATAACTACGCTGAATTCTCAAGAAGTTGTAGAAACAATAGTGCCTATCAGCTAAAATGTAGAAAATCAGCATTTTGCCTGCAGATTATGTCACAGAAAAATATTCTTAAATCCCTTAAGGAAAATTACAGAATTTTGCAGCATTACTGTTTATCCTGCAGCGTGAAGTCCAAGCAAATCGAGGACTGCAAGCAGAGCTTACCTCGGTGACTGCCTGCAGCTCCCAGGCGGCCAAAGCCATCGGCGCTGCGCCCCATCTGCTGGTGCGCAGGAGGATGAGCTCCATTACAAGCTTTGCCCTGCTGGGTATTGATTCAGGCTCCAGAAAGTGGATCGTCATGCATCAGAGATGGCAAATCCTTATTCTCCAGAAACTGGTTTCAAGCTCCTTGCCTTTGCCACCAAAAAGCATTTATTTCACACGTTTTCACTCCTCCAACTCAGGTTTCCTTGTCAGCACAAGGTGAAGAAGAGACAAAGTGCATGCAAATCCTTTCTGTATTTAATTCAGCAACACAGCCCCAGCTTTTTTCACTCAGCTAACAATGCTGCCAAACTCTCCCATGTGTTACAGGACTCTAAATGGGTCTCTTAAAAAAATCAAGCCTGCTGCTCTGGAGCTTAGGTTGAAGGGCACATAGTTTGGAATGAGGCCCCGCAAAGGGTCTCAAATAGATTCCACATGAGCACAGGACGCAAGCACCTACCCCAGGCTGCACAAGGTAAACAGCAAAACACTAACAAGTGGTTAGGACAATAAAGAAAAGTTGAGACGAGGGAAAACCAGGGTCAGTAGGCTGAAATTAATCTCTGAACAGAAGGGGAGAAATTTCCTTCTCCCTCCTGCTCTTCTCCCCCCCCCCCCCCCCCCCCACTATGTGACAGAGATAAGGCAGCTCCCGGTGCGTGCTGAGACCTGTCTAGAGAAGACGGGTGCCGGGAACAGAGCCCATAATTTATGGAGGACAGTGACGGGGAAGGGGGCTGGGGAGCTGAGCACAACCAGTCCTCCTCCCGCTGGCGAGCAAGCGGCGCCACGGCACGCCAAGCCCGGGGCTCCCCCCGCCGAGTCGCCGCGGGGCGGCCAGGCCGCAGCCGCCATTACCACAGCGCCCCCCGGTGCCCGCGGCCTCTCCAGGGCCGGGCCCCGCAAACAGTCCCTGCACCTCAAGGACAGCAGCCCACGGAGGGGCACGGGAACTTCTCAGGGCTGGGGGCGTGGGTCTGGGACACGGGAGGAAAAGGGGGAGCGCCGAGACTCGGATTCTGGAGTCGAATCCCAAGGGACACGAGCCTCCGCCCTCACGTCCCGGGTAAAGCAGCAAGAACCCAGGGCCACGACGTCTGCTGGATCCTGTGAGACGCATCCCGCACACGCATTCCTCTTCTGTTTTCTGTTGTGACGAAGAGCTTCAGCCTAAACACAAAGTACTTAACAGAGCTAACATGTTTTCCCAATCAACATATTTTCATACCAACATTCCACTGTCCCAACCAAGCTTCCCCAAAAATCTCTCCAGCCAGTATTGAAGGAAAGCTTAATTAAGGATTTTTTAATAAATTCCTAACAATGCTCAGGGAGAGAAAACTGCCAGCAAAGTAAATTGTTAGTTCTAAAGCTTTACCAGGATGAATTTTCAAAATAATAACCATTAGGAAAAGATCCTAAAATTCTTTCATTCAAAATTTGTAATTCAGTTGTGAAAAACTGATTACACCCTCTAGCACTACCTGCATCCACTTTGATTTCCCTGGAAATAGGAAATAAAGGCATTTTTCAGCTTGCTATCCTCAGAAAATAAGACTTAGGCAATCATCTTAGGCATCCTGACTACTGCTCATGCAACCTTAATTTTTTATTCCATTGATGATATCAGTGAAATCTGACTACAGGGAAGCAATCTCAGCCATGTTGTATTTATACAAAATTATCTGAAAATAAGCTACTAGAGAAGAGAGGCCATTAGCACTCATGACATTAAATACTGCCACATGGGTTTGTATTTTATAGGACATCAAAATATATGCTTTAATTACAGTACAATCTTCTGACAGCCATGCTTTATTAGCGATCACAAAATCTATTCCTCCATCAAGATTCCTTTCATATCTTATGAGAACCATTTGCAACTTTCTGCTAATAAAGTATTTGTGTTTCCCATATTTGTATGGCACCTTTACCATAAAGAGTAATTTATACAAAACTAGTGTGTTCCCAAGCTGATTAAACTGTTTTGCTTATGGGGTCCCATTGGAGTAGGGCTGTTTTACCACCACGTGCTATGCTGCCTCACTTCCATGTTGATGGAGCTGATGTGTGAGCTTCTGCCAGTGTTACCACCTGATACCAAATCACTATGTACTGTTAGAAGGCCATTACCATCACCATTGAGCTAGAACACAGTAAGCACCACTACTGTACGTACACCCTACTATCATCAGGCCTTACTGGGTGAGATGAAGTCTGATTGTATATTCAAAGTCCTGTTTAGGTTCTACTCACAACTCATAGGCAAAAACAGGTGCCCTGTCTGTGCTGTAGATCCATGAGTGAACACCCTGGACTGGGCATTCGCTTCAAATGCAGACAGGTCTGTGAGTCTGACAATTCACCAGATGCATGGGGACTACTGTCTCCAGCTTTCTAGCATAGCTTGATCACAGCACTGCTCCTTATTAGATCAAGCATCTCACTGTTCTACTCCACATTCAGAATGTGTTATTTTGCACATTTCTTTCCACTGATGCCTCTCCAACTTTGCATCTTAAGTGCTTGTACATAGCAGGCCAGGAACAGCACAGCAGCTCTTAATTCCCATGTCCATGCCTGCTCCAGCAAAGCAGAGAAGCTCCACAATGGCTTTTGCATAAAGCTTCTGCTATTCTGGTAGTATTTCCAGGCACACTGGGGATTCAGCAGCTGACAAAGCTGGTAACAGGATTTAATACACCCTGCTATCTTAATTGCGCATCTACTGTATCCAGAATGGACAGAAAGGTATGGCCTGAGTGTTTATTACTGAAGATGAAAAAGGTCAAAAGCTGGGGCTTCACACCAAATGCACAAAGGAAAAGATTAGTTCCCTACCGTACAATGCAGTTACATGCTATTTATGAGATTACTAGACAGTAACTACCCAAGGCTTAAGAATGTGATCCAAGCAGCTTTCCACCATGTCAGTAGTTTGACCAGAACCCTTCACCTGGAGGCTTAGAAAATACCTCAGTCTTGTGAGCAGTTACTTGTAGTTCATACCTTACCTAGAAGTCTCAGAAAAATCTTTTGAAACAATACAAATGGCCTTTTAGGCTTAGGCAAAGCTTCTTTCAGGAAAGTAGTAAAATCACCAAGTAAAATCCTATTTCATTTTTTATTGTACTTGTTCTACGGATGAATAGTTGTGAAAAATAGACTTGGCTCTTTGGACTCTGTCCCAAAGACTCACATGTATTCAGGAAACAAGAAGTGAAACAGAGCACGTCACTCCAAACAGGTCTCTCATTTATTGAAATACCTCAAGCTTAATAAACACAATGCACATGGCTCTTGCTCTATCACATACCATCACAACTGCAAAGTTAACCACTTTGGATTCTTACAGTCTTCCTTCCAGTATAGCAATATGGAGCAAATATGACTGCTATAAAGCAAACTTAAAGGTCCTGCTAGGCATCACATCGGAAATACCATGAACCACTTTTTCCTTACAGCCTGAGGACTCCCTGAGTCTGAATTAGTTTTTTTTTTTTTTTGTGTGTGTGTGTTTTTTTTTTTTCTTTTTCAACTCCTAATTTATGGCTTATGCTTTTTTTTTTTTTCTTACAAAACAAAGGCTGCCACAGTTTAAACTGTGCTATTTTCTATTACATATAGAAAAGTCTTTTGTTCCCGTTAGTATTACTGACAGATCTGGATTGAACTCCAACTCTGGCACAGAAATTTTCATCTGGACTGAGGCAATTGACTCTGGAGATTGTTCATACACCTACATTAGGCATTGAACTTACATGCACTTCAGAGGAGCCAAAGTCCCCTGTGCAGTCAATGGAGTGAGCAAGGCACCTATATTAGAGAAAGATATAGCTCCAAAGTCAGGCCCCTAAAGCAGATGTGAATCCTCTTCCCCCATTAAATGGGGGCTTAGCCCCATTCTAAAGTAGAAGCTGAGACAAATGGAAATCACCATAAATACTGCCAGGCTTCTCCAGGTTATTGTACGGTGAACACAATGGTGGCAAGCACCATATAAGCAGCTAAAAAGTTAACAGATCTGCAAAGCAGCAGAAGATTAACGGGAAGAGTTCATGCAAATTAAGTCACGCAAGCTATAAAACTAATGCATTGGCCCTTCCCTGGTCAGTAGTATACTGGGGGAGCTTGTTTTCTAGCGGTCAGTGCAAACAAAACACAAGTATGTTACATTATTCTCCTTGAAAGTCGTAACCTATTGACAAAGCTAACAATAAGTGGTATTTTTTTAACTGCTTCTCTTGTTCCAGAAATCTTCAAGGGCAAATAATGATCCTTATCCACAGTTGTCATGTGGAACATGAAAGGCTTCAGGGATACTGCCGAAATCAAGAAAAACGCAGTAATGAATCAGTTCCAAAACAGGAGATTTCAACTGACAGTGATGATCTTCTCTGGCTTCAAGACAGTTCTTCTGCGCAATGTTGGAAAAAAAAAAAAGTAATCTGATATAGCTAGCCTGTGAGTGATGGCTAAAATAATGCAGCAGGAAGTCACTAAGTGCTTTTTAAAGTACCAGCACCAAATAGGGTCAGTACAAGGCATACTTCTGAAAAGGACTCAGAAATGGCAATGTACTAAGAAATGGCAGTGCTTTATGCAGAGCAAACCAGTTTTATTGTCAAGCACCTGAGGTGCTCAGTGGACTAACTTGTCTTTCAGACATGTCACTAAATCTATATGCACATGAAATACTGCTTTTGTGCAGAGTCACACTGCTGTTTTTTCTGGGGTACCAAGCCGCTGTGTGCAAAATCAGCAGGCTATACTGAGGATTTGTGCAGGAGAGAGAAATAATACTGAGAAAAACAAGTCACGTACGAATCCAATTCAGTAGTCAATGCTGGCATTTCAAAAATGCATCATAAATAAGCAATGTAGCATTACTGCCAGAAAAGCATATGCTTCAGAAAAAAATAACTTCTGATGAACTAATACTCTGAAATACCATGCAGGTTTAGACATATTTCCTCATCATGTTAATTATTTCATTATACATGCGGTAAGGTGCATCAAGGCCCCAGATGAAATCCAAGTGTTCCCATTCTGGAATGTTTTTGTGGTAAACCAAGTTTGTGATCTGAGTGAGCAGCATGGCAACATCCTTTGGGTCTGCCAGCCAGTCCTGTCCACCAGTCCACACAGCAGTTGGTACAGTCATCTCCTTTACTTTGTAGAAAGGGGGAGTAGACTGAGGAGTGAAAAAGTGAAAACAAAAGCATTAGAACAAGTCTCCAGCATGGCACTCAACTGCAGTGCAATATACTAGCAAATGCAGGAAGAATGTGTTAGATTCCCATTTTCTCTTTTGCTCTTTGACAACCAGAGATGTAGACAGAGTCCTGACTTTCAAGAAAAAATGTAATTCCAAAGAGTTCTGCAATACCGTAGCACACACAGCAGTAAAGATGGTGAGTTTACAAGATAGCAGGAAGGACTACTGTGTAGTGGGAGGTCTCAGAGAATGCACTGCATTTAGGTATTTCTAACCCCTAATCAAACGCTAAGAGCGATCCCTCCTCTGAAAGGATGATACAGCAATATTTCCCCATCGCTAAAGTGACAAGGGGCAAAATATTTTTAGTACTGCACTCAGCAATTTAGAAACAAACACAGGTGGAGATTAAGCAAGATGAAGATAAGCAGTACACATGAATTGACAGTATGTTCCTTCTTGTGAGAAGTGCATAGGGACCTCATGACCCAGGCAGGCAGGACCTGAACTAAATCTTAGCAAAAGGATCACCCTCAAGAAACACTGTGCCACCACAACTTCGTATCTGAGCACGGACTCCATATTTAGGACTACCTCAGAGCTTCATGATCCTTTATGCACATAGTAAAAATACACTCAAGAGAAGTGCCTGAAGACTTTTTTCTTGTGTGTCACTCAAAAATTTTAACAGATCCATAAAAGATGTTTACCTGGTTGTAGTGAGCCATATTTGCAGCCTTGCTTCCCCAGTCATAAGCTTTGAGTTCCCCGGTTTTCACAGCCTAGAAATCAACAAATATTCACACACAAAGAAAAAAAAGAACACTTTTGTCAAAGGAACAAAAAGGCCTATGTCAGCTGGAGAACTGGCAAAGGCAATTGACACAAGAACCACTGAAATGCCAAGTATTAGCATAAGAAGTATCACTGCTTTACCAGCATCACAGGATTGGGAAACACTAACATTCAGTACCATGTCACATCCCTTAAGATTCCACACTCTTTCGAAACAGCAGTAGGAAACACTAAGGAAAACAATTTCCAGAATTCAAATCCAGAATGCGTCAGCTTCATGTTTACTTCTGCAATATTTACATAGCTGTCTAAATATGTAAGAACACAGCAATGGAGTTTTCTTATAAATACCACTCTGTATAATTCACCACATACTTTTTTTCCCTGAAACAGCAGTCTATATAGTAGGGTTTTGGAAAAATGGGAAAAAATAGATCCACACAGATTTCCTCTCAGCCAACACTTAAACAGCTGTGTACGGCACAACAGATTGTTTCCAAATGGACGAACAAGTTCCACTATAAGATCACAAGGAGCATTGATGACTGCTTTTCATGGCAAATGTCTCCCCTTATTTGCCAGCATATAGATGTGCCTTCTGAGCAAGCCTCGGACATGGTATCATCACAGGCATAAAATTGTGCGTTGAGGTTAAGTTCACAATATACTAATCAAATACAAAATGAAGCCAAACAGAAAATAGAAAGCCTGCTACTTATCTCTGGCTAAAAATACAACTTACAATGAAAATGAGGTCTGCTGAAAGAGGAACAAATACTTGTTACAGCATCTGAGTTAAATTATTCCTTTTTAAATTTTTTTTTCCTGAAGTACTTAATGTTAACATTTATTCACAGCAGTAGGAAAGAGGTGAGCCACCATAAGGTCAGTATCATCAAAGCAGCTGCAGTGAACAGCTGCCATTCTGACAATTAGCAGTTCCAGAATTTCATTTGGGCTACACTAGATACGTATCTTGACATTTTATTCCATGTTTGTAGAATACTGACATCTCTGATATTTACAAGATAGAGTCATGGACATCTGAGATCCTGAAGCTTACCTGGGTCCAGTGGATCATGTTCTGTACAGATGTTCCCGCAGGGCAATGTGTTGAATACACATCCACACGGCTCTGCAACAAGATAATTAACATTGTCTACTCCTCACAGTGCAACAGTTCTACCCAATTTTGCTTCTTGAACAACTAAGAAAATTTTCCATTCCTCTTAAAACTGTTCTGAACAAGAAGTTAACTGGTGCCACAATACAGATGAGGTAAAAGGTTCTAATGTTTTGGGGACTGTTTACAATTAAATGCAGAAATTTAAAGATGAATTTTAAACCTAACAATGACATTATAAATATATAAAAATACTTAAGGACCATTTTTTTTAAAGTGCTAATATTTTAAGAATTGGAAACATGGTAAATAATAGTTAGATGGACCTCCACAGAAACCTAGACCCTACTCTACATCTAAACTAGAAGTTGTCAGTTCACAGTGATTCAAAACTTCATACACCCTGACTTTAGAAGTACATGATACCTAGGGGAAACTTAAATCCTGACAGGAAAAAAAAATACACAAAACCATGGAAACTATGTGCTGGGCAAGAAAAGATATATTTTAAAGAAGTACTATCACGTTGATGTAAAATATATACTTTTTTTCCCCTGCACACAGTGAATAGTGAAAAAAAATGCTAATTCTATCTTGCTACAATTAAAAAAATCCTCAGCCTTCTTCCACCTGTGGGTAAGCTGATACCAGCTTCTAATGATTTCAGGGATGTAGAAACACTAAGCATCATCATAAAAAAAAAAGCAGTCTCATGCCAATTGCTGTTAACTAGCTTTTAGACAACAGAACAAATCCTATGGACGAGTCCTCTCAAACTAGGACCACAGATAAAGGTATCAGCAGGGACAGAAACTGCTCCCAGAGAAAGTAATTTTATATGCCCACCAAGAGACCAAAAAACTTCAACAGTTCTGCAGACAGTAGCAGAAAACACTGCTCCAACAGATCTAAATTAATTTTTGTTTTCTAGTACCTTTTTCAAAGGCTAATTTTATCCATTCCAACTGGGCAACTACATCTACATCAAATAAAGATATTCAACCTAACTCGGTACAGTGAAGAAGGCTTTTTTTTTTTTTTTTCTAATTACACATAAAGACATCAGTACAATCATACAATCAATACTGGATCCACAGTAAGTTAACTATCAAAGTGACCAAAACACACCATATTCAAGTTTCTCTCATTAAAGCCACACAGAAGAAAGAATATGTTGCCACAAAGGTCATCAAGTATTCTGTGGGTGCAAACATGGGTAGCAAGCCACTTCAACCAAAAATTCTGAGGAAGGAATTGTTTCTTTCCAAACATGTCCTGAAAAACAACAAACACATAAGACAAACATGTAATTGTATAGAATCACCTGGTTTTACTTTTCATACTAAAGCATTCTTAAGGCAGTTACTTCCATTTGCACTGGTGATAGGTAAGTTAAGTCATTTTCATATGACGTATTTCCTTATCAACCTTTGTTTACAGTCCAATGGGAAGGTCAGGGTTAGTACTTCTGCTACAAATGACGCAGTCAATCACCACCCACAAAATGTATGTGGGAACTGGGGCAATCACTCAAGAATTTCAAACCTAATCTGTTTTAAATTCAGTATTTTATAGGAGTACTGTAGAGCTTCTTGTCATCAGAATTGTTTAAGGCTAAAATATTCTAAGCTGCATCTGCTGTTAAATGGCTCTGTATTGCAACTTCCTCTCTTCAAACCATGAAAGAAAAACCAGATGCATGAGCTGTGGCGGCCACTTCCTTTTGGTGGGTATTTTTAAAAACAGCCAAGGATTTGAAAACAGCCGACTGAGCACTTCCGTAGAAAGTGACAGCTCTTCAAGGATATGACTGACCCCCAAGCTGTCATGCACTTGTACACTGCAGTTTTTTTTGCAAGTCATCATGAGAATCAAGTTCTCCAGCACAACATGACCATCTGCACAAGGCACTGATCAGCTACCATCCTCATCAGACAAAGCTCAGTACACAAGCAACAGGAGATCACAACTGTTAGCACCACTTTTCTCTTAACTCCCTTTGGAGAGGGGAACAAATAACGCACAAGGACATGCTTTACATCTGTACAAGGCACATCAGGGAAAGGTTTTTCTCACAGGACAAACAGGTCTGTGTGGAAAGCTCTGTGGGTGGTGTAAAGAAATGCTAGTGTTAAAAGTAACACACACAGCAGAACGTTCACAATGTCTGACTCCAGGCACTTAACTGCAGCCTGCCAATCTGCCCACGTCCCAGTTGCTGTTAATAATGGTGAAAGGTAAACTCATTCAGAGAATGATTCATAGCGTCTAAATAAAGCTGCTGCACTTAATCACGCTCTGGTGGATCCTCTTCCAATATTAAATGGTTAATTGAGAAATAAATCTGTTAAAGTTCATGACAATTCAAAAAAGAATTCTATATAAAGCTAACGCATGACTCTTCTAAAACAGACCAACCTATTTAAATAATTGTGTGCTTTCTGTAGCCTGAATTCTAGAAATTTGTAACTGGAAAAACATAACTTTATTCCACCTATTAAGTTGTGCTTGTTAAGTACTACTTCGCACTGATGCAAATTGTCTCATTAGACAGTAGTAAAACCAGAGAAACCACTGCTGACTTCCATAGCATTATAGCATTATGCTGGAAAAACTGGCCCAGCATTCTTGTGGGATATGCTAATCTTTAATCCACAACTATTACCATTATTTGCTATGCTGTTTTCAACCAGAGAGGGACGCCCTTCATTCACCTTAAAATTTATACATTCAAACACAAACCTTGAGAAGCAGCTCAGGAAACACTCCCAGTTTTGTCAGAGGGCTAGTAGCAAACTTGACTGTAGCTACTGGTGCCAAGGCAAAGAACATTTTGATTTTCTTAGCCAGCTGTGGCAAAGTTGAAAAAGCAATGAAAGCTGTAAATAATACGAGAATAATTAGCAATAACACAAGATAGATAAGAATTCTATTTGGTGATTCTACAAAATTTAAGATGTAGTGTACAAAACGATTTTTAGATTAATATATTGACTGTTTAGGTATTTCAAATTAATCTAGTTACTACAGAACACAAATTAAACTAGACATATTAGGAGGATTTCTTCTCTTCTGAAAAACAAGTCCATGCTAACTAACCCAACACTTCCCGCATGCAGGTCTAAAAGCACCTGATGCAGACCTTACATACAGTAAATGACAACTTCTATTCTACACATACATAATGATTCTAGATTATTGTGTAGCTCAAAGTATTTAACAGAAACTATACTGACAGCTACCTGTGACTTCAATTTTTCATTTCAACAGCTTCCCACTTTATGCAAGCACAGAATTAATTAATTCTTTTATTTTTAATGTTGATGAGTATTTCTGAAGTTCTATTCTTTTCCTCATTAACCCACACATGTAGAACTTGATACCATTTCAACTACAGCATGTTCTAATGAATGCATCTCTTCACATACCCATGGTGGTGCCCTGGGAATGGCCAACATAAAATACTTGTTCCTGGCCAGTTTTCTTCAAAATGAAGTCCACTGAGGCTGGAATGTCATATTTAGCCATTTCATCAAAGCTACAAAGCAAAGAAAAATATCAGTGTGTTATGGCTGCATGGAACTTTACTGCACTGAAGATCAGTTGTCTGGACATAAAGCACAGCTGCCTTTGGATGAAGCAGTACACCTGGTGATTAAGTCAACACACCAAGGACTGCTGAAAGCAATTACTGTTCTACTGACCATCTATGAAAGCTGTCCCAGGACACCATACTGATACAGAACTCCCTTTTGCTACCCCTACATATGAGACAGCACACGTAACCATATCACATACATTCACATCGTGACTGAGCTCAAATGATGGGCAAAGACAGGAAGAGAAGCCTGCTCACAAACAGCACGTGAAGTTTCTCTACAAAAATGAGGATACCTGAAAACCCAGAATTCGTCCTGCTTCACTGTGAAGTGTATATGCTTCCTGGACCAGGTGTTCCCTCTGCTGTTTCCCAGCCATACATCATAGCCAGCGTCTGCCAGCATAAAGCCAAGGCTATTGTAATCCAAGTTTGTGATCCAGTTGCTGCCATCAGCAAGTAAACCATGCTGCAGAAACACAGCAGGCCTTGGACCTGAAAAACAATGCATTTATTATAGCTTCCTGTTCATCTGGAATTGAACGCCTCAGAGAAATTCAGGTGAGTTATTCAAATCTGAAGCAGACATATCTAATCTACTTGATTTAATCTACTAAGGTTAGCAGTACCAACATTATCTCTATCCAACACCATTCTGTTAGCAAAGCTCTGGCAGAACCTGAAGAGCAGTGTGGATAGACAACAAGGACACCCAGGTTCCAAAGGCCTTTTTGCCCTTAACTTAAGCAGTTAAAAGAACCGCAGTGAAGACCCACATGAAATTTAGGAAGGTTCTCTCCTGACTCTCCTACTGCAAAAGAGAAGTGAAACCTTTACCTGGAATACAGATTAAAAAATGGAAGGTTCCTGCTGAAGGAAAATAAAATGACATATTATCCTTCAGGAGGAAAATGAAGGTCAGAAATTCTAAAGACCTAGCTCAAGATCACACAGTATCAAAGGTGACATTTCTCCCACATTAATAACTAAAATCTGATACGTGGTAATTTCAGCTCAATGACAGAAATGACTCAGGAATTTACCTCCTGCAGTGATGGATCATTCGACTACAATTTCAACGGAGAAAACAGTGAGTCAGTTTAGTAAAGTGGACTTAGATCTTTCAGCAAAAACATCCAAGTCACAACTAGACCCTACATTCTGTTATGGCCATAAGAGTTTGTTGTGAGTTCCATAAATCCAAATTAACAATGTTCCTCCCTGCTGGCAGCCTTTATAGCTGTGACAATGAAGCTTTTTGGTGCCTGCTTTTCCCATTTTGTTAAAAAAAAATAAAATAAAATAAAAAAATTAAGTTGTGGTGCACTGTCCATGGAATCACAGCAAGTTTCTGGCAGTGTCAGACTAGCACAAGAGACAGTATAGTTCCACACCACTGTTTACTGCATTGTGGTAATAGTACATCGCTTTAGGAACAGAGTGCGTGATTTTCAAGCCTAACATTAAACTTGTTTTCTGTAATGGTCACTTTTGCTTTATACTTTCTTCCTTTTTACTGAACTCAGGCCAACCAACTTCTTATTTTTTGAAGAAGAGGCTCTTCTCAAACCACTACTTGCATGTTTCATAACACAGGAAGGAGAAACTGTTTAAATCCTTTAATGTTTTAACTGTTCTCCTACTTGCCACCAATTGCTGAATTTCTGCCAATTCCTCTTTCACTTCACCAAGCACATGACTTGTACCATCACAAGACAAAATGACTTGGACAATAACAATTTTGTATCACCTCTAATCCAAAAAATAAAATAGAATGAATAAAGAGGGTAAGGACTTAAACTACCATTTCGTGTATGTATTATTTTGTTCTCGTCACACACAACCCCAGAAGTAAATGGAAAATATATTTCCAAATTTAATCCCTTTCATTCTTACCATCATGTTCTCTTTTAGTGTTTCATCAACAACATCTTTCATTAAGACAGTTAAAACTAATTCCTACTAAAAATGGAAAAGTCAGATTTTTTGCTTTTAGGATCTACAGTCATTTTTCCATTTTTTTTTGAGCTGAGGAACTGTAGGTCTTGTTCCAAAACATCATGTGATACGTAACTACAAGGGATCCTATTCACATTAAGCAGGTATTGCAAAAGAATTACGGCATACATACGCTAAGTCAGCAGTAACACAACATTGGTATCTTTCTGGGAAAAGATACCAAGTCTATAAAAACTGAAGATCAACATGAACTTTGAAATCTTCATTCTTCTAGGAGATCATACTTCCCCAAATGTGCTCAGTAATCCTTGTTTTTAAAATTAAAGCACTTTGCAAAACATGAACTTGGGGTCGAGGGTGTGGCAAGGGGAATGTGGAGAATTCCCACGAGTCAGGAAACTTCTGTTTGCTTATGTCATAGATGAAGGATTTGACAAAATCAGCATGCTCAAAGGCAGTCTTTTTCCTGTAGCTTCTCTAAAATTTTTAACAACAGAGACACCTGCCAGATTTGACTGGCCTCATCCATGCACCGATCTTTACGCACCAACCTTGTGAGTGGCAACGTGTAGTGCAAACATCCTAGTTCGTGCAAAACCAACGGTTAAGGTCAGGAAGACTGCTGCTCAGCCTTTGGCAGAGGAGAGGATTTTTCCACGGGTCTTGTTCGCACCCTAGGGCAGTCACTCCTTTCCTTGCGAGCGCCATGTTTTTACCTCTCAAAAGTTCTCAGTTAGTCTTTAGGACATGTACAACTCCTATACAAACTGGCTGGTGTTACGTGCATGCAATTGTTGGTAAGATCTTTTACAATGGGTGGTGACATGATACCAAATTCCATGACTGCTGTTCAGATGTACTGTTATTTCTGTATGCAATGCAAGACGACAGCAAGTCAAAGGTCATCCATCTCTCTTCTTCCAAATACATTTCTCTCATTTTTAAAGCATTCCATCCTTCTGTCTTTGCAAAAACCTTCACCTGTATCATGCCTGTAAGTCTCAGCTTACATTCCCTTTACACTTCCCCTCTACCACCTGTTTGCAATATATTTTTAAAAGTATTGTCTTCAAGATGCTCTCAGGGGATTTTCTCTTATAATAGTATTTTATCTATTTAACCAGCCGTGTACTGTGTACAAAATGACACCACAACAGTAGACAGAATTGCTCTAGCTTGTAACTTTCTGCAAAGGCAACTTCAAAGGTTATAATTAACGAAATAGTTTTTTCCAGAAATCAGGCAGTAATTAAGTTTTGTGAACACTCCAGTGAGAACTCTTACAGTTCACTTATATATCATAAAAAGAGGCATACTAACTGCCCTTATTTCTGAAAACTCTCAGGCATTTTAAACAAAAATATTTTTTAATGAAAAGGTATTTTTAATATGTTTTGAAACAGTGCAACAATGGTACAATCTCTTTTCAACATACTTTGTTACTTAAAAAAAATAAAATCTTAACCCTTATTCTCCACTTACTAGAAATTTCAGGCCTCTGAGCCCCGCAAATAAAATCAAACACTAAGGGTGTGTATTACTGACACAAAATGTGAGCACCAGGAAAATATAGCTTTCTAACTTCTTCTCCCTTCTTGTACTCAAGTCACTCTACATGTGCCCGAATTATTCTGGTCGTAACATTCAGCAGTCATCTAACCACACAAGTTATAGTCTTTAATTTTTCTGGACCATTACAGGAACAGAAATTCTGTAAATGAAGGAAAGCTTTTTCATGACTTTCCATTTTTCCAAGCAGAAATCAACCCTACCTTTGCTCAACCCATGACCTTTTCTTCCATAAGGAATTCTGTTAATGGAAAGGATATAGCCATCTTCTGTCGTCACTTCATACTCCTCACTAGGATATCCCCTGAAGACGATAATTTGACTCTGAAGAAAGAAAAGAAACCACCTTGAAGTCAGACTCTCAGCCTCCTTCACTCATTAACATGTTCAAAGTACTCTGTGTTCCTTCCAGAGACGGCAAAGTGAAATCAAAGGATGTGGTAGGAATGTGCCATAACCATTAATCTATTCAATGCAGACAGGTTCTCTTCTGCAACTTACCCCACATAGGAACTAGTCGGAGCACAAACTTTAACCGAGGCAAACTCCCTAACCTGTCCCCATCCATATCTGTCAGGTTAGTTACCCTGAGCACCACTTCCAGTGATAAAGGAGATTGCGAAGTTGAAAAGGCAATTATGGTGACAGGACAAAACACTGAGACAGAAATGGTAGGCAAAAAAATAAAATTTGCTCTCAAGAAAACTAGTATCTTCCAATAAGAACCAAGTTCTCACAACACTTGGTATCACAGTGGAACACTGAGGGATGAGAAAGAGGGAATAACCCTGTTTGGGCACTGGGACAGGCTCCCCACGGCAGTGGTCACGGCACCAAATCTGCCAGAACTCAAGAAGCATTTGGACAACACTCCCAAACACATGGCCTGATTTTTGGGTGGTCCTGTGAGAATGCCATGAGTTGGACTCTGTGATCCTTGTGAGTCCCTTCCAATTCGGTGTATTGTGTGGTTCTATGATTCCATGCAGAGTTCATCTCTCTTCTGAAGAGAAAGACTTCCTCAAAGACATTGCAGATTCATACACTAACTTTATGGCTAATTTAGTGTTATCATGTTCTCTGTGTTACATTTAGGCAATGTGCTGAAACAAACCCACCAACAGAGCTGCTTTAAAGCACTAAGATCACAGTCCTCACATGCATGAGCTGCTGATATTGCCGCCTCCACCCGCAGTTTCGTGTGCCATTTCTTACTCACTGTTCTCCTAAAGTCTTATGTGTATTGCACAGCTTTTAACTGAACTTCCTGACAAGCCAAAGAAGAAAACAATAAAACCACCGCACTTTTTTTAACGCTGTAGTTTCATTAACAGATGCATCCCCCATCTCTTCTGTCTCAAGCTTTATGTCAATTTCACTTCTTCCATCTGCAACTCCATTAGGCCAGTGAACTTGCTATTTGTTTTTGACTCCAATTATGCTTTGAGAGAATGTCAGAAGTGCAAGACACGACTGGAAGTCTACTGGCAGGCTGCCGGGCAGGGAAGAGAGGGGCACTTACACAAACCACGCTATGTCTCTTAGCCAAATCTTCAGGAGTTAACAGTGACATTAACATTCCAAAGCGATTTTAAAACTAAACTCCATTCGAATTCCATTAA
This sequence comes from Aythya marila, assembly GCF_965140915.1. Lineage (NCBI taxonomy): Eukaryota > Metazoa > Chordata > Aves > Anseriformes > Anatidae > Aythya > Aythya marila. Next base: position 17,696,873 of record NC_139048.1, on the reverse strand, counting down.
CCTTAGACTGAGTGCCCAGGTCAAAGCCCCCAAACGCGATCCGGATGACACTGAACACCCTGTCAGGCCCGGCTGTGGCCCCGCCGGCCGCCCCGCGCCCCCGGGGACTCACGATGTTCATGTTGGTCTCGGGGTCCACGTTCCCCCGCCCGCCGGCGAACGCGCCCGCAACGCCGGCGCTGTGCAGGAGGAGGGCGGCGAGCACCAAGCCCCGCATCCTGGCCTGGCACGGCTCGGAGCCGATGGGAGCGCAGCGGAGCGAAGCACGGCTCTCCAGCCGCCGGCTTATGTTCCGCCTCCGCCGAGCCCCGCGGCCGGCACGGCACCGCGTGACGGGGCGGGGGCGGCCGCCCTCCTGACGGGCGTCGTCCGGCCCCGAGGGGCTGAGGGAGCGCGGCCGAGCCCGGCGGGCAAGGCGCTGCCCCCGCCGCGCCCCGCGGCCCCGCCGCTGCCCCTCTCCGCCCGGCCGCGGCCCCCCGACTCCCCGCAGCGCGGCGGGAGGAGGGCGCTGGGCGGCGGCGGCGGCGCTCAGGCGATGCGGCGCGGCCTATCGGCGGCGGTAGCGGCCGGCCGCCCAGCCCACCCCCCCGAGCTCCGTTTTTCAGTGTTTTGGCCCCTTGTTCTTGCTTTCTCCTCTCCTGCACCTGCTCGTCATCTGGCTGAGATGTTAGTCCTCACAGCTCCGCCTGCTGCACCGATTGCCCCCTCAGAGCTTGGGCGCTGAGCGCCATGAAGGGCAAGGGGGTCACTCCTAAGGACTACGAGGCGTTGTCAACAAGCACTGTTCTCACACAAATAATCAATTGTTGACCACAAACTAAGTACATCAAATCTAATACAAACAGGCCTAAATTACATGCAGGTGCACAGTCCCAGCAGTGCTGTCACCACATCTCCCTGCGAACCTCGTCTGTCCTTGCACTCTGAGGCAGTTGGCACCGCACTTGATAATCTATAGCTCCACAGAGCAGAGTGCCTGTGGGCAGGCGATGTGTGGCCGTGCTTGCAAAACCTTGGGCCAAATTCAATCCTGAAACATAAATATTCATATTACTTGGTACACAGTAATATCCTCAGAATAATACCAAAACCTGAAATGCACAGTAGTAGGGCAGTAATATGTCAGCAAAATAAACTTTTTTTTTTTTTTTTTTTTTTTTTTTTTTAGAGCATTAAGACTTTCATAGATGTTTTCATTTTCAAAAGTCACTCTCCTTAACATCATCCTCAATTTTCTTCTTCCAAGTTGTGAGGTCACAGCTAGTGATCATTTGAAGGGGCTGTGAGGCAGAAAAGTTCGTATGGCAAGGCAGGGCCGCAGTGCCTGGGTGTAGCTGAGCAGCTGGAGAGCACACTTTTTAACAAGACTGTGAACAAGACCATTTGACACCACTAGGCAATCAGGCTCTCCACAGTCCTGTGTGTTGGTCCTTTTCCTGCTTTACATGCCACCCAGCTGTGCCCTGGCACTTGGGGTCACAGAGCACCATGTAGGAGGCCAGGTCCTCACACTGCGTGCACTTGTGATGCTCCTGTGTGCGCTCCATGTGCAGGAGAAAGAAAATGCAGAGCTAACTCAGTCAGCACCTCGGTTTCAGAGCAGTAGTTCTGTGGCTTTCCATGAGAAAGGATGAAGTTCTTCTACCCAGTGAACTGATAAACATGTCTCATTTTTACTTAATGAGGTTAAAATTTGGGCTTGGATGTATCTTTGTGAGCTGCAGTACCAGTAATGACTGCAGTTTAGGCACCTCTGTAGGATTTAAGTCTGAGGGAATCATTACCTCCTGTGCAACATGATATGTTTCCATCTCCCTCTGTCTGTCTCTCCAGTGGTGGACACCTGGAGACCTGTGCCCTTGGAACTGGAAGTTCACAGCTTTATGGGATCAGTTACACATCCCCTTTACTTCCAACACAGGTGGATATTTTTATAAATATGATTTTCCTGCTTTACAGGGATGTTTTGGAATTCAGTTAGTTTACAGGGTAAACTATCAGATAAAAAGTGCTATAAAAAGTGCAAGGGTAAAATGTCTGACATTTAGAAACAGAATACCACAAAGTAATACTAATGTGGAGTCTCAAAGGCTCTTTTAAGGCTCTTTTAACAAGTTTATATGCTTTTCTTTCATCTTTCTCAACAATGAAAGTGGTAAGACCACAAATGAACTGCCTTTGGGGAAATATGTTAGAAGAGCTATCTCAGGCCCTTCAGCATCATAGTCTGCACTTGTTTTGATACATCGAGGTGTCCTGTGCACTCAGTGAAAGTGATGTTCTGCAACCCTTTGGATTCTTAGATCTCATTTCTTAGGATCATGTTTTGTTTTAAAGAAGTTGGGTAGTAAAAATATTGCTCAGTGATTCACCTGGGTTTTCTGCAAAATTAATTACAGAGTACTCTTCTCTCCAGAGGAAAACCTAAATTATAAAATGCCACAAGTGCTGCTCTCAAATGTAGTAATGGCATGCTAAACTCGGCTAAACTGAAACTAGATATTAAAGTGATCCAAATGTTTACAATAGCACACTTCATACACATGATTTTAATAATGAACACTGGCAATTATTTGGCTGAGCTAATTACACTGGGGGAGAATTCTTTCACAGCAGGTATCCATTTCAGCTCCAAGGAAACATACAGACATGAGTTTTCTCTCTACAATGAGTAGATATTTTTAAAGACACTCCCTATTCTTGTATATGTACAGAACATTAAAATAAGTAATATAAAAAATATGAACACAGTTGTTCTTTCCAGCCCATTTCTGCATGTTTTCCAAGAATCTCTAGTACTTGCTGCTGAACAATGCAGCTCTCACTGAAAGATGCAGATCTCATCAAAACTTCTGCAGCTTTCCTTGAAGACAGAGTAGCAGAACTGAAGAAATATTTCAGATTTTTTTTTGTGTGTGTGTGTGTGTTGTGCCAAAAAAGTTACAAAGACAGCTGCAGAAAGACATTGCATATATTCTTCTAACTTTACTTCATTTGAAGCAGTTTCTGCACTTACTTTATTCGACAAGCATTTGTGTCAAACTGAAGCATAGATGTAATTAAATCTGTAAAAATACAAACCATTAGGGCAAATTTTTGCATTCCAGATGGAAAATACCTGCATTGTACAGGGTGCACAGATATTTCACAGGCAGTTTTGGATTGATTCCACTCTGCACATGTGGACTATATCTGCACATGCTTTTGGACACTTGAGATTGCGGTTTCACATCCCTGTAGCTCTCTATATTGCTTTGTTGCTCTCAGTTTCCAGTTTTTGACAACTTAATTTGCAACGTCATGCTCACTCTTAGCAAAGTCGTTTGGTGCAGATATTGAAGCAAGAATCAGCATTTCTGTGCATCATGCTTCCAAACACGGAAGCTCTATGCCAGTTTATATTTACATAGCATTGTTGATATATGGACTAAGCTTTGAAAACATACAATCAGAATCTGACAAAAAAGCTTCAGCATGGACAGTTTCCCAAATTGACGAGGAGATCATATAATTACCAATTAGATCACTATCTCCCTTTCTAACAAAGATGTCAAAGCTTGGTTTATCTATGTTTTGTGCTTTATCACCATCTTATTTGCACCTTTTCAAACTCCTGATAACCTTCTGTGCTCAAGCTCTTTTCCCACTTTCCCACTTAGTGTCACAGATAGCATGACCAACAGCTGCTGCAGGAAGACACATCTCAAGGACAAGTGTACCAACACTCCTGTTTATAGATTACCAGTACCATGGGAAGAGAATTGCTCTGTTCTTCCAGCCATCCTGGAGTTAATCCTAAGGGATAGAAAAGATGTATTAAAATGGAAGATTAATAAAACTGTCTTTTACAGTGCATACAGTTTAATTTAGCACCGTTAGTCAATGACGATTCTGATTCATTTGTTTTAGTTTGCTTCCTTAATTTGTTTTTATTCCAATAAAAAGCTGTCATATTCCCACCAGACCTGCAGCATAATCCGGTTAGCAGGCAAAACCTGCACCTGGGGCAGGCTGACAGTGAAAAGACAGACTTGACCACAGCTTCACTGCCTGCTGGATATCGTCTGGGGTTGAACGGCTGAACCCTGCTGCTGTCCTATCAGACCAACTGAAGTGCTGCCTCTCCTGCAGGCTGCTGAGTGCACCATGCACCAACCTCATGCTCTACACAGCTGGTCAGGCAGAGCCATCTCCTGGCCAAGCCGCAGGCGTAAAGGCAGATTATGTGTACCAGGAACCATGAAAAGTCTCATGAGGTGCCCTGGGAGTATTTTTATAACCTTTTTCTCACAAAATGGGAGGACTCAAATATCAATATGAAAGGACAGTAGACAGTGTATCAAAAATATGTCTTTATTTTGGTTCACATTTTAAACTGGAATGAATTCAAGAATGGAGATAGGTACTATGATGTTTCTTTGTGTGGTACAACTGTAGTTTTTGGGAGAGCAGCAGCACTCTCTTTTGGGAGAGAGCAAGCAGTTGCTTGCTGTAGCATGAGCTATTGAGGATGCTAGACTGCAGGACAGCAAGGAGAAGTAGAGCTAGATAAATATATAATGTGGTAGGTGAACAGTTGGATGACAGGTCAGGCTCAAAGGGTTCTAGTAAATGGGGTCACATCATGCTTGCAGCCAGTCACTAGTGGGGTTCTGAAGGGCTCTGTTTTAGGGCCAATTCTCTTCAGTGTTTTTATAAACAGTCTGGATGCAGGACTCAACTGTATACTAAGATTTCCCAATTTAGTGTAATCTGCAAACACAAATTACTGGGCTGGGCAATCACTAACCACGTGAAAGTTAACAAGAGCAAGTGTTGGATTCTGCATTTGGGACAGGGCAACCCTGGCTATATGTACAGACTGGGGGACGAGAGGCTCGAGAGCATCCCTGTGAAAAAAGATGTAGGTGTTCTGGTTGACAGAAAGTTGAACAGGAGTCACCAGCGTGCCCTGCAGCCACAAGGGCCATCTGTACCCTGGGGTGCTTCAGGCACAGCATGGCTAACTAGCAGAGGGGAGGGATTGTCCTGCTCTGCGCTGGCTTGGCCTCACCTCGAGCACTGTGTGCACTTTTGGGCACCACAATATAAGGACATAAAACTATTAGAGAGCATCCAAAGGAGGGCTACAAAGATGGGGTGAGGTCCAGAGGAGATGTGTGAGGAGCAGCTGAGGTCCCTTGGTTTGTTCAGCCCAGAGCAGAGAAGGCCGAGGGGAGGCCTCATGGTGGCCTGCAGCTCCCTCGCGAGGGGAGCAGAGGGGCAGGTGCTGAGCTTTGCTCTCTGGGGACAGTGATAGGACCTGAGGGAACGGCATGGAGCTGGGACAGGGGAGAGTCAGGCTGGGGGTTAGGGAAAGGTTCTGCTCCCAGAGGGTGGTCGGGCACTGGGACAGGCTCCCCAGGGCAGTGGTCATGGCCCTGAGCCTGCTGGAGTTCAGGAAGCATTTGGACAACACTCTCAGACAAGGAAGTGTGGCAAAATAAAATATATTCACCGTATAATAGCACAGACACCTTCATTTTTCAGGGGAGTAAGTATCCAACCTGGTAGATTTTTTTTTCCTCCTGGTATTTCAACAGAAGGGGCTTTACTTTTCTAACACAGTTTTCACACAGGTTTTCAAGGTGCAATTTCTTAGATGCCTCCCTCTCCAAAACAGATTTGATAAATGATTCTCACTTCAATATAAGGACATTCAAAAGAATGACGATTGCTGCATTTCAAACCTCCTGTGACAGAAACAAATGCTGTGCTTCTAGCAGTTGTATCCCCCCACTGCCTTTCCAGTCCGCTGTCATTCATTACTCTTCAAGAATAGTAATGCCATAAATCCAAGATAATAAAAACTGCTCCTAAGTTTCTATTCCCCAGCTGGCAGTGGTTGCGCTTCGTCTTGCAGATTCAGATAGTGAGCTTGGTTTCACTTTCTGGTTCCCGTTATTTCACTCACACAACACAAGGGCTGGAGCACATAAAAGGCAAGTCACAACAACAGTGATCACTTTGGCTTCCAAGCTACCTTCAAACGGGTAGAGAAAGGAAAGCAAGGAAAAAGAAGGAAAAACATGAGGTAAGAAAGCAACGTAGTCTCTGATTGCTGCTTTTTTGCTGTGCTCTTATGCTATGGGAATGTAGGCTTATAATATGCGTAACAGAAAGTAGTAAGGGACTTGGAGAATTCAAGCATCAGAAAATATTTTATAGAATATTTATTGGAGAAATGAAAATTAAATGAGGATTCCATTGGATGCTGTAATGTTATTGCTTTTTTCAGAACTGACAGTCAGGAACAGTGTGCAGGCAGTTCATGGATGAAATGCAGGCTGCAGTAGCAGCCTCTGACCAGCCAAAAGGATGGCTGGCACTGTTTAAGGCTGACAATTTACTTTCTCTTCTCTACTGCTGTGAGGACCAGCAAACAGTTCTGGATTGCAGTCTGAAGCAGAAGAAAAGTTATAACATTTGCTGAGGACTGTCATGCACACATAGACACTCAAATAGGGCAGAGCCAGGATGTTTATGAGAACCTAGGAAATTGCACTTACAAACTAAGCATTGAACTGAGCTAAACTGTGTTTAATCTGCATCACAAATCCATTCTGGGGACATTCATTTCCAACAAATGTCTTTTCATGAAATTACTCTCTGCTGTTGTTTTCATCCATGGAAATGTTCTGTGTTCTCAGCTGAGGCAACAAAACAACAGGTCACTTATCACATAATCACTTATTTCATTTTAACAGAATCATGTAGGTTGGGAAGGACCTTCAAGGTCATTCAAGTGAAGCCATCAACCTGACGTACCAAGTCCCATCACTAGGTCATGCTCCTTAGTGCCACAATTCAAACAATACATTTCAATTTTGATTTGAAGGGGACTACTTAAATGTTTCAAGCTATTCCTGGACTATTTTTGCTGATTTGGCAGCCAGTATCTGTTCTTCCTTGGTGTTGCCCAGGGGACAAAGGTTTATAACAAGGTAGTGATCATAGCAGGAACTTGCTCTCACTTCCCCTTCATCCTAGAAAAAAATGTAATTTCCTACATGGAGTTTTCTAATTAAGAACTGTTGTTGATACCAGTAAAGAATCAGTTAGTTGGAGAAGGTTACTTGATAAGGGCAAGGAGGTCAGTAAGACAAACTTAGACATTAACAGCATTTATAAATACCTATTTTCTCCAGTATCTGTAGTACTCCAGGTGGTTTGGGTGGGAATTTATATTGTTTTGTTTTCCCCAGCATCCTGCATGTTGTTCCAAAACCAGCAATACCTGCTTCCCAATTCCTCCTTCACTTGTCTCCTCAGAATTTTCCTTTTTTTTTTTTTTTATGGGACGTTGCAGTGGCACAGCAGTGCATGTAGCACTGTGCAGGTTTGTAGATCCTCCTGGTTTTACAAAATGGAGAGCAGAGCTGTCTTTTCTAACAAAGGAGGATCTGACCAAGGAGCCAGTACTTCTTTAAGGAAGGGCCTAATATGGAGTAAACGTGTATCATTGATAGGCTACATGATAAAAGCTTGTCTGCACACCCACAAATGGGGACAGGTAGATGGTGGTAGGAAGGGGACTTGACAAATACCCTGCCTCAGCTGCTGCATGACTTATCTAAGGTCCTGATATTGTATCCTCACACACAGAGAAGCCCAGGGACACCAGTGCAGCTGGGGGCATCCCACTTTTATATGATTACCTCTTTTAGGTGGGCTTCAGCAAACTTTCCAAGAAGGGTAATACATTTCTGAGGCCCAGGGGAGTGCCAACCTTACAGTAGAGACCAGCCCTCCTTTATGGCATCTAGCCCACCAGCTCTTTGGCTGTGTAAGAGGTGCCCCCATTTCCACTGGCAAAGAGAATTAGTGAAAGAACTGCAGAGCTCTCGAGACTTACAGCGCACCACAGCTTTGGCTTACTTGAACTACTGTTGACGAGTGGCACCAAGTGAGGTATTGGCTGATATTGAAGTACATCATGCCCAGTTTAAAAACACGAGTAGCGAAAAAGTAAATTGAGTGTAAGTAATCTTTTCTTTGATTTCTTCTAGTACCATTTCCAAGAATTCCTTGAAGAAGTCCCTGCTGCAGCTAGAATGTCATTTTACATGGACTTTGCTGAAGGAGGATGTAGATCTTGATAACCTAGAAAAATCAATAATTGATCTGATTGACATTGGATTTTATGAAAATCTCACAAATTACAATCTACTCTCTTATGTATATCACCTAAAGCACTTGAACAAGGAAGCCCTGGAAAATCTCCAGAAAGCTGAAGAATTTGTTCAAAAATGTCATCCAAATGAAATCGACATGAAAAGTCTTGTTACCTGGGGAAACTATGCTTGGATCTATTACCACATGCACAGATACAAAGAAGCTCAAGCTTATGTAAGCCAAGTGGAAAACAGCTGCAAAAAACTTTCAGGTACTGCTCAGTTGAAGATTCAGCTTCCAGAAATCTATGCTGAGCAAGGGTGGGCACTATTAAAGTTTGGGAAGAAGTACTATGGCAGAGCAAAGGAGTGCTTTGAAAAGGCTCTGAGCAAAGAACCCAACAACCCAAAATTTAATGCTGGCTATGCAATAGCAGTGTATCGTTTGGAAGAACACAGTAATGGAAAAAATGAAGAAGCAAACTCATGTGTGGAGATCCTGAAGCGTGCAGTGGAACTGAATCAAATGGACACTGTTCTTATGGCACTACTTGCATTAAAACTTCAGCAGTTACATCAAGATGATGAAGGGGAGAGATACATTGAAGAAGCAATGAAGAAAACCCCCAATCTTCCTTATTTCCTGCGATATGCTGCTATATTTTATAGAAAGAAAGGGGAAGTGGACAAGGCACTGGAGATTTTGAGAGAAGCCTTAACAGTGACACCAGAATCTACGTTTTTGCATCACCAGATGGGAGTCAGCAACAGAGCAAAGCTGAAGCAGTTGGAAAGGACAGGAAATCCACCTCAAGATCAAGTGGAAAAACTCATTCAAGAATGCATTTTTCATTTTAAAGCAGTGATTGACCAAAAAACAAAATTTTGTTCTGCCTATACTGACTTAGCAGTCATGTATGCAAAAGCAAAGAAGTATAAAGAAGCAGAAGAGACATATCAGAAAGCATTTCAGATAAAGACTCTGAGTAACGATGAAAAACAAGTCCTATGCTACCGGTATGGATATTTTCATCAGTATTGTAAGAGATCAGAATCTGAAGCCATTAGATATTACAAAGAAGGGCTGAAAATTGAAGAAGATTCTTACGGAAGACATATGTGCAAAACTGCCCTCAAAAAATTGTTGGGAGAGAGAATTCAGAAAGGTTTAGAAGATGAAGCAGATTTTGGTACACTTGGACTCATATACCAGCTAGATGGTAAGAACCATGAAGCAATTGAGTGCTATGAGAAAGCCATTGAACGTAACCCTGACAATGAAGAATATCTGAGTGCATTATGTGAGCTACGACTTTCCCTCTCAAGCTGAAGCTCCCAAAAATCCCTCTCTCTCAAAAAAAAAAAAAAAAAAAAAAAAAGTACACACACAAAAAAGCACATTTTAAGGTTGAAGTTATAACCTGATGAAAAACCTGGTACCACCACCACCTTATGGTGATGATGCAGAAACTGCAGATGGTGACTGGATGATGATTGTGCATTTGCTTGCTTGTTCACTATTAAAGGGCATGCTTAGAAAGAAAAATAGCTAAGCTATCTTAGCCTTACGTACTAATACTAGTATAGAGGTTGTCTTTGAGTGATGATCTGTAGGACACAGCTGGAACCAGATCTTACCTTCTACTGAGAAAAAGGTCAGAGAATTATGATATTGTAACATTTAATCTATCAATTTAAAAGGCATGCTGATGGTTAATATAGATTGTTGGTGCATTTTCAAATATTAAGGAAAGATTCTTTTAGTGTCATTTAGAATAAATTTGTGCTGAACAGTTGTTCAGATTACCACCTTGTATGCTGTTTAACATAAATGACCACTGTTTAAACAACCACTGTTTGTCTAGTTTACTTGGAACTGAAAACATGTATCATTGTTGTGAACTATCAAAGAGCATTGCATCGTCCAATTGCTGCTTCTAGTATTTCTTTGCTGACTAATGCTCATGTTAGTAGATGAAAGAAAGGGAAACATCCATTCAAAAGAGTAAAAGGGATAAAGTTTGGGCGGGATATGGAAAGGTCAGGAGATAGCCCCATTTATTTTCCCAGACTCTCGGAGAGGCTGGGTTCAGAGATGCTCCTCCAGAGAATCAATTTGTGCAGAAAATAGCATCCATATAGTTTACCCAAACTGGCACTCTTGGGAGCCATTAGAGCAAACGTCTGGAGTGGAAGGAAAGGCAGTGTCTGAGATGCCAGAGAGACGGTTGTCTGTGGCTATGTGGTGAAACAAGGGACAGAAAACACGAGCAATGTACTGAACCGGAATTGGGGCACGGAGTGAAGCTGGAGAACCAGAGAAATGGAAACCCGAGTGCAAGGTGCAGGTGGGAGAAGGGCTGGGTGAACAAAAAGCACGCAAGAAGAGAAGAAAGGGTTGAAAGGACAGTGACTAGGTTAAGGAAGTGATTGTCTTCAGATCACTAAAGGTATTCACAGCTTGCCAGTCTAATTCCACATTACGTACCTTGGCATAATAGATGATGGTGCTTGGGGAAAATTAAGACTGCACTTCCAGAACACTCCTGAGCCCTAGTCAGTCATGTAGAACGAAGCCAGCCGGTGACAGAGCCCACACACCAGGTTAAGGTGCACACTGAAGTCTGACAAGCTTCAGAAGATGTCAGAGCTTCAGCCATACATATGGCAGCAACGCTATCCAGCTGCCAGCACTTAAACAGCCCATACGCGTGCCCCTGAGAGGGTGGGAGGGTGGGCATTTCTGTTGCCAGCCCCCGGCAGCCTTCCTGCCCCCTGAGCAGCAGCAGGCCCCATGCGCAGACAGGACGGTGTCCTACAGGAGCGTAAAACATGGTGCCAGGCAATGATGCATCAAGGAACCTGTCCCCTCTCAGCTCTCTAAGAATCTTTTATAGCATGAGCAAAAGCAGCCAGGAGCATAACAGTGTGCACTGCACACTCAACCACACCTGGGACTGCTAACTTCACAAACTTAACCAAATCTGGCCATGTTTTCTAGCCACCTGCCAGCTTTTCCTCTTAGAAACAGCAGTGGCCCTACCTAGGGAAAGGGGAGGGAGGAGAATGGGAAGGATGGGAGCAGGACTGAGACACGGTGCTCAGAGCTTGTAGGTACAACAGCAGGGCTGAAGTCAGGAACTGGTGATTACCTGTGGTGTTGGGCTCAGCTGTGGGGCATAACGGTACAAGAGGTGACCCCACTACCCTGCTCAGTCTTGAGGTTTCTCACCTCAGTGCAATTTCCATCCAAGCCTTCCTGAGGGCAGCAGGGAAGAGACGAAGGGACGGGTGGCACAGGCTGCCGAAGGCCCGGTTGCACACCCCTGCTCCCCTCCACACCCTGCCGCCCCTTTCCCGGGAGACACGGAGAGGCAGCCAGCTATTTAGGGAAAAAAACGCAAGCCTGAAAGGCGCGGTCTTCATCCCCGTGAGCGATCTGCGTCGCGTCCCGCTGGGTGGTGCTGCGGCACCGCCACCCGCGCCGCCCGAGCCCAGCGGGCAGAAGCGGAGCGGCGCCGGAGCGAGGCCGGCTGATCCGCGTGTGAACGCAACGGCCTCGCTGCAGGAAAAAGGAGGGGGGATAACCCTGCACGAGGCATTCGTTTATGAGGCCAAATCGCCTCCTAGATCATCTAGGAGACTGCACTGGAATACACCATAAGTCCCTTAGCAGAAGGCATTATTTATTGAGGCCACTTGCCGAGGTGATCGGCTCCGGGGCAGACGCGTTCTGCAGCGGAGTGGCGGATCGGACAGGCAGGGCTGATTTTTCCGGCACCGAGCCCACTCGAGGGAGCCGCCAGGACCCGGCAGCCCTCGCGAGGGAGGTGAACGAGGCGAGAACGAGGCGTAGGCGGAGCCAGCAGCGCCCCCTCCCCGGCCGTTCAAAAGCTGCCCCTAGGGAATACGAGTGACCAGGAGCGTGCGCAGCGAACAGGATGGGCAAACAGAGCGTGGCGCGTCACAAGGGTGAGGCGTGGCAGTTAGGGCAGGGAGGGCAGAGCGTTCCCCCCCGCCCATACGAACACCTCCTCTAACGGCGGTCTGCCGGTAGCTCAGCTGCAGTGGTGTACACCAGGCACAGTGCGCTCTCCAGGAAGTCTGCACACACCCAGACCGACTGCCCGCTCGAAACTGCGGCAGTTCAGGTCTCCGGGTGCAGGGAGTGCCTGAGCCTCTTGCTACCAGCTGTGGGGGGCAAAGAGACTGTGTGCGTGAGGTGCGAGCAGGTGGACGACCTGGCAGAACTCAAGGAAGAGGTCGAGAGGTTGAGGGATATCGGGGAGTGTGAGCGGGAGATAGACTTGTGGAGCAACTCCCTGAGTGGCCTGAAGGACAGGTACTGGGGTGAGACTCCTCAAGTGGGGGTGGACCCCCTGCCCTGCTGCTGTCGGGCAGAGGGAGGGGACCTAGGAGTTGAGGAGGAATGGAAACAGGTCCCTGCTCGACATCGCAGGCGATGCCCCCACCCTACCAGCCCCACCTTCCCAGGTGCCCTTACACAACAGGTTTGAGGCCCTGGAGCTTGAGAGACTGGTAGCTGAGGATGAGGTAGGAAGTCTACCCAGGAGGATGCCTAGGGCAAGGAAGTCGACTCCACACCTCAGGACTGCTTCCACCAGGACAGAAGGAAGGGTGATTGTTGTGGGTGACTCCCTTCTCAGGGGAACAGAGGGACCTATTTGTCGGTGTGACCCTACCCGTAGGGAAGTCTGCTGCCTCCCTGGGGCCAGGGTCAGGGACATTGCCAGAAAGCTTCCCAACCTGGTTCGCCCCTCTGACTATTGTCCTCTTTTAATAGTCCAGGCTGGCAGTGATGACACTGAAGAGAGAAGCCTGAAGACCATCAAACGGGACTTTAGGGGACTGGGACGGTTAGTGGATGGAGCGGGAGTACAGGTGGTGTTTTCCTCCATCCCTACGGTGGCAGGGAGGGGTACAGAGAGGACAAGAAAAGCCCACCTGATAAACACGTGGCTCAGAGGCTGGTGCCAACACAGAATTTTTTTTTTTTTTTTCTGACCATGGGGCACTTTACTCAGCACCCAGCCTGATGGCCGCAGGGGGGTTCCTATCTCTAAGGGGAAAACGGATCCTGGGCCAGGAGCTGGTGGGGCTCATTGAGAGGGCTTTAAACTAGGTAAGAGGGGGGACGGGGCTGAAACAAGGCTTGTTAGAGCTGTGCCGGGGGAACAATGGCAAGGCAGGGAGAGAAGGCAATGGCCCAACTGAAGTGCATCTACAGTAATGCACACAGCATGGGTAACAAACAGGAGGAGCTGGAAGCCATCGTGAGGCAGGCAGGCTATGACTTGGTTGCCATCACGGAAACATGGTGGGACCACTCTCATGACTGGAGTGCTGCAACGTCTGGCTATAGGCTCTTCAGAAGGGACAGGCAGCATGGAAGGGGTGGTGGTGTGGCTCTCTGTATCAGAGAGAGTTTTGATGTCGTGGAACTTGAGGCTGGGAATGATAAGGTGGAGTCCCTATGGGTTAGGATTAGCGGGAAGGCCAACAAGGGAAGCATCCTGGTGGGGGTCTGTCATAGACCACCAAACCAGGATGAGGAGACTGATGAGGAATTCTAGAGGCAGCTGACAAAAGTTGCGAAGTCATCAGCGCTTGTTCTCATGGGGGACTTCAACTTCCCAGATACATCCTGGAAGCACAACACAGCCCAGAGAAAACAGTCTAGGAGGTTTCTGGAGAGCGTGGAAGATAGCTTCCTGACGCAGCTGGTTAGTGAGCCTACCAGGGGAAGTGCCCTGCTAGACCTTCTCTTCACAAACAGAGAAGGACTGGTGGGAGATATGGTGGTTGGAAACTGTCTTGGGCAGAGTGACCATGAAATGGTAGAGTTCTCCATTCTCGGAGAAGCCAGGAAGGGGACCAGTAAAACCGCTGTATTGGACTTCTGGTGGGCCGACTTTGAACTGTTCAGGACACTGGTTGGCAGAGTCCCTTGGGAGGCGGTTCTGAAGGGCAGAGGAGTCCAGGAAGGCTGGGCGCTCTTCAAGAAGGAAGTCTTAATGGCACAGGAGCGGTCTGTCCCCACATGCCCAAAGACGAGCTGGCGGGGAAAAAGACCAGCCTGGCTGAACAGAGAATTGTGGCTTGAGCTTAGGAGGAAAAAGAGGGTTTACAATCTTTGGAAAAGAGGGTGGGCCACTCGGGAGGACTATAAGGATGTTGCGAGGCAGTGCAGGGACAAAAGTAGAAAGGCCAAAGCTCATCTGGAGCTCAGTCTGGCTACTGCCGTTGAAGACAACAAAAATGTTTTTACAAATACATCAGTGCAAAACAGAGGACTAAGGAGAATCTCCAGCCTTTACTGGATGCGGGGGGGAACTTAGTTACAAAAGATGAGGAAAAGGCAGAGGTGCTTAATGCCTTCTTTGCCTCAGTCTTTAGCGGCAAAACCAGTTGCTCTCTGGATACCCAGTACCCTGAACTGGTGGAAGGGGATGGGGAGCAGAATGTGGCCCTCACTATCCATGAGGAAATAGTTGGTGACCTGCTACGGCACTTGGATGTACGCAAGTCAATGGGGCCAGAAGGCATCCACCTGAGGATACTGCAAGATCTGGCGGAGGAGCTGGCCAAGCTGCTTACCATCATTTATTAGCAGTCCTGGCTATCGGGGGAGGTCCCAGTTGACTGGCGGCTAGCAAACGTGACCTCCATCTACAAGAAGGGCTGGAGGGCAGACCTGGGCAACTATAGGCCTGTCAGTTTGACCTCAGTGCCAGAGAAACTCATGGAGCAGATTATCTTAAGAGTCATCACGCGGCACTTACAGGGCAACCAGGTGATCAGGCCCAGTCAGCATGGGTTTATGAAAGGCAGGTCCTGCTTGATGAACCTGATCTCCTTCTATGACAAAGTGATGTGCTCGGTGGATGAGGGAAAGGCTGTGGATGTGGTGTACCTGACTTCAGCAAGGCGTTTGACACCGTTTCCCATAGCATTCTCCTCAAGGAACTGTCTGCTCGTGGCTTGGACTGGTGTATGCTTTGTTGGGTTAAAAACTGGCTGGATAGCCGGGCCCAAAGAGTTGTGGTGAATGGAGTCAAATGCAGTTGGAGGCCAGTCACTAGTGGAGTCCCCCAGGGCTCAGTACTGGGGCCGGTCCTCTTTAATGTCTTTATTGATGGTCTTGATGAGGGGATCGAGTGCACCCTCAGTGAGTTCGCAGATGACATCACGTTAGGTGCGTGTGTTGATCTGCTTGAGGGTAGGAAAGCTCTGCAGGAGGATCTGGATAGGCTGCACCGATGGGCTGAGGCCAACTGCATGAAGTTCAACAAGGCCAAGTGCCGGGTCCTGCACCTGGGGCGCAATAACACTGAGCAGAGCTACAGGCTGGGAGATGAGTGGTTGGAAAGCTGCCAGGTGGAGAAGGACCTGGGAGTATTGGTGGATAGTCGGCTGAAAATGAGCCAGCAGTGTGCTCAGGTGGCCAAGAAGGCCAACAGCATCCAGGCTTGTATAAGAAGCAGTGTGGCCAGCAAGACTAGGGAAGTGACTGTCCCCCTGTACTCGGCTCTGGTGAGGCCGCACCTCGAGTACTGAGTTAAGTTTTGGGCCCCTCGCTACAAGAAGGACATCGAGGTGCTCAAAAGACCTGAGAAGGTCGACGAAGCTGGTGAGGGGTCTGGAGAACAAGTCCTATGAGGAGTGGCTGAGGGAGCTGGGTTTGTTCAGCCTGGAGAAGAGGAGGCTTAGGGGTGACCTTATCGCTCTTTATAAGTACATTAAAGGAGGCTGTAGCGAGGTGGGGGTTGGTCTATTCTCCCACATGCCTGGTGACAGGACGAGGGGGAATGGGCTCAAGTTGCACCAGGGGTGTTTTAGGTTGGATATTAGGAAGAACTTCTTTACCAAAAGGGTTGTTGGACATTGGAACAGGCTGCCCAGGGAAGTGGTGGAGTCACCATCCCTGGAGGTCTTTAAAAGACGTTTAGATGTAGAGCTTAGGGATATGGTTTAGTGGGGACTGTTAGTGTTAGGTCAGAGGTTGGACTTGATGATCTTGAGGTCTCTTCCAACCTAGAAATTCTGTGATTCTGTGACTTCCAAAAGAATGACGATTGTTCCATTTCAAACCTCCTGGGACAGAAACAAATGCTGTGCTTCCAGCAGTTGAGTCCCCCACTGCCTTTCCAGTCCACTGTCATTCATTACTCTTTAAGAAGCCCTGACAGCATCCTGCATCTGCGCAAGCAAGTGTCCGGCTGCCACCCAGGACAGAGTAGCTCTGCAGGCGCCACCAGCTGAGCGCTGCTCAACACTGGGAGTTTGGGGTTAAATTCAGACCCGGAGCTGTTGGGCAGCTGGGGTTTGTAGCAAGTGACATCCCAGCAGTGGGAGGTTTCCATAGAGTAACAAAAAGCCTCAGGGTGGTTTCGCTTAGCTCACCTTTGCAAAACTGGGGCTTGTTTGTGGACACTTCATTTAATGCAATTGCTCCTATGCACTTTTTCGTTTGTTTGGGCCCCATTCACTGGATCCCTAAATACCCTGCTCTTCAGGACCTACTCATTCACTCCATGGGGGAGTAAGTGCTAAATCCACCTAGGGGTGTGTTAGTTGCCCACATGTACTTTTTGCTAACATGAAAATTCAACTTTCCAAAGGTACAATGCAAGACTAAGCACAAAGCTGAAATGGCAGAGCTGTCCAAAGGCCTAGAAAAAAAATAAAACCAATTAAAGATCATATTCTGCACTTACAGTTTATTTTCATGCACTGCATGGAACACCTGGAGCAGAGCATTAGCACGGACAGGATTCATCTGAGTGCTCTATCCAAGCTTGCATCCATCAGTGCTCAGTGGGCTGGTGGGAAAGCACCACGTTATCCTGGCAAATTGTTCACAGATTTCTGAGGTGTCTGTGCCTACTGCTGCACTGAAAGCACCACGTTATCCTGGCAAATTGTTCACAGATTTCTGAGGTGCCTGTGCCTACTGCTGCACTGTGCTATGCCAGCCTACCCTGTATGGAGAACAGCCTGAACATTATCATCCCTTAATAAAACAATCTTTAACTGTACTTCTAAATGTACTTCTGGAGCATGGTAGTGGTAAATGCTTTGAGTGCAGACAACTGAAGTCAAACAATTTTAATATGTTATATTTGAAATATGCATGAAAAATAGAAGAAATTGATACACATACTATTCATATATATATAAAAATACATTATGACCCTGTGGGTGTACTCCTGATCTAATTCAAATTTGTGAACAGCAGCCTGTGTTGCTTTCCCTTCTGAGGCACAGAATGGAATAGGACACCAATAGCAAACATCAAATATACCGCAAGTGATTAACAAAATTACTAGCATAGCATTAATAAAACTTATCTGGACTCTGATCAATTTGCTAGTGAACAGAATACAGTTTTATACAGCATCAAACAGAAAAGATTTGCACTTCAGAACGTGAAGTTCCTCCATCTCTAACAGTTTCACTTTGGAAATGTAGAAGCATCTCATTATTCAATAAACCATCACATCAGTAATTTACTGCCATGAGCTACATTCAGTCTCTAAGTTCAACAAATCAGCCAGCTGTAGTACATCCCTAGCACAAGTAGCAGGAAATCATCAGCAAATCACAGCCGCTGCTGTCTGGCCAGCCAGGACAAGTGACCCGATCAGCTCTCCAGTTAGTATAAATGAGTAATTTGCACCACCTGAAGATATGTCTCCTGGATCCAAAAAGGGACAGGCTTGCCATTGCAATATGCAGGATGAGCAACTTGTCTGCCGAGATCTTCTTTAGGTAGAGCATCTGGGGTGGGAGTTGCTCAGTCATCTCGCAAAAATTATTTTTTTCAGCAACTAGTGATTTTGCAGGAGGAAGAGACTCTGCATTTGGAAAAACAAGAGCTTCTCCTCCCAGTCTCCTGGGCTGCCTTTGGACTTCTTCCAACTAATGAAGCTAGAGCAGGTTTGTCTACCAGCACACCTAGTCTCCTGGTACAGATTCACTCCTTTTCATATGGCTGAGCAGCCACAGCAACTCTGCCATCCACCCAGAAAAGATCAGCTGGAGTATCATACCTGGAATGTCAATGTTTAGAAATTCATCCTTTAGAGATTTCCAAGAGAAAGAAAAAAAAAAGAAAAAAAAAAAAAGAAAAAAAAAAGCAGCCACCTCAAAATTTTGCTGTAGGAGGACTAGGAAAGTAGCTCTAAAACCACATTTGAAATGAAGTTGCAATGTATGTACAAGATTCAGGCATGCTGTAAAAATTAAAGCTGCTTCAGAGATGCTTTCAGCATTAATCACAGCTTCCTGGAAGATTTTATAACAAATAGCTTTGGCATTTGACAAAGAGTTTAATGAAGACTGATAAATGGAGAGGTTTCTCAGTGGCATGTGTTACTCCATTGAAACAATTGATTGGAACACCAAAAAAATTATTTCATTAATACTATTTTTGAAATAATTTAAACATTATTGTTCAGCTTTGTTGACTGATTACTTTGTATTTTTCTTTTCATTATATCCAATTATGTTTTTTGAGATTACCTTTGGAGTCAACATATTTCCTTAGAAATAAATCTGTCGACACTTGTATCTACCAACTCTCTTCACTTTCAGTCTAGCTTTGTTCTATTACTGCATTAACTTTCTGTGTAGATTTTAGCCTACCAAAACCTGACATAAAAATCTAACGGAGATGCCTTGTTTCACAGAAGTAGCATCTTCAGCAGTGCAACACAATGCAGCCCCCTCTGTCTCAGTCATGGCTGCACAGCGCTGAATTTTGACAGTGCTTGTCATCTGTTGCTATAGCTGCTTGTATCCACAGACAAAAGTTCAGCATCCTTTTGGTCTAATTCTCCGGTGACAGAGTAAGCTATTGCTCCGTTTGTCCAGATGTGATGTTTGCTGTGGGTGTCATTGGTGAGTGACCTTAAATGCGTTCTGTTGATTTTCTTTGCCAGTCTTGCAAAACACAGTAACGTTGAACTAAATATCATCGAAAATCCACACAGGAGGAATGACGCGGTGTAACTGCCTGTTGTATCCACAAGCCAACCTGTAGGAAGACAAGTCATTTTTTTTTTTTTTCAGGCTTGACAGAATTCTTGTAATTTGCAAGTCCTGTGATCAGCAGCACTTCTGGAGTTGTATCACAGACAAACGCCATCAAACAAGACAGGTTTACCTTGCCATCACTATACCTTTACCTCCTGGGGCTGGGGGAAATTTGTCCACAACATCAGCAGGCAGATAATTTTATTATGTGCCTTTGTTTGGAAGTCAAACCCATGAGAAAAAGCACAGCAGTCATCACCACGATACTGCACAGACATCTTTCAACCATGTGGATTTAACTGGAAGTCTTTAGACATGCTTAGAAGAGCCACAGGATTAAATACAGTGTATATGAGATCCTCTGACTGAAGCTAGTGAGCTATGCCCTGGGCTCGCGCATCACTTCAAAGTATTCCTTTTTGCAGTATCTTTTGCTACAGAAAATTAAATTAAAAGCCTCAGAAATAGAGTCCAATTGGAAATTGATGTGAATAGTGGAGATGTGCAAGACATATTTATACATTTGAAAAAGATTTCTGACCTTCTATAATATTCAAAACTGTGTCAAGATCTTTCTAAAGAATAACAGGAGTACAGCTCTCATCATTACTTCACTGCAATGAAACTGATAGGGGAAAAGATGGTTTGATACCACAGGGGTGAGTTTGTGACCAACAGCAGTGAAGCTGACTCACCCACTGTTCAAAGCAGTTCAGAGATAAAAAGATTAAGTCCTCTAGATCAAAAAAATAAAAAAACAACAACTTGCAATGAATCTCTTTAGCTATCATTTTCAAAACTGTATGATTTCAGAGAAATCTTTTCTTCCATCTACTTACACAATTTCTAACCTATGTGAAGTGATAATGTAACAGCTCTTAGAAACCCAATTTCATAGTGTTTTTGTCTGTTCTTTGTTTTGTTTTTTAATTTCAGCTTACTCTATATGTAGAAATCATTCCATCAAGACAGAGCTTAAGTGGATCTCAAGTCTTATGAAGGTCTGTGTGTGTTGCTTCTCTGCCCAGGGGCTACCTTCCCATTCAGTGTGTATTTCCTATCCTTTCCTATTACATCCCACCAAAGCCCACCTGCATTTCTTCCTGGGAATCCGAAAAGGAGATGACAAGGCACTTTGCACCTTTTTCCCACCAGTCCAATAAAGACACCAGAGGAATATCATTTTGACCAATTCAAAGGGAAAAATGGGGACTGTTACTAATATACTCAAAATGCTGAAAAACCTATAGCTTGAAAATTAGAGTAAATACTGTACCACAGCTTTTAGTCACTAGCGACAGAGAAACAAGCTGCAGGAAAGCAGCCCAGAGCCAGGGGCCAGGCCCTCCCCACCTGGACACCACAGGGTGCATGCCTGTGCTTCACCCTTCAGTGCACAGTTCCACAGAAAGAGAATGTTCTGTCAGAGGGTAAAACATGAGATGCTCAAAAGCTTCCAGGAAAAAGAAAAAAAAAATAAGATTTTTTCAAAGAAATCTTCCATCAAATTGTAAAATGGTAATTGAAAGTGACAGTAAAATGTTTACTATCACATTGATATCTATTTTTGTTCAAGCTCTAGACTAAATGCCAGACTATTTTGCTTTGGTCAACAGTTGAAATCAAAGTAATGATGAGATTATAGGAAAGTCATTTGTGAACTGACCTGCAACAGGCGGGCTCACTAGATACGGTATGGCATGCAGAAAATACACAACACCCAGTGCTGAAGATAAGGAAGAAGTTCCCACGACATCTGCCGTCACAACAGGGATTAGCGTTACATAGGCTCCATCAAAGTAGCCAAAGGTAAAGGAGAAAGGCACAAGCAAGGGGAAGGTCTGGAGAACTGGCAAGAAAAGGCAGCAGAGGCCATCCATTCCCACAGCAAAGAGGTAGCAAAAGTGCCGATGCTTCTTCAGACACCTGCAAATTCAAAACAGGAAAGGATATCACTGGACACAGCATCGCGGTCACTGTGCAGCACTTCAGTCTCTCTTTCATGTTGCTCAAATTTAAGTCCAACTTATTACTCCATCTTCAAGATGAAAAGCTCAACCAGTGAGGTGCTTGGCTGAGGAAAGATACCCCGCTACAGTTGCAGAAACACCTGGAGAGCAGCACCCCACTGGAGTTAGTTTAGCCAAGTGAGATGGCAATTCCTCTCTCCCTGCCCCACAAAACCAATGACTGATTTTTCCTACAAACTGAGTAAGCACAAAGAATAATGTGCTCCTTAGAACCAAAACATCTCTTAGTTTAGCCAGATGCTGCACACAGATGTCTCGAATGGCTGAGTTAATAAAGCATGGTGAGTTCTCTTATACTGGGAGATGTATAACAGTTTTAGGTCAGCCCTGAAGTACATGCCTGACAGTGGTAGGCATGTACTTGGTCCTTTTCCATCACTTCTGCATCCCTCCAGCAGCACAAAAGAGATGGAAAGGCACAAGTAGCATCATCCTCTAGGGATGAGGTACAGAAGTTCATGCTTGATATACCTCAGGAAAGAGGTTACATTTCCATGGTCAAATGGAAGAGCTTTTAGCTTTTCAGAAACACATCGTTTCTTGGGGTTGGGCGGGGTCCAGTAGATGCCGATGAACTCCAAAGAGACAAAACCATTAAACAGCAAGCATTTCTGAAAGTTTGTTCATTGGTTTTCTAGAAACGTTACAGGTGCTACAGACAACATACATAATGTTACCTTTTATGTGCATTACACCCCATTTGCATCTAGCCTCCCACTGGCTAAAGCTTGAATTTCCTTAGCCGTACGCCATTACCTTCTGTCTGTTAGCCATCCAAAGGTGATGTTACCAATGATATCAACGACACCAAGTATGGACATGAGGAAGGCAGCCTGGTGATGGCTCACTCCAACGCTCAAGGCATAAGGCACTAAGTAGACAAAGAGAGGGCTGCAGCCATACGCCATAAATAAGACCGACACTGCTAGCACCATGAAGCCTGGCATGAGCAAAAAGTCATATTCCTTCCATGAACAGTAGCATAAACACTCGTGCGACCATGCTTTGATTAAAGGTGAACAGATGGACATTCGCTTTAAGTCTTGTTTCTGTGCTTCAGGGACATACTCCTGTTCAAGAAGCCCCGGAGCAGTTTTACGGTCCTCCTTAAGGGCGATGGGCCGCATCAAGGCACCACAGACGCAGAGGTTTAGAACAAAACCTCCCAGGATGAGTAATGCCCCACGCCAGGAAAACTGCTCAATTAGGAGTTGGACCACAGGGGCCAGGATGAAGGTACCAATTCCACTTCCAGACATGGCTATTCCATAAGCCAATGCTTTCCTCTTGTTGAAATATTTGCCCACCATTGCAATGGCTGGGGAATAACAGAGTGCAAACCCAAGTCCTGGAAGAGAAAGCACAGTGCAGATGGCTTAATTCTGAGCACGAACATATGGAACACATTAAATTAAACCACACAGCCTACTTCCATCAGCACGAATGAATAGGAAGCTCTTCCTGACATGCAGCCCAGTCATAATGTGAAAAGAAACCAGGATGATTCCCTTCTTCCACCATCAGGGTCACCGACTTGACAAATCTAATGGATCATTATAAATCTATGATAACAAGGCTCAGATAGGAGTGATGGGGTGCGTTTAATAACGAAAACAAGGACTATCAATGAACATCAGAAAAACAGCATGTCAGTTTTTCCTGGATACCAGATGAGGTCTCCTGGATACCACATGAGGTCTCATCCCAGAGCCCAGACAGACACCAGTGTGGGGCACAATGGTCTGGTGAGGCAATGCTTTGTGTTTCAGTCTCGTGCAAACCCAGCTATTCATTTTCAGGTCTCAAAGGCAGCACAAGGAGTTAGACTCTGTCACTGATATCCTGCACTAAACGTGTTTTAGTCAGGTAAACTAACTCAATGCAGCAGCTGGTTGGAGTCCTGAGCATTTATAAATCTCTTTGTACAAATAAGGAGGGGAAAAAAGCCTCAGAAGAAAAAGCCATGCCCAAGTCAGCAGACAAATAAAATCCATCTCTTGGAAAAGACTGTGGTCTCTGCTGCAGAAACCAGAGCAATTTTAACCATCAATTACTTGCCCCAATACTAAACATGCACTTCTGAATCAGACACTGAAATGTGTTACTGACTAGGGTTTTGGAACACATCCTACGTTCAGGTTAAAAGGGTCCCCATGGCTTCCGGCAGAACTTGCCAGCCAGGGAGGTAATCATCTGTGCCATAACCGGCTTGCAAGGTTCTCCTCAAAGGCCTCCTCTGTGCTGGGCAAGTGCTGAGCTAAGTGGATTAGAGGGGGCAAGGGAAGGAGATGGCAGAGCAGCTGTGACAAGCATATTCTATTTCGAATGAGTTGGCAGAGGAAATAGGTCCCCAAAAGCCAAAAATGTCCAGTGAAAAGTGGAAATGCAAAGTTTGTGACTGAAAATATTTCCGTGTCTCTTAGAGTGAGCTCTGCTACCTGTTGTCAGTCCCCTTTCTCATCTCTGTCTCACTTTTCACAGTTTCAAGTCCTGCATTTTTATGGACCTTTGTCAGTTATGTTCCTGCCTCCTCTCTGGACTGGAGCATCACCACTAGCATTTACCGACAGTTATCTCTACATTAATCACTCCCTACAGACTAGAAGTTAACTGCTTGCAGAATGGACTCTTTACAGCCCCATCTATGAAGTGCAATTGCTTTTCCACCCCAATATTAATTGTGGTTTTCACTAAGGAAGCCTCCGTGGCATTAGCGTTGTATGTGGCACAGCCCTTTTGAGTTACAAGGAACCTTTTTATTTGTTATGAACACATTTGTCAACAGATTAACACTGTAATGAAGGAGCTACATGCACTACAACACGGATTTATTTTTTTTTTAAATAAGCTGTTGGCAGCATGTGAACTGCAGTAATTCCACCACCTCCTTACTAAACAGCAGGGGACCAAGTACAAGGGCTTATATCACCGTGGCTACCAGGTCAGTATTAATAATGAAGGAATGTCAGTGTGACTATGGGCACCACTAATGTTCCTCAGTTCACTGCAAACATGGGAAAATTGGACAGAGCACAAATATCTGCTATCTACATACCTGAATGCAAATGGAGGAGCTGCTACAGCAATACTATCAGCCAGGGATGTGTTTGCTTTTCAAAGGGAATATAATGCAGATAAAGTGCACAGCTGAAGTACTACGTATTCACCCAGGGCTACCCTGCCCGCTTAGTTCTTTTGTTTTGATTTAAATTTCATTTTTTAATATGCAAATATCTGGGGGCACTCTAGAATCACTACCACAACAAAATCCTCACAAATCACAGGTGAAAGAGAAAATTTTATGTGTATCACTGGTAGCGGAAGTCCTTCTTGAGCTCCCATAATTTCACAGCTTTTTCCACAGTCTTCTCTCTAACGTTAAAGAGATGCTGTAGCAGCATGCAATATTTGGGCTGTTCACCCATTGACTTCAGCCAGAACCCCTTTTTTCACAATGAGGAGAACAAGCCTCAGTATCTCTACTGACCACGGATGTGGCAATATGACATGGAGAAGAGATCACCCCTCTTTAAAGGAAAGGCTGTAATTTTTTATCATTCCCGTGTTGCTTTCCTGACTAGACCAAAGGAGCTGAGTGCCTCCTACCTGTAAGGACTCCTAATGATAAGTAGAGATGTTCCAGGCTGGCGGCGAAGGAGCTCAATATTAGTCCAGTAGATGCAAGCAGCCCTCCTAGCATGATACCAACTTGGCAGGATACATGATTACTTATTAAACTCCCAAGTGGGGCTTCAAAGAAACAAATAAAGCTGGTAGTTAATAGCAAGTCCTCGAAAATAGTTCATTGCAACTAACATCAAGGGAAAGGACACAGCAGGAAAGCAGGGGAAAGCGGTGATCACAGCTACGCAGGGTGGTCTTTCAGCAACCCTTCCTATCAGAATGGTGTGAGAATCAAAAACCTTCTAAAATTATTTTCCCGAAAGTCAGGATAAAGCTAAAGTTTACAGTAGCTTTTTCAGCAGATCAAAGTCACTATGGGACACAGCTACTCTGAAGTTTTCAGGGTCAAGAGAGGCCACAGCAACAACCGGATACAGCCCACGCTGTTCTTTACTCCATTCTTACAACTGCAGAGGCCTTCCCCAACAAGCAATCTGCTCTTCAGACTTCAGAAACTTCAGGCGTCCTTCCTGCAGGCTCTGTGCCAGACTTAGGTGTGAGAGGTCTCCAGAGGACCATCTCCAGAGCCACCAAACCTGTCCGGAACTTCTCCTACAGTGACAGTTCCCAGGTCACCCTGCCTCTACCAGGGGATGTCATCTCCAGCCCTCTCCCTCTCTGCTACCTGTAATGCCAGGACAAGCTTATCCTCATCTATCTTTTTTTCAAGACATAACCTGGCTGATGCAGGAGAGTTGCTATGTCTCAATTCGGCTGTGTTCCTAAACCCTCATGGATATTCTCATGGATTAACTCCTCCATGTCAGGATTAAAGCCTGAATTTTCACCTAAATTGTATAATTTTGAAGTAAACCCATGAGAAACTTTAGTGCAGCTGCTGAATTGATGCATATTATTCTTAGTAGCACAGAAGTTCCTTTTAAGGGAAAAGAATATTTGTAAATACAAGTCGGCTAAAATGATGATGATGTGACATGATTCGAAGGCTAGAAGTACAGACTGTGCTAGCTCTCAAATATGATTCCAATCAATAGGCAAAAGAAACACATGCTCAGTTAGCAGCTCTCAAACACAACTTGTCCCACTAGACCTTGACAAAAGTACATTTCTGGAAACTTAGATCACTTGACAAAACAAAATTGTGTTTCTTTTCAGTAGTATGAAGACACTCCCTTCCTGCCCAACTATGCTGAGTGAAGCGGCTCAGTTATACCAGACCCCAGAGAGTCCACAGCAACCATGTTTCCCAGCCTACTCCACTGGCTGACGGGTGTGCCAAAACGAGATGGAGCTGAAGAAAAAGCAGTCACACTTGTCGTTAAAGTGTAATACACACCACAGAGCATCGTGGCACAGTCGACAATGGAGTGGATCCAAGCTGTTCTGGCATAATCCTGCCCAAAATATGCCTGGAACTCCACAAAAAAAATTGAGATGCACCTAGGAAAGATAACATGAACAACAATCTGTTAAACCTGGGATATGTGCCTCACAGAAAGCAGTCTCATTCTTCAGCAGTAAAGAGAACCTTCTTGAAGGTCTTCTCCAGCTCCCAGGAAAATTAAATCTGGTTTGTATTGATCCCAGCTGGATGGACATTTTTAAACAGTTGCAAAAGGGTTTTGGAAATGAAGATAATTAATACATGAGACAAAACGTCATATGGCACATGCAAGTTTAGTAGTCCCAACAGTACTTTATATAAAGCACTTTGGTTAGTGTGATTCAGCTAGGGAAGAACCCTTGCTTTGCACTGGCAACAATGGAATCACAAAATGGTGCCCAGCTATGATCCTAACAGAGGAATCAGGCTGATCTAGAACCTAATTCAGATAGATTTAACTAACTGAGAGAGATTACACTGTGTCGATGTTTGCATGCCACTTCTGTGCTATTTATCCCAAGATCCTAGACTTCAGATCCTTAAACCTGGCAGTTTTATTGAAAAAAAAAAATATATATATATATATATATATATATATATATATATACATATATATATTTAGTGGGAAACACTCCATTTATATTATACTGACTGTCCAAGAAGATGCTGTCTCAGTGTCTCTCCCTCCCCAGGGTGCCTGTCTCAGCTTAACATAGCTTAACATCCATGTTCACAGGGAGTAGGCTCCTCTGTCTCCAGCTGACAGCAAAGCGGCCCAGCAGCAGCTGTGGAAGCCATCTCACCCCAAAGACACACATCATGTTTGTGCAAGGCAGTGGCCTATTCCTCTTCTTTCCATTGTTGATAAATATTTCTGAGGGCAAAAAAGAAAGGGATAGTGCCGCAGCAGGCCGGAGAGACAAGCAGCAGCCCCTTTACCTCGTCACGGCCCTAGTACAGATGGTGACCAGGAAGCAGCCGGCAACGATCATCCAGCCCCAACCGCCATCAGGTGGGCCACTGCGCGGGGCCATGGCGCTGTGCGGCCACGCTCCTCTTCCCCTCCTCAGGGCTGGGGGCTGGCTCCTCCTGACACTGCTTGCTGGGGTGGCCCAGCCTGTGGGCTGTTCGCCATCTGCAGAAAGGGAAGAAAAGCAGGTAGAGAGGTGTCAAGGTACAGAGCTGTGAAATCACACTGCCTGGCTAGGAAGCGCAGCTTCCTCGTGGTAATTCGTGTCGAGAAGATGATTGATTATTAATAAAGTGCTACACTCTTTTTAGAAAGAATAGGTCACATCTCAAATGGGACATCTGACATAGTCAAAGTTTGGATCACATAGCAATGGTCACAGCAGCTCAGAAAGATCAAACAAATTCACAGCTGTAACTATCAGAGCTTTTGTAAGCAGCTCCAAACCTGGTACCTCATGCATGCTCCTAAGTGACTGTAAAGGATCCCAGCTGGATGCAGTCTTTACAAGTTCATTCCCACAGCTGATAAGAACAAAACACACAAAGCAAAGGAGATCCAAATGAGTTTAAGATTTCAAACCACATCTTCGAGGTGTTCAATTGCTAGGACTCCGGTATGTAAAAGACCATTGAAAGTTTCAGAGTGGAGAAAGGATAGTTTTCTGACACAACTTTCCAACGTGTAGCCAAATTTGCCTATGTAGCTGACATAGCTTTCTAAGCAGCCTTTGCAGATGCCCACATGATCCAGAGGACATCACTGGCCTCCTCACAAGCCTTGTGGCTTTTTCCTTGAAGTGTAAAGTCCATTTTTTGACTTTACCTATTTGTTTCAAGGCAAAAAAAACAGCACTACACAAACCAGTGCATACCCACACCCTTCTTCCCCACTATGTTCTGAAACAAAATCTGACTTAAACAAAACTTGCTTTGCCTTGAGGCAGCATATGAACAAATAGAGGAAGGAAGGTAAACCACATGGGTTAATGCAGTAAGATAAGGAAGCATGTGTGTAGGCAAGGAAGTATAGCATTATTCACAAAATTTTTGTTAAAAGTCCATTAGGGAAGCTGAAAAAGTATGCAATCAAAAGTTAGAGGATTCCAGGCACATGATACAGAGGACACATCCGTGGACTTGCTACTTGATGCCCACATTCTGTATTTGCCTTCCAGCATGCACTGCAGATTTGTGAGCAGACCATACATCTTAAGTGCTGAATCCATCCATATGACACAATTTTGCAGGGTGTACTTTACTTTTGGACTGAGCTGACTTGAACGAATGACTCATTCTTGATTTTTTAACTAATAGGGTCAATTCTGCATCCCTGTCTGCATAGCTCCAAGCAGCAACTGTCTGACAGTGAAGGCTGTGTCATTACACGATTCTTCATTCTGGATCAGTAAATGACCAGGGCATGAAAAAAACCAGCACAATTTGATGCAAGCAACAACCACATCCCTGTCTCCCTGTCTATGCAGATGGGAAACAAAATTCAACACTTTCGTAGGTATTTGCTTCTAACGTAGCCACAAGAAAAGCAGATATCCAATCTAGCATAAAGCCGGAGTGTCACAGATAGATTATATCCTGGTTTGGCAACAAAGCCTCCCATTGCAACATTACCCTGACAAACTCATCTGAACAAGCACAGCAAGTACTGAGCAGCAACCACACTTTGCATCCAACACTAGGGGCCTCAAAGATGGATTTATTACAGGTTTAATATGTTACATTCAAATGCTGGGGTTATAGAATATCCCATGACAATCCACGACAGCTGCCTGAATTAATAGCACACTGATAAAGTGCCAGTGATTTTGCTTGAAGTTTTGCTGGCGATCACAAGTAATGCAGTTTGGTGGAGTTTGCAATAAGCACATGATACACTGCAGAGGGATCCTATGCGATTCAGATGTACCTCTGCAGCACTTTTGTAGAGTCTTGGCAAGGCAGGGATTCTTATTTTGGATCTGAACAATATATTTTGCTGCCCCTCCTGGAGGGATGAAAATTGTATTTCAAATTTTGGTTATTAAGGATGGAAGAGGAAGTTCCAGAAAAGTCAGATGAGATAACTATAACCCTGATTTATTAAGTATGTTGTAATAAAGTGGAAACACACACACAATCTTTCAGAGGATTCAACAGTCTCCAAATGGAAAGCCCTAGCTATTTTTAATGCATGTACAGCAAGAGCTGGGTACTTGGTCCTCAGCCTAGGTCCCTGACCCAACTTCCCAGACAAGCTTCAATAGGGTCTGAGACCCCAGTTAGCATTTTTGGTGTATGTTAGCATACTTGTGAAGAATTTGATGACATATCAGGCTAAGCAAATATAGATTAGGTATTTGGTTATGTGATCACTTGCTGTTATTTTCAGAGATCCCTGCCTGCTAACACACACACGTGAACAGCAAACACTTAATGGGGCTACCAGCAGCTGAAAACAATGCCATTATGGGAGCTGCCTGGCAAACACAACAACAGGCCACCCAACCCTCCCATAGCAGGACCTGTGAAAACCGTCTCCTTGACTTCATGCTCCCTTCAGGGAGTATTGTGCCTGTCATAGCCACTGAATTAATAGGTAAACTGGTAAGTTAAATAATCACCTGCTTTCTCACTGTGCGTGCCTAATAAGCACTTAGTATGACATCCTAACAGATTTATGCTGAGGTTAGAAAACTTCACTGGCTTACACCCTGATGCTGTTTTCCAAGTGCATCCATGCCATGGACAGTACAGATTGCAGACTCTGCACATACTTTACCTGGGGAACCATGTCCTCCTCCCTTCCCAACCCTACCTTAGTTCACTCTTGTGTTCTCTTGTGTTCATCTTTCCTCAAGCTTTCTAGTGTAGCATTAAGTCCCAAATTATCTCTCTCTTCAACCTTTAGCACTGTAAGGCCTGAACCCCACTTGCAGTCCTGGCTGCTGTTATAACACACCTTATCCATGCATAAAAGCTCCTGCTAAAGAAAGCAGGGTGGAAAGAAAAGCTCATGAAAGAGCTCTGTTGTTTGCACCCTTTGTCAGATGATGCTCAATCAAGCACCGAATAAATGTGCTTTGCTGTGGGTTCACAGAAGGCAACAGTGGGGTGAAGGTGGCAACCAATTCTGCCTATACCTAAGGAAGCCTCAGTTACCCTGGTAGCTTGCAGAGCAGTGACTGCCTCTGACATTAACGCGTTAGACTCTGACGTGGGAGGATAAATTACCTATCCCTTACTTCAGCTGCTGTTTTCAAGAGCCCTGCAAAGAAAGCAACTGCTCCTGAGAGCATCTCCCTTACCGTGCCTGCTCAGCCAGCAGTAAAAGGAGTGGGTGAAGCTACTGAGAAAGTGCCAGGTTAATCCTGCACCTTGCCACATGGTGCCTCCTGCAAGGGAAGAGAGCACAGAAATCCATGGCAGCCTATCAACTGCCCTGCGTATGGCCAGCTGCTGCTGATCATATGTGGGAGCAGACAGCAAAGCCCTCACTGCCCCCTCCGCCCACTGCTCCTGCCACTGCAAAGACCTTTTTTAAACAAACTTGCTGAAT
Source organism: Aythya marila (assembly GCF_965140915.1). Classification (NCBI taxonomy): domain Eukaryota; kingdom Metazoa; phylum Chordata; class Aves; order Anseriformes; family Anatidae; genus Aythya; species Aythya marila. Next base: position 17,666,078 of record NC_139048.1, on the reverse strand, counting down.
AATGGTATAGCTACAGCATGAAATGAAGGTGATGTGAGCAAGGAAGCATTGCTGCTCCGAGGAGCACCAGGTGCATTCACACTTGTCTCTTTGGGGTCAAGCTGCGTGACTTGCAGGTCTGATGTACCTGGGCATCACCGTTGTTATATATGGAGTGGTAACTCGTGTCGAGAAAATGGTTGATATTAATAAAGAAGGGGGAGATGTGGGAGTGTGGCCATGGGGGTCAGAAAGCCCCGTGGTTGATGATAACATCGATGAGGCCATCAGAAATGTAAAAGAGTTTAGAGGGAACAAAGAAGGGTGATTCAGGAGATTCCCTGCAGTCTCAGGGTTGCTTGTTCTCTAGCCTTTAAGGCATGGAAGTTTCTGGGTGTTTGCTGTTGTTGTTATATGCAAAGTTGTTTGACCAGTGAAAAGTTGTTTTGAAAAGAACTGCTATGGGGTGAAGGGTATAAGAGGGGAGCCTGCCCTCAAGATAGAAACAAACAAACAAACAAAAAAAGGCAACACGATGAAGTTATGTCATCAATAAAGAAGTAGGAAGAAGGAATGAAAAGGAACAGGCTAGCAGGACGGAGACCAGGACAGGAACAGGCACATTGATCACCTCATGAAGATAGGTTCTGCCAAACTCAGCAAACCGCTCAGAGAAGCTCTACAGAAAGTCTCTGGAAATAGGCTCACTGGAGCTGGGAAGAAGCTCAAGCTGAGTGAAGCAGACCTGTGCATACAACTGCCCCTCGCTGGTAAGCAGCTGCACATTATGGGGAATCATACGTCCTTAGGAATAAAGACTGTCCTGGTAACCTTACAGCTTATTCTCCTTACTAACAGTCAGACGGTTTATGATCCTGAAATATGGGACCAAATTGAGGTCAAGGTGTGGGACTCTGCTACTAAAAACGACAAGGTAGTGGCGGGATTGCTCGGCACCTGGCGAGCAGTCTCTGAGGCCTTAAAGAGCCATGTGGGACCACAGTCAGACACGTGTGGTTTGCCAGATCGTGAGGGAGCTGCGGGCTCCTTTACTGATCTGACTGCTATGCCATTGGCCCCTCCGCTGCTACAGCCATCGAAGGCTTTTGCTGTTACGCCCCCTGCTGACCTGGAGGTGCCTTTTGACCCTGGCCTCATTGGCCTTGAAAAGGAGATGGATATGGTTTTCTTCAGTTCGGGAAGAATGGGATACATAAGGCCCAAAGACTGAGTTGCTTGACAACTTAAAGCAAGACATATTGTTCAAAAGGAATGGAAAACGGAGACTGTTAAGTCATGGAACTTAAAGGATTGTTTCTTACCTTTTCTGATTGTATAAGCATATTCAGGTTTAGTATGTAACAGCAATGTTCTGTATATTTAGAATGTTTGATGTTCGTGTGTGCGTGTTGGTGGAGTGTAGACTCCCCGCACACTCAGCTCTGCTTGCTTGCATTCTAAACCTTTTATAAATATTCTTTTATACTCAAAAACTTTTTATATTTTATATTCTTTTATATTATATTCTTTATATAATTTGTAATTATATATGATTTACATAATTATATATAATTTTATATATTTTATATTATTTATATTTTATGTCTTTTATATTCTCAAAATGCTTTGTTTTGATCAGGCAATGAATTCAGACGAAAACGCAGGCACGCTGACAGTGTCCACAGCAGGAGCACGCAGCACCTGTGCCCAGCCTGGGCTCTCACCCCTGCTGCTTCCTGCTCCTCTACACCACAAAAGTTAAAACAGCTGCACATTAAGATGACTTCACAATTCCTTTCAGAACTGCATGAAAGGATTTTGTGTAGTTTATCCCAAAGGAGTTGGCTCAAATCTAAATACCACTGTAAATAAGCATGGGATTCAACAAATTCTTACCTGTTTGGCATTACAGAAATGTGCTTAACACAAGAATTTTCTTTTTGGATCAATGCAAAGTTGAAATACATACATATACATTCTCTGTAGATGCCACTCACTACCTGAGCCTGAGAAACTTGTGCCAGTCTGCATATGAATGCCAGGACACACTCCCAGAGCAGATTTATTCACACAAACGAATTTAAACTCTGTTTTCTTGTGAACAGAAACATACACAGCTTTCAAAGTCACTTGGAGAACATTCGTGCAGACGAATTTTATGAAGAACAAATATAAAGCAGCCTAGGCACAGCTGGAGAAAATCCGTTAATGCTTAGACTGAAAGGTAATGGAACTGTGGATGTTTGCTACATTTACCCTATTCACCGAGCTCCAGGACAGTTTTAATATTTTCCTACATTCACCCTATTTACATAGCTCACTAGGATAGTTTTACTGCATTTCTTATTTATCCTTAAGATTGTACCAAGCATTAATTGTTTGTAGGCTTTTGCTACGTTTATATATCTTAACCTCTTCCTTTAATTTTCTTATTTTCTGATCCTTTTTCTCCAACTGCCACACCTTTAATAAACAAAAACAACAGAAGAAAAGAACTACAACCAAAGAAGAACAGAAAGGGCACAGGAAGAGCAGCAAAGGATGGGAGAGGGGAAAAAAAGAAAAATGTTAAAGAACAGAGAAAAACATTGTCACAGAGCACGTACAATGGACCACCAGACGTGTAAGGTTAAATATTTGCTGAGGCCAGACCCTCCCTTTCCCACTGAACAACGTTGTCCGTCTGTCTGTCCCCCCAGCACAGGCTTGCCAGCCCCTTATCTCATTTCCTACACGTCACCACACACAGTGGAGCACATTCAAAGAGGACACAGAATTTGATAGGAGCACCAAAGATGCTGACAGCTGCACAAGTGTCAACTGCATAGTGTAGGGAATAGCACTTTTTCAGCCTCCTTTTGCCTTTTTTACCCCCCAGCAGCTGCATACCATGGTAGGCACTTCAGTCAGTGGTGTGGCAGCCAGCTAAACGCCATGTTCTTAAATACAGAGGAAGTAAATGCTCTTTAATTCTGTACAGCTCTTAGGATTCAAAGGTTATTTCTAATCTAGTATTTTTTTCCAATAAAGAGCTGTCCCATTCTGCACCCTGGGTCAGCTATTTAACTGGAAAGGAACAGCTTGTTTTGACTTCAGCTGAGGTTATTTATCAAGAATTGCACGATTATGACTTTGACTTGTTTCAAAATGACCCAAGAGGTCCCCTCCAGCCCTGTGTTCCTAAATAAAAATAACTCCATTGAGCATCTCAAGGCTGCTGATCTATAGCCTCAACTTTCTTCTCTGCTTAAAGGTGGCTCTGTCCAATCTTCAGATAAAGCCAAAGTTAACGCTTTCCTTGTAAGATTGGTAGACTGCTCCACTGACATTTTCTTTGTGGAAGACAGAAATTTTGATGGTTATGGGTATTTATAAAAACTAGGCACGCATACAACTTCCCAATAACCTCACCAGCAGTGCTACAAATGGTTACCACTCACCTCAAAGTTCATTTAGGGACTTATACCAGAAATAAAGCAAATAAATAATAAAACAAACTAAACAACAACAACAAAACCCAACGACCTGACTTCTAATTGATGCCACCACGTTAAGACAAGAGGCTTACTATGCAGATTGCAATAAGTGCTTCACTCTTTTTCCAGATATCTACCTACAATGGACCTGAATCAATCTGGATACTCTGCTCTGCACATCTTTAACACCTTTTCATTTTTTTTTTTTTTTTTTTGGGGGGGGGGGGGAGAGGGAAAGGGGGTAGGGAAATTCCCCATGATATCAATTAAGAGCAACATTAATAACATACTTAATAACATACTCAATGCCTACTGCCCAACAACTGCAGTTGCACAAAACTTCTGCAACAAACTCATGAAGTTTTGGCGTTGAAGGGCTGCTGAGGACACGCGGGGAGCATAAGATAGCAGCAGAATTCTCTGATGCTAGTAATTCCCCCATGCTTACCTCATATTTATTTCCTATATTTTATTTTTTTTTAACACATGGTGGGTAGGGAATGGTTGCGGAAGGTTTTTGTTTGTTTACACCATTACTTACACATTAACTGATTTCTAATTACATGGCATTTATCTCTTCCTTTTAAGATTGTTAAGGTGTCATTAAAGGTGACTAAATATTTTATTTAACTTTCTTGTTTACAGTTAAATTTTTAGCTACATGATACTCCAATCACTTTGAGTCATTTCTATCAGTTCAATAAATCAGAAATGCACTTCTCTGGATCAGGCACTTAATCATATATCATTATATCTCTGAATAAATATTAAGATACGACAATAACTGTTGGGAAATGCTGAAAAGGCTTTTTACTCAAAGTGGCCTTCAGCTGACATTTTTCCCATATCTGGTATATTAATTTTTCCACCTTCAGGAAAATCTTGTCCTGAGAAAGGACACTGCCGCAGAGCTGCCACCAACATGTGGGAACAGGATGTTTTTTTCCCCGGACTGCTGCAGTCAGCTGGGGAAATGATTGCTCTCGCCTTCTTTTACTGATGCTGCACACTGGATTCTATACTTGGGTGAGAGGGATCCCTAAATTCTCTTTGGATTAGCTGGAGATGGTCTGGTGAAGTAGGGAGGTACCAAACTAATGCTCTTTAGATCCCTCTGGAGAAAACTAGGATGCTGATGCTGATGACAGCCAACAGTGCCCAGGCACAAGACAGAGAGCAAAGCTTCCTGCACACACCTGGAGGGGAAGCACCAAGGCCACCCAGTGTAGGTCCCTGCTGGGGATGTCACAGCCTGGGAAGGTGCTGGCAAATGCTCTGCTTGGGAAAGCTGCAGCCCAGCACTGGAGCACTCCTCGACAGAGAGGCAGCCAGAAAAGCAGGCAGCAGGGCTGTAGAGACTGATCTGTCCTCACCTAGAAAGCTTGGTGATAAACTTACAGAAAATGTATTTTGAGCTCTTTCACTGTTGTCATCATTTCGGCTTTTGTGGTTTATGGAAGAGCCTTATTCAAGCTGTGAAAAACTAATTTGGTTTATAATGCCCCTGAGGTTCATGTCTGGGTTTTAGTGAAATGAGGAGCTGTACTTAAACAGAAATACCTTTCCGTCCTGTTCTTTTAGTGCTCAGAGCCTGAGTAGCTTTTTTTTTTTTTTTTTTTTTTTTTAATAAAAAAAGACAATAACTCACAAAAAAAGGAGTCTGCACTGTTAATTTGCAAGATGTCAGTCTTACCAAATTGCTTTCTAATAGAAAGGCAGATAACGTTTTAGAAACCAAATCCTGTACCTACAGAACGAGCTATCCAGAAGATTGCCTCTATTTATCTGATGTTCTAGGGCTGCTATTAACGTCAATTTGTTTTCTTTTCCTCAATACACAAGACTTGTTTGCAAAAACTAATCAGGCATGAAAAGGCAAGGCAGGCTATTTCCTTTCATTCACACAAGCTTATGTTTCAAGAGAAACCTATTAGGATAGTTAATGCCATATGTGCTCTTCTACTGGACAATACACACAATATGACACCAAAAACTGTCACCAAGACCATTATTTGTCTTGGAAGGCTTACAGCTGAAACCATGAGCCTTGTAAAACTAACAATTTTAATCCCAAAGCTGCTGGTTTTTATTTTTAATAATTATACTGTATAATTACTGTATATACAATGGTATGTTACTATAATTCCCAGCAGTAATGGAAGAAAATCTCTAATACAGGATATATATATATATTATATATGGTATGTATGGACATATACTTTAATGGGCTGTTTCGAATCAGCATTAAATCACCTAAATGCAACTGAGAGCAGTACCATGCACAATATATACACACTATATATCATATGGGGGGGTGGAACTAGATGATCTTTGAGGTCCCTTCCAACCCAAGCCACTCTATGGTTCTGTGAATATGAACATGAGGAAGTGTGTGAAAGAGGCACATATACACATTTCAAAATACACCCCCATGCAATGCACATCAAGTTTTATTCTAATAAGACCTTGAATTGATGGCTTTTCAAAGTGTCAGAGTCAGGCCTGAGCTTCACCTCACAGAAACACTTTTCTGCTTAACTTCACATTTGGGGCAATTTACAGCCAAAGGTATGAAGACAGAAAAATCTGTGTACAGATATTGGTATAATAAATCTTTTACATGAATTGCTTTAATGAGTCCTCAGGCACAAAGCAGGACAAACAGTGAGGATCCCATCTGAGAAGGCCCATTTCTGAGTCTGGAGCGGTGTCAGGGTGTGATGCTGGAAGAGTCTTCAGCCTTCTCAGTCTGACTGATAGACCAAAAATCACGAGACATACGTTGGTCTGACAAGCACAATTTAAACAATCTTGTTCCCACACCAGACTGCTGTAGAGTAACCACTTTGTCTCCTTGCTCATGGAAGAAAACATGGGCAACGCTGCAGGATACCTCTGCACATGAACAAACTGCACACTGGTACCGATCAGGCAAAAATTGCTTACTTTTCCTTGCTCTTGAATGTGATTACAGTAGCAGGAACACAGTTTGGGAGAAGCTATGGACAACAATACCTTAGCTCAAAGATCAGCTGTGACTAGCAGAGTGGTGCTCTGAAGCACAGTGCTCCTCAGGCAACCTGTCTCATTAGAAAGTGTTGGGAATACCACCAATGGCAGGAATATCACCAGTGGCATTATTCTGCAGCTAGCTTTAAATAAGAGTGGAGAACGATGAGAGCACATACACTAACACAGGGGATGGATAAATCCTCTAATAGTAAATTTTCCACCTCCAGCATGCACAATTTTGATTCACGTAACAGATGACGTTTTGGGCTATAACTTCTCATGCAGCAAGCTTGTTAGTGCTGAGAAACAAACACAAGTTAAATCTCAATTGTTATCACATGGGAAGTAAAACAAACACACACAGATGCTATGGGAAACAGCAGCAGAGACAACAATTTACAATCCTTTAAGTCAGGGATGATACGATGTCTACGGAAGTCAGCAGAGTACAGAAAAACTTCAAGTGTCACATTTTGAATGAGAAAAAAGCAAAGCAATCATCATCATTTATTAATAACACCATACGAATTTTCATATGAAAAGTAATGAGAACAGTGACATGAACTCTCACACCTTGGCCAATCTTTCTGGAAAAACGTGTGTTCTATTTGCCTAAAAATTCCCTCTGTAATATTAGAATTTTTCTCCTTCAGTCGTACGTGCTATCAGCATCTGATGCCATATAGGCAGAAATATTAACTCTGGAGACTTTCCCCATTTTAATAGCAGGCAAAATAGTTCATGCATAGATCAGTTCAGCTGAGAGCAGTTATAAATTATTTTTCTAAGATTATCTGGAAACCCTAGGCTTCTTAACCAGTCTAAGGGTAGCCAGAGCCCTATCCGCCATGAGGATAAAATCACAGCACACGCTCTACACCTTCTTTAAAGGGGTAGAAAACTTCAGAAAATGACAACACAGCAGCTACTAAGCTGGGAAAGAAAACATTAAATGCTACAGTGAAAGACAAGGAAATGATTGGAGGTCAAGGGAAAAAAAAAAAAAAAGATAACAGAAAAACACATTGTTTGTTATATAAAAAAAAAAAAAGTATGATCTCTGACCAGGAAGAACATATACGGCTACATGCACATCGTGAAAACATGCATCTACTCACAAGTAACAGTTTGTCTTAGTGAAATCACACACTGGAAGTTAACAAACAACTAACACATCTTGAGCAGATCAGCACATTCTTCATGCTCTGTCTTCCATTCAGCCTCACCAAGCCACACTTCAACTAGATCCAAAAGCTTATTTTAGCTCTTAGTAAATCTTTAAAACTCCAAGAAAAGTGCCTCTGCTGAGTGCATGTTGGTGCAGCTGCTCAGTTACCTCATTTTCAGGAACAACCAGCAAGAACTTTCCATGCTACTTATGGGTGTAATTCTGCTAATTGTTACTGCAGCCCAAATCTACAGTTTCCCAGTGCTATGTTAAGGGACATCTCTCTTCATATAGATTTGTTTTGGTAAGCAAAACATGAAAAAACTCCCTGCCTCATTACAAATATTTTACCTTTGCTCTGTAGCTTTTAAAATAGCTGGAAATCTGATTTATATTTTTATTTTTCTCTGATGTTCCTGTACAGCTCCTCAGCTTATACCCTCTCAGCTCCATACATATACCAAACTGGCAGCAGGCAGAATATTTGAGTAATTTTTCTGACAAACACACCTATGTTCACATTTAAGGAACCTATGCGTTAACTGGAGAAAATGCTAGAAAAAAAAAAAAGCCAGCCACACGAAGTGAGGGTTTGGCTTAACTCATAAATAGAAACCAAGGACGAGGTAAGTGAGAGGCAGCTCTGCAACAAAGAACCCAAGGGTGCCTCTGGCACAAAAACCAACCTGTGAACGGGGAGGACTGGAACATTACAGAAAAGAAGGGTGAGTTACATTAGGAGGAATGAGGCAGTACACAGAAACAGGAAACCAGTTTCCCCAGATTGTACCTTGTTTTTCTTTGCTCTTCAATGGCTACACTGAAAAGGCACACACGTAACTACAACAGAGGAAAACAGAGCATATGGAGCAGCAAGACAAGACATCGGGTAGTTATCTCCTTATGTGTTAGACAGCAATGATAAAAGAGCCCATAAATGGCAAAGCTTTAAAGGACTTGAAAAGGGAAAATAGAAAGACTGATGCTATCTAACAAACCAAACTAGAAATATATCTAAGAACCAGTCACAAAAGAACTGATAAAAAAAAAAGCTCCATCTCTTCTTCCTGTTAAACCCAGTCCTCCCAGTCAGAGCAGAGCTGCAGAGCATTTACAACCACAGCTCAGCGTGCCAGAGATCCCGTAAAACACCCAATCGCTCCTATCAGCGACTTGCAAATGGAAACATTTCAGAAGGGAACTATGCAGGCGCTGCTGCTTAACGTGGCCCCATACACCAACTGCAGGCCATATATCACAGCACCCTGAACTGCTACTCAAAAACCACTGCAATAGAAAGTTTACGAAACCAAGCATCTGGTTAAAAAAAAAATAATCAAGAAAAGATTGTAAATGTAAGTACGGGCTTCCAAGCTAGTACTGTTCTCCTACAAGAGTCAGGAGAAATATAATTACAATAATCCTGGATCCTCTCTCATCTTCTGATATTGCTGGTCAAGGAGCCGTGATGAAGACGTGCATTTACTACTTGTTCAGATGGGACAGTCACAAGTGTACTGTTTGGTCAAAGTCTCACCACATGTGACAACTCAGGAGCCAAAAGGCAAGAGATTTAAAAGAAGGACCCAACAGATATCCTCTTATCCTTTTATTCCAGCCAACTTTCTAATTGTTCCTTAAGTAGATCCCATTATCAATAATCCTTTCAGTGGGATCAGTTTCACTTTAAAAAGCTTATTATACGGGATGACATAAACAAAAATAGCTCAATTTTTATTGTCTGAGCATTCTTTTGTCCAAAAAAAAGTGTTTTATCTTGATACACAGAGAATGATATTAAAATCTTTAAAAGCTTAAAATCTATTCCAGGTGAAATGAAAAGTGATTTTTTTTTTTTTTCCAAGAACTTCTATTTATAATGGAAATTTACCCTAAAGGAATAAACTACTAGAGAGAATTAAATTATTAAAATTCTATCTTCTGAGTTACCTGAAAGAGCAACCTGGGGTATCTCAAAGAACAGTTGTTACAGGTAACTCTTGGTTGACAGCACAATTATGAAAGGAAAACCTTGAGCTCACATCAAAAATGGGAAACAAACATTAAAGGAAAAGTCAATTAATATCTTAGCTCAGTTGAGACAAGTTTTCTTTTCCAGTTAGGCAACACCTGTACATGGAAATACATTGCTAGCATCTTCTGCCTATGAACCTACTTTCTGAGCAAAGCTCTTTTCAGCTTGCATGCTCCACATCCTGCACTATTGGATCATTTTTCCTCTTGTACATGCATTTCAATTAGGTTGTATTAGATAAACTTGAAATGACTATAAATTTCCAAATTCACCTGAAGAAAACAACTAACTTTTTTTTTTTTAATCAGTCCTCAAGTGCCACCTGATTTCAGTTTCCTCCTTCGCAAGCACCCTAAAGCACTCAACTTGTTTTTACACGTTTTTCTGACTGTCACCACCTGCACATCCTCTTTATTTCATTTTTCCCCCACCCAGTTTTTAGTTAGCGCCTCAGTATAATCTCCATAGTCCTTTACTGTCAGGAGGCATTTGTACATTGACAACTTCATTTACTTGTTACATTCTTTAGGAACAATAAAAATTAACATCACCTATCTTTCAAGGAGTTTTGCAAATGAGTAGCTCCAGGTACAACCTTTACACAAGTGTTTCCCAAAATTTACTTCCTCATCTAGCTACAGAACAGCCAAGTTGTCCAATAAGTCCTCTGCAGTTATGCCTGAGATACCCATGCAAGAGCTCTTATGTGAAAGATTTCATTATTCCACCTTTTCTGGCAAAAAAAAAGCAGAGTTTGGAAACTCTGACATGCCATTTTAATATTGGCCTTGCGTGGGCAGTTTTTATGTAGTGCGCACCACAAGCAACAGGCTTCATCATATCGTATGGGTTTCAGCTCCCAGAAGATTAATCTCAGCTCCATTAACTTCATTAAGAATAAACTAGCTGTGTGGGATACTTCTGTTTATTCTCTTCAACTTGCTACTCCATCAGGCTAAATGAAATTGACATCGATAGAATTAACCACAAACAAGAAAAAGGCAAAACACTGGCTTCATGACTAGTAGAGCACAGTGGATCAGGTATGGGAGGATTTACAGCACATCCTCAATTAGAGGTTCTCTCTTGCATTGCCTTGCAGTGCTGTTCCACACACTCTTCATGCAGGTGCCCAAGCAAAGAGAAATGGTAGCTGTTCAACACTTGGGCCCCGTTCTGTGCAGCATCAAAGTAAAGAATGGGGCACAGCAATACAGTGCTTGCTTCTTGGCTGGGCTGCACACAGATGTCCCTGCTGCAAAAGCTTGCTGCTCTGCTGATTTACGTGGTAGCTATGTATCAATCTGCAAACATGAAAACCAAGCTTACCAAAACAATTGTTCTCCAATTACATCCCATTTTTACTGTTGAGATTTTTACATATTTAGGGTGGAAGCCAGGCCCTTTCAGCACGTAACGACACAAATTGCGTATTTCTGCAGTGAGCTCGAGGGCCCTTTGTGATGGCACATTCAGCATATTCTTCATCCAGTGCCAATTTCTCTGCTATGATCACATTCTATTGCATGGCAGCAGCATTTCCGAAATACTTCGTATTTAATGTGACCTAAACATCAGATGCACAGAGAAACAACCTGAATTGTTTTAGATGAGGAAACAAAATACTAATTCTGTATTCAACAATGAAAACTGCTTTTATACAAAAAGCCCTAGATGTTACTGGAACACAGCACCGATACGTCTCAAGGAGAGAAATTACCTGGTCACGGTGTTCTCAGTCCCTTCACAAGGGAAAGTGCTGCTGGTTTCAGCAGGCTAACCCAGCTCAGCTGATTTCCATGCTGATATTCTGTCTGCCCTCAGGAACACTTTTTCCAGTCTCTTCCAAAAAACAGATGGACTTTTGGTCATCAGATTTGCTACTTCTGACACCATACTATAGCTAAGCCAAGGAGCATTCAGACTTATTAAAGAAAGGCTGTTTCAGAACTTTAGTAAAGAGGGGAAAAGGGGATCAGCAGACATGGGATACTTCGTAAAGAAATTTCCCAAATGCCTATTGCCTTCATCCAGAAAAAGCATTGTTGGTTTGGTTTGTTAGATTAAGCAGATCAGATAGGGCAACTTCAAAGTCTTGGATATTTATTGAACACTGACATTGAGCCACACCTGCAGAGACAAGGCTGAGCGTGATGTCCCTAGCCCAGCAAATTTCAGCCTAAACCACTGAGGCTGGCTGCAGCATTTTAGGCTGAATATGGGAGCCTCCAAAGAAGAAGAACAAACACAAAGATGTCACTATTCCATGTAACAAGGTACCCTGGAGAAAGCCTATGAGTAATGCCCAGGATTTCATGCAGGATCAAATAGCCCATAGCAGTATCATCAAACTGGGACAGAACTGAGAGGAGCTGGGGTAGGGACCACAGACAAACAGTGTACAGCCCTGTCCCACCAGCTTCTGAACTGCGTACTAACCAGCAGGTTACCTGAACAAGTTCCTAACACCCCTCTGTCAAGGAAAATTGATGTCAGCCATGAATACTTGAGGATTTAAGCCCCAAAATTGACATGAGCAGGAGGTCTTTGCCTACATCAACATACTACATTAAGAAGTTTTGCATGGTCTTCAAGAATCTCTCAAAGCCAAACAAGTTTAAGATGCGAGTACAATGAAGGCTCTAAGACAAGACTCACTGAATACCATAACAGCACCCAAAAATGCAGGAGGGACATATTATTTAGGAAACTCAACAGCATCACAGACTTCAAGAAACCCCCAGAGAGGCAAGAGAAAGATACCACTTCCCTCATTTGCATTTCACATCTGGGAAATTTGAGTCATCACATCCACATTGGTATAAATCCAGAAACTGCAGGAAGGAAGGAAGCAAGCTTTGAACTGGGGGGAGGGAGAATGAAAGAGAGGAGACTGTTTCCATTCTGAACAAAGAGAGAGCAAAGTCAGCACTGTCCTGCTGAGGACTGTGGATGAGGACTTACATTCCCAACTCCAAAACTACTTTCAGGTCCTATGCAGAGGAGAGGATGCAAGAGTTAGGTAGTTAGCTGAAACATTTTCTCCATTTTTGTACCCCAAACTTGCCCCAAGGATTCTATGAACAGGTGAGAAACAACTTTAATTTTTGAAAGGCAATATTTTTTTCTTCTGTTTGTCTCCCGTCTGGAACTTTGCTTCCAACTTTTTAATCAAGAATTGAAATTTCTTTTACTGTACTTCCACCTGCATTCTTATCTAAAGCTCAAAGTAAATTCAAACACATATACTGCTAATCCAGAAGTGGAGTATAAATGGTGTGTGCATGCAACCCCCCCAAGGACACTACCAAACAGCTAAGGAAACCCAGAAGCTTGGTCATGTCTCTTGGCAAGCTGTGGACATCGTTTTGATGGTATCACTAAGCGTCAAGACCAAGAGAGAGACGACTTCTGTGCTCTTGCAAAGCACAGGCCAGCTCGCCTCTAACAGAAGGATAATGTACAATCCCCAGTCCCTCCCAGAGCGCACAAACAACTCTGCAAATGGGATGGAGCTTTGAGCAGCCTGGTCTAGTGGAAAACATCCCTGCCCACAGGCAGGGGGGTTGGAACTAGCTGAGCCTTAAGGTCCCTTCCAATACAAACTGTTCTGCGACTGGGAAGGGAAGGGTGTCAAATTAGTTTTCCATAGATAACCAGTGAGCTAAGACAACAATAATGTACATTATAATTACGTATCCACATCTGGCTAAGGGCTGCAACATTACCATTATTTCTGGATACTGTTGTGATGATCTTCTGGCAGCAACTAATATACTTACCATTCAGAAAGCACTCAAGGGTAATACTCCACAGAACCCTAATAGACTCTTGTGATAAACACAATGGTTAATGAAAATCAATGTTTAATAGGTAAAAGCATTTTCTAGGAGTACAATTTAACTCAGATGCATTGTTTTTACATTAATTGTAGCTCAATTCACTTAGGTGGACTTACCCAACTTACAGTTTGCACCATCTTGCAAATCCATTTCCTGGTGCATACGAATGTGGAGACACATCCAAAACATACACCAGGCATAAAATACACATGTAGCAATGGTCTCTTTTACATCCATTCACACTTGTTATTTACATCACATCCTGAAACAACATTCATACCAAAGCCAATAAAATTATCTTACAATAAAACCATCAGAAGAAGAGAGAAAGGGTCCAATAATCCCTTCATAAAATGCAGTAACTGACTAAAAGCAAACGCTAAAGACATTTACTGCTTTCTCGGTTCATTGCCCCATCAAATGAAACAAGCAGAAACTAATAAATATGACATACAAAACAAACAGCAGCAGGAAAGTGCTGCTTCATTTGTTAGAAGTGCCAAGGAAAGGAAGTAAGCACATGCTGCTTTGTGGGTAGCCGACAACTCTCCAATGCTGAACCACAGCCGAGAAGCAACTTTTCAATGGCTTTTGTATTGTATGCAAAGTAAGTGATTAAATTTACTAATGAAGAGTAAACTCATCCCAGCTCACTAACAAAATACATTATCTTGTTCCCCTGAGGCAGAGCGACAATCCTCAGCTGTCACAGACTCTGGGGAAGAAGGCTGCCACGAATTGCTGGCTCATCTTACTACCGAGTGTTATTTTGCTGCCAAAGTAATGATCTACTGCTTCTGGGGCCAGCACAGCTTTAAATTCAGCAGGGATGAAGCAGGGATCTTGTCTTTATGGGGAAAGGAAAGATGCTGCATGTGCCACCAGGCTGTTTCTGGGTTCTGCAGGATCCTGATCAGTGCTGCCACAGTACCTGTGATAGTGCCAGATGGGCATCATCTAAAACAGCCAGGCAAAGAGCACCAATCCTCCCTCCAGGGCTGAAAACAATGCTTCTTCCAAAAGCAGGGGGGATGAGGAACCTTAGCTCCAGCAGATTTCTACTCAGTAAACAGCCCCTGAAAAACATCTGAAACCCAGGTGAGCTGAATGAGACCCCATACAAGCCTGCTTCCCTGATGCACGAACTGCACGAGCCTGTTGCATTCAGCAGGAAATAGCTGATGTCCCTGCTTACACCGACCTGTGCATACAGTAAGACAGGAAGAACAGAGAGAATGTCACACTGCAAACCCATTTCTGTCTGAAGCAATGCAGGTGCTGCAGGATTGCAAGGCACAGCACAAAGCAGGGCTAACTGCAAGCACCCAGCCCACAGAGACCCTCACCACAGCGAAGGCTGTGCACAGGCTGCAGAACTGCATTCAAAATCCAACTAGAGCCCTGTCTTGCTAGAAAGATAAATACAGAAGATCATAACTTACCCTGCATGCAGTTACATCCAGTACCCTATGAGCTTAAGAGAGACAAGGAGACAATCCATGTGGGCATCTTCATCCAGAGCAGCTCGACTGCTCTGTGGTCCCACTGGCACCAGCTCTACCACCTACTACAGCAGAACAGGTGCAGACAGCTTCCAGAGAAGAAAGCAAAGCTGCCTCCACAGTCCAATAAGCTCAACAGCACGTCTTCAGCTTCAGTGAAGAAAAATTGAGTGATTAGCCTGGATGTCTTGGGCTTTGGTTTTAAAGGATTATACCTTTCCAAATTCCTCCCTATCACAGGCTGGGAGCCTACTGAATGCAGAAAGGCTGTAGCTTGCAATTTTACTGCTCACAGACACATCAATATCTGTCAATTAATACAGGCAATAATATAGCACATGAAAGATTTGTTTGTCTCTCCTATGGCTGCCGGCAAGAAACTCCTTTCCTTTTAGAAAGAGCAGATAAAATTAAGATATTTTCAATCTATGTTTTTAAGTCTTTCTTTTTTTTTTTTTTTTTTTTTTTTTAAACATATCTACATAAGACTATAAGATAACAATCCAAATTGCAATTGCAGGATAAACAGTAAAGATAACATTTTTCTTAACTCACGCAATGTTTTAGGTTAGAAGAAAAAAAAAAAAAAAAAATGTTTTCTCTGTTGAAGATTGCAATAACAAGTAATCACTCCTTCAAGTTCCAGTTACATAAAGTGTACCATCATTCTCCAAATGCACACATGCTACGCAGAAGAAGCTGATGTGCTCTGAGTGCTTTCTTAGTGGCTGCAATAGGATCATGACAGTTAAACGAGGTGTATAACTAAGAGTGGGAACAAGTCCCAAAACTACTTGCAAAAGCAGCAGTGCTTTTCAGATTGAAATAAATTACAGCATATTATAGGAAGCTTACGCTCCACTGACTGTTCAGTCTCACCATACCAGTTAAAACGGTGCTGCTTGCATAATCACATCTGCCATTCACAATTTAACAGTGGGTCTACCCTACATTCAAAAGTATATTTAAAATTACACACATATGTAAGAAGAGAATAAATTGCATGCAGGTGACAGTTGTACTCTGTGATTACAGGCACCCTCTCAGGAGTGGCTTAATCTTCCCTTTCAGAATTTTAGGCATCTGTCTATCCAGCAGAAAATACAGCAATTCATAAAACCCTTATGATGCCTAGGTCTATGTGCCAGGAAAAAATGGCTTCTGAAACCCTCATACTTCACAAGAGAATAGTATAGGAAACATATTCTGAATTTATGCAAAGACACAGCTCTACAACACTAAAGTAAATACCTTTAGGTGAAGACTCAGCATTGCATCAGAAGTACAGGATCTGTCCTTTGTGCATACAGCTAGCTGCACATGCAGGCAACCGCATTAAGGTATCTGAGCGTTCGGCTACATTTGTCATGCTCCTGCCAGAAGCATGTCGTCCACTACCAGCCACAACTTGATAAGACAATCTTGCAGCAGCAACAGCACAGCCCTTACCTCCTGCCCCCGGCCCCAACGCAGCAGCCGTCTGCAGGGCCACGCCGCCAGCCAGGTCGGGGCTACAAGTCACCAACCAGCACAGAGCAGGGGCCCTCCTGAACCTGCAGCAGCTCCTCAAAGAGGTTCTCCACCAGTCCCACAAAGGGCTGTACTAGTACGGCTCCGAGGGTGGCAGGGGGCTGCTTACGCAAGCACGGTTGTCTACAGAAACGCAGGCCAAATTTCTCCCTGAGAAAGCAATTGTGTTTGCATCAAAACATCTCAAAAATCTTCCCCCCTGCCCGTGCCCAAGCCGTGGGATGCTGGCACAGGAATACAGATCTGGGATGGATCCCCGGGGTCTCCTCGTCCTGCTCCACACCGCCACAGGAGGGAACGGACTGAGGACACCCAGGCAGGGACCCGCAGCAGCTGGTCACTCCTTGGGCAGCAGGACGCATAGTGCAGGACAAGCTGGGGAAAGGGAGGCTTCTGAAGGTCCCCCCTACCAGTTCTGGTGAAGCTGTGTAAGATGAAGTTACACGCTGCGCTGGTTCTCCTGTCGTCATCACTTTGCAAGCGGAGTGTAAGGCAGAAGTTAATGATTGAATTTTCAAATCATTAACATGGAAGCCCTGAAGGGAAGCCCTGAGAAACCCACGATTAAAATGCAGCTGCCACTACATGGTTGCAAAAGATGGGAAAGTAAACTAAAGTACGATGCAAGTGAAAAATAAAAGCATGAGAGAATAAGCAATATATAACCACACGGACTCTGCATGAAGAGACCATAACGGCCGAGGATTTGAGGTGAGCAGTAAGAGAGCCCTAACAAGGCACAGTGCAAAACGCCAAGCAAAATGCCATCCTGCCCCACTTCGTCAAGTTCTGTGCTACCCCTGAATTTCCCAGCACTAACGGAAACGTTTCCTCATCGCCGCCGCGGGAGTAGGCTTACAACAACAACCAGCCCAGCCGGGCTGCTAACTTCATGAAATCAGCTCGCTCCAAAGGCTGCCGGCAGACCCCAGCCCGCCCCAGACACCCCACTCACTGCGCCCGTTTGGCGACAGCGAGCCCACAGCCGAGTGGCACAGCAGCGGAGCGCAGCTCGCCGTGGGGACAGCGCCTCCGGGGCGTTATTTCCCCGCAGAGCCAGGTGCCGATGCAGGCACGCACCGACCTGACCCGGGGCGGTCCCATAGAGGGCTCGGGGACCCCCCAGCACCCCACAGCTACCCCCTAGGACCCGGTGAGCGGTGCAGGACCACCTCAGCGGGCACCCTTGGGCTGTTCCGTTCCCTCTCCGGCGCGGCTCCTCCCGCCCCCCCGCACTCCAGGCTTGTATTTCAGCCTTTCGCACCTCGCCGGCTACCCGCCCGCCCCGCGCCCCCCGCCCTACCTGCGGCCCTTGCAGCCCCACCGAGCCCGGCGCAGGACGCGGCGGGGCGGAGCGGGGCCGCCGCGGACCCGGGGCGGAGCGGAGAGCCCCGGTTCCGTCCCGGCTGCACGGAGGAACCGGGACACCCCCTCCCGGAGCCCCCCGGGGCCCCCCGAGGCAACAAGCAGCTCCCTGCTCGCCCCGCCACCTGCCCCCGATGCGCGGCTCCCCATGCCCCGGGCACCCACCTCTTATTTCCACCCCCTCCTTTCTTTTCTTTCTTCCCCACGGAGGCGAAGCTCGCACCGCGGTTTGTGGTTCAGCGCTCCCCGGCCACTTGAGGATGTATTTTTAAACCAGGCAACACTCAGACTGGACTTAGCACCACGACTTGTGCACACAGGTGGCCTCCAGTCCCGCACACCCCGTTAGGAGCCGTGCTGCCGCTGCTCTGTGAAATGCTTAAAGCCAAGTCAAAGCCCCAGGCCAGGGGCAGGACTCACACGGATTTCAGCAGGCTTTGGACCCTAGACTCTTGGAACGAGTTTCAAATTCCAGCAGCTTTTTTTGTTTATCCAAGGGAGATAAACTAAGTGGCCTGCCGAATACCCCGTGGGCTTTCAGACGTGATCTGGGAAACAACAGGTCTTTGCTCAGAAGGGACGTGAAACGTCCAGTGACACTTTCCATGAGAACCAAGATAAAAGAGGACCTTTTCCTTCCCTCCCAAACACTGCTGCCTGACAAGGACTGCCTGGTTCCTGCCTTTCAGCACTGCCAGGAAGAGCAAGCGCAGAGCACCCAGAAGTGAACCAGGGATGGAGCACAGGGGGCTGGGAGCCATTTGCTATGCTGCTTTTCCAGGGAAAGCTCAAAATCCTTCAACAAAAGGAAGTACACACAATCTGGGTAAGCATGGCAGCTTTGGGGTGGGTTATTAGTTATCAGAGGCTCCTTTTCCAAGGTGACAGGGCTATTCTGGAGAATACAGAGGCAGGAAGGGGCCAGCAGAGGCTGGTCTGAAAGTGCCTCCCCCTCTGGCATGCTGCAGGATGAAGCAGGGTGCTGGGCAACCTGCAACACCTGTGCACACCTTCACTAGGATCCTGGTGCATGGTAGCTCACAGCAGCCACAGAGAGGAGGGCTAGGTTTTTCACAACCAACTGTATGGGTAATGAAAACTTGTTCTTGAATGAGAACAAATGTAGATCTTGCTTTCTTGGTGAGGTTTGGGTTTTTATTTTTACAGTTCCATAATATTTTGGAAAAAAAAAAAAAAAGTTAATATTAGTTAAATGCTTCAGTGTGCCTCATATCCAAAGATTTTCCTTGCCAAAAAGTACTCTCATGTAATTGCAAGTGGCTTTATTTGTGCTGCATAACACTGCAAGATAACAGAGAGCTTCAAACAAGACAGCCTGGGCATTAAGCTACCATGCAAGAGATTGGGGATCTCAGCATTGCAGCAAAACTCCTCAGAGAACATCTCATTGGAAGCATCTCTATGACAACTCCCCATCAGCGATGAGAATGGCAGTGGTCATTTATGTTGTCTGCTAATATTTTGATGCTAGGTCAGCAACAGGTAACACTCCTTCTCTGCAGTGTGGGAAGGATATGGTCAGAGCACCAAAGAAGCACACACACCATGTGTTGCGCATCCCAGGAACACACAGAGGCTGTAACACCACTCACAGTCTGCTTAACTGGCCATTAGGACTACTGCAACTGTGAAAAGCTTTTGTGTTAATTTTTATACAAATTCATTTTCAGCACTGAAGCATCACAAACTATGTATCACCAAAACAACACACAACTTCATTTGGCTCTCAGAGCAACACTACAAGTGATAGAAATACAAGGTTTTGCTTTATACTTGCTTTACACATTCATGACAAGCTTCTTCTCGTCACCACCAGGACATTTTTCTCATGCAAGTTTCAACTGCTGACACCAGAAAAATGATCCATCCCACTGTCTGATAAGCAACAATATAACTCACTTGGAAAGACTGTAATCACTTCAGGGTGGCAGGACTACATACATCACTCCTCCAGGACAGCTGTCATCAAGGCATCAAAGGAGTACATTCCCTCACCTGGACTGCCTGGCCAGGTAAGGACACCATATCTGGGAAAGGGATTGTTTTGGTCCCTATGCAAACAAGAATACCACCTTTACGCATTCTCCTACTTTCCAAAGGAGAAAAAAATAAACTGCAACACTAGAACTTAACGGGTGAGATAAATGCTTTTACAGTTTGGAAGACAGTTATGTGCCATGGTACACTTGAGTGGTCTTCCTATGCCAGTATGCCCTTGTAGTACATTAGCCTTTGTATGCAATTAGTTGCATTAAATTAATGACAATAGGGTATGCACTGTAAGTGACACCAACCTCCTTCTTCTGCCCTCTGCTTCCACCTCCCTGACAGTCAGCCAGTTGTACAGAGTCACTTTTTCTAATCTGTTCACTCACACTTGGACCTACCACTTTTGGCACCCTATAGTCAAAGGGACACAGCTTCCTTGACATCTCCAAAAATGAAGCAAAAGACAGCACAGGCTGGACAAACTGTAGTCCCTATAGTTCACTCAGTTCCCTCTCTGCAATTACAGTCCAAATCTTTAATTAGACATTGGAACTTTTCACAGCATAGGAATGACCAATTTCAATTAGTTGTACTTGGAAGCAAGCCTTTGCACAGCCACTCGTCTCTCTTCCACGTCCACTCTACTGCAGACCAGAGGCTCAGGCTGTCTCAATCCATGTAGGAACGTGACACCAAATACAGCCTGTAGGTTGCTCCCGTTTGAGGACAGCTAACCATTTCTACGGCCGTACAAATTTTCATGGCATTATGTTTCTCTTCTCCCTGCTGGATGACAAGTTTGGCTTGCTGTGTTCTGCAGAAAAGGTGTTAGCAACTCACCCTGATCATCCACCACCTCACCCCCACCGACTTCTGGGGAAAAGCACAAAAAACTCTGCCCCTATGAAAAACTTGCATAAAGTTGAGCTGGGCTTCAAAGCCTGAAGACAGCGCAAGTTTTGTCTTATTCCCCAAACTGGTACACAATGCCAAGTAAGAGGAGATGGTGAGCCGCCTCCGATTCTCCACAGCTCTACAAAGCAGAGAATGGTTACCTGCCAAGCCCAGGCTGTACCTCGGACACCACTCCTGCTGAGGCTTTCAGGCATTGCACCTCATCCTCCCTGGGGTATACTGTGGCTCTGGGCATTTTTTGCTCCAGTTCACCTGTAAAACACACAACTTAATAGACTTAATAGCTATCACTAATTTCAATATATTTTTTACGACTTAATTTCTCTTTGTTGTTGTGTTTACAGGCCAGGGAAGAATTTCTTTGTTTTAAACATTATTATACTTCTTTACATAAAACATGGCCATTGATAATATCTACAGCAAATATTTACAGAGCTAACAAACTCCGGATAATATTGTCATTCTACCCAGAAAGTTGCAAGCATCAAAGTGCTGTTTTACTTGGAGATGTACCAGATGAGTTCCAGGGGCACTTATGCAACACAAAACCTTCCTGCTGATTTTTTCTTTTTTAAATTCTGTTCATGTGCAAGTGGGTTGTTCCCTACACCACCCCTGTTTTTTTCTCTTTGACTTGGGCATGTGCAGACAGATACCTAAACCACCGCCAGCTAAATGTACATCGAAAACCTGCTCCGTGTAGCAAGACGTTTTGGTAAACATTATGACACTGATGCTCCATGGCCTTGCACCTTAGCACCGGCCATGTGGCTGCAAAGCTAGAGGTTGCCACCATCTAACGCAGCACCTGCATGGGCACCACCAGCCACAGAGCAGCAGCTGGGCAAGCTGTCTCGGGGATCTCAGCGGTGTCTTATCGTGGAGACTGAGCAGCCACTTGAAACGTGTGTGAATTATGTGACTGCCCCAGGCAGACCCCGCCTGGAGCAGACCCCACCAAGAACAGCCCCTACCGCAGCCCTGCTGTACTCCCAGCCGCCGACAGGAGCTGAAGTCCGGGCTGGCGATGCCATCTAGTGGGAAAAACTGCTCAAAGGCCTGGCTCTTCGTGACAGTGGTGTCGTTTGGGAGGAAAAAGTTTGATGCTACAAGGCCAAGAGCTTCCAGGTCAGCACAAACCAGCCTTTTCACCAGGTTTTCCTGCTGTAGGAGTACACAGATGTTGGGCATCTTGCACAACTACACGGATATTACACAAGGCTGGGGGACACTGCTGTGGGCCTGAAAAAACATCTGTGAACAACTGAAGTCCCATGTGTGTGCACACTAGAGTGCTCTCCAGTGGGCCAGAGTAAACGCAGCCTCTGCTCTTTTGGGTCTGCAAACTACCTGGAAGCCTCAACTCAGCTGCTCACATATTTTTTAAAATATTACAGAGACAGGGAGCAGTAGTAACTACATCATTTAACTGCCGTAAAGCTAATGCTGCTAAGTTTACAACTGGTAACTGATGCTTTGGCATTTCTTTTCATGAGTAAGTGAATTCGTTTTCAGGCATTAGTGCCTCTTCAGATTAATTCTTCTTAGATGCAACATCTAGTGTGATGAGAGCAAAGGATGTGAAAGAAAAACATTACAAAGGATTATTTCCTGAATATTTTCTGTCTTACCTATAAAAGAGAAAGAGCAGCTGCAGCATGAGATGGGTTTGGGTCAGCTTGCAGCCTTCAGCAGAACACAGCATTGGTTTCCCTTGCACTGCTCTTTCTTCTTCAAAAAGACAAGCCAGGTATGTGCAGGGAGTTGCCACACTGCCCAGGTGAATCTGCTGCAGAGACTTCAAGCCTCCTATATTTGGAAAGAAGGAGAGAGAGAAAGCTTACTTTCTAAACTAAAAAGAAAAGACAAACATTGGGAAATGTAGGAAACTGTTTTTGGCTCGTCTCAAATACTTCTGGATTATTTTGTGCATGGCCTTTTGTAGCCAAGTGCAATACACTGAATGCTAGCTGGGTAACAGCATGCTTCATGCTATGTCTTAAGAACAGCACGTATTTATTTACTTAGTCAAATAACACCAGGGGTGAAGTTGCTCAAAAAAAAAAAAACAAAAAAAAACACACAAATCCACACAACAATTCTGCTAAAAGGAACCAAAATCTTAAATACATTCAGCATTTTGAGTTTCATTTAGCCAGCTACCTTCAAAAATGGAAAATTAATTTGCTCATTTAGTTCTTTGAATTGTGGATTTTATTTTTAAAAAGTACACAATTTTCAGATACAAAAGAGCATTCTCAGTGTTCTCAATTACAGTTTTTTTTTTTTTGTTTTTGTTTTTGTTTTTGTATTATTTCAGTCTCCAGGTGAAGCCCAAGCTACATTCTCCAAAGGTTCTTTCATAGCTTTGGTTGCCATGCCCCCATTTTACTGCTATGTTTCATAAAAGAGTTATTCAGACTTTTTACGGCTCTCACACCCCAGACTAAGGGTACACTGTCAATCATCACACAGATGAGTAATGCCACTGGGAAGACAGAGGGGACAGGTTCAGCAGAATAGATTAAATATTAGTTTTGCCAGTTGGTAATGATTTAGCAATTTATACAAGATACTTAGATTGCAATCTCCCAGCTGATACAAGTGTTACAGAAGCTTGTAGGAAAGAACATTGATCAGCACATTTTTCCTACTGGCTCAAGGTATTCCTCGTCTTTACACACACATCCCTAGCATTTGTCTTGTGAGCACCGGCAAGCTGAGACCAGCTATTTTATTTTGGGAGCAATTAACTAGCAGATATGAATAGAAAAATGGCAAGTCTTGACATACCACCAGCCACACCACCTCGTTGCTTGAAGCACCGATGTCTCTGTTGCAATCACCAAAGCAGCAATCACTCCTGATGAAGCGCTGTCTAAGCATTGTTCCTTGATGCTTTCAATGCAGCAGAGGCTACGTATTCCCTCACCCGGCAAAGTTCCTCTCACAAAAGAGTAAGGGAAAAATAGGTGCTACTTGGGGGAAAAAAACAGTTTAACATGAGAAAGCGTTAATACAGAGGAGAGGTCACATCCTGCATCTGCAGGAATGGAGACTCAGTACTGGGGCTGAACTTAACTCATGATGCACACACATTTGTTAGAGAGTAACATCTGGGTTGTGTCAGACCTGATCACGCCTGGAAGTTTGCAGAGGGATGGATGAGTCAGAAGAGCTGAACAACTGTGAGCTGACCAACTTGAAGAGAGAAAGCACACTGATCCCTCACAGCAAAGTAAACAAAGTAAAGGAAGCCACTTGAGAACAGGGGGTGACATGCTGCTGTTTTCAGCATGACACTGCCATTTCAGGCTGTCACCCTCCTTTACAACCTTAAACCATCCCTTTAACGTGGTGCTCCAAAGCTATGTTCACGTGTTTAGAAATAAAACAGGCAGGCATGGAGCTGCCCTGGCATGGCTGTGGCTGCACTGACATGCCCCAGGGCTCGGGCAGCCCCAGGACCGCTCGCAGCAGCCAGCTGTGGTGCACATGTGCACACACCACAGCACAGCCCCACGCTCCGGGCCAGCAGAAGAGAGGTGCTTCTGCCAATACTATGTAACTGGTTTTGATGTAAAAACCATTCTGAGGCCAGCACACCCTCTACTGTGTCTCTCACGTACTCGATGAGCCATGTTCGAGACCAGGCGATTGCCTGCTCTGGAGAGCACATCTGCACCTAGATGAAGACATAATTCTGCAGCAGAGATCACTGGGTACTTTACTCAGAGGTGCTCAAGCCAAGTACTACTCAGTAAGTGCTTTATTTAGCTCACAGCAACCCAGCCACTCCTGCCCTCACCCCCAGATCAGGAGGCCAGGCCCACGCTCCCTGCCCTTCTGCCACACCATCGACAGCACCCTTCCCACCTTATCCTTGCCATCCCCCACTGTAAACTCCTGAATACCACTGCCATGCCCCTTTCCCAGGCTCACCAGCTTCCCCTTTCGTGAACCCCAGCTTTTCTTTGCTCCTTTCTTTTCCACCCTTTCAGGTGCCATCCCTCTTCTTGCTTCAGAGGAGGAAGATATCAAATCCCAAGGTAGTCAACAGGTTCTCCAAGCTCCTACAATTTAGGATAAATTTCTATTATGCTTCTTTTTGTTGGGATTTTTTGGTGGGATGTAGTATGGGAGACTTGAAGAATACTTAACTGCAGACAGGGTCACAGTCCCTACATCTCTTCCTCCGAACATGCTAACACTCGCGCTACAATTGAGTTCCAATCAGTACTGGTAATACTTAGAGAATTGGAAACTGGATTCATTTTTTTAGGTTTGAACAAGCACTCACTGTCCAGGACATTTTTGAAGTTCAGATGTTCTCTACCTCCCAGGTGCCCAGAGGTAGAAATACACAAAAGACTGTGGTCTTTGAATCTGGGATAAAACAAAATACAGGCTATGAAAAAGACACCTTGTACTCTGAAAACAAATCCCAGTAGAAGAACTGGATTGTTTCTGACTGGAAACAATCATGTATGTTTATTTTGTCACCAGTTCAACCCCATATGGTTTTCCCATCTCTAGAATTCTGCTGTGTTCTGCCAAAAATCACTTGTGAGTATCTTGTGACAGTCTAACAGGAACATAAGTGCTGATACCACTGAAACACCAGGACAGTTTTGCTGAGGTTGGAATGCACCACAAGACACACCGCTTGTCTTGGAAGTCAGATTCCTGCACTGTCCCCAGGCATCCCATACTTGTCTTCTCTGTCATGTCTGATCAGTTAAGTGCTATATCTTAGTCACCTGTCACTCTTCAGCCACTAAATTCAGCCCCAAATTACAACTTTTACCCAATAATTAGACCAAGAACTCCACTTTAAAGCACAGATCCCTCTTCCTATGGGACATAATTTGACTTTCCATCAAAACTGTTAAAAATCAGGGTGTGGGGAAGAACAATGGGAGCAGCATGCATTTCAACAAGTGTTCGCAACCAGAAGTGGTGGAACTTTGCAGAAGCCATCACAAGAGAATACAAGGAATCCTGTTCACTCTACTCCAACTCACATTAACACTTAACCTTAGCATGATTCAGAAACAAGCTAGATTAACACAGCCTGGTTTGTTAAGAGACCTCATCAATTTATACTGAAACAAGCATTTTGAATATGTACTAAACCTGCAGACTCACTGATCTTCCCCAGAAAAGTCTGCTCCTTCACCCTCACCCTTCTCAAAACACAAAGATTCAAGGACCTGCTATTTCAAAGTTCTTTAGACAGACCTTCCACAGTGGTGCGACAGAGCTTTGCTTGCTCAAAATGCCAGTTTGTGTCACTTATTGGAAAAGCACAAAGTTCTTTTGTTCACAACATCATCAAGTAAGACTCTATTCAGACCCTTTTCAATGTGTTTTATACTTCAGAGCATTTTTTCCCCCAGTCTCTCTGCTGTGGCACCTGGCATATTAAGTACCTTAAATCTCAGTTCAACATTTTGAAGTTAGTTTCATTCCATGATCTGCTTAAAACTGCTGTGATTAACTTACCTGACTGACAGTCCTTGGAAACTTACAGCTCATGTTAAGAATTGTGCTTTCCTTCTTCAACCACAAAGCATGCATTTGTTCATATTGCAGTCTATGAATGTATTTTCCTGAATGACTTGCTAAAGTTGTGGGTTCCCCCCCCCCAAGAGTTTTGCATCTTTTTGTTGAAGATTTGCATTTAAAAGCACCGATACTTCCTATTTGTTTACTTAACCTTACATTCTTTCATCACATAACTATAAATGCTAATAGAAGAATATCAGTGACAAACATGCCCAAATCAGATCTCCTAAAAAGACTTTGGAGGGAAAGATCAAATCTTTTCTGGAGGAAGAGGGAGGGGAAAAAAACAAACAAACAAAAAATACCCTTCCCGCCCCCCTCCCCAAGATGCCCTGTGCTCTCCCTTCAGCAAAGCACATTTATATTGCTGATGTAATGCTTCCCTCTACTGTTTGTCCTAAGAAGTGCAAGCAACTCCTAACACTGAAGTCTGGTTAAAGAGAGCCACGAAAAGATAGTTGGCAAAAATTCTGCTCGTTCATTTACTCCTTTGTGTATAAAACGCAAACTGAACTAAAAAGCTATAAAGTTATACATGTGTTTTATAAATACTGATTAAAGAGAAATAGTAGTTTTGATAAAATGTAAACTACCCATAAAAAAAAAATCTTTAGAGCTCTTTTCTACACGTAACCTACATGATTTTTGCTACTGAATGCAATAACAATGATGTTCATCTGATTTCTGCTAGGCAAGACCAGGCACACTGACACAATCCAGATTAAATAAGTGGGTGGAAGAAAGGGAGTTGGTTAAGCAGTCCCGACAGCAGCCTGATATTTCAGAGTTATTGCAACTGTTACAGAAAGACAATCTTTCTTTCCTTCAGGGGAATATTCCTTCCCACAGACTTCCAGAAGCAAGCATCAGATTGAAAAAACAAGTGAAGACAGTATTAGCAGTATGTAGGCACATGAACAACATTCACATCTTATCCACCCACACATCTTTTCTGCTCTGCTGCCTGGACCTTCTCCCCTCACTAGGGGCAGGTGACAACTGTGTAAGAGCAGCCACTAGCAAATCTGCTTGTCTTACACTTCCTGACAGCAACACTCAAGGGAGAGGAGAGAGCAATAGCAAGCAGTTCATCATATTTTGAACTAAAACACTAACTGTTGTTCAAACAGCTTTATAGTTCTCAAATTGTCTCGCTAGGAGATTGTCAATAATACTTGACATTGTAACTTCACACAGGAATGAAGAACTGCATACCAAATGAACTTGAAGGTCTACAACACTAGTCTGGTAAATAAAAACAAGAAAAAAAAAAAAGAGAACCAAAATGTGGTGTTGCTTTTTTCCCCCCCTCTGAAGGAAAAGGCTTACAAACATTTATCACCACCTGGTAGAAGTCCAGAATTATCTTGTCCTGGATCAACACCAGTGGAAGATTCTATGACCAAAGATCACACTTCAAAAATCTCATTTCTAAACAATTTCCAGTATTTCTAGAAATTGAAATAGCTCTACATATGACATTGTATGTACAGTTTTGTATCCTCTGAATATTCCTTTGAGGGAAAAAAAAAAGAATCCTTAAGTTGCAGGTAAAATTTAACAAATAAACTAGTAAGTTTCATTTCGTTCAAGAAAAATGAGAGGCACTGAGCAGAACTAACCCCACTTATCTCCCATCAAGTGTTACATGAAGGATCAACTACAACATGCTAACATGCTAACATTCTCATGTAGTTATTTACAAACTACGAAAAACCAGCTTTAAACAGCTACAGCTTCAAAGATCAAAGGAATGTAACAGAAGATTAAAAAAAAAAAAGTACCAAAGAGTTATCATGAAAGTAACTTGCCATGAAACAGTTATGCATTTCATATAACCAATTTCAAGAAATGAATTCCACAGATGCATTAAAACAGTCAAAACAGTGGTGGTCTTTATTTCCATCAGACAAGGTAACACTTCAACTAATATGAATTCATTTCACCATTTGTGAGATATGGAAATTAATGACTTAAAAAAGTGAGTTAACCCCCTTCCAAAAATATATTGGATAATATGTAAGTCTGAATTTTACACTGTCCCTCCGATGAGCCCTTTACATTATGTGACATCACATACAGTTTTACAAGACAAAATAATTTATGGACTGGTTTTCAGCCTCTGATTTATGAGCCTTCAAAGTGTTTAGGAAAAGCTAGTTCATACATGCCATGCGGAATCAAGTACACAGATTTCAAAGTGGTCTCAATTCAACTGAAAAAATTTAGAGAGAGGTCCACCAATGAAACCAATGTAGAAAATACTGCACTGGAATAAACACTCAAACCTTAGTGTTTGAGAGGGAAAGTTGGCATTAGCTTAAAAACTGAAAAAAACATTAGTGAGTGATTTTCTAGTTTTAGAAACTGGGCTTTGAATAATGCAGTTATCAGTTGTTTTCAATTATGATCAACTTAGAAACCGCAGAAAAGTCTTCAAATAAATTGAAACAATCTCCTCCCTTTGTCATCTAACACCAAGTATGTACGATACATAAACAACATCTGTACTATGGAACTTTCCATATAGATCAGAGTTTTTTCAAAAGAAACTATTTCATTTCAGTGTCAAGCCAATAATTAAAATTCTCCTTTGCATTGTTTACAATTTCCAATAAAAAGGACAGTACTGCAAAACCAGTTACCAGTCTGTTCCTGATCTTTAAAGTCAGGAGCACTGAAAATTTAGTGTTTAAACACACACACGCCCCCCAGGTTTTCTTGCAGTCTTGCCAAGCAGCTCATTTATTTATTTATTTTCGGCAGGGTGAGGGAAAGCTGTTAAATAAAAGTGTGTCTCATCTAATGAGGAAAGGAAAGGCAACAAATCAATGACTAGTTTTCACAGTAAAATGCATCAGCTTTGTAGTTTCATTTGAAACCAAGAACAAATCATGAAACGTCATGAAAATAAGATAAAAATCTCCTAGAGTGATTACTAAATGAAGTTAAAATTACCGCACTAATCAGTAAACCCCAGAAGAAAAGCAGATGCCTAGTATCACAGGTCCTACATTGAACAGTATCCACTTTTTAAAATAATTCCATAAAATCTGTATGTTTGGCCACGTTGCACATTTTTCCCCTAAAAAATACAGTGTACAGAAAAAAAAATCTCAGTATTCCCCGTATGAATTTTGAAGTTAAGCTCAAAACCCAGAAGTTAGAGATCAGCTAAAAGGATTTTAAATTATTTACAAATCCAGCAGGTAGAACTATCATAATGGCTTCATTTCCATCCTTGTAGTGGCTTCCGCTCTTATCCAGCAGCATCTGCAGTAAAAATCTCTTCAGACAGCTTCATCACTGATCATCTGTCATTTTAAGCAATTCTAGAAGAGCCCCAACAGCTCCAAAATAACCCTTCAAACAAGCAAAAACAAAACAAAAGGCAATCAAATTCCAAAATAAGACAGAAGCATGATCATGCAAAGCTTTCAGTTTTAGTAAGACAATTAAGAGACCTTTCTTACAAGATCAGCCCCACTGTGCCAAGCATTTGCTCTATCTGAATTATGATTTAATACAATATTGTTTAGGTCCAGCAGAGCATTCTATTGTGAGAAATCTTACACAGTTCTCTAAAACTGTTGAAAAACAACAGAACCACTACAGTGATGGTGTGCTAAGGCAGTGCAGTTTCCATTCTGAACATAGCCATCCGACAGTCCCCTCAGAACCACTTGCTGAAATTCATTCTAGTTGAGGCTCATATATAATGCCACACAGAACACAGTTGTTAGTAGGGTCAAGAAGCATGTGTGATGTTTAGCAATAAACACCACAAGATTAGTGGTAAAGCCATGGAGCTAATGAGGGATATTTTCAAAAGAACTCATAATTAAATGGTATTTATACAGAACTTAGTTTTTGCTTTCACTTCAAAGCAATACCATTGAGTTTCTCCCTTTTAACTTCATCAAAAACGTAAGGAACCACAAGAATTTTTCCCTTACAAATAGAAGAAATTTCAACACTTATTTCCTTACCTCATGTTCCAAAAACAGAGCTTTCAGCTGTCCCTTGGACCAATAATCCATAGCATATGCTAGCACCTTCATAGAAATCATATTAATTCTGAGAAAGTTTCCAACAAACACCACCTTGTCAATGTTCTGTAAAATTGAAAAGCAGACCAGCAAAAATTACATTCAGCCGTGTTATTTGTCCCATTCAACATATACTTCTGTCTCCACTATAAAATTATACGGGTATTTTGGGTTACATTTAAATTCTCCAGACCAAAAAGCCCCCAAATAGTTTTAGTCACTGACCACTAAGTAGATGTGTTGCAATAAAATAAGTTGTTTTTTTTTTGTTCTAGAGAGAGGCTGGTACCACAGATGGTGAATGCATGTTTAAAAGCCCACGACCTTCCCAGCAAACAGGATTCATTGTTTGTATATGACGTAGACGCACTGGAGAATACAAGTGGAGAACCTCTGAAAGGTATCTGACGAGAATTACCTTAGAGAGTGGATGAATCATCTTTCAGTACCTATTATCTCAACTGTGGTTCTGTTTTCAAAAAGCAAGTGAACCATAGCCAACACGACACTTCATGCGTATCGCACTCCTTCGTTTCAGAGCTCACTTGCACTCAGCATTTATAAAGAAGCTTAGGTTTTCCAGACAACCAGTGCCACACTGTCAGTGCAAAAGCCATACCACATCCTTACTTGTGTACACACCAGGGCTGATTACCAACAGCTCTGGTACTTAATGCCGGTAACTATTTTACTGGACTCTGTTGCACCAGTTATGCACAAAAACGTCTGTATGTGCATTCTGAGCTGGCATGCTGCACGTGATGCTCACCATACACTAGAACTGCTGTAGAAGATTTGGTAGGAGACCAAATCCTAGAGACATAAGCTCTTCAAGGAGTCTTGAGGGAACGTTAGAACACATCCTCACAACCCTCTAGTGAAAATTAACAGCAAATACCTGCTGAGACCAGCATTACCAAGCACTGAGTAGGCCTGGCACTCTGTTCTGCAGCAGTTATTTCCCTACAAACAGCAGGTTTGTAGTGTCCAGTACTGTGTGTGTGACACACCACACACAACACTTTCACCTGAAGGCTCAGTACCGGACAGTGCTGGTATCCAGATGCAGTAAGGCATTTATTCAGTCTCCAGTGACTTAAGAGTTTCATTTCTGATCATCCGTCTCAAATCAAACACAGCAACACACAAACTTTAATTAAATAATTCAGGATTGTAGTCATCTATCCACTTCGATTCTGCAGACACATCAGCATGTATTCAATACGCTTTCCTAGTAAATTATATCGCTGAAAATAAGAGCTCTCAAGTTTCAGAAGGCTGCTATTAAACATGGCCAAGGGGACTCTGCATCCTCTGACAAAGCAGTTCTAGCTCTGGAATCATCTCTAACAAAGGAGGGATAAACATGTAACTAATTATTTTCCTGTAAGTCAGTACCATAAAATTGATTAGAACTCTACATTTGAACTTCATTCCCCAAATTTCTTTTTCCTGAACATAAACATGAAGCTACTCATATCTTAAATTCAAGCAAGCAATACTTAACATTGACTGTAAAAATTACTAAAACATTAAATCCAAAAATAGTAGTCATATCTACTAGAATAGCAGTGTCTGTCAGCACACAAGTTTTCTATCAACTGTTTTCCAACATTCCTTTGCTTGTCAAGGTTAAAAATTGTTAGTTTCCCAGATTTTGGAATTGAACAGAAAACAGCTTTAGCATTTCTCAGGGCTTTGAAAATGAAGGCATGCTATTTCATCTCTTAAGAGAGTCTTGCCTATTAACCTAGAATTGTTAACAGCTGAAATATTCAAAGCTGAAAGACAGAGCCCTTAAACCGATGAGGGTTGGTGATGAAATTCTTGCTTAAGCTAACCAAATTACAACATCATGGAAAAGACATACACTCTTCCATCCTGGGGCTTTGCTAAATTGTTCAGCTACCCTGCAGTAGAAAATTAATACTATGCCTTTAAACATAGCATATACACATTTGCCAATTCAATTGAACAGTGGAATCTATACCAATGCAACACAGAAACAACTTGCACATACTTTTGCAAGAAGGCTTGTTCAGATGCAGCTTACATGTTCTGCTAGTATGGAAAGTATAAATGAAGGAGATTGGTTTCCTTTATGTAGTTCTGTTGTGCCTACAACAGACTGTTTTAAATGATGTGTAGCCAAATGGTTCCAGACTCTGGAATTTTTTTACCCTACTGCCAACTTTGTGCAAGCAAACTTTGCTTTGAAGTTTTGCAGAACGAATATTTCATTTATTCCCCAGCCTCATTTTTTCTGCACATATGCAAGTCATTTTCAAAACAATATTAAAGCTGCAATTGCAAAAAAAAAACAACAAAAAAACCTCACGCTTCAGGGCATAAATTGATTTTGTCAAAGTGAGCTTTACCATAACCCTAAATCTAATGCATACATTCCACAAAATAACGTATCAAATTCAACTCGTTTTTAAGCATAGAGCTCTCACTCAGACATTTCATTCACCAGCCTTGTTGGAAGATACAGCTGTAACTCACAATGACAATTTATGTGTCTGGAGTATTTAACAGAATAGTAGCTTGCTCCGAAGAGAGTAGTAATGCTATCTGGATTGTAGCTGACTTGCAGTGATACCATGTTTGAATGTTTTTTATTTTATTTATTTATTTTTTTTTTTTTACTAATGTAAAGCTACTAAATAAAGTTCTTCTCTAAAACCACGGAATAATTTGTTTCTCAGATGTTGGAGAAATTCTGCTTTGACATTGTCTGGGACGTGAAGAATACTTAACACATCAAGCCACATTACTCCATAAAATTATGTGGATCATGTCCAGTTTAAATAAGCCCATCCGCGACAAAAAAAAGTTAACAACTTTTCCACAATGACTCAGAAGCATTAGTTGCATTAGTAGCCTATTTCCTCCTCTGAATGCATCTCATGTGGTTCCCTGCTGCAACTCTCCATGCTTTGATAGCCCTGTACAATGCTGCTTGAACTCCATGCCACAAGGCAACACTGTAAAGAAGCTGAAAGCAAAGAGAACACCGAAAGAGAATCATCATGACTGAGAAAGTCAAATTGCCAAAAAAAGGTATACAGTCACTTTTCACAGTAAAAGGATGTTATCTGTAGCATTTGATAGGAGCACAGACAGAGACTTGTGCCGTTCAAAATATTTCAGAAGTGCTCTAGAAAGGGATATTAGCAACAAACATAACTTGACATACAAAGTTACTTGGGAGAATCAAATAAAAAATGAACAGCATAGCAATGCTGAAGAGACTTAATGACTGAGCCATAACATAGCAGATGAAACTGAAATTTAAAAAGTGAAAAGACACGGAAGGGGGAAAGAATTTAGTATTTAGACACAAGAATAGGCTCTGTATCAGCCACCACCACTCAAGAAAGACTGAAGAGACTGTAGATGGTTTCTCAAAGGTAGGAGCTCACGCTCACAAAAATCAGGTGTTAAAAACTGTTAGTAAAGGAACTGACTGCAAGATTTATCAGTATGCAATCACAATTCCATTGTCCAACCACTTTCCACATACTCCATAAAGACCTATCATTTCATCTACAAATTAGAACCATTAATATTAAAGAGGTAAAATGAAACACTGGAAAAGAGTAACTGTCTCTCGCATAGAGGAGAGATTAAGCATTAGGAAGTTTTGTCTTAAAAAAAAAAAAAAAAATCAAGAGGGAGATATGACAAAGGCTTATAAAAAACTACTGGTGATTAGTTGTCTGCTATTTCTCATAAAGTAAAAAAATAAGTTGCACACAAAGTCATACGGTGGCAGTTTAGGGGGTTTCTTTGGTGTTTTGTTTGACTTAAAAAAAAAAAAAAAAAAAAGCAACTTTTATTCTAACCAGAGAATGTTGTAGAGCTAAAATCAGTAATGTACCCCCAAAAATTTTAGATAAATTCACAGAGATTAGACAAAAGCAGTCAGTTACCAAGTAATACTAAATACAACTTGCAGCTCACAAAAAATCCCTACTTCATTTTGTTTTGTTTAAAAATAAAGTGTCACAATATATCATCTGTTAATAACAAAGAAGTAGCTAAGAGTATTAAATTGGATTAAAGGCACTGATATCTATTGAGTACAGTTCAAGAACAATTGTACTGCTCTACGCATCAATCATTCAAGGAGAGCTTTACAGTTAACTTTTCTCCCCTCTTCCCTACTTTCAAAGCTCAAAGTATCTTACTCTTTGCACCACAGCATACATGACAAATCACAAGAATTAAGACAGCATTTAAGACACAGCATTAAATACACGCATATTTACCAAGCAATTACATACCTACTATACCAGCAATTTACATTTTTGTGTTCTGATAATCTTAGTAAGCTCTTTTTAAAGGGCTTAAGCTTATAGTTAATATATTGTCTTACCTCATTCAGTGCACACATGCGAGCAATAGAACCTATGTTGTTGGTGATGGTAACCAAAGTAGCTCTGGCCAAGTCCTCTTTACTGATGGAATCCCTCTTTTCTTTACTCATCATATGGCCAAAGCTGTGTGAGGAAAATCATTCCTTTTAATGAGGCATTTAAGAGTGTTGAAAGCCCTTAGAAAGGTATTAAATTAAATAATTAGTTTTGTTCAGATTTAACATCCATCAGCTTTAGACATAATGCAATACGTGAGAAGTGATCACATTGGAAAGACAAAGCAATGAGCAAAGATACTTTTAAAATAATTTAATGGAAGCAAGCTAGCTAAAGCATTGCTTATACCTGCTTAGAAAAAACACACAGTAAGAAGTAGGTGAGAGATCTAAGTGCAAAGCACATGATCCATTCAGAGTGACAGTCCCACATGGACACAGCACATCATTACGCACGCAGTTCAGCATGCACACCAAGTTTCCCAGAACTCCTTAGAAACAGCCCAAAGCATACCTTGAGGCTACAGCAGACCCTTGAAGGCCAAACCGCTCGTAGTCTCCTCCGTAAATATCTTTCACCAGTTTATCCACATTGGTGCTGTCTCCTTTTGCGGCCATTTCTAGTGCTTCTTCAAAGGTCTCACAGCCAGTCAGCAAGCAGCAGAGGCCCAGGAAGGTTCCTCCTCCGAGACTAGAAAAGCACACTGCCTTCAGAACAGCAGCTGGGACCAGCTTTTACCACAGATCTTCAGACTCCTGTTTTCAAAGTGCTCTGCACAGCTACCAACTCTAATTTTGCAACTCCTCTTGGAGAAGCGAGGAAAGATACCCCCCAGGCTGAGTTCCTGTTTAATACACCTGCATGGTTTTCAACTCAACTACTTGTCAGTTCTTTATATTTGAACAGGAAAAAATCATGCTAAAGAAAGTGTTAGCTGAGAACATGGCCCAATCCAACTCTGCGGATGCCAGTTTCCTATTGGTAGCGCTCAACCAAGTTTCTTTTGGGGTAAGAAAACAGGCAGCCTGCCAAATCACTAGAGTCAGCAATAAAAGAATAAATGGCAATCAACACAAAGTATCTATGCAGGGGCAAGCAGCTAAGATGCATCTTGTCCCCCAAGGCAATGGCAGGAAATAGTCCGGTTGGTTCCTGTTCAAAGCAAGGCTGGCAGCACCCCTCCATGCCTGTCTCAGCCCTCCATAGATCTCTGAGCAAGGAACAGTCACTTTTCTTGACAACTTTGCACATATTTACTCAGTATCCAACTATGTGTAACGAGTTACTAATGCATTCATTAGAATTCTGTTAAGACTGCAGAGTCCAAAGTAGACATGAACTTCAACTTACTAACCTCTACATCCTTCCTTAACTTCCTTGAAGATTAAGAAAGAGTAACTTATTTGCACAGATTGCAGTCACACTGATTGGAGCCACAGTAAACAAGACCAATGAGATGCTGCATTTGCACTTCACAGAAAACACTGCAGGTTAGACAGGAACACTGCTTAGGCGGTGGTGTTCAATTATTAGGGAAGTTTTTCAGAAAACATCTAGTAGTGCTGTAATATATTTAATATCTGAACAGCAGGAAGCTCTGCACAGCAGCCATGAGACAATATTGATTTCATCATTGCTAACAAGTCAACAACCCGCTGCAGTCATGTTTTTCCCTTTGTAACGTAAATGCTCAGAAGTAGATCTACAGATATTGAAAGGGCTGTGATTGAACAAAACACACTGGAATAGCAAGAACACCAAAGCCTCCCCTAAAATCAACTTTGTTCATTTGTACTGTATACAGAAAAATGGCTCATGTCTACAATTATGATATTAAGATATACTTCAGATAATGGAAAACTGACATGCAGTCATCTAGAGGGTGTATGAAAAACTTAATGAAGTTTTTTTTTTTTTTCATTAAGTACCATGCACTGAAGAACAGAATGCAGCTTTGGAACAGACCATAGCAAATCCAAAGAATTTCTTTGGTTGTTGCTTTGGACGTGGACTTGGGGGTGGGGAGGAATGGGTGTATATACACATATATACACACACACACTTTTGTTTTTAAGGTCACAAGATTACTAATACGAAATATATCAATTTAGCTTGTATGTATGACTGAAGAACGCATAGATACGTATGTATCTTCAATACTACCTGGAAGCTTCAATACTACCTGGAAGCATGCCCATCTGGACTAAAGTAGCTCCCTACAAGTAAATACTTTCTGTGGCCACATCACAGTTTATAATATGAGTAAACTTCAGCACGCCTCAGGCTGCTGTGGCCTTAACAGCAAGATTTTGCATCCACAACACTGAACTCCAAAGCTCTTAAACAGAGCAGTCACATTTAAAGTTTTTTTCCCCTTTTACTGAACAGAGGCCCAAGTCCATTTCAACTCAGCTGTACCTAGAAATTGCTTCAGAGAACACTAACTGACACAGGCAGAAATCATGCTGAGAATCAAGTAAGAATACAAACAAATTCTAGTCTTTACATGCTGCCATTTGTTGATTTACCAGCACAGTCCAAAGACTACTGCAGTCAGTAAGGAAACAAGACATCTAATAAGACTCCCCTGCCAAAATCCAGCGGTAACAGGTAATACCATAAAGTTTTCCTGTATCCTGGATACACATCCTAATTATTAAGCAAGACATTTTTGTTTGGCCCAAATGTTTTTACTTTACTGCTCTGGCTATTCTAGTGGATCAAAGCATAGGGAAGAGAACATCTATTTATTGGAACAGGTCTATTTTGATAACTCACAGCAAGAGATCAGAAGTAGGTGAGAACACCAAAGAGAGACTAAAGCAGCTCTGAAACTGAATGAACAAATGATTTCACTGACCTACACCCTCCTCTGAAGAAATCCTGGGATATTTCCAGCCTTGCTACTAGCAAGTTTTTTTTTTTTTTTAATAAATGGGAAGATGAGAATAATTTGAAGCTGGACACTGTCTGCTTTTATCTGTTCAAATATTAAGAACAAAATAGAGAGAATTAAATTTACCTGGATCCTGTGACTCTCTTATAGTTGTCCTTTGAATATACAGCTAGGATGCTGACCCCTGAGCCTATGTTAACCAGCAGCATAGGATATGGATTATCAAGGCAGTAAGGTTTTTTCTGGCATTGTTCAGGATTTGTAGGATTTTCAAAATAATAGCACTCTGGTTGACCATTGAAACCAACAGAATCAACATAAAGCAGGCCCTGGATCAAACAGTCCAATTCATCCAGCTTGTGCAGTTGTAGATCAGCAATCTGGAATAGAACAAGAAATTAATAAATATTTCTTAGTATAGTACAACACTGAGAAGGACAAAAGATGCTGCTGAAGCACTTTCATCAATTTAACAGTAACGTATTGTGCTCTTCAAACAGTACAAAGATCTGTCCAAGCATGAGGTCCAAAATACAAGGAGTTAGCTTTCTGCCTGGCAAGGGGTACCTCCCAAAACAAGGTTTTAGGCAGCACTGTCCTTCAGTTCATTTGCTTTTCACAGATAACCCATGCTCTGCAAGCAGTCCAGGAAAAATTTTCCTCCCCAACAACAGTCTGCAGCAACCAATTTTTCCCCTCATTCCCACCCCATGAGGACTGTGATCTGCAGCTTTGGGACAGTATCTGTCATATGTAGGCAAAGCAGCATTCATCAGGATGCACAGTGCTTTAACTCATCATCCATCTACATCTCCCAGACATTTAATGAAGTATTTGGCAGCAATAAGGTCAAGAAACTGCATTTAAAGTACAAGATAACTGAAGCTTTGCAAAGTGCACATTTGTATGTCAATACCCATTAAGAATGCAGTGGATTATACTTAGACTTTCTTTTTTTTTTTTTTCCAAGTGCATTTCTCCAGTAATGAGAATTGCTTCTTTAAATTACAATGAGTATTTTAAAATGCCTCATGAAAAAAAATACAGCATTCCCAGTGTTTGATGAAAAACTATCCAAAAAAAAAAAATATCCTCAGGCCCATGCCCCCATAATAATAATTGTAAAAAAAAAAAACTGTAGCAAAAGGCAGAAAAACAAGTGTAAGAGCTTAAAAAGCATATTCTTTTGGATCTTACAGGTCACCCATTACTGTGATGAGCAGACATCTACTTATCATAGCACTCTGTTTACTAGAGTTAGAAATCCCACTCCTTTCTAGGAAACAGGATAGTGATAATCTGTAGAAAATCTGCTCTCCAAATGACATTGAAATTAAATGCGTAAGGGAGAAGGAGGGAGAAAATACAGAAAAGTCTCACATGCAAATCCTGTGGCCACTTGCATCCTCACACCAGCACAGTAGGGCTTATCTACTCCACTTCTACCAGAAAAAGCAGCAGGGTATTAAGAACAAATGGGAGCTATTCAGCTCAGAGCAAGTTCTCAAATATTTGCATATTGCAGGATGTTTTTATAACAGCTAATAGATAAGATTCAAAGGGCTACCTACCTCCTATTTTTAATTTTGGAAGATATATTCAGCCACTACAAAGAGAAGCTATTTCTGTGGAACAGGCACAGCCAATAGGTTACATTCTTCTGAGCTATTTAAATCTCTCCCCTTAAGTTTTCTCTGCTCTTACATTGCTCTAACTAGCCTGAACTGAAAGCTGCCCTACCGTTTGGATCTGTCCTCGCTTTATGCTTGCTAGTTCTCAAATCCTGCAACTATAAAAAAAGTATTTCTACACAAGACAAAACCAAGCGAACTCAAAGACCTCAGTATAAATACAGTTATTCATAGGACAACAGACACAGGTGGGGATCACTTATTTTTCTTTCAGCATTTCCTCCTGCAATTTTACAATCCCTTCATATGCTTCCCTTGGTTACCACATGGCTATACAAGTTACAACTAAAGAAATGCATTATAAGTCTTGAACCATCTGCCCAGCAAATAAAAGAAGTAAGCACAAACTGGGGAGAAAATTAAAGAAGCATCACAAAAAAATCTTAAGTCTGTCTTTCCAAATATCTTGGATTTCAGTTATTTCTAGGTATTAGACTGAGAGAAACATCTCCAAGAGACATACAGTGCAATGGATTACAATGGATTACCAGCAAACAACTCATGCACTCTTTCTTGCAGTGTTGTATGGAGTTCACTGAGGCATTAATAGTTAGAGGATTTATTTGTTCTATTACAACTAGTAAGTGTTGCACTAGCTTGTCAAAATAGGCGATTGTATACCAGCCATATTTCTCTAGGTAAAGTAGTCTGGAGTCTCGTAGTCCTGATTTTACTGTACGAACTAGACGCAGCATGACAAGACATGATCCAACAGCTGTATCATACACAAACATGCTATGAAACAGAAGCCTGCAACACAAAGAAGAGTCATTAGTAGATGTATTGCCCTTACTGTCAAAATCTCTGGTCATCCTGTAGGCCAAATAACCAGCCACAAGCTGCTTTTGTCTCACCAGCATTACACTTCAATAAATACATAATCTCAAGTACTTGCAAAACACGAGCAATACAAATCTAAGGGTAAAAACACTTCTGTCATTAGTGCAGAACGACAAAGTGCTCTTTTCTACCAGCTCTCCAGCCAGCCCAGCACTTTTATAAGGACAGAACAAAAGCAAGTAATCAGAGGCTTCTTTCAGGCACTGAGCACAGAAGTCTTATTAGGTCCAACTATCCACATATAAAAGCCACATTAAGATTTACTCTTTTTTTTTTTTTTTTTTATGGTTCTGTGCTACATTTAACAGCTAATATACTGCAAGCAGGAAAGACTTATACTACTTTCTTTCATGTATGATATTCACAGCAGACTGAAAAACTATTTTCCTGAACTGTTACAGCAGTCTGTTTCTCATTTTTGGAAGGACTGGCATCAGTATTCCACGCAGCCTGCCTTCATTGAGCAACCTGCAAGCTCTTCACCCTCAGTCTCAAGAGGCTTCGGGCAGCCCAGCAAGCTATTTTTTTTTTTCCCCTAAGCACAAATTAGGACACAGTTGCAAGAAATACTGTAACCCAGTCTCACACAAGAAGCCTGGATGGGCCTGGGCCACAAACCCTTCCCAGTCCCTTTCACTGTATATAAAACTCTATTCATTCTCTGCTCACAGTGACTAAAGCAGCTCTACTGCATCACAAAACAGATATGCTTGAAAACATTGTAACTAACGTCTGTGTTTTTCTGCTGCCACCACCTCACCCCACCCTATAGTCACCCTCATCTTTGAGCTGTTCAAGACAGTTCTTGCAGGAGAAGAGCATTATATATTCTTCCCACAACTTTTTACAAAAAGCATTTGTAAATGTTCACTGGCCCTTTACAGCCACTAACATGATGGCAGACAGGACACTGCTCTACTTCATGCTCCTGCAACTACGTTCAGTATGGTGCCTCTCTCAAAAAATGAGATGTCAGAAAGTTGTGCTATGGAGGAAGAACAGCACAACAGAGCACTAAACAGGACCCTGTAGGAAAAAATTTATGACTGTTACAGCAAAACCATACATTTTTTTAAAAGAACAGTTTTTCTACATTATGGCCAGACCACAGAAATTCATCATTTTAGACTGCTTTCAAATACCAGGTGAAGGGAGGGAACAGAACACATTAGATCTCAAGGAATTCTTCAGGACCATCAAGAGCAGGGACTCTGGATTTTAGCCATGTTTACAAGCGAGTGCAACACAGCACGGGAGCAGTGAATGCTTCCACGTGACAGTCCATGCCTCTGCTACCAGCTCCTAAAACAGCTGATTGCAAGGATATGCAAAAAGCCCCTCGTTGCCATACACAGATGCTATCCTAAGGAGAATGAAAGCCCACCTCTTGTTATAAACCCATAAGGAGTGCCGTTCAACAACAGTCTGTTCGAGGCTTTTTTGTAACATGCATAGTGTCAAATGAGCTTTAGCTGTACTGGGCAGCATAACAATAACTCAACCCAGCAAGATCAGCACCGTGGTGACCACAGCAGGGCAGCTGACAGAGCCTTGCTGCCAGGAAAAAAAGAGATACCAACTTTCAGCTTCTTTGTAGTGTGGAAGCACAGTTGAAGACTTAGGTCATGTTTGCTTTCATGAGTACTTCCACCTCAGGAAAGGAGGACATGGAACAGCCCAGGCCCTGAGATGGGCTGAGGGCATCTGTGAGGTATCTCCAGAGGGCAGAACCCTGATGGATCAGCATCAGGACACATACATCTCCTCAGAGGAGCTTCGGCTCATGGAAGATTTCACCTGGTTTGAATTTTTAAACTGTTACTGAGCTCTGGAGAGCACAGGAACTGCAGAACGTGGGTGCAGTTACAAGTTCATTTGTGTCTTGGACTTTCAATGAGAACTAAGAAAATATTTCTGTAACAGACTGTTAGAAATGTAACTTCTTGCAAGTTTTTAATTATCAGCTACAACAGCCTCACTTACTGCATCATGCTGGCTTTTATATTCCTTCTGGGCTTTGCTCCAGTTTTTATTTCCTATAATAGCTCAGTCTATTTTTGCCTTCCATCTCCAGTACCTCTCCTCCACTTTCACAAATAGGTACTTCACTTTCTTCATATTTCAATTGTCTTCACCTCAACTGCCCCTCCAGCC
The DNA here is from genome assembly GCF_965140915.1 of Aythya marila. Classification (NCBI taxonomy): domain Eukaryota; kingdom Metazoa; phylum Chordata; class Aves; order Anseriformes; family Anatidae; genus Aythya; species Aythya marila. Next base: position 17,623,667 of record NC_139048.1, on the reverse strand, counting down.
CCCAAACTTGCTCCATTTCGAGCTCTGGTGAGGGTACTCCCTGCAGCTCCTTCCCCACCCTGAAGCTGGGCAATAACCCTTCAGATTCAAGTAAGACAAAGTCTATCACAACTAAAAGGTCAGCCTAACGTTGACTTAGGCAGAAGCGAACACAGACACTGCATCAGCTTTGGGCAAAAAAAGCACCAGCCCAGGATGCTCTTCAGCACCTGCCCTCTTGCCCAGGCAGCCAGAAGGATGTCCTCCCTCCCTGGGCAGGGAGGAGATGCACACTGCCTCTCCCCATGCTCCCCAAAGTGAAATGTGGCCCACAAGTCACCCCCAGGCACTCAGGCAAAGGCAAAGGCACAAAGGCAAGCTCCAGAACCAGCTAGTAACTGGCACAAGGAAAACGCTCTCCAACTGCCAAGCTTAGTCTAAAAACATTTTTCTTATGGTCAAGGGGAAGGTCAAGGTCTAAGTCTGTGCTGGTAACAGTCCTCCCCCCTTGCATGCCCCCCAAATGTGCTTTATTAAGTCACTGCCTTTTGGCTCAGGCCCTGCTTCCTGTGGAGCCAGCAGTGAAGTTGCAGTGGAGCCAAGTCATGTCCTCCAGTTATCCATCTGCACGAACCCTGCAGCAGAGCAGGTTTCAGACAGAAGTCTGAAGAGGCCTTTCTTCCCTCATCCCCCACACATCCCTCCTAGTGACCTGTTTTACAAAACAAAGTGACAGCCTGTTTATTCCTCGTGATATTAACAACATACTTCTGTGAAAGCAGCACGCCTGCTAGCATGGGGGAGGCAAAGAGCATAAGCACTTTATATTACAGGTACACAGGCAAATAAGACCACGTCCTTTCCTCATTTAAAGAGGTGGTGTGGCTTTAACATTCATAGAAGATGTGAGGTGACAGTACATATTTGGAGAAAGGAAGGAAGATAAGCAGAATTAGGTGACTGATTCATCTATGCCTCAACAGCACTGCTACCTGAAAATAACAGAAGTCAGCCATAAAGACCAGACATTAAGAAAGGGAGGGAGGAAAAAAAAAAAGAACATATACACACACAAGAAAAAACTAAGCTGGAAACAGTCCTTTTAGTGAATTACTTACTGATGCTCTTTAATGAGCATCAAATATAACCATATGCTTGGTAAAATTATTTCTGTGGTCTGGTTTAATGAATACAGTCAGTTTTCCTACTTCTAACAGGAGCATTCCGATCTTAAGAGTGAATTAAATAATTTGCAGGCTGTTGAACATTATTGCTGGCAGTCATCAAGCAGCCCACAGAGACTCTTCCAGGTCTCCTTCTATCAATTAGTGTGGATCACAAGAGAGGGAGAGGTCAGACAGTCAAACCTAGCTGGCTCTGTAAGTTTAGCTGCCTTCCTATGGCACAAAAAACAGCTGTCAGAAAAACGCAAGATGCCTCCCAGTTTTGTTTTAATATACCAAAGCAACACAGATGTCTAGAAAAAGCCTATTTAACTTATTTAGGGATTCAGAATTGGACACTAGAATAGGCAAGTAAGAGTGTTTGCTAGTGTATTGTAAGGAGAAATAGTAGCTGCAACCTTAGAGGGAAACTTACTTTGGGATTTAAATATGTTATTTTGCAATATGTTGGATCTTTTGCCCAAAATCTATGCAATTCTGGAAGTCACACAAACATTTAGAAATACCACGAAAGACAAATAATTTATAAGTACATGCATAGGGAAATAGAGGGCTAGAAGGAAAGCATGTTACTTGTATCAGTTTCATAAGTTTACTAGCACTTAACTAGACTTCTTCATGAAATTAAGAGCACCCAGAACCATACCTCAGTTTTTCCACACTGCTTCTAGCAGGGACATCAACATTTAAAGCCTCCTCCCTAAAAGGCATTATGTAATGTTGAATCCCATAGCAGCAGGGTATCACACTTGGCACTTGTTCTCTACTTCTGCCAGTACATTACTGATCAAATATTTGAACCAGGCATTTTAATGCTTTGAGAACAATTCTGAAGCTGTGGTCCAACGGCAATTTACAGTCAGCAGAACACATTAAGATCACCAGCTGTTGTTAAAATGACTAATGAGGTGTGACAATTTAAGTGCTAGTGCCCAGGACACTTAGTCCTTCTAGTGATATTAAACAAGCAAACCCTCCTGTAACAGACAATATTTTGCTTCTGTAATACTCTATGGATATTGCAGTTTGAACCAAGAAATGTTTGCTTTAAAATACGGTGTGGAATTCGATAGCTAGTTGCAAGGTGTCCAAAGCACTAATCTCAGGTGTGAGTTCACTTCACTGGTTGCATCATACTACACAATACCCCAAGACAGCCTTTAAAGTGTTTTTCTTAAACTACTTGCAAGTGTCATAACACACAGTGTAGGACTTCATGCCCAGGTGCTTCAGAAATTAGCAGTGTGACCTCATTTTTGTACAATAGCTAGTAAAATAGCCTCAGCTTCGACTAAAGACTTCTAGCCCTACATTCAGCTGAACTGGAATTAATTGGTCCCCTCCCTGTAAACTGCCAATTTTCACCAGATAAGGTGAAAGCTCTGGAGAGAGATGCCTAGCTGTGACAGCCACCAAGCAGCTTCTAGTTCAATTCCACAGCTATGGGAACACGGCACATGAACTTCCTTACTCAAGAGGCAATTCTAGCTGCTGCTCCATGATGCAAGAGAAATCTGGGAACACTGACCTTTCCGAAGGAATAGCCAGCCTCTTCAGAAAGCCTCAAAATGACCTCCCATTCTTACTAGATAACATGACCTGAATCATCCCTGGGCATGCACAAGGATGCCCCAAAACCTGACCTAAGGCCACACTGACTACTGCTAGAGCTCACCTCAGACTGTGGTACCTGATATCCCCTACACAATGCAAGAGAAATGAAAACCACTCCTTTTGAGAACTCAAACATCACCAGAACCTAACGCTTAGGCTGGCTGAAAGTCCCTCAAATGGCAAGAAATCTGGTACTAGTAGTAGACTGCTACAGCTATTCAGAAGTCTGACAGTCCTTCATTAGACTAGCTTCTTCCACATTCAACACTTACTGAAAATCATTGCACAACAGTGTAACAGTTGGAGTTCACGTTCATCTCTTGCAGCACTCTCTTCACCAAGGAATCAGAGAATTTTAACCATCTGGTAGGTGAGGGATATTAACAAAAGGGAAAAAAAAAGCCCTCTTGAGGATGCAGGAACGGGTGCTTGGAATTAAAACTGAACCACACGCAGTCAAGGACTGCATTCAACAGCAGTTGATAAATCAGTGTGATAGCTCTGTAGACTGAAGCAGCCACAGAAGAGCAACTGCTGTAACCTGTCACCCCGAGCCATCCCTCACCATCAAGATCAGGTCAGAAGCTAGGGACAAGTGTTAGACCTTCCTGAGTAAATACTCCACGTTACTCTTTGACTAGTTTGACTGTAGCAGGGCATTTTCACATTTTTCTACAGAAATATATGAAAATACGCCCCAACAGAGATACATACATGACAGGCAACTGCTTCACAATGACTTGCTTTAAAATGTAAATTGTACAACAGCTCTGTGCCATTTTTGCACAAGTTCATTTCTAAAGTGCACTCATTCTGGAGCTGAGACTATTGCTGAAGTTTGCACAAAAAGTATGCATCTCAATACTTCAGATTTACCTCAGCTTCCAGAGCTCCCTGGAAAGGTTATTTGTAAGTTCTAGGAAAGCTGGGACATTGTCACACGAAGAAAGGCAGTTCTTGAGGTGACTTACTCCCAGAATTGGAAATCAGAAGCAAGCTGCTATTGCCGTGCACCCATACGCTACTTCTTTCCCTATTCCAGGCTTAATCTTCCACAATCTTGACTTAAGCCTCCAAAAGGACTAATACCAGGGGAAGGGAACCAGGGTGTAGCCTCCAGCCCGTACGGTTTCATTTCTGGATTTCCAATACACATACAGATGAACAGCTGTAGTCTCAGACTTCAAAGCTGTCATAACACACCCTCAGCTGACTAGGAGGTATCTGATCTCCACAGCTGCACTCTAAGGAACCATTTACTGAAGACATCCAACAGTCATACTTCAGTGGAATACACAAGCCTCCCCACCTGCCCTTGCCTCCTCTATGTTCTGAGCAATTCTACCAATTAACAAATATGCATTGATACTGTTCGTCTTAACCATTTAGGATGAGCAAAATGCGTTATTTTCTCTGCAAGTTTTAAGCAATAGGACTCCCATGACTTTTTTCTTCCAAGTACTTCCCACTGAACCCACACAAACCATTCACATACCGTTCTAAAGTCCTCCTCAAATTTGTAAGCTCCACCTCCTGTGGCACAGAGCGTAGTATGCAAACTGGAGAAGTTCTTTTCACTACCCATCTGTATGAACCTGTGCATGGCACAGCTAGGAAAGCGGATGAAGTGCAGGTTTCCTTTGCGTCCACACATAGTCAAATTTTTCAGTTCGAGATGGACATCACGAATGCCAGTTTTGCCGTAGGCAGTATTGGAGGTCAGGTATTTCCTAATGCTTTTCAGGTTCTCCACCTCCTCCTGTTCCTCTTCTGCAGTAATGTCCTTAGGTTCGAAGTAGACCAGTTTAACCAACGTTCCACCGATATCCATTCCAAACCATGGAAACGCTAAGGATGGGGGTTTGGGAGGAAAAAAAAGAGAAAGCCACTGTAAATACACAGGTTAGCCACAGCACTTCAAATACCTGCTGAATGACAGTTCGGCGCAGTGCAAGTTACAGTATCAGCACCTGCTCCTAAAAGCTAGTGGTCACTCATGTTTCCAAACCACATGCACTCTCTAAGACTTCATAAAGCCTGTTAATAAAAAGAATGAAGAAAAATCACCAAAAATCCTTCTCTGGAGAAGCAGGTTGTAGAATGCAACGATAATTTTTCCAGGAAAACATTTTACTCCCCAGTCAGCACCTCTTGATGGAGCACATTTACAGCATGACACCCGGTCTGACTCCCAGAACTGATTCTTCAAGTAAACTGGAGGGGACACAGCCAAACAGGAGAGCAAAATCTCTCGAGTCACGCTCCCACAGCACATCTACAAACCCCCATCTGATACAAACTGGAATTTCTGCAATGGCAATGCTCTGCCTGAACAGCAGCAACCCGTGCCTCTCCCCTCGTAGTGGGAGTCTCCACAACGCACCACAACCAGTGTCTCTGTCAGAACTACAATTATTGCATATATTAGAATAGAATGAGCTGTTTTAAATTCAGTGTTTAAACCCCACTGACAGTCATCTTTACAGAGCATAGATTCCCCTTCCTGCTGTGTACATTAGCTATTATACAATTATGTAAGAAATGCCACTCTCTGCTTCTCAGCATATAGATTTGCCCCAGCTGTCCCAGGTCTACAAAAGCCTTTGTACTGGTAGCAGCAAAAGAAAAATCAGCACCCTCTTCTTTCTATAATAACTGAACAAGGTTGCTCTTCCTGTTCTACTCCCATATACATGCCCACATGCATTTTCAACAGTAAGCCAGGTAACTTTATGAAGCACTGAGAAGTAAGAACACAGAAGGTATACACACGTACTGCAGAAAGCAGCTTCTAGTAGCATTTCTTAGACAAACTGAAATTAAAAAGCACTCAAGTATGTTGCTGACATGCAAGATGGATTTCAAAAAGAGCAGTCACGCAATCACCTCTCTGATTTTAGGGAGAAGCAAGCAGCCTTGACAGAAACACAATGCTACCGACTAGAGCATCCCAATTTAGTGCTGATACGAGCTCCAAACCACCGATACTATGTGCATCACTTTTTTTCTGCCAGTGAACCTAGCTATGAACAACTTAGGAAAAGAGATTTTAATAAGCACATGGGGTATCGATCACACTGTTCTTCCTTGGGTGATCACAGAGCAGTATGAAGTTACTAAGTTTCAGGCTGAAAGGAGCTTAGAGTCTTACTTCTCACCACAAGGGTCTCAGCCTATGCCTCATTCTTGCCTGACTGAATAATTCAAAAGGCTAAGTTTCATAATTATTAATACCAAGAGGAAAACAAAAAACACAAACCTTTAAATGCCAGATGCTTAAAATGGCTTCTTTGCTCCATTACTGCATGCCAAATAATCAATTTCACCCTGCTTTCCATAAACACAGGGAGGGTATAATGCAATTAACTACAATAAAGCTGCTTCCTTACCACTCACTTTCCATAAGAGCACCTACTGTTACCTATGGTAAAGTCTGGTTGATTTCATTTTCCATTCCCTACAAGCTGCAAGACACCAAGACATTGAAATGAAATCCAATTTGATGTTTAGGAAGATGTGTCCTATACAGAATTGATGCATGTTGGCTCCCTGAAATGAGAAAAATTTGAAACAAGTGTTTTAAAAACAGACTTTATTTTGAAAGGGCGAAATATTTTACCACGTAGTAACATGTAATTCAATCACTTCTGGAAGTAGAAGAGAAATACTTAAGCAAAAATAGCCAGGTCCACACTGTACAACACTGCAACACAGTGGAACTTTGGATGTCAGTCCCAGTAGTGATTTGCACAAATCTTTGCTTAAACTACTGAGATCTTTAATTACTTGTTGCACTGGAACAGTAAGTCTCCTCCACCTAGGACATATCTTAACTATGCAAGCAGGAAGTTTAATATTAAAAGCAGCATGGTTGGACTGTGTCATGCAGACCCAGCCTATTCCTAAGAATACACTGAACACCAATATTCTAACATTACGGACATGAACTCTGCTATAATCTACCTGCACTGGCAGTTGCTGTAAAGCTGTTGTGCAGATTTAGTTTCTGAGGGGGGAGAAGCATTCCTTCCCCTTATTAAATATAAAGCCAGTAATGAAAGTGTAAGTGCTAATAGCTCCGAGTTATTCATAAGATGTAAACGTCCTGGCAGTCATTTAACTTCGAGAAGTCATAATTAAATCATTAACAAACAAGAAATACTGTAAAACAAAACAGAAACAAAAAACAACCACCACCACCGCATTATGTCAAGTCTGTTTATTTCTTGGGATAGGTATGCAATGCTCATTTAAAAAGCAAGTGGAAACACCAACTCTTTTTTCCAGTTTATTCTCTCCATGAATCTAAGGCTCTTTCCTTTTGCTGTGAGCCAAACAGCGAGGTACAGAACAAAAAGAACTTTGCTCCTACAACAACAGCAGTTTTCTTTAGCACAAGTAAATAAAGAGCACAAGATCAGACCACAACTACTGATATTTCAGCTATGCAAGAAAACAGCTTAGTTTTCTTCACAGCTGCTAACACTGGTGATCTGTTGCTAACCACTTGCAGTAAAGGAGACATATTTTGGTCAACTGGGACATAAACCAAGTGTCAAAGTTTCTGACGAGTCCTGCTAAAATTTGAATAACCTCCATGTAACTGGAGTCACAGTGCAAACTTCTGCATTCCAGTAGCTATTTCAACAATTTACTTGTTGTACTTCCTGTAACCATCAATATACCCTGGAACAAAACACAACACTCAAGCACCACCAGGTCTTTCCAGCATCTTTAGACAGCCCACCCTAGTGAGTTCTTCTACACTTCAGCTTTCCTGACTCGGCTAATGCAGTATCAACAGGAGCACACAGGCAGGCCTGGCTGCAGGTGGTCCTGGCTTCTCCTGCCTCCCTGAATGCAGACAGTAACACCATTCAGAGGCCACCAAAATTACAAGGTCCATCACTGCTGCAACCAGAGGGTATGAAGAAAGGTATCTGTCTCCACAGACCTGAGAGGAGATAGGGGGAGAAGTGTTATTTTACTTAACACTAGAATTTGATAACTTAAAATGATGCAAAGTTCAGTTTCTTGGGTAGTTAAAAACCAAAAATGCAAGAAGTGAAATCAGTGAGATCTACATCCTAGCTGATAGTTTGAGATAACTCAAAATCATGTGATTTACTACAAAAAATGAATTATCTGGACATGTTGCAGAATGCTTCTACAGCGTAAGAAGTGCACTTCTCCTTAATTAAAATTATCTGATAAGACTTGTGAGCTGATTTCTCTCTTCTCAAAGACAGTATGCAGTATACCTATTGGCTCAATGAAATCCGTTATTGTAGAGAAAATATAACTACCCTACTGTACCAGTGCACTGCAGTAAGTCATAAAAAGTGATAACACTGTGAAAGCTAGGCCTAGGTCCGACAGAAATGATACAGAAAGCATCAAGATGAATCATGCTGTCTTAAAAGCCTTGCATAAATCAAAAGCTCCACTTAATCTTCTTGTGAAAATTTATTCTCTGTATGTTAATAAACTGCACCACCTTACCGGTTTGTTAACTAGAGAGAAAAATTTCCATTACTCCAAAACTTAGCTGCAGAAGCATGTGACAATGCAAACAGAAGGTATCCACAGCATTGCATAATGAGGTAATCTGATGCACACCAACAGCTGTGCTATCTGGGGGAAAGGTTCACTCATGAGAAATTCCATGATACACTTCACCTAGTTTCTCCACAAGCTATGAACAATATGAACCCACAAAGCTTTTCCTATAAGGCACATTACAGTTAAAATTGAACACGTTTGATTTTTAATAATCCTACCACTAACAGAATTTAAGGCAGGGCTAGGGAGAAGAGTATCAGCCTAATCTGCTCCTCCTCCACTACTCAGGAGATGTAAAGGAGAGCTCCTAAGCCACTCAGCAATATTGCCCCCAATTAAAAGGGATAACAGAGGGCAATCCCTTTCATCCATTTCAGCAATCATCACACAAAGGTAGTTGTGATGATCATCTCCCTACAACAGGCAGTAACACCTCTGCAGCCTTAATTACACAAGCCTGGCTGGTCTCATTCAGCCTCCTTTCATCAGTAAGGAATTCCCTTTCCCTGCACTTGTCTGAATTGATTCTTTCCCTCAAGCGCAGGTACAGTATCTCAATATTTTTATCAATAACTTGAACGATGATATCAATACTCTTTGATACCTTCACCATAAATCGCAGATAAAAGACCTTAGCATCTGCTGCTTGTTGTCTTGTTTGTTTTTTTTTTTCCTGGATGCATGTGACGAAATCCTATGATTTCATTTACATCTTATTTCCATGGCCTGATGCACTGATGAGCTAAGAACTTCCTGCTTTAATTGGGACTGGAAGAGGGGAAAGAAAGCCAAGACTAAAAATAGAGGGGGGGAAACCAAAACGAAAGTCACACATAAGATAGGATATTCTCCTCACAGCTTCTGAAAGCTGCTTTCCATTTATAAAGCAGTAATAGTTTACATATATATTTCAATCACTCCTTCCTATTTTGCACAGTTATTCTGAGCAATCCAAACATATGTTTTAAAATGGAAGCATTTGTTTTCCTTTGAACAAAAATAGAATATGTAGCTTAACAGATGAATTATAAGTGCTTCGTAATGGAAGTTTCTTCAAACCTTACACCCGCATTAAGTGTGGCTTTGCAGCTCATTTTCAGCAGCAAGCTCTTACTGAATGCCTGCCTCCTCATCACAAAGATGAAGAAAAAAAATCTTAAATCCCAAAGCAGAGCTGTCTGTCAGACAGGTGTGACCATCCATCCACATGTAGGTACCTCTGTTACCACAAACCTATTTCTGAAGACAGCAGCATGAGACTAGGTCACTACCTCATGGATAGCTTCAGAAGAAGACAACCAGCCAAAAGCCAAATTCACAAAGCTGCAAGCGATGATCACCTGACAAGATTTTCCTTCTTGCATCTGACAGCGCCCAGCCCAATGGCAGCGAGAGGATCTAAGCTTCCCTCTCCTGTTGACAAAGCATTCCTCACGGTAGGGCTGGCATGCGGCTGGAACCCGCAGGATGCTCACTCACCACAACACGCCCACTGGTTCAGCTGGGTACGACGAGCCCCATTCCTCAAGCAGCTCTTACATCTGCCTACATGCAAATCGGCTGGAGACCTGAAAAGCAGTGTGCCTCCAGAAATAATTTACAAGATTAGAAAATGGTGGGATATTCCAACTCCTTGGACAAAGCATCAGCATCCAGCAGCACTTGCTCACTGTGTCAAAGAGTGGTAAGATCCAAACCATTTCACTCCCTGTGCTCTCCATTAAAAGCCATTCTGTAAGTCATGGCGTTCCACATTTAACATCACCACAACCGAAAAAAAAGAAAAAAGCTTTTCACATTGAAATACCTAGAATAAGTAGTGCTGCCTAACTATGCTGCATCCATGCCCCACAGACGTTACGATGTAAATACTGGCCAAAAGCATTATTTACTGTGGAGCTGCAACTTGTGCTTGATCGGGGCAGCTGTAAGGCACATTGGGTGTAAGTAGTCCTGCTGCCTCCAAGCATGCATTATTTGACCTCCACGTATTACCAAGTGAAGTGTGGAGAGATCTAAGATACTGCTTGAATAGAGACCCCAAAACTTTATCTTAATTTCAGAAAAGCAGTCCAATTAAGAAGTCCAGCTGGCTTCTTCCCTATGCGAGATGTAGAACAGTGCCATCAAGTATCTGTCCAGGTAACTGCCATGCAGAAATCTTGGGTCTTACTTGGCTACGGTGCTCTTCTGTGGAGATTGGATCAATGAAGGCACTTAACTGTTCTTCTTTCTTCTGTTCAAAGATCACATTTATACTGAACATGGTGACTTCAGCAGGTTTTTGGAATTTGAGGAATTCACAACATTTGACTAGTTTATCATCACCCAGAGCACTACAGAGCACAAGGCATCATAACAGGTATTTGGCTGTATTTGTTACACCAGGCTGCAGTACAGACAGGTAACAAACCTCAGCTCCACAAAGGGCCTGCCCCAGTGGGGCCAGAAAACTGGTGGAAGCCTGACACCCCCAATAACTCACCTGGTTCAACCAAGAAAGAAACAAAGCCAAGACCAGCTCTTCGGCAGGAGGCAAGTTAGTTCCCAGATCCTCTCTCACCACTGAGAACAGCAAAGAATGTGGGTTTCAAGGGGAACCCCCCCCTCCTCAGAGGGGAGAAGAGCTTGGGAACACAGAAGTCTGCTGCACCTTGGCAGGAAGTAAAATCATTCAAGAAAACATGCCATTTGTGAGGATTTGAAGGAAGAATTGCAACAGAGTTTCATTTTTGGAATATTGAGAAACGACAATTAGCTTCATCACCATGCAAAGCAAATCCCACAATCAATATTCAAGTCTTACACACCATGTGGCAACTGCACCACATTTTGCAATGTGTCCCTAAGCACAGAACAAACATCTGTAAAGAGCAGGATTAAACATAAAAACAAGAAAAACAGGACTGTGTAGTATTCTCTGGAGATGGATGCAGTGGGAAGCAATGCAGCACCAGAACACGAGTCAGATTTAATCAACTTTTTAAGCTCAGGATAATGTGTTATCATGCTTTCCTGGAAGACTAATACTAAACTGCAAGTTAATTTATATGCTTTCTGGACAAGAATAAAAGGATGAGATCAGCAACAATTTATGCATTTCAAATGAAAGACAAAAATTGCCCACAAGAGAGTTATAAAAAGCACTTCTTCCCTTGGCTGCTGTTTTCATTACAGCCCTCTTCGGAAACCCCAGAGCCGAAGGCTCAGCTGCTGCACATCCTGGGCAACACAGCCACTGTCACCTGGGCTCTGTATGCTGATGAGCTATTTTTCCGACCAAATTGGGAGGGAATCAAAATTCCTTGTTTCTGTTTCACTCATGATTGCACGACCCCTTGGAAGCCTTATTCTTTGCTTCGGAATAGTTTTAAGCATCATGAAGAGTTTGATATACAAGTGCTGGCTCTTCTTAATTCCACCAGATGAAGGTGGAAGTTAGTTCAAGTTCTTTTGGTTTTGCTCCTGAATGAAATTTTGGAAAAATTGAAGGAACTTTTGGAAACAGAGCCAGTTTGCGGCAGAGATCGATGTGGTCAGCAGCATGTTAGGTCCGGTGGCAGTCTGCTTTAGACAGCCACAGGTACCGCAAGCACCACAGCACGAATCGACACGGAGACCATTGGGAGGGAAAGCGGGACGCAGAGCTCAGCAGAAGCGTTCAAGCAGCAGGAGGAAAGCTGCAGCTCTTCGAGGCTGCTCCTGACTATTTCGCTGTGCTGAGAAAAGCCTGCGAGCATTCAGTCCAAAACAAGAAACCCCCCGAGGGGCCCTGCCTCCCCCCCCCGCTACTCACAGCGCTGCTTGTGCACGATCAGCTTCATGGAGGCGGCGCGGCCGGCAGGACCCCCGGGAGCCGCCCGAGACGCGGAGCCGGGCTGAGGGCAGAGCCGGGGCCGCCGCCCGCGTTTGTGCGGGGCCGCCGCTCCCCGCCCGCCGCCGCCCCATTGGCGCAGGGCGGGGCCGTGCCGGGCGGGCGCCGCCGCATTGGGCGAGCGGCGGGGGCCTCGCTCCGCCCGCGGTGGGAAGGGGGGGGGGGGTGGGATGGCGGTGGCGGCCGGGCGCTGCCGAGCCGGGCCCCCCGCGCTGGGCACTTACGTGGCCGGTGTCGCCTGCCCGAGTCCCTCCGGCGGCGCAGCCTGCACTTCTTGGCCGGCGAGCCGTGTCCGGGCGGCGGCTCCGTGCGGAGCAGCAGCGGGTGCGGCGCCTCCCCGCAGCCGCCGTTGGCGAGCGGCTGGCCGGGCGGCGGGCGGCCGGCGTGCAGCAGCCCGCCGAGCCGCGAGCAGGACGAGGCGGCGGCGGCGGGCTGGGCGCGGAGCTGCTCCCCCATGGCGGCCGCCTCGGCCCCTTTGTCTGCCGGCTCGGCCCCGGCTGGGCGCGCCGGAGCCTCCGCTCACGCCGCCCGGGGATGCGGCGCCCGCTCCCCCCTCAGCCCAGGGACGGCGCAGGCGTGGTGGCCGCAGCGCGCTGCGGAGGGGCCGGGCCCGCCGCGCCCCCCCCGGCACCTGCGGGGCCCTCGGGAACGCGCCTTGGGGGGGGGGGGGGAGGAGGCGCGCTCCCGACACGGAGCCGGCGGCAGCGACCTTGGAGGCGCCCGGCCCGGGGCTCCGCCTGGCCCCCGCCCCGCCGGGCCGCGGCCGTGCCCTGAGGAGAAAAGAAGGTCGTTTGTGGGGTGGCCGCCGGCGAGCCCCGCGGCTCCTCCTCGCACCCGAAATTAGCGCTGTGCGCGGTGCCCCCGGGGCACGGAGCCACGCCGACCGCCTCCGGACAGGGATGCCGCGCTGGAAAACGGCCTCCAGAGAGGGAACGAGGAGCCCTCCCGCTGCCTGAGCCCGCCGGACCATACGCACGGCACCGAGAATGAGCCGTGCGTGAAGCCGGGGAAGTGAAAAGTGTGTCTGAGAACAAACAGCACGAACGATTTTCCTCATAAAACCGGTTTCTGGGGAATCAGGATTGTCCTCATGATACACCAGCAACTGCTGCCATCGCCAGCCCCGAGGCAGCTGCCCTGAATGGAGGCAGTACACATTTACTGCTAGGAGCTGTAGGACTTCCAACGGTGGAAGTCACCAAGAACTCACCACCTTACTGAATGACATATAACTCAACCCAAGACCGCTGTTCCCTGGGCTGGCATTCAGGGACCTGCACAGCTGTGTTTGCAGTAGGCAGCTGGCTGGCAAGGGTTTGTACATGGTATTTGGGACCGCTCAGGTCATGAGGAGTCCTTGCTGCTTCCATCCCCTGGCCAGCAAAGGCTGTTGCCGTCTCCATCCATGACCCAGGAGCTGACTGCACACACAGCCAGCCCGATGCAGAGCAGATCTTCCTCCAAACCTGTTTTTCTCTGCAACTGCAGCCGAACTGGGAGTAGACGCGTGGGCACTTACCACAACTCGGCTGAAGGGCGGCAACTTTTTACCTTACCCCACCAAAGCAAAACCACTTTTAATTGCATGCTTATGTTTCCTTGTGGTAGGAGAAGCAGCCCTTCTGCTGACTCTGCAATGGAATGTAGTACCTGGTTCAAGTACTGCATCCAACCTTAGGCACTAAACTTCCAGAATAACTAACAAAGGATAAAACAACAACACTGGAAAGGGAAGATTTGAAGGGATATTCAAACCTGGAATGGGTAACAGCAAAGGAAATATATTGTGGCTGATGAGAAACAAGAAAGAATTCATGAATGTTAGCTGCAGTATGGGAATTTTGATTTAGACTTGAGGCAGGTATTTCCTAGAATGAAGTTAGAGAAGCATTAGATGCTTTGAAGGCCTGGCCTAGATAACTTTTTGAGATTCTTTCCAATCTTATATTTCTAATATTTCCCTAATGTTTTGCTGTAGACACTGCACAATTATGTCCAGGGTAAAAGTGGAATGGATTGTGCTGAATGGAAGGAGGAGGTTAGGACAACATTCTGTTAGGATATGATCCACATCAGTCACAAGTTCAGAGGCAATACAACAAGAGGAGTGTCACCCACAAATAATATTGGAGAAAATATAAACATGGAGAAATGTTAGAGTGGTCCAAATCAATCAACAGGTTTTGCATACAAGGACAGATTCCATTCTAAGTGCACAAGTTGCCCTAATCTTGTAAGCTTTCTGTCATGTATCAACAAAAACACTGTCCAAATTTTTTGCATTACTGTGGAAAGATTACATTTCAAACTAATGTGCTGCTTTACCAGAACAATTTCAGACTCTTGTACGGACGAATATCACACGAACTGATTTAAGTACTTCAAAATACCACTTTTTGTTTGTTTGTTTGTTTTAGTTTACATTGCTTCATTTTGAAAAGCTTTTAAAAAGACTTTACATAGCCTCTCAATTTTAGTTTCAGAATTCTTCCCCTCTTCTGTAATGCAAATTAAGACAAAATGGATAAAATCAGAGGATGTTTAATGCATCGTGATGACCTGTGAGGGTTTAAAATGAAGGAATCTCATGCCCTGAGGTGTACATAGTATTGCTATAGTGTAACTAGTCTAACACTGACTCACTGCATATTATTTGGATGGCAAACATTTCATCCATTATTCCATTCCTGCCTGCACTTCAGATGCCCAGCTTTGTATCGCCTCTACTTATTTGTTCATAAACACACGGAACCAGGCTGTAATATTCTAACTCTATAAGTCAGTTCCATCAAACTAGCAACCACATCATGGTTAAGATACTTTACCACAGGAGCAAAAGCCCTGTACCCCAAGCCCTACGGTTTCAAGCCCAGTGGCAATGAGGGGAACAAAAAAAGAACAAACACACAAGCAAAAAACAACAAATGCCCACATTCAAGTGTCTTATAATCAGGCAGGCAACTCTGCCTGAAATTTTCAGGAATTTCTTGCTCATTCTGTGTGGCTCGCATATCCCCAGATTGAGGCAAAGCTGAAGCAAGCACCAAACAGGTGCAGGCCACATGTAAACCCAGTACCCAAGAACCCCCTAAAACTGCAACAGAGCACCGGTGTTATTCTAATTCAAAGCCAGTCAACTACAAAGCTTTGGTCATATTCTGGAGAGAAGTGGTAATAAGGAGCGACATCTTTTATAAGAAGCAACATCCTTCCCGAATTATACAAACCATACTATGCAATGTGAAGAGTGTAAGGAAACAGACTTCTGGTTTAGCTGCCTGCAGATTTATGTCCGAGGGATTGCTGGCACTCTGCCATTCCTGCTTACATTTCCATTCAGGTTACTTCTATTTTTATCCCGTTTCTATACTACAGGAATGTCATACCAGTTTATACCAGTTCTTATTCAATTTTTCCTCTTAGAAAATAAATACAGCACAGCTTAATTAACATTAAAAATATTGGGAACATTGCTTTCAAAAATCAGATACTATTGATTTGTTTCAGCTACATTCACATATTCACACATATCTGAAGGAAAGTGCCATGTCCACGAGTCCAGTCCTTTTTTTCAGATTTCTTTTCCGATTTCTTCAGAACCCGGGGAGGGATTACTTTTTTTTTTTTTTTTTTTTTTTTTTTTACTGAAACCATCCATTCTTTCCCTCCCCACCCACCTCTTGGCTCTTTTCAGTTATGCCTTCTGTGACACTTAACAACTGTTTTATTTTGCGAAGAGCTGCTCTGTTCCTCTACACAGCCAAAGCTCATCTCCCCACCACTTGGCTCAAGGGAGAGAAAGACAGAGAGCAGCACTCTAAGCAGAAACCTAGCATGGTGGTCTGAAAAGCCATCAGGAAAAATGTTCTTTCACTTCATTGATGACAAATTGTGCACTGATAGACCTCTAAGCCCAAGCCCACAAGCTGAGTGTCCTGGCAAGGCAGGATGAAGGCTGCCTGGGAAGTTTTTCTAGGACACGACCCGTATATCTGACAACACTAGCTAAGACATGGGAGTAACAGTTAAGAGAGTACACAGGCATAGTCAGGCCTCACCAGTCTGTCCATTCAGACTTTTTGCTGGCTGAGTGGTTTCCACAGATACTCTCAGGAAGATCTGAGATGACGTTAAGTTTGTGGTTGCCCTCTTTCAAACAAACTGAAAAAAGCATGCAGCAGTCACAGAACAACCCTTCCTTGCTAAAGCTTTGCCTGCCAATACCTCTGTTTCTCTGTGCCCAACCAGACAATTACATCTTAATTTACAGGTGTTTACTCTCCAGCAGAGCTCTTGGTGTCCATCTTTTATACAAAACAAAAACCTTCTGTGGCTTAGTTCAGACATTTCAAATAAAACTCCCCTAATCGGTAAACATTTAAAATCAAGTCCTTGATTATTGCTTAGGAGTACAAGTCAATGATAATGAAGTAGGTGTTGGAGATGAATCATAGTTTTCCATGCCATAGCTCCTATTTTGCAGTTTGCTAAAAAAAAAAAAAAAAAAAAAAAAAAGCTGAAACCAGGTAATAGATTCAAACTATTACATATGTAAAAAGCTGAAAATCTTGTTGCAAATACACTCTCCTTTGGCCCCATTCATTAACCCACTCTCTCTTTGCTTCCTGAGTACTTAGCTCAGCACACTTATCTTTACACTTATCTTTAAATACACAAAATTTAATTGGAAAACATGCAACTTCACAACCCACTGATTGAGAAATAGTGTTCATCATTGTAAAAAATGATTGCGACAAGTGGTGGAGCATTCAGCAGAGAAAACAATGGCCTTTGCTCTATGACTGCTACCCTGTAGACAATTATCCTCCTGTAAATACATGTACTGGTTTTGCTTGGCTGAATATATTTATGGTGTTTCTTTCAACCCAGTGTTTTTATATCACCCATTCATCAAAATGCCATTGGTAAAGAAGTGACAGTTTCAAAACAAGCACTCTGCAATACAACAACAGAATAGTTGACAATTACAACTGACAACTACAAAAAACTCTTGCTCATCCAGCATTACCAGATACAAAAATTACCTGGTTCACCTGTCAAAATTCAGCTGCACTGAGATTTTCCACTTGCATTGTTCTGTATTCCCAGTGCTTAAATGCTGACGTGAAATTCCCATGGATATTAAAGATCATGGATTAAGTTAAAACAGGGGACCGGACCTATGCGGGTATGCGGGAGAAGAAAAAAAGGCTTCTCTCTGAACTGTTCTGGCCAGACACACCTTCAATTCAGAGAGAACTAAGGACACAGGTTCCCTCTTCCAAACATTAGTTTCCTTCTTCCAAACTAGTCCACAGACTGGACTAGTTTGGAAGAAGGAACTGCATAAGGGAAATATCACACCTTTGGCATTGCTCCTCAATCACCTTCAGGAGCAGGGAGATGTCCGTCTGAACGAGCATTTAAGCACAGGGCAACATCCAAACGCCACAACTAAGACTAGAGTTAAACCTTCAGTACCTCAACCATATGACTTTGCTTTCAGATAATTAAACCAAAGGTTTACCTATGGTTTTGATGCAGAAAAAACACTTTATATAAGTCCTTGTGAGATTAAACTAAAACGACAGACACTAAACACTCAAAAGCTAATCTTTTTTTAAGTATCTTTTTAAAGTCCATGTTTGCAAAGAACTAGAATCTTGTGTAGGAAGGGGCTGTGCTATAAATGACAAATTTGTTCCTAAAAGCTCCAGCTACCTAGTAACAAAGAAGAGAAACAACCAAACATTATGCTAACATTGGGTAAGTTTGCCATAGTTACATCCTCTGATATTTCTGGGATTGGTGATCTTTTAGAGTAAATATTACAGTGAATAGTCTGTAGTGTGCAATGAATTTGGTTTTACTCAAGAAGCCTATTTAGAGATTTCAGGTTTTCACGTGGTCAGTACAAACTATGTACACAAACAAAAAAATCTATAATTACAGACTTCTGTCTTCTCATTAGATACACTGTGAAAAGAAAAATAAAGTAACTTGCAGGGTTTCTCCTGTATAGGGGATTTGCACTTCACTGCAGGAACCTTCATGTTACCAAAATATTTATTTCCTTGTAATAAAACATAACTTATCATCCATATGCACACTTAGTCTAATGGGAACTTAAGACCCACAGAAATCATCTTGGTCATCAAAATAAGTTTTTTGAATCAATGACTAATCTGAACAGGCCAGAAAGATGTACACCAAGTATCCAATATCTTGTAAGATGTGACTGGACATCTTGGGACCAAAGCATTCTTTTGACACTCACACATAATGTCCTGATGATGCACATTTAGACTCCCGAATCTCATGAACACCGCTAACCAAATATGTTGTATTTATCCTCAACTTTGACAAGGAAGTCAAAGGAAGCTACAGAGCTGTTTTTTGTGCCAGCCATTTCACAGATGGGAAAAGAAAACAAAAGCATTTTATATCTCACATACAACAGGAGAGAATGATTTTTTTGCTTGTTTGTTTCTAAGACCTCTGTATATCCACTCAAAGCAGAAATGATGGGGCTAGGATGTTGGTCTCCAGTACTTCTTGCCTAACTGCTCTAAAATCATCAAAAGATCAAAAGAGCCTTGGACCTCATCTTCATTCCATCACCTCTTAGAAGAGGGGAGAGTGGAGAAAGAGAGCTAGCACACAAGCCAGGAAGGGAGGTACAGCTACCCCGCCACGTGAAGGCATGACATAAGTACTGCTACAGTAATCATAAGGCAACAGTGGTTGACAACTGCAAATAACAGAATCCCCAGAAGTAACACAGTATGATCTTGTTTTCATTCACAGGCACAAAACAAGTCTAATATAAAGCGAAACTGATATATCTGACCTAAAACCCTAATCTAGTCTGATTTATGACTTCCTTATTATGCCAGTTTTCATACCTTAGATTCTCTCAGAGCACATAAACTAAACAATGTATAGATAAACCAATTCATTTTAATTCCCACATTTTGATGCAAATGCAAACAGCACTGAGCTGACACACCATGACTGTTTTTCATAGGATTAGGAAAGACTACTTAATCAGTGAAAATGCTTAATAAAAAGTTTACTGGGATCTCTTTCCTGCAGAGAGAAATCAGGCCGGAGTTCTAGTTTCAGGAAATTAGAAAGTCTGTGGTTAAAAACAGGGAATTAGAAAGTCTGTGTTTAAAAACAAACAAAACAATCTTCCACGCCTTCCACCAAGCAAGTTTAAATTTGATTACAAGCAGATTGATTTGAATCACAGCACAGACTGGTGTAAGGGAAAAGGGAAATGGCATAACAGTTTAAATGCTCGGTACTTATGTAGCGCTCTGTACCCAGAGATCTTCAAGCACTTCACAAACTGTGAAAAACTGTTCTTCTCACCTCTCATTCAAAGAGAGAAAAGCAACAATTAGAAAGTAGTGAGAGAGCAGAGAAAGGACAGTTCTCACCTCTAAACTAAAATCAGTATTGGGATCAGATTGACCCCAAAATGGAAATGAAAATACCCAGGCCCCCTCAAGTGGAAAACATAGCTGGAGGATTCCACAATCATTCTCAGATTTGTACTGCATTTGCCCAGACAAGGTCAGCAAGATTCCAACTCTGTTGGAAAAACATCAGAAATAAATATCTTAATTTTCTGAAAAGGAATTCCTGTTTATCTCAAGCCAAACACAGATTCAACAAACAGCTTCAGTTCCCCAGAAATTGTATTCCCAGCAAACTGTCTATCAATCTAGCAGAAATTGTATCCATGGCAGTTTGTCTATTAATCTTGCAATGTTTTGGATTGGCTGATTAGCAGTCAAACTTACATTTCATCAGACAGAACATGCTGTCTTCCATTTGATATGGCAGGGCCCTGGAAAGACTCCTCCTTCAAGCTATTTATTGAAACCAGGATCCATTTCAGTTTTTTGTTGTTGTTGTTTGTTTGTTTTGTTTGTTTCTTAAAAACAACAATAAACAAAAAAAAAACAACCTTGCTTGCAGTTTCAACAAATTAACTCATCAGTATTAGCTTCCTTTGCTGAAGCTCCTTGAGCCTACTAGAAACACACATTTTCAGCCCACCAACATCTTGTTGTTCTGCTTGTAACATTCAGTGAAAAGCTACTTATTTATCTTTGCCTGTACATCCACCTAAGTTATGGCTGTTACCACTGTGATCAAAGTTCTAGGCACACAGGTTACTGACCTCCAAACACACTGTTTGAAGTCCTTGTTTGACATAATCTGTGCTATTCTCTACGTCAATAGTTATTCGATCCGTTGTCTACTCCATTTACAACTGAACAAAAGCAAAGGAATAGAAACTACTAGTCAAGGCACTGCTCTTAAGCCATTTTCCTGTCGCAGTGCTGCCTAATAAGAGGCTAGTGTTCTCAAGTCTGTGGTCTGTGTTCTCTTCCCATCATAAGCATGCATCAGTGTTAGCTGTGGTTTTGTCAGATCAGACTGGCATTATGATATATACCTTATAAGCTGTAGCAAAAGGGGAAAAACAAACACAAAAGAAGGGGCAGGGGGAGGAGGAATGGAGAGGGAGAGAGAGTTGTGACCAGCAGCCTTTCACAGCTGCTTTTTAAGGAAGCATTTGTTGGGGAACTACTGTGAAGTTGCATACTCCTTGTGTTTCATTTATGCTTTAGTAATTCCTTATCGCGCTCTCTTCCTCTTCTCTAATGCAGAGAAGACAAGTAAGCAGCACTCTCTGGAAACATCCAGAACAGTATCTACAGCATGGGGGCTCAAGCAAAGTGGATCTGGGCTGGATAACTAAGGCCATACTTGGGAAGAGGTGTAGCAGTGCCAAGCTGTGCTGTCATCTCCATCCATTTTGTGACAGAGCACAGTTGGCAGTGACCCCACCATTTTGGCTGGTATCATTGTGTGTTCAGAACCGTGAAATTACCAGAATACCACTATAAATTCTATTACTATCTGCAGGCTAAACTAACTGATAAAAAGCAAGCTTACTAAAATTAAAAAAAATGGCTTTCTAGGAGTAGATCCTAGCTAATATTCCAAATGGTGATGGCCTAACAGGAACGCATGCAGTCAGTAATGCCCAGTATGTTTAGCCTTACAGAAGTCCACAATATGGAAAGCACTGTTCTTCCAAATTACCAAACAGTGTGTTCAGGCAAAAAGAACGTGGAGTTACTTGCTCAGACATAAAGCTTATCATTATTGAGGTTAGGACTCCATTCCATTCTCTCCTAAATAGTCTTAGGATAAGCTATACCAAAAACAACCATAACAAGTACAACTCCCACACGGCATTTAGGTTCTTATTGATACAACACTGCACGTCTCCATAAAGGGAATTTTACTAAGGTACTGTGTAGGAAAGGAATTTGCAGGTGGCTCCGCACTGTTTCACATGTCCCTGGATTAGAGATAATGAGGAAACAAACAGTAGAAGCAAAAACTTGAGCAAGGTTGAGATAAAATTGGCTACAGTGTTAAAGATGAGCTTTGGGGCAGTGGCTAATTGCTGGCAAGGCTCCAGGTACGTGCCTGAGGGTCTCTAATCTCCAATTGTATGGCAGATTCGGGCATGTGGACAGCGCATGGGGCTACAGGGAAAGTATATGTAGTAGTGAAAACGGGCAATAAACGCCTTCTGTTCAAGAGCCATCAGGAGTTCATGTCTTGCATCCCTTCAGTACTGTATTGACCCCAAGCAAAGATGGGATGGATCCTCCCATCTTCCCCATATCAACGTTCTCCATTATATTCATCAAACAATTTGTTAAGAACTTTGGTGTGAGAAGTTTATTCATAGGAACGTTCCTGTGATAAGGCTTTAATGAACCACTGTTTACAGTTTCCAGATGCAAATAAATACCTACCACGCTAGATTTTTCTTGTCCAAGTCCAGTGCTGAGATTCTCAGTGGCCATGTTAAAGGCTGCTTTAGACACCCAGTTGCTAGCTATGCCATCCACCTAAAACTGAAAACAAAACATCAGATAAGCAATTTTGGCATGTGCAGTACATTCTCAAGCAGCACTATGACATAATGTGTAGGGTACAGCTATATTTGCTATATCTGAAATCAAGCCTCATGTTGATTTGCAACATCTGATTAAAACAATAATAATACTACAGCATCTATTTCTGAGTCATTTGTCTTGGGTAATTTATTTACTGAGAGCATGAGTCACACAGTTAGAAATGAGTCATTCTCTAACTTTATATTAATATTACCCTTAGAATCACAGGATTCCTCCTTACCCATAAATTGTTGCATGCTTTGGTTCTTTTCACAATGCCAGAATGCTGGTTTATATAGAATATTTAGGTTAGCTGTTGGAACAAGCATCTTCACTTTATGTAATGCCATTCACCCAGAAAGATCTTATGATGCTTTATAAATGTGTGTATTTTCAAATGTGTATGAAGATTGATTTTTTTGTATTCTTTGTTGCACCCATATATATGGTATGGTATTCTCATGGTAGCATGAGAACACATGGCAACTTTATACAGAAGCACCTGATTGGAACTGCAAGCAAATTCTTCAGTCTTTTGAAACAGCACAGGGGAAACTGAGAAACATCAAGGTTTCACTGGCAATGGAATCTGGCTATTTACGTCTCTGTTTTTGCAAAATTGGGTTTACCTTCTGAGAGTCAGATCAGCCAGAGCTTGGTAAAACTCACCATTTTGGTGGAAACTTTTCAGTTTCCTCAGATTAGCTGCGTGCAAACTCTGAGTAAGGAAGCCTGGCCTGTTTGAAAACTTCACTCATCCTTGGCTGGAGCATGTTGTGACAGCATGAGGCAGAACAACATCAAATGAAGAACTCTACGTTGAACTACACTTGGAAATTCTCTACCTGCACAAGTCCGGATATGCCCAAAGGTAAGTATATCAGGCTGCATATTTGTATATCCAGCCAGCATATTTGACTTCTGGTTGAAGAACTGCCAAAGATGCAACTTGACAAGCAGCATAGCCAATCTCTGAGGGCCTAACAGAAGAGAAGCAGCCTGGCCCTCCTGTCCCACCAGCATTTCTGCCTGCTCTTCTTCTGCCCCAGAATTTGTTTGTCCATGCAGATCTGCTTGTCAGTCTGGCTGAAAATAATGGTTTAAGAATGTGTTTAAACAATTATCTGTTCATTAACCTTCCTTTTGAGAAGCAACTGAGACTCCATGCCTATTTATCACATTTAACCTGCCCGCCCACTTTCAGGGAAGATGGCTGTGTTTCTCTTCAGCACTGCATGGCACAAACCCAGGTCCTTTCTCTCAGTAGTACAACTCCACGCAGGACAGATGTTTGACATGTATTAAACCCCCTGCCTTTTCGCCTTCCTACAGGATAGGCACTGTGCATCCTGATATACTACTAAAATACAGGCTTTAGAAGAGTAAAAGGAAAAAAAAAAGAGATGACTTCACACAGAAACAGGAAATGCCCTGGGTCATTTTCTATTGTCGAAGAGCCATTACTTTCAAGTGCTTTAGAGATAAGTCACTGGTTGAGAAATTTGTTTTCTAGATGTGCCTTCCTTGCTTTCTATCATGTTGTAGGATAACAGTGTCACTTAATACTACACGTTTTACTTTTATATCTAAACTAAGAGGCTAGTAAAGAAAGCAAGGTTCCTCCTGGGCAATGCAGGTTGTGGTCACGTTGTTTGGCTGTACCAAGCAGAATAACAGCACTTCCAGAACAAGAATTTAACCTATGCCTGAAACAATTCTGAGCACTTTTCTCCTCTCTTTCCAGGAAGCCCAAATCCAACATCTGAAGGTCAGTGGCGTGACTGTCCCACTCCATCCACATCTTCACATGGGGTCAGGGAGAAGCTCAGAGTGCCCAACGCCATGATGACATTCAGAGGAACAGTACGTAACGCCAGAGAACAGCACTAGCTTCTGAGGTCAAGACAGACAGTGGTGCTGCCAAGAATAAATGCAGCTATGTCCTGGGTATAAGAGCCAGACCAATGAGTAATACTACACTGAAATACTGTAGTGGCTGCACTGTAACATATCCTGCTCCTTGGATTTAGCCCATCTTACATAAGCAGTAATCTTCTGGCCCCGGAACCTCATCTTTTTGAGATACCTTATATTTTTTAGATACTGCAGCATCCAGTCTTGCAGCTTCTGCATGAAACTAATAAATATGTATATATCTTAAGAAACATCTTGGCATTCAGCCAGTTTTACTACTTCTGCATTGCATTGTTCTGGGTTTGTATTGACCTCGTGCTCTAATGTACTTCTTACTAAGTTTCAAGTAAAATGACAGAACAACGGGTGAAAATGTGATCATCAACAGAATGACTTCTATTGGTAAAATTTTCTGGGGCTGTTCTGAGGGCTCTGGAATCATTAGACCACTACATATAGCCTAAAATGTATGTAACACTGCAAAAGAAGAAGCAGTATTTTCAAAAAAGTCATCCTAAGGATTAAAGCTTGAGTTCCTTGCAATATGAATAATTGCCATAAGAAGCTTAGAACTGAAATAGAACTCCTGAAACCTCTATTAGAAAAACAAAACAAAACAAACAAACAAACAAAAAAAAAAACACACAAAAAAACCAAAGATATATTTCATTTTAGGAAAGTCAGTCCTCAGATTTTAACATTAAATTATGGTTACCTATATTTATATTTGAACAGCTCTATGGCTGATTGAAAAAGAATCAGCAACACATCAAGATAAATAAAACTTTACTAACTACATCTGGAATTCATCCCCAGTCCTTCACCTGGAGACTATAAGCCAACACACAATCTGCAAAGAAAATAATTAATATATTGTAGAGCAAAATGCAGCAACAGGCCTAGTCCCAGA
The DNA here is from genome assembly GCF_965140915.1 of Aythya marila. NCBI lineage: Eukaryota > Metazoa > Chordata > Aves > Anseriformes > Anatidae > Aythya > Aythya marila. The sequence goes on along the minus strand of NC_139048.1, from coordinate 17,598,632 downwards.
CCTGAAGAAAGATACTACGCAAATATTTGCAGAACTTAGGCCCAGGTTTAGAAAAACAATACAAAGGCATTTCAGGGAACCAAACAAGATTTGGATTCACACTTAAAACACATGTTCATGAAATCTAAGCAGCATGTACAGACAACATTTTATGAAGCAGTGAGCATGCCTAGACTGTGTCTGTCCTTCTGTATCAACAATGCTATCCAACAATTTTTAAAGAAGAAGGAAGGCAAAAACCTTGTCCAGTAGCAGTTAAAGGTGTAAGATCGTGGTGTAAGGATCCCACATCCTGGGATAAAGGTGTGAAGACAGAGAAGTTGGTGTGAGTTTTGCCACTCAGCAGATGATTCAATTTACCATTCCCACTGCAAAACCACTTCTTATGGTATCTCCCGAGACATCAGCATCATGTTGATTAGGAGGGAAGAATATTATATGTCTAGTCAATACTATCAATATTTCTGTTTGTGGATTCTCTGCCTACATCCCCAATTATGTAATTTCCAGTAACTCAAAAGTACCCAGCTTACATGATGCAGTGCAATCTTAACACAAAATGAGACAGCGTCCTGGAACTGGCTGAGTTAGAGTTAATGCTCCAGGATATGCCACAAATGTCCCAGAAGTTTTACTTTTCAACCAATTCTATGGAAAAGCCATCTATGCAGATTTGTTCTTAATAACAATAAGCACTTCATTTAAGAGCAGTCCTTTTTTCTTGTGTAACTACATTTTTACAAAATACTTTGACTGTGTATTTTAAACAATTGTTTTAATATTCACAACAGACATGGTAAACACCTGATAACCAACTACACCATTTGCTACATGACTATGAATAAATCAGACAAAACAACTGATACATTAACGGGACAAATACTTGTGTCAATGCAAAAACGTATTTCCCCATTTTCTCCAGCTAAGGCCACTTTTGCTATTATACTGACTAATATGGTATTGTGTTGCTTGGCCTGATCAACTGACTGATGTCCAAATGCTTCAGCTCCTTTCAGCACTAAAGCAACAAATCCTTAGCCACCGTAGTGGTCTCGAGGTATTTGTTGCCAGTTGCAGAAAGACCCTAGAAAAGGCAGAACAGCCAGTATAGAACAAGGCACTTCGTTACATGTGCTCATTAAAGGGTTGTTCAAATTAAAATAATCTAAGAAGCTAAGTACCCTCATATAGTTGTTAACCATTTCAAAATGCTAGATCAGACCTTCAAAGCAGTGATTGATTTTTTTTCTGTAGTATGATAATATAAATAATTTTGAGATGTTTTCAGTTACAAAATTAAATGGTTGATTACAGCTTAAATGATCTTTTTAGTTCAACAGAGAATTGTGAAATAAAGGACAGAACGAGTAATGAGAGGGTAGAGGGAGAAACAGGAAGAATTAGTGACAGCTTCTTTGTCTCAGCTACACTCTCAAAAAACACTTTAGTTAAAAAAGATTAACTAAGTCTGAAGTTACACAACTGAACAAAATAATCTCAGAAAATACACTCCAAACCTTCTCCTACGTAAGGCAATACATTGCCGCTCAACGAGTAATACTATCTTTATCATACACGAGTTTTTAAATAGAACTTCAAAGACTTAAAACCAGCGTGCTGATCACACGCAGCACACAAAACACAGGCATGGGACCAGGTGGCCAGGCTGCAGCTGAGCACAGCGTGCACACCATGTGGCATCCAGACAAGCCGTCTTAACTCCGCTGTGCCCCCAGCCGTGGGCCAATTGGGCTGGGGCCAATTCACCCCCAGGGCAGCATGCTGAGCCACCGGGCACCCTGAGGAAACAGCCACCGGGGAACTGGGGGAAAGGGAAGAGGCTCTGGCCACCCAGCCCAGCCCCGGTGCTGTCACCTGCTCTGTCTGGCAGTCTGTCGTGGCTGACTGAGGGAAGAAACGCTGTGTAAGTCTGCATTGGACAGCCACCAAACTTGCTGGTTTTCAGGTGACTGCCTCTGTGCTCCAGGGATGAAGGGAGAGCTCAGGCAGGCATACCCTGAAGCACAAAATTGCACTGAAGAATCCAAGCCATTTTTCTCTTCTGTTTGTGCCTTTTATGCTAGTCTCAAGGTTCCAGGCACCAGGAGACCATCTTCCACAGAAAACCAAATTGAGACGTTGTAAGGAATGAGCAAGAGGCAAAGTAAAGAAGTGAGTTGGTCATAGCAAAATGGTATGGAACAAACTGGGAATTGAAAGCCCAAGGATATAGCTTGTTGCTTAGAAGGTATGGTGAAGGAAAGCATACCTATGGCACTAAAGAAAAATAAAAAGCAAATGAACAGCCTGCAAAGTGATGAGTTCATAAAATTAGCTGCATACACATGAGAAATTATGTCACCTGAAGGCAAATGATCGGGGTGGGACAGTGAGGGTACTTCTTCAAATTAAGGGCAGTGTGAAATGCTTCCACAACTGTGCAAATGACAAGATAAATAACGAGCACTGACCTGAAGGATGGGGTGAAAAGGGGCTCATGCAGCAACTACCAAGAAGATAACTCAAGAATCACACCATTTCTGCTAAGACACCTGTGACAATAACCAGGAGCTTTCTGTGCCAATGACCTCCAAACTAACCCTCACAGGAGGACTTTCCCAGCAACCAGACTGGAAAGGAAGCCTGTCTCTGTGAGCCAAATGCGGGAGAAGAACAGTGGACCCAGGACAATGACGGGATACTGAAGTACTTTGTTAATTCCCTGGGGAAGGTGAGTTGACTACAAAGGTACTGGAGCCAATCCTGGTTTGGCTGCTGCTCGGATGTGCTGAAGGGTTCTGGGCCAAGTCCCAGCAGTGCTGACTGTGTCTCTAATTACTTCTGACAGCTATGTAAAAGCCAACTGAGATAAGCTGTCTCATAAGGCATCTTATTACTCAGATGAGTAAACTATCCACAACTTTTGAACCCTGTCCCAAAATCAAGCAGCCTATGTTTCCAAGGATAACGGGGAGAGTTCTAAAAAGTCATTTATAAAAATCTTACCCCTTTGTGGAGTGACAACTTTGCTCCACAAGTTACAGAGAATTTGAAAAGAACATAATCAAATTTCAGAAGGTAATGAGTTAATAGTTTTGGCAGCAGGTATTTGTTGTAACTGGCTGTCCTTGCACAAACCACTTAAGGAGACTATATTGGTAGAATGCCATAAAGTATATTTACATAGATGGTGTTTCATCATCTTTCACGCCAAAACAGGCTGGGTTGGTTATGCTGATCTAATGTTTTCTTTATCACAGTTTGTGTAAGCTTAGGAGCGCATGTTAAATTGTATTTTAGTTTGCTTTTTTAGAATGATGATGGTAGCCCTTTGAGATACTAGGTTAAGTTATGCGGCATGTGCAGTTTAATAAAAATAGCTTCAGAAATCTAGTGTTCAAACAAAACCAAAATGTTGCTTGTAGCATATCTTTTGCTATGCTCCTCACCTTAGCAAGAAAAAAAATTCTGATGGAAATAGTGCAACGTTGTTCAGAACATACCTTGCAAAATATTCTGCGAAGATCTTCAGCTTTCCTTCCCAGCAAGTGGAAGAGAAGAACTTTCAGGTTTGCCCCAGAAGCAATTTTTTCCCTTTCTTTGACAGCTGTTCTCAGTCACCTCCTGAAATGAACACAGGTTGTTTGGAATCAGCTGAGTTCAGTAACTTCTGTTCACAACAGAAACTAGGATACTTCTAAAAATTAGACTCAAAGAGTCTAAAAGAGCTTTTTTTGCTTATGTTTAGCAAACGATTTCAAATTCAAAGTTACATCATTTTATGCTGTTAAAACAGAGCAACTCTTGCAAAATGGCCTGCATCCAAACCCAGATCCAATACGCATCTTTTGCTGATGACACAGCCTCTGTTTAAAGAACGATGGGATTTAAGGCAACCTCATCAAAGCTTGATACAAGACCTGCGTGAACTTTTTTTTTTTTTTTTTTTTTTTTTTTTTTTTTTTTTTTTTACCGAATTCCTTGCACTTACACGGCGTTCTTTTATCCAAATGAAAAACAAACCTCTGGGTTCGGCAGTTACGACTTGCCTTTTCCTTTTATTTCAACACACAGCAGACAGCCGGTCCTCGTTAGAGTTCAAAGCACTCCTGAGTGAGCCTGAGGAGAAACGTGTGGTGATTGTCGTTAGCGAGAGCTGCACGTCGGTTACCACCAGAGCTGTACGTTACCATTACCAGAAGAGCTGTGCGTTACCGTGCCCTGCCATTCTGGAACAGGATGATATCAGGACAGCGATTGGCATTCGCTGCTGTGACAAGAAAGCCGGCGGACTTCCCCCGTTGCCGTTCCAGGAGTCCCCCAGGCCGCTGCTCACAGCAGGCCCCACCACCTCCCGCCCCCCCCCCCCGGACTACATTTCCCAGCGAGCCTTGCGCCGCCGCCGCATGAATTCCAGCGGCCGGCCCCTTCCCGGCTCCCAGCATGCCGCGCGGCGCGGCGCGCTGCCATTGGCTGGATTTGAAAAGAGCCCGCGGCCGGCCCGCTCTGAGGCGTCTGCTGCTCCCGGGGCAGGTGAGGGGTGGCGGGGCCGGGGTGGGGGTGTCTGTGCGGGTCGTGGCGCTGCCGCTGCCGGCCGGGGGCTCTGTCAGGGCGGCTGCCGGCCTGTGCTCACTGCGCAGCCCTCCTGGTGCGGCCCCGCGGCCGGCTGGTGCCCGTTAGGCGACGCGGGGCGCAGCCGTGTGCGTGCTGTAGGCGAACAAAGCGGCGGGTGTGGGGCACACGGGGCTGGGGGGTTGCTTTGTGGTCAGGAGCAAGGGGGCTCTGAAGCAGCCCTGCCGCTGTCTGCTCTTTAACGAGCGCTGCGTGTCCCCTGCTGCCTTTAGGGAGGTAGCAGCCGTACGGTGCTCTGGGGTAGGCATGGGGATGGGCGTTGGAAGGCTGCTGAGTCGCTGTGTCCGAAACAGTGGGAAGCCGGGCAATAAATAGTTGTCGAATTGCCAGGACACTTGCTGCCGTGGTGCATGAGTAACAGCCCAGCGAGCTACGGTAACGTGCAATAAAAGCTGCGAAGTCACCAACTGTCATGGTCACCAACTGTTAGGCTGTGGAATGTCTTTGAGTTCTGTCTCATGTTAAGCTACATTGGGTTATCTCCACAATTCCAACTATTTGTTAGGTCCTGTGGAGATAACTGTGCAGCTTGGATTAATCTTGCAAGGAGTTTTTATTCTAACTGGACACTAAATGCAAAATGTGACAAAGTGGATATGGAACAATGTGGCTATTCTTATTAAATAGTGTCTGTAACCATTTTCTAATCAGGCACTGTGGTTTTGGCAAGGTTGTGGTACACACAAAAGGCTTTTTCCTGGTAAACAGTTGTGTTGTGGTTTAGCACAGCAGGCAGCATAGCACCCCACAGCTGTGCATTCATCCCTTCCACAATGAGATGGGAGGGAACTGGAAAAAAGTAAAACTCATGGGTTGAGATAAAGGAAGGGGAAATAATAAAATCAAAACAAGATGCACAATGCAATTGCTTGCTACCTGTTGACTGACGTGCGGGAACAGGGTAGGCAGCAGCTTCTCCCACCTCAGCCAACCTCCCCAGTTTTCTTGTTCAGCACTACAACACATGGTATGGGACATCCCTCTGGGCAGTCAGGGCCAGTTGTCCTGGTTCTGTCCCCTCCCAGCTCCTGGAGCACCCCCAGCCTCCTCCCAGGCAGGGCAGCAACAGAAGCTGAAAAGTCCTTGACTTAGTGTAAGCACTACTCTGCAACAACTGAAACATCTGTGTGTTATCAATGTTTTTCTTCTCCTAAATCCACAACATAATACCATACTAGGTACTATGAAAAAAACTAACACTGTTTTAGCTGGAACCAGGACAAGTTGCTTTTCACAGAAAACTGTGGCTGGTCTTAATGCGTTCTGATGTCAATGCTTCCGTCCAAGTATTGGAAGCTTGATGTGCAAGCCATGAACAGTGTGAAGAAAGCCTTCTCCTGAAAGAAGTTATGGGTGTCACTTAGCCTCATGTCATCTGTCAGAGTTTAGAAACTCTACATTATCTAGAAATAACAAACAAAATACTTGATATATCATCTTGCAGGATGGACCCAATTTGGGATGAAGATAAATTTTTCAGACCATCCTACATTACAAATGATGAGCTGCCTCAAAGAACAGGACCAATAAGTGTGGAAGATATTAAAGCAGATCTCTCTGATGAATTTTCGTTGGTTTCATCAAGCTCTGATACAAGCCAGGTAAGAAAGCTTTAAATGCTTACGTTATTTTGATTGTTTTAATAAATGTAATACTTTCATTGGTAAGAATCATTACAATTTTACAGAGGAGATGAAAAGCTTCCTTACTGTCCTTTTAATTTGAAGGGTATGCATAGGATAGACAAAATTGCGGTGATGCACTTAAAAGGTGCATCATCTTTACATGTGGATGAGGCTAATATCAGATCAGTGCAGCTTAATCATTTTGATTTTTTTAATGTATTTTGTTCTTGCAATGCAGTATACATGTGTGCTATAATATTATTTGTTTTGAAACTTTAGGTTATCACAGGGAACTCTTGTAGGGGTCTGAGTGCTTGTGAAAACTGACATAGTGAGTTATTTTCGCTTCCTGTGTCATCAAATGAGTCTATCCAAAATAGCCTAATGAAAACAGCAATGCCTTAACATGCTAGATATCAAACAGAATCTAGTCAAACTTCTAACTTCATTCTCATCTTTTATTTTAAGAGGAGCAGTTTGGAGTCTAAAGGACACATTGAAGTTTGCCTGCGTGTTAGGCCATTTACCTCATTGGAAAAAGAAAATGAATCACAGGTGTGACATTTATTTAATTAAAAATATATATGCATTTCCAGTAAGGTGAGCTTTTTACTGTTTTTCATGTCTGTTTTGCTTTTGCTTCCTTTTAATAGGACTGTTTTTTACTGGAGGATTCAACAAGTATTATACTGAAGCCCCCTAAAAATTCCTTGAATCGACTGAGTGAAAAAACTGCTGGGCAGCAGATACAGAAATTCACTTTTTCACAGGTAAATGACTTGTCTTTAAAAGCTTTTAAGTTATTTATGGGGGGGGAAAAAAGGTTGCTTGAATTCTATTACTTAATAAAAGCAAAACAAGCAAACTTCTTTTAATCTTCTAGTCTAAGATTATAAACAAAACAATATCTGGTTCTTTAAAAGTCTTTAATGATTGATTAAATAAAGATATTAACCAGTTTCTTGGTAATGTTCAGGTTTTTGGACCAGAAACAACTCAAGAAGAATTCTTTGAAGGTACAATGAAGCAACCAGTGCAAGACTTCTTAGAAGGATATAATCGTCTTATTTTTACATACGGTGTTACAAATGCTGGGAAAACATACACATTCCTAGGTATGAGTAATGACTTTTTTTTTTCTTGAACTAATGAACTAACTTTCTTCACTTAGTAAAGTGAGAAATTCCTTCTGGTAGTCATTCTAACTCTTTCATTTAGTGACACTAAATGAACCTGCGTGTTGGCTTCTTTTTAATATTAGCAAATATTAGTAAATTGCCTTTGAAAGTCTCATTCCATAAATATCACTAAACTGGCAGCAACTGGAGTCACTACCAGAATTTATGTATACATACAGCGAAATTCATTTGTAAAGCTGTAACAATTTTAGTCAGGTGTCTTGAATGTCAGTGTCGGGCGGTGGGGGGTTGAGAAAAAATACATGTTCTACACACTTCTCACATCCTGGTATATAAGTCACTCTACAGCAGGCTAATTTCTTTTTTTTGTTGTTGTTGTTACTACATCAAAGTTACATATGTATCTTACATGCTGTTCCTTATTTGAAGAAAGTATATCCGAGTTTGTTACATTTGTCATAGGCAAAGAGCAAACATTTTGAAATGTTTGATTACTTTAAAGTATTTATACCTTGCCTCATGTATCCGAGTTTAGCAATAATATCACAGCACATCAGGAGTCAAGATCTTCTATTTTTGTACCGTTCAAGCTCAATATCCTTTCTGGCCAGAAGATGTCATTCTTTATTTTTCAAACAATCTTAACAAATGAGGTGACTGGATTTACAGAGAAACAAGTTCCCCTTTTTCCATTATGATATTTTCAGCAGTTCTAGATGCTATATGAATTACCTGATACACAGAAGTAGTAGAAGACAATCGGTATTCTAGTGATCAGTCATTTCAATAAACGTGAATTTCCTATGACACAAGGTTCAGTGTCATTCTAGGTAATGTTCTTTTAGGTGAACTATAAGTGAAGACTACTGCCAGTGAATTCAGTTATCGTTACTTGGGGGTGATAATGCCAACTATTTCTTGTTGTAATAGAAACATTTCTTTTTGATGTGAACTGGGTTGGGGTATATTATGAGATGTAGTTATTCATTAACTTTTTTGATTAATGCATTTTTAGATTTGATGCTTTCTCATGGTATTATGCTTCTAGGTCTTCACCATTCATCCCTGTCAATTCTTACTATTGCTTAATAGTTAAGTCTTTAAAAGCACAGATAACTTTCATAGAGCGTTCCGTAACTTTTCCAGTACATGGTCTCACTTGTGTTTGCAATAGACTTTCCAAACTTAAGGCTAAGCTTATACAGTTTTTGCTGTCATTCTTTGTGTTCTGGTGGATCCTGTACTATCAAAAGAGTAGAGCATGAGCTGCTGCTTCAAGCCAATACTTTCCAAAGACACTCTGACGTAAGGACATGGAAAACATTACTTTTGGTTGTAACTGGCCTCCAAATTCCTCATGTATGCCTTGAGATTGGAATCACTTATCTTTGTCCTCATTTATGTGTATATCTTGTTTACAATAGTAACTGGTGTCTTTATTTTGGATGCTGCTTACAGGAACAGAAGATGACGTTGGTGTTCTGCCGAGGACTATGGATATGCTGTTCAAAAGTATTCAAGGAAGGCTATATCCAGGAATGGATCTCAAACCCCATCGGTGTAGAGATTATGTAAAGCTGACTAAAGACCAAGTGAGAGAAGAAACTGCTATTAAAAACTCGATACTTCGTCTAACAAAAGAGGTAGAGGAGTGCTTCTTTCTATGATAAGCACATGCATCTTAGATAGCTCAGTGTTCCTCCTGTTCATTTTTCAATGGAAAGAGGCTTCTGTGTTTATGCATGGGTATATCTACTAGTGGGCAGGCACTCAAATTAGCAGTAAAGTAAGCAATAGAGCTAATGAGCCGTGGTCTCCTGTGGATTTGTTTTGTAGCTGAATGCTTGATAGCATGTAAGCTCTAAGGTTTTTTTCTCTAGCTTAAGCACTTAATAACTTATCCTCTGGGGTTGCTGTTCCTTAATAAAGACTGAATGTAAGTAGCACCCCATCTGTGGGGACATGAGTAGGTCCATACCTTTAAACGGTTTACTGGCTTCCAGGATACTCGGAAGAAATTCATGCTCTTCAGGTCATTTCCCTCTTTCAGTTTGGCATTGTGTATTTGAAGGAAGCCAAAAATTCTTTTGAAATGGAAAAGGCATAAAGCCAGTGGAGCTTTAAAGATGTGAAACAAAATAGGTTTCTGGTAGTCTTAGCAGATAGCTGTCATTAACTGCTGAGCGGTCCAAAAATACACTTCAGTTGCATGAGTTATCTGGAATTCAACCTGCTTAGTCCAATTACAGTTGTGAGGGCTGTGTCTTACACTAGTATACTTCCTTCTTGGTGTTTTTCATTCAGAATGGATGGTGTATTACAAAAAAGGAGCAGATGCTACAAACTAAAAATAGAGAGGGATTCATGTGCTATTTTCTTTTTTCATTGGGGAAGATTGAAGCATTTCCTTAGTGGTGTGCTTGGTCTTACTGGGGTATTCTAACTTGTGGAGATCGTTACCTTGATTTTATATGAGTTAAGTGTGAATTCCTGTGGTGTGGAAGGTAGGTGGCAGTACAACTCACTTTAAAGGCACAGGCATGTATTCAGTCTACATTCAACAGTCTTTAAGTACTTTAGGGAAAAAAGTCTTCTCTGTGTGTGTGGGGGGGAAAAAAGCTGTGTAAAACTGATCTAGGTTGAGTGACGATATAAGAATAAAATAATGTAAACAGCTGTGTGTAGGTACATGCAGTAACAGTAAACAAATCGGTTCACGTGATGTATGTGCCTCCTCTAATTTCTAGAAGTGTGCTCCCAAGCCACACTTCAATGATACATCCTAAAGTCTCTGTTGTCTTTTGTAGGTAGACCATCAAAATACTGCCAACAGCAAAGCACCAGTTGATTCTAAGGGTATGTTTGATACTAAAGAACTACCATTAATAAAACTGGCAAAGATGCTTTTTAAGGTCAATAACTGGCTTCTGGCTTATGTTAAATGCCAAATGATCCTTTTATTATTATTATTATGACTGAACTGAATAATGAGCAAGCTATCTAGACAGAAAACACAAGGATGAAATGGTTAGGAGACTACCTGTGCATCTACACTAAACTGGTATTATATGAGGTAAAACTACAGCAAGGAAAAGTAGTGCTGCTTGTGCTATGGGTCCTTAATGGAATCCTGACAGACTTCTACAGTATTTATTTAATTAGAAAAGAACAACTCTAGCATTTAAAAACTACCTAAATAATAAGTTTGCCTCCAGTCAGAGTGAAGTATACTAGTCAGCTTAATTCTGTATCTTCTGAAGATACTGAAGAGATTTCAGTAATTCTAACCAAGTTCATTATCTGATTAGATTTTAGGAATGGAAATACAAGTTCTAGTTTTAGGTGTCTTTGCAAATGTGTAGGGTAAGAATATGACTTCCAGGACTTCCAGATATTTAAGGGGGGCGGAATTTCAATGTAAAGCTTTTTTTTTTTTTTTTTTTGGAGAAGGCTGCTGTAGTAGGTCACTTAATCATTTCTAAATACAACTCTGTTTACTTTGTAATATTTTGTTCTTGACAGACTTGGAAGAACCCTTAAAAGGATCAGAACAATCTAGCACAACAGTGGAAAATTACTTGAAGTTCTCTGTTTGGGTATCATTTTTTGAGATATATAATGAATGTTTTTATGATTTACTGGTTCCTATATCAAGTGACAAGAAAAGAAAAACACTCCGCCTTGCTCAAGATGTCAAGGGATGTCCTTATGTAAAAGGTGATTAGAATCTATTGTAAAATGTGGAGCTTGGTATGGAAAATTGTTCTTCCTATAGTCATGTTTTTCTAGATTAGAAAATGCCTAAATACACTCAGTGAAGCACTAGAAATGTCCAGTTGAATATGAAAGGCAAGTCTATATACAGCTCTTATCTTCAATATTGTCTTCCCTTTCCCTGCATGTAAGGCTGTGTGGATTCCACAGTCTTCATATTTCTTAGAAACATAGAAACAAGAGAATATTAAACAAATCTTATTCTTTTCCATTAAAAAAGTTCTAGAAGTTCTTACCTGTGGTTATAACTGGCTCAACAGTTGGGTTTCTTAGTATCTTCTGTGGAAAATCAGATTTTAGTCACTATATAAGAAAACTTGTTCTGGCTACAGATTTACATTTTACAGTACTTCAAACCAATAATATTACAAGTTTGATTATTGGTTTTGGGGGGTGGTATCAGACCTCATATATAACAATTCAATCTTTATGTCAGGTCCTGGAAAAAGTAGGGTTTCATACTTGTTTGACTTGTTCTACTTTTTTTGACAATTGAGATGCCAATTCTAGATTATTAGAAGCTTGTTTGCTGGTATTTGGCATGTTTTTATCTTACATAGGCAAGGCCATAAATTGAGAAAGCTGAAGTGGACAGTAAACCTAACTCATTCATTTCTTCAAACACCAAAGTGTGTGAAGTAAGAAATAGTCTACTTCGAGCTATGCTTTGGCTTAATCTTGTTTATAAAGCTTAGTGTAAGGCTGTTATTGAGAGAAACGCTTAATGACTTGTTTTTTCTTGAGGAGCCACTTAAGGACTCTTGTTTTTCTTATTTTTTTTTTCTTGGCCACATGGTATACTTGCCAATACAATTTTGGTGGTCTTTCTGCTGTTGATATTATAAGATCTGTTAGGATGACTGTAGGTATTAACTCTAGCACGTACAGAGATGAAATAGTCATTATGTTGTAGCCAAAATTCCTCACTGATGCTTTTTCAGTTAAGTTGGTGGCCTGAAAAGGTATCCAGATAACCTGTTGTGGGTGTTCTTCCCCATACTCCCAGTCTGCTGGCTGAAACAGAAAGTGGTTCGTGTATTTTGCCTTAATGCAGACATAGGACTTCTGTAATATTAGAACCTACCTCGGCTTTTCAGTGCTCATGCTAAGGCTGCTTGCTTAATTTGGATAGAACGTGCTTTAGTGTGTTGATAGGATGAGATGATGTGATATACCTTGCCCTTTCTTTTTCACTGGAGGAGGAATTTAATCCTCTCTGTTATCATTCTATAATTTGTCTGAAGAGTTTTAGTAAAATGTTTGTATGGCTTGAAAATGTATAATTCTCAGTGTGCATATATTATCCCCAGCTCTCTTCTTCTTGTTGTCTAATGATGGTTACAAAATGATTTTCTTTCTTCCTAAAGATCTGCAATGGGTTCAGATCTCTGATTCCAGAGAAGCTTTTAGACTTCTAAAACTGGGGCTGAAACACCAGAGTATTGCAAGTACAAAATTAAATACTTCCTCCAGCAGAAGGTGAGAAATTTTGAATAACATAGAATATAAGATGGTGTGGGTGGGAAGGAGAAGCTAAAATATGGACTGTGGCTTTTGGAGGGTAAGAGGTTTTAACAAGTTCTAGATACATAGGTTTCAATTTGTCCTCTAACAGCATGTGACCCCATGCTTTAAATCAAAAGGATTCTTCCTTCAAGATGAATGTGTATAAAAGCTAACAATATTTTATCAAATATTCTCTTCAAGGCAGAGGAACTTAGCTTTAGTCCATCTAGATGTCTGGGGGGGGGGGGCAAAATCCATACAACAAAAATTTATATACCGAAAGAAAAACTGAAAAGAATAGAAGGTTTCATGTAGATGAAGACCAAGAAATTCTTCCTCTAAGCAAACTGATTGTTTGCAATGGTAAATAATTAGTGTGAGTTCCAGCTGTTTAAAAAGTTTAATGTATCTGGTAGAGTAAATGCTTAGATACATGGACAGATTGAACGGGGTTTTGAACAAGTGTTGTAGATAGCAAAGTGCTTTTTCTACGTTTTAGTCTCACTTCATTTCTCTCTACCGACTTCCAACTTCTTTCAGTCACAGCATATTCACAGTTAAGGTACTGAAAATTGAAGATTTGGAAACACCCCGGGTGACACGAGTCAATGAGTAAGTTCAGAGCAGAATTCCCTTTTTCCTTTGGGAGGTGTCATTAGTTGCCTTCCATGCTGGTGTATTGGTACTATGCTGTACACCTAGTGTTCCCTGGCCTCATGCATAAAACTATGGTTTCCCCATTTGTTATCTGTTTGTAGTACTAAGCCTTCTACCTCAAGCTGTCAGGTTGCAATGTTCTATATCTTGCATCCTCTGCTCAGCACAATGTTTCCCTACCCTGCTTCACTCTATTTCTGAAGTCATACAAGTCCTCACGGAAGAGGATGAAGGGGAAATATAGGAAGTTTGTTGGGAAGGGGTTTGGCAGGAAGTAGTGTCAAACTTGACTGGGGAAGCAATGCTGAAAAGGTGGAAGGGTTGATGTAGATGTAGACCAAGAAATCCTTCCTCTAAGAAAAGTTGATTAAAGTGATAAATAATTAGCGCATATTCCAAGGCAAGAAAGCTGAATTTTCCTATTTTTGCCTTTAGATTGTCACTGTGTGATCTTGCTGGTTCAGAAAGATGCACCAAGACGCGTAATGAAGGTGATAGATTGAAAGAGAGTGGAAATATAAATACCTCTCTCCTGATTCTAGGCAAGTGTATTAATGCACTCAAGAACTGTCAACAGTCAAAGTAAGTCCTACAGATTGCAAACAGGTTATACTTCTCATGCATTGCATACAACAGTTAAGCTAGTACTTGAAATATACTAGCTGACACTGAGTTTCTTCTGGAAAAGATGGATAGACTTTACAGATGTATAAAGTCTTTTTGATCTACTAAAGTGCTCTATAAATTTGCTTGCTGTGCTTTTTAATTAAATCATTGAATTCTAAATTGGTAAGCATGCTGTCATAGGTTTTAGCAATTTAACTCTTCTGAGTTTGGCTTGTCAAACAAATTCTGGAATGACTTTTAAAAACACTTTTCACTACCCTTACTGTAAAAGGATGAAAGTTTAACTCATTTATTTCTCTGTTAACAAACCCCATTTGCTACGTAATTCTACTGTTCCACTTTTCCTCACAGTGATATTGCTATGTTTATCCTAACAAAAAGAATTGTTTTTCCAAATCTTGATGTAACGTTAGCCAGATCAGAAAGAATGGTAACCATATGCAGACAAAAAAGCCTACCTGCTATTTATAGGCTAGATTGGGATCTAAATAAGAGTAGACTGAACTTATTGTACAGTTGTTTAAAATACAAAATATATATAGTCCCATCTGGTTGCAACTTTCCAGGAATTCTTTTCCACAGTTTCTCATCTGAAGATCTTTCTGTTCCAGAAGTTGAATGAACTCACTTTGCTCATGATATGCCCTTATGAGCTTTACTACTTGTGCCATTATGCTGTGCCTGACAGCCTATTCACAGTCTAATATGCTTAAAAGATTTAAAAAAAAAAAAAAGCTTTGCTAGTGACTTGCAGTCTCCTATCTTTCTGTCCATTCTAGATAGGAAGGATGCATTAAAACTACCAGATTCTTAATGGGCTTGAATGTATTCAGAATGTCTTTCTGGTCCTAATAACTTGGAATTCCAACAACATACAACAAATGTTCTGAAGAACGATCTCTTAAAATATTTGTCTCTTTTGCAGTTATTTTTCTTAAAATGACTGGTTATTGTTCCTGCTTGTGGGCCACATGTTCTGACAGCGTAACTGCCTTGATAAGTTCTGTAGCACTATTCACGTAATTTAATAGCTGTCATGTGAGGCTGTGTGACCTACCCTAGGTAAAATGTTGAACATGTTAAAGGGCTCCCATTGGTGGTTTTACTGTATCCTAACTGAGAAGATAATGATTAAGTAGCAGCTGAAACAGCCATGCAATCTCCATGAGCAGGTGTATCTAGCAAAAACCAATTTTAATTCATATAAATATTACTGTAGTTAGTTATAGCTTGTAGTCTTCCAGCTGGATAGCTCTTATATTGACTGGAACTTATTTAACTTCTGGCCATGATTTTTTTTTTTTTTTTTGTCTTCAAAGGCTGCAGCAGCACATACCATTTCGGGAAAGTAAGTTAACTCATTTTCTTCAAGGATTCTTCAGTGGAAGAGGGAAAGTATACATGATAGTAAACATAAGCCAGTGTGCTTCAGCATATGATGAAACACTCAATGTGCTGAAATTCTCAGCCATTGCACAAAAAGTAAGTGTGTAGTTGTTTATCTTGTTGATCAATAATTATGATTTGCATTTAAGGAAGGGGCTCTCTCACTTCAAAGAACATGAATTTAATTACTGCATTTTCTGTCCCCATGTTGTGATCAAATTTTCTAATTACTTTTAGTCAGGCTTTATTTTCTTGTGAAGTGTCTAAAAAGCTCTACTAGAACGTTCTTTTACTTTGGAGTGTGAGGACAGGAGCATCCTCTACCAAGAAAATCCTCTACTCCTCTACTCGTGCAAAATGTCTAGCCTGAATGGAAGAGGCTTCTTCTATTTAGAAGAAACTCCCTAAAATTGGGTAAACTTTCTTTCTCTGCCCATAATATGGTCCTATCCAGGAGAGCATGTCTAGCTGCCCCATATGCCACTGATATCCGAATTCTGAATACTGTTGAAGTACTGACAAAAGTTCGACAGCAAAGCCTGAATGGTTTCAGTAGGAAAGTGGAGGTTAAGCAGAATGGCTAAGAGTAAATGCAATGATATAACGTTGATAAAGATAGAAGACTAAACTGTCAGATCAGTACTGGAGCCTTAATGGAAGACACAAAGCTTCTGAGATTTAAGAAATACTGATTGCTTTGTTCTTTATTTTCTGAGTAGGTTTTAGTTATGGACACATCTATTCTTCCCCGTGATCAGTCATTTGGCCAGAAATTGGTAAGAGAATCATCACTACTAAGTGATGCTAAAATTCCTATTCCGAGGAAAAGAGCTACTATTCTATGGGACCGGAGCTTAGAAGATGTGATTGAAGATGATGATGATGAGATGGAGGAACATCATAATATGGCAAGAGAAGAAGAAGAGCAGAAACATGATGAAAATCAAGTCCTTATTGGAAAAGAAGAATATACAGTATGTATCAGGACTACTTCAGGAATTAGTGTAGCACTGAGTCTTGAAAAAACGTATTCTCCTGGTTTCCTTCACCTCTCTCGTATTCCTTCTGATCACCTTTTTCCATAAATCCAGTGTTAAGAACTAAAAGCGGGATTACTCAGATTTTTCATCTATTGTAGGAAAGATGCATGAAATGTGTTGAAATACACACTGAGTAATGACACATGCAGGTTTGCTTCTATTGGCTTTGTGTAACCTCTGTTCAGTATGTGTCAAGGATTACTTGTGTTCTACCAACAGAGAAGACCTTTCCCTTACATTTTGTTAACAGTTACTTTTAAGATTTTAGTCTCTTTTGGGACAGTGCTTCTGCAGAAAGTTACTTCCAGATAAAAAAGGTAGTAGGGAACAGATTAGAGTCTGTTTTGTGGATGTTTCATTTATCTCAACCAAAAATGGGCATTTGAAATACAAGAGCTAAAAAAGCTTAATTTTTAAGGACTTAAAGTTCTTGACAAATGCCATTTCTGTGCAAACTTATCTGTTCGGTACTAGCACAGCATTTTATTCTTCAATCTAATTGTGAATGCTCTTGTTTATGAAGAAGTTAATAAAAGAATTTTTTTCAAACATAGTAAAGTGGTGTTTTAGTGTTCAAGGAATGGGGAAAAATTTCACTTCTGGGGAAACCAATACTTTATGAAAAATGCTAATTGTAATTCTAGGCACTGCTGAGTCTTATAGAACACTTGAAGAACAAACTTATTACTGAAAAGAAAAATAAGCTAATGCTGGAATTAAAAATTCGTGAAGAAGTGATACAAGAACTTTCCCGATACTTTGCTCAGGAGGAAATAAATTTCAAGTAAGTTAGCTTTTAATTTGACTTAGAACTATTGCTTAAAAATAAGGAAATACACTTATTTCTTAAAATCTGACCTTTGGCCGTAATAGATTGTACTCTTCTGCTAGGCTTGCTCTGTTACTCTTACCTGTTAATATATCTGTTTCTATTTCTACTATGAGTTCAGGAAAAATACACTGTATGAAAGTTTGGGGGGCCATGGGAAGGGGGAGGCTGTATCTCTGGAGTCCTTAGTGATACTCCAGACAAGTATTCTGGCTCAAGAAACTTAGGAAAAAAATGCTTCTAGTATACACTTCCATCTGTTGTAATTCCTCCTTGCTCTGTTTGCTGCCATCTCCCAACTCCATTCCCCCAGCAAATCTTGGGGAGTGGGGGGGAAATACACTTCTATTTTTAGTGTAAGAGTAGTATTCTGTGTATTATTCTGTTGTGCCAAAATAAAGGAGAAACATCTTTGTTTATGGGAAGCTGTACTAATAACTTAGCAGCTCTTTTGGCTGACTTTCTTTTCTACTACAGAAAGTGTCTTTCTCATGAACGTGAACGGCTCGAAGAAAATTCTGAAAGGCGTCTGGAAATCTTCAAGGAACTTGTAAATGGTTATACTAGAAACCCTGATGAAGAAGAGAAATTAAAGGATCAGTCTTGCAGTGAGCAGGCTGGACCTCTGGTATTTTTTATTGACTTTTTCCCCTGAAGCTGTTTTGTTTCTTACTAATTGTTATGGGGTGGGATCCCTTATCGGGATTAGACAGAAGGATTATTTCAAGGATGTTTTCTAAAGCTGTATCCTCAGAAAGATGTTAAATGAAATATAGATAGAAGAATGGTTGCTGAGTCTTAAGTACACATTCAGAAGTCTTAGCTTGTATGTTAAACTTGGACGCAAGTTATCTGTAGTTATATGAAAGGGAATGTAATGGTGGATCATTAGACGCTATAGAAATAGAGTAACTGTTACTTGATAATAGGCTTGTATGTGGAGGGAGACAAGGACTGGCAACCAAGTTGCATATGAACTCACAAGTTAGGGTTTGAAGCTGGAACTAAAATTGTCTTTATATAGTTGAATTCATAATGGTGTTCTACATTATTTTTCTAGAAATAATGGTTATTGTGTAATTATTTGCCAATTTTTAATGGATGTGAATTATCTTTCAGGATGGAGAATATAGCGAAGTGCCAGGCACCTGCATTGATCTTGAGGGCATTATTGATTCTCTGCAGAATGATGTCATTGATATTAAAAAGCAGGCAGAAGCAGCACATAGGTACATTGTGTCCCTAGAGGACCCACAGGAAGCTGTAGGTTGGCTTGAAAAGCAGCTGGGAAAAATTACCACTGAACTAACGAAGACCAAAGAAGAACTGACAAAGAAAACCACTGAACTAGCCAAAGCTGAAGAAGAGCTGACACAGAAAAACAGGGGTGAGTTAGGTATAATTGATATGGAAGGCAGAAGAAATAAATAGTTAACCAAGGTGAAATGGAAATAATTTGTTTGAGCAGGAACTGGGGGGGGTGGAGGAGGGAAGCTCTAGAACTGGGAACCATGTTGCATACCAGAAGTGGTAACCTGTTTTGTGTGTATTCAGGTTGTTCAACACAAATCTTGGTTGTTCCATTTTATTTCTTCTAGGACAAGTCTGCAACAAACAGTTATAAGCTTTCTGAAGTGTGGGGTAGAATGTCTATGTTATTGATGATTATGTTGTAATCCCTATGCTTTACATGATGTTGAGGCAGTGTTTTCAGGTACCTTGTGGAATATTGACAAAGGATACAACGATTTCAACATTCTCTTGATAAGACTTATGCTTAATATGGGTTGCAAGACTCCATTATCCTTCTCCAAGAAATCTAGACGACTTTTGAAATGTGTTCTTTGAGAAGTTAATGTGAAAATGAATCAATTTATTCAGAAGCTACTTCGGTACAAGAGTATTTAGAAAAATGCACTAGTGAGTAAACAATACAATGGCTGCTTATATTATGCAGACTTCTCTGTATGTTACAGACCTTGAAATGCAGATGACTAAACTGGATGAGTCTGCTGAGCAACTTAAAAAAGCAACTGAGGTAATTTTATCAAGAAAATCCTTTGCTACTTTGATTCTGGTAGCTTAAAATGCTTTTTTTCAGTCTGTTTATAGCTCTTTCACTTGAGCTTATCTGAACTTGCTTTAAAAAGCATTGTTTAATTCAACAACTTAATACTACATTAGAAACTGACTGAACTGCTGTTTCATATTTCCAAGAAAATGAATACACAGAATACAAGGATTCAAGAACTAATGGACATCGTGGGGCAAAAGGATGATGTTATTACAAGGCTACAAGATTTAATATCCCATTTAGAAGAAACTGTAGAAGACTATGTAAGTTGTACATAACTCAATTTTCTTTATACAAAAAATCTAGACCTATGCTTGCCATGGATTTATCTGTTTTGGAAAACTAATTTTCTGTTAGTAGTTATAACTTCTAGGTTTGGTCTCAACACACTTGTTTCCATTTCAAGCAATACCAAGTGGAAAATGTGTGTGTTGGGGTTGAAATATGAAAGACGAGACTTCAGAAGCATGGAACTGAAGTTACTGGAGGACTGTTGATGAGACTGAGTAGGCCCTCTAAAGAAACAGCTCACACTGGGAGGGCTTAGGCAGTGGGAACAAACAGATTGTGTCATTGACTGTACTTTGGCCCAAATGAAAGGGAGGACTAAGAGGAAGAGATCAAATTTAACTGAAGCTCGAGGTTAATAATACAAAGATCAACTGTGTGAATTAGGAACGAAAATATTAGTGTGGCCCAACAACCATCATCCCACAGACCCACTTCCAAAGAAAGAGCCAGAGTATGTACAACCAGGGTATCTCTGCTTTTGTTGTGACTAATAAACTTGCTACTGGCTAATGTACTGCTAGTTGCTGAATTCCTAAAGTGTACCTGGTCAGTGTGTGTAGATTTAAAAAATAAAATAAGAAAAAACATGCAGTTGCTTTTTTGAACCTGATGCTCAGTAGTCTTAAGTAGTTCTGAGAACACTAAATGGAGTTTACTTTGTCAGCATTCAATCAGTTTCTCTTCCCCTGAAAAGATAAGGCTTTGACCTTGCTTAGCTTTTGACTCCCTAGCTCTTCCTCACTGCGATTTAGGTTTTCTATAGTATTAAAGCTGAGTGAGAGTCGCAATGACTGCTACTTATTATTACTATTTCTTCCAAGAGCAAGATTCCAACTCTATCCAATGTTTCTATGAGACTGTGTGGCATGACACTTAAAACATGGCCACGAGCCTTAATGCTATTAGGAGGATTTTCCTTGAAGTCCTGAGGATGAGTAATAAGTCCTTGGCAGTGCCAGCATGGCTTACTGTTTGTGTCATCTTGCAAGAAACTAACTCACCTTAACTCAGTTAAACACCTGGTCTAAAGTATGTACGACAGAACTGACTATGCTTTCAAACTGCATTGTCTGTCATGAATAAAATTATCTGTGCCTTTGAAGTTGATTATAACTCCAAACTATAGCAAACATACAAGCTCATCACTTCAGTGTCATAAGAGCTGGTGATTTGTCCTTCAAACAAATTGGCAATTATATAAACCCTGTACATAGGAAATCCTTTTTTGGGTGGTAAACTCATTGATTGTATGTGAATCTTTACATTTTTGCAGTTTCCCAAGCTCTTGCTCTGCCTTCTATATTGTTGAAAGCATTGTGCTCTCGGTATCTGAAGGCATACTTGCTCTTGCTTTAAGATATGTAATTGATTTCTATGGGGGTTTTCAGAGGAACATCTTACCCAAATATTTTTTGTATGCAAATACATTTACAAAATGCACTAAGACTTAAGTGCTCATTTTGTAAAAATTTCAATGTAACTGACTTTATTTTAATCCAGGACAAGACTGTAACTAGCATTAAAAGAAAAATGGCAGAGGAGAGCTCTAACAAAGTAGCTGAAAGCAGCCAGATAAAGGAATCTGAGGAAACTGTATTGGAAGTGGGAAGAAAGCGTTCATTAGGAAATGAACCTACTGCGGAAGAAGAGCCACCTACAAAGAAAGGTACAATTTCTACCGTCACAGGACAAGGTGTCTTTCAAAAAAACTTGATTCCTATTCCAGAGCAGAAGCCAAAAGTTGCGAAGCGTAAACTTTGTGGTATGAGGAGAAAATCTGTGCTAAAATGTAAATGGAAGTAACTGTTACGTAAATGCTTGTTTGCAGAAGGTCTTATACTGTTCACTCTTAAAAGCTTAAAATAAAAGTTAGTTTTTTAGACTGCTTCCTCTGTTGCTTTTTCCTCATCTGCTGATAAACTCCCAGACTCAGTAATTCTAATCTTCAGGATTGTTTTCATATTAACCTTACTTCCACTTCTGCTCTTCTTCTGGGAGAGTAACATCACCTGCTCAAGTGCTTCAAAACTTCTCAGGACAAGCATCAAAGCTGTCAATGACTTACTAATTGCTCAGTCATAAACATTGCCACACAGCACATATTGTAATTGTGTGTGTGCTGTGAACACACCAGCACTGGTCAAGATGATAGTGCTGGCAAAGAAGAAAAGATTTCCATCTGAATAGAAGTAACTATTTAAGTCCATAGCTGGCCTGTTGCACAGCTCTTATGTTCTTATGTTTGCACTTTCAGTTATCTTGCTTTCTTTACTTTGTTTGCAAGTTTGCCAGGGTACCACTTCTTATTTCTATCAGCGTCATTAAAGTCTGTTTAATCATCAAGATGGAGCTATGTGGGCCTGATTTGTGCAGGCAGAGCTTACAGGTACTATTTCACATTTAACTTCTGGACACAGCTGGGCTTCAGTTTCCTAGAACTATGGAACCCATATGCAAAAAGGGAATCAAACATCCCTTTGACACTTCCCTTTGACCCTTTATTTCTTGCTCTTTTCTTTCTTGCCTTCCTCTTGCAAAGTAAGTTTGAGGAAGGAAATCTAGGCCTTGTTTGGATGAGGATGCTGCCCTAGGAAGTAGGGGAAGCAAGTAATTCTCGACAGGTTCTAGGAGTGATTATACAAACTAACAGCCAACAGATTCATAAAGTGTTAAGCAGAGGTGTGTTTAGTATTGGAACAACATTCACAAGTGTTTTGTGCAAGGAAAAGTCTGGAGGAAGAGACTAGGTTTGCCAACAGTAACCAAGGGAGGTAAAATACTAGGCTGGGTGGGCAAATGGTATGTGTAACCCAGTAGAGCATTTCTGCTGTTTTTACAACTTAATTGAACAATTGTCGAATATCTGAAGTCTCACTGAAAGAAAGTTTTGTCTCTGTCAGAAGATGGCTTGGTACACCAAACATCTCTGTCTCTACCATCTTTGTTTGGAGTGAATACTGGATCCTAATGGTACCACTTGAAGGTACCATGTACATCAGTGTTACAGGGGGAGGTGGGGGCAGTTGATGAAGCTGGTGTAGACTCTTTAATACACTAGATAGTAGTAGGTTTGTTATAATGACTAAAACACTCAAAAAAAAAAAAAAAAAAAAAAGAAATTAATTCTGAGAACTGACAGTTTCATCATTGAGATTTTTCTGTTGAGAAATACAGGCTATTCAGTCATTTTAGGTGTTCCTCTTACTTTTAGGTGTTTAAGTGTCTGACTTCAAACCTGAGCTGTGAGATGTTCCATAATGGTTAAAAATACATGTTAAAAAATTTTCCCATTTTTGTTAAATATACTTGGCACAATAGAAAAAAGAGCACAAATATATTGTGTTGGCTGTTTCATAGGATTTTGCCATACTAGTGGCATGAGCTAAATTTGTTTTAAGAGATGATGTGTTATCTTGGCTTGAAGTTTTTGTACATTTCTTTGGCCTTTAGGTCTTGCCTTCCATGTTTTGGGACGGTGCTTTTAGTACTTCCTGCATTAGAAGATTCTGGACTGAATGGCACACTATCTTCTTGCAGTAATATTTATCTTGCTTTATAAGCATGATTATGGTTTTCAGCACAAAGCATCGCAATTGCTTCTAATTCCTTTTGTGAATGGCTATCTTCTTCTTGCTGTAGGTGTTGGGCTATAAGCTCTTCAATTTCTCTCTTGATGCCTGAGATAACAAAGTACCTTATAGTACCTCAGCTCCTTTCCCCTTCAGTGAAGTATGTAAAACAGTCTAGTATGAGGAATATGTAGTGTTTAGTTTGATACGTTTTCTTGGGCCTGCCTACACAATTGGCCTTTCAGAGGAAAACTATCTCCTAACCCAAAACTTTTAGTCTTCTAGAACTTAAAAGCATGGCTTTACAAGCTAAAGTACTGCTATCATTGTGTTTGATCTAGCAGGAGCTTCTGCTAGGTCTAATTAGAAGAGATCAGCAGGAAGAAAGTGTTTGGTAGAATTTGATGACTATTTTTATTAAATTGGTTGCGGGCTGTCTGTAAGAGTTGTTGGATCAGTTCAGAGGCTGTTTCCATGCAGTGCATGTGATGCTACGTGATATGGCTGCCCAATTCCACCCTGTGGTAGGTGCAGTACTTGCAGGAAACAGTATCTCCCTAGAATACATAATTGTCATAACCTCAATCTTAGAGATGGTCAGGCTTTTTTGTTCTAAAACATGGCATGCATGTTACTGAACAGGTGGCTGGATTCTTAAGCACTCATGAAATGCAGCTGGAGTCCCTTTTGATAGAGAGAAAATGCATGTGATTTTTAGTTAATTGCTCATTACTTATGGAAAAATCAGTCTCAAGCTAATAAAATATTTATGCAATTTGAGTTTGGAAATTTTTATCTCTTTCTGAGAGAACTTTGCATGTGATGCTGTAGGTGTAGGCAAAAGTGGTGATTCTTATTTTTTAAGAGTCCAATTGAAAAAAGAGGAGGGGAAGGATAGGAACACTGAGCAATAAACTTGTGCGGGATTTCAGCTTCCTTTTTAAAATAAGGGGACATTGAGTATGAATGAAACTTCTCAAAAAGCGTATCGTGTTTGCTCTTCTAAATATAGTTTGGATGATTAGCAGTATTGAAGGGATTGTTGAACCAGTGAATGTGGAAACTGGATAGAACTAAATTATCTAGCTCATAATATTGGAACATTTTTATAAACTAGATAAATTCTCTACTAGCGTTAGAGTAGAAGGTTTGAACAGAGCTAAGGCAGAGAATTCTTTCAGGCTGAGGGCCTTTTGGTGCAAAGTACTTAGAAGTCCAAGGCACCTATTTCATGTTAAGCTATTCAGAGGGCTTTAATTACTTTGAGACTTCAAAATGCCATCTGACGTGAGGGTATGTTTTCCATATTGTGACCATTTTTCACATCATAATTGCTACTTGGTATTGCTAATAACTTAATGATTTTCATCAACCTGAGCTGTATTCATTTTTAGGAGCTGTGAAAGACAGTTGGGAAGATTTCTCGATAGAGCGAGAAAGAACTGAACACGTGAACCAAAATAGTTATGACAAACATATGGAAATGCTAGCACTGAAGGAAAGAGTTGAAACCTTGGAGAGTCAGATAGCTGCACTTGAAGAACAATGCAGAAGAGAAAAAAATGAAAAAGAAGAGTTCAGTGAGCAGGTAACAAACTTGCAACTTCAGCTCTCCCACTCTGAAGAAAGGGCAACTGGCTTGAGTGAAGAGCTTCAGCAGTATCGAACTGACTATCAGCAAATTGTTTCTGAATTGGATAAGCAGAAGACTATAAATAAGGAGAAAGAAGAAAAGATTCTTCAACTAAATAAGGAAGTAGAAGATGCCAAACAAAATATAATTGATAAAGTGTCACAAATAAAAACAATGCAGTCCAAAGTAGATAAGCTATGTAAATCTCACTTAGAGTCTCATGCTATGGATTTAGTTGATCTAAAGGATTCCTTAGATTATAAAAAAGATGAATCGGAGACATCTCAAATTAATTCTATGTATATGCAGTCCCAAACTACTTCTATAGCAGATCCAAGATGGGAGAGCTCCTTTCACTACAGTATTGAAAGCATTTGGGAAGAATGCAAAAGTATTATTAAGGCTTCCTCGCAGAAAAGTCAGCAGATCAAAGAACTAGTTCAAGAAGTTGAAAACTTAAAGAAGGGGCTTGAGGACATAGAAAATTGTAATAATCAACTAAAAGTAAAACTAAGTGAGATTACAAAACAAGATAGTCAGTCCATAAAGGAAAAGGATCTTATGGATCAGTTGCAAGAGCAAATCCAAAAGAAAACTCAAGATTTTGAAAAACAGGCTGCAGAAGATCATAGAGTAATTAAGCAATTTGAGGAGGAAGTTACAAGTTACAAGGTAAAAATAAGAGAACTTGAATGCCTCTTAGAAGCTTTTCAAAAAAAAGAAGACAGCATGACAAAGTTAGAAGAAATACTTAAAGAAAAGGAATCTATTATTTTAAATTTAGAAGCTAATACAGTAGCTCTGCAAGAAAGATGTGCTAATTCAGATCAAAAAATCAAAGAGTTACATAATCAAGAAGCAAATTTGAACGAAGAAGTTGTGCAGTTGACAAACAGCTTGGAGAAGATGAAACACTCTCTTTGGGAAAAGGAGAAATATGAAAATGAGAGAACACAGTCCATAGAACTGTAAGTAAATAGTGAGATAACTCATAGCCCTTTGAGACTGAGTCTGAGTTAAAACTACCTTCTATGAACACTGATCTTCTTTAACATAACACATCTGCATGTTATCAATATCATTTACTAAACTACTACTACAAGATATCTTATTACCTTGAAATTAAGGGGAAAACAGAAACATGCAGGGTAACAAATTGGGGATTTATAATAGTTTTATGCTGTATATTCATGAGAACTGAATTTGAGTAGTTTGTTGCTTTAGCACCTTAGGAAAAGCTGAAATCTGAAAGTAAAAGTATAGAGTTTGTTATTGATCTTGATAGATCTGAGATACTATTTATCGATAGAAACCGACAGTCAGAGCTTGGCTTAACCTGTGAATGTTGTTTCTTTCAGATGAGTAATAATGTTATTTCTGTCTTTTTATTTCTAACACCAGGCTAAATAAAGATCTCTTTGATAGTTCTGCCCTTGTACAGAGTTTGAAAAAAGATTTGCAGACGAAAGAGGAAGATTACGAAGATTTGAAAGAGAAATTTTCTGATGCTAAGAAACAAATCCAGCAAGTACAAAAAGAGGTTTGTAGTCGTAGTCAAGGTGTTTCTTCTGCAATTTTATTCTTGGTTTTATTTGAAACATGTTTCTCTCAAATCTCCAACTTTGAAGGTTAAGTGTTTCATGTTAAGACTATTTTGTTATACAGCTAGAGTAGCTGTGAATTGTTAATATTTCTGTTGAAGCTGTAGAGAAGATGAGATGCCAAAATGTGGTTTAATATAGGTAATGGGGGGAGGAAGAAGTAAATTTTATTAGTAACCTTGAAAAAGGGTTGTGGGGAAAGAAAGGATGATTTGATTATGGTGAGATACTTTACTATAACAAGTATCATGTCTTACACTGGTATTTGCGCTAACTTTAAAGCCTCAACCTTCAGACTTGTGGAAAATGAATATATCTGGGAGGAAAAGTGGTATATACCAGAAGAAGAAAGCACTCCAAGACTTCTTTTCAATTTCAGTTATTTTTTGTATTAGTAACTTGTAGTAATAATAATTGTTAATATATAGTTATGAAGTGATAGTTTCTTAGAACCTGATAAGTTACTGCAAGAATTTAGTACAAAAGATTGGAAGAGTTTGGGATTGAAAATTAAGGCTTAAAAATGTAATAGTGTCTTTCTTGTAGCCTTATGCTTACTGACCTTTTACTGCTCAGTTTGGTGGTTAATCCTTCTTTATTTGACAAAGAGTAAGGGGTGGTGAAATCATGTCAAAAAACTGTTGTTTTTCCAACTAGACAACTAAATTTGGAGTTTAGATTATGCCATTTGAATTTTGTTTTTCCTGCCAAACATACTGTAATAACTGATGGAAAATCGTGTCAGAAAGAATGCACAGTATAATGCACATCCAGACCCTGAAATTTAGTTAAGATGTTCATATTCTTGCAATAAATTGATTTTTTTTTTAATGAAAGTATTTAGTTATTTAGGTAACTTAGATTGTATAAAAAAAAGCTTGTAACTAATTGTCAGCTTTGTTTGTTGTCTCTGCATTCTACCTCCATTGTAGGTGTCCACAATGCGTTCCGAAGAGAAATCCCTGAGGAACAAAGTTAATGAACTTGAAAAAATCAAAAAACAGTTGAGTGAAGAACTGGATATCAAACAGCGTGCTATCCAGCAATTTAAAAGGGTATTTTTTTTTTCTCTTAATTTTTTAACTAGTCTGTTAATGACATGTTCTCTAAGTAACAAAGCTTACAGAACTGGAGGTAAAACTAAAGTAGCCAGCTCAAACTAGACATAACAGATAAAGTGTTTAAAAAATTATTGCAGAACACTGGTAATTTTTTTTTAAATACAGCAATCAGCTTAGTAAATACATATGTAATACCCTGATTCTATTTTGTGATGTCTACTTTTATTAGTTGAGATGTCCTTCTCTAAACCTTTTTTATCAGCTTGAATGCTCCTTTTACACTATATAGGAAAAAAATATTTATTCTAGACTGTCTTAAATGTTCCACTCATTCAAGTACAGAATGAAAAGCTTTGTAGGCTGCTACTGATTTCTAGTATGTATGTTTTTCTTTCAACACTCTTTTTTTAACTTGCTTTCAATGATATGTAGGAGCAGTTGAGTAATGAGAAGCTGGAAGAAGTATCCAGACAGTATGAGAATACACGTAAAGGTCAGAAAAAGCCATTACTTTTCTGTTTTTTGTGCGTGGAATGTCAGTGTAATGAGTTGTCATGCTATTAACTACCTTGATAAGTTTTACGTATTTGTATTGTGAGACATGATTTGAGAAACCCGAAGCTGAATGTTAAAATGTTAGTTAGCAATTAATTTTTGTTGTATCACTATTATCAAGTGTATTTGAAAGCAGAGAAACAGAATTAAAATAAGAAACAAGTCCTTGAGAAAGTGTAGATACGCTGTACTTTCTTTAATCTGGTATTTATTTGCCAAAATAAATGACCTTTAACAAAAATCAAACACTGAAATACGAAATTCTACAACAATAGATTCTGTAGGCTTGATGAACTTAGAGTAGCTGAATCATGGCTTTCTCATAATACAGTCAATATTCTTATTTATCTTAAACTTAGATGAGAGATTTAACTCTATTTAGTAAGACTTTCTTAAGCTTTTTTATGTATTTGTATATAAATATTTGAATAGAGATGCTCTATTTCTAATAGATCTTTTGATCATAGGGGGAAACTACTTTGTATTGAAGGCTTTCTTAGAAAAAATCATGGGAACTGGTAGGGGGTTCATCTGTAAATTTATTTTCAAACCTTCAGAACTCAGTGCAAAAGAAAAAATAATTGAAGATATGCGGATGACGTTAGAAGAACAAGAGCAGACTCAGATTGAACAAGAACATGTGCTTGAAGTCAAATTAGAAGAAAACAGCAGATTAGTTTCAGGTAATCTCTCCAGGGAAAGGAAGCAGGGAGGCAATGTTGGTTTTTTTATATATGTTGCAGTAGCCACTTCCATTTTCCAGTTGACCATTATTTAGGTATTAATTTTCTGTAATACATAACAAATTTCTAATAGTTGTAGGCTTCTGTTATTCCTTTGTGTTAGTAGCTGATAAAGCCAAGTGACTTTAGCAGGTAAATGTTAATGTGGTCAAATACATATTTGAAACTACACACCATGTAACCTCATTTTCTGTACCAACCAGAATTGGAAATGTGGAAGCAGAAATATATGCAGTTGAATAACCAGAGCAATACTGAATGGCAGCCAAAGATGATCGGAAATGATGACACAAACATAAATGGAAATGAGGAATTAATAAAGCTGCAGAAAGAACTGAAGGTAAAATAGGGTGACTTAATTCATACTTAATTTTAAAGCTGTACCTTCTACGAGACTAGTTTTTTTTTCATAATCATATGATAAGGAGTACAACTTTCCCTACATTATGCTACAATGGACAGTGCTTCTGTTGCTGCCTTCCCCTGAACGTTTGTCTTAACCAGTCTGACTTCCTTCATTGATATAAAGAAATAGACTCTCACTGGAATTTCCGAAGTGATTATACAACAGATTGCATTTATTCTATTAGTGCAATGGTTCTGCACTTTTTTCTTTCCTCCTGAAAAATTATTTGTTTCTAATACATAAAACAAATGCTATCCTTCAAACAGAAGGGAAAGTTGAACGCTCATTGCTCCATTTTATACTAGATCTACACAATATAAACCAAGTACTTAGTCGATTTGTACATCATATGCAAGAAGGAAATACGTACTCGAGGCAAATCATAAACTTCAGATGATAGTTTTGTCAA
This sequence comes from Aythya marila, assembly GCF_965140915.1. Taxonomy (NCBI): domain Eukaryota; kingdom Metazoa; phylum Chordata; class Aves; order Anseriformes; family Anatidae; genus Aythya; species Aythya marila. The sequence continues at coordinate 17,569,075 of NC_139048.1, read as the reverse complement.
ACCTGTTTCCTGTCAATAGATTTGGTTAACTAAATAAGCTATTTAGATTACGTAGACTTTTTTCCAAGCAGTTTCTCAGGTGCTGTCTTCCTTACATAAGAGAAGGATAAGAGATTTGATTGTGATTTAAAAAAAAAAAAAAAAAAAAAGGCAAGGTTGCTGTGGATTGGCCATTCTTAGGTACTCATCTACTCCTACCATTTAAATTGTACTGCATTCTTCGCTTTTCAGTCTTAAATTAGAAGCAAGTTTGCTAATGTTTCCTGTAAGGTGGCATAAAATATTAGATGCTTGTAAGTTAGAAGGGTCTCCTTAGTACTACTTTTGGTGTAACTTTTATAGTGCTCATGATTTAGTTGGAGCATTTTTAAAGAAATGTTCTATGAAGTCGCTTCTTTCTGAATAAGAAATGCTGAAAATTGATAATGTCTTTTCCAATAGAAAAGAAGTGATGAATATCTAATGCCAGCATTTGAGAATATGCTGGAGTAAAACTGTTAGTATTTATCTTTTTGAAACAAGTCTATTTAATGGTAATCTGGCTTTTAAGACTTTGGTTTTGCTTGATTTCTTATGACTTCATTTCAAATCTTTTTTTATAAATAGGAAAATGAGGCAAAATATCAAACTGACAGAAAAAAGTGGATGGAAGAAAAAAAAGGACTCATAGATCAAGTAAAAGAAGCTGAGAGCCATCGCAACAGAGAAATGAAAAAATTTTCTGAGGACAGAGAGCGTCATATAAAGCAGCAAGCAGAAATTGTAAGTGATGAGGTCTTGGCAGAGTGCTTTAGTGTAAGTCTGTAGTACAGAACAAATTTCATGTCAAGTACTAGCAGTATCAGCATTTGAGAGTAGGTGACATTTGTCAAAGTCCACTCACTTTCTTATGTGACACAAAGCCCAGATGAGATGTTCTCAATATGGAAAAGGGAAGGAGGGTCAAAGAATAAATAATAATAAAAAAAAAAAGTACGGGATCTACAACTGAAAATGAATTACTGTTTAATGAAGCTAAGGAAACATTTCAAATAACAATTTGTTTCTTGGGTCTTCTATAAATCTTCTATAAAAATAGAATCCTATAAGGCCTTCGAAGGATGAAGAAAGAATAATCAGAAGTTGGCGAGAAAAAAGCTTCTGTCCAGATAAAAAGTAAAAACACTTGGTCAAAATGCCAGTTGTTTTGCTCCCATGTAGCTTTCAAAACAGTGACTGATATTTTATGAAAATATAACTACTTTGCGTGCTCACAAGCCTGTTGTCATGTCTGCAACTTCTTAAGCACATGAAACTGTATGAATCTGTACAGTCTACAGAACTATATTTATTATCTAGAAGTAGTTAGCATTGACTTTGTGGACCTGCAACCAGCACAGAAAAAACATTAGGAGCTTAGTATTACTATCACTCTGTTACTTTTCCTGATGCTTGTTAATAATCACTTTAACAAACAGAGGTTGAAGTTCTTTGGGAAAAAATCTTTCTTCACAAGGAGAGTAATATAGACTGAAAATTGAAGCATGGTTTGCTTTTGTGTATTTGTATACAGTATATTTGTAGTTCTGCATGTCCTTTTTAAGATGTAAAAGCGCTCTCAAGTTTTCTAAGGCCATAAAATAGCACTAACTATATGAAGCCAAACTCTCAGAACAGTTTGGATAGTGTGTAGTAGTAGTGTTTGTTTTTAATCTTTTCTCCATTTAGGAAAGACTTACTGCAGAGCTGGTGGAAAAGGACAGCAATCTTAATAAGTGGCGTGAAGAGAGAGATAAATTAGTAGAAGCTTTGGAAGTACAGCTCAAGACTTTGGCTTCTAAGACCATACAAAAAGATAAAGAAATAGCAGAACTGAAACAGTCTGTCCTAAAGGATTCAGGAAAGGTTAGTTTTTTTTTTTTTTTCTTACCATGTCAATTGCTTCCAATAAATTCTGCAAAACACTTCTCTTACTCACCATTTCAGCTGCATTTTTGTTCTGAAACATGGTCATATTAACATTTGCAGCCAGCTTAAAATAAGGCTGGCTTTATGTTCTTTTGAAACTGAATTTGTGTTAGTGGCTAAAATTTCAAAATATTTAATAGTTCAAATAAATGCACAAATCAATTTGATTCTTTGTTTGCAAGGTTGGACTAAAAATTATTTTAAAATGACTTTTCCTGTAGCTTGTAGGACTTTGCCCCAGGCTAGGCTTAACACTTGATAGGAAATAGTTTTCTCTTTCTTTCTTCAGGTGCTTTTCTGATCTAACATGTAGAGTGGCATGAGATGAGAGAAGTGAGGAAAGTTGAAAGAAAACAATGGAGGCAGAGAAGGAATGATTTCTCAAGTTTTTTTTAATTTCTGTGTCCAGCTTTTAACCAGGATAGAAAATCTAATTAGAAGCATAGGACTTCAAAAGCTAAACAGAAGACTGATTTAGTTATCCCTTCTCTGGATATTTGAACTCAGTCTTCCCAGGTGAACATGCTTAAAACAAAATGATCCCAACTGCTGGCTCTTTCACAGCAGCAAGGACTTAACGGAAAAAATAGAAAGCCAAACTTCTTAGACCTTAGGGAAGATGACTGAAGCACATAAGTAGAGCAAAATAAAAATTGTATTACATCTTTCCAGGCTTTGTGACTTATTTACTTCCAATAGTGGCCACACAAATAATTTAAACTATTGTAGCTTTCGCTTGATAGAATTACAGGCTAGAACAGGCTAAAATTAATGCTATTGAGTAATTGCAGTGCTGCTCATGTATATGTTAATTCTTTTTGCCAATCCTGTAATTTGGCAATTTTTATTATGTTTGTTAGGATAATGAAACTGTGATAGAACTAAGAAAACAGTTGGCTGATAAAGAGGACTTCATAAAGGAATTGAAAAAATGCATTAACCATGAAAGCCTTCAATTTTCACCAGAAGTACCTTTACATGAAGAAAGTCAAGATACAGTGGATTTGTCTGTAAACAAAGAGGTATGATTAGTACATACTAATGTTTGTTATATTAGAGAAAATATTAATGATTGTTCTGTTCCTTTCTCAGTATATATTTGTGAGATACTGGTAATATCCCAAAAGTTATAATTTCAGGAACTTCCAAAATGAACTGTTAAGTGTATTTTTTAAAAAAGTTCCCATGTTCCCAAAAGATTGTGTAGGTTATCATGCATTCTCCACTAATCTTGCTGATATAATTCTAGTATCCAGATAATGAAATTTGCAAGCTCTACCACATCTGTCTGGCTTGAAAGAAAAAACAAGTGCTGCTAGACTTCTCTTTTGATTATCCCCACGTGTCCAAGCAAACAGCATGACCAGCGTGATTAAACAAGTTTGTGGCTGGTGCTATTATTACTATTGGAAGATATACATATGCAGTTTTCTTGTTTATGTGGCATGAGGAAAAGGCTAGCAATACAGCTTCAGAAGTAGCTTCTGTTTTGTTCTTTCATTTACTTTCCTGTAAAATAGTTGTTCCCAACAGCAGTGCTCACATCAGTCCCATTCTGTTTGTTTGAATTGACTTAACTGGTTTTACTATTCCTGCTTCTGTGAAGGGTTATGCATGGACACTCACTACTTATGAATGAGGAGAAAAGCCAACTGGTGTTGACAGTCATTGAGAGTGCTGTGAGAGCAGGAAGGGAATAGATGACAAGGTGACCAGAATCACACACCCCTAGATAGAATCTCCCTTTGCCACTTTCAGAGACAGAGTATTGAAAAAGATGGACTGTTGCTGAGACCCAGCAGCTCACATCTTACAATCACATCATGATGTTACTTGCTTCTCAGACTTGTGCTGTCTTTTAGTCTAGGTGTTCATGAGGTGTCTGTGCTTGAGATTTTATAACTTTAGAAAACTCTGTGTTTTCTTTTTTTTTTTTTTTAAGTTTATTCTATAGGATAACTTCTATTCATTCTAAATATTTACAGTTTATGAAGAAACAAAGTGAGATTAATCCAATCACTGGAGACACTGTTCCAATAAGACATGAAGTTAAGGAGAATGATTCCAACAGTGCTTCTTCATTAAGTGAAACTGAGGTTGGTATGGAACTTTAAACTGGAAAGTTTTATAGTTGTATAGTGTATGGATTTGATAAATATAAAAATGGGTAGGAAAGAGTGTGATGTCTGAACAATTCTAAAGTTATTCTGCAAGTATCTTTTGACATGATCAGATTGTCTGATTTGAGAGCTTTTGGTAGCTCCAAAAGCTGAAGAAACGTAACTTAGTGGTGAATTTTATCTGTGCTTTTGAAAATTGAAAACTTTCATTATAAAGTAGCTGATTAGATAAGCCACCTGGAAAAATACTTCTGAAGCCATGTTAGCTGAGGATGCTAACCAACCCTATGCAAATCTTTGATTGCTAACTTTCATAAAGTAGCAGTTATATAAAGAAAAATGTTACGTTATTATTAACCAACTCATTCTTGGAAATGCAAGATGTGTGGTTCTTGCTGTTTGGCTGTGAGGTGGTACAAGAGAAAATCTTCAGCTTGTTGACAACATTGCTGTCTGAATGCCTGGGCTTACTCCAGGGAAAAAAGTGATAAGACTCCTGCAGATTGAATTTGGCTTGTAGCTTGCCAGCTGGACCTTGTTATTTACACAATTAACTTCCATAGTGTTGAAGGAGAAGGGCAAACTCTCTGAAGATAAGCTACAGAGAAATTCAATTTTTCTGTCTAAAGCTCTTGTATCTGCCTAAACCTCTTGTACCTGCCTAGTTCCTAAGCAGCAGAATTGAGATGGACAATCATGTCAATTCTGCTGCTGATAGCTGCATGAACAACCCAGTTGTTTGTGCCCTTGAGGAAAATGACCTGGAAAGTATCAAGCTGAATTCAGCATGGAAAACTTAAGTTTTTATTCCAATCTATAACTGGAAAAAAATAAAGATCCCCTAGAAAATAAGGGTTAAACTCGGTTATAATTGGAGTAGAGTTCTTCTGTCATAAAAACTCTGTAAACTAGTATCTGAAAAACTGATTGAATGCTTACTTCACGTATCCTTTTCCAGGGGGATTGCATTTTATTTTTATCTCATAATTACTTAATTTGTTTCCTAAAAATTTCCATATATTGCAGGAGCATTCAGAAACTGTCCTTGACTCTTCTGAAGTGTCCACAGAAAACGGAAGAACTAGTCGGTTCCCAAAACCAGAGATGGAAATCCAGTTCACACCTCTGCAACCAAATAAGATGGAAGTAAAGCATCAGGGCAGTGCCTTACCTGTGACAGTTAAAATGCTCAAAACAAGAAGGAAAAGGAAGAGTGACGAAATGGATGAGGTATGACCTAGACCAATTAACAAAGTATTGTGTAGTTTTTAAATGTATTACTGTGATACTTTATTAGAAATTTATTATCTGATTCTCAAGGAGATTACCGAGGTCTACAAATACCTCTATATCAGGGAGGGGCAAGGGAGTGAAAGAAGTTTAAATAGACATGAGTGGTGGATCTCCAGTCTGTGTTGAATAAGGCCATAGACTTCAATATATCCAGACTCTGGTCCCATGTCCCTGCCTTGCATTTCCTCTTTGCCTTTTACACTGTGCTCTCCCTGCCAGCACCATTTGCTGTGTCTCCAGCTCTCATTTGTGGGATTGCAGACCAATTCTACGGAATTGATAGTTTTGGCTTTGGCAACTGTTGTTATCAGTTCTCTCCTAATACATAATTTCAAATTAAGCTTAATCAACACAGTCCAGAACTCCAAGGCCACCTCCCTTTTTTTTTTTTCCATCATATGAGGGGCTGCACAGAACTGCACCAGCACCTGAACTTTGCTGTTTTCTGTAGACTTGAATGAACTGAAATGAATTAAGTTGGGCTAGGTTATATGCTGCAGCCTTCTTAATGTGCTGTGATGTTTATATGTGAGCCTGAGACTCCACTGCAGTTCAGGATGGTATATGTTGTTCCCTGCACGTTACCAGCATACTTTTCACTGGCATTATATTCTTTAATAGAATTGTCGATGTGCAGTTTTGCTTCACATGGATCTTCAAAGAAAAGTTTATGTAGAGAGATGCCTTAATTCTATTGTTAATCTGTTAGTAACAATCTGTTTTTATCATTGTCACCATAAACCTGAAAGCAACTCAATAAATCTAAGTATAAATTCAACTTACATGTTTGCTTGTTAAATACCTCAATACTGGATGTGTACGAAATAATGGAGAGAAGAGAATTTCAAATGGCAGAATGGTTTGCCTACAGGTATTTCTAGTTCCTTTTAAGTTTATTTAGCATTTGAATAGTTACCACTATCCAATTATCCATATTAGCAAAATATCCAAATATCCACATTAGCAAATACCTCCATACTGTTAGCCATAGCGTTTAAGTTTAAGCAGTGGTTGTTTATATGACAAATTATTTCTGGAAGAATCCTAGCCAAAATTTACGTATTTATTTTCCTAGGATTTTGTGAAAAGTGAAAACAAGAAAAATGAAAAATCTATGGCTTTTAGCTCACCTTCTACAAGCAACAAGAAAACGGTTTGTTTTTTGTTTTTGTTTTTTTGTTTTTCCTATTTTTGAGGTATTCTTCTTTTGAAGTATTTTAGTGTTTCTGAAGTTTTTTATTTATTTATTTTTAATTTTTGATGGTTTGGCATTTTCTGTAATGCATTTCTGTAACTTTCTGGAGATGTGAAAGGAGTGAACATTATTACTCAGCAATATCTTATCTCACTCAAGTATATAGATAAGGTTTCTTAAACACTTTGTTCCTCTTAAATCCTATAGGCTAACCAAGGAGAGAGTAAGTCTGTTTGCCAAGTGTGTACTGGCTGTATTGTATAATGATCTGGAGGAAAGGATGTTGAGGAAAGTCAAGTTTGAGTGTATCAATAAGTGCTGTTGTAGGTGATGCTCTTGAAGGAGAACTAAAGTTCATTTAAATGCATGTCACTTAAATGCACATCACTTAAATGCACAACAATTACAAAAATGTCTTCAGGCTGCAGTACTGTCCTGGGCAAGTTCAGAGGGTGGGTACTGTATTTTTTTTTTCCTATCAGTTTCCTTATATTTTATTTATAATTAGAATGGTTTGTGTAAAGAAATGCTCTACAACCTGGAATTGATGTTTAAAGAAACTGTTTTCAGGTATTTCACTCGTGCCCGGAAATACTTGAAACATTGACAACTTTTTCTGGATATAGAATGAGATACTCCCACAGCGAGCAATATAGACTAAAGTGGTGTCAGTAGCAAAGCTCAAAATGTCAGCTTAAAAATAACATTGAAATAAAATGGATTTAAATTTGAAAATAAGTCAGACTTCAGCTTAAACATTGGTCTTGTATTTCTGCTCAGGTGTCTACTACACAGACGTCTAGAAAAGAATATTCTCTAAGAAAGCAAGAATCTACATCAAACAAAAGGTCAGCTAGAAAAAAGGATGGAACACTACAAAAACTTGGAGGCTTTTTTCAGAGTTCTCCTACTATTATTCATTCTAAAGGTTTGTACTGAATAAATAAAACTTACTCTGTGTTTTCTGGGCATTGTGTAATGGCGTGTTTCTACTGTGGTCTGTTAATGTGCGTGTTATTAAAGGACATGTCTGCCATGTTAAGTAGTTTATGAAATAATGGAAACTGAACTAGGGACTGCTATGTTGAATTCTGCAGAGTGGAAAAGGCTATCTTGATTGCAAGGACCACACAGTTCTAAAGTTTTGGTTAAATGTAAAAGGTAATCTTGGTGGGATTAGAGGCCACTAAGAATTAGGAGGTGAACTAAATCCAAATTCAAAATCCTTTGTATTTCCATAAGTAAACCTTTTTTTTTTTTTCCATCTTTACCTGTCCATGTTTTCTGTGTAATGTGTAATAATGACTTTTGATGCATGTATTTGTGAGAAGATTAGTTCTACAGAATGTGAAAGCTATATGATAATACAGAATACATTAATTGCCATATTTTATTGATGATCTTCCTTATATTTAAATATAGATTTGGGAAGATTAACTGCTAGGCATCTTCATTGAAGAACCTTTTCTGTTCTTTCCTACAGGAATGTACAATCTGAGGTTCTATGGCTTAAAAAGATTAGCAGAATGCATAAAACATGATCAGTTTTAAGTCCCAAAAGACACTCTTATCTGGCTGGTTCAAACATTCAGTGTAGATAGTGAAAACTGAAGATCTCTACACCAATTTGAAAAGTTGCTACAAAATAGATGTTATTTCTGTGTTTTAAAATAATCTAGTTGATGATAGTGGGATTGTTCAAAACTTTCCAGGTTTATATCTATTCTATGGAGACAGCATATCAATAGAAACCAAATTCAGACTATTCAAAATTTCAACCTGGAATTACTTAATTCAAGTAAATGAGTTTCAGTTTTTAACCTTCATTACCACATCTGGTATTTTCTTTCCCTATTTGCATAACTTAGTATTTCTGGAGTTTTCTTGTTTTCTTCTAGCTCATAATATGCAAGTACTCATCTCTTTAGAGATTTAGTACTAGTTTGAAACTATGTAAGTGTATAAACTTAAGCCTGCTGTCCAACTCCTGCTGAAGTTTAACTTTTAGTGACATTTGAACCCGAATTTATTTTAATATCCCTTTTGAATATATACTTTAAACTCTTGCATCCAAAAAGCTGTTTCATCTGTAGAAACCGTGGTGGTGAAATAAAATATTTGAATGTTTCAGCTTTATTCTGTTTATTTTTAACTACTTTTTTTTGTATTCATTAACTTTTTGAGGCTCACTAAACCAGTAAGATACTGACTTATGACTTAAAAAAATTCTTCTAGCAAAGAAGCTGATGGCAACAATAAGCTCTCCAAAGAGCTCTCCGAAGTCTTCAGAACCAGAAAGTCTCAAAGAAAATGAGATCAAGCCCAAAAGAGCTAAGAGAAAGCTGTATTCAACTGACATTTCCTACCCTCTAGATATCTCTGCTTCTTCAGTAAGTACTTACAGGTTACTCTAATGTAATATATTTCTATAATCTTTGCTTAAAATAAGCTATAAGGGGAACAGAACAAACTTGAAAGTCTGGTAAATTTGCATAAGGGGTGTGATAGTACTGAGTGTTTCTTGATTATACCTAGCCATTCTTTTTGGTAATTTTTTCCTACTGTTTTACTTTATTTTCTATTATCACCTCTCTTCTGTGTTTGATTGTGACTTGATAGGTGATATAAACAATCTTGGAGATCTCTTTCTATTTGGAGCCATAAGTAGCTTAGTTCTGGTAACGGGGAATGTGAATTATTCTGCTACAGTAGTTGAGTCATAATGTATGTGTTTCTTCCAGCAATTAACTGGCATAACATAACTTGTTATACTATACTACTTATGCTATGCTAGTTAACTATAGCATAAAGAAAGAATAGAAATACAGGCAATTTAGGGATCCATTAATTTGGAACAGCATGATCAAAGCACTAAAGAAAATTCTGCATGTACGATTAACTTGGCAGTGGAAGTGAGTGCTTAAGGTAACTTCAAATTCCATTTATGTCTAGCTTATCTTTAGGTTACTTTAAAATGTGTATACATCTGTGCTTTTCCAAAGTACACTTTAGACAGCCTGCTGGGTATGCTTGAGCTGTGTTCTCCTGTCTAAGCCAGTTTATGAAGGGTCTTAAGTGCTAAGGCTTGATGTACTGTTTCTGAAATGCGATTTCATGGCTCTCAGTAGCTATGGTGCTGGTAGTACTCCTGCTCTATTAGAACTACGTCTTTTAAATCTGTTTAAGCCTGTCTTCTATTCATGATGGTGAGCATTTGTCCATGCTGCATTATCTCATTGAATTTTCTTCATTCAAATTGTATGAATGAAGGAGGCAGAAACCAAAATGTTGTTTGTTAGAAGATTAAGAAAATGGGACAGAACTACAGAGACAAAAGAAACTGAGAAACATGAAATTGAAAGGAAAAATGAAAGATGGAATTCTGGGTGTCGTGGTTTAACCCGGCTGGCAGCTAAACACCACGCAGCCATTCGCTCACCCTCCCCCCTCCCTCTCTGGGACGGGGGAGAGAAATGGAAAGTGAGGCCCGTGAGTTGAGATAAAGACAGTTTAATAAGACAGGAAAATAATAATAACAAAATAATAACAATAATAATAATACAATGGTGATAATAGGAAAATAATAATAATATGTACAAACAAGTGATGCACAATGCAATTGCTCACCACCCGCTGACCGATGCTCAGCCTAACCCCAAGCAGTCCGGCCCCCTCCCCCCAGCTAGCCACCCCTATATGTTGTTTAGCATGATGTCAGATGGTATGGAATACCCCTTTGGCTAGTTTGGGTCACCTGTCCTGGGTCTGTCCCCTCCCAGCTCTTACTGCACCCCCAGCCTGTCTGTTGGCAGGACAGAGCGAAAGGCTGAGATGTCCTTGGCTTGGTATAAGCACTGCTCTGCAACAATTAAAACATCGGGGCATCGGGGGGTTATCAGCACTCTTCTCATCCTAAGCCAAAACACAGCATTCCACCAGCTACTAGGAAGAAAATTAATTCTGTTCTAACTGAAACCAGGACACTGGGAAAGTGAGAAAGCCACAGAAGTTTAAGCTATAAATGTATTTTGAACACCTCATTTCACAAAATGAGTATTAGAGTTAAGAAATTAAATTTACCTTTAGATTTTCTTTGGACATTTTTTAAGATAAAAGGAATTTTGTATGGTCATAGCATTTTTATTGCTTCTAATCAAGCAGCTATAAAATGGTCTCTGTCCTATAAACATCTGGTTAAAAGAGAAGATGTTTTCAGAATGAAATTTGCTTATTATGGGGAGAAAAACATGTAGTTGATTACATGAGTCTAGAAGTGTATGTCAGCCTTCTATAAAGAAAAGATGAGTAACTCTTGAAATGTCTTTTTCAGATTTTTATAGAACAAAATGAGAAGGAAAGCGATCATCTAATCATCAAGCGACGTCTCCGATCAAAAACAGCTAAATAATCTTGCAGAAGCATGTTTGTATTTCCTAGTCAAGGCATGCTTTATTGTATTATTTTAGCTGATTGTATATAGGAGGTGATAGATACTTTGTCATGCTACTAAGCTTGTATATTGATATGTAGAATATTCCTGATGGTTTCAAACTTTGACTTAATTAAAATTGAAATAAGCTCAAGAAAGCTTGTATCATTTTTTTATAGGAACTGTTCCTTAGTTACCCGTTGTTCAGTGATAACTATGCCTGTGAAGAACGGCTTAAATTCTTGTTTTCAGGTGGCTTGTATACTTACCCTAAATTTGGGGTGGCGAGGTTAGGAGGAAGAGTACACATCAAGACTTGTGCATCCTTAAATTCTTTACAATCCCTGAAGGATGAAGGAGTATTAATATCCATAAATGTAATCTGGTATTTCAAGTGACACAGTTCGGTGTAGACATATGAAAGCTTATTCTAACCATCCAATCCTCATCTAGAACAGGTGCTTTTTGTACTAAGATTTCAGTTCATAATCAAATCACTGTACTTCTCCAGCTCTTCCATTTTCTGCTGTCTGGTCCAGGTATCTGGACTAAATTCTTTCAGGACTATAGACGAGTATAGCAGTGAAGACTTACCTGAGGTAGATGCTACTGATTTTTAGACAAGTGTCATAGCTGGAACCATAGTAAATATACAAGGTGAAGTCATGAAATGCTCTTACACAATGGGGCTGTACTTGCCACATTTATTCTTTGTCTTCCTCAATATTTCATCTGCATTGTTCCATGTTTAGCAGATGTTTTCAGTCAGCTGTTCATCTTGACTCCTATCTTGTTTTTCCTGAATAATCTCAGTTAATTTTAGAACCCATCAGCATGTCCTTGTTTAGCTGGATTGTTCCTTCCATTGTGTGTAACCTTGTGCTTGCCTCTAGCAAGATTCATATTCTATCATGTTGCTTTGAATGACAGTTTGATTGCTTATCATTAAATCAGCAGAAGCTTATAGCTCTTGTTTTATGAAAAAAAAAAAAAAAAAAGGCAAGGTAAAATGCAGGATTGAAAGGATTCTACATCACTTGATTTTTGGATGTATGATTTCCTTATTGACTGAAATGTATGGGGAAGTAATAGAAATACCTTCAGCCACTTGACATCTCTGAAATTGCTGATTGGTAATGTTTGTTCTTCTCCCTACCAAATTTGAAGTTTCATAGTTTCAAATCCTTAATGCTTTTAGCTTTTGTAGGTTTAAAAAAAAAAAAAAAAGCAAGTGACAACTTTATTTCAATTAATTGCTGTGTTAATTGCAATTTAGTCATTTGTGCATCTAACTAGAATACAGATTCTATTAACTAAGTCAAGCTACTATGACCTACAGGAATTCTACTGTATTTCACCATCTGCATTGTCAACTTTTCTAAATTCTCATACTTAGTATTAGAAGCTCAACAGTGTTGCTGAGCTATCTGGAAGCCATATTTTTTCCAGAAAGAAAGCTGTTCTTTCAGAAAGCCATTTGAATAAATGTTTTTAATATAATCGCCGAGTACTGTACATTGCAGTACCTGTACTTATGCACACAATTTTGGTATTTGTCTATTTCACTTATTCCAGGGTATTTTGTTGCTAGGATAGCCTCTGTAATTGTAAAAACTGCACTGAATTAAATTCATAATTGTAGGTGTGGTTATCATACTTCATAATTAAAAATTTCTAATATTTGCAGAGTTAACACATTCCCTTTGCTTTGGTCAAGGGATTGTGATTTTTGTGCTTACTTTCTACAGCTCTTGAAGGTTGAGCCTATATGTTAGCCTAGAAAATGAATCATGCTTTGTGTACTCCATTGTCCATGTCAGGAATAAAAGTTCCCTCCTGAGTAGGAAGAATGTGACTGTCAAAATGTGATGTTAAAAACAAAACACTAGGAAAGCACTTGTTCGATGATATAATATGTTCGCTTTAAATTCTTTGGAAGTAACAGGAAATGCCTTTTCTTGGCCAGGCTTCCAGTTAGCTTGATGTTGTCCTCCTTTCAGCTCCTTTTCTGGGGGACCAAGCACAAACGTGTTTTAGAACATCATCTTCCTTTGTCTTCTGACTTTTGCTGATATATTCATGCTCAGCTTTTACCTACCTACAGTATTTACCTCCTCATTTATTCTAAACTTTCTTTTCAACTTCATTGTTTGGCTTGGAGTAAAGAGAAGATGCCTGATATTTAAGTCTTCCTTGTTGTCTCGTGAACTTTCCATCTGCAGGAAGGCATAACCCAATGGTGTTCTCTGATGTATGTACCACTTGTGCATCACTGGCTGAAGAGGAGAATAAGACCTAACTACAAAACTGGGTCAAGCAGTTTAGGATATCAATACTGATATCCTAAGAGAACTAAAATCTCACAAAGGAAAGTCTCTTGGGGTAGCAACAGTAACTTCCCTTGTTCTTTACAAATTTGAGGAGACCTAGTTGCTGGAACTATCTGAAATAAGACAATGTAGCTTGGTATTGATTGTTTTCATATATTGAGAAATTCTGATACTTAAAATGAAGTTTCCTTTTCCCAGGAAAAAATGAACTTAGATGACTATAACTTCAGTAACAAACTTAGCCTCACTTTTTGTTGTTTCCCATACGAAGAAGGAAACTTATGTAGCATGAAACATTTCAATTTCTGATCTAACACCAGGGTTCTGCTAAGTGCTTTGTACAGGCATGCTATTGTCTCTCAATCTGGTTTTAAAATTGAAGGTAGTGAAATACCATTCTTATTTGAATAGCAGCAAGCTAGAGCTGCTTTAAATCACCTGTCAGCATACAGCTCCTTTGAAAAATCACTTTAAAAGGTTGCAAAGGAGCTGTTACAGTATTCAGTCATTAAGTGTGTGTTACAAAATGTGTTCGCACAGCAAGTGATGCTACACTGTGGAGCAATAGGTGATACTGGCTTGAATAAAAAACACAACACACAAACCAACAGCAACAAAAATCCTTTTCATAAAGACTAAGCTTCCAACAATTGATCAAGCAGTTTGTTTTAATAAGTGTTCCCAAACATGTCTGTCACTGAATAGTTCCCTTAAAGCATGTCATGCTATAAGGAATTCCCAGAAAATAACGTGTTACAGTTGTATCAGGCTGTATAATTTTTCCAATGGATAAGTTACATCTTGAAAAGACTATTCCTTGTTTAACTCTGGCTAATTTGGGGGTGAACTGTTTTTTTTTTTTTTTTTTTTTTTCCTCCTCTTCATGGCACCTTGATTATGGTTATAGCAAAGGCTTCTGGAATGCTAATACTACTGGAAGGCACTACTTCATACATTTCAGGCTTTCTTTTGGCAAAAGAAAACAGGGAGGAGCAGTGGCAATGTGATCAGACAGCTCACTAAAATGAGGGTATCTTTCTAGAATTTAGAGCATGGATTTATTTTCTGCTTGTTTCTGTGAGAAGCAGAGTATTTTGGGGGTGTTTCTTCAGTAACAGGATAGTTTTCTATAATATGAAAGTACTTGAATGTTCTTGCAACTTGACTAGTGCTGTGAAAGAATTAAAATCAAGAAAAAATGGGCTTGCTTAGGTGGGTACGCACATCTGCAGGCCTGCTGAACTCGAGTCTTCCCTACAACAGCTCAGTCCCCAGAAGATGGCGCTGAGGCACCCTTCTTTGCCTCAGCTCTCCCAACTGAGCTGGGAGGTGCAGGAAGGCAGAAAACGGTTTTTTTTTTTTTTTTTTTTGTTTTGTTTTGTTAATTAATCCACTTCTCATCACACTTAGACAAGTGTTGTAGAAAGTGTGGAACGAGATGTTGGTGAAATACAGTCTAGGTCTTCACTAAGAGACCTACTCAGTTGTTTTCCCCTACTGCAATGAATACTACATGTGCACACAAGCATTAAGCATACAGCCCTGTTACAAAGGATTTTCTTCAGGACATATTTTGTGTCAGACACTTAAAAGTCTGGAAGGACTCAGAAGTCTGGGAGGCTGTAGTTTTCCTCACCTTTCCAGGCGAGGCCTGCTCCATGACATAGTGTTGTCAGGGCTACTGACTTGCATTGTTGGTAGTGGGAAATCCCTCAGCTTCTGAGCTTCTGTCATCTGTGGTGAGCATCACTATTGCAGTGGTTTCAGTGTCCTGCCTCTGTCACTGCTGGAGATGCATGTTCTTCTCCAGTTCTTCAGCCATAAACTATCTCTCATCTTCATGTACCCACCCTAAGAATTGTACTGCTAATGTTAGGTTTCAATACGTAGTTTACCAGTTTAGGTTTCTGTGCTGCTTCCTTTACTTAAATTAATTGAAAAGTATGTAATCAAAATTCTTCTGAACTATCTAAAGTCAAAAGCTAGACTACCCTCTGAACATTCATATACTGGCACCTTGTGTGTGCAATGCTTTAGTTTTTTTTTCAGTTTTCTTGTATATAATCAGAAAATTCAACTGTTTGAGCAGATGCACAGAGTAACCAAAGGCTCCATATTCTTTCATTTTACTGCAAGTATGTAATTCCTATCCAGCTGTAATTCATAGCCAGTGACTCTAATAAAGCTGAGCTTCATTCAGCACCTGATTTGCTGCTGGTTCAGTACCACATCCCATCTGTGGTCCATCTGGCTTCTACAAGAAACCCTCTATTTTTTTTTTTTTTCTATTGTACAGTTTCATGCAGCAGGATTTCATGGAGAAGGAGGAATTTCAGCGTTGACCTAAATCTTCTGTGGAAGTCAATAGGAACAGGATTTCTTGCTGCAGTTAAAGCTGCACACTTTTCAAAGCCTACCTTGGCTTGTAAAGCTAGATGTGCCAGCTCAAGAGGAGTTCATAGGTGAAATTGTTAAATGAATGTCTAGTGCTGTTCCTAGATAAATGTGTTTGTAACAATGTTTAAGACTTCCTCCTCAAACTTGTCTCAGAGAAGTGCAGAATTATTAACGACAGCTGTATATTTACAGAAGTGGCATCAGTTTCACCATTAAATTCTATGGAGTCCCATGAAGTGAAACCATTTACAAAGTCTGTCAGAAGCTGTCAGCAACCACACTGTCTCACAGGCACGTAAATAAGGCCTTTAGCCTTGTTTCAGCTGTGTAGTCTTATGTATACGCATGCAAACATCAGAAACTGCAACAGAAGACTACCAGAACACCACTATCTAGATAAGCCCGTCAGTCCCCTAGTGATATTGGTCTTATCTGGTTCTCTAGTCAAACACTGCTATGTTTTGTCTTCCCTGTTGTTTTTGTCAATTTTAACAACAGAAAATGTTATTTATCATAAACTGATTATACCTATCGGTCATTTTAGTGAAAACTTAAAAACTGTGGTTTCACGATTGAGATAAAGCATTGGTTCGTATGTACTGATGCCTACTGTAATCTGTTCATCTCTTGCTGCAGGCTAACTTTTCAGAGGAGTTTATGCACTAATCCTTTATTTTATTTACAAGTGAAATTCACACTGAAAAATTCATTAAGCAGAAATAGAGTTTCTCCAAGGTTTAAGAGAAAACATAGGATATCAGTTTCTCTAAGGAAGAGTTTGTTTCTGAAATTGCTGATTTTAATACTTAGAGATTCGCAGTAAACTGGATTTTTATTTTTCTCCAGAGATGTTGACACAAAACAAAAACTATTCCTCTAGAGGGATTTAAAAGATGTTTCAAGGAAGTGCTATAAACTTGTTCTATTTTTGAGTGAATAAGGACTCTCCTGAGAAACAAACTTGGGGTTATTTTACAACCTAAAAATACCCAATTGTACAACAGAATGTCTCATGACCAAATTGCAAAATGAAACACTATGACTTGAATTGATTAGTGACTGATCAGTTACAACTTGCAAATTATTTGCAAATATTTCTGTTCCAGAAGACTGCAAGTTATTGACAGTGTGACATTAGAGGCAAAGGCTTTGGAGGGGTGAGAGTAAACTACTTGTTCCAGGAGATGTTAACATCAGTATTGGACACTTCAAGACACATTTAATTACACCACAGAAGCACTATCTTTAAAATAGCATTTTTACTATGAGAACAGCCTAATTACTGGCTTCCGCTGTACCAAAAAAAAAAAAAAAAAAAAAAAAAAAGTTGTCCATTTACTACACTCCTATGCGGTTTGCTGCTACATAACTGATTTTTTACAAAATGTCACATGGGGTGTTTGGTGAGTCTCAGACTTATTTCTGTGTGTTTTCATAATGCACAACAGCTGGGGAAAACAAGTTGCTTAATTTTTTTTTTAAAATTAAGCATTTAACATAGCAGTTTGATCAGTTTCAAGCATTTGATACTTAACCCTTTTAACTTAAATTATCTCTCAAAGCTGTTGACAACATTTAAAGACTGTGTTATTACTAGGTTCCATCTGAGCTTAGGCTTTGCGAGGTGAATAGGGCAAGAGAGGCATAATTTCTATCTAACTTTTCAGTGCTGCTCTTTTGCTACTAGATGTTTGCTAACTAGATAGTGGTGACTTTTTTCTAGCTGCAGCCCTCTGAGCTGTGACAGTGCTGTCACCCAAAGGCTGGCCATGGGCACTGCTCAACAGTCAGCAAAGGAGCAGAACCACAGAATTGTCTAGGTTGGAAGAGACCTCAAGATCATAGAGTCCAACTTCTGACCTAACACTAACAAGTCCTCCACTAAACCATATCGCTAAGCTCAACATCTAAATGTCTTTTAAAGACCTCCAGGGATGGTGACTCCACCACTTCCCTGGGCAGCCCATTCCAATGCCTCACAACCCTCTAAGTAAAGTTCTTCATAATATCCAACCTACAACACCCCTGGCGCAACTTTAGCCCGTTCCCCCTCATCCTGTCACCAGGCATGTGGGAGAATAGACCAACCCCCACCTCGCTACAGCCTCCTTTAAAATGTACTTATAAAGAGTGATAAGGTCGCCCCCGAGCCTCCTTTTCTCCAGGCTGAACAAACCCAGCTCCCTCAGCCGCTCCTCGCAGGACTTGTTCTCCAGGCCCCTCACCAGCTTTGTTGCCCTTCTCTGGGCTCTTTTGAGCACCTCAATGTCCTTCTTGTAGCGAGGAGCCCAAAACTGAACACAGTACTCGAGGTGCAGCCTCACCAGAGCTGAGTACAGGGGGACAATCACTTTCCTAGACCTGCTGGCCACACTGCCTCTTATACAAGCCTGGATGCTGTTGGCCTTCTTGGCCACCTGAGAAACACTTCTGGCTCATATTCAGCCAACTATCCACCAGTACTCCCAGGTCCTTCTCCGCCTGGCAGTTTTCCAACCACTCATCTCCCAGCCTGGAGCTCTGCTCAGTGTTATTGCGCCACAGGTGCAGGACCCGGCACTTGGCCTTGTTGAACTTCATAGAGTTGGCCTCAGCCCATCGGTGCAGCCTATCCAGATCCTCCTGCAGAGCCTTCCTACCCTCAAGCAGATCGACACATGCATCTAACTTGGTGTCATCTGTGAAGTTACTGAGGGTGCCCTCAATCCCCTCATCCAGATCATCGATAAAGATATTAAAGAGGACCGGCCCCAGCACCGAGCCCTGGGGAACGCCACTAGTGACTGGCCTCCAACTGCATTTGACTCCATTCACCACGACTCTTTGGGCCCAGCTATCCAGCCAGTTTTTAACCCAACAAAGCGTACGCCAGTCCAAGTCACGAGCAGACAGTTCCTTGAGGAGAATGCTGTGGGAGACGGTGTCAAAAGCCTTGCTGAAGTCAAGGTAGACCACATCTACAGCCTTTCCCTCATCCATCAAGCTCGTCACTTTGTCATAGAAGGAGATCAGGTTCATCAAGCAGGACCTGCCTTTCATAAATCCATGCTGACTGGGCCTGATCACCTGGTTGCCCTGTAAGTGCCGCGTGATGACTCTTAAGATAATCTGCTCCATGAGTTTCTCTGGCACTGAGGTCAAACTGACAGGCCTATAGTTTCCCAGGTCTGCCCTCCAGCCCTTCTTGTAGATGGAGGTCACGTTTGCTAGCCGCCAGTCAACTGGGACCTCCCCTGATAGCCAGGACTGCTGATAAATGATGGTAACTGGCTTGGCCAGCTCCTCCGCCAGTTCTCGCAGTATCCTCAGGTGGATGCCATCTGGCCCCATCGACTTGCGCACATCCAAGTGCCGTAGCAGGTCACCAAACATTTCCTCATGGATAGTGAGGGCCACAATCTGCTCCCCATCCCCTTCCACCAGTTCAGGGTACTGGGTATCCAGAGAGCAACTGGTTTTGCCGCTAAAGACTGAGGCAAAGAAGGCATTAAGCACCTCCGCCTTTTCTTCATCTTTTGTAGCTAAGTTCCCCCCTGCATCCAGTAAAGGCTGGAGATTCTCCTTACTCCTCTGTTTTGCACTGATGTATTTGTAAAAACATTTTCTGTTGTCTTTGATGGCAGTAGCCAGACTGAGCTCCAGATGAGCTTTGGCCTTTCTACTTTTGTCCCTGCACTGCCTCGCAACATCCTTATAGTCCTCCCGAGTGGCCCGCCCTCTTTTCCAAAGATTGTAAACTCTCTTTTTCCTCCTAAGCTCGAACCACAATTCTCTGTTCAGCCAGGCCATTCTTCTTCCCCGCCAGCTCATCTTTGGGCACGTGGGGACAGACTGCTCCTGTGCCATTAAGATTTTCTTCTTGAAGAGAGCCCAGCCTTCCTGGACTCCTCTGCCCTTCAGAACCACCGCCCAAGGGACTCTGCCAACCAGTGTCCCGAACAGTTCAAAGTCGGCCCTCTGGAAGTCCAATACCGTGGTTTTACTGGTCCCCTTCCTGGCTTCTCCAAGAATGGAGAACTCTACCATTTCATGATCACTCTGCCCAAGACAGTTTCCAACCACCACATCTCCCACCAGTCCTTCTCTGTTTGTGAAGAGAAGGTCTAGCAGGGCACTTCCCCTGGTAGGCTCACTAACCAGCTGTGTCAGGAAGCTATCTTCCACACTCTCCGGAAACCTCCTAGACTGTTTTCTCTGGGCTGTGTTGTGCTTCCAGGATATATCTGGGAAGTTGAAGTCCCCCACAAGAACAAGCGCTGATGACTTCGCAACTTTTGTCAGCTGTCTGTAGAACTCCTCATCAGTCTCCTCATCCTGGTTTGGTGGTCTATGACAGACCCCCATCAGGATGCTTCCCTTGTTGGCCTTCGCGCTGATCCTAACCCACAGGGACTCCACCTTATCATTCTCAGCCTCAAGTTCCACGACATCAAAACTCTCTCTGATACAGAGAGCCACACCACCACCCCTTCCATGCTGCCTGTCCCTTCTGAAGAGCCTATAGCCAGACATTGCAGCACTCCAGTCATGAGAGTGGTCCCACCATGTTTCCGTGATGGCAACCAAGTCGTAGCCTGCCTGCTGCATGATGGCTTCCAGCTCCTGCTGTTTGTTACCCATGCTGCATGCATTACTGTAGATGCACTTCAGCTGGGCCACTGCCTTCTCTCCCAGCCTTGCCATTGTTCCCCTGACACAGTCCTAAGAAGCCTTGTTTCAGCCCCGTCCCCCCTCTTACCTAGTTTAAAGCCCTCTCAATGAGCCCCACCAGCTCCTGGCCTAGGATCTGTTTTCCCCTTAGAGATAGGAACCCATCTGCGGCCATCAGGCTGGGTGCTGAGTAAAGTGCCCCATGGTCAGAAAATAAACAACAAAATTTCTGCATTGGCACCAGCCTCTGAGCCACGTGTTTATCGGGTGGGCTTTCTGTGTCCTCTCTGTACCCCTCCCTGCCACCGTAGGGATGGAGGAAAACACCACCTGTACTCCCGCTCCATCCACTAACCGTCCCAGTCCCCTAAAGTCCTGTTTGATGGTCTTCAGGCTTCTCTCTTCAGTGTCATCACTGCCAGCCTGGACTATTAAAAGAGGACAATAGTCAGAGGGGCGAACCAGGTTGGGAAGCTTTCTGGCAATGTCCCTGACCCTGGCCCCAGGGAGGCAGCAGACTTCCCTACGGGTAGGGTTAGGCTGACAAATAGGTCCCTCTGTTCCCCTGAGAAGGGAGTCACCCACAACAATCACCCTTCCTTCTGTCCTGGTGGAAGCAGTCCTGAGGTGTGGAGTCGACTTCCTTGCCCTAGGCATCCTCCTGGGTAGACTTCCTACCTCTTCCTCAGCTACCAGTCTCTCAAGCTCCAGGGCCTCAAACCTGTTGTGTAAGGGCACCTGGGAAGGTGGGGCTGGTAGGGTGGGGGCATCGCCTGCGATGTCGAGCAGGGACCTGTTTCCATTCCTCCTCAACTCCTAGGTCCCCTCCCTCTGCCCGACAGCAGCAGGGCAGGGGGTCCACCCCCATTTGAGGAGTCTCACCCCAGTACCTGTCCTTCAGGCCACTCAGGGAGTTGCTCCACAAGTCTATCTCCCGCTCACACTCCCCGATATCCCTCAACCTCTCGACCTCCTCCTTGAGTTCTGCCAGGTCATCCACCTGCTCGCACCTCACGCACACAGTCTCTTTGCCCCCCACAGCTGGTAGCAAGAGGCTCAGGCACTCCCTGCACCCGGAGACCTGAACTGCCGCAGTTTCGAGCGGGCAGTCGGTCTGGGTGTGCACAGACTTCCTGGAGAGCGCACTGTGCCTGGTGTACACCACTGCAGCTGAGCTAGCGGCAGACCGCCGTTAGAGGAGGTGTTCGTATGGGCGGGGGGGAACGCTCTGCCCTAACTGCCGCGCCTCACCCTTGTGACGCGCCACGCTCTGTTTGCCCATCCTGTTCGCTGCGCACGCTCCTGGTCACTCGTATTCCCTAGGGGCAGCTTTTGAACGGCCGGGGAGGGGGCGCTGCTGGCTCCGCCTACGCCTCGTTCTCGCCTCGTTCACCTCCCTCGCGAGGGCTGCCGGGTCCTGGCGGCTCCCTCGAGTGGGCTCGGTGCCGGAAAAATCAGCCCTGCCTGTCTGATCCTCCGCTCCGCTGCAGAACGCGTCTGCCCCGGAGCCGATTGCCTCAAAAAAACAGAGAAATTTTTTCACTTGTAATTTCTGCCGAGTCTCTGAGCTCTCTGCTGCTCAGTTGTAAGCGGAATGAAATTACCTGCATTTAATCCCAGCTCCACCAGACTCTAAGTATTTAATGTGATGTTAGTTTTTTTGACCAATTATTTAGACCTTGTAGAAATATGATTTGACTCCTAAATGTGGGAGGTGCTTGGTGGTCTCAAACTGAGCTCTACACACATGTGGTCATAACCTCCTCCTCTGCAATGAATGTTACAACCATGGATTCTGGTGTTTCCTCACTGCGAGAAAGGTGATTATCTGTGGTAACAGATCAGCTGATACTTAAAGGTATCGACTGCTGTGCAGGTTGACATCCTCTCGTTCTCCCACGAGAAGCTCTGGCTTTATCATCCATAACAATGTGGACATGTTTTATCTGTGTATCTCCATTTGGGGTTTAAGATGTTTACGACGAAGAGACATCTGGAGAAAAGACGAAAAAACCTATGCCTTTACTCCTCTCAGAATGAGTATGCTGCTTCTGTGATATGAGAGTGTAGGAAAGCATCTGTGAAGCTTTAAGTATAGCTAGGTGTTGAAATGAGGGCAATGGCTGAGTTTCTAAGGAGACTTGCTTTACAGAGACACCTCTATGCTCACAGGAATTTGAAAAAGACACTTAATCCTCATTTGGCAGGGATGAATCTTGCTGGTCCTGATCTGATATTAAATGTGAGGCATTTTTCTCAGTTGTTAACAAAACAAAACAAAACAAAACAAAACAAAACAAAAAAAAAACCACAACAAACTCAAACAAAAACAAAACACAAACTGCACCAGGAACAGCCTAGGAAACTCTACTCTTCTTTTCCATCATTTCTCTAGTTAAAATTTCTCTTTCCTTACCTGTGGTGGGATGGCAGAAGCAAGTCTACTTTCCAGTCACCTGTTTAAATTTTCCCTTTATAAAGTGTAAATCACCCAGTATGCAGCTTTCAGAGCTCTAAGCCATGTCCAGCTGCTAAGAAAGAAACAGTCTTTTAGTGGTTCAATAAATAATTTTGAAATTAGGGAAATAATTGCTTTATGGGCACTCTGTGTGCAAGGTTCTCTGGATGTCTTTCTTTCCAAGTAGTTTAGCCAGCTAAAATACATCATCCAAATAACACCTCTGAATAATATATATATATATATATGTATATTTGAGGTTGTTTTCACACAAATTCTGGAGGAAATGCCTTGAGCTCAATTCACGTCATATTTTGAAGCATGTGATGTTAACATGTAGAATGCCACATAGCACTGACTTCCTCTAGCTCCTGTTAATAATGCAAAGATGTCTGGATAGGTGCTCTCATCAGTACTACTGACTGTTAAACTTCTCACTTATGGAAAACGGCCTGGTGAAGTGCTTATTCCTGCAGGCACTGCTGGAGCAGAGCTCCTCAGGAAGTCAATATTTTCCTAAGTGCATGCCAAAGGCTGCAGCCTGCACACAGCTTCTGCGGTGCTGCAACAGAGCCCATAGCAGATCTCTTGGACCATCTCACATAAAGAAAATCTTCTCTTCCTAGCAAATTAAGCTTCATAAACAGTTAAATTCCAGTGAGGCAAATGAGTAATGAAGAAAGGAATAGCAAGTACAGTCAGTCTCCTAGACTGTCATAACTTCTTTTGAAGAAAAACCCTGAAGTTGGATTCATTTTTGGAGCAACACCTGTTAGCTAATGCATTAAGTGTAACTGATGAAAGAGGAAACTCGTTATATACATGTATTGCCAAAATACTAACTACTTCACAACTCAAACATTTCAGTGGTCCGGGAAGTACAAATCTAAATTCCAGTACAAGATATATATACTTCATGAAAACTGCATTTGCTTAACCTTTGTGATTTACAGGAAAGGAAATGTTTTACTTCAAAAACATTAATAATATTTATCTCCCAAATTATTTTTAAAAATATTTTTTTCATAAGGGGAATAAAAAGTTCAAAAAGCTGTGTAAAATGACCTTTCTCATCCGTGTTGCTTTAATGTTATAGCCAATAGGGAAAATATGTTGTTTAGAAGTCAATGCTGTACAGGTAAAAATGAGGGTGGGCACCAACTGCTGTGATTGTGTGCTCCCTGACCTCTCCAGCAAAAAAGATGAAGTTAAGGGAGAAAAGAAGAGGACTCTCCTGTTACGGAGTTTTCCAATTCTACCAAGAATGCTGTATTAGAGGTTAGATGTTGCATCAAAAGCTATCTAATTCCATCTTTTTGAATGACTTTTAAGTATTGATTTCTACCTTTGCCTTACTGCCTTTCATTCTTTTGACTTTTTTTACCTGACTTTTTTTTTTTTTTTTGTCATATATATTATCAAGGCTTAAAAGGTATTTTTAATGTCCACCATTCCCTTTGTTCTCCCTTTCTTAGAGATCACACTGCTGTTCTGTGTACTGGTTTCATACAGTTTTACTCCCACATTCTTCCTCCATAATGCAGACCATCTGAGCAACTTCCATGCAGAATTCAAGGATAAGGTGCCTGATTTAGTCCAGACACTTAAAAAGTTGATATCAACAAAGCAGAAGTAAGATAAAATTGCTCAGAATTAATAAATAGGAGAGAGGTTTTAGTGTTTGAGAGAACTTTGAGACAGATGTGGTCATTACAATTACTTAGGGCACTACTGGTCAAATGTTGGATTTAGAGGAGAAAGGAGAGGTTAGTAAAACCCCCATCACCACTATGTAGGGTTGTGTTCTTGTCACAAGTAAAGAACTGTGCTGCTGGATAGTTGCCAGCATTGTCAACCTGGCTGCCTGCTGCTCTGCTGCATGGCAGTCTTAACAGTTTTGTCTTCCAGCTGGTAGAAACATCAGGCCTGGTTTGACATGCATGCTTTGGTGTGCCCTGGAGGGACATCTCCCAAGGGTTGCACATCTCTGTGCCCCTTAGGAAAGCTGCTAATATGTCTTTATTTTTAGCATTGGTACTTACAAAATGCTTGCTCTAAGGGATGTACCCAGTCTATGAATAATGAGAGGAACGTGTGCTGTGCACAACTAGAACTAGGAGATTGATAGGAATAATTGCAGCAGTGCTTCATTAACATGAAAATATTTTAATTGTGTCTGGCTGAAATCTAGTTTCCTGAAATTAAAACCATTACTTACATACACACTGCAAATGAAAAAGGACTTCCAGGTGACCTAGACATTCAAAGTGGTTACAGTCTGTGTGCAGGCCTGGTCAGTGGAAATCCAGTACTTGTGCTACTTTATATCTTGATCGGAGTGTGCAACTACTTCTTCCTCTGATTATATTAATAGCTCTTGAGTTTGTACCAGCAAATCTGCTTCTATTGGCAGGAACCTGGAGGGACATTGGGGCCGATCTGATACTGGGAGCAGAAGCTGCTTCTGCAGATAGCTGCTCTTATTGGATATTCCCTTATCTTGGTGCTGTCAGTAAGGGCTGATGTCTTGCATTAAGATGTTAGAGAAATGAGCAGTACTGGCATTATTTGGGGAAATTCATAAAATAGAGATTTCCTCAGAGCTGATGAAACAGCATTAGGTAGTCCCTTTCAGTATGTGGACCAATTTGCCTGACAGCACTGGTGAACAGTTTCAGGTGCTAAGCTGCCTACAGCCTGCTCATCTGGATCAGGTGTGGGCTCAGAGCTGGGGCTGGGGCTGCTCTGTGGTCACCTGTGCTGAAAGACACACTTCTCTGAACAGAAGTACTGCCAAGTGCCTGTGTGCTGTTAGTGGAATGGGCTGTACTGTTTCCTCTCTCATTTAGCATTTCCCATGGGGACACCACTCTTTCATCTGCTGGGAAACTAGCCCATGGCAGCTGAAGCTGGAACTGGTGAGAGAAGCCAGTCTTGGCTGTGAGTCCCTGCCTACCTCTCTCAGAGGTTACCCCCAGCAGTGGGGCTGTATTCACCTGGCCTCCCCTCCTTAGGTCTGTCCTGTGCCTTAAGGCCTGAGCACCTCACTGAACCCAGCTGCCAGCCAGGCCTCCTCAGGTTTTCTGTCTAGCAGCTGAAATGGCCCAAGAGAGGCTAACTCACTCCCCAGCGCTGAGGCTCTTCTGCGCTTGCAGGGGGACAGAAGGGAAGACACCTGTGAAGTACTTTGAGAGGAAGATCTATCACCCGGAGGGAGGGATGTCACCCTGCCCTGGCAGCCCTGAGGCAGCGGTCAGCACTGTGACATGTCTCAAGGACACCGCTGCCATGAGCTATGGGCGGAGGGGAAAGGTAGAGCACTGCAGGTGATCCATTGGTCATCTGGCACCTCTCAGCCTTTCTGGGGAACTGTTGTAGTGGTGGAGTCAATGTTATTCCATAATTTCTTCTGTTCTTTTATGAAGATCAACAAATTTTTGTCCAAAGCAAAACAGCATGTGAGGGTCCTGTTTACTCCAGGGGGAATGGGATGATGACTGTTCCTTTGGTACATAATATTAAATCACTACTTTTCCAGCCCACATGAAGAATCAAAATATCAATTTTGGTTTTGTTTTTAACTTTACTGACAGAGATATTATTGCTAGAGAAAAGCACAAGGACACTTCTCACTTTTTAACATATAATTTTTCAGATTTCTGTAAACAGTTAAAAAAAACAGTTAAAATCTTACTTAAATCAAATCAAAGAACCAGATGCAGTGAGTCACTAAATAGTGTTTTTTTTTTTTTTTTTTTTTTTTTTTTTTAATGTCAACTTTCAAATGACTGAAGCTGAATTAACTTATTACTGCCTGGACATGAGTGAATTAAATCTAAATTGTGATAGAGAATTTCAAAAACTGCCTTCATTATCTTTCTTTTGACACATTTTATTTCTTGGTTACTGACATTTTTTCTTGCATTGACTAAAGACACTCAAAACATGAGCCTACATAACAGTAGGACTAATTGCAGGTGATTTGGAATAGCTTATGATAGATGCAGTGATGGACAGAAAAGCAAAAACATGTTCAGAACTATGACAGTAGGACATTGCGTACTTGGATATTAGACTACCATAGCAGAACTGCAGAGGATACTGATGTGTGATGTACCAATTCTTAAATTTTAGGTAATAGATTTTTTCCCACACCTTACAGTTTTGATTTTCAAGACTGTGATTCAAAGACATTTAGGCTAGGGGCTAAAGCAGAAAGAGGAAGCTTGTCATGTTGGGAGCACATGTACAGTGTGATAGAGCACCCTATCCCAGCTTGGAAGGTGAATAGGAGCAACCTATTCAACTTGTAAATTGAATAGGAGCAAACTGCCTATGTGATAAATCACATTTCTGTATTAGCTGCTCTATTGTTCAAGTTGCCCTGACTGACTGTTAACTAACATGTGCCAAAACCTGTCCTTAAAGATAATTGTACCTGGTTGTGTTGGCTTCTGTGGAAATTTGCCTGCAAGCAGAACTGATCTCTGTGTCTTCATGAGAGCCTGTATCAAGGACCAAACACTTCAGGAGATAATGTCCCATGAATTCTGAACAAAAAGTAAGAAATCTGTGACTCAGAGTCTGCTTACTGTTTCATGGACACCAATCAAACAAGAGCTCCTAAAGCGCTGAATTAGTTCCTGGTGTGATCAGAGATTTGTTTGACAGACAAATGCTGACAGTTTCACTTTATTTAAATAAGGAGCTGGAGAAGGTCTCAGCACCCCCTATAAAATGAATTAAAATGAATTAAAACTGCAGCGTTTCTAGCCTCCTGTCTTCAGTGAACAACACAAACTTGGACAAAAAGCAGCCTCCACAAGTTAGTGTCAACTTTCTCTTGTTTGCAGTCATGGTGTCAGCACTATCAGCACCAGACAAATCTCCCAGAGCTCTGCTGTTGGCCAGTGAGCACAAAAACCAGCATGGCAGGACTCTGAATTCATCCTTATCCCTGCTCTAATCTGTATTCTTTCAAAACCATTATCTGGAAACTGTGAACTTGCCCATCGAACTGAATAAAGGAAACCAGCAAACGTATGAACTTGAGGCTAAAAATCCAATGTGGTCTTATCTAAATTGCCCATCAGAAAAAAGATTTTCTAACATCAATGTTGTAATTTTCTTGAAATAGAAATTAGCTGCTTGTTCAGGAGTGATCTCTGTGAGAGGGTTACAACAAAACCACAAAAGAATAGCACACCTCTGGAAAGGATGAAGCTCATTTTTTACTTCAACAGTAGCTGCAGTCAATCTTTGCAGCAAACAATCTTCAGAAAATGTCCTACATTGCCTGTCATTGTGAAACTTTTTTTTTTTTTTTCCTTTCAAACAGCACAAGCTTCAGAAAATATCTAGGCATAAACAGTTCACATTTGTTTTGAACTTGCTGACTTCAAATGCCTTTCATGTGGCTTTTGCATTTTGAGAGTTTCAGTAAACTTAAATGAAAATTTATGAAATAAAATTGAGGGTAAAATAGGGTAGAATATCTTCACAAAAACTTAGGAAAAGAACTACTGAGTGTAGTCAAAATGGCCTGAAGAGCAGCAGCATGCAGAAATAGAAGAGAGAAGGAAAAGCTAAAGGAATAAGAGACTGGAGGAGGGTTGTGTTGGACTGGATGATTCTTCCAAGAATCAGCTCTATCTGCCATATCCTTGGCAGATGGAAGTCCAGTCCAGTATCAAAGTCCACCAGAGCAGAAGTCCAGATCCGTCTGGACATCTAGACCTCATCCTCTTCACCTGTAGGTTTTCTTGTCCTCTAAATCTTCTTCCTACAACATCAGTTCCTCACTCCTTGTTTTGTCCTCACAGGATAAAACCTCTCTATGACTACTTTTACATATTTTAGGATGGCCTTTCATGTCCGCTGATTTTCACTCTTTCTTAAAAGATTGGGTTTTCTAGATCTCTCTTAATTCCCTGTGCTCATGTTTGGTTTTCCCTGTCTGGAGAAAGGCCTCCGTCTCTCCTGGCCACCATCTTGCCTGAGCTCCACCTACTCCAGGTTTCCACAGCATGCTATGCTCTGGGATATCTGGAGCCTGTGCTAAAACTCGTGGTATTTTGCCGTGACTCTGATTTGTCAAAGACAGGAGAACAATATCTATAAATGGAGATATATTTGACTGATGGATATTGCTGAAAAGATCAGATGAGCTTGTGCCAACACAGAGTCTTCTTCAGGCCCCACTTTGTAGTTACTGCTTCATACAGCAACATTTATCTTCCATGCTCTGGTGGATCTGCAGTAGCCATGGTTGTCTAAGGACATAATTGTCCTTATGAGTCTGGGGAGGACTTGTGCTTAAATGCTTGTCTAATTCTTCCATTACTTGGTCCAATAAATGACATTCCTTTTGTCCTGCCTGAGAAGTTAGAGCTTTTGTACCCTGTTGTGACATTGCTTTGGATGTGGTAGAATAACTTTCTGATTTAGTGGAGCTTTTGTAATCCCAGGAGAAGTTTAAATATGTTATTCTCTAGAGACAAATATTTGCTATGTGGAATGAGATTCATGAGCTTGTAAAGAAAAAGCTAAGAAAGTAATTTTCATCTGTTTTTAACTAAAAGATTCCAAACTCTCCAGGGTTACATAACAGTAACTACAATCCATACAAGAACATAAAATTTGTCTTGATCAAGAGGTGAATTTTTACTCTGTGTAAACCTGAACATTGCACCTTAACGTTGCAAACAGATATACTGCAGTAGATATCAGGTGGTCCTGCCTTAATCACATCCTATTTTATCTCCCTTTTTAGAGAATTGCATTAATTGATAAATAAAATTATGATGTAAAGCTCTACATCAGTAAAGCGACAGCAGCTTAGTTTGTCTGTCTTCACAAGAATGTAAGTACAATGCATTTTTTGGCTTGACTTCCCTTACAGACTAATGTATGCTGAGGTGTGCACCTTGGTAAACATTCTTCTGTTAGAAAAAGTGCAAATAATAGAGAAGAAAAATCTATCTCTGAGTCAAAAAATAGCTAAAAAGTTTGGTGTGGTATAGCATCATTTGTCATCTTTGGCACTATTTGGATGGATTTTCACCATGTTAATTAAAACTTCTAGAAAAAAACACATGAGGCTATCTGAAAAATCTGGGAGAGTCACAGCTCTCAGCTAAAATTTCTCCTCCACAGACTTTGGTGTCCTGATTTCTGTTAATGAGTGGAAGAAAGAATTCTTAGAAAACATTCATGTGTAAAAAAGAGCTGAAGCAGATCTGAGGCAGTTTATGGGTAATATTTTTTGCAGTTTTCTTTTAATTCAGATTTTATGGAAATCCCTTTTGCCTTTCAGGATGTTTCAGTAAAAAAAATGGTAAATACATGTAAATTAAAGTGTACATGGGCGTGTATCTGGGGACAAATAGGACTTTTAAACTCCAGACTCTATTATGGTAGCCAAACCTTTGGGCTATCTGATCTGATAAAATTATGTTACCATAATTTTACAGCTGTTTATAGGGACCTAGACAACAAACAAATATCCACAGATCCAGATGAAGTCAAGTGTACATGATCCATGTGGTAGAAATTTGTACGGAGTGCACCATCATTATATGCCAGCTCATTGGCAGTAATGGCCTGGAAAGACCATGAGGAACCCACAGTGGATGAATTGGTTAAACAACTCCAGCAGTATGAAGAAAGTCTCTCCTCTTCCTTACAGGCATGCATCTTGACTGTGGAGAAACGTTCTGAAGAGGTCCACAAACTTAAAGATAATTTATCTTCCCCCCCACCTGTACAAACCAGTGTCTCAGCTATCAGGGGTAAGTGTCCTTCTGTGCAAGGAAGATGATATAGTGGGTACACACCCTGTGGTTTTACCTATGTGATTATGGACAGGATGGGAGAAAACAGGATGGAAAATCTACCTCGACACTAGAGGCATGGGTACATGAGTTGCAATGAAAAAACAATTGGGAAAAAGGGGTTCTCTGAGAAACTTGCTGCTCCAGCTTCCAGTGGGTGGTCCTCTGTCCCTGGGTCTGTCCCCGGGTCTGTCTCCCCCAGGCTGTGTCTCGAACATGGATATCAGAACACATGGTTACATCAGCTTGTTTGTATTTGTGACAGCAAATGCCCGGGGTTCCCATCCTCGGTATCTGGTTGCATCAATTCCCACCCTTCTCCAGGCAGCCTGGTTTTGCCATGCTGGACAGTCCTTGCTAACTGGAGTGGTTTATTTCTCATGTTTGTGTGATGTTAGACATGGAAATTCAACTGCATCCTTATGAGTAATTAGTTTTCCTTTGTCATGAAACCTAAATTACTATCAGGTGGAAAGTCCTCTGTGAAAGTACCTGTAGGATTCCTGGGGTAACTGTCCTAAGCAGCAGTTCCAGTGGTAGCAGCACACAGCAGTGGTAAATTGCTGAACATTTTAATGAGGGAGTTAATAGGTGTTCCAGGTTTATGCATTTCACTACAACATAATACACCCACACACTTTTATAGGAAAGAACATCCTGAGAAGGAAGCTTTCTCTGATGGAATGTGAATAAAGATAGACATACTATTCAGTAATGTGTCTCAAAGGCATCCCAACAATTTCTAAATATCCAGCACTATGTGGTAATACCAAAGCTTAGAAGAAATGGTATAAGGATTGGCAAATCTCCAAAAGTGCTTGTTACTGGAAAATCATCATTGAACAGCAACATTATTTCCAAGGGATCTGTAAAGACGAGCTGGGTCTGATAGAAATCAGTGCTTTTTATGAATGACAATGAAAGGAAATGACAAACTAGATATCACTTATTCTTCTTAGATGAAGCTTTTCTAGCATCTCTCTCTAGAAACAAGAACGTTCTTCATTACTTGATGTCCTCAAGTTCTTCTGGAGAAGTATTAGCCAAACACAAGCTAGTAGGTTCATTTGAAGGATGCTGCTGTGGCCTGTTCTAAACAGAATCAAAGAAATCTGAAGTTGAGAAATGACTGCTCAGTCATTCCCCATATGAATCCTTTTGGCCTTGGTTCTCTTTGAACCTGATGCAAATGAATGGCTGGGTGTATTTAAGCAAAAGCTGTTGGCAGCTGTGTCCCAGCTAATTGCAGTGTCACTGTGGGGCAGCAGGTGATGCCATCACAGAGCTACAGAGGAGGAGGCAGAAGTCCACAAAAGATAAACTTCTGTGTTATTTATATAGAATAAAATAATTAGAAAATATCCCACTCACCAAACAGGGGGTGGCAGTAAGAATGGGAAATGGGATTTTCAGCTCAGTTTGAAAAGGAGACAATAGCTCAAGTTAGGTCTAGACTAACAAGGTTGGACACTGTTGAATATTAGTGGCCAGTTCCAAAGAGCCAAAACCAGTTTAAGACATTCATAGAACTTGTCTTCTACAACTATGAGAGGGAGAGAAAGCAACATAAGAAACATGAGAGCTGGGAATAAGCAACTAGGCAAATAAAGTAAATTGGTTTATTGGAACAAGAGTATACGGTGTAATTAAGCAGTTACTGCCATTTCTATCATTTTGCTGTTTCTAGCTTGTAGAACTTGTAAAGGGCCTTGACCTTCCTTTCCAGGCTGCATTTGAAGTGGCTACTTGTATGCGGGGAGGCAGTCTGAATTCGCAGGCAGATGTAAAGAAGCTCTTCTAAGTCCTTTAATCCTACGAGTCTATAATTATTCAGCATCCATCTGTCCTGAATTCTTCACAGTTTCTGAGGAGCAACACTTTCAATGTCTCTTCTCTATGTAATTCATCTCTCTGTTCTCCCAAGGCTTTTAGATCTCTCATATAAAACAGCAACTGGTTTTAACTGCCATGGTATACAGCCAGGATTTGTATAATTCATTTTGGCTAGAAAACAAAGCCTTAACTGAATTAACAAGTACCATAAGCACTAGGTGGTAAGGTTCTTTTGAGAGGCATCATTTTATATTAAGAACTCTCTGATTTGTGGTTTGAATGAAAGATGTCTTTGGAAGTGCCTGAAATAGCAGTTACCTGGTAGATAACTGTGCTGTTGGAGGTTTGTAGCCCTATAACTTCTCAGACTCAGGAAGACAGTAGGCGTCTGTTCCCTTCCATGGTCAAGGTATAACCAGGTAGAATGCTCATAGGGACTTAATTGTATGATAAATCCAAAGAGTTTTGCAAAGTGTTACTTAATAGAGGTTATTTCTCATGTAAATCAGTTTGTTCTCTGTACCAATGACTGTATTATAAACCATTTATATAAAGTCTTTTCTATTGAAAAAAGTCTGCAATTAACATAAATTTCTTTGCAAATGAATTCATTCCAAGAGCTTTTGTGGCTCTTGATTATGAATAGCTTTACATTTCTTAGGGAAAGGAAGGAGTTATAACTTTTTTTTTTTTTTTTCTTTTTTTTTTTTTTTTCTCCTGTTATAGCTTATTTCTGTTATGCCTAAACCAGTTTTGAATATCACCCTGTTTTTCCATTCTTTGCCTTGATTCAGCCAGATAATGGCCCTAAGGTTGCAAGAATAATACAAGAATAATATAGTTATGAATGGGATGATAATGTGGCAGCCCAACTGGGGAAAACACCTCAATGATTAGCGTAGGATCAGCTAAGATAAGTTTTGAGTATATTGATTCTGGAATAAACAAGTAAATATATTATTCTAAATAGAACAAAATGTTTTGCTTGAAGCCAAGCAGAATATCTTGATTTGGGAGCATCTGTAATAAAGCTAAAGAAACAGAAGTCTAGAATTGCAAAATAGGGAACAAGCGGTGATTTCCTACCTCGGATCACCTTTGTTAACACTTGACACTTGTGAGTGAGATGGCTGCCATCAGTCTCTCCCTCACCTTCTCTTCTCCTTTCAAAGGAAATACATTAAAATCAAACATATGGGACGTGTTTAAATGTCTCAAATGCTCTCTCCCTCCCTCGCCAACCACAATTTTAAGTGAATAAATGTGCAAAAAAAAAGTGAGTAAATTGGCAAACAATGCATTTGTAACTGGAACTTAATTACCTTTTAAACATAATGGTTGATGGTGAACGGTGTGAAATATCCAAGACAGAGGGCAACATGCAGGTATCAAGAACATGCAGGTATCAAGAACACTCTTGTAAATGCTCTGCTTTTTGAAGGGCTCCTGTTTAAGTTCATGTGGGGTGAGATGTGGGGAGAGGATTGGGAGGGACCGTGGGTGGAACAAAGGGTCACGGGGATCCAGGGCGGTCGCGTGTATGGGTATAAGAAGCTATGCTATGCAGCAATAAATTGGCACTTGAGCTAGACACAGTGTGTCCATCTCTGGTGTCCATGCTCGGGGAGCAGATGTCCAGGCAGCCAATCGATGTCTCTTGGGCTGGGGTAGCATGGAGAGTGGCAACATTTGGTGACCCCAACGTGATAGGTGGGTGGCCGCCCAGGAGGTAAGGGAGTAGAAAGCCGATAGCCATGGCGTCCATGGATCAGGTGGTGAGTATACTGAAGGGGTTAGGGAATCAGTGTGGAATAGCACAAAAGGGGAAGGAGATTCGTCCATTGCTCCAATGGATGCAATGACGGGGATTTGCTGATTCACCATCCAATTGGCTGGAACGGTGAACACTAGAAAAGGTGGAGGAGGAACTTTGGGCAGTGGCTTCTAATGGGAATAAGGAGGCTCTGGGGTTGATTCCTGCTTTTATGAAGATCCTCGAGACCTTTAAGCAGGTGAGGGAGCAGCACGCCATATGGCAGTTGGCGGCGGGAATGTTGCAAGGGTCAGAGGAATGAAGGCAGGGCCAGGAGGTGAAGGTGGAGTCATCGAGTGCCCTGTCAGAAAACGTGGTGGCAGCAGTCGACAAAATGGCGGTGGCTGACAAAATGGCTGCGGCTGAGGAGGGGGGAAGGGACGCAAACTAGTGATAGGGAGAAGGGAGCAGGGAAGGACTTGGGAAAAGACTCTGTAGAGGACTGTGGGGCGCCTTGGTGCACCCCTGTCTTTAAGGTTTCCCTACCTGAGAGTAAAACCAAGGAGGAAGGTCAGGGCGGGTGGTGGACAATGGTGGGGAACACGATGATCAAATTCCTGGTGTGCGAGGTGCCTTCTGGTGGGAGTTCTGCTTCTACTCCAATGTTTTCCTTGCCTCCGTTGCGCCCCTCCGGCCTTTCCGCGTCTATGTCAGAGACAAGTATGTTGTTGCCGTTGCCTCCACCATGTATGGAGCTGACAGCGCCTCTGGAAGAGGGAGTGGAGGATCAGGAATGGGATCAAAGGCAAGAGTGTCCTCGAGGAGGACAGGGGGAGTCGCCTTTATTGGGGCAGGCAGTCTTGGTGTGAAAACAGCAAGAGGGAGTGGAGAAACGGTTGAAGGATTTGCAGGAGCGCATGGAGCGGTTGTTGAAAGGGTTTACAAAAATGCAGATGCAGATGGGTAATGTGGCAGCAGCTGCTGAGGCACAGTCAAAGGAGTGGGAGAAGGCGAGTCAGCGTGGGGGCTGGAATGCAGTGGCACGGGAGTGTGTTTTGAAAGGACTTCAATTACAACCTGAAGGGGTCCCTTCAATGGGACTGAGCACGTATCCAGTTATTACGCAAGGACAAGGGAGAGGTTGGGAGCCTATAACCTGTAAGTTGTTGATGCAGTTGAAAAAGGCTATTTCAGAGGGTGGGATTTGAGGGGGAGCAACACAGTTGCTGGTGGACACTATTGCTGCCTCTGGGCCACTCATATTTGATTGGCGACAGGTAGCCCAGCTATGTTTAATGCCAGCGCAGACTACTTTTTGGGAACAGAATATAAAGGTACTGGCGGAGCAGGCTCTTGGCGGCATGTAACACGCAGGGGCATCCTGCCATGGGTGCCAATTCGGACCTGCTGCAGGGAGACACAGACCTGACGGCGCCACGATGATTGTTACCTGCACGTCAAAAATTGTTGCAGTCTTTCATTTCATGTATGCAGGCGGGTGGGCTTGCAAGGCTGGAATTGGGGAAGGGAATTCAGGCACATATCTTACTACAGCATGAGGGGGCGGTCATAATATTGCACCAAGGGGACAGTAGACGCCCACTGCTTTTTGGATATTGTGTGGCCCCGAAGGTTGCATTGCTGCAGTGGGAGGACCTGTTAGCTCTAGCCATACAGTGGGCCCAAACGAGAACAGTCAGATGCTCCGGTGTAGAGCCTGTGTCAATTTCGTGTGAGTTATCTGCAACCTCATTGGACTTGTTGCAGAGGAACAGTATGTCAATCCAGGCCACGCTGGCCAGGTATCCCGGTCAGATGGAAGTGTCGCGGACTTCCCCTTGGTCAGTAATTGTATAATTTGTCACCATACTGCCAGTGGTCCTGCTTGTCCAGCAATCGCTGAAGGCCCGCACAATGTTCACAGATGCCGCAGGGTCGATGCACAAGTTTGTGGTGGTATGGTGGGACAGGAGCATGTGGGAAAAGGAGGTCAGGCAAGAACTGGGGGTGTCACTTCAACAACTGAAACTGAGAGCCATGTTGCTTGCCTTAACACGCTTCCCAGATGAGCCTTTGAATATTATCACTGACAGTCTGTATTGTTTTCGAGTGGCACAGTTGTGTCGCTCCTGTACAACTCCCCGCACTGTTGCTGCTACAATGGTATACAATGCCCTCTTCAAGAGACGTTGGCCCATATTTATCCAGCATGTAAATAGTCATACTGAGATCCCTGGATTTATCATGGAGGGAAACCGGGTAGCAGACACTGCCTGCTGTGTACTTGACCTTTGAGAGGCGGCAGCTCAATCCCACCATCAGTTTCATCAGTCTGCCCCAGCTCTGCACCAGCAATTTTATCTACCATTATCTGAAGCGAGAAACATAGTGGCAGCTTGTTGTGCTTGCAACACTGCAGCACCCTTGCCTGTGGGAGTTAATCCTCGGGGTCTCCGCCCCAATGAGTTATGGCAGATGGATGTCACAGAGTTTGCACCATTCGGGCAACTCAAATATTTGCACATAGCAGTTGATACATGCAGCAGTCTCATGTGGGCTACTGCCAGTATGGGCCAGAAAGTGAAACAATGTATTGTCGTGTTTCACATGGCTATTGCGTCCTAGGCGCGCCTACCACCCTGAAAACCAATAATGGTCCAGCTTATATCAGTCATACTTTTACCCGATGGTGTGCTGTGTGGGGTATTAAGCTTGTTAAGGGCATTCCTGGCAATAGCCAAGGCCAGGTGATTGTGGAACAAGCGCACCAGACCCTCAAGGAGTGTCTTCGAGTGCTTAAGGAGGGGGGAGGATTGGATACTTTGGAGCTATGCCCACATGCTTTGCTTCTGTGAGCTCTCTTTTCATTAAACCATCCAGAAGGATGGGCTAATGACCACCTTCGGGACTCTGCAACACCCATTGGTATAGTCCAGACATGGACAGCAGCAGGCCTATGGTCGAAAGATCCGGTACCTTTATTGGTCTTGGGCTGGGGCTATGCTTGTGTGCAGCTCCCTTCTGGACTGACCTGGCTGCCAGCCTGACATGTATGCCCCATGCCAGGGGGTGAATTCCCCTTGTGAGCTGAGGCCGTTTCAGCTGAGGCGGACGATAGAGGAAGTAGGATAATGTTACTGATAACTGACTTACAACAGCTATATACTTGCTATTTGCAGTGCCTATGGATTCTGTTGTTGCTGCTACCATGCTGCTGCGCCAGCAATTTCTGGCAACAACTCATGAAACTGACTAGCCACACAGACACAATGCTCTGCTTGGCTCTTATGGCAGTGGGTGACCCTTTTTCGCTTTGTTTGTTCGGCATTCTGTGGTCGTATAAGCCTAGGAATGTGAGCGACAATGGCACTGTTGCCAACATTTCAGTGGTCACGATTGAGGGTGGGTTGAACGCACCTGATTTCATGACAGTCTCAAATCCCATTGACACTATAAGTTCAAATTACACTGTCCATACGACATGCAACAGCTTTGGGAGGGGTGACAACAGCAAGTGCAACAATATACTCAGGGTGTTAAAGAAGTCATGGGTGGGCTGGAAGAGGAGCTGGGCATCCAGCCTCGGGTCTGCAGGAACAATTATGTCCAAGAGCATCCTAGTTCTTGAGGAGCTCTCTCCCTGGCTGACCCTGAGTATGATACTGCATAATGACACGTGCAGGAGTGGGTTAATCTTTTTCAATACAACAGAGTCGCAGAAACACATCCTCCCTCCATACAGGTGGACAAATGCCAATATGACGAACTCATTCCCTCCGATGGCACTTTGGCAGACGAATGACCCAGTCTGGCACAGTAAGCGATGGGTGACCATCGTAGTTGTACATAGCCTCCCGATACCCCTGCGTTTGCCGTGGAGAATCTTCTTGCTTTGTGGGGGTGGTCAGGCTTACCTGACTATTCCCCCTTATGCTTATGGCGGACCTTGCGTGCTTGGTACTTTGGCAGTTAGTCTGCTTGCACCTGATGACATCTGGAACGCCACAGGAGAGGCGGGGAGCCGTCACAGGTGCTTGTTGAAAGACCCCACTCTAGATCCAGACTGCGATGACGGATGGTATTTGACTACCTGAGCACAAATAATTGTTGAGACACTTTTTATATTCCCGTAGTTCGTTCAAAATACTAAGACGATTGAGCGGTTAGCTTGTTGGGCTCTGAAGAATGCTAACCGCATGGCAAAGGCTTTGACAAATCTCATCGATGGCATGGAAGCTCTTAAAGAAGGATTGTCCTCAACAAGGCTGGCTGTGGACTACTTGCTTGCTCGAACCGTCATCGGTTGCTCTGAGTTGGAGGACGCTGGCGTCAAAGGTTTTTGCTGTATTGCTTGGACAAAGAACATGACAACGGCAATCAAGCGAGCCAAGGGTGCAGTCGAGGAGTTGTTGAAGAGCTCGTATGGAGATTACATTAACTGAGACAGGTGGGGAAAGGGCTGGCTAGATTGGCTGCGTTCTCCAGGTTCGTGGATAACCTCCCTTGTATCATCAATTTTGTCGGTGGTGATTTTATTGGGTGTCAGTGTGCTCTTCTTGCCCCTGCTCTTTTGACTATTGTGACAGCTGCTTGAAAAGCTAGTCCTGCAAACGGTGAATATTAACCTGCTTCTTAATAATGGATGGCAGTGCCTGCCACAAGAAGAAAAGTATGATCGCCTTTATCTAACGCTGTACTATGCTAATATCTTTTGTAACGGGAAAAGGTGTGACATAAAGGGGCATGATATATAGCATAAGGAGGGGGGGAGATGTGGGGGGAGATATGGGAGGAGGATTGGGAGGGACCGTTGGTGGAACAAAGGGTCATGGGGATCCAGGGCGGTCGCGTGTACGGGTATAAGAAGCTATGCTACGCAGCAATAAATTGGCACTTGAGCTAGACACAGTGTGTCCATCTCTGGTGTCCCTGCTCGGGGAACAGACATCCAGGCAGCCAAACGATGTTGTCTCTTGGGCTGGAGCATGGAGAGTGGCAACACTTCACACTTTTAGTATGGAAATGTCAGGGCTAGAGATACTGCCCCTTTCTTCTCACTCACTAGGTAACTCATCTTTTCCCATTTAAATCTCCATCATCATTCATCTGCCAGGTATGGACCTGCAGGCAAATGCCCCAACATTCTACAATGCTGTTAAAGTAGGACCTTTTGTGTCATTAAATATATTTCAAAATCAGGGGCAAAGGGTGTCTAAAGATCATTAGGAATAGGAATATTAAAGGAATAGGAACATTAAAGTTAGAAAAACAATGCCATCTATGCTTATGGCTGTGCTGCTTTATTTAGGTTCAGTTTATTTAGGTACATTCTCTGAGATACTTACAGACTGTAGGCATCACCTGATGCAGGTTAAACTCAAAACACAGCTGTGTTTCTTCAGACTGAAAGCTCTCTAACCTGTACTGTGCCCAGTGCAAGGGAAAAATTTGCAATAAATTTACAGGTGCTTCTTGGTTCCATCAGTGTTGTCTTTTTCAGAAGATTATGGTGGTCCCTCTTCTGGCTCCATCAGGCAGCAGTGAGGGCTGGTGAACAAAGGAAGTCCCAGGGCTGGTGGGGCAGATCCCATCCCACAGTAAGGCCTAGGAGGAGGCTTGAGAAGGTTTGATCAGGGCCATATTAGAGCCCCCAGGGCCTTGGACAGACTCCTCATTTAAGCAAGGGTGAAGAAGAAACAATCCAAAACTATTTTACCAGATAAATGAGAAAAGAACCAGGCTTTAGTATTCCAGAAAATGGTGAAATACACAGGTGGAAATGGTTCACATTTCCTTATTTCATCTGATCCTGACTTCCTTTGAGAAGTCTCTGTCTGGAAACACTTTAACTGAGTCTGTATGTATCTCTTCCTGAAAGAAAAAAAGAGCTGAGATTATTATTCTTCCCCCCCCCCCCCCCCCCTTCTCTCTCTCTCTCTCTTTCTTTCTTTCTAACAGTGTTCTAGGAAATATCCCACTTTCATTTAGTGCTTCTCTCTTTGGCTTCAGACACCACTCTGAGATTTTGATATTAGGATTGCTTGTCTTTTTTATTTGTTTATCTGAAAGAATGTAACGGATTGTAATGCTTTACAAAACGGTATCTATTCTTGAAAGGGCTGAGGTGGGTCAATAATGCTTGCAGAGATCACCAAATTATAACAGGACTGCATTGAAACATCCTATAAAGAAACTGCAAGAACATAATCAAAACTTTTTTTTTTTTTTAATATATATACATATATATATATATATATATATATACACAAAGATGTGGAGAAGGAAAAAGAAGTCCTAAAGGAAGTTTGATTTTGAAAGTTCCACCTGGAATAGGGCGAACTATTTTTTCCAGGGAAAATGTCTTTCCAAATTATAAAATCATTCATCTATTCATTATTTACTACCATTACATATCAGTAATTAGTAATTGTCTTTGACAAGTGGCTTTTATTACCTAGTGAAGCAAATTAAGAAAAACAAACAAACAAACAGATTTGCAGTTATTGTAAGTTAATTCAAGAACTTCTCACCTCTGGGAACCAGCCTTCAGATTTTGATTGAATTAGATGCTGAAAGAATGCTTCAGTCTCTACACTGCTGCTTCTCACAATGTCAGTTGTGACCAGATATCTGCTTCCAGAGGTAATGAGATTGTGAGAAGGGAGTTGAGATAACATCTAGATACACTGAAAGAGAGGAAGGCAAACTTCTAGCAAGCCAGTCCAAACAGATTCAAGATTCACAGATTCAAGATTCACAGAATTTCTAGGTTGGAAGAGACCTCAAGGTCATCGAGTCCAACCTCCAACCTAACGCTAACAGCCCTCCACTAAACCATATCCCTAAGCTCTACATCTAAACGTCTTTTGAAGACTTCCAAGGATGGTGACTCCACCACTTCCCTGGGCAGCCTGTTCCAATGCCTCACAACCCTTTCAGTGAAGAAGTTCTTCCTAACATCTAGCCTAAAACTCCCCTGGCTCAACTTAAACCCATTCCCCCTCGTCCTGTCACCAGGCACGTGGGAGAACAGGCCAACCCCCACCTCGCTACAGCCTCCCTTGAGGTACCTAAAAAGAGCGATAAGGTCGCCCCTGAGCCTCCTCTTCTCCAGGCTGAACAAGCCCAGCTCCCTCAGCCGCTCCTCGTAGGACTTGTTCTCCAGGCCCCTCACCAGCTTCGTCGCCCTTCTCTGCACCCGCTCAAGCACCTCGATGTCCTTCTTGTAGCGAGGGGCCCAAAACTGAACACAGTACTCGAGGTGCGGCCTCACCAGAGCTGAGTACAGGGGGACGATCACCTCCCTAGCCCTGCTGGTCACGCTGTTCCTAATACAAGCCAGGATGCCTCAAACTGCTGAAACTATCTGAACATGAAAATTAATCAGTTTAACTTTTTTTCTTTATAAGTTCTTTCTCTATAGATTTGCCTGAAAACTTAGTTTGCCTTTTGAATTAAAAATGTTTTAAAAAATATCTTCATCAGAAGGAATAATTGTGTAAGTTAATAAAGCATAAGAAAAGTCGGTGCCTGATTGAGAAGTAACAAAATCCTAGTTGTTTTCTTCAGCAACGTAAACTGTAGTAAAAATATCCAGCATTTGCAAGGCAGTGTATATAGATCTGTGCATATCTTTTGATGTCTAAAAAACGTTTTATTGATGGTACAGCAAGGGCACCTAGTCAGGGACTACTTGTGAAATACACATTGTATTTCTGCCAATTCCAGCCTAAAGAAACGGAAGCTGTTCCACTGACTTGGAATTTGGTTGTGGTAAAAAATGCAGGTGGCAGTGGAAAAATAACATAATTTGCTTATAAAATTGTATTTATAGAGTATAGAAATGAGCAAGCACACCTTGTTCCATACAGGATGGAAGTAGAGCATGCTATGACAGAACCTGCAACATCAAGCACACTGTGTTCCTGTCTCAATCTCTGCTGCAATATTGGCAATCGATGTCAACAGAAATTTTCTACTTGAAGTCACCAATTTGTTGAAAAGTAAATATTTAACCCAAATGTGTTGCTGTTTAAGAATTTGTTTGGCAAAGAAAAATGGAGGGGATGGAAGTGGAAGTCTCTTGGTAGATATAATTTTCTCAATGGAAAAAAACCTTCAAATAATGTATTCAATAAAATGCTGGATCAAAACAGGAGTAAGACTTCCCCTACCCCAATAAACAGCATGTTTGCCTTAAAATGCAGGTTTGAGAGTAAGATGGGGCTTTTTGTTGCACATTTTACAGCGGAAGTTTATATAAAAGTTGAAAAAGGCTCTTTCACCCTATAAACCCCTGATTTTTCCCCCAAAATTTCTGGAGACAAATAAAGCATTCCAGAATGCAGAGAATGAGATAGGCTCTGATAATCCATAGGTACTGCCACAGAATTAGTACATAATAAGATAATTTGATTAAAGGTGTTCCTACAGGTGTAATTTGATGTCCAGAATTTGTTCAGGTGTTGGTGGTGATGTCTGATCTGAGAGAGTGATGACAGCTGAAGCCATACATGTAGGTAGGAGAAACTAGATAAGTCTTCAGGGGGTAGAGAGAAGGGGCGTTTGGTGTAGAAGCATGTTAGTAGTGTCTTCCCTGCTTGATAGGGAATGGAAGGAAAAGACTTCAAGGAGTAGCTGCGCTGCTGAAGACAAGTTTGGGGCTCTGTTTGCTGAAGGTGTTGAATAAATCAGTATGATCTCCAGTCCCATGGGAGGTAAGAATTAGGTGCTTGTCATCACATATGTTATTGCTGCTGTGATGAACATTTTCTTCTTCACATCTCTTATTTGATCTTCTTTTTCTCAAGAGGTTAACGTTTTTCCTCATGACCAGGATCCTCATCTAGAAAATGTTTCTGCTGTTTGTCTGGCAGGTTACTAAAGTGACTTGTGATGTAGGCTTTATCTTCTGTGGTGCAGAGAGAGATAAAAATATCAAAGATTTTTCAGGTTCTCTGATCTTTATTTAGCCTGCATTCGGTAAACTTTTATTTCCCTTTGAAGAGTATTCTGCTTACATAAGAATTGAAGTGAGCAGTTCTAAAGAACAGTTATTTCTACAAGAGATGTAAGGAC
Source organism: Aythya marila (assembly GCF_965140915.1). Lineage (NCBI taxonomy): Eukaryota > Metazoa > Chordata > Aves > Anseriformes > Anatidae > Aythya > Aythya marila. The sequence continues at coordinate 17,525,760 of NC_139048.1, read as the reverse complement.
CTAATGCCTTTCCTAGCCTGTTGGGCTGCATATTCAGTGCTGTGAAAGTGATTACTTGATCAAGAATTCCATTAAATTTGTGTGCTGATTTCTGGGCTTTCACGAGAGCAATTTGTCAATGCTTCAGCAAGTAGAACTTTAAAAGTGTAGATTAATGTTATAATGTTGTTCCTGTGCGAAAGGATATGAATTTAACTGAATGTTAAGCAGACTTCTTTTTTTTTTTTTTTTTTCTTCCCCCCTCACTTAATTGTAACTGAAAACCTATTATGTGGTCATTCCAAATAAAATTCAGGCATGTTGTATTTAATGTGAAAAAATATAATGTTTCTGCAACCTTGCTCTCAAACTGCACAGTTGTTTTGCCCACTCATTGGGTTTAGTATAGATAACTGCAATGTTTTTTTTTTTTTTTTTTTTCCACTAGAGAATTTAAAGAATTAATTCTGCATTATTCAAAATTCCTAGTTCTTGTCTAGAAAGGCAAAAATCAAGTTATTCAGGCTTCAAGTGACTACCAACCAGTATGTTTCAAACTTCTGTCACACTTTTCTCTAGACCACAATGGAGAAGACAGCTATGGAAACTTAGACCTGAATTTAACTCCGGCGACCAGAGCTTTGAGAATGTAGGCTATGTATTACCAAATCTTTATCATTTTGAGATCTGGGAGTCAGAAGGTACTAGGTTCTTTTTCCTATATATTTGTCACTAAATAATTCTTCAACTTAAACAACTAGTTCTATAACCGAGGTAATCACTGTGTATTGTTAACCCTATAAAACAGACCAAGTGCTTCGTTGTTTGTATTTCTTTTGGTGTACTGCTCCGATATTTGCTTAGATATCTGCTGCTAAGGTAAAAGTGTCAAGAAATAACAGAGAACCTTTTCTTTAGCTTGTTGAGTCCATCTTCCTAAGAGCTCAAATACAGAAGCTAAAACTGGAATGTTTCTGTGATTTTTAATAGCTGGGGAGAAATTCACAAGCCAATAATCTTGAAAGGATATTGAATAAAATGTGCAGAAATGTTAGCTCAATTCTTTACAAGGCCAGACTGGATTCTCTTTATGCCAGAAGGGAAAAATAAAGTAATGGCTATAAACTGGCACATCCAATTTCAGAAATACTGAAATATACAGCTAACTTAACAACAAGCTATTAATATGCAGGCAGATGCAGTGTTGAGAGTGTAAGTAGAAATCTATAAATGAAATCTTCCCTGATGTTCATTGTGTCCTTACAAAGTACTCTCCATCTGGAAGATTCAGTATTTGTTAAACCCTAGTAAGCCAAACATCCTGTTGTTGTGCTGGAGATAAATGCATCTGTAAAGATCAGGAACTAACACTTCTTTCCCAGCCTGCTTCAGCAACAGCAAATTAAATGTAAATTTCCAGTCTGGGTTGTGTACCTACTGCCTGAAAGTGAAAGAAATCCCAATTCCCCAAAAGGAATAGGGGTAACGTAGTGTAGGAATTTAGGAATTTCTTAAAGCTAAAAGTTAGTTTTGCTATTTCCTGACCACTGTGAGAATTACAGAAAATTGAAAAGTAAAGCTGATCCAGAAAGAAGTAGTGGAAATAGGTTTTGAATTCTGAATTGGGCTACCTTTTTATACTTTTGTGTTTGTGACTAGCACTGAAGAGTGGGGAGGAGATAGTAATCATATTCTTAGGTATAGGGTCCAAAACTAAGATGACAAATTTGAAGGTTTCTGAAGCCTTTGAAAGGTGTTTGATGAAGGACCTACCAGCTTATCAGTGTTATGCAGCTTAGTTTTGTGACAAATGTGCTGAGGAGCAAAGATGATGTAGTTTTTGACAGAGTGCTATAAACATCAATATGGTGAGAGTCACCATATTTTTGCCACAGACCTGGCTGAACAGGCATAAGAAAACACTGAAAAAGATGAGCTTTTTAATAACAAGGAAGACCTTTGTTCTTGAATGTGGGATGGCTTTTGCCTTCCTGTGATACCTGCAGGATCGGTCTTAAGAGTTGTTCTTGCCAGTCAGTACCAAACGCAGTGCTGGACAAGCTACGTTTTGTACAGGTAGATGCATCTTTTGGTTAACGAGGTTATGGCACAAAATCGGCTGGCTGGCAGCTAGTGTGCTCTGAAGTATGGGTTACCTGTGGAGAATTGCCTGAGGTGGGAGTGTGGCCCTCCCTTGAGCCTCAGTACTGATGGAGTGAATATGGTTTGGTGTCCCTTCAGTACTGTGGCTTGGGGAACTTAATTTAGTCTCTTTGCTTTGATTGGCAACAAATCTTCCAATAGGTGTTTTGGCAATTGGGAATGGGTGGGAAGGAGGACAGTAGTAGTCCCCTAAGGGCTGCCCTTGGAAAGAAGGGGTGAGCCTTGTGGTTCAGACAACAAGCAATGTATGTGCATTTTTACCATAGAAGTTGCACGCAGTGCTTTGACCTTCCTTGGCTGCTGTTATTGAACTGGTGTCCTCATGAAGCCACTAGAATTGATGTACATGGTGAATTTGACTGGCTTTCAGAGTTAATATGTAAAGGGAAGCTGATAGGGGGAGGGGAGGAGAGAGAAAAAGAGCTCAATCTCCAGAAAATTGATACAAGCAAGAAAAGGAGTCTAAGTGTGCTTACTTTTAAGTGTTAATGCAACATAGATGGCCTGAACTGAGGAAGAAATTTCTTCTTTATTTAAATGTACCAGGCACCTTTGAATAGACAGAGTAGATGTGTTGTGCCAAAGCTGAGAAGACCTTTCCAGAATGATATCTCCTTGCACCTACATCTCACAGAACATGGATTTCAGAACATGGCATCGGGACATTCCCAGGTCTGTGAGGAGAGGGCAGTGGCTGGCAAAGCTGCCCCATGTTACACAGATTGACCAAACATAGCTGAGTGCTGGGCCTGCCTACCTCAAAGGTGACCTTCAGGTTTGTTGAAGATGCCTGTGGTAAGTTTAAGCAGACAAATTACTTCATGTGGTTGCTAGTATAATGACAGGCTTAGAACAAGAAAATGCGGGAGTGCACTTGAAATGAATGCTTTGCTCTGGGGAGAAAAGTGCTTTGAACAGTTGTATGAAGTGTAAATGACTTGGGGAATTGGAGGATCCATAGGTGACTTGGAGTGTGGTTTTCTGTTGAGACTTCTGTCAAACCTCTTAATTTTGTAATTCTTTTGATTCTTGCTGAAAGCAGCCTGAGAGGCAAATAACAACAATTTTCCATGAAATGTCACATTCTGAAATATCAAGTTGTTAGTTGAAACACATGATTTGCATGAAAGGTATAATTCCTCTGCCACTTCTCTCATAAAAATGTCATAGAAATTTAATTGCAAAAGTATTAGCAGCTAAGAGCTGGAATCAAAAATCTTGGGGTGCAGCAGAGGGGGAAGGACGATTCTTTCTGTAGGCCGTTTACACTCAATATATAGCACCTTCTGTCTGCAGGTCTGGTTTCTGTCATATGAGCCCTGCTAAAACAAAATAAGCTGTTTCTATTTGATCTCTGAACTTCGTTAACTGTTTCCACCATGACGACTGTGGACGGTACTTTTAGCAGCATAAAGTGTCTGGGCTCTTAAGTGGTACAAAAAGACAGAAATGCAGCCAAGAGACGGAGCATGTTTTCTGAAATCTCTCCTGTGGAGGACATAGCTGGATCTGACAAGTTTTTTCTTGCAGGTGGTTCCTATCTACGTGTGTGCAAAAGACTTATTTTTTTTTTGTCTATTTCTGTCTTAACTTTTTCATCAAATATATTAAAAATTATTTGCTATAAGCTTATGTTTGTTCATTATACCAGTTTCAGCAAGAATCAAACGTCTGAAAATTCTGAAGTACACAGTAACTGACCCAACTTTACCTACACCCTCTGAAGCTGCTGGTAGCCAAAGAGGATGTGTGTGGTTAATGCTTTGCTTGGGTATAGCTGTGTTGTTGGTTTGGTTAAAACTCTGTGGCAATACTGTGAGACTGGTAAAACTAGATGCTTCAGATTCTCAGCTTGTGCTTTACATCTAAGAAGACCTAATGTCTTGCTTAAGCACTGCTTGCAAGCTCTCTGTACTAAGTTGTGGGATGAGCCTCCAGCAGAACTCTTCAGTGGTTATAGTGATGATCAGTAGGATCTCAGAGGTAAGGAGTAATTGATGAGTGTAAATGTAAAGTGGACTGATGGCACTGTGGGAATTGGTACAACTATGAAGCTTATTGTACAGAGGTTTGATTCCATGGATTAAGGGAGAAGAGTGTCTAGAAATGCCCTAGACATTGCTTAAGGAGACCACCACTTAAAAGAAGGAAATATGATTTTTCTTCTGGAGTACTGATTAACATAGTATGGTGGTAGAGTACTAAACATCATTTAGCAGCCTTAATTTGCAATTTATAAAGCTGTTTGTTTAGACTTTTTGTGGGGTGGTGAGTACTTTTAAATGGAAAATCTTGTGCACATATAAGAAAATACAATCTGTCAATCATTGCTGTGTATGAGATTAAAATGCAACTGGTACTGTTGTGATTCTTAAATATCCTACCTTGTTCAGGCACACTCTTGCTGGACTGTCAATTTAAAAGAAGTTGCTGACACCACTTCTATTCTGTGTTCTGACAAAAAAAAAAAGTCTTATGATTGTTACACTGAACTGTAACTGAAGCTGTCTTGACTATGCCTTGGCAGCAGTCCTGAGTGCTGCCTGTTCATTCCCAAGGGCAGGAGAACTTTTTTTGTGCAGGCACAAAGCATTTAAAGAGCAGCTGTAATTCAGGAGATGGATGTCTTTTCTGTATAAACATCATTTGCTTCTCTGAAATGTTAATGGATAGCTTCAGGTTTTTCTTTTAAAATACCCATGGAACCTGGTGGTTTGACAACTGAAGGCAGCTCTGGTTTAGCTTTAGTCTGGGGGATGCAGCTGAGCAAATGAAGATTAGCAAAGACACTAATTGTCCATCTTTGATGTTGGTGTGCTTGCGGCTGTCAGGTGATTGAGTGCAGCTGCTGTTGGAGAGCAGGGTGGGAGGAAGAGAGCAGATGGGTACCTTCACTACCTGGCTCATTCTTCCTTGTGTATAAGTGGTCATAGAGCTGAGGAATGTTGTTTCTCCCTGATTTCCTCCTCACGTATTTCCCTTCAAGACTCTCTCTTTCCACCTGATACCTCATAAAAACACATGCTGAAGTCACCATATTTTCCCCAAATAGAATTCTTACTGTTTTGGCTAGTTCTGTTTAAACAGTTGACACTGGTATGGGAAATAACACTTAATGAGAAATCTTTCAAGGAAAATAAACAGATCAGGTAAGGAAAGACTTTGTAAACTCTTCCTATTTTAAAACAATAACAACAAAAAATCTAGAGAAGTCATCGGTCAACTAATAGCAAACCATGGAATGGCAGTACTGGAAAATGGTTGCAAGACAGTTATAAAACTGTAGTTTGCATTTGGGTAACAACAAGAAATCTACTTCTTCAAATAGATAAAAAGGACAGGTGTGTAATCACTTCATAATGGAAAAATAAAGCTAGTTCAGAGTGATTGGGTGAAGACTCATAGTCTCTAATTTAAATGTTGTGAATAATTAAGGCTTAGAAGTTCAGCCAAACAATGAAATTTATTCAGGATTTAGGATATGTACAGGCATTATCCAAATGGATTGGTATCAACAGTATAGCTATGAGCCAAGTTTTTTTGTCAATTTTTAATATATTTTTAATATAAATATGGAATTAGCTGCTTCTGTTTTCCACTTAATAAGGGAATTCTGTCTATAAATGTATGCAGTCGAATCCTTTCTCTCCTTGCTCCAAAAGCACACATGATATTCTTGTTTTATTTCTTCAAGATGACAGCATATTGCTGAATACCAGTTTGGAAATTAAATATGCAAAACTTCAGATGTCAGAAAGACACTGATTTTTGTATTGCATGTCCATGACAAGACAGCTGTGTTACAGGGTCTCACTGATTATTTCACTAAACTTCTTGAAGAATTATGTCCTTAGCATTTTATGTGGTTCAATTTGCTCAGTCACTCGAATTTCTTGAGAAAATGATGCTCTGACTAATTCCTTTGTTTTTCCTCAAGGTTTTATGAGTAATTTAACATCTTGTAAAGATTAATGCCTCAGAAATGTCATTTTGTTCCATGGTCAAATCCAATAACTGTTTTCACTTTGCAGCAAGAATAAATTAGTGAATTTTAATGTAGTAATCTGTCTTCCTAGATACAAATTTGCCTTTGAATACCTTCATTTTAAGCTGAAAGATTTTAACCGTAGTAAATATTACTGTTGAAGGAAAACAAATTCAATCATAATTTCACTGGCTACAGCGCTACATTAAACAAGTTACAACAGGTAGTTGATTTGACTGTTCTGTTAACTCTGAAATATTTCAGTGCAGGCCTCAATGGACTTGGAAACTGAATAGGTCTTGCCAGCCTGGCACTCTTGGAGGCTCTTAATTTTCAGATTATTTTTTAGTGCAAATTTTCATAATGCAATAATCTTTTCTTTTTTATTTTCAGAAGTCTAAGATACTGAGAAGAATAAAACTCATCCATGGACTGGCTCTAGCTATCTCAGGCAGAAATCATTCAAATGATATTCACAGTATTTAAATAATTGTGGTGGCTATTTTAGGCAATAACTTCAGATGCTCAGAAGTATTTTTGTCATTAATCCATGGAAAAAAAATGTAATTCTTAAATGCACATTTGTGTATCAAATGATGCTTGCCCCTTAAGACAATATTTTAAAAATATACATTATTGCTTCAATTAGTCCTGAACAATTTCTGAAAACCTTCAGTTTTTGTCACTTTAAAAGGATTAAAGCCTACCTAGAGAAGCAGATGTTGCCTAGGTAACTGCAGTATTCACAGCTCTGAATCTAAATATTTGACCTTGCTGTTGCCGCCCATTTATTTATATTTCTAATTGACTTTTTAAATTAGTGTTTATCTTATTTTTTTTTAATGTTAAAGTTAGCCTGATCTCTCTGGTAATGTCCTCTTCTGTTCCCTTTACCTGGATCACTGTGTTTATGGATGTAACTTTGCATGACAGGAATGCTAATGTGACTGGGTTTCAAAAACCAAATAAATCTGCAAGACCCCTGGTGGGAGAAGTAGAGGTATCATTACTTTAACTGCCTGGATATCCCATACTGATGTAAGCTTATATTACACATGGCTTGCTGGGGTTTGTTAGTGAGACATTTAAGCAAGTGCTTTTATAAACATTATTATTGAATACAATCTAGTTAAGCTTAGGAAATGGAGATTGCATTGGTTACACTTCCTCTTGGGGTGAGGTTGTTGTGATCCATATCAGAAACCCCCTCTTGACTCTGCACATTAGTCTTGCGTAAGAGCAAGAGCTTTCTAGTGCGCTAGTGCTATTGTCAACATAGCTGGAGGAAAAAAACTCAGTTAAGTTCAAAGTGTCAACGATGTGCTGTACTGGGAGCTAGAAGCAGGCTGAGTGTCTGGGAATAGGCAGCAAAGATCTGAAACAGCAAGGCTGAAATGCCTCAAATGAGGCAAAATGCTTAACACAGTTGCACGGGCTTAGTGGGCCACCTTGTTTCTCCTGGTTGCATCTTGTCTGGGTCTGCTGATCCTCTGCCACATAAGAAAGCTGGTGTATGTGCATTGGCCTTTTGAAGAACAGGAATAGGAAGCAAGGGAAGCCCACCCTGCTAAAGAGGGCTGGGTGCTCCAGTTTGGTGCCTCTGCATAGGCACAATGCGTGGCTGGATATGGGAGGTGTGGGAAGAGCTCTGCTAGTGCTGCTGCTGAGGTTTTGTTTACTTAAACTATTTCAGCAGAACTCCTATCTCCTCAGTCTAAATCTTGTGTTTAGAGCAAGTAAACAAACATGCGTGGGGGGAGTTTCACTGGAGGTGAAAGTATATAGTAACAGCCTGCGATAAAGGGTGTATGTGTTTCTTTTAATACCAATCAAATGTTCAAGTTTTGTAATTTGAATATATAAGTCATCAGAAGCTGTTTTATTTGTGTTTGAAATGTTTGTTTTTATAATGCTTTTTTCCTGGATATTGCTGATTAAAATGCACCAGTTCTTCTGTGTGATTCCTTTGATTACATCCTATAAATTGCTTATTTAGAACCCCTCACCTCTGCTTTGTCACTAGAGCTTCCATCACCTGTATTATACCCATGTATGTCATAGCTAATACAGAGGAAAAAATATATCTATCGTCTGCTGCGTGTATCTCTGTGGAGTATGAGATTTCAGAGGCTACAAAATGGTAGGTGATCCACCATTTGTGATTGATTCTTTCCTACTGAAGCAGCACCATGCCTTTCTGCCAAAAGGCTAGGGCTGCTATCTTCTGAGGTGCTGTTGCTCTATAATGCCCCCTGAAAACATTCTTGTTAAATGCCTGTCATTTAAAACTAAAATCTCAAAACTGACAGATTACAGTTTTCATTATGTGTGTTTCTGGTCTGCAGAACAAGCAAGAAATTCAGTTTTCCCCTTCTACGCTCTTCATGCTAAGTAGTGTTATGTTCCCTGATAAATTTCATGTAAGCGATACTGCTGAACTATACGTCATTTATTAAATGTAATGTATTACCAGCTTCTACTCAGTATATATTATCACAATTCATGAAAAATCATAATTTGGAGTGTTCAATAATTGCTCAAATGAAAGAAATCTGGGAGCGTGACTACATGGTTACCAATTTTTCACAAGAATAGTTTAAAAAATTTTATATGTCTAATGTTAATCATCACTGAACTTGAACTGGGTGTTATCTTGGAAGTTTTTTTTTTGTAAACTAAGTACAATTTTGATCTTATAATAAGTGAGGAAACAAGATCATTCATTTTTCCTCCATTCTGTAACTAGCTCCAGTCCTGTGTCCTCAGGGACTTCTGCTGCAGATTTCCTGTATGTCAGGAGAAAGTAATGAGGTGGTAAAAAGCAAGAAAAGTAAATGGTAGGGACTGTCCAACTAGGTAAAATCATAAACTCATGGCACCTAGCAGTGACCAGAGCTCACTTCCTTTGCTGTCCCTCTCCCATGTATCATGTCCTGATACTTTTCAGGCATTCTTAAACCTGGGACCTCGGTATGCATAAGGAAGTGCTTTTTTGTGTGTCTGTTGCAAGCATGAGCTGTAGTCTTACAAGCCTTTGGGCTCTAGAGATCTCATACTGGGGAACTCTTCAGAGATATTAATCTCTGCTTCTTAGGGAGGGTTCTCTGCATAACTGTATAATGTATTATGTTGCCTTATGTGCCAATTAAGTGACTTACTACCACAACTCTGGATTTTAGCCCTGTTGAGTAAGTGTATCTTCCCTCGGCCAAGTAATATCTATTTATGATGTGATGGTTCAATTTTATTTTGGCTCAGAATTTCTATTGTCTTCTCCAGTTTATACCCAGTCTGTGCTGTATTGCACATTCTTCACAATCCTAGGTTTCATCGGTCTGAAATTAACTTTATGATCGATTGCTTCATGGTCATGAGAAAGGATAGGAATGTTAGCAAAAGTGAGGAGAGAGTTATTTATTGGTATGTATTGAGTCTTGTTGACATAAATAAAAGTTGGTTGAACACCAATTACTTTAAGCATAATAACCTTGTGTAAGAAAGGCAGAGGCAGTGGGCAAAACAAGGTCTGGGCATTGGAGATCTTGCTAGGAGCATCACAAATGCTTTTATGTGCTCTCCTTGCAGCAAGTAAATATTTTGTTATACCATTCCCCAAGTTCTATCACAAGCCACTTGCCATTCCCACTACACAAATGGTGAGTTATTACTCCTTTATGTAAACTTCATGCCATTTTGCTGTGAAACTTAAGTAGCAAATGAAGGAACTTGTACTATGGTGAGATGGAACCCTGAGGGCCTTGTCTTTTTTTTTCCCTGTAATGACTTGTGCCTTTGTCATACAAAAACATTATTGCTGTTCACTTTGCTCTGCAAGACCCCCAAGCTGAAAAATTAACACTGCAAATATAGTTCTGACTCAAATGGTAGCCTGTGGTTTTGTGTCCTTTTTGAGAAGGCTGACAGGTTTGTATGGCTCTTGCTGAGCTTTGTTTCAACTCTTCTGAGAAAGAAATGAACAGAAAAATCTAAAAATATCCTAGTTAAATCTCCAATCCCTCAGAGTAATTCTGTCCACTGCAATGCTCCCCTCGATGTTCTCTCTCCCATGCTGCTAGTGCACCTCTAAGAGACTGTTGTGATATGGTACTGTTAACACCAGAATGTGATACTCAGCATGCAGAAATTTCTGTTTTGCCCCTTTGTCAATATTTTTCATTCTTAACCTTAGCAGAAATTTTCACCTCCTCTGCTCCATTTTTGTGTAGGAGATAATAGCATGAAGAGCCAACTTGCATAATGAATACCCTCATATGTGAATGTTATTGGTTTTTAGCTTATTCTAAAGTACTTTCTAAAGGAGCTCTGATTTGAGTCATTAAAAACACCACAACAGAAAAACTTCCATGTTTGTACATATCTGTAATGACATTAAAAATAAGTTGTTGTCTGGTATCTATTTTTAAAAGTTATAAAGTTATCAGCTGCAGAGAGACCTTCTAAGGAGTTTGTCATATTGCTGTTGCAGACTCCTTTTCTCTTTAGCTCCCTCCTACAGATTTCATTATTTTAAATCTCAAATCCTTGCAATCAGTGTTAACTCTTTGATATGACTCTCACTTCATGGGAGAAAAACAGACTACAGGCATTATAGAAAACTGGAAACTGACTGCAAAATGACTCAGTGGAAGAATACTATTGATGATGAATAAAGTCCTAGTGCCAAAACTTGCATACCTAAGTAGTCACTCTGAGATAATAGGAAGCTATTATGAATTTCTCTTTCTGGTGTAGACAGATCCAGAGCCAGCTGGCTCTGTCTGGTTGAATTGTGATGTAAACAGATATTAGCCAGTGTTTTAAAAATAAGAAAAACCCTTCTAGTGCAGTGGTCAGACTTCTGGCTCCCTAAATATACATATATTTAATACAAAATGTCCAAATTGGCTAGCTTTTGCTTCTTAACACTTTTCACAGTGTTCCCCATCTTACTGGAATTGTCTGTGATTAAAAGTGCAGTGGACTAGCTGTGTTTATGTGGGGTGTAATAAAGCTGGCTATGAAACTTGTCTGTAATTTGAGTTGCAGTTGTGAAGGCCTGCATAATCACCACAGAACAACGTTTGCTAACGTCTGTTAAGTGTTGATGAGTTGTGCTCAGTTTAGGCCAGACTGTTGTGAAAGTGATGCAGAAATGAACTGATAATGTAAACTGTCTTCATACCTAATACCTTATTATTGTCTGTTACTGATACTCCAAAACATATTCTACTTGTGGGCACTTCTCACTTTTACCACTGCTAGCTATTCCTATCTTCTGTTTTCTGCCTACATGGATGACAACAATCTCATTGCTTCATTTCTGTGCCAGTCGTAGCTCTCACATTAAACCTTTTCCTCAGCTTTCTCAGTTGTTGGTTCAGACTTCCTTTCCTCTGTCTTTGTGGAGTTGCTCTAGCCCTATTGCTCTTTCACTACATGGGACAAAACAAGCCGCAATTAGTTTTCTGATTTAAGTATTGCTAGTTCTCTCTTGCTGTTCTTGGGTAGCTCTGAGCTACAGGTATCTGCATGGATGGTTATTCTTATGTTTCCTTGGAAATAATATTTTAAAATTCAGAAAAATATGCCAAAATTCATCATTCCACTTTCTCTCTCTCTTTTTTTTTTTTTTTTTCTTAAAGCAGGCCTGGAAATGCATTATTTCAGGAGGCAGTAAGATGAAAATGATTTCTGCTTGAATCATTTACTACTTTCTCCTGGTTTTCATTGGCTGTAAGAAATCAATAACCCAGTAACTAGAGAATTCCCTGATGAAGAAACTACTTAATATGGGTCTTGACACCTGAAACTGTGAGCCTTACCTTAAAACTCTTTCTCCCTGCAACCCACCTAACTAGGTGTTTTTGGCCCCTGAAGTTATTGGCACTGAAGAAACTATTGGCAGGGTTGTGGCTGCTGTTATAGGCTCCCTATAATGAACTTGGTGTCTTGATGTTCTTCAAAGCCTTTCTCCCTGTTGTTGTCTGCCTGTCGCCCTGAGACCTTCATGAGTAGAGGGTAGTGCCATTTATAATCATTGAGTTATAAGCAACTGGGCCTGCAATCACGATATTGCCTACTGACTACAGTGCATCTTCTACAGGTGTCAGCTGTTTTGAGTCATGCTGAGTCAGTCAATGCAAGCATGGGCTGCTATTGCTGGCAGCAAGGAAGCAGGGAAACTGCTGCTCTGAGCTGCTTCTTGTTCTCTTCTGCCACAGAACAAAAGTGGAAAAAGCAGTGGAGCTTTTTTTTTTTTTTTTTTCACACAGTGGAAAAAGCAGTGGAGCTGCATCGGAAAAGCCTGCAGCTTTATGTGTACATCTGTAATCTGATGTCTCCTGAAATAGCTGTAAAATTATTAACCTGCTTGTAATAGCTATTCTGACATGGGAAACTTTTTTAACTGTTTTTGTCTTTCACTGATAAATTCTTGAAGCAATTGATGCTGAAATATAAGGACATATTTGCCACCTCAGATATCTTCTTGTCAGACTACTATAATCATCTGGGAAGTGTCAGGATGCACTCTTCTGATTAGTTAAATTCAATGGCTCAATGTTTTAGCAAAGAAAGTTGTTACTTTAGGAGGAAATGGAAAACACACTTAGGATTTTCATTGTCTTTAACATCAGATGAGAGCTTAATGCTCAAGAGTTGGGAGGTGGACAAAGATCAAGTAATGCTTGTCATTGTCTTGACAAGTATTCCTTGCCAAACATTTCTCTGCTTCGTATCTGGGGATATGAAGACAAATACAGAATATTTGTGTTGCTGAAAATAACCAGTAAAATACAATACATTCGCACAGATGAGCTGAACAAATGGCTCAGCAATTGTATTGCCTTCCAACCATGCAGAAAAAACTGCTTGGGAAACATATTGGGGAAAATGAATCAAATCTATAAAAAGAATTTGAAAAAATAGGACAATAGCCTACAGCATTTTTCTGAGTCTTGACTGGCTGATGCCCGGAAGGCTTAGTTCTCAGCAGTGGTGCATTTTTCACTTTTGCATGTGAAAAGTAATATACCTGCTTGGCACTCTTTTCCTTTCTTGACTTTTATGCTACTAAAAAAACAAAAAGCTCTACAGTAGTACCTTCTGATGGCAATAAAAAGACCGACTTAAATGGGGCTGAATGCAGCCTTTACACTTCCCGTTTTTGAGGAGAAAGGCATCTCATGTCTGTTGTGGTTTGTGGTGCACAGTATGGAAATATGAAAAAGGCTTCCATCAAGACAAGAATTTTAAGGAACAGCTTTGGCTCAAACACCGGAACATTTAAGATGTAATCAATAATACTTTGAAAAACATCTGCTTCTTTGTAATCTGCCATAATATTGTATAGCTTAATTTACAGTTCTAGGCAGGTGCTGATCAAGTTTTAAACACTTTCCAAGGCAACCAGTCCATGTCATTTTCCAGCATGACAAACTGGAAAAGGGCTTGCAAGCTTACATAAAATTGCATGGAGAAATTTGAAAAATACTTCATAAATGGAAAAACAGACTGAACTGTTTTAAGTTCAGAATCAACCTTTTCATTCATACAGTACTAAAAAAGAAATGATATTTCACCCATTTATAATAAGCCTCACACTTATTCAAGGAAAGAATCATAAATGATGATGCATTATCTATTCATGGTGTAGAAGAAAGAATGATCTTCAGAAATTAATTAGTAATTGAAGTTAACCTGTGTTGCCTAATTTTGATTAATTTATTCCAAGTTATTTTCTGCTCTGTTGGGATTTTTTCTAAGGATAGAGGACAATACTATCAGCAAATATCACTTGCTATTACGCTTGGATATCCAGACAAGTCTGGACATGCGCTATTCCGTGCAGCTCACAGGAAAATTATTCTTTTTCTGATTTAAATGTAGTAATTCTACAGTGTCTCTCTGCATAATTAATACGTAACCTCAAGCCCTATTATATAGGGCCATTACAGAGCTGCTTCTCAATTGGCAGATGCTGCTGAGGCATTTGAAATGCACTATTCCCTACATTTTTGATTGAAGAAATAATTTTTTTTGTAGCTGTAGTCTTTGCAGAGTTTTACATGGACATAGATCTTTGACATTTTATGATGATGATCAGTGGTTGCACTGCTGTGGATGAGAGACAACAGGCATGGAAACAGTTCCTGTTGACAATAGCCTTCACTTTGTCTAGTTAAGGTAGCAAACCTCTGTTTTTTTTCTGCTCTGCTTATCCGATTGCTATTCCAGTGTGATTGTCTGTGTGACAATGATGTGGCCTTCACCCCTTACCTAGTTGTGCCCATGCATGTGAAGAGCAGTTAACCCTGATGAGGTTACCAAACCTCCCTCCTTCGAAAAGGTACATCCAGAGAATAGCTTCATGTAGATGGTGTCCCCCTGAAATGTAGAGCATTAAACACAATTTTTTACGTACCAGGCAGGCAGAGTGAGTCTTGCGTCCTCAGGTGACTTTCTCCTGACTTGTCCAATAACAGCAGTATTTCAGAGGAAAGTCTAATGCAGGCAAGCAGTTCTTGCTCACAGATGTGAACTAGTTGAATTATTCCACTGCCTTCACAGGGAGCTGTAGAATAGCAGGTTGATTGCAGGAAGAATTTTGTACCATTCTCATTCAAGTTTTAGAATTGGCATGGAAAAGACTATAATCACTACTTCCATTCTCTAGTTATTGTATATTTGTATTTTAGTTTCTACTCCCAACCCCTCCCCAAGCAAAATCAGTCACACAGTGTTCTGGGCTTCAGAACTTAGATGAGAAACAATTTTTTCTCTTATTATGACTGTGTGTGTACACACACACACATATATATGTATATAACATATATATGTATATAACGATGACGTAGGCAAAGCAGAGACGCTTAACGCCTTCTTTGCCTCTATCTTCAATGCCGATGATGGGCTTCGGGACCCAGGGTGCCCTGAACAGGAGGACCGGGACGGTGGGGATGACAAACTCCCAACTGACCCTGAACGTGTGCGGGATTTGCTACTCCACTTGGATCCCTACAAGTCCATGGGTCCGGATGGGATTCATCCCCGGGTGCTGAAAGAGCTGGCGGATGTCATCGCGGAACCTCTATCAATTATTTTTCAACGATCCTGGGAATTTGGAGAGGTCCCGGTAGACTGGAAGCTGGCAAATGTTGTGCCAATTTTCAAGAAGGGTCAGAAAGAAGACCCTAGCAATTACAGGCCTGTCAGTCTCATGTCAGTGCCTGGTAAAATCATGGAGAAATTGGTTCTTGGACTTATTGAGGCACACCTGGGGGACAAAGCAGTCATTGGTCCCAGCCAGCATGGGTTTGTGAAGGGTAGGTCCTGCCTAACTAACCTGATTTCCTTTTATGATAAGATCACCCGTATGGTGGACCAAGGGAAACCAGCTGATGTGATTTTTTTGGACTTCAGCAAGGCTTTTGACACGGTTTCCCATAGGATCCTACTGGACAAAATGTCCACCATACAGCTAAATAAAAACATCATACGATGGGTGAGCAATTGGCTAACGGGCAGGGCCCAAAGGGTTATGGTAAATGGAGCTGCGTCAGGCTGGCGGGCGGTCACCAGTGGGGTCCCTCAAGGCTCCATTTTAGGGCCGGTACTTTTCAATATTTTTATAAATGATCTGGATGTAGGAATAGAGGGTATTTTGAGCAAGTTTGCTGATGACACCAAACTTGGAGGAGTTGTGGACTCAAATGAGGGCGTAAAGGCCTTGCAGAGGGATCTGGACAGGTTGGAGAGCTGGGCGATCACCAACCGCATGAAGTTCAATAAGAGCAAGTGCCGGGTCCTGCACCTGGGACGGGGAAACCCTGGCTGCATGTACAGACTGGGCGATGAGACGCTGGAGAGCAGCCTAGAAGAGAGGGATCTGGGGGTCGTGGTAGACAGCAAGTTGAATATGAGCCAGCAGTGTGCCCTGGCAGCCAGGAGGGCCAACCGTGTCCTGGGGTGCATCAAGCACGGCATCGCTAGTAGGTCAAGGGAGGTGATTGTCCCGCTCTACTCTGCGCTGGTGCGGCCTCACCTCGAGTACTGTGTGCAGTTCTGGGCACCACAGTATAAAAAGGACATGAAACTGTTGGAGAGTGTCCAGAGGAGGGCTACGAAGATGGTGAAAGGCCTTGAGGGGAAGACGTACGAGGAACGGCTGAGGTCACTGGGCCTGTTCAGCCTGGAGAAGAGGAGGCTGAGGGGAGACCTCATCACAGTCTACAACTTCCTCGTAAGGGGTTGTCCAGAGGCAGGAGACCTTTTCTCCATTAACACTAGTGACAGGACCCGCGGGAACAGGGTTAAGCTGAGGCAGGGGAAATTTAGGCTGGACGTCAGGAGGGGGTTCTTCACAGAGAGGGTGGTTGCACACTGGAACAGGCTCCCCAGGGAAGTGGTCACTGCACCGAGCCTGTCTGAATTTAAGAAGAGATTGGACTGTGAACTTAGGCACATGGTCTGAACTTTTGGGTAGACCTGTGCGGTGTCAAGAGTTGGACTTGATGATCCTTAAGGGTCCCTTCCAACTCAGGATATTCTATGATTCTATGATAACCTGTTTAGAATGGTTCTACAGCTGTAACAACAAGAGGTGGGCAGTTCATTTCTAGTAAGAATGCAGTCTTCAGGAGGTGAAACTTATGAAAACTGCAAAATAGCAAAAATAGCAAAAATAGTTTCTAGAGTGGCTTTTATGTTTTTCTAATGAGGAATATTTGAAAGCTGAACTTATACAATCAAGATGCTATGAATATAATTTTAGTAGACTCTCAATGGCAGTTGAATAGAGGTAGTTTTTAGACATGGAATGAAGTAAGATTAACAGGAATTATGGATCAACTGGCACTTAGTTCTTATGTGCTAACAGGGTTTATAATCATGATTTGCAGTTTTATATCCTATATGTTTGAGCTGAATAATTGAAGAAAAGTGACACTTCACCTTGGCTTCAGTTTGTTTCCTTCTCTTTCCTCCTAGTTGTATTCACTTCACATAACGCTGTTATTCCTTCCTAGACACAGATAGCCCCTAGCAAACTATAGCTTTGTATGTGCTGGTTTTATTACAGTTTGTTTCTGTGTTCCTTTTCCTGCATCGTACTTCTCCCATATGCTTGCACTCAGACTCTCTGCTGTTCTGTCTGTGATGCCTAGCACAGTATAGTGCCATTTGTGGTTGATGCCTAGTCATGTTTAGAATAGAAATGAAGACAAATGGTAAGAAGGCAGCAAAAAATGTAGTTTAACTTGAATAAAGAATACCTTAAAGAGAATATCAGAGGCAATGTAATTCAGGTGAAGTGAGGGAGGGAAAAATACATCAAAATATCTATTTAACTATGCTGACTTAATTTCCTTTTCCTCCAGATAAATGCAGAATACACTGAACTCTTCCAAAATAAAAAGTGTACTTAGTTATAAAATCAGTTAACTATTTTTCACAGTTATGCTTTCTGAGAGAAATGTTTTCTTATGAGACTTCTTGGTTTCTAATAGGACTTTTTTTTTTTTTTTTTTTTTTTTTTTTTTCCTGAGAACATATTCTGTGTTTAAACCTGTGTATTGGTCTGCAAATGTCTTTTGCTGAAATTTAAAAGTCTCCCAATGGATTACTGATTTCTAGTTTTGGACTTGGGCCTCACATAAGTGCAGATTGTTTGTACTGTTGGTGGTGAAAGTTCCCTTTCTGTTCTTCTACTCCAATGGCGCAGTGCTTTGCACTTCTTCAAGGTTGAACCTAAACATGTACATTCAACCTGGAGAAAATCCCCTGAGAGCAAGAGCAGCCTCGAGTGTGAGCAAAACAAATACAAAGTAAGGGATGTTCATCATTCCTGCTTTGCTTGTGTTGCTTTATATTTTAAGCAGCAGTGACCTCAATTCTTTAGGGCACCATTTGCTGAGTAGTAGTGTCAGCCTGTAGACCAGTGGCACTGATCCCAATTCTTTTCTAATTCACTGCTTTAGAGGGAAGTAGAGGGGGATGGCTGATTAGACAGTGAATATGCATTCCTCCCCTACCCCTGCACACCCCGTGAAGGAGGAACTGCAAGGGGCAGCACAACAACAGACAAGGAAGGCAGCCAGCTGGCCTCCACCTGTGCCCTAGACAAATTCCAGCCTGGCCTTGAATCCTGAAATAACCTGACTGCCTATTACTGTTAGACTGGAGTTCAAGCGTGCATATCTTCATTAAAAGTAGGTCAAGACTGCAGACAAAAGAAAGCAGGTCTGATCGTTCTGTAAAGCTGATGAGCAGGTTATAGTTCTGCTCAAACAATTCTGAAGGTCTTAACCACATAAGGATACTCTGAAACTTTTTGATGAATTTTTGTCGTGATCTTTTTATTGCCTCTATCAGTGGTGGAATCCCACATGGTCATGTAGACACCTCCCTGGGAACAGAGATGTATGACTCCTTCGCAGTCCAATCAATGGTAGATGGATATAGATACACACAAATGTATCTAGTCTAGATACAGAATCTATATTCACTATGGTACATCAGCTTGCTTGGTTCATCCTTGTTTCTCCTTTGGAGGCTATGGTATTATATAGTACAGAAGGTGTGTAACTGCTGCCATTGAGGTAAGAACACTTTGATCCTGTACAGAACAGGCTACCCTTGGTTATATTGCATTTTTAGAGTAGAATTACCAGGTAGAATTTCGCATCTCAATGTCTTTCAAGGAGTATTGTTTCAGTGAAGATCATACTAACTTTCCTTTAAAAAAAAAAAAAAAGTCCATGATAAAGTGGGTGCCTTATTGGACTGTGGAATACACCACAAAGGGTTGGCAACTGATTTTTTTCTTGTTAAACTGAGATCTCTTGGTGTAACGTTAGCACTGTGGTAGTATTTGCCAACCAAACCATTGTTGGTAAGCCTCTCTTTTCAGAAAGAACTATTTTTGCTACTTTGAGAAGTCATCTTCAGAGAACATTGAAAGCTAGCAGGGAAAATATAGCTGCAAATGGGGCTGAGGTGTTAACAGTTCTGCAGGGAGACAATGTGAAGCTATTTACCCTTGAAAAAAGAGTACTGTAACACCTTTTTAAACTTTTTTTTTTTTTTTGTCAGACTTAAAGCCATGCATTCTTCTGTCCACACTATTATTTTTGTTTTAAAATGGTACATAAATGCATTCACAGCGGCAAATCTTCTCACTGATGTGGTAAAGTGTAGGAACGTTTTAAGGCAGGCTCAGACTTTGCTTCTCGCCTGTTGCAAGTGTGTTGCAGACCCATGGTTCCAGGGAGGAAAATACCTGCTGTGCCTGCAGGTATACTTTTTTATTTTAGTTTTTAAAAATGCCTGTAACAACTTTGTTTTATCAGTTGATTTTAATTACAGCCTTTGTCATGAGAGAGTAGAGATACCAAACATACACATTCTCTCTGTAGTTCAATTGTAAACTAAAATATTTTCAAACTCTTGCTAGGCTTTCTTAAGCCATTTTTCTACTGTTGAAATCAGTTTCATGTTCTTGATTTTCTTGGCCTTATAAAAGCATTTAACTTTTGTATTTAGTGTGGAAAAAGTCTGTACTGGTGGAGTTGTATGGGCTGTGAAGTCAGACCTTGATGATATTTATACATATTGGATCTTAACCCTTTTTTGTACATGCCTGACTTTTTTCTACTCCCCAATAAACAAACTTACTAGCCGCATATGTGAACAAATATACTGAACTAAATCTGTTATAAAGTATATCACAGCTACCACTTTTTAATTAGACTTGTAGAAAGATGTTTACTCATAATACAGAATTTGTTTTATATTAACTTTTAGGAAGAAAATATCTAATTTCCTAGGACTTGCATTAAAAATGAGTAGGTGGGAAGGGTGGAGTAGTTATTCTAATTACCTGACAACTCCATGCTCCATGTGTAACTTTTAATCTCGCTATAATCTCCACAAGGAGTAGGGAGATCTATAAATCTAAAGATCTATGCTACTTCAAACAAATAGAAAACTAGACCAGAAGATGAGAACTGTTGCTCAGCAACTTGAGCTCTGGTGAGCACACACAGTGTAGTTATTTGTTCTGATGTTAGAGAGACATTGGGCTAGAAGATGTTTTTGAGGTGTGAATGCTCTGTTCCTCCCCTGCATACACAGTGGAACATGTATGTGAAACTTGAATGTTTCTAGAGGCAAATCATCTCCTGAAAAGACACCACAAGAAAAAACATAAAAATGCAGTGCAAAATGCGCCATGGCAGCAAGCCTGAACATTGGAAGCCTGCTTTGACTCATAATGTTCTTTTCTGGTTGCCATCTTTTATAGCAGTAGTGACTTCCTATTTCTTCTGAAGAACTGGATATTTGAAACTGAGCAAAAAAATTTCTGTGGTTTGAGGGAAGCATTGGAAGAAGGCATTTCTTCTGCAACAGCTTTTAGATGATGGTTCAACCTTTGCAGACACATTAAGCTTTTCTAAATAGTAACGACACCTGTGTGAGAAGTGTCAGGCTGGAAAGCCTGGACCTGTAGAAACTGACAGTGGCACAAGAGCAGCAAGGTTGATGGTAAATGCTTCCCAGAAACTTCTGCTGCTGGGACTCAACTATGATGGTTTTGTAAGCAAGGAAAGAAACCTCAGGGGTACAGTGAAGACTGCTGTGCTACCTCAGTGGAAAGACATTCACTTGTTTTTAGCCATTCCACAAAAAATGCGTACCAGTCCAGTGAAGACTGAACTCTGCTGATGGCTTATGCATTTTACTAAGCATTGCAGAAGTTCTGTGTTATAAGAGTGGGTGGCTAAAGTCTGTGGCAGAATGCTGATTTGGTACTGGGAGGTGTGCAAACACATCTATTGATATTAAAAAATATGATAACTTCTAAAATTGCCTATTGTACTAAATTGATTCCAAGGGATGAGGTTTTGCTTATACTTGAAAATGTACCAGAAAAACCTTCTCAGTAATCATTCTGGAATAGTGATTTTAGTTTCCACCAAAATAGTTATTGTGGGATAACTGAACTATTCTGAGAAAATTCTAAGTGTAGACAAGTGTTAATAAACACAAGTCTATCATTTTGTTCACACAAGTTGCACTTCTACAATTAGCATTTCATTTGCCTTCTCAGCTGGCTTTGTTCCACATGTCGTTACTGTTATCATTTAAAAAGGCTTTTTGTACCTAACTTGCTGTGGCTTTGAGAAGACCTGCAATGCAAAAGTTATGGAAACTTTCATTAAGTTTTGGAAAGAAACAGATTTATATCTCAATTGTGAAGCTCCAACCACAAAAAGCGATGTCTTCATTCCTATTAGAATCTAGGTACACTGTAAAAAGCATCTGTAATCAGACTACTGTGTAGCAACAAGGCTCTGGAAGGAAGGATTTTCTCCAGCTTCAGTACAGATATAATGACAGCAGATGGCTGAAAGGGTTTTTAGAAGCTCTTTCTACCAAAAATAGTCATCAGTTTAGTTTAGTTTGTTCAGTGTCACGTGTGTTATTTCAAGTTGCCTAGAATGGAACCTTTTGCTATTTTCTCCATTTTTATTTAATTAGCTTTTATTTTTAATATGTAGTTGTAGTTTTGCCCTTCTGAATTGTCTCCTAGAATATCATGTCACCTAATTGTTTTCTTACTATCATAAGTGATGCTGTGGGAGGAAAGCCAGATATGCTCCTCATTATTAACAGAGAGGAGTGTGTTGGTGTGTTGTCTTTTCCTGTAAAAATTTGCTTCCAGTTTTTCCCCATTATTCTTTCTTCCCATCTTTTATGAGTCATAAGAGGTTCTCAGCCCTGCTCAGACATAGATGTATGTTTGTAATTTGGGTGATCAAGAGGGGAAAGGTAGTCTACGTGTCTTTGTGCTTTGCACAAATGCAAATAAATTATAAATGTTCACTTCCCCCCCCCCCCCCCCCCCCCCCTCCCCGTAGGAAAATGAGTTCTTATCTATTGGGACTGATGCAGTTCTCCCTGCTTCTTCCACAGTGATGTTGCTGCAGATTCAGTGTATATACATGTAGCTTGGTGTGCTTTGCTTACCTAGCTAGCATTCGCTCTGGCATGACAGGAACTTTTCTCAGAGGGATGAACAATATCCTTATAAACAGCAGGGAGCACGTTTACCAGAGCTGCTAAGCTCTTCAACATAGACTGTTCCTCGATCTCCTGATGCCTTAGAGCTAGTAGGCGCTTTCATTTTATTTCCTTTCTACTTTGAACACTTGTCAATCTATCTGCCACTCATTTTAAAGCTGCTGCTTTTCAAGAAGGAGAGAAGGTCTTTTGAGAAAAGTGTTTCTAGAGTAACACTCCTTTTTTGACAATAGTGAAGTCTAACAGTCTCAGAATTGGACTGTGAGCAGAAACAAGCATGAACGGAGAACTCCCTGTTCTTAACTAAAATCTTTCAGATGCCTTCCAAACTGTGAATGACACAGGAGCTGCCAGCAAAAAAATGACCATCTTTCATTTTAAATGCAACCAAATAAAAGCTTTTACTGATCTTGAACAATACATTTAAAAAAAAAAAAAAACACAACAACTTTATATAAGGAAAAAACAATCCAGCATCATCACAACAGAAAAGGCTCTAGAATCCTTGTCATTCAAGCTAAATGTATGGATTTACTAAAATAGAGGAGGCTGGCAAAGCTGAATTCCAATCAAGACAGTAATCATAGTATATAGAGAGCTCTGTTCAGGAAGCTGATTAGTCAATCAAAATGCAAATAATTTGCAATCTGCATAATATCTTGAAGTATTTGGTTTAGGGGAACTCTGCTAAAAGTATCCATAAAACATTCACTGTGCCTGCATTTGAAAGCATGTGGCTTGTAAAGGGATTAGTGAACCAAAGCAGAGTGAAGTGATGTGTCTGGTAGAGGGCAAGCTGTTTCTGTGAGCCTTTGTGTAGGCTCTATGTGGATACAACTTTTACTTCACAGGCCCGTGTCTGTTCTCCCACATAAAATTCAATTCACTGTACTCAGAGTCCTTGGCTCGCAGCTCTCCTGTGAGACCTCAGCAGACCCAAGTGGCTTTGCTTCATTAGAGAAATCTCTTCAGGTCTTGTCAGTAAAGTCATTTATAGGAATAAATGACTTTATTTCCCTCCTCTTCACTGCCCCGTGTCTGTTGTAGGGTGAAGAAAAAGAAATCAAAGGCACTCAACCCACATTTGAATCTAATTAATCAATTCCTATATCTTCAGCTGGTATATAAAAAAAAGTTTCATGATGCAGAACAACTTAAGTTGGTGTATTTGCAAGAAAGGACAACAAAGTTCTATATTCATAGTGGTGGAGGAATGGGCTGCTCTTTTATGTAATAATCCAGTAGTGAAGCTGGCAAGAGGGTTACTTGAAATCATGTCCTTCCCCCCCCCTCCTAGGAGGATGCCCTCACCTGTTAGAGCTGTCCTATCTTGTACAAAAGAATTAAATAGAATCTGAAATGTAACAAGGGAAGATAGCTCTGCTGGCAACGATGTGCTCTCAAAGTAGGATGCAGGGCTTTTACTCTCTGCTCCAGTGATTTTGTTTTCTACAGACCTTAGCTTGCTTGCAGAGAAAACCTTTCATTATAGTACGCTGTGTGCCTTTGGAGGGAAAAGGGAAAAAAGGTGAGCTTTGAGGCATAAAGACAAAACACTGACATTGAAAAGAGACTTTGCCAGGACACCTTACAGAATCACTGTACTCAGGACATTTCCAAGATGCCCTGAAATGGACACAAAGGATCCCACAGGGATGTGGGAACACCTCCCAGGTAAGAAGGAATAGTACTATTACTGGTGCCATCTTCAGAAAGAGCAACTCCATAGTTTTGGGATACTTGCCACCAGCTGTGATCACTATAAAATTGTGGTGAGCGAAGACTGACTGTGTGCCCAAAGTTGCTCGATATTTATTTGTCCATGGAACAAATGAATTATCATGTTAAGCCCTTATATTTTTCCCCATTTGCTGTATCTGACTGACATGGGTGCAGTTTGTCCCAGTGTTTCTCTCGCAGGCACATCTGTATGAGATGGGCAGATCCCTGCTGCAGGTTTTTCAGACCCTGTCAGGCTTTTCTCTGTGCCTGAAAGTCAAGGCTGTCCACAAAGGCCGTGTGTTTGTCTCTCATTTTGTGGGCCTGCTAAGTGCACCTCTGCCGCAGGGTTGCGGTAAGAGATTGAGATTATCAAGCAATAGGGACTGTACTAAAGCCATTATTTTCCTTTGTAGGGGAGTATGTTGAAACTTTTTTTAGTTTCATCAAATTGGAGTTTAATTCTTCTCTCTGACCTCTGATTAGGGGCAGCATATTATAATTATGACACATGAAATGAGCTATTGCCTATTATTTTGTGCTTCAGTACACCCAAGTTGAAAGTCAATAAGCAATAAAAGGTTCCTGATAAGATGACTGACACTAATGCAGCCAGCCTGCCACCATGAGTCACTGTCTCCTGTTGAATGTTCTCTCAAGTCCTGTGCATGGGCACCAAATGCTGTCCGTTACACTGTCTGTATTACTCACTGGGCAATAATTTAAAATCTACATCTGTACATATAAATATGGATATAAAATATAGGTTAAAAAAAATAGTAGAGACAAATTTATTCTTCAAAAATACCTCTAGCATGTCAGCTAATTTCAGCCCTCGCAGAAATGCCAGCTTATCTTTATTCCACCCTCTTGTACATATACTGCTTGAAGGATTTTGAAAATTTACTCTCTGATAGTTTTTTCATTATTATGTTGTCTCATTTCTTACTAACAGGCAGTTTCTAAAATGCTGAGCAGTAAAGTACCTGGAATTCCTCATACTTAACGCTGGAGAAAGAATGTGATCAAACCCAGCTGTGTTCTGGACAATGTTAATAGTCCATTTAATATTACAAAAAATCCGTTTTTGTGCTTTAGCAAAGCAGGGAGAGAGACTAAAGAAGCCAAAGGTTCGGGAAACTTATATAATTCTACTAATGAACTCTGGCATTGTGAGTCAAACCCTGGCTCTGTTGAAGTCACCTGGAATTTTGCCATAGAATTTGTAAGGCTAGAATTTCTCTGTCAATACTTGAAATTAGATGAAATTTGTTTTAACCTTTGTTTTAGCAAAGGATCTTTTTAAGAAAAAAAAAATCTTATTTTAAATTCTTCTAAAGATTTAGAGCAATTATTGTTCTAAATATAACTAATTGCTTAAATCGAAAACTCAGTCTAATGAGCAAATAAACGAGCATGAATGTAATGACTTACTTGGACAATACCATCTAGTTGTTGTAAAACTTAGCAAGTTTTCCTTTTAAAATTTAATTAACATAGCAAATCACTATAAAAAAAAAAAAAAACTTTCAATGTAATTTAAGGCTGTTTTCATCCATTATCCAAATTGTTATTTCTCTGAAAAGAGGCTATTAACGTAAAACAATGATGGTCTTAATTAATGGAATTGGTGGAGTTGGCTATAATGTGATTTTGCTTTGACACCCTCCATTGGAAAGGCTTAATTTACAATGTAAAAGGTAACCAAAAGGTAACCTATGAAAAGATCTAATGGCTTTGTGGTTTTGCCAGAGCATATCTGCAGCCATTCCTCCTACGGCTCCCTAGTTTCCACTGCAATTTTCCCTGATTAAAAATAATTTAGATGTAGTGATTTATTTGTTAAGAATACCTCAAATGTCCCTGTACCCAGAACATCCAGGGTCAATAACAAATCCACTCTAACCCTTCAGGCTTTTCAGTCATACAGCAGGAGGTCAGGCATCAATAACTCCTAAGGGATTTTTGAAGAACTTCAATAGCACCTCATGTTTCTTTGGCACTGCCTTGCTGATCTGCCTTATTCTTGATTTGAATGTTGAACAAATGTTTAATATAATGACTGTTTTCTGCATAAGACTGGGGTGGTCTTTTTTTTTTTTTAAAGAGTAATCTTGCTTCTGTTGAATATGGTGCCAAAGAAGGATTAGGAACCTAGAAGTTATTTATAGTGAAAGAAAGTCCCAAGCTGGTGGAATAAACATTGCAGAAAATGTCAATATTAGTGAATATATTGGAAGACTGAGGTTTCTGTTTTTTTTTTTTTTTTTTTTTTTCCTCCTGTTTTTGCTATCATTACTATAACCGAATGTGTTCTGAACATCTTGTTTGGAGCTGAGAGCCTTTTTTGTAACTTATAAATTCAGAGTGCTAGTCTGCAATAAAGAGATATCTATTTGGTGACTTTATTGGATTGCCTATCCCCCTTTTTTTGAGAGAGAGTTCATCTTATACTTGCTATAGCAACTGTTAATGAAAAGCCAAGAAAATCATTTATTTGCTTTGTTCCTCACAATGGTCTTTTGAAGTTTTCCTCAAGCACCTATTTTGTTCAAGAGATACCAAACAGAATGATTTCTGGATAATAGCTGCTTAATTGAAAACCTCTTGCTCTTAAAATGAGTTCTCAGCATAACACCACAGGGTCAGAACAATGGGCTGTATGGCTCCCTAGGGCTGGCTCATAGAACAGTCAACAGAGGGTATGTTGGGCAGAGCATGCAAGTCATCAGCTTGCTGCCAGCCTTTTGCAGAAGGTGTGATACATTTATATGGGATAGAAGGCAGACCTGAAAATGGGACTGTGCATGAGATGGACTCGTTTTCCACACTAGTAAACCCTAGTGTATATTAGTGTGCCTGCAGAACTCCGAATGAAGCTGTGCAGGTGAAACTGCACTGTTATTACCATAGCTTGGTCTCTTCTAGGTAGTATGCTTTGTACAAAGTACAACTCAGTTCATTTGTGTTCATCTCAGTTTAATATTGTGGTATTCCTGTCTCAGCAAAAAGTGTGTGTGTATATATATGCATATATCACTATAATGAGATGCTGCATGGTTCTGAAATCTTGCTTGCACAAATACTAAATTGTAGTAATAGTTCCTGATGTTTAATTAAGCTGCAGAGTCTGAGCCAAGATGTTTTGCAGGCTTTTGGAAGAGGTCAGAATTTACTGAGATGCTGGAAATAATCAGTTGGTCTACAGTAAATCTTGAAAAGTTAGAAGTTTTTTACTGCTATTGATCAGCTGCAAGCAGTCTGGGGCAAAGATCTGCTGTTGTGTAATTGCATTAAAAGTACAGTTAGTGCTTATTCAGTACAGATGGTCAGCGACTGTTAAGGTACAGGAGCAAATGGATATGGTGTAGGAGCAAATGGATATGACTTGAACTGAGTCACTTTGACTCTAAGGTTGTCACCAGGGTATTCAAGTCACTTCAGTGATTAGGAAGGAGATCCTTCTTATGCTGCAATATGCTTTAGACAAAATTTTAAAGGAATTATGTCACAAAAGATGTTATCTGGCTTCTACTTGTCTACCCCCCGGCTAGATGCAGTCATATCAGCTAACTAAATAAATGCTTTATGGTGTTTTGTTTTAATTTTGGGTAACCTAAGGCTGTAGTGCACATTTTCTTCATGCTTAGTAGAATTTGCCAGTTAAAAGCTATTCACATGGGAGACTTGCTGATAGTCTTATGAAGAACTTAGAGTAGGAGGCCAAGGAAAAAAAAAAGCAAACCTACTTTGTTAGCTAAAGCACAGAGAAATCAAGTTACTTTATCAGAACATGCATAATATACAGCTGATTCTGCAGAGCATGTGGGTTCCGCAGAGACATCATTGGCATCGGTTGACAAATCTGAATCTGATTTTGTATTTTTAGTTACTAATTGATTTATCCTACTGGGAAGTACGTTATGATGATAATTTTTCATGTAGTTGTTTAAAAAAAAAAATGCAGAAATGTCAAACTGTCTTACAGCAAGATTCAAAACTTGTAACTAAGAATTAACAAATGCTGCTGACATGAAGATGGCAAAGCTGGGGAGGAATTCAGGGTGGAGGCTGCATGTCATTGTGCCTCCTTGGTGTGGAGGAAGAGGCAGGAACCTACCTGTGGAGAATGCAGTGGGTTTATGTGGTTGAATGGCCATGCTTGTATAGCTATTATTGCTGCTGGAGTACTGAGAAGAAAGCTTCATCTCTGGAATCTGCAGAAGTTAGTGCATCTGTGAGCCTGTCTGAAAAGGCTTCATGTACTCCAAAGTCTGGCTTTACTGAAGCATAATTTTCTGGGAGTATTATTATTTCCCTGATATGTTCTTAACAAGGAGCATAATAATTCAGAATATATAATCAGACTGTGTGCCCTGTTCCAATTTCAAATGTGGCTCCTGCTCTGAAGTTAGGCCGATCCTTTTGAAAATCTTATTTTCCATCAGGAATACCAAAAGCATAGCAATGTGCAAGGCCTTCCTTTGAGGCTAATTCTCATCATTCTAGATGAAGAGACAAAGGGTGTCTGGAATAAAGAATGTTCAAAGCATGAATAATTCATTTCTTGGTTTAAATAAATGAACATTCAGTTATATTTTAATTGACAAAATTTGTTTTCAATACAAGGCACTATGAATGGCTTGACAAAATTTGTTATTTGCTTATATAATGCAATGTGAGCAAGATATGCAATTGAAGCTCAGCTTCCTACTGGATCCCAGGTGACTGTGCTGTCAGCTGGCCCTCCAGATGGCACAGATCTCGAGATGACGACAGGCTGGTTTATGAAGTGGAAAGTGTAATTACTGTGTTAACAATGCATAATGCTGGATTTATTGTTGGTACTAAAGCTCGAGAAGTTGAATCATATATCAGTAAAATTTCTCCCAGGAAAAGACCAAACGTTTTAATCCATGAAGAATAGCTTCACTGGCATCCTTAAAAACTTTCAAGTGCCTTTCAAAAGGATTTTTTCTTGTTTCTGATGTTGACAAATAGGAAAGAAAAATGTGCTGTGAACAGAAGCAAAGTTCCCTTCTATTCTACAACTTTTCCATGACATAATGGTGTCAGTTTTGAAGACACCCATCTGAATAGCTTGTGAAAGAATTAAAATGGCAAGTGAACATGAAGCAAGATCATATTTGAGATGCCTGTACACCCTTTTAAAATACAAACTTTTAGGTACTGACATATTTGGTCTACTTTGACCTGTGACTGCAAATGTGACCTGAGATGCTACAACTAGCTTAGGCCACCCAGGGAACATCTTAACGTCTTTCTAATCCCTCTAGGTCTTTTTAAATTTTAAACATGTTATGAAGTGATATAGTACTAAAAAGATAGTAACAAATAAACATAAAATTTCAACTTTCCTCTTTTTTTTTTTTTTTTAAATAAATAAAAGAACAGTAAACATTCACCTGTTTACAAATTAATAGGTTATTATTAATAGTGTCAACACTGGTAAAGATTGGTAAGGTTATTGTAAGTAAACGTTACCATATCAAAATTTCCTTAGATTACTCATATTTCAAAGAAGTTAATTACAGTGCATGTCATGTTTAAAAAAAAAAAAAAAAAAAAAAACTTTTTTTTTCACAGGGAGTGGGAGTGAGAGTGAATCCCTTGGTTGATAATACCATGCATAACTCTTAATATTTTGGACTTAAATATTAATATTAAATATTAAGAGATACAAAGAATAATAATTTTGTCAAAGACAGCAGTGCCTAATGGAGACTGGCATAATGAGAGGGAATTGTGCTGCTTCTAAGAAAATCAGTGAAGTAGCTGCCATAGGGCTCTTACCATCCCTTGGTGACTGGTCACTTTGAGCTCCTGGACAAATGAGGCAGCGCACCTAGAAGCTTCAGATGGTAATGTCTCTTCAGTACAAATAGAAGTGTATGGGCCAAGCTACCCTTTTCTCCTGAAGCCAATACCAGTTGTTGTCTCTTGGAGAATTTTTAAGGTAAATTCTTGCTGCTGCACAGCCTGTGTGATTAGAGAAGCTCAATACATTTATGTGTTCCTCCCCTCTGGAGAGGCAGGCAGGTGCCTTCATATTTACTGAAGTATGAGGAAGACAGGCAATAATTGAAACTTCTGTCTAGGTGATGAAAGCTCTGAACTGATGCTACAGGAAGTTAATATAGCATGTTTGCACAGGCTGCTGAATATAATCATGCAGATGGGTCCCTATAGTCAAGTGTCAGCTCTATTCCTATCTTCGTATCTGTACTTGTTTTCCTGCACATGGAAATGAGTTGTGTCTAGATAAATATAACAGCACCAGTTGCCTTCATACGGGTATGTACAGGACCAATGTTTTAAGATAGTTATTTTAGATACATTTAACTTTAGTAGTGACAATACAATTTGGAACTATGAGCATAATATACAGGACTCAGTAATGAAATCATTCCATTCCAGAAAAGAACCTACTAAACTAAAAAAGCACAATGTATTTGCCAAATAGTGTATAGTTACCAACTTTGTAGGCTTGTTCTTCCTTGGACTAACTGTCTGAGGAGGAACATATACTCTTTGGAATAGCAATCCTGGAACATGAAATACATGGTAAGCTTTCAAAAGAGATTTTTTCTCATGATTTTTACTATCGAGGTGGATATGCTCATCCAGTGTGTTGCTCTTTTGCATTTTAATTATACTACGACTCTGCCAATAGAGAAGTGCTCTGATTTAGTGGGGATTTATTTATTTATTTTATGACAGGAACCACTGCAGAAGGTTCCTGTGCAAAATCTGACTTCCAGCTGAGCCAGTGGGGAAAGTGGGAAGATATGAGCCCATTCAAACAGGAAAAAAAAAAGTAGAACTGATCTTACATTTCCTAATACGATATTAATTGTCCTTCACTTTTTAAAAATAGGTCATGCTGAGCTGTCACTCAGTTTGGCCAGGTGAAATATATTCTGCCAACATTTTTCAATTGCAGAAGTATTTGAATATTCAAACTATTCAAAATGTAATTGCATGGAAGTGTGTAAATTGTGGCCATAGGTCTGGTATTCTGCCAGCTCATTTTTCCCCCATGCTTGGCAGCCTTTTTAGCACAATGAGAGAAAGCATGGGCAAGCTGATTTCCTAACAGCCTGTCTGTCAGGCTGACTGGGAGCTGTGAAAACTTGAGGTCTGAAGTCCTTAAGAAGTCCTCTTCTTAAGATCCAGGCTCTGAAATCCTCAATCCTCACTTCATAAGTTTTCAGGACTCTTGGGGGAGCCCTGGCTCAGCTGTGGCTGAGAGAGTTTTATAGTGTTATTCTACAGCGTTTATCATAGTGTTATTCTACACCATTTTGTGTACGTTTTCTAAAAGCTGTTTATCTTTGGGTTCTTGATACAAGAAAAGGTGTTGTTCCTACCAAGAGTTGTTTTGTGTAGAGACTATGCATGTCTTAGGAGAAGCACAGCTAACAGCAGTAAAAGTGAGTTACTTTGCAAGAGGAACTTGCAAAAAAAAAAAATAAAATAAAATAAAAATGAAAACTTTGAGGGCAAAATTCACAGCATTTGGTCTGGATCACATTTCAATCATTATCTAATTCACTGTTTTTCTTGTGTCCGTTTCAGAGAACTTGTCTAACCATGGTATAGCATCCAAACCAATAGTGAATCCAACAGTAATCAAAATTAATGATGGAAAAAGGTTTATCAAATCCACATCCGAATTTAGTGTGCTGCTTGCAGAAAAATCCAGGGCAGAAACCTGCCTCCTTTCTGAACTATCCTTAAGATTCTCTCCTTTCTACAATTCTTAAATTTCCTTGTTTCTACTTGCTGTTTGCATTTTACCTCACTGCAGCACCTTCCAAAATACTGGTATTCAGCACGAGTGAGTAGACTGTTACAAGGTGTCATTGTGTGAGAGCTGTTGAGAATCCTTTATGCTGACCACAGCTGAACCTCAGCTCATTGGATGCTCTCACTTTTTTTTTTTTTTTTATTCCTTTATGCTGCTTTTGCAGGTGCTTTTGGAAACTGCTTTCATGCTGAAATGGCTAGTGGCAGGAAGAATACGAACTTGAGACTATGTTTATTCCAAAGCTTAAACTTATTTTTATGCTTTATGATCTATTTTTAAGCAGTCTCTGCTCAGTGCCAGGAGGTGCATGTCCTGGCATATTCTCCATTATCTGGACTTATCACTGACTGCAGAAGCATAAAAATGGTGAGTGCTGAAGTGAGACAGTGATATTCAAGAATAAATAACTATGATGTGTGTGATGCGGATACTTATTTACAAACTGTTATTTTCACATGCAGGATTGAGTGTGAACTCAGCATGTCCAGGGTAGTCTAACAAGGGCAAGTTGAAGTTGTCTTGCTATTGCAGAAACAGGAGTTTAACCTTTGAATATGTTTGCTGTGTGGAAGAAAACATTTCATCTTCTCATCACTACCCCCTTTTCCTCCTACTGTTCTTTCAGTTTATGTTCTTTCAGACTATAAACTTAGATACATCCCGGAGAAAACATACAGGAAAAAAAAAATATTTTGTGTAGAGGTATGTAGGCAATGCCTGCTTGCTTCACTGAGCCCAGGTAAGGATGTTCCAGACTGATTTTAAGTCACTTTTTAAACACAAAAAATGTTTTTAAATTATTTTTGAATGTATTCGAGGACTTACCTTTTTCAAAACTGAGGTACCTCTTCAGGAAGCTTTTAACCATCCTGGCTAGTTCTGCTGGCCGTCCCTGCTCTGAAGTTCTGGTGCCTGTGTCATAATCTTTTTAGTGTGAAAGTAAAGGATTTCTTTACTAGCTTATATCACTGAAATAAAAATCAACAATCAGTGAAATATTTAATAGTTAACTTGCTCAAAACCATTCTGTTTCTTTAGCCCAAAAAGGATTCTAAATTTGCACCGATACACGTAAGATGTTTTTCCCCTCTGATTCTCTAAAGAAAAAAAAATAATTAGGGGCTGCACTTGAAAGGTTGAAATGATAAGACATGCTTGTCCTTTGAGTGGTAAATTAATTATGTTTTCAAGTCAGGCTATTGATCCTAGAACTTCAATGTAAGTATTTGTATGGTATATCCATGGGGCATGGCAGATGTTGCCTTATGAAGCATGTATTGAATATATATGGCAGCAAACTGTCAGATGCCGTGTAGCCTGAGGGCTTAATAACAATAATCAATGCAAAGCTGAAACCGTGTACACTGAAAGAGGGGTTTTGGAGCTTTTACATAATCTACAGCACAGTTTTTAACACAATATGAACACGTAAGGAATAAATTGCAATAATCTGTCTCACTGCTCATCTCAGAGACATTTAGCTTTTTGACTAAACAAAAGGCTACAACCTCCTTCTCCACTCTGGGCGGCATCTGACAGGCTTGGGCAATATTTTCAGTAAATGTAGTTTCTGTAGCTGATTGAAAATTATTACAAAAAAAGGATTTGTGTGCTGGTGGTCAGTGCAGCATGTTTGCACCATGTAGTGTCCCTTTGCACTGGTACGCTCAAATTCATTTGGAATTTTGCTTGTGTAGTCAAGATCTGTCCTGATATGTGCCTATATAATAGGAAGAAACAAAGATCACTGTTTTCCTTGGCTAGGAAAAAAAAAAAAAAAAAAAGGAAAATCTTTAGAATGTTTCCCTTTTATGTCCTTGCACTCCAAGTTCTAAGATTTATCTGCATAAATGATTTTGCTATGGAAGTGTCTCGGTATAACTAAGCAAAATGTATTATCTCCCTGATGCTTTTATTTCAATATCTTCAGTATCACTGGTTTGCACAGAACTTGTATTCAGATCAGTCTGCTGATCAATTCAATATAACTTGGCATTTTTCTCACTCACTAAAGAAGAACACTTTTGTATTTGGAATTGAATATTTCTGTATGTGCATATGCATATTTCCCCAACTGCTGCTTTGTGATCTCTAAACATTTAGATTTATGACAGTTTCATTCTTATAATTGCTTCGGTTTTGCTACATAAAATAGAAAATGCTGTTTGCTTTCACGGCTTTTATTGAAATACACAGAGGCAAAATGATGGTCTATTCTGCTTGTAAAGTATGCAAACAGCAAATGGCAGTGACCCCAATAACTGCCCTTGTAGCTGACAAACATACTCAGCCACACCATGGCAGAGTAGGCACGGTCTACAGGAAACAGAATGTCCCCTTAAACGTGATAATAACATGCACTGCTAACGAACATACATTGAGCTCTAGATCCAAAATCTTGTCAGCCTCCAAAGAGGTAGTTTTATTATGATAAAAACAGTGTGCACAGGTGATGCACTAACACTTTTTAAATGATTACAGAATTAACTTTGAAATCAATAATTATTTATAATAATGTAACAGAACGTGTTTGTGTGGTTCTGGAAATGAGAACAAGAGTTTTCCTGAGTACTTCTGGTGCATAGTTTTTCTTGATAAGCACAAACACAAACGCTTCCCACTGCGTTAGCAGATTTGAATTGCCTGATAAACAGCACAACGGATTCTGGATCAGGCCAGCTAGTGAATCTTGTTCTTCAATTTAAGGGCTTATTCCTGTTCTTGAGGTCTACTAAGAATCAAGTGAGGAAAACATCAGTAAGATTGATCTATGTACTGATGCTTCATTTAAAATCAATGGTGAGAAATGTTTGATTCTTTATGAAACAGCAGTGCTTCTACCTGGCCGAAAGGATATACATCCCCTCTCCAAACTAAGGCAAATTTAAAGTTGCATAGTTTATTTGCATTGCCTGGGTGAAGGCTTTGCTTGAAAAGTGTGCAAGAGAAAATCAGCAGAGGTGTCAGAGTATACTTGTTTGGGATATCTGTTCTGCACAAACTGAGGAGGCTCAAGTGCATGTGTGTGAATATTACAGAGCAGAAACCTGTGAGGCAGTTGGCTGTATCTGCAAATAAGGGAGCTGTGTTAGGTCCTGACCTCACTTTAAAGACAGCACCACCTTGTGCAATGGGTTTATCTTTTGTTCAGAAGAAGAGGGTATTTGATCCCATGAGTCTTTTTCCACAACATAGAAACAATATTAAATGTCTTCAACAAACACTAGCTGCTCAAGTCAAAGTGATAAAGTGACTCTGTGCAAGCAAGAATATTACAGAATGTATGAAAAAGTGGGAAAAAATTTCTCACTGAAGCCTGCTCTATAGGAAAAAAAGCAGCCATTGGAAAACAAACAAAAGGGAATAAAACTGAGGAAGTTCACAGTTTTGTCTATCTTATGTATATTTATGACATCCTGAAAACAGACCAGAAAAAATACATAATTTTAATCAAACTGTAGATTATACTTTTGTTTCTAGATTTCCTTCATTAGCAGCTCTTTGTCATGAACATCATACCAACTATTAAAGGAGTATTAATTATTGTATAATTATCTTTTTAAAGGCTTTTTTAAGGTATGAAGGCACAAATCTACTAAAAATTCTCACAGGCACACTTTGTAAAGTGTTCCATATAACATTCGGTATAAATAGCAGTCCTTAACTTGATTGCTGATGCTTTTTCCAAAAAGCTTCTCGTGCTTTTTTAATACTTACATTTTTATGTGAACCTGTTTCTATTTGTAAATGTCACTGTTAGTTTGCAGACTGTTGCTGTAATACAAGTGAATTTAAGACGTTGCAAACTGCCTGTATTGAGGAACTGTCTTTAATCTTATTCTGTTGGTTTTTTCTCTGTGTAAAAAAAAAAAAAAAAAAAAAAAAAAAAATTACTTCTGTGGTAGGTAAACATAAAATGACCATGGGGAAGAGGAAATCCCACACCCAGAATACACTGGAGCAAAGTGGGATGTCTCTGCTGGCCTGTATTAATTGGAACACGAAAGGCAGCAACATATTCTGTCATCATTTGGTGTCTGTAGAAAAGCCATTAACAGTGTAATTGTGCAAAACTCTTATTACCCCCTTTTGTGAATCATACAAAAAGAACTAGGTCTTCTTCCCTGGGAGAGGTTATAGAACTTTGTGTGAAATGATGGATGCTTTCATCTTAGGGACAAGATTTACTTTTTTTGTTTGTTTGTTTTGAAACATAAGTGTGGTGAATAAAAACAAATACAGTATGGAATTGCAAAGAATTTCAGCTGCATAATAAACTTCAAATGATGATATTAAAGCAATGCTGAATTCAAATTCAAAGTCAAGCCTACAATTTATATATATATTGCTCTTATGATACTGAATAGTTACAACTGATTTTCAGGGGTAAACTGAACAAGAGGGAGAAGGCACAAGGAGCCTTTGTAGCACCTTGGGTTGCTGTGTTCTCCAAAGCTCAAACTTCATCGAGAAAGAAAGGGAGAAGGTAGGATGTGGTGAGGGCTGGGGGGCTGTGCTGGATGTATTCATTCCCTCTCCTGAGAAGAGTTAATTTTTGTTCCCAGCACTCTGGGCTGACAGCGGTAAAGCTGTGCTAGCCAAGCACTGTGCTTATTACCTGGGACCCAACACTGCCCAAAAAACACACAGCTGCTTTTCCGGTCTATAGGATGCTCAAAAGTGTCCTTTGAGTCCCCCTGTACTGCATGTGCCTTGAAATGAAGCTGTGGCTCCAAGAAAACAATGTGTACAAAACTCCTGTACAGAGCTGTGCTAACAGGCATCTAGAGACTGCATCTAATGTGCTGCAATACGCAGGCATTTCCTTCTTCCTGTACTTCTTCATTCTCTTGGGCTCTTTGCCATGTTCCTTCTTGCTTCCTCTCCTATGCTGTTCCTACTGAGAGATTAAGAGGCAGACAATGAGAAATCTGGACTTTCGCATACCACTGTGGATGGTTTTCCTAGCTCCTATCTTTCTATCTCGAGTCCTATTTTTCCCTGTGCTACAGTTCAGAGTATGACTGTTTGTGCTTCTATAATGTCTTGAATAATGATTTCTCAATCCTCATTAAGATTGAATATTGCCAAAATATAAACAATAACTGTTTTATGATATTTTGAAGACTAAGAGAGGTTGCTGTTAGGGAAACAATTGCAGATAAATGCTCATTTGCCATTAATTAGTAAGCTTGATTGATTTTTTCTTTAGGCTTTATTTCCTGCTAGTGAATTTTTCAGCCTAATCAGTGGTGCTGGAAATGTGCTTGGAATATTCTCTGCCTGACTAATTTATAAATGATCTCCTTTTGCACTTGTCTCCCTACAATCAGCCTAATGAGACCTAATTTATCCTATAGATTATTGTCATAGCTAAAAGAACTGCTATCTTCAATCAATGACTGGAAGTACGTAGCTAAACATTTAGGAGATGGTAATGCTAGAAATGGGTCAGTGGAAAGCAGTAGGACGCTCCTGTAAATGTGTTCCTAAATGCAATGATGTGTTATCAGATATTGTTGACAAATTGTCACTTGTAGAAGAATACTCAGGCCAAGCTGATGTTAAAAATGCTCAGCTGATGTGCCAGTGTTCTCTGCAGCAAAGGTAGATTGTTTCAGAGTTGGTCCAATGCCTGTTCCCGAGATGTTACGTCTTGTACTATTTCATTAAACTTGAGGCTTTGTATTGTATAAACTGAGAACTGAAAGCTATCTTCTGTAGGTTGACTTTCAAGATCGTTCAGATTAAGGCGGTGGTTTGTTTCCTGCAAGGCTGCCCCACCAGCTTGGGCAGGCTTGCTGCTGAGCAGATGGCAGGACAGTGCCACGGAGTGCCCTGAGGAGCTGCTGAGCTCCCAGATGTTTGCCTCGTGACAGCTGGGTCCCTTCCTGGAGCCCCAGGCTACCAGCCTTGAGTTCTGCCAAGAGAGCCACAGGACCACAATGAAAATGGTATCACAGCAGTGGCCTTGGATTTAAAAATTATTTCCTAAACATCCCTTCTTCTCTGTTCTATAGAATTATCAACTATTTTGCAAACAAGGGAGAAGGATATTTCTAACACAGGTTGTTTCAGTTGTGTGTTCCCAATTCGCAGTCCAGCCCAATGAGCAGTGGACTGGTGAGTCATGCAGGTGTAAGGCAGGAGCGGAGAACACATCTCCATTTCTGACGCAAGTCTCCCTGTGGCTGTGGTTTCATGTTGAACAGGGTTGGCAGGGATGCTGCCCTTTGTGATGCTGCAGCCTCTCCTTTCTGTGTCCTCATGTTACCTCTGCTGTTGTGCTAGTGTGACTTGGGCAGCCACATCTAGTGAAACTGGCTAAAAAAAAATAATAAAAATAAAAATATATATTCCTACCTTTCTGAGTTTCTGCCAGGTTAAGCTGTAGCCATGCAAACAATTGCCACAGTAGCACTGAAGAATTGGTACAGCAGGAAAGGAGGATAAGGGTAAAAATGTGAGAAACTGAGATGTTGCTGTCCATGGCTTAGTGATGTCAAACCACAGCTAGCAAGGGAGCATCATGATGTGTACTGCAGTCACTGTGAAATTCTTGCCTTGCCTGCTTCACCAAATAGTCACTTTTAACAAACCAGTGCCTCAAATTATTAATGAAAAGAGCTTTTAAGGGAACAGGTGTGATTGCTATGCTGCAAGTGTAAAATGTGCCACCTTTTCATGTGATCATAGTTCAGGAAATACTTCAGGGTGAAAATTTAATTCCTGATCACTCAGGTGTAATTTCTGGTATGATCAGGCAGAAGTGGTTCAGTAAGTTAAGATGGACCAAAAATTTGAGTTCTGTTAAGTAAATTTTTAGAATGGCTTTGAAAGATGTAGCAAAACAATCTGTACACGTGCATCTAAAATTTGGTGTAGAATTAATGAGCTTAATTGATGTGTGTAGGAAGGCTCTCAAGTCTTCTGGTCTTCAGAGTGCAAATTTTGCATTTCCATTTGCTACTTGTGGTTCCTGCTTATATGCCTGCTGTCCAGGCATTATTACAGCAGACAGCATGCAATACTAATGGAAGCTGTAGTGAAACATTATAGAATAAAACAGTATCCCAAGTACAAATTAGCTAAAAATATTCTCTTCGTCTGGAGTTTGGTCCAAAAAGAATTGTTCTCATTAAAAGAGCACCACTTCATCTGTCTTATTTTAGATTTTAATATATTTTCAAAGCCAACTTGCTAATACAAGAAAGCAGAAAAAAAAAAAAAAAGCCCCCAACACTTCAAGAAAATATTTATGGTGTTTTAGCTCACAACAGAGCCAGTTGTACATGACCAACCAAAGTCAAAGATGTTATCAATTATGTTAATTCTATGCTGTGAGTCAGTCACTGGTTCCTTCCCACGGTTTCACTCCATTACGTACAAAATGGTATGTAACACCCCCCTGTGTAAGCGG
Source organism: Aythya marila (assembly GCF_965140915.1). Lineage (NCBI taxonomy): Eukaryota > Metazoa > Chordata > Aves > Anseriformes > Anatidae > Aythya > Aythya marila. The sequence continues at coordinate 17,486,583 of NC_139048.1, read as the reverse complement.
GCCCTCTGGTATTTGTCTCAAAACCTTCAACTCAACAAATGGAAGTGTCCTTAGTGTGCATCCTTAGCTTATGGAGTATGGTGTAAGGGGAAGTTTCTTTACAGCGTCCTTGTGTTTTTTAATCAAAACTTCTTCACACAATAAGTATGGTGCCATACTTACACCAGGTCAATAAAAATCAATAAAAAAGTATTATTTCTAGGCAGACTGCCAAATGTGCTGCAGCTTCTGCAGCTGTACAGTGGGGGTAATACAGCAAGACTTGGCTATGCATGAAGAGCAGTCCTGGTGTTTTGTCTTATAGTTTGTTTTCAGTGGCTGTAACAAAGGTAGCAAAAGATAACAATCTATTATTTTTTTATTTTAAAAAGTATTTTTATCCCTGATTTCCATCTGAGTTCAAATTTCATGAAATGCTGTGCTCCACTCACCCCTCTATCTTTTGTGTGTGTGTGTCAGTAAGCTACACTCGCGCTACTGACCAGTTTTTTTTTTTCTCTTGAAGTTCTAGGCTTACCTTTTCCCAAGTAATTAAGTTGTTTAATTTGGATATTTTTAACTTGACCTAAAATCAGAGAGGACTGTGTTGAATACCTTGTAGAATTAGTATTATTATTAATACAAATTATTTCTTCTGCTCTGATAAGGCTTCAGATGTTGTCTGTGTTTCCTGTGTGTGGATAAGATAAAGACTAAACAGAGAGGTTAAGAAGAGACGGATGCTGAGAACCATCACCCCTAGACAGTGCCCTGTGAGGAAAGGTTGCAGTTGAGGCTGAATTTGTCTAGACCCAAAGCAGTCTTTTGTGTGTGTGTGTGTCCTGAGAGTTTTTAGATAGGTGAGAGGTAAGAATTAAACTCTTCCTGCTGTGTTGCACATAATGATCAGGGTGCTTAAATTACAGCAGAAGTGGTTTATTAGACATCAGGAAAAGCTCTAAAAAAACAACAGTAAAGTGCTGAAATAACGTACCAAGTGGGGCATATACAACATGTTCTTGAAGACCTTCACCAAGTATCCAGCTGGAATGGCACAGTTATTGATTTGTCCTTTATGAAGGAGACATTATATTCCCTCTCCTGCAAGGGTGGAAAAGACTAGGAACATTAAGGTTTCAGACTTAGCAAAAAGCTATCAATGACTTTCCTGTCAGAAGAGCTGCAGTAAGGCAAAAACGGGAGGAATAAGTTAGGAAGAAATGGGCATTTTAACAAAATTAAGACTGCAAATGTGCAATGTGCAATTTCAGTAAGCACATATGTAACATGTTCTTGATAAAATATGTACCATAGTTTAGAGTTTGTGTACCATGAGCAGTGAACATCCATGTGGACCTGCACCATAGAAGCAGGTATAAGTCCTGCAGAAGTTGCATGCATGCCAGGTTCAGCACACTGTGGGGTTTAGTGTTACAGAACAAATACTGCAGTGTGCTACAGGCACCTGAGAACTGAATGCTGAAAAGGGAGTGGTCTCATGCAGTGTGATGTAGAGCTGTATTAATTAGGAAATGGCGTAGCAGCAAGGCTATGAAAAAAATCCTCAGAAACGTGCACTTTGTCACAGCAGTCAGAGGAAGAGCTGGCCAAAAGTACACAAAGTTTGTTAGTCTGTTGTTGATTGCTGCAGAATGATGGGTAAAGGCTTGTGCTGAACTGCCAGTGTTAGGAAAAGGCTGAGAACTCAAAGAGCAGAGGGAGCTGTGGTAATTGCTGTAGCACGCTTGCTACATGAAGTCATTAATGACCATATCACTTTGAAATGTGATTTGCGGTCCTACTGCAACATTAAAAAAATGTGTTTCACATGTCCAGATTACACTCATTTCCTTTTCTTCTTGCACACACATTGTTTTGGGGTTAGTTTCTTTGTCTGTCCCTTTCCCAGGAAAAAAAAGGAATTTCAGAGAATGAGAGGGAGGGAGAGGTACTGGCTGCCACACTCCATTGGCTACAGTTTGTCCGGCCTGAGATCATGCTCTTTCAGGTGTAGATAGGTCCCTGCTCTTTCTGTAATATCTCTTGCTCTTTGTTCAAGATCTGTTCTGACCCTGTTTGCTCTGTGTGTGTGTGTTTATATATTATGTATAAGTAGGATTAGATATATGTATGCATATATAGGTCCTATTCCTGAAAAGGAATATATATATATATATATATAACTTTATATATACACATATATATTATATATATGTATATATTATATACATATTAATATATAATATACCATATATGGTATAATATATTAATATATTGGTATATATTAACATATATCATTATTTACATTAAATGTATTATATATATAAAGTTAGGAACATCACAGAAGCTCTTTCAATAATCTGTCTCCCCCATTCTCCAATAGCTTTTCAGGAACAGGACCTATATATGTGTGTATATATATATATATATATATATATATATATATATTAATTAGAAAAGTGATCATTAAGTTTTAGAAACTTTTTTTCTTTTCTTAACAAAGGCCTTTCTGTAGACTCTATATGGTTGGTTGGTTTGTTTTACACATCTTTGTCAGAAAGAAATGGAATAACCTTGTTGCAGAATAAATAGTCAACTTATTTAAAATAACTATGTAATAGCTGCCTTCAACACCTACAGTAAATCCAAGGACAAAAAATTATTATCTGATCAAAACCTCTGTTTGCTGCCCTGTGTTGGGGATCTCAGCCAATAAGGAGAGGTCCATCAGACTTGCAAACATTAAACAGAAGATAGTATAACAGTAAGCAGTAATTTCTTCTGTGTCACAGAATCCATTCAGATGGATTTTAGATGACTTACAGCAGGTTGAGTGATGCACTAAACTTGGAGCAGCTTATTGAAGTCACGGCCTGCAACTAAGAAAGAATTAAATCTTTTATATTGTACAGAAAATATTACTGGAATGTATCTCTTGCAAGATGATCATTTTATGACAGACATTTCTGTTATGAAAAACATAAAAATTTTACAAAAATGCAACTAGATCAACAGTAGAAGATTTCAGCCTCTACTAATACAGTTTTTTCTCGTTGCTAGTTTCTTTTATAGAATATCAATGACTTTAATAATTCTGAAGAGGTTAACAGATCTTCATTATAAAATACAAGTGATATGCAAGTTCTAGTCCAACCTTGTATATTCAAAGGTATGATGAAAGTTTTCCCTTCCTTCTGAGAAGTTTCTGATAGAATTGTATTCCAAATGATGAACTAAAACATAAATAGCTTTAGAGGATTGCAACTGATAATATCTAAATAAAGAATAGCTACTCCAGGTATTGAGTTTACTACAGAATATTCTGAAATTAATAAACGTGGAAAGAAACCTAACACTTTTTCTGCTTGGCTAGACTGTTAAAATGTCCATGCTCATACAGTGCTATATTTGCAAGTAACACAGTCAAACTTTGCTTTTTGTTTTTTAGACCAGGTTTACTTGAGTAAAATTGAATGCAGAATTTAGTTCACTAATTGTACTCATCGTTTGACTGGATTAAATTAATGAAGCTGATTAGGAAAAGCAGTGTAGCAAGCTAACTAAAATGAAGTTAATGCTACTTTTTTTAAAAAAAATCTCTATTAAATACTTCATGAACAATTTTAATCAGGGTATAACATTGTGTGGATTCTAAGATCATGAGAGTAGCCTGCATTTTTCTTCCTTTTCTTTTGCACAGGACAAGTATAAATTGTTTCTTTTTCTTTTCTTTCTTCTGGTACAGACTATACTTGACATCCTAGTTCACTTTTTTAAAAAATTTTTAAAAGCTTTATTGTGAGAGTAGTATATTGTATTGTACTGAGCAGGTGTGAAAAATAGCTGGGCCTGAGTACCAGAAATGAGTTATTTTCCGTGTGGGAAAGTCCTTTGGAACTTATTAGGTCTTTGTAATAATGTCTCAGAGTTGACATGGAGACATTTCAGCAGGAAAGTGGGTAGTTTTGGACTAACACTGCCACTTTCATGTTCATTCTTGAGACAAATGCTGCTTCTGAATACATGTAATAATCCAGGATGAATGCAAGAAAGGATCTTACTTCTGCCCACAGATGTTGCACAGCTTTAAGCACATCAACAACTAGTTCAGGCTGACTAAGACAAATGTGTGCGCTTATAGATGAGGACGGTGCCTTTTCTTAATGAATCTGTTTAGCACGAGAGCTGCATTTGGAAACTGGTGAGGAGGAACTGAGCAGCATAGTTTACAGAAGTTCAAACAATAAAAGCACAAAATGCAAAATTAGACTCTAAGGCTGTTAATGATTTTGCTTTGCTCCAGATGAGACTTACTCTGTAAAGATTTAAATTCTATTTTCTCTTGTGACATAGCTGGCTCCTTGGGACTATTGTACCTTTGTGACCCACGTTGCTGTACAATTGCTGAACATTTAAACTTCGACTGGTTACTAGACTGAATAAAGAAAGTCCCCGAGAGGGACATTCAATCATTATTTAAACCAGACAGTGAAAGCTATTTTGCCTTTACAGTTGTCCTTACCAGCAGTTATTTCCTTTCACACTTTCAGTACTTATTTCCTGCAATAAGCAGGGAGGAAATGCATGTAACCTCCAACATTAATAATTAGAGCACGGGTGACAAAATTTTCTATTTGGAAAAAATCACTGCAAGAACAAAATGATAATTACTGCATGCAATCCAGAAATACCTGGACTTGATGGGCATTCTGATTTGTGAGATAACTAATTTGCTAACCACATACAGTACAGCTACAGTAACACTCTAAAATTGTTTTGTCATCATAATTACACCTTGTGCCAGCAATTCTAAGCAAAACTTGCTATTACCTTAATTGAGGAAAGAAATGAAGTGAAAAAATATCTGATCTAATGGCCCAAAAGCTACAGCAGGTGCACAGAAACTCAGGAATTAGGTCCCTGGAGCACCCAGACATGAATTCCTGATCCTGGAACACTAATGGCAAAGGCTGCCAGTTACTCCAAAGGCGCATCAGGAACAGATGCACTTGATGCTTTTGCCTCTTGTTGTAACAGGTCTTAGACTGATTTGAGCTGTGTATCACTGTAGCTTTTGCCAAGTAGGTGCCTTTGTATAGGGCTTGGGAGTGGTGCTGGGAGGTGTCCATGCTTTCTTCCCTGCCAGCGCAGGAATGAGAAGTTGTGAAGAGAAAAATGTATTAAAAGGAAAATTATGGAAACTGAAAAACTGGCAAAATTTAGGCAAACATTGAATTATAGAATATTTTCAGCAACTTGAAATATAGGATGGTTCGCTGAATAACATTTAAGAAGTAGGTCAAGAAGCTAGCAATAAATTGGCAGGAGAGCTGTGATGTTCTTTCTGTTGCATGGTTAAAGATGACATTGCATGTCCTACAGTTGCAGAGTACCCAACACCTACTGTATTTGCACTTGGAACATCTGTTTCTTTAATAGAAAGTAACAAGCTTTCTTTTGATCCTTTCTTCTGGTGGCGTTGCCTAGATGCTTAAGGAACAAAATGCTTGTGCCAATGAGCTTTACCTGTGGGGGAGAAGGGCTGTGTCATAGCATGTAGAGCTCCCCAAAAATGCTGCACAAAGAGTAAAATATGTTTGCACTGCAAATGTGATGTAGGTCTGAAAACCATGTGAAAACATCAGTTTAGTTCTGTGACTGAAGAAATGCATCCTTTCAGAGCCACTGCAAAAGTGTGTGAAAGAATTTCAAAATGCATGTGCTCTGTGCATTGTTTCACAGAAGCAGAATTGGATTGTTCTCACTGAAGTGTTTTTGGAGAGATTTCTTTCTTCAACTTAAACAAACCTGAACTACAGATCTTATCTGTCACAGATATATGTTATAAATTTAATATATAATTATTTACTATGAATTAAATGACTTTTTCATTGTTTCAAATTTTCCTTGCATGAAATCCACATGACTGTATGTGACCAGATTCAAGGCCTGGATAGCTTAAATGATTCAATATTTCACTGAATGGGAAATCCAGTTATAACTTTGGGATTTATCTAGAGGCCCAAAAGAAAACAAAATTCCAAGAGACTATTTTTAAAACATAAAAGTATATCTTGTCCTATAAGTGCTATCATAAAGTTATGAAGCCTGAAATATAAAGTACATTCTTGACTGGTAAATTATACTTGAATTAATTAAAAATAAATTGCTCCAGTTTGTGAAAGTTGATTAAAATAATATTCTAGTACAATAAACTAAGTGATTCTGGAGCCAAAAGTTAAGGTCCCTGGGGCCTCTAGACACATGTAGAAGCTACTGATCTCTAGATGACTGTTTTGAAATACCTGTGTCACTTTTTTTCTCTTATTTCCTTAGAAAATAAAAAATGAAAGTTTTCCTTAGAACGGTTACTTAACCTTTCGTATTTGCACAAAATAATCCAGTTGTTTAAGAACATTTAATGATGCTATCATGCAAAAAAAGCATAGACCTTTGACGGATGCTAATTCTCATTAGGAAAAATCAGCCTTAATATCTTCGAGAATCTGGACCAAAATGCTTTGGCTAATTGCTAAAACAAGCGAGTATCCTGTAATCCTGAATAACAGTAGGTGGTACTAATTAATTCCTACCTTAAAATATCAACCTATGAATGTGTAGTATGTTTATTTTCAAATGCCTTTAATGATATTTCCATAACTGTCAAAAATAACAAATCCTAATAAATATGAGGTCTGGAAGCAAACATTTGGGGCACTAGAGTGTACACCTTAGAGCTAGGTGTTAAGCAGTGACAGGTGCACAAGTTTGAAGTCTGCATAAAATATTGCATTAACAGCCAATCTCCTTAGGAAAGGTTTTAGCCCTTAATTAGAACTGAAATATAATAATCTGTCTGGGGGTTGATTACCTTTTATTCCTGCTTATCTGATTATTCTGGTATTACCTTCCTCTGTTCTTATCAGCTGGTGTCAATAAGCAATGTAATCCGTCCGTGTTTGGAAAGATGATAGTGCATCAACAGAATCTGAATAGTCTGGGGCCTGGGCTCAGTTGTGCACATGAGCTGTAGCTCTGGTTCCCAAGTACCTGAGTTTCAAATACTCTCTATGAAAGTATTTTATACAGACACTTCTGAGAATATCTGATTTTTGGATAGTACAACAGAAAAAGGATAACATGATAATTTAATGACTGGACTTGAAATCTATGTTATGGTAAGCTAATATTCATAACATTCACTTATTGCTGGAGGAGAACAGCTGAGGTCATATTTCTGAGCTGAAGCCAGCAGTTCTTAATGTCAGTCCCATCTCTGAGATACTTGTTTTTACAGAGTTCCATTAGTGTGATAGTGCTCTAGTTTCAGTCCTCCTCTGCATCTACCCCCTGCAGCTGTGGTAGACTAAGGGAGGCTGGTGTTCAGGAGCAGCAAACAAACATCCCCAGGGCTCACCTAAAAATACAAGAACTCCCAGTTTTTGCTTCTGAAACATTCATGCAGTGATATACTGAAGCAGCTTCTGCCTGGAAGACTGTTAACTGTCAACCTCAATAACCACGGCATCTGGATTTGCAAACACTCATGAAGAAACATTTTTAAATATCTGCTTAAACAATAGTACAGCTCTGCATGTTACTTGCTTTAAAATGGTAATTTGTTGGCTGAGGTGGCATAGCAATGAGAAGCTGGGGGGGGGAGGTGTTGGCTCAAGGAACGTGTGGCACTTTAATTGCACAGAGCAATGTTGCTGACGTAGAGTTAATTATGAGCTCTGGCTGGCCACAGCTAAAACTCTGCCTTGCCACCCTGTGTTACTGCTGCCAGACCTGCAGTGCTGGTAGGACTGCTTCTGAGTGGATGTTCATCTTATGGCTTGCGTATCCCTCTGCTTTACTTGTGATCACCAGCTGCTAGGCATATTTATTGCAGTCTGATGCTAATATCTGGAGAACTGCTACATCTGGCAATAATGTCCAGCACCAACGGAGCAGAGCTGCATAGTTCTAGCTACTTGTTTGTCTGACTTGAATAAAAGCATGCTTGTGAATTCCTGTGAATAGATTGGCTTGAATAATGATTTGTATACTCCAAATATTCTTGCAGTTTTGTACACAAACTACAAAGCAGATTCTGAAGACAGATGACAAAGCTGGCCAGCCCACTTGCTCACCCCAGGGTAGGATCAGCTGAGTCTAAACCACTTCTGACAGACGTTTGTCCAAGCTGTTCTTAACAAAGCTTCTAGGTAACCTCTTTCTGTATTTAACTATAGCTACAGTTAAGAAGTTCCACATATATGTAAGATAAGATTTTCTTGCTGCCTTATATGTGTTTCTCTTTTTTCTTTTTTTTTTTTTTTTTTTCTCAAGCTGTCTATAATTGCTTTTTTAGAAAAAATATACTACATTTAATTTGCTTTTTCTATGTGGCAATATTTTGTGGAAGATAAAGCTTATCCCAGTATCTAATCTTGTCTTGGCATGGTTTAATAGGCATCACTTGTGCAATTGTTTCCCATGGATCATGGGGTTAACACCTCTGATTTACTGCTCTTCTGTTCCTGGTCCAAATCTTTCCCAGAATGTTGTGCTTGAAACCCAACGAGATGCTTCTACTCAAGCCTTGCCAGGCACAGGCAGAAGAAAGATTGACTTTACGTGACTTGCAGGGGACAAATTTGTCCCTCTATCCAAATACGTTTTTTGCTTTCTCCTTTGTCGTATTCAGTTTGTTTTCTGTAGAATTTCAGAACATATTTCACACAGTGAATTGCTCAGCAACTAAATACTGTCTATTGCTTGATGTGTTCGCTATTTGTAATCTGCCAGCCATAGCATGGTTACGTAAATCGCACTGTTGTTTTTTTCACTTTTTGCCTGCCTCATACAAATAGCTAGTTGAAAATTTACAAGCATGGTAAATGAACTCCTAGGCATTCATGTATGGTGGAACAATATCACAATTTCCTTTCCTTTTTAAGCATAATACCGGTGTTTCCACATTTTCTTTTGTTCTTTTGTGGTAGTGGACATTCAAATTCAGTTTGGATGGGCAGGATAGGCAATTGTGGTTTGTGATAGTTGAGTAGCCTGCTTTTTATTTTTTCTACTTTAATTTTTTCTCAGCTGAATTTCTTAAAGATTATGTAGAATCAGCATCATGCATTGAAGTGTTCTGTGCACTCAAAGACTTGCAAGTAAAGATACAGGGCTGACCAATACTGAAGACATTTTATCTAATTAAATTGACCAATTTTACTGTTTTTCTTGCATCTTTATTAAAACAACCTGTGGTATACTACCAAGTGCTAATATTGACCTCAGACAGTCAGTTGATTTAACTGCATTACTGACATACTACAGTGGGAATTCTTGGTGTCCCTTGTAGAAGTAAAATAAGTTTGTTCTGGAGATCAAAGCTTAATATAGCATATTGCTGCAGTAGTGTAGAGGTCTATGGTGTGTATTGAATTTTTTTTTTTTTTAATCTTACTAAATACTGAGAGGAGTAGACGTTTTTGTTTTCTAAAAAGGTTCAAAATATTTTAAGCATTCAGTTTATCCATATGCTGAGAGCTCTTTCAGGTCATAAAAATTTGTTTTCCTACAAGGTTGTTCTCCACAGCTACAAAAGCTCTGAATTTTTGAAAAACAATTATAAAAGTGTTTTTAATCTCTAAATGAAAAATCTATTTCTAATCATACTTTTGCTGCTAGAAAGACTTTGAAACCCTCAGTTTTATTATGCATATTTATCAGGCTTCTTAAAAAATAAATAAATCATGGATAAAGCTCCCTTTAGAATAACTGGATGAGTGGATTAGATCACCCACAGATGTTCAGTATGTTAATCTCTCAACACTAGTGTCTCTGCAAAAGAAGAAAAGAACGTCCACTAGGGATATTCTTTTGAATTAGATCAGTTATGTTGGTCCTACATGTTATCCAGCTTGTATATTCTCACAATGTTAGTGACAAACTAACAAAGAACGTGAAAGAAACTAGTCAAAGAATGCAGAAGGTACGTTTTCTGTGTTTCTGTCTGTCTTCTCTCTCATTTATCTGTCTATTTAACGTTCTAGGAGGACAGGCCGGTAAAGTCATGTTTTACAAAGCAGCTGAAAACTGCTAACAGCAGACCCAAGAGGCTGCTTGCACAGGATGCCGATGACATCCTGACTGTGTCTGTCCTCTGTGCCTGTCAACTTAAGCTTAGGCTCATTGCAGAGGAAGCAAAACTGGCATCTGAAAACCTGTTGTCCCTGTCTGCTAAGGTCTTTGCAGAGAAGAATGTGCTGAGATCTAGTGAAGTGAAATACTGATATTGGGGATTTACACTTTACTTATTTATTTATTTATTTATTTATTTTGGCAAGAAGTGTTGTAGACCACATGACAATTTCCTTGTTTTTAATGGATGTGGGTAGGCCATCAGCAGACTTGGAATGGTGTAATCCTATTAAGTTAGTGATTAAATGAGTGTTGGTCTAGGATAGAATATTTCAAACAGCATTACATTTTTTGTATGTTCATTTTAGAAAGTAGTCACGAATGCATGATAGCACTTTGAAAAACCTTCTAATGTTCCCTTTAACCAAGAACAATAGGATTGCATTTTGAAAGTTAAGTTTTATATATATATATATATTTTTTTTTTTCAAATATATAAATATATATATTTTAACAAATAGATTAAATGTGGTTAACAGATGGAACATGGTAGGCTACCTGGGCAGTATTTGAACTTGCAGTTATGTGTAGTTTTAATTCTTTGACAAGGATTGTAAGGAATATATTTTTCTCTTTTGGATGACCAAAAATAAAATTTCCACATACACAGTACATAAAAGAGTAAGTATTAATGTGCATGACTTAGTTTGGGATTTTTCTTGTTTGCTTTGGTGATAGCCACTAAACATATACAAATCCCAGGCAGGGATTCATTAACATTAATATCTCCCTTCTTCTCTGTGCAGATAAAAGAAGGCCTGGTAAGGCTAAAGAGGAAAATTCTGTCTAGTGTGTCAGTGACATTTCTACTGAATGCATTGGCTTACTGCAAATTTAATACTTTAATGCTTCTAAGACATAGAAAATGGAGCACAAATAGAATATTCTGCATAAGTAGTTTAATTTGGTTGAATTTTTGAAGTTGTGGCACAGTAGTAACGTGAAAATATATACTGAAGTTTACTCCATTTTCACAGTTGCTTTTTAGTAGTTCTGTTTTAGATGTTTTGATATTTTCAGATGTTTTCCCTGTAGCCTTCCACTTGTGTGTAGTACATTATTAAAAGCCTGCTGTTTCATATAAATTCTTTCTTACTAGTAGCTTTCAGCATATTGGTCCAGGTTCTTCCATTCTGATATCAGTGACACAAATCCCATTAATTAAACCGGGAAGAGAATATGCCCGTTTTAGAAAAATAAAAATGTTATTTTTGAATGACTTGTTGCAGAAGTTTAAAAAATAAAATTACTTCCACACCTAAAAATATATTGGCATAACTCATGCGTATTCATCTATGTGTACTAAGAACCAACTAGCCAGCACAGCTGGGGCAGTTCTCTTTCTTTTAGCTCATCTCCTGCTCTCCCTCTTATCTCAGGGGATGAGTTGGCATTGGTGGTGTGGGTGTTAGGATACTGTTTATGAAATCATTATCTGCTTTATTTATGCTAGTCCTGGGTTATACATTTTCATCTGGCCACATTAATGAGTCTGCTTATATGTATTTTTAAAAGATGATCAAAGTTGTTAGCAGCATTGGTTAGCCAAGTTTACACACTCTAAAGAAATAGTATAATAAACTGTTAAAACATTTGCCAGTAAATGTTTCCTCTTCCTTCTATGGAACATAAGCTTTTTCAGCTTTACAGTATTAAGAATGCAGTATCATATTACTGAGGATGGAAGATGTCTGCAGTAACGGCACCCCTCCAATTCCCTGATCAGAAACCTTCCAGCTGGAAAGGTACAACAGCAACAAAATGTCACCTGGGGAGCCCACAGAAATCAACTGTATGTTAATTATGAATATATCCAGCTGCCTGTTCCCTTCTTAGTAGTTTAGTTGCTACCAGGGATGGGTTCAGGCTGTGTGTGGCACTGTACTACCGACCCCCTGCTGCCCTGGCACAGTCGCGGGGCTCACCCATACACTAGGCAGAGGGGACCGCAGCAGGGAGTTCACTACCTCTTCACCCAGGGGTGATGCTGGGTTGTCTTGGTAGTGGTCCAGCAGGCACCTTGTTCATTTGTGCTTGCTGAAGCACTACGTTACGTAATCATCCTGCTTGGTGCTTAGAAATTCAAGTCAACGAAATGAGCTCTGCATGTCTACAGAAATGCAGTGAGGTTTGTAAGAGTCCTCCATTTCTGAGGAGGTTTATAGTCTCAAGGTGGCCTTGAACTTTTATTTCTGCTCCACAGGGAACAGTTCTACCCTTATTTTGGCAAACACATGTGTTAGGAGTGGTTAGGTGGCCCCTGGGGCTTGAACATTGAGCAGCAAAGAGTATATATCTCCATGTGGATGCCTAACAGCTTGGGAGGAGTGGAGCACAATGTGCTTTTCCATGTGTGCCAGAGCTGGATGCAAAAGTTGCTGAACCTTTGGAACTTAGTAGTGTGTACTAACCCTGTGCCAGGTAACTTCTTAGCTGCTGATCAAAATATGGTATTTAAAACGTGTTTTTTTATTATTTTTTTCTGGAGCCTTGCCAAGGAATTCCCAGTGTTGCATTAAGCCTATTGATAATTCCTAGTGAAGAGATGAAATATTTACCTCTTCTTTTGGAAATTTCAATTGCTAAATGAGAAAATAAAGCTTTTAATCTGCTGATGGTATTTGCTGATGTTGTCAGCTCACAGAAACAGTCTTCTAGAATTAGAACAGATTTGATAAAACCTTTAAATGAAATCTAAATTGAAGTTACGTATGCGCACACACACTTTTTGCCAGGGTCCATACTTCATCAATTTGCTAAAGTAATTTTATTTGTATTTATGAACACAGTCATGATGATGAACTTTCATGTAAGTTAGTTTTGTTGTCTCTGAATAATATATTGCATTCACTCTATTGATTTGATAGTACTAGGCAAAAACATTTGCCATCTATAATAAACACTTAGCACTTTCATCTCACTTTTATCTTAACAAAGAGGTCACTGGTCTTTTGCTCTGACTGGTGAGAATAATTCTATTTTATCAGAAGTTCTATTGAACTCAGGGTATGTTTCTGTGTGGGGTCAATGTGTAATTGTGTAATATATGATCATTATGTTGCTAAAAGTAATTTTAAATTTCTTGGTGTAAACACACATGAGCTCATGAGTTAAAGTTAATGTATATGCCACTGTTATGAATGGTAAGTGTATATACATTTTTAAGACTACTGGCTTGGGAGTAACCACAAAGATCAAACTACACCACTTCATCTTCATGTTACTGCATACACAAGATTTCATATTATGCAGCAATTGCTGTGAATGTCTCTCAGTGGTCTCATTCTCTTCCCCTCGTTTACCTATCTCACATGGCATCTCTGTGTTATAAAGCTGTTTGGTCACAAAAGGGTTGCAGAGTTTTCTGGCAGTTACAAACTCACCAAATGCAGTGAGCAATGGTAGCTCCCAGGAGCTCCACGCAGATCCGATGCATGGGTGGAGAGCAGCGGGGTCCTGCCTGTGGTGTGCTCCAGCTGGGAAACTGCCTCAGCTTCAGCTGCAGCATCTCCTCTGCGAAGTAACCTCAGAAATAGCAATTCTCCATGTGCTCTGCAGTGCAGTGGTTCACATGGTAGAAATGGCTGCCTTTTAGTAGGGCTTCCCAAAAACACCCTACTAAAGCTTAAGTAAGAGAGTGAGTTGTCACCTGGATGTGCTCTTGTTTCTTCAAAAGACTGAACTCCACAGTTTGCTGGGTAGCATGTCTGCCAAAATGTAGTCCTCTTCAGTAATGTTATTCTCCTCTGCAATTAATGTCATAGTCAAATAATGTTAGTGGACAGAGTGGTGATTCCTGGTAGTTAGCAACAAAGGGAAGACAATCTGCATCAAGGGTATTTTCACAGAATTTCACAGAATTTTCTAGGTTGGAAGAGACCTCAAGGTCATCGAGTCCAACCTCTGACCTAACGCTAACAGTCCCCACTAAACCATTTCCCTAAGCTCTACATCTAAACGTCTTTTAAAGACCTCCAGGGATGGTGACTCCACCACTTCCCTGGGCAGCCTGTTCCAGTGCCTCACAACCCTTTCAGTGAAGAAGTTCTTCCTAACATCTAACCTAAAACTCCCCTGGTTCAACTTAAGCCCATTCCCCCTCGTCCTGTCACCAGGCACGTGGGAGAACAGGCCAACCCCCACCTCGCTACAGCCTCCCTTGAGGTACCCATAGAGAGCGATAAGGTCGCCCCTGAGCCTCCTCTTCTCCAGGCTGAACAAGCCCAGCTCCCTCAGCCGCTCCTCGTAGGACTTGTTCTCCAGGCCCCTCACCAGCTTCGTTGCCCTTCTCTGCACCCGCTCAAGCACCTCCATGTCCTTCTTGTAGCGAGGGGCCCAAAACTGAACACAGTACTCGAGGTGCGGCCTCACCAGAGCTGAGTACAGGGGGACGATCACCTCCCTAGCCCTGCTGGTCACACTGTTATTTTGCAGTGCTTTCTCCCAGCTAACTTAAAATGCTGCTTTTGTTTGAAAACTGCTCAATGGCACTGGCAAGTACTTTAGCAGAGGGTTTCCAGAAATCTAGTTTATCTGTCAGGTTGTGCCTGGGTGGGTCAGAACTGATCCGTGTTCCCAGGAGAGCATGCTGAATTGTGTCAAGTACAAGCAAAGCATCTAACTATTTCATGCAACCGCTGAGCATATCTCGCCTGCCATCCATTTCAGAGTCCTGCTATTAGATATTTGTTTTATACCACTTTAAACATTCCTCTGCAAAGAGAAGGTAAGAATATGTGCCACATCTTAAGGAGGCTGGAAAATTCAAAGAACCGTGTATTTGGCTTTAAATATTTTTTTGGCATACTTGAGACAGCCTTTCATTTTTTTTCTACCTCAGTCACTCCCTGGGGGAAGGAAACTTCAATATGCTCAAAATTTTCCAGTTTTTCTTTGCAATATCATTTCATAGTTGGTCAGCTTATTTCCAGTTGTCTTTGATCATATTCTGTTTTGAGACATTTCTATTAGCTTTATTACATGTATGTAATATCCATAGTATTTTATTTTGAACATCGGTTATTTAAGTGGAGCAATTGGGAGGCTCATTTAGAAGGTTTTCCTTAACAGTTTGCCTGAGTAAAATTAAACTTCAGTGCAATAAATTGATCTGTTCCTGATGGAAATAAGGAGTTTTATTTTCAGCCCAAATTCAATAAATAAGCCAGTTTGTGTGAGCTGTGTTGCTGTCATATCAGTGCTTTATCTGAGTTAGTGCCCAAATAGAGGCTAGGCATTCCTGCAAGCTGCTGGTTTGTGGGTGGGGAAAGGAAAAATTAACACTGACAAAATTGCGAAGGGAGGAGGGTAGAGGGGATTGTAATCCATTTTCTGGATCAAAATAACATATTGTAATACCTTTGACAGGTGTGGAAGATCCTCTTAAATAGAATCTGCATTGTGAAAGCTCTCTGAATTAGGTCACTCAATTTATATAATCAAGTACTCAGAAAACTTATGCTTTTTAAGGTTTTTGTTTATTGCTGACTGTGGTGATACTGTTATATCTGCAACAGTGCTAAGAGTTTCACTGGTATGGCAATGCATAGACCATTAGCCACAAAGGCTAGAGAATGTTTCATTAGGCTGAAGAACTTGCAGGGTATATGTACCCTTGCATGTGGATGGCTGCAGAGATTTTGTTCAATGCATTGTGCCTTCCACTGAGGTCGTTCCAGGACTGGGATTCTCCCTGTGTTTGGATGCACTACATCAAAAGACTGCTCCCTTCCTAGGATTTCTGATAAAGTAGAAGTATTTAGATCAAAGATAAGATTGACACCAAAAAAAAAAAAAAAAAAAGAAAAAAAAAAAGAAACCACCATATAAAAGAAGAAAAAAGAAAACAAAATCCTGAAGTCCTGGAGATCTGGAGATTAACTGTGTGGTCAAACAGGTGTTTGGTTATCTGAGTGGCTCCTATGATGTGCACATGTTGTGCTGCTCTCAGACTTCATTTTGTAATCTTGATAATCAGGAAAATATTAGTATGTGAGAAGGTCAACATGGGGCAGTCCAAGGTTCCACACAGCCCTGTGTCTTGTATCGAAGTGCAGCCAGCAGCAGTGTATAGGGCAGGACAAGAACAGAGTGATACTCAAACACGTACTACACAATCTCTCTGCAATATGTTATTCACAAAATCCAGGTGTCTGTAGCACCAGATATTCCTTGAAACAGAGAGAACTTCATTGTGGTATTATCCATCTTTGGAGTTGAAGACATGTAAATGCTTATGTATTTATCCTTAAGGGTCCCGTGGTCAAATGAGATGAGTTGCAGATTCGGAAATAATACACAAATTGGACGAGTCCCTATTAGCAAAAGAGTTATTTGCTCCTTTTTCTTGCTTAATAATTACTTTATCTCTTTCTATGTCTTATATATGTTACTAAGGCACAAATTAAGTGTTCTGTTTCATAAAGCAAGTAAGTCAAAAGAACTGCGTTAAATAGACGCTGTAAACTTGAATTTTTAAAACTAATTACAAATAGCTCTACATCTACCACAAGTAGCGGCTTGTTCATATTTCAGCATAAGAGAATATTTTTTCCATACAAAAATAACTGAACCCTTCAGCATTGGTGGATTTATCAATGCTTAATTTTAGTTAGTTTCACTAAATTTTAGTTAGTTCCGCTAAATTTTAGTTAGTTTTAAGATCAACTAATCTGTCCGAAGAACTGCGGCTGTACAATACAAAGCCACTTCTTTTCTCTTCACGAAGTTGTTTCTGCCTTATTTCAGGCTAAATGAAAACAGCTGCATATCTCATAAATTATGCATTCAAAGAGCACTCTGACATTATACTCTTCAAAACACGGTTAATTTTAATCTTTCTTGTGCAATTTTTATGACAAAAAAGATTGGTGCTTTGTTTCCTCCTTTTTTAACTGTAATTTTGACAGTGAAATATCAGAGTATATTGAATTAAGTAGCCTTTTAGGCATTTGATTTTAAGGTACCTTAATACAGGCTACGATCAGAGAAGATGTAGCCCATCTATTTCATATCCAATATCTCACAAAGCAAATCCAAAGCATATGACTTAAATGGAAAAGAAGCATGGGGAAGAACTTCAGACAGTTGTGTCGTTTCTTCTTTTTTATTTCTTCAATGGGAGGTCTTTGGAAATCTGTCCACTATTGCAATCCAGTTACTTAGGCAGTGACAGCTTACTTTAGACATTTCTTTGGTGATATTCACAAAGCCTTTCTCATTTGGAAGTATGCTGATTATCTCCAGAGCAGAGGTAACTCACTCAGTCCCAGAGTGTTTAGAGGTTGAGGCATGTGATGGGAAGTGTGTGTCCAAAAGCCACCACAGCAGCAAATCCTCAGCGTTCAAGTGACATTCATGAATAATAGTACATCCCGTGGAAAAATGCTTCAAAACAGATATTTTGAACAAATTATTCTGATTTCTCGCTTTCCTAAATGCAGTTATTATACCAATATGCCAGGAACAATTTGTTCAAGTTCCTTGATAGGTAGTGCATATTCTTTCTGTTTTATCTGAATTTAAGAGTAGCATGGGCAAAAGTTTTCTGTTGTAATTAGTAACCTTATAGACCTGCAAATCTGTGGCTAGGAAATAGAGATCTTGTTCTCCATATTTTTACATGTCGGTGTGCTATATTGTGAGTAGCTTTTTCTAGGTTTGTTGTTTATTTTTTCTTGATTACTTTTTGCTATATGAAACACTGTATTATTCCAGAAGGTCAGAGAAGGTGCAGGATTGGTTTTGTGGGCCTTTTGTTGCTAATTGGTCTTTCCCTTAGGTGACATGGAATGAGTAATAAGAAACAAAACACTTGGATTCTCTGTTACATTATTTTTTTCCTTTTTAAAATGTAATATTGGTAGGTTTGCTGTTCCCAAATGATTTTAAAATATTCTGACAAATGACAAAAACCTAATCCTCTCTGAGACTCTTTCCAAGCCATACAAGTGGTTACATAAGCTTTGGGGATGTATATGTGCCAAAAACTACTTATCCCCCTATTATTTATGTATTTCAGGTTAGTATCACAGATTTTACTCTGCCTGTGCCTGCAGGATTGGGATTTGGTTGTCCTGGTGCCAGGCACAGACTGTGTAGCTGGCAAAACACTGGTGATGTCTGTGCTGCTCAGAAGTTTTGACCTCGCTCTGAATCCAAATATTTGCTAGTACAAGTGAATAATGTATGTTTCCATCATGATTTGAGAAACTTTACTGGAATTCGAGAACATTCGCACTCAAACCTGCAAAATAAATGAGAAAACAAATGAGTTGTGAAGGGTATTGTTAAAGCAGCAATATGCAAGAGAGAGAATACTACGTAGTAGTTAGCTAACAACAATAATTACAATATTTTGCCTGAGGAAGCCTCTGATGAACCAAGCAGAGGCAGTAAAATGATCCACTGGTCAAGGTTCGTGGTTACTCTTCAGTGACTACTTGTCTCTTCGGGTCAAACTTCTACCTTTCCATAAGACATGTATGGAACAAGGACCCGAACCTAAATCTCATACCTTGGATGAGTGTGAAAACTGCTAGATTATGATCTATTCTGGGAAAAGTTAACTTCCTATCTGAATATATTATCTTAAAGATTAAAAGTATTTCTGATTCAAAAAGTTATGTGCTGTTTGATAAAGTTTTGAATTTGATGAAGAATGTTTTAAAAAAGCCTAAAAAATGTTACAAAATTTCAGGTCTGAGCCATCCAAGCATCTTACACAGAGAGCGCACTTCTTGCAGACTTGAGATTCTGCTCAGTTATGTCCAGGAACAAGGGAAGTGGCTGCTGAAATTTCATGGTAATAAAGGAAAGCGTTTCATCCTGTTTGTTTCCTTTTGAAAAAGAAACATCTTGTTTGCATTACTTTGCAGCTTAAAGAATACAATTCCTTACTTTCTGAAACAGCAGCTGACTGCTGACTCTCACAGTAGGGATTGACAGAGCCTAAAACCTTGTAATTTCATTCATGTTAGCTCACAGAGGAGCCCTAAGAAGACTTGAAACTGGGTTACTTGTACATGTCTGTAACTATCTGCTGCGAAAATCAACTAGAAAGGTTGCTTTAAGCAGCTGTACCACAATTGCAGAGGAGTGGAAAACAGATAAAAGATGCTCTGCACTCTTTGAAAGATGCACAGGGGACATCTTCAGCTCTTGAAATACTTCAAATTTTCCTTAGGTGCAAGAGTTGCCAAGCATTAGAAAAGCACATAGTACCTCTGTACTGGGACAGGCACCTGGCAAACCTGGATGGACTAAAGGGACTAAGAAGTTTTTGTTCCTGAAAGGACTGAAGAAAAGTTGCTTGCTTCCAGATCTATTGTTGGTAGTGGTGGCGTTGTGGGTTTGGTTTTGAGCTGTTATGCTTTTAAAAAACCCTGTATTAATTTGCACTTTAAAAATGTATCAGTGATTTGTATACCTCTGGAAACAAGCATACTGCCTAAGTAGAATACTTTACTTTTGCAATTGCTATCTGGAGGTGTCTCGGATGAAGAATTGTTTTCCAGATATCCTGTGCTGTTAATGATGCTTTTGCTCAAAAGGAATTATTTTTGTCTAAAGAAAAATACTTGGTTATTGTATGTCATGTGGAGATAAAAATAAAATAAAGATATTGTAAATCATATTTTGACAGCCAAAGAATTACTGTTAGTGGTTGATTGTTGATTACAAGTGAGATTTTGAAGTCATAAGACAGTTGTAGCCTCAATTGAGCTGTACTGGTTCTGTGTGATTAGGTATCATAGGGCGTGGGGTGCAGCCAGGAAGAGAAAAGTTCATCTAGGTTTGGGAAAATGGTTTTAATTATACTACTTTAATGGCCCTTTGCTGTGCATTGGTAATTGTCATATTGGATCACAAAATACTAGGAAAATAATGTGACTTCTAAAAGTTTTTATTCAGGTATGCTATGGAACCAGTTGAAGTAAGCTATTGGTTTTAATTCAAAAAGAAAATGTTTCTTGTTTCTTCTTTGCCATGATTTATATACAAAATCATTCTATGCTATTGGATCAGGAGGAACACCTTGGAAGATGCTTTTGTAGTTTAGAGTCCTTTGCTGAGACATGATAAAGATAATGAAATGCTTGGTTATCAGGCCTGATAGAGGGACAGCTGGATCACACATTGCTTTGTTTGTGGAGCATCTTAGCAAATAATGTTTTTAGTTGTAGCAGACTTCCATTTCTTTTGATCTTTGTTGCAATATTTCCTAGGAAATGTGCTTTAATATGCAATGTCCTATTTCAAATGACACTTCACAGCGTTTCAGTAGTTCTACTAAACATAAAAAAAAAAAAAAAAAGTGCTTTCAATTGACTGAACTACATTTATTACAGTGCTGTTGTAGCCCAGTTTGCGGAGTTCCCAAGTTCACCTGTGCAGTATCTGTTAAAAGTCTCACGTGTTTGCGTAAAATCCACGTATTGTTTTTGTGTTGTGGAAAGCTGAATTTGCAAGCTCTGCAGAGTGCTAAGCATTGAGTTTTAAAGCAACCCACTGTAACCGAAGCCTGAATGCTTAATATTTTCCTAAGAGCTGTAGTTCTAATGAACATTGGCAATACCTTACTACATGCTGTGGCCTTCAGGCACTGCACCCTGTTCTGCAAATAGCTTCCTAAAATCTTACAGTGCACCAACATGTGATTAGGCAGTATGGCAGAAGCAGCAGTAGAGGTGCAGTAACATGCCTACACAGCAGCGTGATGCAACCCAGGCTGTGTTACTTATCAGCACATAGATGTTCCGTATTTTTAAATGGTTGCTGACATTTGGGTTGGTGTGGATACAATCAGCTTGTTTGGGTCTAAATCCCATTCTTCCCTAACGGACCTCTCTGCAAGGTTCTTAGACTTGCTGAATGCTTGCATGAATAGGAATCTACCATGATTCTCAGAATATTTGAAAAATAGCTGTAGGAAGAGTTTGGAGACACACTTTTTTAATTATCTCAACATCTGCTTTTTCTATTGATTTTTGAAACAGTGCTAAGACATGGTGATTGTGCTTTGAAAAATGAGATGTTATCTTCATCGTGAGGCTTATGCAAGAGATGAAGAGTGTCTGCTCAGCTGGAAGGACAGCAGAAATGATGGAATTAATATTCCCTTGCTGCAACATACAAAAATGAATTTTTAAGCTGAATAATATTCGCTTTGAAATTTGTGTACTACTCTAACATATCCTTTCATTAAGGAGCTTACTGTGTTTTGGAGGCAATTTTTTTCCTCACTGGATATTAATTTCTGCTTTGTGTAGTGCAAATAAGTGATTCAATGCCATCCATGTATGGGAAAAAACAAATCTCTATTTTAGCTAGTAAAACCATGGAGTTACCATTAGAGGAAAGGTATATTGGCCAAGTCAGTTTCTGTGTCATGTGTGAGGCAAGGGCAAACAAGCTTATGTTGTTTTGCTCTCTGATATGACTGAATACAGTTATGAGCAATATCATGGCTTTTTCTGAGTGATAAGCAAAACTAGAGCAAGAAGGGTTTAACAGTGAGCTGAACTTGCTTGGAGCAGAAAATGTATTTACTGTACACCACTCTCATAGTAATCTCACTTTTCTCACTCTGTGAGGGATTGAGTGTTTTGCATTGCAAATCCATTCCTTTTGCAGATAGCTCTTTCACCATAACATTTTTCTTTATTCTCTTGTTATGAATTCTGATAAAGTGCTATTATCTGAGTCATTTGAAGACTGGTTTTCTAGCTATTTTTACTTTCCATTTCAGCTTTTTCAAGCTGGGAACTGAAATCAGAAAGTCTCTGCAGATTTATGTTAGCAATGGATCCAAACTCCCCTGGCTAAAACCAGTACTGGTAAAACTCCCTGATTCCTCTCTTCTAACCATCTCTAACAATTCCTGTCCACGAGGATGGTAATGATGATTTACTTCCATCATTACTGACGTTTATTTTAGATGAAAAAGAACCCAAAACATCTGCAAGTCTGAAGAAGTAGTGTTTCCTCCTGTTTGTAAGAGTCAGCCTCTTTCAGTTAGCAGTGAGGTAGTCTGCATGTTGGTCAGGAAGCAGAAAACAGCAAGTTGTACAGCCTTAGCTTCCATTTCCATTTTTCTACTGATGCTACTTTCTTTACTTCTGCCTCTTCTCCCCTTCATTCCTTCCTTTTTAACATATTTGCAGAAACTTTTAAAACACCCTTAGGATATCATCTAGGAAAAGTGGATACACCCCTCAGGATGTTATCTAGAGACTAGAGAGGTGGACAGATTTGTTCATTCTTTTTCCACTTGAAGCCAGGAGAAGCCTTCAGAATTAGTTAGAAATAAGAATCAGTTTGCCAGGAGATGTGCAACCTCTTTTTTTTTTTTAATGTTATACATATAATAGCACAGAAGAAATCGAACTGTGTTCAATAGAGTCAGAAAACAGTCAATTAAGAGGTCTCAAGATGAGAATCATCATCACCTGTTTTTTAAGAGAAGTTGTCTTCACACTTTCAGACCTTTTAGTGACATTAAATTGGATTCATAATTAGAATAATGGAAGTACTCATTTTGTAATATTTTTAGGATTTTGTTTAATTGTAATTTTTGTAAGCTGGTTCTGTGCCTTAAAATCAAGGTCATTTTGGTATTTGAAATTGCATATCCACAGGCAGAGTAGGTATTTCAGATGTAAGGTGACTGACATGGTGCAGTGGAGACGTGGTGGACAATGTGTATTTTGAGTAGGATTTTTAAAGACATCTGTAACAGCTGTCTGAAACTAAATGATTCCTCTTCTTGTGCCCAGTATAATCTGAAGTGGTTCTGTATTACTCAGAATTTCTTAGAAGAATTTGTCTAGCAAATTACTTTACCGATGCAGCTGCAGTCTGGGTTGTGTGGATAACTGGCATTTTGTTTTGTTTGCAAAACCAGTTCATTTAAGACAGTCCCTGAAATTTTACCAGAAAGCTGAATATCAGGTGGAGAACACCCGATATTCAACAATAAAAATTCAACAAGTAAATATTCTGTCTGATTAGCTGATCTCTTTAAATCAAAGTTCGATATCCTCTGGTGCCATGAGTGGAAAGTAAGAGCCCATGACTATAGTGGATAGGGTGCTGTGTATACCCTGAACCTTGGTTCAAATTCACTTCTTGTTTTATTGCTCTTGTTAGTGTCTGATGAACAATAATGGTGATTGCTTTTGTTGTTATTATCAGACACATTTCTTTCTTATTGTTTCTAGTGTTTGTTTCCCCCCCCCCCCCCCCCCGCTTTGTCTTGAAAATAGCCTTTTACTTGGAAAAATTTAAATAGCTTTCCAAAACCAGCAGAAATATTCACAATTCACATCTCTTATATAAACTTGATCTGGAAGAGAGAAATTTCGAGAGAATTTAACTTGATTTTAGTCACAAGGTCAGTAAGTTTTACCAGATAATGTGCTACTGGTGATTATGGTGCTCACGGGAATGTTTTCCCTGAGAACAAAGAGCAAAGTTTTACCTGAACACCTTCTGCCCATTTCATTGCCAGTTCTGCCTTATGGTTTATTAAGGTTATGCTGTAAGGAACAACGTCTTTCAGTCTTTTCTGGATTCAGAATTCCTTTCTTCATTCAGTTCTTGCCTTTGCCAAAAATCACTGTGCAGCCATTGAATATGGCTATGAGTTAATTGAATATAAACTATAAATTCTCACTTTTTAAGGCATGGTGAGGAATCCTAACTTATTTCCTACTTTGGCATGTTTTTTAGTCACACACAATTTAGTACATTTGCAATTCATCTTGTTTTGCTGAAAACATCCCAATTTCTAAATGTTTTGTCTAAAACATTTCAGGACGCTGGAAACCTTTCTGCAGTTTTTAGCAGTGAAGCTGAGGTCTGTCTTTGGCATGGGTTTCAGGAGTAGCCTCTCCTTTTGAGCAGAAAACTAGTTCTCTCTCCCTGTTTTTATCAAAACCCAGGTGATGTAATTTTTCATTTTAAAGTTCTGTAGTACCAGATGATCACAGATTTTTTTTGCCTAATCTTATTTTCCAGATGGGATTAGAAACTGAGGGTGGTATGAGGAGGACTGATTTTTTGTTGTTGTTGAGAAAGAATTTTCTATCAAATTATTTCAATTATGTTGTGCAGCTTCTTTATTGATGATCTGTCAATAAAATGCCAAAGAAATTGCACTTATCAAAAATTTTTCTTTCCTGCAGTTCTTTCAAAACTCACTTTGCATTAAGGGATTTTTAAATAAAAAGTTCAGAGTAAAATGACTTTGTGCACCCTGATGCATGACTGGTCACAAAATGTGGATTACATTGATATTCGTATCAGTATCTTCATACAGTACAGGAGGAATCTGTCTAGGGAGAGCTCGTTAGGAAACATGCTGCTATTCTTGGAACTAACACATGACAATGTAATATAGTGGAATAGAAAGTTATCATACATATTTATAATATTTAAAAAAATATCAGCAATCTTTAACTAGTTCTGACTGAAACATTTAGTCTTCCAGATCTACTCCTGCTGTAATGAAATGCTTTGACACTTGATTTCTGCACTACAGTCTGTAAAGTAATGTGGAAATACTAATGCAAGCTCAATTTCCAGAATCAGTCTAATTGTGGCAACAGAGCTCTTCAGTGCAGGCTGCTTCTCCACTCAAAAAGTTTTTATTTCAACATGAACTGAAGTTGTGAACTACTATGACAGGGCTGCCTGTAGACTACATGAAATTTCAGTCATAAATTTTCTAAAACAGTAGCAACATTCTATTTTCATTCTAGAAATATGATGATTTTGCATTGTGGGGCTCCCAGAAAATTTAAGAGGTGGAAGAAGTTTCTCAATAGTCCTATCTCTTCGCTAGACTGTGCAGTTCTGTTCACACTATACAGTGTCACTGAAAAGCTCCACTGTCTTCATTTGGTGATACTTGCTGAGCTGACCAAGAGGTTACATGTCAAATTTCATGTGTAGGATTAACAGAGGACAGCCATACATCATGTACATGTGGTGTGGTTTTATATGCTGCTGTCACTAAGCTTGTTCAGCAGTTTCCAAAGGTAAATGCAGACAAATTTCATTTCCCATGCAAGGCTAGAAAAAGAAGCTCCTTAAGCTGCAGCAGGGAAATTAAAGCTTACTTGCAAAAATCCCTGTTCCATGGGGAAAAAAAAATAATTAAGGATTTAACATAATTAAACTCTCTAAAGAGAAGCTTGGCATAAATATCTACATAAATATCTAGACTGAAGGCATAGATACAATGCAAAGAACCAACTCATCTTTGGAACCAGTTGAAAATGGAATCTTTGGGAATGATTTGGCCCTAATACCAGGGCCAAAACCCTGATATTTTTTCATCTTTTTGTCAGCTGAAATGATGAAGGACAACTTAAAATGGTACTGATCCTACTGTGTTGTAGAACATGAGACTCATCCTCAGGCTTAGAGCATTCTGCTCTTGAACACTTAAACCAAAAGGCTCTGGCTGTATAAGATAGTACATATAACATCTTACGCTTCTGCATCAGAGTTCAGCTGCTATACAGAAAATAGTGAAAACAAAAAATATAAAACACTTAAAGGTGACAGTCTGTATGTTCCTGACAGTTTCACTGGTTCTAAGTGCAGTTGTTTCAGAAAGCATTGTTGGGGACTTGTGTGAGGAACCCTGAAATGAGTTTTTCTACTTATATGGGTTTGTTTTTCCTGGAGAAATCCTCAGATAAAACGAGAGGAAAAAAAAATATGTGGTGAGGAAATGGACAATAGAAATTAATTTGAGACCTAGGTCAAGGTAGTTGACCCAGTGGAATAAAATAATTAAGCAGTAAGTAAAATGCTTAGGTCAGCTTTTCAGAGCTCATTACTTGGCTAAAGACACTTGAGTACTGTAAAAATTCCTCTCAGTTACCATTGTCTGGTCTTTAGGCAGATAGTGAGTCAAGTCAGTGCTTTTTCCTTGCATCTTTCTAATAGAAATATCATGCAAGTCAGCACAAGTAAAGTGGAAAATAAGATGGGAGAAGTTTTAAATGAAATTTGTTCAGGATAAGTTGTGACCGAGAACAGTTCCTTACGAGCAACCCTAGAGTGACACATCCTATTCAAGACCTTTATACAAGACAATGCTTTAGTGATAATTTTGTTTTAAGGTGGATAATGAGAAGCATCAATTTATTGTTTCATGCATAATTTCAGAAGTACATGCTTGCTATTTAGTAAATAGTTCAATAGTGCTGTCTGGTTATATGTGATCCATTTTGAAAAGCAGTGAGAAAACAAACTACCTTTTGTTACCCATAATATACTTCTGTTGTAAAAAATCCTCACTGTATCTGCTCAGCAGTGTTCAATCAGCCTTGCACCTTAGCCTCCATAACTCTCAAACTCATCCTTAATAAAGAAATTATTCCCCACTGAATTTGCAGTCTGAACTAATACCGGTGTATACTTTTAGTACACTTTAAAGATACATGCATAATAGAATGATCTGTTTTTAATTAATCCCTCTGACATTTTTGGTATCATAATTAATATTTTAAAAACCTACAGAGGCCTTCAATACTGCCTAAAATAGCAAACATTGTCTTAATCAATAAAGAAAAGCATAAAAATGCTCTCAAAAGAGCTTCTATGACAACATAAGACAGTAATATTCACCTATAAATAAGCTGTGACTGCTTCCAGAAAGAAAATAACCTGTGTCAGCTGTAGATGGCTTTAGTTCCCCTTTTTTTGTGACTAGGTATGGAACAACTGAAATGCAGAGCATTCTGGCATGATGGACATTTTTTACTACCTCTGTTTCAGCAGGTACAAAACATTACTGGATTGAATGTGCAAGTACGACACGTGGGGAGGAGAAATAACTGCAAACAGAAATGGAGCAACAGGCCTAGATTACAAGGCAGGGTTTGTGTTGCTGGTCAGTGACTGTAAAATAGAGCAAAATTGGCAAATATTACAGAGTTCCTTTATTTATTTTTTTTGATGCTTAGTCTCTTTCAGTGTGATTGGTAAATGATAGATGTCTAAGCACTATTCATTCAGTAAGGTTCATAAGATCCAGATACACCAGACCACCTTCTGAAGTCTTGGGCAAAGATTTATGGAGAAAACAGAAATGGCAAGAAAGTAGTTTTATAACACTTGGATTTTTTTTCAGTACATTAATTTTGAAGCTGCTTTTTGAAAACAAAGTTTGACCTCAGAATGGAACTTTCATCATGAAGAGGATGAGAAAGCCAGCCAGAAGGATGACAGAGGGAAGGAACCACAGTAGGAGCTTGCTGGGTGCTTACTGCTCTGCGTGTCACGGTCTCTTTGAGCTTTGTTCAGCTGCTAGTTACTGCAAAATCGAGGAGATATTTCTACTCAGGTCGACTGCTCAGCTCAGCAAATAACATAGTCATGGCACTGATGTTTCTCAATATCTTCTGTTAAAATGGAGGCTCTTAATGTTATCATTGAATTAAGCTACCTTTCTGCTGCAGTAATAACCATTTCCATAGAAGAGCACCTAAGAAGTTCAAAGTTAACTTCAGTTTAATGATGGAGAATTCAGCATAGCTTTGTTGCATAACCTGAGTTTAATACAGTGTTTCTGCAGACTTTAACCTTTGCTGCAATGCTGGGTTTTTGCCAGGCAGCACTCTAAACTTCTTAGAAAGGCATAGACATAAATTGAGCATGGAAATATTGAAATGAGCCAGAGAAACAATTGTTAAGGGTTATTGGACAGGATGCTTGGCCAACTTAAGAAAGTTTTCCTGATCAGTATTTACCAATGTATTAGAGACTGCTTACATTACTTCTGTTAAACTGTGATTTGAAATTGCTAAATTGAGTGACATTTGACCTGAAACAACTTTCAGTTGTGCTGACACAGGCCTTCATTTATTTAACTGAATATGATTAATCTTGCAGGTGAGGCATTTTTGTGTCATTCAACCTGTTTTATGTTTTGTCTTATTTCACCTCTTATCTTGTAATTTGCTTTCTTTCATTCTTTTCTTGGCTTATGATCCTTCTGTTTCCTACATGTCTAGTTTGTTCCCCCACCTGTATTTGTTGTTCAACTACCCAAACATAGCCGAAGAATTCAGGTTAATGGAACAGTAAAAATAATTTTCAGAAATAGTCTCTTCTTACAATTTGTTTTTTGGAACAGAGTGAGAAATCCCAACTAAATAGAAGCATTTCAAATATGCTACTGTTAGAGCTGTTTGCAAAAGATTACACCACATTTGTGCTTCCTGTTGCTTATAATAACATTGGTCTGATTTCTGCTTCCATGTTATATTTTTAACTGTGGGTTTGTTAAGACTGATTTTATTACTTTCTCCTTTCCTTTGGTATGGCTGCTGTCCAGATAATGTGCTCTACTTGCCATGTTACAACTCAGTTCATTTTCTACTTTTATTTCCAGTCTTTTCAGGTTAAATTCAGTGATTACTGTGTCATTAGATTTTATTAAATTCCTGGCTTCTCCCCACATACTCAACACTTCCCAGCTATTAAAGTAAAACCTCACTAGAACCCCCTTCCCTGATTATTGTGAATATTAAGATATGTTACTTATGTTTATAACTATTATTTACCTGATTATTTTTAATATATTAGTATGCATTTCCAAGCAAATAAAGCTTATTTTAGGGATAAGATTTCAAAGAATTATCAGGTTAGAATATTCTTTTCAATATATCCCAGGAAAAATATGTACAGTTACTGGGAACTGTTGGTGTAAGATTAGATCTGCCCAGTAGCATTTTAAGCCGCATTTGTGCCGCCTGCACTCTCAGTGATGTGAGGGAATTGCCCAGTATCTAACTTCTTGAAACAGAGAATCATAACAGCACTTTCATATTCTGCTAGGCAACAAAAAACATTCTGTTAGCTCTCCACCTTTATGCCTAATGCTTTAGGCCATACCTTCCTCCTTATCAGCTTTTCAAATCTTTAGAATAGTATCAAAGGGAGGGGGACACAATTGTTCCTGTTCTATCAAGTGCTTGAGTGGAATTTAGATTTACTTTCTTCATCTCCCCTTCCCCATGCTTCCCCTGGTTCTCTCTGAAAAAGAAATTGTGTTGTTTAAAGTATTTGTTTTTAGAAAATTGAGTTGATGGTTCCATCATTTTATTGTTTCAGCTTCTCTGAATACTCCAAGTATATTACGGGAACAAAGCTAGATTTAACTGGTGTATAATTGTTTAAGCTGGTACTTTTTTAATTTCCTTGTCTTCAAGCAAGTACCTGCTACTTTCCCATTTTACTGTGATTAAAACATATTTTTTTTTTTTTTAAACACTAGTCTTGTAAATCATTTCTTTTGATACGCTGAATGTGTTCTCCTGCCTTGGCTGCTTGCATAAACTGGTGTTTAGCATTCTCTTGTTTTTATAATTTTTCTTAGATTTCCTGTCTTCACTGTTACCTTTATAAAGGATCATAAATGAATTATACCAAAACTTTTAATAATTTGGTATTGTTAATGTGTTCATTATCAACTTCTTTATTATCAGAGATAATTTCCACATCTTTTTTTTCCCTGACTTCTTTTGAATGTCATTTTACATCACTTAATCCTATTTCCCAAAGTTTTCCATGCCTTCCTAATATAGACATATTCCTGATATATTCTACTACTAAATACATTTTCTCATCTATAAAACCCTGACAGTATTCAACTAAAACTTTGCTGATGCAAATTTAATCCCTCCTGAGTGATATGGTTCAGATATTTTTGACTCATCCAAAATTTATGCAGTATAATTCATACAACTGTATCTGCATCAATAAACATATAAACATATCAATAAACATCTTCTAAAAAAATTAAAAGATTTTTAGTGATGTACATTATAGTGAGAAACAGCAGAAGTATTTTCAAATTTAAAAGCTCATTTATTTATAATTTTATTATTAAAATTTTATTTATTTATTAAAATTATTTTTATAATTTAAAATTTTCAAATTTAAAAGCTTCTTTCTTTCATTTCAGTTTACAGATAAAACACCACCCAGCAAAACTGAAAAAACAAATAAAAAAGCCTCCTCCCCCATTTTCTTTGTGTGGCTCTTGATGGCATCTCTGACATCATTATTATGTATGTTAATACCAAAATAGCTGATTTGTTTCATGTCTAAAAATACCACTTACATTATGCAGTACATATGTCAGACTATCACTCTGAAAGGAAATTTCTTGTTATGATGGTTGATGTTTTCATTCCTGATTTAATAAAGCTATCCAAAAGAGCACTTATTATGCTCTTCTCTTACGGGAATAAGATTTGTCAGAAGATCTATGGCTGAACAATGTTTCATACTGAAATTGGTGGAAACAATCCCATTAATGTTAAGTGGTAAAACTGTTTCTCAGCTATCTTCAAAATAACACATTAACAAAACTGATTTTTTTTTTTTTTTAGTTCTTTATTTCCCAGTCAGACTAATTCTGATCTTACAAAGAGGTTGTGCTGATCCCTCTGAGGCTTGTATTTCCCAAGAATACTTTTTACTGAAACAGCAAGGTCCCACTTCAGGCATGTCACTGTTTTATTGGGTTTAGCTTCAAGCTCTTTAGAGAAAAGAATTAGTTCAGCAGTGGATTTTAAACAACAAATATTGTGGCCTATTTTATATTGATATATTGAGCAAGATTTGTATGATCATTCTTCTAGCTTTAAAGTCTTCAAACCTATACAGTGTATTTAATGCAAGTTGCAACTTAAAAATTTTTTGATGTGTGCTATGTATAAAGTCACTATACTGGCTTATTTGCTAATATTGTGGTACACAATAACAGTGAGCATAATAATGGTTCATTCACTGATATGGTTCATAGAAGCCAAAAGGTTGGGAAATGACCTCCAAGTTTATCTGATCCAACTGTCCCCTTTACCATCAATATCACCCACTAAACCATATCCCTTTTGGAATGACCCAGGCTTCTCTGCTGTACAGTGGCAAAATGAAACTATTATCTGCCAGGTAGTACCAGGAGAAAATGACACCTCTCTGCTTGTGTTTGAACAGTATTTCAAGATAAGTTATGATGTAATGTATGTTTCTGTTTCATTAAAACACCTCAGCTATAAAAATATGTGAAATGACTAGTACAATAATTTTTCAAGTGTTAGGGCTCATGATAGTCACATGGATCTGAATTTGTGTAGTAAACTTGTGAAGTATTTGGTATACGTAGGTAATTAAGGAGTGAACTAGTACAAAGGCCACAAAGAAAATAAGCAAAACTATTATGCACTATGAGTATGATCAGGCTTAGTGTTGCTAATATAATATAGAAAGAAATAAATATTTTAGAAATCTTCTTTTATGCAAGATTAATTTCTGGCTGCCAAGTTTCAAGCATGTGATTTAAGTTCTGACTTTGCCTCTTTTCCAGCTCTGTTTATTTCTGCCAACTACATTTTAGGTGTTGGTGTAATTTACACTGGTTGTGAAATATCAGAATTATACATTTTCTGCACCCAGTGTTACCAAAGAATGATCAATCATATAGCAAGTAGTTAGCACATTCTTAATATTTTCAATATGGATGTTGTTCTAAGGTGACTTGAAGACTCTTTAACATTGGTTCCAACATTCTTTAAGCCAGAAAACAATGGCAACAATATGCTCACATTACTGCCTGGCTTTCTGGAATTCTGCTCAAACTAGTGGTTTAAAATTCCACATTTAAAGTTCCACTGAACTAAATGTACAACAATTCAATTAAATGGAATACGGATTTCTAATTACTATCTAATTAGAAATTGAATGCAATTTGGGAAAAGAGTGGCTTCCTCTTACTAATTACAAACTGTTTGCTGTTTCCAGTTAGCATGGTGGTGGTTTGTGAACTCCATGCACAAGAAAGAAATGAAATGAAATTGTGCATAAAATGCACTTTTGTTTATGCTATGAATTATCTACTGTGATGTGTGTTTTTGATCATGTAAGTGGTGGTCTTTTGTTGTTAAAAATACATGCATTTAAGACTTAATAGGAAAACACTCAGCTGTTAATGTGCAGTAAGTCAGTCACTTAAGTAAACTGGGCTATTCACCATTCATTTGATCATGGGAGTTTAACCCCAGTTTTTATTAAAACAATGCAAATGCTGTTTGGATTTCAGCCTGGTGAGTATCTTGTATCAATAAAGCAATCACAATAATGTTTAGATCAACATAGGTTTTCTAAACTGAATGGGTGATAAAAATAAATAAGTAAATCAAAATCAGCTGCAGAGAAAGTCTTATATAGATTATTTTTTTCTTTTATTCACAGAACCCATGAAATGAGGGAGAAAATTTAGAGTACTGTTTGATTTCATTACACTTGTTAAAAGTCCCTGTTTTTAACATGTTTCAAAGATTTATGTGCATGTCTCTACCATGTTAGATATTAATGTTTCTCAATATAATGCCCAAAGGCAAGTTTGTTTTTGACTCTGCTTATTCAATAACAGAGATGTAATTTGCTTATTCAATAACAGAGATGTAAATCTGGAAGAAAACAAGATGAAACCTACATGATAAAAAGGCAACTAAAGGTCCAAAATTCATCCTTATAAGCACTATTGTTGTTACTTTGCTCTCTGCAGAGAGCATTTCTTTAGGAAGAGCTAGAAAAATAAAATCTTGGTGGTCTTTTAATCAAAAGGTATCAAAAGACATTCTACAATGTCTGTTTTAAAAACACATATCTAAGAGGTGAAAATAGCCTTTGGATACAACTATTTAATTGCTCACATACTGTGGGTGATAACTGCAGAATGCATTCGGTCTTTCAGATGGTCTTTGATGTTTTGACCTGTCATTGAGCTTCAGATGGAAGGGTTGTTGTAGCCAAGGGCAGCTGTGAAGACAGTCAGGATTAAGGAGAGGTGCAAAACCTTCATGGGTTTATGGCTGAGAGTCTGTGCCTCTTCAAGCCCCAAACCCCACCAGTTCTCACCTCTCAGTTCTGTTCCCCCATGTAGTGAGCTCTGGTGTGGAGAGATGGTTACAGATGGCAATGAATTTATGAACATCAGTTATTGACTTATAGAAGAGATCCAGAAAACCTGCTGGCATTTTCTTCTGTCTTCATCTACCTCTAGAACCTTTCTAGGAGACAGGAGCTGAAATAGGAAAATTTCACTAGGGTATAGTCTTCAGATTTATGATGGGCAGGTGGAAAATGGGCAGAAATTATTCCAGATGAACTACACACATCCCCTTTCTTCCTACCTGTCCATTTTGCCTTGCAGCCCACGACCTAATCATGCAGCTTTTATCTATCAATATATTTAAAACAAAATACATTGTGGAACCTAAACTTAAAATAAATAGGTGATTTAGAAGAATGTGTTCTTTGTTGTAGTTGATGTCTGGTGAGCTAAAAAAAAGTATCATTTTCTAGATACAGTGGATTACTTAACTGCTGTTTTAAGGGGGTTTATGAGGCTTGGTTATTTCCTGAAGAATAGCTGAGAAAATTCCGAAAGCTTTTGTGAAGGAAATATATGATGTTAGTGATAGTATTAGTTTCTAATGTTATTTTTCAGAAGGTATTCACCAAAACCAGGAAATGTCACTGAATAGTTCAACTTCAAGTTCTGTTTATTATTCACCTACTAAGTGAAATAAAAAAGTTCAGGTATAATTTCTATCTATTGGGGGGGGGAGCCTAATTTTTAAATTCCTCTTCTTTTAGTTTTATCTTTTTAAGAAACTATAATTTTGACTAATGCAGGGCCAAAGAAGCACTCCTATTTAATTCACCCTATGGCTTGTAATGTGTAGTAACTGTAATCCAAAGGTTTATTGCCCACAGTATAGTTAAAATTCAATTTTCAAACTTCCTGTTCCTTTAGAGATATTAACTTGCCCTTGTCAGTTTTCCATTAAAGAAATGTCTATGCCTCAGAATGATTTCTGGCTGACTCATGTCAAGAAATTGTCATGAGGTATATGAAGAGACCGCTATTCCATAATATATTTTTAAATTTTATACCTGAACATCAGAAACTTTATATAAGGCATGATTAGCCATATCTCTTTTCTGTTTTACTCTGATATTCTAATATTTATATTATAAAATATTATTGTATATTATTGATATCCACTTTAGTTGTTACACCACAGCATATAAATTATATTTTAATAACTAACAGCAGTTTGGAACACATTAGAACCTTAAATAAATCATTTGAAGCTGTAGTAAAAGATGAGTTGTTCTTTTAGAGTCTTGTGCTGTTAACGTTATTGTTAACTCACGCTGAAACATCAGTGCCTACAGCTGTGACCACCACTTTTATAAAATAAATAAATAAAAATTGCCTGCTGACTTATTTAAATCAGACAGTTGTGTGAATTAATTTTCTGCTACAGACTGGATAGATGAAGTGTCATTTCACTGTGTAGATGAAGGTCTGTCATGGAACACTGAAGGTTAGAACATGAAATGAATCTGTACCAATAAATAAAGTTTTTATTCTTGATTTGCTTGATTTATTGTTAACCCTCTACCCCCTCCCCCCCCCCCCCCCCCCAAAAGGAGTGAAACAAGTAAGAGCCATCACAGAGAGATCTGCAGGCACTGCAGAAATGATGCCTGCCAACAGGCCTTGCAGGGAAACAAGGGAGGCCAAAGGTCTCTTGAGGACTGGTTAGTTGAGACAGTTTTGTGGTAAGATAAATAAATAAGCTATGTCAGGAACATATTGATGCTAAATTTGTTCTTTTGCAAATGAGGCCTGGACTTCGCTCAGTTGCTCTGAATCAGATCAGGCAGGACTGTATCTCCCTTGAAGTATTGTAGGTGAGTGTCTTGGTGCAGGGACAGCTTTTGGTGCTCAGTGCATCTAGGGAAGTTTGCCTGAAGGCAGCATGGACCAAACACCCACACTTTCCAACTAATAAAATAGCATAGAGAGAAAGAATCTGTTATTTCTAAGAGACTGTTAGAAATATTTTTTCTCCTTTCTTCTTCTTTGGCATGAATTGAACATATAGAAAAAAATGTACTTTCAAATACTGCCTAGTGCCTTCTGACTCTATATTAGACTGCATTGTAGTGTCTACATGCTGGCAAGACTTGTTTGTTATTTTCAGTCTTTCCCCTGTCTTGCCTGTAAAAATAATCCACTAAATACTGTGTTTGTTAGTGGATGTCCTACAAACATATATGCAGGTGTCTGAAATCTCATTATCTGCTGCTGTCTTGGAGAGCCAACATTTCATCTCTCTGACAGGTTACCCAACATACTAATTACCAACAGAATGAGGATGTCCTATTCAGATGAGTCACTGTCAGACATTATACCAAGAATGGATAGAGGAAGTGAAGAAATCACTACAAAAGAATTAGCTTGCTCATCAGTGAACTGCAAGTTGATATTCTCAGAAAGGTCATTGCAAGATGATATTAGTTTTGACAAGAACTGCAACTAGAGGAACTTGTCTTGCCAGCAAGCAGATTTCCTACCAAACACCTTTCTGTTATAGCAGCTAAAGGAACCTGTAGAGGTGGCAACCATTTCTGCACTGGGAGACCTACATTATTTTAGCAGAAATGCATTACGGAGCTATTAGTTTGTTTTTTCATGAGAGGCACAGGCAAGAGATACCACCCAGAGAAGAAGCAGCGTCATGTGTTTTTCTGTTTCTATGCCTTCCCATGTTTTGGTGGGATTCCAGGCTGGGTAAGAGGATTTTACCACATATGTGTGTATAGCAGTCTATAGCTGGCCAAGTGCAGCTCTGGGCATGAATTCAAGTGGTCCCTGATGTTTTTGCTGAATGCTTGTGAGTTGTGCTACATCCCAACAACATGAACACTAATCTGCAAGTATGCCTTGAATTGTTCCTCTTCCAACTTTCCTGTGACAGCCAAGGGAGCAAAACTATGTTTTGTGGCACTATCCTTGCACGTGTCGCTATTCTGCAAAATGCCATCTTAGAGACGGAGGGAAGTTGTCCTAGTATTTCTTTTCTGTGGTGCCATGTAAAAGGACAAGTGTGACACATCATAGAGGTAGCAGGAGTTCCCAAGTGCCATTTCATTTGTGTGACTGTGGATAGTTGTATTTTTATTCTAATACCAAAAATAACATGTCATCTAATAGAATTTGAAGTAATGTTTTGTATAGATGAAAGGATGCATAGTACTTCATCCAGCTGGAGTACGCAAAACTTACTATGCTCAAATCACATAATTCTCTTTTTTTTTTTTTTTTTTTTTTTTTTTGTGGCATTACTAGCCTTTTCTGTTGTAATTAACTTAATAAATGGAAGCTTTAGGAAAAATAGGAAACTTGGACAGTTAAGAGTTTTTTTGTTTGTTTGTGTGTGTGTTTTTTTTTTTTTTTTTTTTGTTAATCCGTGACTTGTGAGAGTGGAAATCATGTTGTGAATTCAGTTTCACAAGTGAAGAAGCCATTTAAATTTTTCTTATGAAAAGATAATTGCATTACTGATGTACTGAGCCATATGATTTAGTAATAATATACTTACCTCTTTCATACAGCAGCTTAGGGAAATGGTTTAGTGGGGACTGTTAGCGTTAGGTCAGAGGTTGGACTCGATGATCTTGAGGTCTCTTCCAACCTAGAAATTCTGTGATTCTGTGATTCATCAAGAGATCACAAATCACTTTACAAAGAAGTAAATACAATTATCCACATTTAAATGCCACTAAGGTTGTAAAGAGACACAGAATCTCCATAAAGAAGTATTGTGCTGCAATTGTACAGAATAATAATTAAAATTAATTTTATTATCAACCACATTCATAAACCGTCATAATCACTGACGGATCCAAGAAAACAGAATTTGATTTAAAGTTTTGGAATACTTTGATTCTCTGTTCAAACCTATTTCTACATAATTATATCAGCTGTATGCTGTATTCTCCAAGCTAGTAGTACAGATTCTCATAAGGTTTCTTTCTGAAACTAGGATTTTCTGTGCAGGAAAAGTAGGTGATATTAAGAACAAGATAACGAAGTAGAGCAGAACATAGGATTTCCACCTCATTTAAAATGTTGATATATTAAAATATTGTCGCTTCAATTTCAAAATATTTTTTTAATTGAGAAATGCAGGTTGTACTATGTATGTAACCATGTGATCTACTAGCTTCTGTAAAGCACCTGTATTTTGTTCAGAGAGGAAAGCGTGAAGCTTGAGTCCACAAGAAAGAATAAGGTCCCAAGCTACGTCTGGCATCAAACACTAAGATAATAAAATGCAGATTAATTTTTCTTTTTGAAATCCCTCAAAATACAATGTTTTGGGTAAGTTCAAAAAATGAAATAGTCTGCTTCGATTTCAATGGAACTCAAAGTAATTATATTTCTTGATCAAATTCTTTTCCTAGTGTTTGTTTGTTTGTTTTGTTGCTGTGATCTTAGTGCACTTCTTTGCATAGAAATGTGATTACTTCAGGAATTTGATCTCTCTCACTCACCTGTAAAAAGATAACTGCTGGAAAACATATCGCAGGTACTGAAACTGTGAAAGAAGCAGAGAAAGTGTCTGCATATTTGAAAACTTTCATAGTTTACAGGTAAACGTATGCTGAAATGTATGCCGAAACTGTTCAACATCTGCTCCACCTGGCAATATTTCAGAAAACTTTCTAACTCATAGGGTGATAAATTTTAATTTTGGAATCTAGATGTTTTTTCTTAAACATTTTTTAAACAACATCTAAGTACAGTTTGTCAGTTGACAATTATTTCTTTACGTTCTTGAGTCAAGTAAATATCTGACAGAGAACTACACTTATTTAATGACTTTCACCTGTTTATGAAATCCATCTTGTTTGTGGTGGTGTTTTTGTTTTGTTTTGTTTTGTTTTTTCCCCAAAAATTACCAGGTGTAATGATAAAAAATTACGTTTTTGGAGATAGGGGTTTGTTGTTGGCAGCAGGGTTTTTTTTTTGATCATACAACTGACCAAAGAACCAGTCAGAAACGACTGCCTTAATGTAACCTGTTGTTTCTTGATATTTCTGTGGCTCTGGGGACAATTAAGCACAGGGACAGCTTGCTTAGGGAAATCAAAGAATCCTCGTTACAGGGAATTTTTAAGAACAGAAATTACAAAAATCTGTCAGGAACAAGGCAAGTTCATGCCATTCATGCAGTGGGACAGACTGATTCCCGTGTGTTGCCTCTAATTCTGTGATTTAGTAAATAAAAGAAATGATTTTTAGCTATTCCTAAATATCTTAGTTGTTCAATAAAAGTAAAGCGGTTTTTGCATTGCATAAAGATTAACACATTTTCTTTCTTTAAGAAGTTACAATGAAAATAATATATATTTTCCTAGAGGTAGTAGTAACTATTTTATTTTTTTTTCTTATAATGAAGAGTAGGGCAGTTTCTTATTTCTTCAAATGTCGAGCCCTAAATTTTATGCTCTAATCAAAAGTAGTACAGGCAGTTGCAATTTTCTTTGAAGAAATATCTCTTCTGTAAGGGTTTGTTCTGCTGATATTTTGGTGAAAATTGTTCAGAATTCATCAGATTTATAATGCATTTAAGAAATGAATTGATACAGATCATTATAGATGACAGAAAATTGTAGGTGAGATTAACGTGTGATACACTTAATGACAGCCTTTATGGGAGTGCAGCCTTATTTTTTTTTTTTTCTTCCTCTTAGCATTATGCCACATGCATAGCTGCATTGGCGTGTTGGTTTTGTACATTAAACAGCCCAGCTCACTCCAGATGCATCTTAGCTGCTCTACTTGTCTTGCTACCTGTTCTGGAGCTGGTGGTCAAAAGCAGTACAATTTCACAAGAGGATGCAGAAGATATGAGTGTAACACACTTGTTAGTTGTTAAACCCTGCTGTTCAGTGCCTTTGTGCAGTGTGATTCCAAGTGGTATGAGTCCTGGTACACAAAAGCCAGAAGGTGAGCTAGAGGCAGTCAGAAATTATCTCTTTCAGTGTATTTCTTAAGTGAGAAAGTTAGCACCCGACTTATTACACTGAGATGCTCATTCAAAAATACTTCTACCAAAAGTCTACTTAATTTAAGTCATATTATAATATCCATTAGTACACATGTACATAACATATATATGTACATAATCATTAGTACATATGTACATAATCAAAGCTATCATTAGCAGTGTATGAAAATACCTCAAATGTAACATAGAAGTTAAGAACTGAAACAATGTACAGGGTCTTACTGTAGTCCAAAGGAGTGCTAAGGTGGTATATACCTGGACATAGGAAATATACCATAGGATATATACCATATAACATAGGATATATACAATGGACATAGGAAAGAAACAGGTTCTTCCACATTTCAAAATACAATAGGCAGTAAAATTGGATACTGGGAATGATTCAGTGCATGCGTTAGGGTTAAAAAAACAGTCTATAATTATGAGCAGATTGACAGTCATGTGCATACAATTCCTTTCTAATAGTTAGCCAGAGTGCTAATACTGGCAGGCATATGTGAAGAAAAGGATGAAGAAAAGGCCAGGAAAGCTTGCTTTTCCTGGATCTGATCCCTGTAACCAGGCAAGCAGTGTGATTCGCTTCCTATAATTAAAGCATTCAGTGATTCAGTTTTTTTCTCCAGTGAGTCTAGAATGATTTCATTTCTTGTAAAATTAATTAATTAGACTTTTCCAACATCAATTTTGTGATTAAATTTTAATATATATTCTATAAAATATAACTAAGTATGAATTTTCAAGGCTCATGAATTGTTGGGCCAGAATTGGCAACACTGAAATACACTTTTTTTTAATTTGGCCACAGAATCTTTATATTCTAGTTGTCACCAGTTTAAAGAGATGATTTAAAAGCAGTCAATTGGCCTTTAAATGCCTTCAGAGATCCCACATAATTACACAGATGCCAAGCTCTACCCACAGGCAATCTGCAGAATTTCCTACTGCTCATAAATTACCTTCATCTAGACTAAAAAAGAAACCATTATCCTTGGTGAAGTATCTGATTTTAAAATGACCTAAGTCTCGTGATAAATCAATTTTAAATTCCCTTCTTTGTTAATCTTTAAAACAATAAAATTTATTAAATATGTAAGTTCTCAAATTAAAAGCATTTATCCATTAAGGTAATTTATTAACTCAAGTTAGAACAAAAGTCAACTTTATGTTATAGATGTCTTTTTATCAGTCGAGAAGGACTTCTTGGGCAATGAGGAGGGCAGCGAAGACACATTATGATAAGTGACTTCATTAACTTCGTACAGAACAGATGGGCTTTTCTGCTATAGGAATATTGGGGGAGAATATTTTAAATCTTCAATAAGAACCGATAATCTAAATTTCCTAGTTCCTGTTTTGTGTTGATCCCATTCTACTTGCTTATTTCTTAAACTGCATAGGGCAGATGTGGCACATTGACTGTTATTTCAGAAGTCTCTTCTCTTTTATCTCAAGCCAAAATGAACACCATCTGTCCCTAATATTAAGCAGAGTTTAAAGGATGCAAGACTACTTACAGCTGACCAGTAAAAGGGTGGAGGGCAATCCTCAACAGAAGTGTGCAGAACTGAAAAAGGAAATAGAGAAGGTATTAGATCCAGTGTATCTAAAATGCTGACTGAAAAGGATTCTTCAATAGCATAAACCTGGACAGTCACAATCACTAAATATTCAGTATCATGGCTGTGGAATAGTAGGCTCCATCAAAGATTCTTGTAGTGAAGTTTTCCATACATGAATGTGTAGGGTTTTTTTTGTCTGAAATCTGGCTTGCTAAGCCAGCTGTGTGTTTTATAGACCACAGATTGTTTGCTGTGATTCAGGTTTTGAGTGTCTTTTCCCAAATGATGTGTATTATTAATATATATATATATATATATATATGAAGGAATTGCCAAAAAATGCAGACCATTCAGTGGCAGGATTAAGTTCCTAATTCTCCAAGTGATTGGCTAGCATGTACACTAGGTCTGAAGCTGTGGACATTTACATTGCGTCATTTGTTAAAATAATCACCTACAACAGGTGATCATCTCTATCCAGGAACCAGGAGACCCACAAGAAATGCCAAGAGGCCAGATTTGATTGTGAAACTGGGCTGTTTTCTCAAGTTTCTGAGAAGAAACCCATCTGGGGTTTCACATGGCCATCAATTTGAACAAGCACAAGCTTGCAGCTGCTACTGCAGAATGAGAATCTCTGGCTATTGGCCTCAGCCACTTCACCAGCACTAACCACATAACTAAACAGTAAAATGAGGACGACAACCTACTCCATATGTAATGCTCTACAAAGCATAAATGCTAATTATAATTTGAACCGTTCAGGAGAAATTAATCATAAACATGTTTTTAAAAGCTATAACTATGCCATTATCTCAAACTGATAAGGACAGGAAGGAAAAGTCATGCTGAAGAACAGTACCAACTTTATGCATGAATAAAAGAGATCACGCAAATAGAAGTTGAGAAGACACTGCTTATTTATAACGACTTAGGGTTTAGATACAGCGTGTTCTATAAATAAGAGAGCAGGAAGGGAAATAGTCACTAATGTTTGCTCAAATAAGCAAGAGCTTCAAGTTCTTGAAAGAACTGCAACTATTACATTCTTTAATAAGTCTAAATTGGGGTATCATTTTTCTAGCACATCAGTACTTCTTAAAATCCTGTCATGATAATTTCAAAAATGTTCTCTTGTATCTACTTCCTCACAGTGGGATTTATTCAGTCAATATATGTAAGATTAAAAGAACTGAGAATTATGTATCTAAGATGACACTCAGTGACTCCTGGTTTATGCTTT
Source organism: Aythya marila (assembly GCF_965140915.1). Lineage (NCBI taxonomy): Eukaryota > Metazoa > Chordata > Aves > Anseriformes > Anatidae > Aythya > Aythya marila. The sequence goes on along the minus strand of NC_139048.1, from coordinate 17,444,641 downwards.
TTTTTTTCTTCTTTTATTTTTTATTTTATTTTATTTTCTCCTCAAGAGCTAGGCTTTCTGTTGACCAAGGGTTGTCAAACAGGCAGACATACAAATTGCTCAATGTATTCTTGCCTGGCTGATTCTCAAGAGCTGTGTTAAGGTTCAATTCTTCACAGGCTGTTAATGTGTTTGCATCCTGGAAAAAGTCAGAGTTCTTTGTGTTTTGAGGGGCTGGGTTTGGTTGGTTGGTTTTGTGCAAGCTTCTATGAATATGTGCCTTTTCCTTCTTAATAAGTAGATATAATGTCTCTTCAAATTAACGTATAATATGTCTCAGGGCCACAGCAAGACTTTGTTGTTCTGCTCATTCATCTGAAGTTACTCTATACTGAGCAACTGCCTATTTTCATGAAATTCAGACACCTATTTTTATTTTGAAAATGTCTCTAAACCTACGCCAAATGAGGTCCATGTTAACTATGCATAAATACCTTTCTTTACCTTTGCTTTATTCTTTGGTTTAGACTGTGATTTCTGGGCAATTGGTACTTGAAAGGCTTCTTTTTCCATGAGAAGTGGTGACCTTTAAAACTGGAATCACCTAAACTAATCAATTTACCAGATTATTTAACTGTATAAAGGAACCAGGGTTAAACTGTGTAGGCTGCTAACACAAGGTGCAGTAGGAAAGATCACCCATTACCTTGCATCAGCTGGGAGCTAATGTAGGGACTGACACACCTTTAAGAGTTCAGCCAAGTTTGCAAAACAGACAAAAGCCTTAGAAAACAGATTGGAATTATGTGATTTAGGATTGTTTTGAATGACTTGGATGTTGATGATGTAATAATGTTACAGATTAGCATTTCTGCAGTTGTCTCCCACTCGGAATGACTGCTTGAGCCTCTTCTTTAAATAGTTCTTTAAATCCAGCTTAAAATAACTTTTTTTTTTTTTCTTTTAGATTTCTTACATAAATTTATGGTTTCCTCTTTTGCTTCTGCCCGTAAGAATGTCTGATTATTGGTGTTCACTGAAATCTCTGTGGGAATAAAATCTCAGCTAGCGTTGCGCTCTGAGACCATTTGGTTGATTACTGTCTTCGACTCCCAATTGCAAATGAGCTTGTAACAATAGAGCTGTACAAAAGAAATGAGAAAAACATCAGGGCCAGATCCATCAGTCCCTCCTGAGGACTGTAGGATTGACAGGAATATTCAGTATGTTGGATGAAATGAGGAAAATAATACCTCATCTCTGAGCTATAAGCCTTTCCACTTAGCCGAGTTCACATTTACAAGGAATGTTTGTTAAAGCATCCTGTATCTCTGTGCTGACTCTCAAATGCAGCTTAATCATATTTAGTTAGTTAATATTTTACAAAGCAGATTTCTGAATGTTAGGGAAAACCAATACATTAGATTTATTTTGACAGTTTAGTATATTGTAAAGGACATTCCATTTTATGGAGAGCTGATCTGAGATGCCAGTGAGTTACTGTTTAACGCCTCTGAGCTTCTCTGAGTGAAACTTTTCCAGCACAGTGTTTTGATTTTTCAACAGCAATTTCAACCTTGTCTTATCTATACCTCCCCCCTTCCCCTTTCCAAATCAAATTCCCTTGCAAGTCCCTTGAAAATTAACATTTTCACTTGATTTTTAAAATGTTTAAAGTGGCTAGTATGGTTTTCAGCTACTTCAATCTCTTTATGCACCACTCTCAGAAAATGCCTTAATGTTCATCGACAGAATTGGGCTTTCCTCAGAATAGTATGGCAATAGCTTCTTCCTTCCTGTCTTCTTATTGGAAAATCCATTAATGTAGCATTTAGAAAACTTATAATAAGTGGAGGAAAAAGAAGTTCAATTGTTAAATAAATCTTAAAGAATTAAACTCCCTCTTCAAACCTACAAGGAGATTGTGCTACATAGTAAGGGTGGGAGCACTGCCCTTCTCCACTTTCTGTTGTGCAGAAAATAATTCAGTGGACTGAGACCGCAGTCAATTCAGGCCATAGCATTATGGATGAGCACTTGGAGCATTTATCTAAGAGAGAAAAGTCTATGGTTCAAGTCTCTTCTCTAAATTGTTCTTTGGAAGTTAGATGAAACATTCCTAAAAGAGAAACCAGAAACTAGCACCCTAACCAGTATGTTTCAGAGCCGTGTTCTTGCCTGTCATCCTTTTCTGTTTCCTTGCAGCCATGCAACAAAGCATATCTGTGATACCAAAACTGGAAAATAGTTCAGTGGAGTAAGATGAAGAGTTTATAACTCTGTTTACAAATTGCATGTGGTTTAGTGCTAAGGCAATTTAAATTCTTCTTGAGAATAGTTGTGATGGTTGTCTTATACGGAGACAGGCCCAAACTGGAAATACACTTATGATAAATTATAGCAACAGTAAAGAAAGGTGCTTCACTTATTTGAACACTTTGCTTTTACTCGTGTTTTTCATTTTGCGGTTTTGTAAGACAAAGGAGTTATTTTGTTGCAGATTCCTTGTTGATTATTTCTGAAAGCATTTATCTTGAAAGTCTTTGACATTTTCAATGTCAACTTCTTAAATTTCAAAGACCGCAATTTAAATAAAAAGGTTCTTTAATTGTATCATGTGAGAATTTGTGTGTTTTGTGGCCTGATGTTCATAGACATTGCTTCTATTTTGTTCTACTGGCAAAGAAGCCATTAGAGACATTTTGTTGTACTGCAATTTGAGGCTACAGGTTTGCTTTGCTAGACTTTCTTTACTAAAGAACTGTATCTTAATGTTGTTCTAAGAAGTGGTCACACATTTTGAACAGAACATCTGATTTCTTTTTTTCTTTTTCTTTTTTTAATGAAGAATTCTTCATCCAAGCAGCTTGCTTGGTAAAATTCTGTACAACCACTAAAACCAGGATCTTTTGGTGGGATACATTCCATAATCTATATTTGGAAGCAAAAAGATAAAAAGATTATGAACAAGGCTGCAAAAGTAGAGTTTCTTAAATAGGGTTCTACTTTTTGTTTAGACATTCTTGAAGCTTCTAATTCCCATTTTGTTCCATTAATGCTTTATCTTGATGATTTATGTTACTTTTGTTTGTCCTGAGACTCAAGTTGAAGTACTATAACCTGGGCAAACCACTCCATGAATGACTCAGGCAGAAATCTTTAGAAAGTCACGCTAATTGCAGAATGATAAATTAAAGGAGCTCCTCTACATCTATTCACTTGGAACAATTCCCAGATAATAAAATATAGTAAAATGGGTCATTTTGTTAGAATAATTTTCTTTTGTTGTGCATAAAAAATGAATATAGCTGCTTGCTGCTGGAGTATCTCTAACATAAAAGCATAGGTCACTGTGAATGCTGTAAATGAACTCCACTTTGAGAGTTCAGTGGCCTACAGACAACATTTGAGGCCAAACTATCTGAGAAGACCAGAGGTCTATAAGATGAACAGTCTGCTATGTACAAACAGCATATTCAAACTAGATGTGGCTCACTGCAGGTATGCACAATATCTGTAGGTCATTTGGTGCATCACATTTTATACTTGAGAACTATTCATAATTAAAATGCAAAAGTAAAACAAATTACTCAATTGCAGCCTTGTCATATCAACTTTGCTATTGTTAACAAACCATTTGGTCTAGTGATATTTGTGCAGAGGTAGGATTCAGAATCACATACTCAGAAGGACAATGCTTGCTTAAGTGGTTAGATTTCTGATTTTCCCCAGAATGAGGGAGATGAAGCAAAGTTCAAAAGAGTTGGCTCCTCTCAGGCTCAGCACTTCCTGGTTAAACACACAGCAGAACTGATGGTAGTCCTCCTTAAGCAGCCCAGTTTCATGCCCTGTACAAAACAATAGAGAAACCAACTGAAGCTTCCTTGCTGTGGATTTTTATGTAGCATGCAGGGCACCTTAAGTAAGAGGATAGCTCTTTCTGTGTAGTGCTGATCAAACATATCTTTTACTGTATTTTCTGGCTATTTTTCTTTCACAAGTGCTTCTTGTGCATCCAAAAGGCCCCTCTGATTCTGTAAGCAAAGTGTGTTGAGGGCTATATTTTATCTTCCTCATGGCACAGGGCTTTTTATGTTCCATGTAGGTGACAAATGCTCAGCTAGGAATTCCCAGGACGTGTCTTGTTTCCCTTACCATACAAACAGGAACATAGCCTCCATAAACTTGGCCTGCTCAGGAGAAGAGCTGAAGACACCCAGAAAAGTTACTGAAGGAGGTACCACTGCAACATTTGTGAATTCAAGTGTTTTGAAGAAGCAGAAATGATCTTAAAGAATCATGGAGAAGAACAAAAGTCAGCTCTTCCTTCTTTTTGGTCTTAGCATGTGTCATGTGTTGTTCTTGAATTTAGGGTACGGAAAGGAGTTGGGGGAATAAATGGAGCAAGCAGAGCTTGCTTGTGCTCCTGTGATTGATCAGTGATGGAGAGGCTTCTGGTTTTGCACTAACCTAGTCAGTAGCTGTGCTAGCAAACCATGTACTTCTGCCTTTCTCTCTGCCCTCTGCTATGCCAAAAGGATCCTCTGACATCAGAGTGTTTTGGCCCTGGTTTCAGAATGAGCTGCTGGGAAGAAGGTGTAAAAGGGAAATCTTTGCTTTTGTTGATGGTTGTAAAGTGTGTGATTGTTTTTCTTTTCTTTTATCTATGATCTGCACTTCTTCCTCATGGAATAAGCAGTAAGTTAATTACTTTTGCCTTTGTAACTTTCGTCCATGAGTCATTCTCTCTATTTTTGTATTTCTTTTCCAAGAGTATAATTATTATGCAACTATTTTTTTTCCAGCTGTATTGCTTTGCATGTTTCATCCTAGCTTTGCAGTGTAGCTCTTAATATATTAAACAAATGAATGCTCTAAGCATCGCGTCAAAGCTTGAGGTGAGTACCTGACAAATTGTTAACATTTAATTCCATGCATCTGAATGGCTCTAAGGTAGAGGGACAGCCACATAATTCCCTGTCACTGGCTTTTCCACTACTCATTATTTTTACTTCACAAAGCAGGGATTAGAAAAGGTGGATGAACAGAGCAGGAGGGAAACAGCATTCATTGTGTATGAAATTTCCCAGTTATTTACAAGAAGAAAAAGGATGAGTTGTGAACACACATGATTCTCTATTCGCAAAATTGAACCTGTAGCATGTTGCATACTTACATGTACAGTCCTAGTAATGTAGCTTTATCAGATGGAAGGCCGCAATGTCTTCTGCTCTGAGATGCCATGTTTTGCCCATGGTAATCATGCTGCAGAAGGGCCAGGTTGTGCCTGAAATTGCTTTCCGATCAAAAGAGAGAGGACAGTTTAAAATAAAGCTTAATATTCTTCTGAAAGTTGTGTCAGCATCATAATAGCAATAGTTGGACTGTTTCCATCTGTATTTATTTGTTGCTGGATTAATTTTAGATGTGCTAAATATGGATTATGTAAAAAAATGCTGTTTTCCTGTTTCTGTTATAGCTGCAATGGACTCCCCAGTAAGTGGTGTTCTGGGAGTTTCATGGTCCAGCATGCAAACCTACTCTGACAGTGCTGCTAGCCCTGGGAGCGAGAAAGGAAGATGTATTGAAACCTAAAAAGTAACTATATGTTCACTGAAAAAGGATATTCATGGTTCTAAAGCATCAGTCGGCTGGGAACGGGGGAGCAGCCATGAGCACAGTCAGTCCCTGTTGGGTCCTCTGCTGTGCTTCATCCAGAGCTGGATGTTGCTAGTGATGTGCTGGGCATCGCTTCCTTCAGCTGGGGAGCTGAAATAATTGAGTTCCAGAATGTGATGAAGGTGAAAACAGCAAATCTAGTTTATTTTTTTTATACTTTACCCCCAACTATTTTCTGGTGGCTTTTCCATGGCTGTAGAAATAAACTGATAGCTGCATGATAAAGATCTATCTTCTGGTAACGGTGGTCTAGTTTTTCTGAGTTCCTCATCTGCTGCTCAATTAAATAGTGATGCTAAATCTCTTGCAATTTACACTGCTCAGTAATTACTTAATGACTGAAAAATACAGGCAAAATGGGAAACTAGGACTTTTTGTTTTCCTTTGATTGAAAAATCGGAAATCTTACTTTAAAAGAAAAGCACCCTTCGCTGATAATGTTCTTAGAAAGTTGTATAAATTAAGCTAAAGGAAGCAGGCAATCTTTTCAAACTTGGGACCTTTTCTAGCACTGCACCATCCTTGCAAAATGTGCACTTGTGAAGAGTAAATACTACTGATTTTTTGAAGGCACTTAATTAAACTTTTATTATGCATCACTGGTTTTGTTTTTAAAATCAGCCTTTAGTGTGTGGAACAAGAACAGTTTCAAGTGGTTGGTTAATCAGTGGACTAACACTGGTGTTTAAAATCTCTGTGCTAAAGCTGCAGGGTCAGATTCTTTTCCTAATGCTAATAGTATGCTCTGTCCTTCTCTTAGGCACCAATATAATTTTGTGTGTGCCTGTTTCTTTGTTTGTTTTACCATTCTCTGTTTCTGAACACAGAAGTAGAGAGAAAACACTCAGAAAGGAGTTTGTCCTTAAGAAGACGAAGTATTCTTTGCTCCAGCTAATGCAACTCAGGCAATGGGTTTAGAGGAAGGATTTCTTTTCCACTTCTTTACTCCAACATGGAAAAAATGAAGGCTTATATTACTTTCTAAAAGATTAAATGATGCTTTCTGCCTCTGCCGCAGCAAAAAGGCTGGAATGGAGAGCAGACCCCAAATGATGTAACCACTGACTTTTCCTGGTGGAAAGGGGACACAGCTGTTTGACTGTCACTGCCAGTACAGGCTACTTACCATGGAGACGTGTGCTCTTCCCTATTTCTGCTCCTTTGAATTAGTTACATTTTTGGGCCCTTTTCCAAACATAAATCTGCAACCCTTGTGTCCCTTCAGCATCACATCTATTGCAGGCAGGCCTTATTTTTCCACTTTAGCTTGTCAGTATGCTGGTGCTGTCAGTCAAACCTGGTATTTCAGCATAAATCTTCAGTATAGTGCAGAATAATTGCAAGCAAGAGTTAAATTTTAGTACACCTGATAAAATTTTTATTCTGTGCAACTTTATCTGTGTCTAAACTTTGTATTTCAAATGTAAATTCTAATTAAATGTTGGAAAAGAGAACTTACAGCCTGCTTTGCAAGGTAACTATGCACTGAGCTGAATAACAATGAGAGGAGATAAACATTAAAGTAGTTTCTTCAGTTAGCAATGCTTCCTATTAATGAATGCTAATGAGTCTCTTCAGACAGTAGCACCCACAGTTGCATTTATATGCATTTTGGGCAAAGTACATATCAAAGTGAGAGCCATATTTCTAATGGCAGGTAGAGTAGTAATATTTATTTTTCATTTGCCTTCTACAAGTTTTTAAAAGTGTTTTCTTCTATGGAGACTGTAAAGTTAGACCTGTGCCCCCCCCACGAATCCTTGGCTACTGCTCTTACACAACACAGAAGGCCACTTGCCCTGCTGTGCTCTGTGGCAGCTTAATTAGGTGTGAGGGCTGTTTGCTCGTGAAAGGCTATTGCAAGTTCAGACCCTACCTATTTGGGGTGATGCAGGATGAGAAAAAAAAAAATGTATGAACTATATGGTACCAGCCCTACAAATATTTGGAGTAGCCAATTGCCTGGCCAGAAATCCTAAGTACTTATGTTTGCAGAATTAAATGTGTTTATAGTGTAATGTTGAATATAATTCCTATGCTACATTGCAGAAATAGTTTTATAGGTTGCATTCCTCATAACAAGAATGCCTTATATCATTTATTTCCATACAAATGCTGATTCCCATTTGGTTACGTAAGGAATATTAGTGTATTTTTGGGAATACCGACTGTTTCTTGGATATGTGAGATTTTACCAAAAGCATTAATCTAGACTGGCTAAAATATTATGCCCAGAAGTCCAGTTAGAGAAAGAATGTTGATTATGTAGGAGATCATGCCATCAGCTGTCTACTCAGTATGCTGAAGATTGTGACTTAGAGAAAGTAGAAACTATTTTATATAATTAGACTCTTTCAGGTAGAAAATCAGAAGTACAAATAGATGAAAAGCGAGCTAATGAAGATTAACAACTCTGTTCTTCCCCCACTTCTTTTTTCTGTCACATTAAAATTGTTTTCCCACCTCCTTGCTGATGCTTTACTCTCTTTCCTAGGATATTGTTGCTTAGATCACAACTTAAATTTACTCTTGTTGAAAAGCCAGTGTATCAACCTCTGGACTGGGGCAGTGTGGTGAGTGTTTCAGCATTTGGCATTCGACCATTTAAAGAGTATCACTACTATTTCTTAGTAAGTGGACACAGAGTCTCTGGGAAGAAAAGGAGACACTTTTCACTGAGAATTGTTCACAGTTGTGCTCTCAGCTGCTCCTCACATTCCCCCAGGAGATCACTATAACAACCCCATCTTCTCCTTAAGTAGTAAATGACTGTTTTTCATCTCCACAAAGTCTGTAGGTGAACTAAGTATAAGAGACTGTCAGGATGTTTTTAAGGCAGCTCTTCTCGGGCAGAAAAAAAATAATATCAGGAGAAAAATCATGAATTTCTTATGTGAAATCATCCTAATGGTGAAGCTGATATGTGGTCAAGAAAGACAAAGGATGCTGTCTCAGGGTACTCGATTTCTTCTTGGATAGCTTACATGCTAGATATAATGGGCAAAGACACATAGGGGTAAAAGGGCAACCAACACCAGGATGAAATGAATCAGTGAAAATTGTTTCAGAGCCATTGTTTTAATTAGAGAGGAAACAGTTACTAGGGTTGAGGTTTTTTTTAAAGTAAGTTGCAGTAGCTTAAGTATAATATGTCTTGGAGGTGTGGCTGGAGTAATAGAAATAATACTGCATTCATGAGAGAGACACAGGTAAAGAAAACCAACAAAATCCAGGAAAAGTCACAAAGTTGAGAGGGATGGTTAAAGTTATGAATTAAGTGGAGAGTAAGTAAGAAATTCCAGGACAATTATAATCAAGGATTTGTGACAACAGATTTTTTCCTAATCTGCAATGGTGCAGCTGGGTCACAAAATTCCCAAAGTTGATCATTTATGAAATGTAATCTCATTATCAGAAGAATTTTGTCTAAATCTGCACTTGTGACATATACAAATGAATTTGCATCAGATATCTAAAGTCTGTTTGACTGAACTGATCACCTATTAGTGAAATGTTAAGACTGCTGTGAGAAGAGCAGACCATAGTTTACAAAAAAATAAACAAAAAGCAGTTTATCTGAAATATTTTAATGAAGGTTATTTAATTTCAGCACATGCAAGCTGATTTCAAACGTATCTAATTGTGAAATATGTTTGGGAAAGGGATGATAGTAATGCATCACCTTGTCACCTTGATTAGAAATTATTTCTCTACAGGAAAGTTTTCCTAGCGGAAAGCAAAAATCAGTTTCCCAGTTATGGTTATCACATCCTGACAGATAGCTCTATCAGTGCAAAGTAAGTTATGTCACTTGATTAGCAAAGCATAAGGAAGTACTGAGAGTACTATATTTTAATGTAACACAAAGATATGGATCATAATAGAAGCAGCAGGACTGATCCTGCTTCTGTTGGCATCCAGGTAGTGTGACATCAGTCACTACAGCTCATTTTATGGAAGACAATAATCTGGCATGTTTTCTTTTACAGTAAGACTCAAATAGCACATACAAGTATATACTTACACTCTTTATTGCATTTTGCATGACCAGTATCCAGCCTCCTTTATCAGCAAAGAAACCTCTTGCTTTCTCAAGGAACCCACATAATTTCATGTGCTTAACTTCATGGTCACTACACTGGTTACTAGCTTGATGGTCACTCCTGCCCAAATGAGCTGTAGGCTGCCAAAGTTTAAATCTGCATGCAAGAGAAAATTTCTAGAAAAGCACCCAAATGGTGTTCCCTCTTGCTGAATACAGATGGAAGGCACAGGACATCCTGGAGTATTTGATGAGATCAGAGAAGCACCTTTTGTGTGTCAGCTGAATAGGGCAAGTTGGAAAGAAGGAGGATTAGCTTTTAGATGTGTTCTTACTATAAAAATTTAAAAAAAAATAATTAATGTCTTCACCTGCCTGTGTTAACTCCTGTAGCAGTGTTATCTCTTAGCAATGCTGTTAATACTTGCATTTGTTTTTTACTGTAATGTGGTTTGACTTATGTTACATAAATACATTTGGGTTTTGAAATTTGGAAAAACCCACAGTCACAAACTCTTTGCATCTTACGTTTTCTGAGGGGTTTTTAACATCTTGCAGAGAGTGAAACGTTTCCTAACCAAAGGGAAATGAGACCCATGTGTACTGTACCTTTTAAAATGAGAGCATGTATCTGCGTTTACCTGTGGATTGGATCCTACTTCTGATAGAATTTCATTCTTCTTTTCTTTTATGATTTCTTTATCATTATCGTGCTGTTAGAATTCAGGTATTTGTCTGAGTTCATATTTTTTCTTTATATTGTATTTTAAATTTTATATATTACTGGTGGTTAAACTATGTACAGGAATGTTGCTCAGAAATTTGAGTGAAAAATGTAACAGTTTAAATTGCAGAAGGAAGTTTTTCCAGAGGTAACTGACATAATGAAAAAAAACAAAACAAAAAAAACCAAAACAAAACAAAAAACAAAGCAACAGAAAGGTGCAACAAATTTTTTCCTTACAATAAGGAAAAATTATAAAAATACATACATTTATAAAAATAAAAGTGCTTCTTGGACCAGAAATGGATTCCTAGTTACTTTTTGCTGTGTTAATGCAGGCAGAAATCCACAGTTATGCTCTCACATACAAATGTTTTTTATATTTTTTTTAAGCCTTTGAAATAAGACACTCAAAGAAAATATCAAACAAAAAGAAATTGTCTTAGATATAGCCATATTAATTCTCTTGTCTTTCCTCATTTGTCTAATAGGGCTTTGTTTCATCAAACCACTTGAGCTCCACTTAGTCTTATTGATTGCAATGAGAATGACAGATGATTAAATGCGTGCTTATATGCTTTGCTTGCTAATGAGGGAATTAAACATATGCTGGAATAGTTTACTGAAGAACAGTGTTCTTTTCCTCCTTCCTAAATATGGGAATGTGTGTGTACGATACAGATGTCATTCTTATACATAATATATCATACACACACATGCTGCACACACAATACTACTCAGGTGATCAGCTGGTAGAACAATAAATGCTTTTAGAAATTTCCCAGGACCAAGTTGTCTCTGGACTGGAGTTCTGCCTCACCAGACCTTTGCAGCATGAGCCTTTTGCACTTTCATGAAATGATGCATGCCAGACCCTCTAGAAAGGATAGTCTACTAAAGCTGCCTCTCTTGGTCAAGCCAAACAACAATATTGGATACAAATTCAGAATACAGTTCTGTTGATCTGTAGGTTTTCTGGCAGTTGGAAAGGACTATTATAATGGTGTCAAACTTTACCATGTTTGATAAGGTAATCATTTCTCATCTCATCTTCAGATTATTTGAGGCCTAGTACCTGGAGGTATTCGGTAGTCCTGAGAAAATGTAGGAGATTCCTCTGGCAAACCTGCTGTTTTCATTTTGGGAAGAGCTGCAATTTTATTTCAGCTCCTTTCTTGCCTCCAAATCTGATACTCTGCATCAATTTTCACACCTTTTAAACCATTAATTTTGCCATGCTGGTTTCACTGTGTGACCATATTTTTCAGTCGTGTTCATCTAAGTGTCTGGTCTCTTTTCAGTTCAAATTGCATTTGTTTCCTTGCTTCTATCATGAGTTATACTCTTCTATGCACACTGTTTAATTTCAGGCCTCATTTGCTTTATCCCCATTGATCAATCATATGTGGTACCTAAGGTACCAGCTATAGCATATATATTGCCATCCAAAGGCCCTATAGCATTCATAATCAAGGATTTACTATACCCTGTAGTCTACCCTATTAATTGAATTAAGTAAGGAAGAACTTTTGATATTTAATACTGTGCATTATCCTGCTCTATTTTACTCCAGGTATTGCTTATTTTTCAACAGTCATTCATAGTGGAGGGACTTGATGGATCTGTTCCACTAAGATTATATCCATGTAGACATGAAGTTGTGCCTTGGATTATAACCCCTTGGATATAATAGCCCTTGAAACAACAAAACGTGGGTCATTGTATCTGAGGAGGGGGTTAAAGCTGCCCAGGAGGAGCACTAGCTGTACGACTGTGGTGGGTGAGCATGCTGGCGCAGCTTAATCATGGTGTCACTACGTGCCTTGCTGTGTGGGAATGCATCATTTTAGTTTGCATTGCTCAGTGTATTTACCATGAACATCTTCAAAATGAACCATTTGATTCCACCCAGACTTTCCTTAAGAAAAGTTTTTCTATAAACTGCTTGGTGTACTTATTGTTTGCAACCTCTATCTTTACCTGCTTTTCCCAGTCTGCCACTTCTGCACATTTAGCCACTCAGGATGCACTGCACTTGAGCTGATGGTGAAGTTTGAATCTGGGATTGTCAGCACAAAAAGCCCCCAAATATGTGCTAAACTTGAAGCACTGAGATCCAAGGACACAAAAAGCTCAATACAAGAGAAGGTGAATGCGGATTTTGTTAGTGTGATGGCATGCTAGAAGAGCATTTGATGCGGTCACAGTTTTGGTCAAGAGCGCTCCTTATGATTTAAAAAATAACAAAAGTACTAATTACACTTCAAGGCTCCAGGGGGTATTTACCTGTAGCTGACGTTATGTATGCTGACAGGAAATTTAAGTACCAGTTATTACTATTAGTTCTGCATCTTCATTAACAAATCAGAAATAGTTACCTTTGACTGAAGAATGGTTCCCTAATGTGATATAAAACACAGTGGAGTTAAGAAAACAAAAAAGGAAGTGTTAACAAACTAACCATTTCAAAAGCTATTTTTCCAGAACACTATTCATTCCCAAAGAGAATAATTATGTAGCTTGCAGACAATTCAATTTGGTGTCATCCTTCAAAGTAGCTCATGTTATTGTTACATACCTACATTGAAGGTACTGCTTTAGTACTGACAGAAGTTAGAAAGCTTAAGCAAATGCCCATTTTGTTCAGTCATGCAGAAAACTCTGGAACATAGACTTATCAGTTTGTGTGGCTCTGTATTGGAGTAATAGTGCAGAGCACTGAGGCAGGTTTTGATTTATCTCTGAATTTTCTGGTAAATTATGTACAAATTCCACATTTTTCCTGCTCTTAAAAATGGGGAGTTTTGGCCCCCAGCTACATGGGGGATGTTTCATGCAGACAAATGAGTTTAGATTTAATATAACCCTCATTTACAGACTACTTGTTCCTTCGCTATATATAACTCAGTTAAATAGAGATAGTCTATAGTCAAATATATGACTCAGTTAAATAGATAACTTCAAAGTGGCGTTCTTTTATGGTAGCTGTATGATGTGAGGAAAAAAAAAAAAAAAAAAAAAACCACTGTAGGGTGATCTGTCTTTTATCTTCAACAGACTATGAAGAGCTTGTTCTGATGCTGTTGTATCCTAAACAATGCTTGAAACAGAGTGACAGAGGAGCAAATCCTTTGCCTGAAGCCTGTAGTGTTAGGTAAGAACACGCAGTTACTTTATGTGTTAATGTGGTAAATAAAATTTAAAAGAGCATAAAAAGCAAGCTATTTAGACCAGATTACAAACTTAAAATTATGCTTCCCTTAAAACTAAATTATAATTGTATCAGTGACAGCCTGTGTTCCATGTTTACTGCCACTTTGCTTTACAGACGGCCACCTTGCTGATCAAGCTTAGTCTTGAATGACAAATCTGACATCACAGTGTTTTTAACTGCCAGACCAGCTTCTGTTAAATACGGTTTCTCCCACAAATGCAGACAAAATGTTTTATTTCGAGTTTTCTAAGTTAAATACACTGTAAAAACAGGGAAGTTTCTTTTCCTTTTTAAGTCTATGGATAAAGCATGTGAAGAGTTGTTACCTCTGAATTCTGAAATACTGAAGGACAGAGAGACCAGGAAAATGTTAATTCAGCTCATTAAATACAGGTCCCATTACCATAGATTAATAAATCACTTAGTTTTTGAAGTGCAAAGCACTTTTAATCCATTCTCCTCTGTGTAACAAATCAATTATAAAATAGTATTTTTCTTCAAATTTATGAACTTTCTGTTTCCATTCCAAAGCAGTTTGACACACAACACTAGTTAAAACATCCTTAATCTTTAGGTCAGATCCATTAATCTTTAAATAGGAATGTCATTCACCTGTTCAAAACTTAAATTTTAAGACTGAGTATGTGTGCATTAATCTATATAACTTCTTGAATATCTATGTTGTACATTCTTGGTCAGCAAAGGCAAATATGAAGTTTAAAGTAAAGGCTGCAAATTAATATGTACTAATAATTTCTTACTCTTGAGACTTAAATTATTCCTTTAAAACAAATGACAGAAAGTACAAATACAAAGACTAAAATTGGTATTTTAAAGGTTTTTGCTTCCAAATTTAAATATTAAATAAATAGGTGTTTTAAAATAAAATGGTATAATGGTATTGTGCAATCACTAAAAATTGGTTTAATTGCCAGGTTTTAGAATCATTTTAAGGAGAGGGTGAACTTCCAAAATTTTATTTTTTTGTGCTGAGTCATTCTAATGGCAGACAACAAGGATGTGTAGGAGAGGAATCATTTTTTCAGATTGTTTTTTTGTGACCTCTCATAACCAGCATAATCTGGAACTTTCTGGTGGCTGCTAATATGATGTTCAGGATGTAAGGATGCAGTGAGTTTGCCGCTGTACTCAAGTATGCAGTCCACAGCATATTTTATCAGTCGCAGGCCAATCTCCTTGAACTATTTATGTGCTAGGAAAATAATTATAATGAAAAAACTGTCTGCTCTGGTTATCTCTTCCTGTAAGAGGGAGAAAATGAATTCTGCAGCTTCTGTAAACAATGGCAGGAACAAGATTGCTTCATGGATCCTCTTGGATTCAAATTAGCCAGCTGGCAAACATGTTTTCATGGCACCAGCAACAGATACAGCTGTTTGTTTCTGCTACGGTCCACAGAGGGTTGATGCACTCCAATTTCTTTCAAAGCTTTTGCTAGCTAGGAAGCAATATCCTTTAGTACAAATTAAAAAGATTCAGATATTTATCAAATGTCATTTGAAGGACAGAGATACCCATATGATTTTGTATCAAGTAATCCCAGGGTCATTTTCTCAAATAAATGTTTGATTTTCTCTGTGTTTTATCAGAACTAGTCAGTCTTTTCTACTATTTTGTTCAATGAACTACAGTTACAGACTGTAACTTGCAGATAAGAATTTGAAGCCTAAATTGAAAAAAAGTGTATCTGTGTGAGATGCAGTTTAGGAAACTATAGCAGATAAAGAGAAATATGTCTTTGGAGCTCATTCAGATAATTTTTCTTCTAGGTATTCATTTTGCAACCTGCTGTATTGTTTAACCAGCTGTTTAGGTAGGTCAATTCATGGAAATTGAGAAAATTTGATCTCTTTACAGCCTTTTGTATGGGATGATATAAAAAAATAAAAAATCCTATTTCATCTTGTCAATTATCTGGAACAGTTCTAAAGGGAGGATTTTAAAGGGTATAGTGTTCCTTTGTGGCAAAATAATAATTTTGAATAACATTTTAAATCTTGCTTTGATATAAAAGCTTTTATGTTTAACAGTCTGAAGATTTTTTCACCCAGAAAACTCATCCTGGAGCAGAAAAATAAGCAACCATGTTATAAAAGTGGCAGACAAGTCTCAGGTTTTCAATATTTTATTTTGATATTTTTGGAGATGTTACCCAGACTTACCATGCCAAATCCAAGCTTATATTCTGTGAAGCATTAATATATGATATGCAGCAGCTATTTTTCTAGCTTCAGTTATGCACTGTGAAAGCAATTATTGCCAGCTAAACTTATGTGGGGAGCTAGGAGCTGGGGATCAATTCACTAAGACAAATCCAAATACTGGAATTTACCTCATTTCTGGTACGAGTTCCAACTGCTAGGCACTACAATGCAGAACCTTCTTCATAAGACCTCACTGAAGCAAGTAATATCACATCAGTATTAATGTAACAGCTGAATAAGTGTCTATAGTCTAAAGCCCTCCCTTGAGGTGATATTTTTCAGGATATGCTCAATGCATATTCATAGCACATATTCAGTTTTTGATTAATAGGCAAAATATCAGTGCTTTCTTATTAAAGTTTTGTGAAGTTTGAGCCATCACTTAAATGCCAGAGAACTTCACTTTTGCATTTTGAGAATATATTTATGTATTGTGGGACAGTCTTTTTAGCATGCTGTGCTAAACAATCAGAACATGATTGTAACATCTCAGCCCTCTCTAAGCTGGGCCTCCTCTCTGGGTTCCCTCTTTGGGTTTATCTGGCCTGCTTTCTTCCTTGATGACCATCTATCTGCAGCAAATTTGCCTCCCACTCCAATCTGCCTTTTTTTAGTTAGGAAATCTTCCTTCTTGTGTTCTCACAAAGTGTATAGGACAAAGAGATCCTAGTCTCGTTGAGGTAAAATTGAATTAATAAATAATCTTAAGTTAGATAATCTTTAAAATAAATGTGTGGTTTCTCTTACATGGCAAATGTTAACTTTTGATCAAGATAAAAGACACAGTAATTGAGCTATAGTGTAAAGGAAGATGTCCCAGCTTACGGGCTCTTGCTTTATAGCGAGTCGGTAGGACTAGATATTTGGGTTGATCTGAAAACAAGGACATTGAGAAAACAAGTTAAACACAGGAACAAGTTCAGATAAAAGGTTTCCAGGAGAGTCCTAAAAGATAGAGTTGAGAGTTTGATAAGAAATGTCAACGTTCTAGAAGAAAACCTTGTAAAAACACATTGAGAAACATTACAAAGGAGTGAACTGTTAAGGCAAAGGCAAATTTCTGAGTGGAATAGATGCATTCATGTAAGGTGAAGTTATATGGGGAAAGGTATTTATTGTCAGCTGTTGGCATGCCCTGAGATGCAGAGTAATGTATTAAATAGCAAATAGCTGCTGGTTACCTCAGCACAATTTTGCATAAATTAATTTTCTCAGTTCTTGAGTAATCCATAATGGATCAAAACTTCTGTATCCAGTTGGTAATTTATATGAAAAGCTAGTGGACATATAACATTAAAGTCTTTGAATATGAAAAATATAGTAAATATGAACTAGGAGTTCAAACAGTGAAATGAACACTGAACTAAAGGCTTTAGGCAACTGACTTAAATATACACAACAGATGATTTTGTTTTTCATCTTATAGAAGTTGACTATATGCAAATAATTAGTAACAGTGGGGATTTATCTTTTTTAGCATAACTCCAAAATGCATCATAACAAAGGAGTTACTACTGTTGCTAATAGAAACATGTCTTCAAATATGTGAAAAATGAAAAATTACAAATAAAGATTAAGTCACTCTCTGGTAAGTTACATAAATGAATATAATCATTCACTGTAAAACATCATTTTTAGCCCTATAGTAGTTGCACAATAGCTCTACATACTTAATAATTTTTACCACATCTTAGTCAATCCTCAGAGAGAACAGTATATGTTTTCTCTTAGTTAATTAAAGCTGGTAATATAATATAATATCCATGACTTCATCCACATGTTTGTGCCAGCACACTGAAAATAGTTGTATCAAATCCAAAGTAGTGCTTAAGGCTTAACTTCTTAAGTTAATCTTTATGTCTGAAATGAATTGCCTATATTAGACACATAGGTTTCTTCTACAGAAAGAGGGGGATGTCTGGGTTACTCAGAGTAGGGTCAGAAAGCAATAAAGCCCCTTTCAGATAACCAGTTTAACGCTCTGTGCTACATGCTTAATACTGCTTTTGAAACTGGGATATGCCTACTGTCTTTGGGGTTCATTCCTAGAGATGGCCTCTGTACCATTTTATTTCACAGATCTCAGTGAGGCTCTTTATTTACTTTGAAAGAGCAATTATATTCTGAGCATTTTATTAAAAAAAAAATAAAAATCTTATTGTTTACAACACTCACAAGAGACAGTCCTTACCTTAAGGGTTCCTTACCTTGAGGGTCCATATCCTAAGGGAGCTGTTCTTTAGCTGTTTATTGATAAAGACCCTATTTACCAAGATCTTCTGACTTGGTGTTAGAATGGTTTCCCCTGCTGCTCTGAAAATGATGCTCTTTTACAGGAAAACCATTGGAGATCTGTGGGCCAAATAGAATCTCTAGAGGCTTGATTCTGCAGGATGGGATGATGGAAAATCTGTCTGGGAAATTATAAACTTAAGTACTGGCTTCAGCTCCCAGAATTTTGTCCACAACATTGATTGCACATTTACAGTACATCCACTGGGTAAAAACTAAAGAATAAACAAATATCTTAAATACTAGGATACGGAGTCAAGTATCCCTTCACATCCATTTGCTGCAGTTAACATTGAACTACTTTCTACAAAGTGCCTTCAGTGGAAGGGGCAGACAATGCTTCTGTTGCTCTGTATGGCCTGGTGGCTGGAGTGCTCAGAGAGTAGGAAGTGTGGGTTTGATGTGGGTCTTGATGCTAGATTTTCCTGTGCTGAATAAGTGCTCTGACCACCTTACAAGAAACATAGATACTACAGCTGTCACAACTGTTTCTAAAAGACGGTGACCAGATCTGCATCAGGTAGTGCTTATTGGATTGGTGACTTGGGCAAAGGTTGGTTTGTCCATACTGTGCGTCTCTGGCTCAGGAGGTGACCTCCTTGCCTTGCAGGAGCTTACAGCTAAACAGGGAAGTGGCTATTCAGAGAAATCCATGCTGTGGTGGCAGCCAGGTGGGGCTTTTTGAGCATGGTTCTAGAAATATTTCTTCCAATCCCATAAATTTTTCTTTTACATTAAGTTTGGATGGCGATACCTTATTCCCATTCAAGAATTACTATCTACTGGTGATAAGTGTGGCAAAAATGAAGCTTGTTTTCACTTTGTTCTCCCAGTAATTGCAAAGCAAGCTTTTCTGTTCGTAGGTCTTGCTGGTTTGAAACAGGTAGCAGCTATTCTGCTGTTTCTCTCTCTGCTTTTTCCTTGCCCTTACTGTCATTTCCAACATCTCTTAATCTTCATAACATTTCATGTGAGAGGTAAGCTTATAGTTGGACTTTTTCCTCCAATGATTCATCTATAAATCATGATAATGAATAAAATAATTTTATTTAGCTAATTGCTACCCCATTGTAAGTTGTTATTAAAATTTAGTTTCCTACCAGCAATTACTCCTCAGAAATCATATTTTATTCAATCTGTAAATCTACTGTGCCATTCACAGTGCTATTATACCTGTGACATTGTAATGGCAAGAGTGAAAATCAAATCAACATTCTGCTGACAGAATAAGAGCAGTAAATGTCAAACTAATGAATATAGAGTAGGCATATGCAAATGGCCTAGGAAAGCAGAGAGGTTCTTGGCATTTCTCATTTTAAGCATATATCAAGCTAAGTTTCATCATGTGAAAGAAGCTTATGTGGTTCATCTGCCCTGGCTATAACTTCATATAAAATGATCTTGAGACGGGCTTCATATTCTTGCTAAAAATTAAGTGATGATTAATAGATGTCTAGCCTGGCAAGAATACATAAAGGGCTGGGATAGCACAAGGATTCCTTTCTATTAAATGGCATAACAGCTAGACTCACAAGGACTGGAACTGGAAAGAAGAGGCTTTGGGGCTCTGCTCCGTTTTGTCCAGCTACCTCCTCAGAGGGACCTGGATCAGTCCTTTAGCAGGCGGCATTTCTTCCAGAAGAGAGTGTTAATTACAATCAGGTGCTCCCTCGAAAAATATTTGGTGACCTGACTTGGTGAGTGAGTCTGTAGGTCTTACTGAACTGTTACTCCCTGGGGTAACAGTAAGTCTGTGTTTTGGGGGCAGACGTGCCCTGTGCCGTGCTCCAGTACTGACTGGAGCAGAAGGTGTATTGGCATGGAACAGAAGACATGTTGTAGTGCTGCAGGAACAGTGAGTTGGAGGTGAAAACATGCACTTGAGTCTTCTAGTACACACATGCCTGTAGTGCACACCTGGATTGTACACCTGGATTCAGGTACAGGGCAATATTCCTAGACAGAGCATAGGTATAATCTGCATGTTTGTATTTCATTTGCTCTGGAATATTGAAAACATATCTTGGCTTTTCAAATACTTCACTTTCACTGACTTTTCTCTGATGTTATTTACTGTAGTGGTTTCTGTTGTATTTGTGTCTTTCAAATTTCCTGAAGCTGGTAATTGAAACTTCAAGGTATATGTTTTGCTCAGAACTCAAATGGCTACACATAAGAATGATATTTTGAGAGCAGTTTCAAAACACCCTGTCTTCTAAAAATCTCTTTTATGATTTGCTGCAAAAAGTAATCACAGGGTTGTCTCATTTATTGGTTTATTTTGATTCTACTGGAAATCAACTCTGATAATTTGAGTAAATACCCAACTTAGACATGTGGTATTCTTAACAAAAGAATTTGGGTAGTTAGTCAGCAATAAGAGGAGACGTTGGTACAACAGGGCGAAAGGGATGAAAATTCTTGCATGAGCAAAACAAATATTGTGAAAGGTTGGAATATTGTTCTCTGTAGATTTCCTGAGATTAATGCCTTTTGTGCAATGAATAGGTCATCAGAGGCATAATTCAGATGTCAAGTATGTACTGTAAAGGTTTGGTTTTCCTAAAAGACATTTAGATTGAGAGGCTGTGTAACAGCATTTCCTAGCTCTGGGCCCTTCAAATTATCACTATCAGTAAAAACTCTGAAAGTGTAAATTATTGAACAAAAATTTTGAAGAAAAAAGGCTAAACTATACAGTATTCATATATGCATCTCTGCGGGGAAACTAATAAAATAAGTGTGAATGGAAGTGAGATACAAACATTATAAAATAGATATTTGTTTGTAGATTAAAATTAATTTGACTACACTAGCAAAGGCCATTGCATTTTTTAAATAAATGTTAGGTTATTAGTTTTTAATAAACATGACCAATGTTAGAGGATTTCCTAGACAACAAGCTCTATGACTTCTTTAAATAGAAGTGGAAGGAAATCCAAATCCATATTTATAATGAATAACATTTTTAAAAAGTTTTAGTCAAAATATCTTTTGTGGTCTGAGCAATCTTCTCTTGACTGGAAGACAGCTAACACTCAGGTGTTTGCAGCAAAGTCCTGGCTAGGAGGATTTGGTTGAGTAGCTGAGGACAGAGACAGCAATATAATGTAAAGGATAAGAGCAGCATCAGACAGGGAGATGGAAGAAGGAAAAAGGAAGGAAGACTTGAAGAAGATAGGGTTGGAAAATTTTTTGCATTTTTTTTTTTCCTTTCCTTTTCTTTTCCAATATGGCTTCTGTATTTTAACAGCATTTAAAAGAAGTTTGTAAGAGAGGAGATGAGAAAGGTGTGGATGCCACTGAAGTATGACATGCAAGGTCGGCAGGACAGGGAACACAGGTGAAATGGACAGTAACATCAACGTAGCAAAGAGAGGAACAGGAGAAATGAACAGAGGAAGAAGGAAATGGGTATCTGCTGAATTTCTTACCCTTCCCTTACAAGGCTTGAGTAGATGAAAGCAGCTTTTGATGTGACAAATCTTGACCTGCTCAACAGGGCCTGAGATGGTGTTCCTCATAGCAGTGCCTGTGCTGAGCAAACAACCTGTTCCTCAGGAAATTCACTCAAATATCCTTGCTCTTATTATTTCAGTTCAGTGCTATCTAACAAGTGTAGGTATCTCTCTTTAACATTTATTTTGATATGGTAAGGATTTAAAGTGTGTTGAGCTGAAAACAACAGACATTTTTTGTAGATATGAATGTCTTCCATGAATCTTAATTAAAATCACTTAAAGAAATGGATTCTCTGTTTTCTGTAGCAGTAATTCAAAGAAAGCATGACACAGAGATTAGTATTCAGTAGACTTCTTATTTTATTGTATAAAAGTAATTACCTTTTAAATACTATCCAAATTAACATTTTAATATCCCTCTGGGCCTTTACATTTTAGAAGCATAATATAACTCAGTACCTAATACAGAGGAACCCTATTTCCTTTTCTACTAAATTAGTCTCCTGTATAAATTTGAATCATTTTCAGAGTAAGCAGCAGTAATTCATCCCCCCCCCCCCCCCCCAATAAGACTTACATTAGAACCAAAGACATTCAGCGCTTTCATCAGAGGCCACTTACAATTTGAGGAGCTTAATTTCTTTGTATCTGAATTCCTTGGTAAGGTACTTGTGGAAAACAGTCTCTTATGTTAACAGTCTTCTTATTATACTACATTTCATAAGGGAAAAATACATGACTTAAAATATACAGAGTTGCAGCTCAAGTCTGTGATGACTTTTGTGTATGAAAAGCCCCATCTAACCGAAGTAACATATACAATTCAATTTTATGTGTTAAATTTTTAAGAATATCTGACTTTTCATATTATACATAGATATGTGTGTCTTTTTTTTCATACTTTCACATAACGTTTTCAGCAGTGCATCTTCTGATCATAAGAAAAACTTTCATCTTCTATCATTGTGTTTATTTCATACTCAGGTTGGAAGGAAATTAATCCCTTTGTCATAAATAAAACCAGATAATTTAACAAGAACTTTAAACTAGAATCAGGTGGAATTGGAATCAGTAACAACTAGGAAAAGGCTTTATATTTGTAAAGGACAGATAAACCTAGACAAAAATAAATGAATAAAAAAAATAGGAGGGACTTGAGATATAATAAGGGTGCTGTAAGCTTTTGAAGTAGTTTACTGGCTCACAGACTAATATCTGTTGACCCTGAGAATAGACCTGGAAAGCAGGACATGCTGGGGCTCATAGTGAAAGATCAAGTGGTTTGCTACTTACAGGGTAGTCATGCAACTGAAATGTCAATTAAAAAGAATATGGAGGCATTCAGGAAGGACAGGCAGGGCAAAAAGAGACATTGCCTTGTGTTTCAAGAAAGAAGACCCTTCCTGAGGTGCAAAACAATTCTTGCTGGTTACAGGTAATGGTTAAAGGGGAGAAAGAAGTTGGTGGCAATCAAGCCACCGAGGCAGCAGGGTGAGTTGGCTGAGGATCTCTGTGAGCAGCTGCATCCGCTGAAGTCCTGGGCTTGGTGGTGGTAGATTTTTCCTGATCAGACATTGCTTGGAAAGGAGGGCTTCAAGACACAGATTGTCTAGATCTTTTCTGAAAAACGTGGGTGAGATCCTTGACAGAAGACAAGGAATGCAGCTGAACCGGAGGCTCTTCTAGACCAGACTCTGACTAACAAGGAGGGACTGCCCATGAACTCCAAGGCTAAACAAGTGACTGCTTTAAAGCTGTAATTACAACAGCTGCTGGTATAAATTATACCTAGACCAAACCTGTATCTAGGGGTTGGCAGAATGAAAAACATACATAAAACCAACCATAGATGTTTCCCTTGACCTATGCTTCTTGTACCTCAGGCACAACAGCTCAGGCCTTGGCACTAGGGACGCTTAAGTTTTACTGCCTGTACTCTGCCCATGGGGAAATCCCATGTAAGAACACTTTAAAATAATTTTTTTTTAATTCCCTAAAGGTCTTCCATAAATGTTTCCTTGTTTCTTTTCCATGTGTAAAATCCAATCTCTCTGAAATCCAATATTTCCTTTAGTAAGGTCCAGATAGCTCTCCAAGACCAACATCTTTCAGCTATGGTGTGAAGGCAGTTTTCCAAAATGGCATTGGTTTAGATGAGCTGTTTTCTCCAGCACCTCACTAGTCCTGGTGTAGTCCTCTCAACCTCACTGGTCTGGAACAGTAGTGCTTAGCAGTAAAAAGTTTCTCCATAGCCACGGGAATTACCAAGTAGCAGACCTTACTTTTATGGCAATCCAGAACATATTTTAGGTTGAAAGTAGATTTAATGTTCTGTCTCCTATAATTCCTATAATTTGTGTGATTCAAGATGCCAGAGGATCCTGATGTCAGGATGTGGAGACAGTCTACTAAAATAGCTGTGCCAATATGCATATATACATATATATAAATATATATATATAAATAACACAATATACATTTTTTTTTTTGTTTGCTCTTTAAAAGCAGGAGGCTGAAAATTGTCTAATTTCAAAGAATTATGAAAAACATTTGGGTGGAGCAGGGAATGTTGCAATGTGCATTTAGATAAATTAGAGAAATGTGTATGTATGCATACGGGATGTGGGTAAAAAGCTGACTGATTGTGAAATATCAGGCTGCAAAACTGGGTTGCAAACTCAGCCATAGATGATGATAAGGAATAGTGGTAGTTTTTGCAAGAAAATGCAAAAATTTGCAAAATATGTATTTTTCAATTATTTGTAAAATGTGCAAGGTCTGCAAATTTTTGACCACAAAGTGGGCAACATCTACTTAGTAAGCAAAACTACTTCGGAGTAGCCATATTGATTTTAGAGTTACCAGATGCATATTGAGGAAGCTTATAAGTAACTTAATCTTATCATTTCTCAGTGCAGGTATGCATAACTCTATAAAACATAAGAGTCTTTAGACAAAAATAATTAAAAGAAATGTATGAGATTAATATTGTAAATGCCTTCAGATTTTGAGACAATGCAGAGTTAAAATAAAATAAAATAAAATAACTCTGATGAGCTTAAGCGAGTTTAACTGCCAGTTAGGAGACTTTGACTACCTGCTTCACTACGCTTAAATTTTGCTTATGTTCTTTTTGGTCAGCATTTTCCAGAGCAACCACCTATGTAGACATATAGCCATGACGTCTGGGACTACGGGGTGAATTCAGGCAGCTGTAGGTCTTTGTGCTGAAGCAACGAAAAACCTAACTAGCTTCCTCTTGTTAAGCAGATTCTGCTGAGAATTAGAGGCAGTCAGTCCTGGCTTAATCTGGGATAGTGATAACCTCTCAAAAATATTCAAGTACAGTAACAGTGCTGATAACTACTCCAGAGAAGAGGAGAAGAAAGAGAGTGTTATAGGAATTCAAAAATAGATTAATAAAAAACTGATATTGGAGGACTAGCTCATGAGACTCATGTTGTCTGAGAGGCAAGAGAATATAAACAGTAATGAGGCCTAAAAGATTCTCTGGGGTTAGATTACAATAGTTATATTCCCATGCTCTTTAAAACTAATTAGTCTGTACTTTTCAGTAAATAAAGGTGTTTTGTTTTGTTTTTCCCTAAGCATTGTCAATTTGTAAATTCTCATTTTTCTAAATAATCCTAAGGCTTGAAGGTTCTTCTATGCAATTTTTGTTTTTCTCTGAAGAAGTTATTTCCTTGTTCCTCATTTAGAAAGTTGGGGTGAGCCTCAGCTCACATTTTATTTATTAAAAATGACAAATTTGATAACTACCAGAAGATAGCTTTGTGACTATCACATCCCAGGACAAGATTCATGACAGAGATAGAAAAGCATCTTCTGTAGATCCAGAACTGTGAGTCTGAGCCTTGTTTTCAGCTCTGTTCAGTCTGTTAGATTTATAGCTGGAGACTTGGATTATCAGTGTAAGGCAGGTGTGTGTATTGCTTTTGTACTATTGGTTACAGAAACTGTTGAAAGCTAAACTCATTATCCCTATAGACAATCTAATGTCTTGACTTCGATTAGCCCTACTTTTCTAATCCTCTAAAATATTGCACACTTGACTTGCTAGTCTTGAATACATTCTTAGCCTTGAGTAACTCTCCTAGTTACTGTGTGGGTTTGTGCGTTGGTTTGAGAGAGGTGACAGACCTGACAGTTACAGTAGGAAAAAATGAAGTTCATCTTGTATGACAAAGTATCAGTACTTTGTAATTCCCAACGTTCTTTTGTGACTACCTGTCTGAAAACTCTTCGATGAAAAATTCTTTATGGGAAATAAATAAATAATCAGACCATAACTTTATAGGTCCATGATACTAATACATTTTATTCTAGGACATTCTCATATTTTTAAATGTTTGTGTTAATTTAATAGATAATAAATGATAGTGATGCTTATTAGATGACAATATATTTGCTTCTTTCTTTTCAAGAGGCAGTATGATTCTAAAATACAAGGGATGGATGTGTGTTGTTATATGTATGTATTTACAGACTTTTTTTTATTGTTCTGCTTAAAAATCTACCTTCTCCTTATCCTATTAAGTCCAGTTATAATATTATTTGCCAGTGTAACTCCAACTTCAGCTTGGTTTCTTTGAATATATTCTCAAGTAATTCAATCAGAACCGGTCCATTAGTCATTGACAATAACTGTCCCATTTTCTGCTAAATACTTCGGGCTAACCAAGTAAAAAACATTGCTTTTTTTATTCCCTTTAGGAAATAAATTATAAAAAACTCATTTCAAATGCAGAGTTCACAGTGGTTAGTTTTATCGATGGAGTAATGACAATAGTCTTGCTTACCTAGTACTGAAACTATGCTGTGTGTGCTCTTGTGTAATTACAAGAACTGGTTTGGGGTGTCAGCATAGTGAGCTCTCTGTCCCAGGTTTTATACAGGCTTAACAATGAATTAATTTATTTCCATATTTAGCTCTTACTCATAAGTAATGAACTGACCTTTGTTGGTTTTCACAGTTTCTCCTTATCCAGATAACTATTTTGAACTTGTATATTAATTTAAAGAACAGAAATCAAAGTTGTAATGGCATGTATGGTCATAGAAGTATAGAACAGCTTGGGTTGAAAAAGACCTTAAAGGTCATCTGGTTCCAACCCCTTTGCCGTGGTCAAGGATGCCACCCACTATGTCTGGTTGTTCAGGGCCTTGTCCAACCCGGTCTTGAACACCTCCAGGGATGGGGTAAAACAGTGGTTTTTTACCAGAGCTGTTTTTGGTTAAACTGCAAGTAAAAGATTAAATTGCCACAAATAATACAGCTATGAAATTAAGCTGAGTGCTTATACAGATATAACTTTAAAAAAAGAGAGCCTTTAGGAATGATGTGTCCCACTGTACAGTGAATTATATAACCCCATATAATTTAGAAATTCGGAGGGAAAATGAATATGAGAAGCTCAAAAAAAAAAAAAAAGTTATATTTAAGGATTCGTTAAATCAGTTTTCCATGGGACAGATGTTCATTAACACTTGCCTATTTATTTTTGTCAATTCAGAGGGTTTTATTTTAGCTGTAAAATAAACATACACAGAGATGTAAACTCATTTTGTTCTGTTGCTCCATGTTCTGCGCTTGGATAGAGACAGATGCATTGACTGTTCATTTTGTAGCAACAGAGAAAATGTCACTTATATCATCTATCTGGGACCCTGGATTCCAGGATGAATATTTAAAGAGACATGTTTAAAAAAAAAAAAAAAGTAACACGCTTCATAATTGTCAGTCTTATCTAGCTAGCCAGTAAGATAAAAAGCAAAGTGTTATGGAAATTCTCCAGACTTTTTTTTTTTTTTTTTTTGTAATTGAAATACCTATAACAATTATGCTTTTATTCTATTATTTGGCAGATCACAAAAATTACATTAAAACAAGCAATCCTACTTGTAAATTAACCATGGTGTAATGTGTGTGTGTTTTAATTCTGTCCTTTAACTTTTGCCACTGTGTAACTGGGAGGCAGCTTTTCTCCTTAGCAGAATATGAACTAGACCAACAAACCATGTTCACCTCACCAAGTAAACAGACATTCATGTATTACAATGGAACACTTTTACAAAAATCAGTCCTTTATTGTTGCCTTTGTGGATCCTGTTCCAGGTGCAGAGAATCTCTTTAACACAGGCCTTAAAAGCATCCATAGTGTTACCATGTGCTTGAAAATATCTTTTTGTAGTACAACAAAATACATTTGATATTACCGATGATCCCTGAATGTTAAAATCAAAGTTAGGATCAACAAGCATGGTAAACATAAATGAATCTTTTCTACATCATTTAATGCAGTGTAAATCTGCCGAGCACTTTGTCTTTGAATTTTATTTGCTTTTCTTTCCCACCCCACGTGCCAAACTTTTATTGCTGAAATGTTTTGGCTTTCTCGGGCAAAAAACTCTTTTCTCTTTTATATAGCAGCACTTTTCTCCATAACAAACAAGATGTGACTACTTCCAATAGAAATGTATTTAATGTAATGTATTAAGCTCATTGAGTATTTTTAGTGCATTCCTATCAAAAGAAGATGAAGTACGTTTCGTAAATCTATCCATTTCTTCAGAAGCCAACTTTTCATTTTCCTTCTTCCAGTTCTGGCTTGGCTTTTTTTTCTGGCTGCTTTCATGCAGGTCATGAGTCAGGACTCTTTTTCCCTGGAGAAATCAGAACTTCTCCTTTAAAAATAAAATAAATAAAAGTGGATGAATTAGATGGGAAATGTCCTGGAGCAACTAAAAGTTTGTATTCCAGATGCCACTGAAACAAATGAAAACATTTCTTAAGAGAAAAATGGCTAATGAGGTAATTCTCAGAGGTCCAGTAAAAAGGAGGAAGCTAGGGGAAAGTGGAGGATTTTGGTGTTTTGCAGTCCTTTGTAATCCTCTTGTTTTGGGTTGCTGTGAGAACTGAGGAAGTTCCCGTTTTACACAGTTTGGTGGCCGAAACCCCAAGTGGCTGCTGCAAAAGCATCAGAAAATGCAGCTCTTTTCCCTGTGAGCCCCTCACCTGACCCAGCCTCCCAATCCCTGGCTGCAGCACAGATCTGCATGGTGTCACTGCTCACACCTCACAAACCAGAGAGAAAGAAAGGAGCCAGAGCAGTAATGCAGATTTCTTCCCTAGTTTCATAAAATCATCTATAGACAAATAGTTACTGCAAAAACTTTGCACAGAATATTCTGCTTAGCTGTCATGCTATTGTATTTTGTCCTCCCTATAACATTATTCAGTCTGTAATTAGGGCCAATTCCTGCCTCTCCTCTCAGTTTTGGTGAGGGGAAGAGCCAATCCCTATACATTAATAAGGCTGAAATTTTCTAACAAACATTTGTGAGATTAGAAGATTTTGGGTGCACCCTAAAACAGTTCTGTCTGTCTGTAGTGAACAGCAAGGTACTTTTTTGTCTTGTTATAGCCTCCCTGTTGAAATTATTGGATTATTCACATCAGCAAATGCACTGGGAATAGGGATTTTACAGACAAACCTGCCCTTTCACTCATTATCTTATTACATGAAAACATATCATGGAAAAAATGTATCCAAATTAAAGGGAGGCAGGCAGGTAGGAACTTCTGAGAACTAACCAGGTAATTATTTCCAATGTTAACACTAGTCATATAGGAAATTAAGGACTTTTTGAAACATTAAATTTAGCTAGTTATAGATGTTTTTAAAATCCAAAATAAAATTCTGGACTTTAATGGCATTTTCTAAGGCAAATTGCATGGCTTTTTATTTTCTGTTCATGTACTGTGTTCATTGAATGAATAAATTTTAAGACAATGCATGGACAAAAGATGATGTGTTAGTTTATTACTGGACCTAAAAGTTTGTTTTTATAATTCTTTTATCTCCAAACTGTATTGGTGCTGCTCATCTTTGTTGTTTTCTGCACTACCAGAGGATTATTTAAAAAAAAAAAAAAAAAAGAAAAGCCATTAAAAAATATATATATATTCTACAGTATTAACTTTATCTGATTGAACTGCTGATTATTTTTTTAAATTTATAGTTTATCATTGTAATTTTTAATTTATTTATGATATATATATATAAAGCACCTGTCATCCTATTGATAAACGCTCTTTGGAACCATTCTGATGGCAGCGGTAAGAACAGGTGCTGGTCTGTCAGTACCTCTACACTTCTGTTTCCAAATAATTAAGAAAAAAAAAAGTTTTACTCATACCATGATTTTCACACTACTTGCTGTATTTGTGCCTTATTTGAAAAGGGAAATATAATTACAGCATTTTTGACAAATAAATTGTATAAGCTAAGAAAAACTGTAAATATTCTGTAAGGAGCAGTTAGGTTCTCTGCATGTCGGCAACCAAATATCCAAAAGGTTTCAAGTTCTCTATGCTTGTTTGGATCCCATGTTATCCTTTAATTATCTCTGTTACTCCTTCTTTGAGGATAAATATTTGGACTTCTTTAATGTGCTATCTTGGAGAAGTTATTTGTACCTGGAATATAGAAGGTGTATATCCTATCAAGATATACATGTATAATAGCATAATCCTTACAGCAAACCCATGCTAACATAAAATTATTTTACTAGACTGCAAAATTACAGCAACTTGCACCAGCATTCCTTTGTGATGGTCTCTGGTAAGTAAATGTCCAAGGAAATCAGTCACTACAATTTTGAGTAAGTAGCTCTTACTCAGTTTGGAAACACTTACCATTAAGATACTAATTTCTGTGTTTCTGTAAAGCAGCTGTAACATTTTGTCATTATGCTGTTCAAGTGTCATGATCACCAAAATGTCACTGCTGGTTTTTTACTTATTAGCTGGGGGCTGTTTTGCTTTTGCAACTGTTGTGAAGTAGATGTTCACTTAATTGGCCTGATTTTATCTTTTCCTTGCAAGCATCTTCAGGACAGTAGATTTGCCTGATGAATCTCTGCCATTATATCAGAGACCTGCAGAAACCTTGGCTAGATCAGCCAAGGATGTGAAATTTTCTGAAACACAAATGAGTTTATCCGATTGCATTTTGAAAAAACATGGATTTCCAGAAGGGCTGAATGGGGATACTACACTGTCCTTCTCTTCTCTTGTAGAAAAAAAAAAAAAAAAAAAAAAAAAAAAGCATAATGTAAACACATTTTTCTGGAACTAACAAGACCACACAACTACTAAATTAATGAAATATTGTTGGTTTTGACTGAGTAGATAGAAAACTACAAGCAAAATATTTATTCAGTCTGGTATGTTGATTTATGAAAGTACATTGGTCTCTCACTTCTGAAAACATTGACACATCTGCAAGCACTTTTTTTGCTGAACTAACTTGACTAGCTCTATGTGAAAATTCACAAAAAAACAGAAACAATCATTTTAATCAGTAAAGTCATAAAGCCTACAAATCATCAAAATATTATCCCTTCCAGTAACTACATATGAATATCTCAAAGAAATCATAGTATCTCAATATGTTGTGGGTTTTGATTGCTTGGTTTGCTTTTTTTTTTTTGATCTGTAGCAATGAAAAATTAACAGCAAAGCTAACTTATCTGGGAATCAAACATATTTCAGATTTCAGTGAGTAAAAGCTATTCTGCCCTATTGCAAATATTGCAGTATGAGAATGGGTTTTGGCAGTGCAGCAGGGCAGCTGAAGGGGTGCCAGAATAGTGAGTGTGGAGGATGACAGGCTTATTTGGCAAAATTTTAGAAAGCAGGTATAGAAAATGGCATTAACTCACTTCAAGTTCATGCCAAGCCCACTCTTCAGTGGCAATAACTACTTAAGAGATTAAAATCAGTAAAGATGGATATAAATTTATATTTCTTGCACATTGCAAGGGTTGCTCTTTTACTGCAGTGTTTCTTAGGCTATATCTGTGTGTGTGTTGTTGTATTTCAATTATCTTTTTAATATGCCTGAGTCCTCCACTGTGGTGGGTTTTATTTTTTTTGTTTGAAGAAAAATCTGTCCTCCCCCCTCCTGTCACCTTAATTTTTTTAAATAGGGGGGTGAATGTCTTCTATTCTGGGATACTAATAATTTTGCATATTAAGACTATTCCCATGTCTCTGAATTTCTCCTTTCTCTCTCCCTGTGAAACATTGTTTTAAATGACAACAAATTCTTTAGCAAGCTGTGAAGAAGATTTGACAGGAAATTGATCTTGCACATTTTCTGAGAATGTTATACTTTGAGTAGTTTCTCCTGAAGGACAATAAAGATTATGTAGAAGCTAAGTTGGTAGCGAGAGGAAAGCAATATGGCTTTGCTTCAAAAAACTTTCCAGTTCTGTGCCTACAAGCATCTCAATCAGTGATCCCCAAACTTACCTCACTGCTGCTCTCCCAGAGATGCTGTGCTGACCCCAGTGTTTGGAGCAGGGGCTGCCAGGAAATCCGTTTTCCTTTGCCTGTCATAAAGCGCTCTGTGTGTGTGTGTGTGAATGGACTGCAATGTTTACAATAATCATTTGATAATTCCTTTTTTGCCTCATTGTAGAAGATTTATTTCACCATCTAACATCTTTCTGCAGGTGGTGCAAGGTAGTAAAACATCTGAACAGACAGTGGGAAAAAAACATGTTTTTCTTTTCATGAAATGGAAGTGTGAAGCAGTAGGCATAAAATAATGAGATATTGTGAATTCCCAATTTTTATGACTCTGGTATTTCTATTTTTACACGGTAAACTCTGACTAAACAGAGGAGTTCCGTGATCAGTGCCAGTACTCTGCCACAGTGTTAAACCTACACACAGGTATGCAGTGGGAGCTGGGAGAAAATGTTAGGAATGAGTCTTCTACCCCAGCCAGTCTCCCTCAAAATAAAAGTACCAAGTGACCAAGGGCAATATAGTTTGTATCGACACCACAATAAATCCTTGAGTTTTATTTGAAATAGGAGGAAAAATACCACGGGGAATACTATAATGTGCATTTACTGTGTGTATCCCCTGCAGATTATCTGCTGCTCCTAAGAGAGTGAGTGCTTTGCAGGGGATTTGCTGTAACCTGGCAAAGACAGCTCTCAGCAGGAATGGCCATGTAGAAATACAGTCACACTTAAGAACCTCTGAGCAACAGTTACTGATTTGACACTGGCTAAGTAACTCTACTTTTTTTCTAAAGAAACAGAGATGGAGGTGGGCAGTGAAGGTTAAAAAACAAGGCAAACCCTTCACAGAACCATTATACCAAATTCTATGTAAAGGAACTTTTCTGTTCAAAATAACTTTTCAATACAAGTCTCTTCATCTAAAGCTCTTACTGTAAGCTGCTTTGTGCCCTGTTTATTGAGGAAAAATGGTATAAATATAGTGCATCTGAGCAGGGTGTGACTAGAGGGGTGCAATGGGCTTCTGGTAAAGAACCACCAAGACATTGGCTGCCATCCTGCTGGTGTGAGGCCAGTGTAGAAAGGCTATGTCAGGTGAAGGCAGCACTTCCAGGGATCCCTTCTCCTGGGAGCCATTGAGAACCAATACTACATTTATGGGTAAATTCTAGAGTTGCATTTTATGGGTAAATTCTAGGCAGTTGCTGGGCAAGAGTTATCTTCTCATGCCCTGCTTTTAATTTTTATGTTTACTTTTAGGCTGTGTTTATATTCAGTAAAATGTGTTTGCAGTACTGAAAACTAGGCTCAGGGAGGGATCTGTAGCACAGCTATGTCTAAACCCCCCTTTTAGGGAACTGGCTCGCTCAGTGGCTGCTCTTGAGGATCTTCACATACCACCGTATTGTTGAACAAAGGAGGCATACAAAGCAAAGAAACTCTGACTGGCATCTCCCTGTGTCGATGTCTAGGTACTTCTGCAGCAATTGAAGATTTTGGGGCTGTAGCTGAGGAGCATGCCTGATCCTGAGTGGACACTTGTGCTGTTTGAAGAGGTGAAGTAGGTGCTTTCTGGCATCAGCTGCACAGTAGCAGTGATGTCTGCTTCCTAACTTATTCAGGTCCTAACACAGGCTTTGGTGATTACTCCAAAATTTCTGCTTGAGCAGTAACCAGTATCAACTTGTTTCTCCCAGTGCTTAGGCATGGTATAGCTGAGTGGTCATTCCCGGAGCCAGTATGGCTGGCCACATTTCCCCAGAAATATCATCCAGAGAGATCCCAAATGAAGAAAGCCCTAACCTAATAGTGTGTTGTGGTGATTTCTTTCCTGCTTGAACAAGGAGGGGTAAATTCCTACTCGAGAGCTATGCAGGAATTAAAAAGGCAAAGCAGCCTCCTGAGATCATGGAAAACAGACACAAGTTCAATGTGAGAATGAAATAGGAATAACTGTTTCAAAAATTTATCATTCTAGTAAACAGAAGCAAAATTCAATCTCATCTTATTGACACCATCACCATCGAGAAATCACATAGTAGTAGCTAGAAATCAATTTTGGAACTACTGGCCGGTAGAAAGATGGTCTGGGACATGCAGCAATATGACTAAGCTTTCTAATCAGAAATGATGAATGTGGGTACTGTAACTAAGAACAAATGCTGCACTGAGTTTCCACAGACAGAAAATCCAGCTGGGGTAAGGCCAGTTCTGCACTATAGCTAATAGGCAAACCCATTCTCTACAATAGTTTTTTCCAGACTTTCTTGTTTCCCTGACTCTACTGTCCTGTGCACCTGTGGACCAGCTTGAACCTTTCCTGTTGAGCAGTACACAAAGTGACAGCTACCTTCATAGAAAACCTGAGGCTGTGCAATGTTTCAAGTCTTTCAAACTCTGTAGTTAACATGGGATTTCTCACATCTCAGGCTACAGCTTAAGGATGGGACAGATGAAATTTTCCATTACTCCCAGGTGTGGGATTATAGAGTTAGCTGTCACAGTTGTCCACATTCTTCTCTGACTACAGTTTATAGAGTTGGACAATATGCACTATCTCTTAAAAGTAATTTTTGGCTTAGATTTCATTGCTTTTACATTGGAACAGATGTTACTAAAGTTGATATTCACTTCATGATGATGTTAAAAACAAACGAACAAAACCCAATAAAACACTTTTTGAACTCCAGAGCAACACTGAACTTAAGAGCCCAGATTCCCTTTAAGTAGCGTGGTTAAAACATTCTTCTCACTGGGATTGTACAGTCAAATGTTATGTTTGTGTCCTTATCCTCAAAAGTCAGATTAATAGCATATCATCTAATTAAAGAAAGTACTACTACTAAAGTTAGGTATTTTGCTGCAGTTCCGTTTATTTATGTTTTTAAAAAGTAAAATGTCTTGTTCTTGAGCCCAAGCAATTATTTCCTTATGTGTCTCATTTGAGCCTCTTTCAGTTACAATTCTGTCTGGAAGCTTTCTCCTTCTCCGTGTTACCCACGTGCTTGAGAAATACAACATTGTTGCAATCTTCTCAACTTTTTTACTTTTTCCACTGAATACTTTTTCTTTCTAAACACACCCAGACAAAAGATGGATGTTTATCTCTAAAAACTTCAAGGACTGACATAGCCCAAAACAATTCTTGTTCTTTCCCAGGATCTTGTTACCTGAAACAGATGGTGGAAGAGAAGAGGAGTCCTGCAGGACATTTTCCCTGAGGAAAGCAATTGCCTTTAGTGACAGTTGAGCAAATGTCAATTTTTGATTCATAAGACACTTCTATATTTCAGGAAAAAAAATCTTATTTGGAGCAACTACAACTTCTCAGACTTTCCCACTTTCCCACAGAATGATAACAGCTGAAACTTATGCTCAGAATTCCTAAATCAGCCTCAGATTTTTAAAATTCCACTTGAAATCTTCACAGATACTTTTGTTTCTATATTCTTCAAAATATCTTCATATAGGAAAAGAAAATAATAGAAAACAAATGAAAATTTCTCACTCATGGTAGGAACTAAAAAACAACAACAAATGCTTCTCTGATAGGTAACAAAGTCAGAAGTATCCATAATTTCATGCTGAATATGGAAAATATGCTTGAATTAACATGATCCCTACTCTCTACTACAAAGCTTGTGGACATTCTTAGTAATTCATTTATTTATTTATTTATTTATTGTCGACTTTTAAATATTCCAGAAGGAACTAAAATCAGAATGTTTAAAATTAATTTGAAACTTTTTTTACAAAAACTTTCTGATCCTGGGATATAACATATATTTTACTGTTAGAAAATTGTTATGCTTTTCTAAAAATGAGGCCAAAATATAAATTGACCCGATATATCCTGATGTAGAAATCCATCTAAAATGGCTTAAGCTTATTTCAGTGTGCACAGCTCAGTGTGTCGATCCAGGTTTTATTTATTTTGTAACCTCTGCTTACAAGCTCAAGTGTTTGCAGTGATCTCTGCATGCTTTGAACAAGGACTCTGGTGCAAATCTCCCAGTACTAAAATTAATTCACTGATGTAAATCCCGACTAAGTCATTTTGGCTTAAAGAGACACTTAAGAAAGTGGGGACAGAAGGTAACCTAAAGTGTGATTTGCCATCAAGGTGTTTTGATAATGAGCATTGTCTCCTCTGCAATGCCCAGATGTCTGAAAACCCAGTTTCTGAAAAATACACCCTGTGCTTCCTCTGCAACATGGCATGCAGTACAATCTCTCTGTCCATAGGAAACATCTTGTTTTTATATTTTGTTATAAGCTTCTTATTATCTTATTATATTAATATATCACATAATTACTACGTTCGTATTAATATATTACTATAATGCATAAAATAATTAATGCATTTGTTATTGTTGATATATAAAATTATCATTATAATATTTGATTGTGTTCCACCGAGGGAAGAGATTTGTTAACAATATCAGGAGAAGTAGAATCACACAGTTGCAAAGGTGGAGGGAAATAACAAGAACTAAAAATCATAAATGTTCTTGATTCTTACACAAGGCAAGGTTTTAAACCATTTTAAGCAGAAGTGATGACCAACATCAGTTTGTAAGAATAAAGTCCAGGTGTCTCTGAATGTCATCTTCTTACTGAATTCAGAAAGGAAAGATACCCCAAGAAGCTAGAAGAGTTTCAAAATAGGCATAAAATTAACTCTTCTTTTGGAACAAGGACTATCCACTTATCAACAGAAACCAAGCCCTGAGTGTAGACAGTCTCCATATAGATTAGATAAAGGCTCAACTGATAAAACCAAGAGAATTTAAGGAAGAAAAGATGGGCAAAGACCAGAGAGCTCCTGAAACAAACGATTATCAGGCATTTGTTCTATTAGCAATATAGGGTGAGATCTTTACCTGGTGTAATTACCATAGAAGCAATGCAACTAATTGTGCTGCATGGCAGCAGTAGCTGTAGTCCATGTGAATTTACTCAATCTTATATTCACATTCTAAGTGTAACGTATTTTTTCCATGCTATAGTTGCTGTGCAAAGGCAACAGATGATCTTCATGAAGTACTTTCTTCCCAGGCAATCCAGTAAATTAACACTTACTGGACATCTGTTTTTTATAACAAATATTTCTAAGCATTATAACTTCTCTGATTCAGCTTCACCGTAGATGGTTTATTTTTATGATAACAAAGAGGAAAGAAATGAATTATACTGAACTTTTCACCATTCACTGGTCTTTATTACAGCAAAATTCTCTAGGATACAAGCTGCATCCAACATTCAGAGCTACTAAAAGTTTTGTGGGGCCAGGAGCCAAAGGAATGGGTTGGTCTGAGCAACTTTGCTCTTTCCTCACTAGCAGCTCAAAGATCCTGCACTACATTTTATGCTCCTCTTTCTGTTATCTAGCACTTCAGTTCTTCTCCCCTGTGACCAAATTCTTTAGATTGTCATCTTGTTTCTCCGGTCTTGCTAGAACTGGGGGGCTGTACAGGAATTAACCTTATAACCCTCCAGTGTCTTGGTGACTATTAAATGTGTTCAAGAAATCTGCTTCTTCCCATAGCTCTTTCAAATCAAAGTTAATGCAACAAAACAATAAATTACCATAGGAAAGGATAAGTGACCTTACAGAACAAATTCTGGCTTTTCTGCAAGCTTCAGAGCCTCATGCATTCCTGCAGCCGATAGTTTCCGGTTGATATTTCTATATCTGCATTGCAGGAGGTTGCGGTAAGTTGTCCTCAGGTCCCGATTGAAGAAGGCATATATAAAAGGGTTAATGAGGGAGTTCGCATAACCCAACCATAGAAATGTTCTTTCAACCCACAGTGGGATACAGCTGCACGCTGTACCACAGATAAAGGGCCTGGCAGTTGAGAGGAGAAAAAACGGCAGCCAGCACACGGTGAAAGCCCCAACAATAATTCCAAGTGTAGTGGCAGCTTTCTGTTCTCTCTTAAAGATGGAAATGTTTTTCTTGTCGTTCTTCAGGAGTCGTGAAAAGTTAGTACATTCTTCCGATTCTTTGTGCAGTTTTACAGCTCCATTCATAGAAATCCCTTCCATTTCTTCTGGCCGGGGAAAACCAGCAAACTTGTGTTTGGCAGCACTCCTCTTAGCAGCTTTGTAAATCTGATAGTACATGAAAAGCATCACTGACATTGGGATATAAAATGCAACTGCTGTGGAGTAAATTGTGTAGCCAAAGTCTTGACTTATCAAACAAACCTTTTCATCATTTACGTTTTTGGCCCAACCAAAGAGCGGGGGTATGGTGATGGAGGCAGATAGGAGCCATACACACAGGATCATTTTAGCCATACACTTCCCGTTCTGCCTTACAGGATACGTGAGAGGTCTTGTTATTCCCAGGTACCTAGAACAACAACATAGAGTTTTTATATAATGCAGTGGTTAACTAATAAGAATAATTTCTCATAGTCTGCTATTAAATATAATATCTTTAGCTAAGGTTTCTGTTTTTACATTTTTCAATGCATGTATTTCAAACTTGTAAATTCGTGTATATACCTTTCACTTTAAGATTTATGGTGCTGGTATTTTGTATAAAAGCTCTTTCCTAGAGGGAAATCTCTAGCCACAAAGGACTGGGATTTTAATGCAGTTGTGCAATCTTCATGCAGATAATTAATTTTTTGGTTATTAAGGAAATTCTGAAACCCAAGTTTTATTCAGCTAACTTATGCAATCTTGGTGTATAGACAAGTGCATGCTCCACAAACATATAGTATATTTTTTGAGTGGATGTTTAAGTTCAAAGAAGCATGCATTCATCTTCATTCCTTTTACATGTTCATCACTTTTGAAGATCCCTGCCACTAATCTGAGATGATGAGTTGTGTTTCTTAGTTTCACATTTCAGACAGGCACTACAAACTGTAAACTTATGTCAAGAGTAGATTATTTCAATACTACAATAATTCTTTTTAACATCATTTAATTAGAAATGACATTTATTCGATATCCTAACTTCTACCAAACAAAATAGCAATCTATCACGGTGTCAGTTCAGGAAGACCTGTGAAAAAAAAAACAGTTTTACCAGAAGCTAAGTTTAGAATGGTAAATAATCATAAACAGACAAGAAACATGTTTACAACGTATCAAGTTTTCATAGAAAAAATGAAGTCTGCTGACAACTTCCACATTTCCAAAGCTATGAGAGATTAAACCACTTTTTTTCTTTTTGTTTGTTTGTTTCTTCCTAGTAAAACATTTATCACTATTGCCTCATACAGCTGAACAGCAAGATCCTAAACTTGTTTGCTCTCAACTACAGAAGGTCTCCTTATCTTCTCTCTAATGATGGGAGCTTCTCTTAGATGGCATTGGATGTTTGGTGGCTTTTGTTGTTGTAGTTGTTTGTTTGTTTCCACCTAACATTTATACTTGAAATTTGGTTTTTGCTCAGCTGGAACTTAACTTCCTGTTAACTTCTCAAATGGTTCTTTTGTTCCCTCCCACACTGCCCCCCCCCCCCCCCCCAAAAGGAAGAATTTTGAGAAAAAGCAATGTGATTCACATCGCTACCTACTCATAAAAGACATGGTTTCACATCAGGTTTCAGAACATGGCTTGGATTTCAAGAGGTACCAGCATTCAATTATACAGTGAAGGTTTTGGAAGGTTATAAACAAGAAATATGGTAATATGAGTATATTCATTTTTATCTGAGAATTTTTTCCTCTCCCTATTCACCCAGCAAATCAAAATACAAGTATTTTCCCAGCTCTGCAGAATGCTGCAATGTTGATTTTACTGCAATGCAGTAAATTATGGCCAGTGCTGCTGCTTTCAACAAGAACCCAGGTATGCTACAGTATTGGAAATAAAAGGATGCATCATTTCATGATCTGTTCTGATGAGTAACAACAACCACTGTCAACAACATCATTGACATTTATATTACTGATATGGCAAGTTTTATGCAAAGGACAAATTGGTTTATTGTGTCCTATTCTTGAAAGCAAACACAAGCAAATGACAGCAGTCCTCTATTGTGCCAAAGAAGTTGTGCCTGGTGGTGCTGTGAGCTAGGAGTATTAAAATTGGCTGGAATTAAGACACTAGGATGTATGAACATGGATCACAGCATTAGAAAAGGTTGTTTCTTGTCCACCTCATCATCATCTTTAGAACATAACCATCACCCCAGTGCCAGGGGCCTTGGGCATACTGTAAATGTCACGGAGATTTCTATTTTACACAATAGTAGCCAAAACTAGTTGCACTGCTAAGGAGGAAGACTTTTCCAAATTGAGGAAAGAGGAAAGTTGCTCAAACCAACCCATTCCTTCTGGGACAGCAGTGGCACACCCTTAAAATTTGTCTGAGCATAGCGTGACTTAGCTACAAAAGAGCTAAATGCACCGTTTGTGCAGAAAGCTTCCATATCACTTACAGTGTATTGCTTAAAAAAAAAAAAAAAAAAAGTTGAAAAACTATTACTCAATTGCTCATTAAAAATAACATGATTACGAGGTGAGCTTCATTATGTAGCCAAAATAGTTAAATTAGGTTTCTGTGAAAATCAGATCTGTGGGCTACACACGCTGAATGCCTACTGAGGTATCAGAATATAACAAAAAGAATTAATGAAAGCAAAAGTATACTGAAAAGACTTAAAATTTATTGGTTTTGCCCTGGCACCACTTTTTTGGGGAAGCTATCTGAGCTTCAAAAATGCTATTTGAAATTAAAATACATTAATTAACATAAAAATATACCAGCATCCTTTCTGCCTTATTCATTTTGGTAAATGTAGTATGATGGGAAAAAAGTCAGCAGGCATAAATGAAGGAACTTTATCTTTTTATCTCTATATGAAATCTATTACCCTTGAAAACTTACTTGCAACTTCAAAATAATGTAAATCATTGCTGTTGTCTAATACACTAGAGAGTGTCCAAAACTTAATATATTCATGAGTTTCAAAAATGTGTCAAATTCATTGCAAAAATATACTTTGTAATGTTTAATCTTTAATTACTACCTTCAAAATGACTAGAGGTAAATCAGCTGAATTTACCGTATCATTCCAAAAATACGTAACATCTTGAGGCATTAATGCTGGGAAAGATTGAAGTCAAATTCCCCAAAAAACCTATTTCGTGTATCTCAGACATCCACATGTCTGAAAGAAGTGTCTTGGACTTGCTGTTCTGAGATGTTCCTTTTCCATGCCATAGATGTTTGTTTTGATCTTGGCAGGAAAGAATTCATGCCTCAGTTCTCAGTTGTAAGAAAAGGGCAATGCAATTTGCTATTCTTCCTCTGTGGACTTTCCTGAATACACAGCTATGCCAGACAGGGCTTCTTTACCACCTATTCATATTACACCCAGCACAGTGGGGACTAAATCTAGGTTATTCCACAAAAGCTCCCTATTGCAGGCACCTGGCCTTTACTTCTCACTCTGCATTGTCTGATGCTGTGTGCAGCACACCCAAGTGCAGGATCCTGCCCCAAACCACTATGGGATCACTGTTATAAGCACGACACATGGTCTGGTCACAGCCCTGCTGCCTCTCCAGAAAGGCGTGAATGAAAGAGTGAATGGAGGGAAAAGAGCACAGAGAGCCTAGATACTAGCATCTAGAGCATACAACAACAGAAAGAAGATGGGAACTTTTCTTGTACTATATCACTGAAATCTGGAAGACAATCCCTTGCTCAAATAGCTCAAAGTAAAAACAGAGAATGTAGACCAAACAGAGGGAAATAGTGAGGGGCAGAGTAAATTTGTTTTTAAAATAATGTGTAAACCTATGAGCACATCCCCAATTCTGGACTAATTTCTTTTGATTTCTTCTCTTTC
Source organism: Aythya marila (assembly GCF_965140915.1). NCBI lineage: Eukaryota > Metazoa > Chordata > Aves > Anseriformes > Anatidae > Aythya > Aythya marila. Next base: position 17,402,861 of record NC_139048.1, on the reverse strand, counting down.
CTATTGGAGGAATAGAAATTGCTTCCTGTGCTGCAGTCTTGTTCAGGTGTGAGGCCCAAGGGGTGCCCAGTCCTGGGGAGGAATAATCACTTGCCATCCCCTTTCTGTAGTTCTGCTCATACATAGGTGCGAAGAGTTTCCTCCTCCTTGGAGTGCTATCATCGACTATTGTGAACAGCCACCATTTGCCACATTTACAATAACAACAATGTAAAAGTTAAATGAATAAATCAATGAATAAATCTTTTTATTTTATTTTTTTTCCCTTAATAAAGATCTGGCTTCCCATGACCTAGTGTTCTTTCCCAGTACCTCTAAATTGTTACAGACAGTAATAAAACCAGTACAGCTGTATAGGAGAGCATTCAAGGTTTTCTGTTTGGTTTTGTTTTGTTTTCTGTCTGTCTTTTTGATGTTGATGTATTACAATGATCTATTAGAACCATTTTTGTCCCACAGGGCTAACACAGTCTCCATTGTCACTTTAAGTGCAGATTGCACAGGCATTTGTTATGAGTGTGCTCGGTATGCTAAATACTACAGAAAGCATTGGGCTGTAGCTTACATGGAGGGTAGGCAGTGTATCACAGAACAGGAATCCACAGACCCTGGTTCCCATCGCTGGCACGTCATTTTATCTTACTGTGACTCTTTGTATTCCTTCTTCCCATCCGTGCTTTTCTTAGCTATTTGCTTGTTGTGATGGCTGTCATATTCTACTGCTGGCACAATGATTATCAGAACAAGAACTGGACTGCTACTGTGTGCCACTTGATGTTACTAGATATTGAAAAAAAAAAAAAAAAGGCAAAAAAAAACCAACACCCTACAGGCTCAATACAATTTCTTTTATTGTAAATAAGTTTACTTTATTCTCTAACCTAGAAAACTGTAAAAAATAGTTTGCTTTTTCTCCACTACTGTGAAGTGAGTTCACATAGGCATCTCCTCCTCATCAAAAAAATTTCCATGAAGATATTTCTCATCATCTGCTTGTGAGTAACTCTCCATTTGTGACTGAAGCAATTCCATAGACACAAAAGAAGATAAAAATTCTTTCTCCAAAAATAAAAAAGCAGCAGTGCCAGGCATGGTAGCATTTCAGGTTAACCAAGCATGACTTTTTTTTTTTTTGGTGGCTTTTTTTTTCCAGCAGAAAATTCATTTTTTTATTTTTTATTTTTTTTTGTTTCCACCTGAGAAAGCTAAATATCTGTTATATTTAGGCTGTAAAATGGAAATTTGTTCATAGCTAGACTGGAAATTTTGAGATAGGTATATTCCCCCCACCTTCTGATTTATGAATAAAGCAAACTGAGACAAACTGAAACTTAACAGCTACATCAACTTCAACAACAGAAAGAAAATAGTATTAGGATAGTCCAATTTAGCTCTGTTATTTGTCTGTGACGATAGTCAGAGTTACAGAAAGATAAATAGCTAAGAGCATTAAAACTGTTTGAAAGCCTCCTGAACAACCCAATAGTAAATTGAATCAACCATGACATGGGGATTGCTTATGCTTTTTTTTGAAGCACACGCATATAATTCCTTTGTCTCTTGTCTCCATGTGCTTTATAAGTAGATAGAATTCGATTTTAATTAGTTCACCTTTGTTTCTAAGACTTTATCTGTCTGGTTACTCCTTATCACTGACCTTATCTATCACTTGGTTAATCCTGAATCAGTTTAGCATCTGCCATGTGCAACATTAAGAGATACTTAGCAAGAATAGAAGAAAAATGCCATTCCTAAAAGCTATCAAGCATTCAGAACCATCCCTATACCAATCTATCTAGAATTATTTTTTTTTTTGCTTATATTTTGGTATATTAAAAGACAAAATAAATATAAAAATAGCATACTGAAACAGTGGTCAAATCTATTATTTTTGTTATGGTTACACTGACCATCCTAACAGAATTTGTCTTCTTTTCAGAACTACTGTGTACCCGCTGAATAGGAAATGCTTTGTCCCACAGAACTGCATTTAAACAAATAAGCTATACAAACTGATCAGAGAAATATTATTCTTATCACATATTTAAGTAATTGAGATGGAAGCAAAGGGGCAAAAACACAAAAAGACTTAAGTGGTGACGCATAGGAATTAAAGTGCATGACTATGCACTTTATGTTATGGTTTATGTTATGATATGAAAAGTGACCTTGTTAATTATTGTATGATGGCCTTGATACCTGCCTTTCTGCAATAGAGGCTGGCCTCATAATCACTTCACGATAACTGCCAGTTTATTGTTACAGAAGAGGAATATATTTCAGAAATATATAGTAACAGAAGTACTCTTCTTCACAGAAGTTACTGATTCCATTGCATACATGACAGCTTTCGGAGTATGTATTAGATCACTTTAAAATGTAGACATTAAGTATTGTGCAGTTTCAGAGTGAGACAACAAAACTAAGAAAATCAAACCATTAGTGAGGGCAAAAAAAATACTTTGTTCAACTTCTTCTGTGCTCCATCTGGCTAAACATTGCATCTTTTTTATGCAGTGAATTAGCACATAGTCTATAAAAAGCCTCAGCACAGTCTCCAGATTCCACTTAATTGCATTTGCTAGAAATGGTTGAGGTCCTAATTTCTCCTTTGTAGTCAATGTTGAATGCTGTAACATGAAAGACCTTAAATGTATGTAGTGGTATCTATTATGTTAGAAGCTTACTCTTCATGTTTCAAGTTCAACATTATTGATACTATTGAAATAGTGATACTTAAATTGTGATGTTTGGAATAATTGTAATGAAATAGTTGCTATGCTTTCAGCAAGGTTAACATGTTCTATTATTTCTCCTTTTGCTCTCAATTAAATATATTTCCTATAAATAACTTATCATTACAAAAGGAAGACATCCCTACTGTTGGAGTGGATATATGTTAAATACAGTATTGTGCTTTTATTGTTCATAGTAAATGTTCTGATGATCTTTCTTTTCCTCAAAAATTATTGCTTATTCTTGATGGGACTCAAGAAGCATATGTTTTCTGGCAGTAGAAAAAGATTAAGTCAATCAAAACTCTTCATTCTAAAGGAATAGAATTTCCCTAGTAGAAGATTATGTTCTCCTCTCTTACCTTTCTCTCAGTTTTGCTGTACTTTCATGGACTCCCTTCCCCCTGTATCAGACATTTTAATATTTATTTTAATTCATTCTTTTATTTCACTGATTCTATTTTTATTTCACTTTCTTGCTCTGCTTTATTTATATTCCTTTCTTAGTTCTGTATATTTCCTTCTTAATTTTTGCCTACTCATCTCAGACTTCTGTTCCACAGAAGTCTGCTGTCATTCTAACCAATTTGTAACAGCCGTATTTCCAGAAAGATATTTGCAATGTCTTTCCATTAAGTCTTTCTCATCTTAGTCATAATTTCTATAACCATATTCCTCTTTCACTTCAGACCTCAGAAAATTTCTTTTAGCTGTTCTAACCTTTTGCCTCTCATTTTCCCATTGCATGATTGTCAAAGTATTTGTCACCAGCTACTGCCTTGTTCTTAGCTACCTGGCAAAACAGTTTGGTAGCCTTTGGTTTTACTCTGCAAATGATATGCTGGATGAAAGAAAAGGTCCCAAAAAACTGTTGCTGATTTTTTTTTTACATATATATTTTTTTGCAACGCATCCTAAATATTAGATAACACATATTTCCTGGCCAGTATTATACAATTACACAAATAAATGTATTATAGAGTAAACCTTAAGGGATCACCTGTTTTCAGCAAATATTCTTGTTTAACATGGTATGTGTGTATTTTCCTTTCTTGTATCTTCACCGATGATGTAAGATAGGAGAGATAAGAAGGGAAACGGGTTTCATCCCTCACAAGCCTCCTAGAATCTAGATGTATTTAAAAACTGAAGAGGATTGGAAAATAAATACTTTGAATGAAGTTGCACAGTGTAATGGAAGATTTCCTATTTTTAAATGTTTACAAAGTGTCTACATTCTATCTTTGTGGGTTTCTTCATCTCTGTTCTTCCATATATATGCAGTTTGCTTAGTAATTGCAATAGGGTTAATTATAATTATATAGCTCAAAAGCGCTTCCCACCCCACTCCTCGATAGATAATCTGTAACACTTTAAAAGTTCTCTAAATATGGGCAAGTCACACATGGGTAGAATCCATTTTTCCATATACTGTTCAACTATTTGCAAAGTTGAGGGAAAATAAATATTTTCATGCTTTTCTAGAAGAAACAGCATAACTGTGTCACGGGGGACACTTTGCCGACTTCTGCCCTTTCTCCCCTGCCAGAGTTCCCTTTTAATTTTATTTTATTTTTTAACATTCACTATTTACCTCCAGTAACGAGCAAGTAATAGTGCAAGAAGAAGTGAAAAGGGAGTCAAAAGGCTCTTCTTAATTTTTAATTCCTTACCAAGAGTAAAAAATTATATAACCAAAATACACAGTAAAGTAAAATTTACTACAACATACTATCTGAGAAGACTAGACCAGGGAAAGCTTTGTTCTAGGAAAGAAAGGGAAAATACACTCTGATTTTTTCCTGTCTGGTTGTGTTGCAATGTTCATGTCAGATTGGGTGTACAGTAAAACAGAAGTTCAGGCTGGAATAAAGCTGGGGAAAGGGATTGTATCTCATATAGCCTTATGAAAAAGGTAGAAAAGAACTAGTTAAATCTGAAAAGGTAAAATGGGTCTGAGGATGACAAGTAACTGATTTGCTGTGACTGGAGAGGGCAGCTCTGTCAGTCAACTTGAGGAGTAGCATAAGAGATCTTGAGCATGAATGCATATGATTCAAAAGCTGCTGAGGAGGGATGAGGTTTGACTTGAAATGTTTCTTAATGGTGTTACATGGGACTCAAGAAGGGGGAAAAGCCAGAGATGGGCTGGGATTTACTTATGTTTGTTCTCTTATCAGTTTAGAGAATCTGAATCAGCAAGTAAATGGATGGGATGAAGGACCAGACCACTGGTTACTGGTAAGATACTGGCAGAGAAATGATGTGGCTCTATTCTTTTTTTTAATTGCAATAAAGAAATTGGGGAGGAATGTTTTAGGACTGGAAGTTATCTTTATGATGGCCTTTAGTTTCTGAGAAGTTAATTTCATACCCTGATCCTTATACCCAACCATTTCTATCTCCTGCACAATAAACTTCACTGGTGTTCTTGCAATTAGACACAGTCTGTCAGAAGATGGGCATTAGCCATGATCTTTTGCTGAAAGCCTAATGATTAGAGGATCTAAATCTTTACATGATCTATCTGCTCCTTGGCCTGAGCCATTTATATAACTGAAAGCAACCTTCAAGTTCCTGAACTTAATTTGATCCTATGGGCTAACTAATATAGGAAAAACATGATAGCTGGATGTCATCAGGATAACCCAAGTTGCCCAGCTGATAGGCAGAAACACTCCAGACAGCTGATATTGGGAATAGCTGCTGTTAGGAAAAGTTTTATTTGCTGCTTTGCCCTTGCTGTGGGGGAGAATTACTTTAAGCAAAGATGCGGTTTCTTGAAGTATCAGCTGAGATGTAATGTGTATTCTCTTAAACAGAGGCAGTTCCTGAGCAAAAGAAAATAGAGGAATGGAAAAGAACAAAATCTACAGACTAGAAACTGAAAAAGATACCAAACCAATATTTTCCTTTTCTGGGTTATCCCCATCTTACTTCTCCCATCCCTCAGGCCCAGGACCTTCATCAAAGCCAATGAAGATTTCAGGTTCTTGCCAGAGTTTATCCTACTTCTAACATAATTCCCCTCCTCCTTCTTACTGACTTCAGAGGATTTGATTCTCCAGCTCACAATGTAGTAACAGAGCACACATCTCTTTCCCCCTCATATCCTGACTGGTGTTGCCTGTGGTAAAGACAAGCACTTGTGATTCCAGGCTAGCCTGCTGGCTTCAGCCAAGCCATAGGAGATGTGCCAGGAGACAACCACCAGACGTGCCTCAGCTTTGGGACTACCCTGTTCTGTGCAAACATTCAAGTAGACTGTAATAAAAACACCAATGTGTTTTCTCTCAGTTTTGTACTCTGACAGTCAGACACCAACACAAACATCCCTTAGGTGAGCAATGAAGCAGTCTGAAGCCTACAGTGTCTGCAACGTGTTTTGGCCAACGTGTCAGTCTAATGTAATCTCCTCCCACAGATACACAGGAACATACATACACAAACACACACACCAGATGACCCCTTTGCATACGGCAGCAAGTGGGTCCCAAAATGTATGTGCTACACAAATCGTGAAAAGCCTAGGAAGCTCTAGGAGGGCCTTCAGAAAAGGTGCTGAAGTGCCTCTGGTCAGCACATGGGATGCTGCCTGTGTGGATACAGCTGGGGCAACCTGGAAACTTTCTCAGGACTAGTGGTGGAGACATACATTTGGGATGGGACACCAGGCCTTTAAATTGTTCTCAGGAGGAAGATGTCCAGGATGTCCAGTTCAACACTACAAAAATGACAAACATGGAACTCCCCAGTTCCTGCATCCAGCTGGGTGCTCTGGCTGTTCCTTGAGCACCATACTGACACAAGATGCAGGCATCCTACACACATTGCTTTTTTGCAGGAGAAGGCCTAAACACACAGGAAGAGAGATACATAGAGCTCTGTTCTGAGCGATCGGGGAGCCTGAATATCAGGGTTTGCCCTGATACCAGGCCTTCAGCCTACATGCAGTTTAATTGACCTGCCCAGAACCACAAATGAGCCTATAGACCCTTATGACAGGGTCACTGCAAGCCTTGGTTAGTGCTTTAATTGCATAACCATTTTTTATTTTTTTGCTTGAGGTAAGCTAACAGGTATCTTCAACTAAATGTGTGGGGGCTTGATTTCAGACCTATGAAAACTGTATTTTTTTAAAAAAGAAAATGCTTGTCAGACTCCCATAATGTAAAAATGGCTAAGGTGATTTTCTCCAGCTTCACTACATGAGTCACACTTGGGTTGACACTAAACATCAGCTTAAAAGGAATTATTTTGAAAGTTATAATGGTGTTTCAAAATGAAAGCCTCCTACAACTTTAACTAGAAAATCATGACTGATCTCTTTAGTACAATTAAATGAAGCATTTCAGAACCTTTCATAGCATAAGTAAGTGATGAATGAAATGAAAAATCACAGCCCATTGAACTGATAATACCACTATATTAAACCAAAGTATCTTCAGGGAATAGTTTTATTTAAATGTGATGATATTTATGTCCTCTCTCTTCCTTCCTTGAATACAAACAATTTAAGCATAATATTTTCAGACAAAGCACTTAAGGAACAACCCCTTCTTCCCTCCTCCCCCTTCTCTCTCTTCCTGTCTCAGTAGAGACAGGAAAAATTCTGGAAGGACCTGGTCCAAATACTCCTCTTTGCTTCTCCATGACAGTGATTTTGCAACAGCCCTACTGAACCGTGATATAGTCATTATGGGTGAATCTAAATACAGAATTGATCTACTTGGACATTTTTGGCTTTGGCCATTGTAGTATTTGCCTGAAGACAAGTTTGAATATGTCAAAAATTACAGCGGGATTTTGCTATATTCATTTGGGCCAGATATGTACAAATCTGAAATGTTCACCTCAAGTTTAAATTTTTTACCAAAGCTCAGCAGGGAAGAAAAACACAGAATATCAATAGATCATGTTACACAGGAAAATCTAAGTTGAAAGCATAAAGCATCTTGTATAGAGTCTGTATAGTGTATAGATTTCTCTATAATATTAGCTGTGGAAATGTCAGCCATGGGTACCTACTGTTCCTAGAAAGTGGGCACCATGGGTTTTAATTCCAGCCCTTTCTTGAAAAATACTTTTAAAATATTGTTGTTAGAGTTCAGTGTAAAACATACTCTTCAGTAACGTAGCCCTCTCACAAAGGAACTCTCAATGCACATAGGTCCGAAAGCAAGAAGAAAACCCACTAAGAGAATAAAAGTGGGAAATGGCAACTCTGGGACTGCGACTGAGGTGCTAAAGCAGCAAAAGTATCTAAGTAATTCAGTTTCATAAAAAAGTCCAACATCAAAAAGTCACTGTATGTCCTCACACGAAGGTATATTCTGGCTGACTAACTTGGATCGGTGATTGTGAGTACTACTCAGTGCTACTCAGTTGTGAGTAGCAGCAAGCAAAGCTTGCTTGTAAGGCTTAGTCAATTAAAAGAAAGGAAGAAAGGAAGGAAAGAAGAAAGAAACCATGAACCATGAAAGAAAAGATGAACCAACCAAAAAGAAAAGCATGAGATAGGGAGTTTGTGATAAATTTCCAAATTCTGAGCAATTCAATCATTCCAGGTACCACTCTAATCAAAACAATAGGAGAATAAGCTTCTTCTGCTCAAGTCACATTCTTACAGGTATCTAGCAGTGATTTGTGAAAAATTAAGAGTCATACTGTGTTTTATGAAAGTTTTAAAATCAACCTTCTTTCTGAGTTCTATGAAGGAAAAATCCAAAGTTTACTTTTATTATTATTATTATTATTATTTTTTTTTTTTTTTTTAAATCCTAAGTGCACTGGTTAGTTATGCACTGGTGGCTGACTCTTGCTTTTCACATTTGAGCAAACAAACTGAACCAGCGTGTTCTGAAACATAAGAAAACTTCAGAAGATAATTCCACTTGTGTTAGTTTCAAAAAAAAAAAAAAAAAAGTGGAAAAATCATCCCAACTGCATAAAATATTTTGATAACAGAATGTGTTGTGTTTATGTGGCAAGGTTTTGATAGTGTAGGGCTGCAGGGGTGGCCTCTTTGAGCAGAGCCCAGCAGCTGCCCCATGTCAGATCAGAGCCAGCTCCAGCTGCTCCAAAAAGGGACCCACTGCTGGGAAAAGGGAGCCAAGCCAGAGAGCAATGCTGGTTGGGCCTCTGGGAGGGAAGACTGAAGAAAGGGAAAGAACTGCTGTGCTACAGGAGCTAGCAGATAGGAGTGCTTGGGTGCAGGAGGTAAAAGATGGTTGATGGAGAAGGGAGGGGGGGAAGAAGGTGTTTTTTTTAGTTTGTTTTTAGTATCTCAGTGTTCTAGTCCACTAATGATAGGCAATAAATTACATTAATCTCCCTATGCTGAGTCTGTTTTGCCCATAAGAATAATTCGTGAGTGATCTCCCTGTCCTTATCTTAACCCTTGAGCCTTTCCTACTGTATTTTCTTCCCCTTTTTCTTTGAGGAGAAGGAGTGAGAGAGCAGTTGTGGTGGAGCTCAGCTGCCCAGCAGGGTAAAAACACCACCCAGAACAATCTATTCTGATCTACTACAACTCTATTTTTTTAAAGATGCAGACTCTGGAGTTGCTTCTCTTCTACAGCAGTAAAAACATGTCTCACTTCCTAATGTGAATAGGGTGCTATCATAAAAAGTAATCATACATGGTTTTGTAAGGAGAAGCAGTGGGATGAAGAGAGCACAACTTGAGGGGAAGGTATTAAGGAAGGATGGCAAAAAGTTAGATCAAGTTGTGTATCTGCAGCTTGAGAACCTTTTAGAAAACAGTCCTTTCCAACAGAAACTTGTGCAGTGGGGACTTATCAGAAGATAATAAGGTGATTCTTTCACTCTAAGTCAGTCAAATAGCTATTTGTTTGTTATTAGCAGTATATTGCCTGCTAAGTTTGTGTTACAGAATGAGGTTATCATATCTCATCTTTCATGTCAGTGAGTGTGAGGTCTAGTACATCTACCACATCTCCCAGTCAAACCTCATTTATTTCCTTAGCACTTGTTTAAAAAAATTTATTTACAACATGATTATACACCAGATCCCAAGTTTTTCCTTCACTGCAACACTCCTGCTTCTTGTCATTTCCTTTGAAAATATCTCATCCTGTGATATTTTGGAACTTCATTCCAATAAATAAATTGATCAGATCAAGCTGTCCTCTATAAACTGGAAGAAGATTTCTGTAGGAATTTAACATAATCTTATAAGCATTTATTCCCCTTGCAATCACTCAGCATTCTCAAGTCTACATCCCCAGATGCCCTTCAACTGAAGGAAAAGGCTGAAGGCAAGAAACATCTAGCGATGAAAGCTAACTGCAGCAAAACCTGAACTGTGGTGGGTAAAATTGTACATTTAGCCCTTCTCAGCCACAGGATATAATAGTTTATTTGCTATAATATTTACTCGTTTCCATCTAGTGGGTTTGAGAATGAAGAAAGTAGCTAACTTGTACTCCACTCCAACAAACTTTGAACCTTCTGGGTCTTGCTCAGACCTTCCAGACTGCAGATTCATGTAGCCAGCATTTTCCAGCTTGCTGCTCAGTAGAATTTCATCTAGATCCAGAATTTTCTACTTCCCATTTCAGACATCACTAGGTCTACTTTTGTGAAGACAGTTCCAAATAGGCTTAGACTTCTCTAAGTAGGAAACCTAAGAAAAATTTAAGCCAGGATTAAGTGTCCTTTTTGTCTCATTGAATAAGGGTCTGCATACAAGAGGCTTCCAGTACAGCATATCATTTTCCTTCAGCAACATCATTCATATTTTTCATCATTTTTAATATCATGCAAAATCTGCAACACTAAATATTTTAATATAGAGAACAAATTCTAACACAACAGAAACTGCTACTAACCAACTTCACAGGCATACAGAATAAATCTTTTGCTTTTCTCCTGTTGAGAAAAGGGGCTTCTGGCCCTCTACACTTGGGCCTTTTGTACAGAATGACAAATTTGAGGCCAGATTCAACTACTGGTTATACACAAATAACCATTTCTGCAGATCAGGGTGTGTGTGGAGTCACAATTCTTTTAAAATACGGGAATCTGGGGAATTTAAAATTCTTTTAAATTCCCCAGAATTTAGAGCTATACCTTTATGCCAAAACACAAATAGGTACAGCTGATGATAGGCCACGTCCCCCTCCCAAGACTTTAAAACTAGTGGGATTTAGAGATTATCAAGGATCCCATTCATTTTACAGATGCTGCGACATACAGGAAAACAGTGAAAGATGTAGAATCAGCAGAAGGAAGCCCTTCTTCTCCCCGCTCAGTGAGTACATCTTTCTTTTGCATTTCTCAGCAACAGGTTGGTAACACTAAGGTTCTTCTGAGATGTGGTGGTATCAGCTGTGTGTAGATAAAGACTAAAATACCCAAGATTTATTGCTGTGCCTACAGTTTCCAGTAATCTCAGTTCTAATTGCTAGACTAATATCCTCAAACATGTCTTTGAATTTAGGAGATTAACTTTGTTATCAGCATGGGATGAATCACCACAGATGAGCCTATGCAGTTCTCAGGTAGCTCACCAAGAACTACAGGTGTTTGGGATATTTGATAAGATGTTCCCTTCAGCACCTAGGCAGCAGTGCAGAGACTTAATGTTAAGTAACAGGTTTTAGAAATATTAAGCCTCCTTTTATATTTAGTTCACAGGCAAATGGTCCACCATGCCATTTTAGTTTGGATTATTTTGGAGGGGAAAACAAAACAAAACAAAACAACAACAACAAAAAAAAACACAACACACTTGTGTTCTGCTAATGACCAAACTCAGGTAGCAAAAATAGCTTTTTAATATGGGACAATAGACTCTTGAGAGACTACAATTAGCATTGTTGATAAAACTGCTTGTGCTTGTCTCCAGATGCATATTCTTAAGGTAAAAGGGAAACTAAAGTACGTAACAAGCAAAAAAAAAGTCTTTAGAGCTGGAGCTGTATTATTTTTAGATCAAAACATCTTATTAGACTACTAAAGAAAAGCTTGCATCTTGCCAGCAGCTGCTTTGGGCCACGTGTTGTTTCCAAGTAATTTGTGGCCAGACAACAGACACTGACTTTGTTCAGTGATTTAGTATTTCAAATATTTGTTAAATGTCTACTTCTACAGCAAATAAACAAAATTTAGAAACCCACATGAAGAACTGTTTACAGAAAGTTATTCTGGCAAATGGTCTGTGTATATGAAATATTTCATGACAATCACAACATGTTTTTATGGTTTGTATTCATGATGACAGTTATGTTGCAAATTATACAATAAGTTTAGATAATAGCTTGTACTTCTGTTAACTGTGCTCATTCCTTCCATTCCCACCTCCTAATTTTTATGTCTATCACCAATTTCTAAATACTGGTTACTGGAGTAAATCTCTTAAGCCAGTATTCTTTAGTTTGATTCACAAATCCCTACATTTCCTAGGGTAGCTCTACATTTCCTAGCTCTAACTAGGAAGAACACACTACAGACAGGCTTTTCTTTCTTTATTTTATTTTTTTTTGTAGTCATATTGTGTGTCTGTCTCCAAAGATCTGCAAGCCTAATGTTGAAATACATTGTCCCTAGTTTCTAATGCATCTCTAATGAAAAGCAGTTAAATTTTAAATAAAGTACATAAGAAAGCTCTGTATCTGGGATTCAATTTCTCTTGCAGTGGCAAGAGGCCGTATCTCTGACTGAAGGTACTTAAAACACAGCTCATGAGAAATGATGATTCCAGTGCCAGCAAGGTTACAGATCAGTGTTCTTCAGTGGGAATAAAAGCAGCAGAACTGCATCGAAGGTTACTGGGAGGAGACCTCTTGATGGCCTACATCTTCTACAATAATAATTTCTCCCCAAAAGACTAAAGAATTTTCAGCTCACAAAGGTCAAAATTAATTTAAATGAAAACTAGCAATTTAATGTATTTCAATATGGAAAACTCATCATATGGTGAGTTAGAAGTAAGAAAGTTTGTATGCAATTATCCCACAAGAACCATCCCCTTGCAGGCAAGCCTTTGCTTCTGGTTTTGTTTTTACCCAAGTCAGTGAGTGTATGAGATACAGCAAACTTTTCCTTTGGTCCCTGAGCAGTTTTCCTACCACCTTTAAGACATGGCTAACTGCTGCTTGCTCCTTTCTTTGGATTCCCCAGCTTGCCATCCCCTGCAGACCTACAGCTCCCAGTGTGAGAAAAAGTGTTATCCTTCCACATGGCTCCACGACCATTCCCCGTGGTCTCCTTAAAGGAACATCAAAAAATGTAACAGAAATGGACAAGCAACTTTCCTTGTGGTTATATTTTTAATCTACACTTCCACAAGCTACAAAACTTGATTTCAAGTTATTGACAGTACCTAAAAACACCCATTTCCTTGATATATCTCAGGAAAAAACTTTGTTGCCAGCTTTTTCATCAAGAAACAATGTACCTCTAAGAATAGATTTCCACCCTGGTTTCTCATTATTTTTTTTTAAAGTTATTTTTGTAATGTCCCTCCTTGCTTTTGTCTTCTATACAAATCATGACCATTTTGCTGTATATATAGGAAATAATTGTAAACAATTATGTTAAACCCCTCTGTGATCTCTTGTGCTGGCTCACAATTTGATAGCAGAAGCCAGCATAAGGACTGAAAGAACATCTCTAGAACTCAGTACTGCATGGATTTCCTTGCACATCTCTGTTTGGCGTGATACTGGAACAGCTGGCACTAGTAGAATTTTAATTCTTGTCTCCATCTTGCCCCCCCAAAATGTGTTTACTGTTAGACTTGAATCACTACCTGATTTGTGTATATGCTAATATTTATGGAACCACCCTTATGTATCAGATAATTGAGATGTTCTGTATAAAGCTTCCTGATTGAATGGCAAGGTAGGAGAGGAAAATCAAAGCTGCTACATTCATTCTTTAATTTTGTTATATTACTTCAAACAAATTGAAAACAAGTTTCACTCAGATGCATATCTTGTAGTGAAGTCAACAAAAGTGAACAGCATGTGAGTAGTGGCAAAGAGCTATGAAAGTCCTTGTAGCTTTAACTCTATAACTGAAAATTTTTACTCTTATCTTTGCAAAAGTTTCAGTTTTGTGCATCCACACTCAATATTTGCAAATGATTTAAATTTGTCACATCATTTTCATCTTCCATTGTTACTTATGGCCAAGACAAGCAAATTTTAAAATTGGGATAACATGGGATTACATATGGGTTGCAGTAATATCCTTAGGCTCATTTCAGAGGAGTTTTCATGATCACAAGGACTGAAAGGTAACTTCTGCATGTTTTGGGGTGATAAAGTTGTCAATATTTTGCCAAGTCTAGCTTTTTATATATTTAGGAAAGCTGTAACAAGCGATACCTACTACGACAGCAAATATTTGCCTCAAATTTGTGATCTAACTCCAATATTAACTCAAGCTTCAAATTAAGCAGGCAAAACCAATGTGTGTTATTAGCATTTCTAGCTAAATTGATGCTCAGACTCATTTAGAAGCAGCTTGCTGACTCCCCCCTCTTCTCTGCACAATCTCTCCTCCTGTCTCCCTAGAAATACAGTTTAGATGTGAAGCATTCCCACTGCATTACCAGCAGCAACCTCTTCGTGAAATTCTGCAATGATGCTATGAGGAATCAAGCGTCTCAGTGTCACTGAGTAGACCTGGAACAAGAGAACTTGCCAGCCTGTGTGTGTCAAGTTTGGCAAGAGTAGAACAATCCTTTAGAAGTAGTTGGCTATGAAGTGCGATGTGAAAAGCTGACACTTGTGAGCTTTCCAGCCATAAGAAGTTATCCTCACCTAACACTAGTGACCATTTGGAAAAATTGCACTGAGCACTGATTTATGGCACTTGTATTTTGTAAAATCAGGTACCAGAATTGGTAGTTTCACTCCCCAGTCTTTATTGTATGATAACTGCATCTTGGCAGACTCAGCTGTTTCTCCAGCACTTTTATGTTCATGCAAAAACTGCAATGGGCAGATCTTTCTTCAGATTTCCTATTCTACACGGAAAGGATCAGATCTTTCAGATCTTTATGTGATATGCTGAGAGGAAAAAAAAAAAAAAGGTTTTGTAGTGGAAAGACAGAGATATGTCATAGACATATATACAATACCAACTGTAGATTAAATGGGATGTTCTGTTTCAAAAGTTGCAACAATTGTTTTTATAAAACATTTCAAACTCAAAAACAGTATTAAAAATAATACTGGATCTCTTTTAAGGAAATAAGATATTTCCTTTATGTAATTTACAAGGCTTTTTATAAATAAAAAAATATTTTTTCAGAGAAAATTATTCCATAAAAAATCAAAGAATATTCCTTGACTAATTTCTGCTCCTTTAGAAGGCTGTGAAAGCATGTTACCAGTAGTGCAGTAGTAGAATAGCTTCAAACACAGTGCAATAACCACAAATACCTGATTGTTTCATTCTACAGTATTTATTCAGTTTGAGAAAAAACACTGTAGGCAAATATAGTTTGATATCAGTGTACAGAGGTTATACTATGCTATAATACCATTCTGATAAGTATTTGTATTTTTGTGATTTATATTAGGAGATATTTCTGAAAGCCCCCTTCAAAAACTGAAGGGAGTGCTTCTAGCATTTTATTATTCCTTTGAATCTTGAAGCAAATCCAATCTCACTCATGGAAACTCTTTTTGTGACCTTGACAGGAAAAATCACTTTTCAAATGTCTCCCAAATGCCCTGCTTGGCAAAAATGTGAATTAATATTCCCTTACCTCTGATTGTCAGGCTCCTATGAAATGTGGGGATGAAATCACAATAATTAGAAACCCCCAAATCACTTCTGAAAACTCAGCCAGTTTTAAGCCCTGGTAAGAGCAAGCAGAAGATAGTTTCATATGTGGGGTAAGAACTTTTTTTATTACCACTTGTTTTGGTAGTAAACAGACCTCCACTTTATTCCTGAGTTGTTAACTCTTTACAAAATGGCCCATCTCTTAGAATTCTGTTAAAATGCCTTTTATTTGCTACCTCCTATTCTTACAGTGCATAACTAAGCCTAGTTATGAGATATAATTTCTGTGCAAAGATGTAACAAAGCAATTCCTATGGCCAAGAACAGATTACAGTGTAAGTAACTCACTTCTTGCAGGCTGCCTGCACGACATAGGAAAAGACACCCGAAGATGCCACAAAAAGGTACCTAAAGCAGTTTGATCATGTTAGCACAGCACAACATACCAGCTTCATTCACTCTCTTGGAACTGGCTGTCAGTGAGAGGTACACATTGCACTACCATAAACTTCTTAAAAACGCATTCAACTTCCAATTCTATTTCTTCAACTCAGGATTTGTGAGCAAGAATTAATGTTGTACCTCTTCTCAATGTAAATATAAAACAGATCACAAAACTGTTTAGCAACAAACACTTTATAAAAAGAAACTAGAACAACTTGAACATCCAAGCTGACTAAATTTGCAAAACTACATGGAAAGGAATAAAAAAAAAGCCTTTTTTTTTTTTTTCTGAAATAGTGTATGAAAATACTGCTCGTATCTTTTTTGAGCTAGACAAGTTATTTACAGACTCAGAAAGAGTACAGTTGTTTATTGGGTTGACCAATGGAAGGAATGGATCTTGTGATGGTGATAGTATTTAGGAATTTGCTGCCATATTTATTGATCACAAAACTATTCTGCAATATAGACCTCAACTCTATCACATACAATTCCTTTTATATTTTTTTTCCTCAATGTCTCAGTTATTTATATGTGAATGGAAGCTTTCTGCTTTTCTCAAGCTTTCAGTGACATCAGACCTCTGCTGCTTGCAAGGTGTGGGGAACTTAACCTTGCAAAGATACAAAGGAACACACTTCACATATAAGTCAGTGAAAGTTAGAAGATTCAATACCTACAGACTGTGTCTGAAGAAAAACCTTACAACTCATGACTTTTGTATCCTATATACATCCCATACCAAGGTTCTCTAAATGTAGTGTAAAGTAGGGTGCCTCAGAATGGGAATCAACCAAAGCCAAACTCCAAGCAGGGATCACAGAGCCAGCTGGTGCTAGCCCATAGGGTCTACCAGGACAGTCGTCAACTGAAGCAATGATAAAAGTTCTTGGACTATACTTTGTTCAAGACTGTACACTGAACACATTCTCCTGGACCTGAGGGCACTGAATGTGGGTGTTAATATCTACTCTCGATCCAAAATACATTATGGATTTTTTGATATCTAGCTGTGCATACATCTACATATAGATTCTAAAGAAACCAAGCAGAGCTAACAGCACAGACTGCAGCCTTTTCCACCCATGCCCTAAGGGCAAAAGAGTTTCATTTCGAACAGGAAGCCACACAGGGCTCTTAGGGGCCATTAGACTTAGGAAATTGCTGACAGGGTTTTCAGGTCACATTATCAGTTTTGGATGTGGGCAGAATTTAGACACCTGGATGCAATTTTAAGTGCTGAAGTCTGTATTTGAATTTAGTCCCAAGTTCTTCCTCTGAGGCACTGGGCCTCTTAAGTTCCCAGGCATGCACCAAGGAACCGTGAAATGGGTAAGCATCTAGGGAGGGACATCTTCTAAGGTGAAGCATAAGCATTCGTACTTATTTTGGGCATTGTAAAAGATATCACACAGGGAGGGGCGAGAAAACTGTTCCTTGTCTATAAAAAGCTCAGGAACAACAAAAAGCTCCACTATTGTTCCATTTGCGTAAGAATTGAAAATCCTCATCAATTTAATGCAAGTCTGGAATACTCATGAATTGCTGGATGAGATGCAGACTGGAAAAGTTCCCCCAAAAATATTTCATTACTTATGTGGGTGTGGGGAAAGTGTTATAATTCTTCAGCTATAGTTATGTTACTTTATTACTTTCTAAGCCAAAGAGTTATTTTTAAATTGAATTAAAAATTGCTACTTATGCAGTTATTCAGTGGATAGTCTCCAAAACAGGATTTCTGTAGCTATCTTGGGTCAGAAGAACGTGATGAATCAGCAGGCAAACAACACCAGTTTAAATTCAATTAATTCCTTTTCCATGTTCATTCACCCACTGAAATAGTTTGCATCTTTCCCTTGTAATTCATTCGCAACATTCAGACACTCTTATATGTGAAGGAATCTAAATGTGATATATTTTATTTATTTCAGAGCCAGCAAAGTGGACCTTCAGGAGAAAAAAAAAAAAAAGCTAATAAGAAATGTTTAAAGTAGGTTACTGAGGCACGATTCATTGAGGCACAATTATCTTACCAAAGTCTCTCTGCTACCTTTCTCCAGAGCTACCTCTCATATAATGAAAATAGTGAGGGTAATATTGATTATCCAGGTATCAAGCTGTCATGCCTGTTTGATCCTTACAAAATTTGGAAAGGTAGAAATATGCTGGTCTCCCTGTCATGTCTGTTTTTACTTCTGACAGACCTGTCCATAAGCAGATAGCGTCCTCCCAAAGTGAGGGCTTAAATAAGGTAGAGATAACTCAAAAATAACATGTTCATCTCGGGTCACCCTAATAAAGAAGGGTTTTGTGTTGTGAAATAGAAGGAAAGATATGAACTGAAAAAAGCATAATGGTCCAAAATTTGCATCGTTACAGACATTACCTCATGATTGCCACAAAATTTAGTTCTTTGTAGATAACAAAAATGACTTGTTCAGACTAGCATGTGCACCCTGTACAAAGCTGGAGCTCTGCATTTTAGAGTACTAGCATATACTTCGCAGTCTTAACATTTGTACAACTTAGTGTGGAAGCAACTTAAAAAGTACAAGCAGTTCTATTCAGACTCTTTAAAGAGATTTTTTTTGAATTTTTGAGTTTTTGTTTGAATCTCACATCCTTGTCCTCAAGAGCACTATTCTTGAATTAAGCCAGCCCTTAGACATTTGGTGTTTATATGCAAATTTCAAATGTCAATTTAAAAATGCAGTATGTATGTATCCTATTTGGGAACCTGTGTTTAGACATAGAGTAGCGAGGATGAAAAACTTAATGTTGATGCCTATCCCTGGAGTCAGAATTTTCATGTTTTGGGTCACTCTACTATTGCTGTAAAAGAACATGTTAGTCTCCCATTTGCTGTCCTGGAGGCCTCTCTATAAGCCAACTGTCTACAAACATGAGTGAAGCATTTTGCTGACACTTTTAGAGCCATGCTGTTTTCTCTAGCTAATCTTACACATAGAAATAAATAAATAAAGGGAAACAACAGGGAAAGGAAAAGAAAAAGGCATAATATGAGACATTTCTGGATTATTTCTGGCAGTAACACACTCCTTTGGAACAGACTGCCCAGGATGTGTGCAGTTAGGAAAAAAATGTGTTTTTTTTTTTCCCCCAACAGAATAAAACCAGTCCATTGGCAGACTCCGTGATAATCCACATCTCTAAGAGCTTTCCAACTGATAGAGAAATCCAGCTGAAAAATGCATCCACCATTGAGGGCTGTGCGGCAAAATTTCTCACACTTTGTGCAGTAGGCCTGCCAGCTGCTGGCATTCAGTGACACGAGCCAAATAGCATATATCTGTACAAGAGAAACAAATCAAAAAGCCTCTTGAATTTACTCACTTTATCCTGTTTGGAAGGGCTTCAAGCTTCTTTTTTTACAAGCTATATTTGTTTGTCTATCAAACCACACTACCTCTCCCTAAAAACCTTGCCTAACAGTTTGTAGTGACCCCCCCCTCCTTTTTTTTTTAAAGATTAATTCAATAGTAACATTTTTTTCAGCTATTTACCTTGATAAAGGTATATCTGATATCTGCTTCAGGAAGATCTTAGAAGTTTAACAATGACAATGTGAGAACATCTAACTTATCTGCTGTCTCTGCCCTGCCTGCAACAGCTGCAGCTTTCCCTTCAGGAGAGACTTTACTAGATGACAAATGCTTCCAAAACTATCCTAAAGAGCCAGGTGGCAGTCCAGTTCATAATTATTCTCAAAAAAATGTTCAGTTTTACCCTATCTTAATCATTCTCCCTTAGTAAATGTGACAACAGGACCACTTAATTGTGCTACAAGAAGTGTATCTGATGGCACCCAGGACAGTGGCCAAGTTGAAGGATGGTGATGTCATTCACTCCTGACCTGCTTCTGGATTTTCTGGTTGGTGTCATATTTGTATTCTTTGCACTGGGATTATAAGGGCTCTATCACCAGAGATCTTCTCCTCCTAGAAAATATAAAACATGCAAGTGTTTGCACCAAACCCATGGAAAAGGGTCCTTGAGAATACAGTCCTTGTGAATATGGCCTGAACCTCTAATGCACTATATACATATACACAGGAGATTTGCAGACTCCTGTACCATATACAATACTTCATCTAGAAGCATTCATTTTTTTCAGAGGTATGTTTCCATCACTGAATAATTAAAGCTTTCCTAACTACACAAATGTAAACAACTGTATGTAAGCTAGAGCCATTAAATCAATCCAACAGTGGTGACATTTCATCGTTCACATTTAATTTTCATCATCTCTTTGGTCTGCACATTTTCAACATACACACTTTTCAAAGATTAGTCAACATCTCATGTTAATCGTTGGTCTGTCTGAGCAGTGTTACGACACTATAAGATTATTTATTTGTAAATAGCATTGCAAATCATGGAGTTTTTAAATTCTTTATTGCCAAGTGGTAAAGACATTTTGCTAATTAATTGCTAGCTTGCCTCCTCTTCTTTACAACATTACCTATCTTAACTACATAATGGATTTGGGTAGCAAAGGTTAAAGCATCATGATTGACAGAATTTTGACTTCAAATAGGGAGTTGACAACAGTATAATTAATTATGAAGAGACTGTGCTCAATAAGCATTCAGTAATAGAAGCAGGAATATGCAAACACTAGAAGAGAATAATTCTGTTTTAAAACAGTACTTGTTAACGAAAGGCAGTAATACATAATAGGTTATATTCTGTTCTAAATATATAGCTGTATCTCTTGTAATTATTTGTTTGGGGGAAAGTGAGAGACCTGATCATTACTGTGACCAGCCCAGGCTCAGCATACAGCAGTGATCTCAGATGTTAAGCTAAGCAATGAAAAAGCATAAAATGGAATTATTCCAATGCTACTATATCACACATCCTTAATTGGATAAGAAAGCTTAATTGTGTTAACCTGTCTTAAAAAGGTTATTAGAGATGGAGAGCTCAGACATGGATCTCAAGAATGATCAAAGAATGAAAAGATGTTGAGAGTGTGGAAAAATGAAATGAGCTATCTTAAAAGTTACTGGGATAGAAAAACAGAATAATGTTGGGAAGGAATATAAGCTTACTCGTATTTTCTTACGATACTAGAATTAAGTTCAAAGATGGCAAAAAAAGATTTCAAGGCAACAACAAAATCCTTTGATACTCAAAGTTAGTATGTAGATTTCATTGCTACAAAGCGCTTCGCAGCATTCAGGTAACTGCTAGCCATTACAGAATTCACAAAACAGAGAGCATTCAGGGCAGGAAATGCTTATAAAGAAATGACGTTTTGGAAGTTTTGAAATGAATATAAACTGTGATGCTTCTTGGCAGGAAACAGCCTCTGGTTATTGTGGGAAAGTCTGTTTCTTTGTAGAAACCTAATGCAGAGTTGTATCTAAAAACTTTCTGCACTAGTCAGCCGGGGCTAGATATTGGACTCTGATAAACTATTACAACCTAGTTCAAAAGTTCTTCAGTTTCTGCTAGTTGTGTTGAGTTGTAAGGAAAACAGTCTCCCTCGAGATGCTAAAATGACTGGTATAGGATTTAGGCTGTGGAAGAGGGAAGTTACAGGCTGCATCTGATTTTAGAGTGGGACCTGCATGGAATAAAGGAACCTGTTAGCTGAGAGCAAAATACAAGATTTGACATATGGCTATCAGAAATGCCTAAGTTCTTCTTGCAGTCTGTATACTCCTTTTTGCTCCAGTGCCTGCCTGGAGCTGCTTTTGGAAGACGTGAAACACCAGTGAGGACTGCTTCATAGTGGTGGTTTCCTTTTTTTTTTTTTTTTTTTTTTTTAAGGGGATTGCAGATACATATACAAAAATGCAAATACTCGAGAGCTATTTTTCCTTCTATCGTATGGTTATTTGGCCAAAACAGTTCTGTTAGTTGAAACTGACCTCATCTCAGGGAGTACTAAAATAACAGTAAAAACCTGATAAGCTGCAAGTCCTGAGCCTTCTCTGCTCTGGTGAAACTCCACTGAACTCAGGCTGCTTATGCTGGCACTAGCTTTAGAGGCAGCCCAACCCTAGCCATACCACGAAGGAGTTTAAGAGGTATCCTGCACATTTCTCAGCCTCTGCAAAGACCCACCAAGTTAGGCAGGGGGTACTGGGGTGTGTGGACTGTGCTGGCAGCAGGCAGCACCTGCTGCTGTGGTGGAGCCCTGAGGGTGCAAGGGGACCCAGAGCTTGTGGCCTGCCCCTGGTGTGGCGGCAGGGCCACCAGGGTGTCAGAAGGGACTGGCAGTGGTCCCACACCTGCTCACCTGTCAATGCTGATCACGCAGAGGGTCATGATGGAGGCTGTGCAGCACATGACGTCCATGGCGATGAAGACGTTGCAGAAGAGGCGCCCGAAGATCCACTCACCGCCGATGAGGTCGGTCACGCTGACAAAGGGCATGACGGCCAGGGCAACCGAGAGGTCGGCCAGGGCCAGCGAGACGATGAGATAGTTGGAGGGCTGCCGCAGCTTCTTCACGAAGCAGACGGAGATGACCACCAGGCAGTTGCCGGCCACTGTCAGCAGGGTGATGAGGGAGAGGACGGCCCCGATGACGACCTTCTCCACGTTGCCGTAGCTCAGGATCTGCTCCCCGCACTGCGAGTCGTTGGCGGCCGCGGGGCCGGTGGGGGGCAGCTCCGACGGGGCGCCCGCCGGGCCCAGCTTGGCCAGGCTGCGGGGCGGCCAGGAGCCGGCGATCATCCTCCCGCCGCCCAGCGCCCGCGGCTCCTCGCCGCCCAGGGGCCGGAGCTCACCGGAGAGGCGGCCGCTGCCGAGGGCGATGACCATGGCGGCGGGAGCTGCCCATGGAGCCCCCCAGCCCACCCCACCCCACCCCACCTCTCCCCACCCCGCCTGGCCGGCTCTCCCCGCCGCCCGGCCGGCTCGGGCTCCTCCTCGGGCGCCGCCCGCCCCCTCGCCCCGGCGGGGCCCGGCCCTCAGCGCCCCCCGGAGCGGCCGCTCTATCCCACGGCGCCCCCCGGCATGACGGGCGGCGGGCACGGCGCCATCGCCCCCGGCCCGGCGAGGGGAAAGAGGGAAGGAGCGATGGGGGCGGCCGCCGCCCGCTGCCTCTCGCGGCGTGCTCTGCTCCGACGGCGGCTGGCAGCGGAGCCGGAGCCGCTCCGCCCTCCTCCGCTCCCTCCCCCGCCGCGGGACCCCGGCCTCGGGGGTGGGGAAGCGGCCGCCCCCAGCCCGCTTCCACCTGCCGGCGGCGGGAGGGCAGCGGGGAGGCGGCTCCCGGGTCCCCGCAGCCCGGCCGGGGCGCTGAGGTGCCCGGGCGGCCCCCGCCGGCAGGAGCCGGGCTGCTGCTCCGAGAGGGCTCCTGCCAGCCGGCCCCCGGCCACACGGGCAGCGCCGACGTGCCCCCGGGTGTCTGTCAGCCTGCGTGTCGGCGGGGTTTGGAGCTCGTCCTTCTCACTGTACTACTGTCAGTTCCATTTCCCATGTCCTCTTTTTTTTTATTAATACAATGCGTTGTGTTCAACTGACTCACTGCCTCACGTGTAATCCTTTCTGCAAAGTTAAACAAACAAACAGGAGCATCGCTTTGAAGTAGCTGCTTTTGTGGCAGGGATTCCTGGAACTCACGCCCTGGCCCGCTTCTGGGACTCAGCAGCTTTCTCTGTTCTTCAGGTCACAGCCTTGCCTCCAGGCGCAGGGAGGACCAGCCGTCCCAACTGTCAGCTACCCACGGGATGCCAACAGAAGGTTGCACTTGTTGGTACGGTGACATGCTGGGCA
The DNA here is from genome assembly GCF_965140915.1 of Aythya marila. Taxonomy (NCBI): domain Eukaryota; kingdom Metazoa; phylum Chordata; class Aves; order Anseriformes; family Anatidae; genus Aythya; species Aythya marila. The sequence goes on along the minus strand of NC_139048.1, from coordinate 17,379,162 downwards.
GCAAGTTTTAAAAACAGGAAACATCTGCTCCTGAGTGCCCCCTTGTAATCCTAAAGTGAACCAGATGAAATAGAGGAAATGAAAGTGGGAGCGTTGACCCCGGATGGATCAGTAACCACTGACCAATTTCAGCAATATCTGACGAGGCGAGGTCCTGCACCAGGCAGAGGGAAGAACTGTACGTGTGGCCCCATCCTAAGAGGGACTGCAGCATGAGCTCACGTCATTCAGCCATAAAAATCTGCTTTAAAGAAGGACCTAATAAGTACTCAACTGCCCAAACAAAGGTTATTTGACACTCCTAGGCACTGGTGAAGCATAGATCCATAGCAAGTGAGGTCTCTATACTTGGCTCACAGAATGTCTTGTTTTTAATGAAATCTTCCCTTCTGTCAGCATCACCTGATTCCTGGAACCAGGCTTTGCATCATGCGTGGCTGTGCATTGGCCCAGCTCCCCTGTGAGGAGGACTTTGGGGCTGGGGTCTGGTGTGAGGAGCACAGGCGCAGCCTTCTGAGGCCAGCACATCCACCAGGCAGGGAGTAGCACTCTGGAGTGCAGTTGCTTGCTTTCCCTTCCACACCCCACATCTAGATTTGAGGATGATAATAAAAGAGGCAACTTTCACGTTGTAAGTATGAGAGCTAGTTGGGCAGCTCTTTGACCATTATCAAGCTGAAAGTGTTTTCCTGTTCAGACACTTATTTTGATGCATTTTTGTGTTACTTGCCTCATTGTGTCCACTCACAATAAAAGCCCTCCTTGTTTAACCACACAGGAAGTATCGGTGAACTATGAGCTGCAGATGACTTACCCTACCAGGGTGATAAACCCATGCCTTTGTCCCTCCTCCCCAGCAAAACAAATATTAAGAAGAAAAAGAATCTTTACAAATGGTAAGGGTACCTACAAATAAGTTAAAGCATTGAGGCAAAATGTGGAGAAAGGGGAGTATTTCCTCATTGTGCAAATACATTTTTCTACAATAGTGTCTGAAGTACAGTAAAGGAGATAGGAACTGAGTAAATTTTGTTCAAAATAGATCCATATCATAAAAGCTGATAACATTGTTCAGTTTAATACTAACTGTAAAGGCAATTTTTCAGTTGCTTAAAATGTCACTAAGGCAGAGCAAATTATAATCTGGTGCTTCCTGGAAATGTGTTGACACAATTCATTAAATCAGTCACTCTTCTTGACAGCTTTTCAATACATTTCTGGAACGTGACTCTGTAAGTGTACCCAGTGGATTATATGCAGGATCATTTGCATGTTAAACTTACCCATTTCAACCTACAAGGAGGATTTTAGCCTCATCTTTTGTTCTGTACCTTAAATTCCCATACAATTCATTAGAAGTTAATCACCTGGTTTCTTTCTTTTCTCAAAGGCTATATGTTACCCTTCTTTGCATTTACTCTCTTGATCTTATCTCTGAAGAGACAAGCCAATTTAAGTCAAAGGGATTTACATGCTATTACAGAAAGTTGTGGTGTTTTTTTTTTTTTTCTTTTTTTTTTTTTTTTCTTTGTGTGTGTGTGTGTGTTTACTTTTATAGAGGAAATGCAAAATCTTGGCAAGATGAAGCAGCTGATACATCCCTAAAACCTTTTCCTTGAAAGTGTTTCACTGGGACACACCTGGAAAAATGTTCCAGTTTCCAGGGCTGGGCTCAGTCTGGTGAGGTGCTTTCCCTGGGGGTTTCAGAGGCTTTCATATCCCCAGAGCCTGTGAAAGCAGAAAGTGTACATCATTTCATGGGATCACATCTATGCTATGCATTTAAAGGCTATCACACATGAAGTTAGGGGTTGATCCTTCCAAGTGAACATCCCACTTTTGTTTTCAGTGACTCCATTTACAAATTCTGACTGCTGTTCCAGACAGCATATGGAAATTAAACCTATGATTAGCTCATTGGGTGTCAAGAACGACAAGTTGACATTTGTGATACCCCTCTTCCACCCCATGATATTACCTTTCCACCTGACATTGGGCTTCAAAAAATATCATCAAATCAGTTTCATGGCTGAGCTTACTAACATCCTGTCCTTAAGTAATTTATGTTCTTTCTCTATAAAAGCCTCTTCATATTTCTGTGTACCTCTGACTGTGCTACAGCCCTTGTCCCTCATTGTTCATGACCCTGTTGAAGTTAAATTATTTTGGTCACACTTGCTAATATACTTCATTGCATATCTCATCTTTGATATTTCATTCTTGTTATATAGAAATGTTCCAAATTTAAATAAATAAATAAAAATAAATAAAAAGGGCAAGGGAAGCTTTTTCTTTGATTTTTTTGCCCTCCAAAAATAGTTGACTTTTTTTTTTTTCTTTTTTTTTTTCCCCCCCCTCTTTCAGAGATAGTGTTGATCACAGAACATCAGAATTTGTGATTCATACCATGTATAAAATATATCAGTGGGTTTTGGTATCAATTCTTTGCCTCCGTGTTAGCAAAGTAAGGTAAGAGGGACAGTCAGAGGAAGAAAGCAAACAAAATGTCACCAGCAAATGTTGATTTGGTATGTCCATTCTGTTTCTATGAAAGTGTTTATGTTGAAAGAACTTGCATTCAATCCTGGATGCTTCATCCCTTTCCTGAGGACTTAATTCTTGCAGAGTCCATTGAATCAGCAGGTGTTTGCTAACTTACAGCCCTCTGACTGAAATGGGTCCAGGACTGCAGCATGAGGAACTTCACCAGCAGAAGAAAAAACACTGACAGCCCAGCACAGTAACTCTTTCCCCTCCACAGCCATGTCCAGAGCTGTGCTTATCTTAACATAAAATCTTAAAGATGCTGCTACATTTTCATTCTTAAATGATTTAATTTTGGATACATAGCAAGAAGGTACCACAACATGAGTACGAAATCTTCCAGGGTCCCTTCCAATGCCTAACATTCTGTGATTCTGTGAAATGTAATAAACAGGAAAATTTTCTTGCTATTTTTCCTTTATTTATCTCTTTTTTGTCCTTCCTTGCCTGAGCTAGTCTATATTCATAAGCTGTTGTTTTCATTTATCTCTTGTAATTTTTTTTCATTCGTTTTCATCTTCTTTTCTTGGAAACCAATATAAGTGTGGTGAGGACCTGCTGTTGGGAATAATAAATAAAGTATAGGTATATGTTTCTTCTGCCTTGGGGAAACATGTTGTCAAAATATTTAGAATATTTTATCACAGATTGGGTAGAAATCCATGGACAAATATTATTGAAACCTTGATTTTTATTCCCAGCATGTAGTTTAGCAAATAACACTCTTGTCCAACTTCTAGCAAAGATGTTGCAGCTGCAGTTTCTTTTCTGTCCTTTTTTGCCTTTGTGAAAATAAATCATCACCACTCTGTGGCAGTAAAACAGAGAGGTAACCATTCACATCTTTGGTGTTTCTTATCATTGTCAAAATAAATACTCACATCTGTGCAAGTTAAATAAATGTGAAATGATGTCTTCCTTCTCTGGAACCAGCAAATACGAACAAAAGCAAGCTGTCATCTCAAAAGAAAACAAACAATTAAGATGAAATTTATACTAGAAATTTCTTTATCATGCAGAAAAACAGAGCTCTCATCCCTGAAAATTCATTCTGCAGCTTTATGAAGGAAACTGTTATGGTTATGATAAAAAGTGACCCTGACATTTATGTTACTGAGTTGCTGAAATGGGTGATACCAAACAATATCTTCAGCTTCTTAAAGGTGCTAAACACAGAACTAAACAATAAATAAATAAATAAATAAATAAATAAGCAAGCAAAAATCTGTCAGCCACTACCCTGGGCTGCCCATTGAAAACATGTTAGAGGAACTGTTAGAGGAACTGCATAAAAAAAAAATACCAGAAAGGACTTCACTGAGATCTAAATATAGTGAGAAAAAATATCTAGAGGGAGAAAAATTGGCTCTACTAGGAGGACTTCAGGCCACAGATAAAACAAAGCATATTAGAGGCTTCTGACATAATAGCCAGAACCATAAAGATGTTTTAAGTAGATCACCAGGGCTGGCCTGAACAAAAATAGTAATATTGAAGTAATTAATGTAGGAAATAAGGTTGCACGCTGGTCTGTGAAAATGATTCGTGATATGTGATGCTGAAAGTGCTTCATACTCAGACTCTTACGCCATCATAGCTAATAGTGTTCTTCAGGATTCATGAAGATCCATTTAAATGTTCTCCATTTTAAGTGCCTCAAGTAAAGGTTTGTTTAGCTTGTATATCGCCAAACACAAAAGCTGCTTAATCTTGTTCAATGTCTCTTAGCACAAGTCCAATAGGGTGTAGTGGGTTTACGTGGCAATGTTTTGGTAGCAGGGGGCCATAGGGGTGGCTTCTGTGAGAAGGATCTAGAAGCTGCCCTATGTTTGGTAAGGGCCCCACTGCTGACCAGAGCCGAGCCAATAAGCGATGTTGTTTTGCACCTCTGTGAGAACATATTTAAGACAGGGGAAAAAAACGCTGTGATACACAGCAGCTGGGAGAGTGAGAGGAGTGAGGAACAGCCTTACAGGCGCCAAGGTCAGTGAGGAAGGAGGGGGAGAGGTGCTCTAGACGCCAGAGCAAAAGTCCCCTGCGGCCTGTGGTGAGGACCGTGGTGAAGCAGGATGTCCCCCTGCAGCCCATGGAGTACCACAGTGGAACAGGGTTCCACGCTGCAGCCTGTGGAGGAGGCCATGGTGGAGCAGGTGGCCCTGCACCAACGGAAGCTGCGGCCTGTGGAAAACCCCTGCCCAAGCAGATTCCAGGCCAGACCTGTAGCCCGTGGAGAGGAGACCACGCAGGAGCAGGTGACCTGGCAGGAGCTGCTGCCCGTGGGGGAGCCAGGTTGGAGCAGTTTGCTCCTGAGGGATGGACCCCGTGGTACGGACCCATATCTGGAGTAGTTCTGGAAGAGCTGCTGCCTGTGGGAAGCCCACGATCACTTCATCAAGGACTACATCTCATGGGAGGGACCCCACAGCACAGGGGACGAGAGTGATTGAGAAGGAGCAGCAGAGAAGAAGCGCTGTACACTGACCATAACCCCCATTCCCCTGTCCCCCTGCGCCACTCAGGGGGAGGAGGTGGAAGAGGGTGGATGGGGGGGGGGTGTGGGGGGAAGGTGCTTTTGGTTTCTTTCCTTTGTTTCTCACTTCTCTAGCTTGTTAGTAATAAGCAATAAATCTTACTGTCTCCCTATGCCGAATCTGTTTTGCTCATCACAATAATAATACTGTGTGATGTCCTTGTCCTTATCTCCACCTTTGAACCCTTTTCATCGTATTTTCTCCCCGTTCCTCTTTGAGGATGGGGAGCGAGAGAGCAGTTGTGGTGGAGCTCAGCTGCCCACTCAAGTGGAACCACCACACAGGGCCACTCAGAAATAATTGATATGTTTATGGATTTCTTCTTACAGACAAGTTAAGACAAATTAAATCAAGTTATAGCATACATAGTTAAAGAAAATCTGAAATAATACTTGAAGCTCTTCTATGTTCATACCCTTCACAGAAAGGCCTTGAGAATACCATTCAGGCTATGCTAATTGTTCAAATGACTGGCAGAGAAGCATTTCTGGCTGATCTAATAAGCAAACACCTTACAGGCTCATATAGGCCTTTGCTGAAATAGCTTGACCTCTACTACTGTCAAAATGGCTGCCATACCTGTGGCAACAACAAAGACTGTCTATCAGTCTGTTTTTTCCCCTTTCATAGAGATGTGACAGAATGTTGTCTACTGTCCCTTAAAGCCACCCTGAGCTCCTATTCTGGTCTCTGCAGCCACAGCTGGCTTCTGTTAATGCCATCTCAGGTCTTTGTAACTCTAGCAAGGCCAGAAATTTGTCAAGCAGACACTGTTGTTTCTTGGTGATCTGTTGCAAAACGTGTGATCAGCGGTGATGGTCATCCAGAGAGGTCCCAGATGACTAAAGACTTGCTAATGTGATGCCCATCTATAAGAAGGGTCATAAGGAGGACCTGGAGAACTACAGGCCTGTCAGCCTGATCTCAGTGCCAGGAAAGGTGATGGAACAGGTCATCTTGAAGGCAATCACACAGCATATGTGGGACAAACAGGGGATCAGACCCAGTCAGCATGGGTTCATGAAAGGCAATTCCTGCGTGACCAACCTCATCTCCTTCAATGACCAGGTGACCTGCCTGGTGGATGAGGGAAAGGCTGTTGATGTAGTCTTAGACTTCAGCAAGGCTTTTGACATGGTCTCCCACAGTATTCTCCTGGAGAATCTGGCAGCCCGTGTCTTGGGCAGGTACACTCTTTGCTGGGTTAAAAACTGGCTGGATGGCAGAGAGTTCTGGGCCCAGAGAGTAGTGGTGAACAGAGTGAAATTCAGGTGGCGACCGGTCACCAGTGGTAATCCCCAAGTGTCAGTGTTGGGGTCCATCCTCTTTAATGTATTTATTGATGATTTGGATGAGGGAATTGAGAGCGACCTCAGTAAGTTTGCAGACGACAGCAAGTTGGGGAGAAGTGTTGATCTGCTGGAGGATAGGAAGGCCCTGCAGAGGGGCCTGGCCAGGTTGGATTGATGGGCAGAGGCCAATGGGATGATGATCAATATGGCTAACTGCTGGGTCTCACACTTTGGCCACAATAACCCCATGCACCACTACAGGCTTGGGGCAGAGTTGCTGAAAGGCTATGCAGAGGAAATGGCTCTGGGGGTGCTGGTTGATGCTCGCCTGAACATGAGCCAGCAGTGTGCCCAGCTGTCCAAGAAGGCCAACAGCATCCTGGCTTGTATCAGGAATAGTGTAGCCGGCAGGGCCAGGGAGGTGATCGTCCCACTGTACTCTGCTCTGGTGAGGCCACGCCTCCAGTACTGTTTTCAGATTTGGGCCCCTCACTACAAGAAGGACATCGAGGCCCTGGAACATGTCCAGAGAAGGGCTATGAAGCTAGCGAAGGGCATGGAACACAAGTCCTGTGAGGAGTGGCTGAGGGAACTGGGGTTGTTTAGTCTGGAAACAAGGAGGCTCGGGAGACCTTATTGCCCTCTACAACTATCTGAAAGGAAGCTGGGGGTCAATCTCTTCTCACAGGTGATAAGACTAGAGAGAAAGGCCTCAAGTTGTGCCAGGGGAGGTTCAGGTTGGAAATGAGGAGATATTTCTTCTCAGAAAGAGTAGTCAGGCATTGGAACGGGTTGCCCAGGGAAGTGGTGGCATTACTGTGTCCCTGGGGGTGTTCAAGGAAAGGTTGGACGTGGTGCTTGGGGACATGGTTTAGTGGGTGACATTGGTGGTAGGGTGATGGTTGGACCAGATGATCCTGGGGGTCTTTTCCAACCTTAATGATTCTATGATTACCTCTTTGGCACAAACAAGCCACAAGTCTCAGAGCATAATGGGCCCAAGCTGCACCAAGGAATGGTCCTGTAAGCAGCAACATACCTAGGAGCAGGCAGCACTGCTACCTTGGCCCCAGTGAGGAGCAGTTTTGCCTGGCTAAGGGTACAGAGTTCTATATACTCCACAGATTTTTCTTCATGAACTAGCCCAGTAAGAAGAGGAAGTAAAGGATTTGCAAGGCCCTGCAATACAACCTCAGAAGTGGGAACAAATTGCAGACTTGCTGTCTTCAGCAGCTGCTGTAAGTCCCCCACACAAACAAACCAAAAAAGTGGTAGTTACCACCCGTATTTCATATACACTCTGCTGGTTATCAACATTAAAATGAGATTTGTGGTTTTGCAACAGCGCTATGTAGTCAATGTGTTTATGTTCTGTGGTCTATTGTAATTCCTCAGCACTTTGGCATTTTGGGGAATATCTCTTGCATGGCAGCCTGGGTCTTTACTTCACAACTTTTTAACTAACATGGGAAAAAAAAGACCTTTAAATAACTAGAAAGGACTCTTTTCCTTATACAAATTAGCAGTGCTCTGCGGAGGCCCTATGAATTACGGTCGGTGGCGCTTCAGTCGAGCAGGACCGCGGCTCCACCTGGTGGGCACGACGCCGGCCCCTGAGGGCGCTGGGCCCGAGCGAGCTCGGCTGCCCCTGCTCCCAGCCATTGGCACGCTGAGGGGGGCCACAGCGCCATGCCCCGTCCCCTCCACAGCCCCGTCTGTGGGGTAGGAGTCTGCCCCATCCGCCACGGGGTCTCCTCCAGCGCTCCCCGCCCGGCCATGAGGGCGGGACTACAAGCCCCAGGGTGCCCCGGGCCGGGCGGGGCGGTGCTACGCGCAGCATGGCCGGGTTCGCCGACCTGAACGTGCCGCAGGGCCCGGACAAGAAGGGGCTGCAGAGCTTGCTGGAGGCTGCGGCTCGCCGTGAGTCCGAGAGCGGGGCAGCGGCCGGCCGTGCGCCTGGCCGGGACGGAGGGGCTGGGGCAGGCGGCGGTGGGTGGAGGATGCCGGCCTCTCCCGGCTGCGCTGGGTTGGTGTTAGCAGCAGAAGTGTGAATCCTGGCAGAGCTGGGCTGGAGGGGAGCCGAAGGCACCGTGAGCAGGGCTTTCCTTGCCCTTGGGAGGCCGGGCAGTGTCTGCTGTGCCTGATGCATCTCTGTCCTGCAGGGATTTTAGGGCCTCCAGTTGCTCCACAGGCTCTGTAGGCAGCTTGTTCCTGAGTTATTGGTCTTGCTCAGTATGGTTTTTATAGTTTTTTCTTGTCTTGATGGCCATGGCCCCTTAAAGGTAGCCTTGCCCTTTATGTTAGTCTTGTATGTGTTCAAACGTGAGCATGTTTTTGCTCACAGTGTGTCTTCCAGTCTGCTGCTGTTGAAAAGTGCAATATTTCTCTTGCCAGCCTGTGTCTACAGCCATGCTTCCCCTGCCTCACGTTTGGCAGTTCCTAGGTCAGCCCTGCGATGGAGCAGGAGAAAATCTGGCTGAGGCATCAGTGCCCCAGCACGGCTTGGGCTCCTGGTGCACAGCCTGTGTGTCTGCCCTAAGGGGGGCTGGTCCTGGCCAGGAGAGCAGCAGAACATAAGTAGCAGCAAGGTTTTTGTAAGCACAGCAGGAATCCCTGTCCTTAGTTTTCCCATTTTTTTGGCCTAAACCTGCAATCAGTTTCCTTACAGGCCTGTATTTTCACATTCCATTCATTCTCATTGCTCCTCCCCATACTCTGCTTGACCTGCAGTTTTCTGCAAGTGAAGTGACCAAGACTGAGGTCTTCTCAGTGCTGAGCACCGTGGAAAGATGGTGTTGTGTCCTGCAGTCTGTATCTATGCCTGTTGATCCAAGTTTATTTTTATTTTTTTTTCTGACGTGGGGGCTTATTTTCCACCTATAATTTCTTAAGACACTAGGTGTTAAGCAGCGATTTGGCTTTGTCAAATGTACAATCATTCTCTAATCGCTGCTGAATGAGAACTTTTCATCAGTTTGTCAACATTGTTTTGAATTCTAACTTTGCCTTCTAATATAACTGTAACTTTCATACCTTTGTGTTGTCTACAGTTTTAACATGTACCCTGAATGTTATTAACCATTTTACCTAAAGAAAGTCATTAATAGGACCAAGATAGGGCAAAATGTCTGGGAACCCCAGCTTGACAAGGAGTCATGAATATCTGCTGTTAATTTTCAACCAGTTTCTTACTGACCTTGCAGTAGCTTTGTCTAGAATGTGTTTTCCTAATGATACTTAGCCTCTCCAATTCACTTGCAAGCCTAGTGTAACACTTAACTGTTCATCTCCTGTATGTGCTCCAGTGCTGGCCATGCCAACAAACCATGCTCAAGCAATCATTTGTGTTCATAAAGCTCTGCCGTCGAGTGAGTGTAGTCACAACTGGGGTGTGTTAAAATAAATTCTTGTACTTTAAGACACTTCTTTGGTGAGTTAATCTTCAGGGGAAAAAAATCAACGTGAAAGGTAAATATGTACATAATTATTAATTTTGAGATATTTAAGTAATGAGCTTTTGACAGGTTTCTGTTTGGCTTTGTTTCCATTAGTTTACTGGACAAAACAGTCTTACAATGTTTTTGTTTTTTAGTGGGATATTCTGCAGTTGCTCTTAATCATGTCATCGATTTTAAAGAAAAGAAACAGGTAATTTCTGTTGGGTTAATTCATTCTTAGTGTTTTCTGTTGTTAAATCTAAATGCCCCTAAATACCTTTGTCTTTAAAATGCTTATTTAGATGTAAATACATGTTTTCATTTGTAACAGAAATTCCATTTTATAATTCAGTATTGTTGCCCTGGATTTAATTTTTAATATGATCCATGAACTGTCACTATTAAATAGTTTTGTTAGCATGGTAAACTTATTTTTAGAATTGGAACACAACTTTTGTTTACATTCTGAACAACCCATTATATTGTGAATAACTTTATTTTGTTCTCTCTTGAGGAAATTGCCAAGCCAGTATCTCCGTCAGAGTTGTTTCCATCTTTACCTATTGTACAAGTATGTTTAGTTACATTCTATCTATGAATTATTACTGAGTTATAATTTTTTTCTTGTGTTTATCTGTGAAATTCTGTGTATTACTTGTTAACTAAAAATGAGAAATTTGTCTGTTGCTTGATTCTTAAAACTCCCAACATTGGAAGAATAACGCTCACATTAGAGGAGGGTCTATTCTTTATTTTAGAAATGATTTTAAAAATGTGTGAATTTTGAATCATATTCTAGTAGAATATTCACAGTGAATACTCTTGAAATTTAGGCCTGAGTTTTGGAAATTTCTAGTTTTGATGCAACAAGATTCGGATAAAATGAACCAAGTCTGTATTTTGAATCACTGATGTACATTAATTCAGGAAATGCTTCTGCTTGCAGTTGTGGCCTGCATGGGGTACCATAGCAGTGGTAATAAAACATGCTCTGTTTTCTGCATGATATTCATTTTTTCTGTTGATCCCTTCCTCAGAGAAACACACTGTGTCAATTTTTAAGAAGGCCAGATATAATATCCAGCATTTCAATGTAAAACAACAAAACTAGGGAATTTTAACTACAGACTTTTAGAAAATTAGCATAGGCAAAAAATTGAGCAAGGCACCATTTTCTTTTTATAGTGGACAGGGTGAAAAGCACCACAAATTTTTGCTTTGGAGCTTTTTAAGTCTTGAATTATTTTTCCTTCATAGGGGACATCTAAACAACTTAAAGTCTTAACCCGTCTGACACTTGTTGTTTCTGATCCTTCCCACTGTAATCTCTTGGTAAGTATATTCAGTATATCATTTTTCCCATTTTTATTTCATTCTCTCAATGAAAGAATGAAACTTTGGAAATTGTGCAGGGGAAAGCTTTATGGATTTCAGTACTGATTTCTCAGATTATATCTTTAGAAAATAAAGCATTCGTGAAGGAATGCAGACTTAAAAAACTGCATATGGTTCTGTTGGTCATTTGTCAATATGGGATAGCAGTTCCGTTCTTGGTTCTTTTCTTTGGCATTTCAATTTCTGTATGTACAGTAGAATACTGTGAGCAAGCCCCGTGTTTGTCTGTAGCACTGCATTATTGAAGGAAAAGCTGTGTGTAAATGCCTAGCTAGGTGGATGGGACAAGCCCCAAAATAACTTGAGATAATTGCTCACAGCAAGAGATCTACTGTATGATTAGATGATTATTGGCTTTGGTTTAGCACTTGAAAACGGAAAAGGCTTTTTGTCGTTGTTACTTTGGTCATAATCATTGTGCTTTGTTGTCTGCCAGAAGTCAAAGCAGTAATTGTTTCCTCCCTTTGCAGAGATCAACATCTTCAAATATAAGGTTATATGACATCATAGCAGTATTTCCAAAAACTGAGAAACTGTTCCATGTAAGTACATTCTGATTGTTAATGCCAGTCCTACAACAACTTATGGCACCTTGGACTGGTTTGAATGCATGCGTGGGGCTACTTAAACAATGTAGGCTCCCAGATCAGTGGACAGACTGAAAGGTTGGGAGAAGTTGCAGGAGGGTAACGGGTCTTGACATGACTGCCTGGCCAGTGGATTTCAATGCCTTTGCTCCATGGTTTCCTTTTTCTGTCTTACACTGAGAGTGAGGAGAGAAAACATCACTTATTTATTTATTTATTTGAATATTGTCAGCATTTAGTAAAATTATTTCTTGAACTGTTTAACTTTCCAGACCCTTGACAGATTCCCCCCAAAGCATTTGCTGTCTTCTGTTAGCACTAATTGTTTCTGATTTCTGAAATGCCAGGGAATGTGGGAGAATTTGAAAGGAGAACTGAAAAGGAGAACTGAAGTGGTATTCTGAGAGTTACCTTCTTTCTTTTAGTCTTTGGTCTTCTCTTGGAGGTTTTTCCAAATGAGTAGTTTATCTTTTTTTTTCTTTAACTTTTCTTTTTCTTACTTCGTCTCATTATTTCTTGCTCTTCTTTTGATTTAAAACACAGCTAGTTCTGGTGTCATAGCATCTCAAGAACAGATAAAATAAAATTTCCCAAAGTAAGTATGGCTGATTAAGCATCCCAACCCTTGCTTCATTGCCAAACTGGGATTTTTGGTTTTGTTTTGAATGTTCAAGCTGAGTGAGAGAAGCTTCACTTCTTTGACTTCATGATATGTTTGTTACTTTGCCTGCCAAAAAGTGCACTGAAGCTGTGCAGAAGTAGAACAGCCTTGGGGAAATACACAAAGGGCAGACTGTCATTTTCTCACCCAGGTTTTCTCCTGGCAGTTCAGAGAAAATTTCATACTGAAAACAGCCTCCACAACATTTGGGAGTTTTCAAAGGTGTTGCTATATCAGTGTTACTAAACAGATTCTGGGGTTTGTAGTTGTGGAAGTGCTCAGAGTGTGCCGGTGAGAAAAAATAAATCATGTGAGTCATTTTCAAAACCTTTGTTAGGACTTGTTTGTGACCTTAGCCCAAGACTGCTATTTTTTCACATTGGTTTACATTACTAGAAATGCAAATATTTTGCACAAGAAAAACATCACTCTATCACTTCTGTGATCTTAGAAAAGCAAGGTGTTGCAAGTGTGTTTGACTATGAATTGATTTGGTCCAATTCTGGTGTACTACTACAGGAGATGCTCACTGTGGCAAGCTGGTACCTAAATACCATTAGGTGCAGTAATTCTTCAGCTCTTAATAATGGCACCAAACGTCATATCATTTTATTTTTCCCATCCTGAATAGACTTCTCCCGTCAGAACAATTACTAGTTTTAAAACGCTGTCCAAAGCAGACTGATAATCAGCTCAGCTTGTGGGGTGATAGGTGTTAGTTATCTCAGTCTTTCTCATATCTTTAATTAAAAAAAAATCTAAAAAAGTGGAACAGCAGGTGTGAGTGATTTGATTGAGCATCTGAAAACAGGTCAGCTTTTTGTCAAAATCTTTTTATTACAGAAAAATGAAAATGAAATTGTGACACAGCTGGCCTATTGCAAGCTCCTATGTTGTATCATTAATGCTGAAATGGTGGAGCTTGATAGGAAGGAAGCAGGATTGTCCACGAGCCCATCTTAATTTCTGTCATGATGGTAGTGCTCTTGAGCTGGGGAAGAAACCCAAGCATGTTTCTTTCAGACTGCATAAGGTAAAGACCTTCATCCTTACATGTTCAAATTCAGAACAGATTTGTATGTTTGTCTTTTGTTTAAAGCTTCAAGGTTTGTAAGTGTGAGTGGAGAGCTCTGTCAATTTTGTAGAGGTATCAGCCGGGAGCATCTGGAACATGGAGTCTCAATATATATGGCTCAATATATCCGGCTCTTACGGCTCGGATCTTTCACCGTTAAGGATAAAGCCTTATAGGGTGGGTCTTGCTCCATAAGTTATATTTTTTAACTGGCTGTTGATAACTTTGCGTTACCTCAAGAGCATCAGCTTTCTCACCAACAATTTGGCACTTAGATTCTTCTCCACAGAGCAGGATTGTTCATGTATTTGTGAGACATACGTGACCATTAGAGATGTGCTTTAATTTTAGCGTGGCCTAAAAATAGTCTGTGCCCTCTCGTCACAAGCAAAGGAAGCTTTCCAGTGACTGAGAGGGGCAGTGATGTGTACTGAAAGATGTGCTCAAATTCTACGAGTAATTTGTATCCTCAGGGGTGTGAGGAAGCTCTGTTTGCCAAGATAATTGTAGAATGTGCTTCTTTAAGGCTCTCAAAGAGGATTGTTTGGGGCTGAAACTGGAATGCCCACTCTGTGCCAGCGTTAAGGTCGGGCCTGTTGCTTTTCAAAAATGTTTTGTTCTAATGTTTCTGTTTTATTCACGTTAGTTCTGCCTGCTATTTGCAGGCAATTAGCAAATAACCAGTATCTAAAAAATCGTGCTTATTTAAGTCTGAGGATGTACCGCAAACCCAGGTTTCAAAGTTGATTTGTAAAAATGTTTGCTAAAGCAAACCTGGCTGTCTTCAGACTGAGCACTGACGAATTTATTTTTGGCTGTCAGCAGTTTCCCAGCAGATGGGGCTCTTGCCTGCAGCGTGGCCAGAAAGGCACTGGGCTGTGCAATTGCTACATGGTATTTTCTGCATGAAGTTTGTGCACTTCAGATCCTTTTAGCGGACTGGCTAACCTTAACCTGCCTCTGTGTGTGACTTGTCCAGAAGCCAAAGCTGGGCTGAACATTGGAGTGTTTGGAGAAATCTTTTTGCCAACTTTCCATGCTTTCGGGTATTCCTCTTTATGGGGAAGTATGACTCTTAATTTTGTTTTTCCTCGGTGGTGTTTTCTGATGTGTTCTTGTCACTGGAATCCTGTAGTTATCCTGGCACTTGGGTCACTCCCTTTCCCACTGTGCTTAATTTGCAAAATGGAAGAGAGTTTTCCAGTGTTTCTGGAGCTGATTAGGAAAGCTTGTTTTCTCATTGCATGGGGTGACTTGCCTGCTTCTGGTGTGTATTCTTGCTTTCCTTCATTTTTTGTCTTTCTCTCTTTTCTGAATTTCCTGTGGCCTCTTCTCTAGGACGTGAGTTCCTGTAAATCACCTCTGTCTAGATGGTAGTTTGTACCCCACATAAGAAAATGATTAAATTTGGCTACAGAAAGGCTAAACTTGTATTTTAGACTAGCGTTTGTAGTAGATTTAACCATTGTCATGCGTAACAGAGTTGGTAAAGGTAGGGCATGCGGATAAAGGTTAGCTTGAATGGCCTAGTACAGACAGTTTAACATCAAAAACCGTGTGGTTGGCATGATCCTTGAATTGTCTGGATGTATGGTGCAGGTCTCTTATCTGGAAAGGAGTGCTATCAACAGCTAAGAAACATTCCTAAAGCTGGGCCTCTGCTCTCATCTCTGTCCAAATTTCATGTGAACAAACTGGTAAAAGGTGAGGTTGCAGAGCTGTAGCCAGCCCTGCATTAGAGCAGAGTGCAGCCACCCTGCAGCCCCATTGCTTTCATGCTGCTGCAAAGAGGGATGAATGGCTGGCACCTGGCCCAGGTGTATTTGGAGCAGTTGCTGGCAAGTTTCTGAACACAAAGTGTTCCCCTACACGTAGAAAATTCCTTTTGAACATCTTCAGCACACTTGATCTTCTTTGTTACAACATCACTTACAGGCATTAATCTGGTTCTGTGTAATAACCTTTACAGGGTAGGCATATATAATTCCAACAAGTCTTGCATGCAAGAGATTTTATGTAAATGGAGGGCTCCCTTTTACGTCCCTTTTACGTCCACTTAATTTTCCCTGTGTGTCAGTGTGGACTTCCTCCACGCTTTCTTCATTCTTTCCCACTATTAATACGGAGTATAAATTGCAGTGTGATTTCAGAGCTAAGCTTTTAAACCATGACCTCAGCTGCCATCCTGAGCCTTTTCCAGAGACTGGGTTTTCAGAAGGGGTTGTATCTTTCCTGCCCAGCCTGGGAGGTGAGGCACCATGGATTGGATCCAGTACTGGTTATGTGGCAGCACCCATCACTGTCTAAAACTGCTTCTGTTTTAGTCTTTTCTTGGTTGTTGCCGTTAGAATCATAGAAGCATTTAGATTGGAAAAGACCTCTAAGATCAAGTCCAACCATTAACCTAGCACTGCTAAGTCTACAACTAAACCATGCCTCAAAGCACCACATCTACAGGTCTTCTAAATACCTCTAGGGATGGGGACTCAACTACTCCCCTGGGCAGCCTGTTCCAGTACTTCACAACCCTTTCAGTGAAGAAATTATTCCTAATATCCAACCTAAACCTCCCTTGATGCAACTTGAGGGTATTTCTTCTTGTCCTATCACTTGTTGCTTGGGAGAAGAGACTGATCCCCACCTTGCTACAACATCCCCTGTGCCTCCTTTTCTCTAGGCTAAATAACCCCAGTTCCCTTAGCTGGTCCTCATTGTTCTGTAGCTCTTTCACCAGCTTCGTTGCCCTTCTCTGGATACGCTATAGCACCTTGATGTCCTTCTTGTAGTGAGGGGCCCAGAGCTGAGCACAGTACTCAAGGTGTGGCCTTGCCAGAACCATGTTCAGGGGGACAATCACTTCCTCAGTCCTGCTGTCCATAATATTTCTGATACAAGCCAGGGTGCTGTAGGTCTTCTTGGCCATGTGAGCACACTGCTGGCTCATATTCAGCCAGCAATAATAAATATCTGTTAATAACAAATAGTAAAATATATCTAACTGCTACACTACAGTTAGAGAATGAGGGGCGAGGGGCAAAGGGCTGTTCCTAGGCTGATCCCTTTGTAAGCAGGGATTGTCCTTCATTAGCTATGAGTTCTTTTGCCAAAAGCCAGCACTGCTTTTGCATGTCCTGTGTCGGATAAGAACAAAGCAGGAAGTCTTGCCTTTGTGTGGTTGTTATTTTATTGGAAAAGCAGTTCTGTAAGTGAGAGAAGGCTTGGGTTTGGGGCCTGAAATGCTCAAGCTTTATACCAGTAGTCCTGCTTTATTGTCGAATCTACAAGGCACAGCACTTCTTCATTTTAAAACTAAGCTCCCTATGGAGAGACATTTGTTGCATTAAGAAATTAAGGAGACTATCAGTGCACCTAATGTTGATTACTTGTTTTTCGACATATCTAATAATCTGTTCCTATTTCTTTGCTATAGATTGCTTGCACAACTCTAGACGTGGATCTTGTGTGCATAAATGTAACAGAAAAGCTGCCGTTCTACTTCCGAAGGCCCCCTGTGAATATGGTAAATTTACATCTAAAGTGTTTTCTTGTTATTAAGTTCTGTATTTAATGTCAGCCTGAGTTGAATTCTCTGTAGTTTCCCTCCCACCATTCCCATCCAAGTGGTTCTTTTTATTTTCTCACATAATCTTTAGTATTGTTTTAGATGTCCTTCACTTCAAGGCTTTCACTGCAGTATTTAATACACAAGAATGTGTTTTTTCACTTCCTCCTTTTTGTCCTCCACTTATGGAGGCAGAAATGCTGTTTCCAAGGAATGGAAACAACCTTAAAGCTACTGCTATGCTAACCAGTGACATGTGGTGTAGTTGCTGACCAACCTACCTCCCAAACCAGAAATGATACAGCTGCATCAGCGTAGATAAACAGCCTGTGATTTAAATGAGAGGAGAACGTGAATGGCAGTGTTAATTTGGGAGAAGGATATTGCCTCAGTTATTTGGAGGATGACTCTATTGAATCCATATTTAGAGGAAAGTCTTGGCAAATAAACCAAATGTGGGATTGCTAAATACCTGCTGTGGGACACAAGTTAACTGTCAGCATATATCAAATATTTTGTTAATGCAGTTTTGCCTACCGTAAGTGGCTTGCCAGAAAACTTAATCTGAACGTGCAGTTAGGTGAATTAGTTTTTTTCCTGTGAGTCGAGGTTTGTTCCACATGGGCATTCTTGGCTGGTGTAGTCCTTAGTGGTTTAAAATTTAAAGCTGTAATTGGCCAGAAATCCTACTTCTGTCTTCTAGAGAAGTTTTGACCTAGAATAAAAATAAACAATAAACTAGTTGAAACTGTCTGAAACAGAACAAAAGTAGCAGTTTGGAATTCACCACAGGCTGGGAATTTCAATATTCCACTTGGAACAAAAAAATGTTATGTGAGATGTTTGCAAATACCACCTAAAATTCTAGGAGCTGACCCAGATGAGGATCTGGGAGGCTCTTGAAGCCCCATATATGCTGATATTTTCCTTACAGGCTAATTCTCAGCATTGACACTCCTGACTTGAAGGCAGTCTGTCTGTCAGACTGGTTTTGTGAATCCTGGGGCAGTCAGTTTTGGTTGTTGTGATGCCAGACTGGCAGGCAGCTGGAGTGGTGGGGATGAGGTTAAAAGTCTGTTTACCTTGAAATTGGTGAATTGCCATCACCTCTTTTGATTTTGATAAATTCAGGCTTTTCTTCTTGTCTCCAGATGTTGGGCTAATAAAACATTTGTGTACATAGCTTCTCCTCTGCTTGCGTGCAGAGGTTATGCCTGGATTAATTCCATCTGTTTTCAATTGCTGGACTCTCTTACAGTATTAGCATTGCAGCATTTTCTAATAATATGAATGTAAAACACAGAGCAACATTTCAGGCGAAGGTATTATAGGCCAGTGAACTAGCTTTGAATGGTGTCTTTATCACTAACTCACTGTGTATCCTCCAAGAAGTTGCTTAAGCTTTCTCTGTGCTTGTGAAAACAGCAATACAAGGGTTTTGGTGAGGTAATTTGACAGACAGCAAAGGATTTTAAAGCAACTGAAAATGCACAAAGTATCGCTGTTTGGAAACTCCTGCTGCCCATTGTTTTTTAAAATTGTCACAAATACCACAGTATCCTGTGAGACAGGAGAGATGGAACCTCATTGCTGCTTTTATGCAAGGACAAATTCCTAGTTTGCAAGATGTGGTTACTCTGGGAAGCGGAGCTCTTCCTTAATACAGGCAGTGAGGCTGGAGCAGGATGGTCCTGAAAGTTTCCAGACTCGTTTATAATCAGCAGGGGTTACCTGCCTCCTTCTCTCTGCGACAGTGGAAAGCCAACTACAGTTAATAAGTAAATGGTATTTGTTTATTAAACCTCATTTTTCTGTCTTCCCAAAATTCAAGTACATGTAGTTAGGTCAGAGGTTGGACTCGATGACCTTGAGGTCTCTTCCAACCTAGAAAATTCTGTGATTCTGTGATATGTACCTGGTGTACAGTGAAACTTCCCCACCTCCCCCCCCTTCCACATTTCATTCAATGTTGTGTTCCTGCTGGAACAATTCCTCCTTCATTTTTTCATAACACAGTTAAAACTGAGAATAAGCTGCATCAATAATAGACAGTGGTTGTTAGATTGTTTTCCTTCTCTCCTTTTGATTTTTGATCACTGTCTTTCATGTGAAGGCAATAGATCGAGGCATTTACTTTGAACTTCTTTACACGCCTGCCATCAAAGACTCCACAATGAGAAGATACACAATTTCAAATGCGATCAGCCTGATGCAGATCTGCAAAGGAAAGGTAAGCTCTCAAAGTGAAAGCAAGCTAATTAATTCAGTTCAAATTCTTCTGGAGTTGTACAGACTAGAGCCATTTGAAATTAGTGTGATGCTGGGGTTTCTGAAGCTCTGAATCTTTGCCTGTTAATACAAGGACACAACTATTCTGGCTCCAGATACTTCCAGCCATGCACCACTGCACGCTTTCTTCTTAACTTGTCAGACTGCTGTGTTCTTTTTTCAGAACAACCTATCTGTTAGCATGGTATGCAATACCCAGAACAAAAGGAAAAAAGTAGATCTAAGGTTTGCACTAGAGCTGAAATCCATGCATCTTTTTAAAATTCCCAATTTAAATTTCTGACTGACAAAAAGCTCTTTTTGAGAGTGTAAGTTGAATATGGGGAAAAAACTAAGAAGGGAGAAATCTTGTTTTGTTAAACTGTTAGGAAATCCCCTGTGTACAAAACAGAACCAACAGCTTGCTGGCTGTAAGCCAGGGCTTTGCTGCAGTCAGATCAACTGCATTCTTCCCTGCTACTGAAACCAAGGGAAGAAGTAATCCTTGCAGCTGAGATGCCTGTACTCCACTGCTTTCATACCTTACCTCCTCCCAGGCCACCAGACTAAGCTGCCTGCAGTGTGGCACCTCTCAGGCTATATGCTTTTAACAGAGAAGTATATCATGATACATATTCAAGTCAAAAGAGATTGTAGCACCCACCACCATTACTGGAAAAGGCCTCTGCTGTTCTTAGCTAGTCCAAAGAAGCCTTGCAGATCTAGTCTGAAAGGGGGTGTAGAGCTTGGAAGGCCAATTAACAGCAGATTCATCATTACTGTGGTTCCCCTTGGTGGCCTATTTTTGCAGGATAGTGGGGTAGGTCAAACACATGAATTCCCTCAGTGCTACAGAACATAGCAAGTACTCACATGGCCTTCCCTGAGAAGCCCAACTCTGGGAGTTAATCACACAGAATACTCATTTGGATGTAAGGTTCATACGCACAAAAAAACCTTTCCTGTAGGATTCCTTTTTGCCAGTGCTTCTCTTTCCTCTGTGCAGTTGAAGATGTTTCTCACGTGGCTGCTGATTTATATAGCACCAGCTGAGTTAGCATCACAGACAGAGCAAGTGAGGCAGCTGGACTGGGTACCTGTGACCTTTTTCTTCTGCAGCTGTCAATCTCGTACATCACTTGTACCTGGAAGGTAAACTGGCTAGAGATGGACACAACAATTTGTTGTTAGCCACTGGAAGAGCTAGGAATGGACTGCTAGTTCGTCTTCATTTTTTGCCTCTGGGCTCAGTACAGTGCAGGCCAGCAGAGGTGGTTATTAGCCCTTGTTGGCAGTTTGTCAGTTATATAAAGGCCGTTTTCTACTGAGATGTGGTAAGGCTGCTCCATAGGCTGCTTGTGTTGGTGTCTGTCACATCACTGTCACAGGCTGTAACCTACAGTTGCTGAGCTTGTAGCAACTTTTGGAACCTTTTGGTTTTCTTCTGTTGCATTAGGACAGAGGAATTTCCAGAGACTCACTGGTCAGGAAGTTGGCCTTCAGCAGAATATCTAGAACATGTTAAAATGCAGGGAATGAGGGAAGGATGCACAGCACTCCTTTACCTCCCACATTTTGGTAACTGAGTGTGGATGCTGCACCCAGAGCAGTGTGCAGAATAGCTGCTGTCTCCTTTACGTGACGAGGTAATGTCTCACCTCTGAGTTCTTCCCTGTAGCTCTTCCCGTGGATTTGCCTTTGCCTGCTTCTCTTTCATTCGCTACCAGTGCTTTTCTTGTCTGTTCCTGTCTCCTTCTCCCTTCTTACCCATCCACTAAATGCTGCCTTTGAATTGGCCATAGAATGTCTGCAATATGCAGCAGTGAGCCACAGTCCTGTAGGGGTGGGCTTAGGATGGCACAGCTGCTCTGCAAGCTCTACAGAGTCTGGAAGATGGGAATTGGTTGTTACAGCTCAGAGCAGCAGACTTAAATTTTCTCAGTGAACTCTTGCAGTCAGCACCACTGAAGCTCAAAAGCACCCTTGGGATCTGTAGTACAGTCATTTTAAAGGTGAACTATGCAGAAAAAAATGTCCTAGGCTGAGTGCTGTGAAGTCACTTTGATGTATGTATTACTTCTGCTTCTGACTTTCTGTATGCTCAGGCAGAGTTGTCTGTCCCATCCTTTCCTCTTTGGCACACGAGGAAACCTTGGGCACAGTGTGAGCAGTGCAACCATTTCCATGCAAACAGCTCTTCTATGGTTTGAGTTCCAGCTGTGCACAGAGCATTTCCTTCCACTGCTCTTTTTGCTGGGGAGGCAGCAGGACAAGCAGAGCAGTGCGGGGAAGGGATCAAAAGCCCCACCTTTGAACCGAAGGTGGTGCAATGTGTTGGTGGTGCTGACGTCAAAGAGGGAAATCTTTTGCTGCCTCAGTACCAATTCTCATTCCCACCCACTCAAGCAGGAATTCCCAAAGCTTTTTATTTGATATAAGAAAAGGTGCAAGGAATTTTTTTGCTGCTGCAGAGTTTCCACCTGTGCAAAACAGTCTTCCCCAGGGTGAGTATCCATGGAGGTTTAGCATTAGAAGAGAGCTGGCAGCTGAGCTGTGTATCTGCCAGCCCCCGAGCATCACATACCTGTTCTGTAGAAGACTTTAGGGAGAGAAGGGGGAAGGGCATCTTTTTGCTTGGTGATTTTCATGGGGGTGCAAGTGTTGAGGAAAGTCAGCGTATGGTATGAACGGGCTGCCATTGCCTGGCTGCAGACTGGTTTCTTCCGCCTGTGTGAACTTAAGGCCAACGTGAATGGGTTAGGTTGTATTGCAGCACAGAGAGTAGGCTGGAAGTGTGGGAGCATCGAACTGGCTAAAGCCACAATCGGTAAGCTGCTTCTGGGGTATCCTGCAATTCTCTTCAAAGTCCATTTGTGTTGTATCTCAGGTTGAGTTGTGTCATTTGTGTGGCCATGCATGTCTTTCTCAATGTAATGCTCATCAGATGTCTTGTGCCCAACTGCTTTCAAGGGGCGGTGAAGACACATGGCTCCCTGTCTCTTTGAGATACTATAAATAAAGGGGGCACTTCATAACATAGTGTGTTCAACTGTCCATTTCTTCTTTACCCTTACAGTCCTCTATAAGAGGTACAGGTTCACATGTGCTTGCTCAACACCATCACTAAGTTTTATACTGCTTAGCCTATCCCTCTAAAAGGTTATTCAGCTTATTCAGCTCAGACCTCTGCGTGGGAGGTTTATAACTACAAGGGAGAGCTTCTCCCTGTGGCCTAGTAGGGGTTGGGGAGATTGTTAGGGTTTATTCATTTCCGCAAAATAATATCCATACCTGGCTAGAGTTCACTTCATCTGGGGGCATCAGACACTTTGACAATTAATTGGGCTGTCAGCCTAAACTTAGCTAGTGCTCCTGAAGTCTTTGCTTGCAGATTTTCCATTTCTTGATACTGTCTGACAGATACGCGTTTGTTCTCTTTTGTTTTTCAGAACATCGTTATATCTAGTGCAGCTGAAAGGGTAAGTCCTAGCTTTTTGTTGAAGTCGAAACAATTTGATGGTTTATCTGCAGCTGAAAACACAGTAGTTATTTAAAATTACATTTTTATATGTTTAATATATATATGATTGCCGTCTTTTATGTTTTTAATCAATATGTTTAACTAATAAATCATGCTTGTTTGTTTGTTTGTTTGTTTTTACTTTGTTTTTGCTGCTATGGTATTTTCCGTAACAGTTTTTTTCCCAGATAGGAACTCTGTTTTCCAAAATAATAGTCTTTCCTTGATTTTTATAGTGCATCTTCAGCAGCTTGCAGTTATGTAGCATTTATTCTCACCTTCCTGACTTGACTGCTTCCCCAGATAGCCCTGTCCTGCATACTCGCGCTCTGCCAGCCTGTGTGAGAGAGCATGCACATATCCAACCTTCTTTGTTTTGTTCTAGCCTCTGGAACTACGAGGTCCTTACGATGTGGCAAATCTGTATCCTTTTTCCAAGTCTAAGACAGCCATTAATATTAACATGTGAAAGTTCAAATTGGTTTTGAAATTTTCCATCCTTTACACTCCTTGAACTTTACACAGTGATGCTTGTTGGTGACTAATTCAATGAATCAGGGCTCTGAGTGGGTGTGGAAGGAGCAACAGATCTTGGTCACGGAGTGGTGTGAATAGTCGCTGTAAACAGTAATGTCTGAGTACAGCTATAGGTACGTTTTGTGTTGTTATGCCTTGATATTTGTGTTGGGTGTAATTGGAGAAATTAATTAAAAACATAATCATAGTTTTGGGAATAAAAATCAATGGATGTAGACCGAACCAGTAATTACTACTACTGATCTAAGGTGCCAAATCTTTGACAGAGGAAGCTATAAAATCTTGTTTATGTCGAGAAAGCAAAAGTTCCTGTCTGAGAACTGGTTACTTTTGTTCTGAATATTTCAGCCCTTAGTTTCACACATACCCTTAAATAAGGGATTGTGTTCTTAATGGAGAGTATCTTTATTCCCTTTCTTTTAGGAATTCGGATGCATTCTTATTCCTCCCTGCCCCCAGGCATGTATCTGGACTGTCCCTCAAAGGGGAGGCCTGCGCTCTGAATCGTGAGAACCGTGTGGGAGGGTGTTCGGGCTGGAAGGATTTTACACATAACGTTTCCTTCCCCCTTGTAAAGAGCAGCGTGGCTCAACCCAAATTAACATACCTAATTTGGTGCCATCCTTATTCAAGGTGGCTGGGAATTTTTCAACATAATGCTTTGAATCAGACAATCCCCTTTCCCACAAAGCTGATTTTTTTCAAGGCGGTTGCTTTTTACTTGTTTAAACATATAAACACGTTCCTATGTTGACAGACGTTTTATTCCAAAATGACAGCTGCTTGTCCAGGAAAAAGCAACATTGACAGGAACCTTCCAGGAGGGCTCCTGGGGAACTGCAGGCAAGAGAATTGGGTGCCTCAGGTCTCTGCCTCTGGGTAACCGTATGCAAGATGTCACTTTGAGTTGCAGAGTTGCTAATTCCCAGTTATTGGTAGAGTATTCAAATCTGCCATACAGCCAGGCTTCCATGTTCTTTTTGTTCCTCTCTGTGCATTTTGATCCTGAACAAAGGTGGCAGAGGTTTGCTGTTTGGCCTGTCAGAAAGCGAAGCCAAGGCAGCTGTGTCTACCAACTGCAGAGCCACCATACTTCATGGAGGTAAGCAAAAAGCACGTGCAAGCTTGCTTAATACTGGATTTGTTAAGCTAAGCTCCTGTCAGTGCATGTTTTCCAGAGTCTGAGACTGTACAGAACAAGTCAGCTTGGGGTTTTACTTCCCTTGTTCAATGCATGAAAAGGAACTTGTGCAGCAAGGGTGTTTTGTCTTACCCTTGTCACACTAGCAAATGAGTGGCTGAAATGGGAGTGCTGTCTGTACTGGAGTACTCTCTTAACCACATTAAGACTCATAAGATGTTTAGTCAAAACACAGATCTGCCTGCTGTGCTGTGTTGTGAAAATGCCACTTTTTTCAGAAGGGGTTGAATGCTGATCTCCATGATAGCAGCAGAAGCTATGTGACTGCTTTGAAACACATGCATCCAAATTTTCCTGTATTTACCTTCTTGCAGCATGACTAGAGAAGCAATTAGTGCGGTGTCCCTTTCACAGTGTTTCACTATGTGGTCTGTTTCTGACTCACTTTTCGTTGTGGACCACTTCAAACCTGAGGCCAAATCTGAAGTCTTGAGTGTTTCCTGCTTAGAAGGAAATGTTTCATATAGTGTACCATGGCTTGAAGTGTTTTGATGAAACAAAACTTCCATATGCTCTCACCAGAAGAAGTTCACGGTAGCTTTCTTCTTTTATACTTGATAATTTTAATACTAAGAAAGTAGAAATTTAACTTTTGGCACCCTGCAGGAATCAAAAAGTTTCTAGTTATATTATGTATCTCAGTGTCAGTGCAGCAAAGAAATGTCTCAGTTTGTGTTCCAGTCAATTTAGTCCCTTGCTTTGCAATGTGACCTTCATTCCTCCTTCTCTACCTTCCCTTTCACGTAGTTATTCATCGCTTCTTAATGTTTCTTGATCTTTTTCATAGAATCATTAAGGTTGGAAAAGACCTTCATATCATCTGGTCCAACCATTCTCCTACCACCAACATCACCCCTTAAACCATGTCCATAAGGAAAAGGTTGGACGTGGTGCTTAAACACCCTCAGGGACAGTGACTCCCCCACCTTCCTGGGCAACCCATTCCAATGCCTGTTGTTTATTCTGATAGCAGTTTAACTTTGTGACTGTGTAGCTATTAATATCTGCCTCTGCCAGGATCTGTTGGATAGGTAGGTTCAGGCATCTTAGTAACATGAGTTGCTCTAAATTGGAAGCACACAGTAGAATTTGGCTTGCATCTTGTTTCGGTAGAAGCAGAGCTTGAATGTGCTGTAATTCCCAGCAGATAGCTTTTATTCCCTCAAGAGTGTGTTTCTGTGAGCAGGATTGTCCAGCCTGCTACTCATCTACATAGTTAGTGACAGTGTGTTAGAATTTTTGTCAAGTGTACGTGGGATTTCTCAAAACCTTCATCTTTCTTTGAAGTTGTTTTTTTTTTTTTTTTTTTTTTTTTTTTTAAAAAAAAAAAAAGTCACTTTGCTGTCCCCTAAAGAATACTAGACCAGAATAATTCAGCATATTTTTGGCAAAGTTCTTGCAGAGCCTCTGTGCTAACAAGAGTATCTGTAAGTAGTTTCATCTACTTCAAATCTTCAATTTTTGCAGGGAAGCCTCCCACTAGAAGTTTTGAAATTGGACTAGACTCACTAGGTTGTTTAGCAAATATATGAGGAGTTTGAAAGTATGACATAGTAGCGTTTTATGGTAATGCTGAGGGTTCTGTAAATAAAATATTACTGAATACCATGAAGCCACTTATTGGTGTGTATACAGAAGCCTCTGCCCATGTAGCTGTGCCAGCATAGTCTGTTTAAGAATCCTGGGGTATGAGAATATGTTTATTTATTCTATTTTTAAGAACGGTATGTTTTGCTCAGAAATACAGAAATACTTCTTGACTTGCGTTCAGGAATGCATTCTTCTGTGGCTATGGAACTGATGAAGCCTGGCTTGCTGTGGTTCTGCATGTGTACCCCCTCAGCTCCTGCAGACCTCAGTTTTCCTTTAGGCTTGCTGTAATTCTGCACCCACCCTCAGATTTCCTAGTGTATCCCCAGGTCCTGCCCATGCAGGTTGCTTACCTGCTGTGTGTGCCGACTGGCTGGCTGTTAAACATGTTGAATTGCACTTTTGGGCACAGACACCTGAAGTGAGTATGTGTTAAATGCAGTAGAGTGATTTTACATGAGCTGCTACAGCTTCTGCTTGTATATTCCAGAAACCCGGAAGAGTGCCTGTGGGGTGGTGTACACAGTGAAGAAGCTCCGCAAGGTTGAGGAGGAAGAAACTGTGCCAGCCTGCAAAAAGGCTAAAACTCAAGCTTGAGAACTGAGCCAATTGACAACAGGAACCTCCATCCCGTCTTTACCCAGTACTAAATCTTCCCCCATGCTCCAGCCAGCTCAGTTCCTCACTTGGTAATTTATGTAGCCCAGAGAGCTATTCTTCTGGTGTAAAGTGCGGAAGGCTGTGGGAATGGGATTGCCATGAGTAGTTCACCACATCTGGAAGGTCATCCTCTTGTTGGGCTTCTGGCCAAGGTCAGGAGGGCATCTCTCCAACCTGTTCTAGGTTTCTTGGAGTCAGTAGAAACTTGACAGAACATTTCAAGCACGGAGAAACTTTCTATTGTGTAACTGTGCTCTTTTTTAATAAAAAATATTTTGAAGAACGCCTGCCTTTAAAGTCTAGCTCCTACAGTTTTCAGGTTTTGAAACATGTCTCTGTACTAAGCTGTGCAACTAAAAGTCAGTTTAACTTCTGTGGCCTGGGAGAATAATTGTGCGGTAAAAAATGATCTGCTTTCCTTTTTGTTTTGTGACCAATGACTATAAAGAAAGTTCCAGCATCTCTCACTTGGTAGGAGATACTTTAAATTTGTATTACAATAGTACTGAGTGATTTGACCTGTTGGACACACCTTCTACAGGCCATCCCTGTCCCAAAGCACATGAAACCCAACAGTAACATGAGACAGTTGCTGCAGATGGAAGGAAGAGCCCAAGGTGACATCGAACGTGTGCTCAGCATGGTATGCTGTAGTTGCAGTGTTTCAGCTGTCTCACCTAGGCCTGAGTGGTCTCCACATCACATAAATGTTACTGCATCATGTCCCTTTTTTCATGTCCTGGTCTGGCAGTGTTGCCTCAAAGAGTGTTCATTTTGCTGCCTCCTGCCTTTCTGTATCCCTTCCTGTTACTGCTTCAGTAAACCTAATCTGGCTGCCAAAAAAGCAGTCTGTGGTGGTTTTACCGTGCTGGGCAACTAAACCCCACAACCGCTCTCTCACTCCCCCTACTTTAGATGAGGAGGGGGAGAAGTAAAGCAAAGAACAACTCACGGGTTGAGATAAGGATAATTTAATTAAAGGGAAATAATTATAATAATTAAATAAAGACTACCATGAACTAAACAATTTAACTAAGGGGAAGTAAAAGGGAAAAGGGGAAAAGGGAGGAAAACAAACAAACAAAATAAATGAAAGCTATATGGAAGTGCAGAGGAAAGAAATTACTCTCTACTTCCCACAAATGAGCGATGATTGACCACGTCCTTGAAGCAAGGCCACAACGCACGCAGCCAGTGTTCGAGAGGAGGACCGACGTCTTCTCAACGAGAGCCCACCCCTCCCCTCTTCTTCCTGTTTCCACCTTTTATTGCTGAGTGTGACACCACATGGTATGGAATATCCCTTTGATTGGTTTAGGTCAGCTGCCCTAGTGATGTTTCTCTCCTCACTTTTTGCCCACCCACTAGGAGGGTTAGAGAAAGGCCCAATGCTGTGCCACTGCTGTTCTAGCTACAAGTACAGAGTACGGCACTGTATGGGCTGCTGCTGGGAAAGTTAACATTCCAGCCAGACCCAGTACACAGTCACAACAGATTTGTAATCCATGGAGCCTTTTCAGATCTCTTCCAACGTTTTTCTTTTGATTAAATCAATATATATAAAAAAAAAGTAAGATACTGTACTTAAGATACTCTTGAGCCAGCTTTACTCTGAATATTTCAATTCTCTATTTGTATCTGACAACTAGCTGAGAAGTGCAAGCTGTAGCATGTAAAATACTGCAGAAATCTTGCAGTGGATTATCTCTGAGCTCTCAGTAACTGGACTAAGCAGAATGAGAATGAAGTTCTCAGTAGTCTAACAGTTCCATCAAATGCTGACGGGAGTCACAACAGCTTGTGCTTCATTGAACAAATAATTAAATACTTTATCCTTTGTTTTTATTTTGCTCGTTGACTTTGTGATGTGAGTGTTTTATTACTGGTATTGAGATGTAATATATACACTGGTTTGTCATTTATGCACTTGCATCCAAAATGAAGCTCTAGCCAAACAAATAATCAGTGGAAATGTGCCTGGTAGTGCAACTTTCTGAGTTACACGTTACTGTACCTTGGTGAGGAAATAATCAGTCCTGAGCATGAGAGAAGTTATTTGGTGACTAGCATATGGAAGGAGGCTTTTGAACGATGAAGATCAAGTCTTGTTTGACTTCCTTAAAAAAAAAAGTAAATAGTCCCTGCATCTTTGCATGCATGTTTTTAAGTAGATATAGTGCTTCAGGAACTGATTGAAAATATGTTTTCCCCTCTGTTTCCTGGAGCATTGTTCTGTCCCCTCTGGTGACTGAACAATTGATCTGCTTATGAAGTTATGAAGATAAACAAAACGAGTCAGCCAGCACTGGTCATTTCTGTTTCCTGCAAGGTATGTTCCCAGTGTCTGGGTAATGGTGCAGAACAAGAAGTGAAGTAGTTGCTTGCAGAGAGGGACAGCAAGTGCAGACATGCCGTGGTTCTTATGGAAAAAATCATCTTCACAAATAAAGCCTACAGCTGGCAAAGTGACACTGACAAGTTACAGTGCTTGTGTGAGAGAAGTCTCATCTGTCTAAAGCTGCAGCTTCTGTCTAAGATAGCTGGTTGCAGATAGAATAGGCATTTCTTGTTATTCCTCTATGGGGTTTCTGTAAATTCACTCCATCTCTGAAATTGATGCTCCAGTGATAAATACTCATTGCTGCCCGCTCCTGACCACGCTTCATTGCCCAGGACTTTGTTTTGATCAGACTATAAAGTGTGATGGTTAGAAGCCAACTTCACCAGCTGGTGAATGTTCATGGGAGCCCGTGGCATATGTCACTGGGAGGCTGCTCTATGGGGTGTTAGGACTTGAACTGAAAGCAGCATGTAACGTCCCAGTGAAATTGGGCATCGATGTCTCTGCTGGTGGTACTGTTAAGATTGTTCTGCTTCTGCTGAAGCACAGGGGGAGATGCCTTTCTTTCCTAGCAGGACTCCACGTCTTCCTTGGCTGGGACAATTGAAGCTGTCTTGTGTGCTCCACACAGTAAGTACTGACTTGCTGAGAAGCTGGGATTTTTAAATAATAGTAATAAAGCTGTAGGTTTGTATCTTACTAGCTACTCAAGTACTGGCTTTTTGTTTTTGTATGTATGTTTGTATGTAAGGAGAAAAAAGTTAGAAGCTGTATTTTTCTAACAGTGGCAGGGAGGTAGCTAAAGGGCTGGCTGCTCTGTGCAGCTGAGACTTTTTATTTTTGAGTTTATGAATTTTACAGAAGCCAAGATGGGAACCTCAATGAGAGACAGAGCTGCCCGGTGCATGTTCACTGCTCCATAATACACTCCGGCAAGTACAAAGAACCACTCCGTTTATTCTGAAATAAATCAGTACAAAATGTACAGAAAAAGCAGTACAAATTTACAAATATACATCATGTGTTTTTTTGCATTCTTCAATCATCAGGCTTTGTAGTCATCTAGTTTTAAAGTTCCCATTCACAATACTGTCTCCTCTCACCTTCATAACATTGCATCTGAATCCTGCAGTCCATATGGTTACATGATGGTTGGAGCTCTGTCCTTGAGCTCTTTGTCAACTATAATCACCAAATGACGTGTAAGTCCCATTACTCGACTGTTCCTCTAAATCCACCTGGCATCTCAGTAGCCCTTCTTCCCTGGCTCTCTCTCTTCGACGTACCACCACACATTTAACATATTTTTCTAATCGTGAGAATTTGGCAGGTACAAGACAACAGTTGTAAGTATTAGCTGTTTAGCACTATGGGAAGGCTTGAGGTAAATTGCTAATGTAGTTGGTAATACTGCCATCTAAGTCAAAAGTGTTCATGTTATTGACAAAGACTGCATTAGAATTTAAAATGATTAAAAAAATACGATCATTAAAAATTACTTTTAAAATAAATAAATAATAAATAGGAATAAATAAAGCTGTTTTAAAACCAGTGGATTCTTAACACTCAATCTGCCATTTAAAATAATTTATCTGCATGTTTGGCAGTTTTCAGTGAAGGCATTTCAAATATTCCAGTACAATAAATATCTTCAATAAATATACTATGTTCAGAGCTATTTTCCTCAAGTTTCATATGAAGCATTTAAAAGCAGCAAAAAGAGCAGTCTGGTTTTCATCTCTTCAAAACTTGTTTAGATGGACGTTCTTGTAGGAATTGTCTTTCAGGCTGTTGAATAGCTCTTTGGTGCCGTTCTGCCACTGAAGAACAAGGTCCATAGGGGTTTTCCCTTCCTGGTTAAAATAAGCAGGGGAAGCCAGACTTAATTTCAGCCAGTGAATACTAAGTCCTTTATTCCTCCTGAGATATTCGTACAGTGCATCTGTCTGATGTGAGAGCTTTCTGCACACACAGGGTCAGCTGTACTCTCATCTCAGATCTGGGTCCTTTGGCACTCCAGATCTAGTCCTGTTTCAGTGGCACTAAGCCATGTTAGCAAATACTGTGGCTAGCAGAGCATGCTGGTGTTTCTTTTGATCCAGTCTAAACTGATTGGGAGTACATTTAGGTGAAACCTCAATAAGCTACTCTTCTGTTTAATGGAGAATTCAGATAAGAGTTCGTGTTGGTTTAATTAGAGAGGTTATGAACCACATCTAAATAAAACAGGAGTAACTTCTATATGCAGACAAAGCCTGAGAGAGTAAGTATTTTGCCTTTGGGACTGTTTTTCCTCATTTTCATACTCTGGTGAACGATAATGCCTAGAGTGGCCTTGCTTTGTCTTTGCTTGAGCAGAGAGAAGGGGCAGTGCAGATGGTTGCAGGGGCAGGTTTCTTCCTTGTCCCCTCCAGTTTTAATTGATTGCCAATCAAAAGCATTGATCCACGTTGTTAACGTGCACTGTCCCTGCTGCTGTTATTTTTTTTGGATTTGGGGGAGAATGTGGTCTGTTACATCTGGTATTTTGATGTGGTCACGTCTGCTGCTGGTGAAGTGATTATCAGCAAAATCTCGGGTGTTTGTTCTTAAATGGAAGCCGATGCTGTGGGTGTAGCAGAAAGGAGCTCTCGCAGCCCCCCAGGGCTCTCATTGTCTCTGGTGGCTGGAGCCCAGGAGCTGTACAGACAGCAAGTGTCTGTATGCTTAGATTTCTTTAATATATGATCTGTGTAATTAAAATGTGGTGGTGTTTTTAGCTGCACCTGATGGGTTCTGGCTTTAGAGCAGGTAATGCTTTTTGTGCTGCTCCCTGACCTCCCCCAAGTTACACTTTCTCTGTGTCAGCTCTGCTTTAATTAACTCTGCAGTGATCTAATTAAGTCTGTTCACAATAGTCTCTTCTGGCCTCAAAACCTGTGATACTGCTCCGAATGGGAAGCTTTGCTAAGTGTTTTGAATTACTTACGCAGTTCTTTATGGTCAGGTCCGCCCCATAGAGAATCAGCAGCCGGATCATTTTGTAGCGGTTCAGCCTGACAGCGTCATGCATCGGTGTGTCACCTTCCTAGGGGTGTAAGACATGGGTCAGAGTCCATCCTGCCATCAGTGCCATGGTCCCAACCCCACAGCACCACCAGGAATTTTTGCAGGGCTGTGGAGCTGTAAATGGGGCCAGGAGCTTGGTGTTGCAGGTAAGGAGGTGGTGGCACTTACTCTGTCTCTGGCATTAAGGTCTGCTTCACAGGCAATGAGGTGCTCTGCGCAGTCGTACTGGCCCGTCCTCACAGCGACGTGCAGAGGCGTGCTGAGCAGCTGAGGGGGGTTTGAGAAGGCAGTCAGTGGCACGGAGCAGTGAAGGGCTGATCACGAATGGCCGCCAAAAATGACCCCCTCAGGTAGGGATCAGCTTTCTCTCTCTAAAAAGCATCAGAGCCCCAGAAGAACATACCTTGTCTCTTGCATTTCTGTTTATTCCTTTGTCCAGTAAGAACTTTACAACTTCCAGGTTTCCTCCTCGGCAGGCCCAGTGCAGGGCTGTAGATTGAAGCTATGGCAGGAAAAATAAACGTAATTTAATTCATCGTATTACCAAAAAAATAAATAAGCAAACTTCATCACATTTCTAAATGAATTCAAAGTCATTTTTCTTGCAGTTTAACTTAAAGCATTTCTCTCCGATCATTGTTCCTGTTGTTTCTACTAGCAGCCTCTCTTGCTCAGCCCTTCACCTCCACGATACCAGCCTTTCCTTGCAGCTGGCTGCAGGGGAGCTACCATTTCCTCATCATGTCCTGCTCTGCTCACCACTCTTGCTCTTATGCTACCACCAGCACGGCTGCTGAAGCAAGGGGAAGCGAGGCTGGCCACTGCCAACTGGTTAGCAAGGAGCTAAGCAGAGCTGGGCGTGGAGGATCAAATAAAAACAGCTGCAAAAGCTGTGGATGCTCAGCTGTTCCAGAGGAGCAGAGGCCTCTCCTGAGAGCAGAGTTCAAATCCTGGTGGAGATCGTACACGCTGTGCTGGGCCCTTGATAAATGCGTAGGACCATGGCATCTCCACCAGCTGCTCATAGCCCGGCCTGGTAGCCTGAGCTCAGCAGTCTTGCCATACTTTGGGCCTTACTGTTCTAGGCCGTCTACTGGCCAATGTGCTCCTCCGCTTCCTGCGATTTCCAGCAACAGCTTTGGCAAAGCAAGGCAGACACCACCTCCTGAAACCTCTTCTCAGCAGTGTTATTTTAAGGATAAACTTAAAAGACACTCTAAGGCCTTTTAGTGCTCCTCTCTTGTGTGTTTCTTTTAGCAGTTATAAAAAAATGAGTATTTTTTCTGAAGTATAAGTCAATGGGCATACCATGTCTTTCAGTTCAAGCTGGGCCCCAGCTTCCACCAACTTTTTCACCACCTCTAGATGTCCTTCAGAGCATGCCCTGTGCAATGCAGTGCGCTTGAACTGTCAATTAAAACAGTGCAAAGTCAGATATCGAATATGGAACAAAGATCTCTTAAACTTTTCTCTCTGCCTCCCTGGGATGATGGCAAATACATACTTTATGCTGGTTCATTTTCAAGAGCTAATACTTTTGAGACATGAAATCTACTTAATTTTAATAGCATCCTAATAGCAGAGGGCTGCCTACCTGGTATTTCAAAGAGTGTAAGGAATATCAGCAGTGTGACAATCAAATTTAAAATGATGCCTGTTGAGTTCCTCCTTCCAACGTGCTATGCTACATTTTGCAAATGCAGCTTATGCATTATGGAGTATGAGGGCACATGGCATCATTTTTTTTTTTTTTTTTGTAGTTCTGAAGACAAATTTCTTGTCTGTTCATTAGTAGCATTGGAAGACTACCTGTTGCTGAAAATCAGGGTCTCCTAGTCACCAATAGCTTTCTTTGAAATAAATAAATAAATATATCTTCTGAAGTAATATTACTTTGGAGGTTCCCAGTGGCCTCTCTATCACTACAGAACAATATGTCAAACTCCCAGAATTTATTTACTTCTCCCCCACTGTTTTTTTCTCCTCGTAAGTGTGGAAACTACAAAATCTAGTGGTAAAAGGTATTTTTGTTCTGTAATAATCTCTTTTATGTAGCAGGTGTGAAGTAAGAAGAGAAGAGTGTACCTCATCACAGACATTTGGATCCCCTTTGTCCAACAAGTATTTTTCAATTACTGGCAACTTATTCTCCAAGGCAGCTCTAAAGAACATGGGTACATCCACTGGTCCTGTCTGATGAAGAGTAATACACAGGAGGTAAATATGAGTGGCACCAAGGGCCAGTGGTCCTTTCCCAGAGGAAGGTACCTTCCATCAGAACTTACAATAACTTCTGGTTTGGGTTCCTTTAAAACGGGAGCTTTCACCTTCTTGCATTTCTTCTTCTTCTTCAGCTGAATAATTTTTTCAAGGTCCTCCAAGCTTTCAAGTTTTGATCTCTCCTCTAGTTTTTTCTTCTTCAGCTGAAACAAAGGAGGGAAGCCAGAAAGTTGAGCTGAGGGTGAACACCTCTGTCCTTCAGAGTGGCAGGACAGTGGGTGCTATTGTTCAGCCAAATCCAGTTCACATTAGGTGAACTTTGAAATAAGTTGTCTTTTGTTGCTGGTGGTTTGTTTTTGTTGTTGTTCTTAACAGTTAGGGCTAATTGGAGTAAGTTTCTAAATTCTGCAGTGTGTATTCTTTTTTCATACACAATTGCACCTATTCCTAAAGGCTTTCTTCAGCTGTATGTTGTGGGATAGCATGAGCTTTTTGGTCCGTATTAGACCAGGAGTCCAAGAAGTACTACAGTCCCTTCTGGCCCAAGAACTTAAGAAATCTCCCGCAGCTTAGGCTTGGAAGTCCCTGCAGTTTTAACTGATTTCCACCACATGTTTTGCTTTCAACCACTTCTCTCATGCAGCCACTGATTTATTATAACATAATCCTCTTTGATAAAAAAAAAATACCCTTAAGTGAAATGCAAGGTTTATGCCAATTTTAGCATTTCAGATGGTAAGTGTTACATTTTGGTAAACTACAGAGAATGTCCCCAGTGTCCTTGAAGGGACAGTTCAATAAATGCTTAAGACTACTTCAGGCCTGTATGTTAAGGCATTCCTGCATGAAGTGAGTATGGGGCACTGCTAACATCAAAGACCAACGTGTTGCCTTCACTGAAGGCCATGGGGTGTCCGTGGCTTTGGAAGAGTGACTAACAACCAAGGAGTACCTCATGACAAAGTCTATCCTGTGGTATCTGTAAGGGTAAATACGCTGGTGAGACCCTGCCATATTTTCTCAACTAAATTCTGATTTAAGTAAGCTATTTCCCCCTCGTCTTTTTTTCTGCATTTGGGGTTTGATCGTCAATGGCAAACACTCTGTTGGCTGGATAGACTGTGGAAATCAACAGCGAATCCAAAAGATTCTTAGGACATTGTGGTTGTTTTAGAAGAACGCAAAAAAAGATCTGTAGCAAGTAATGGTCCTCTAGTTGAAGGTGAAGGTCAGTAGTTGTATTAATTTTAATATTTTTGAGGCTCACCTTTCCACCTTTCTTTTCCAGAACAAAGTCTTGTTCTCCCTGCTAGTTAAACTTTTTAATTCCCAAATTACTTACATTTTAAAGCCAGTTAGTTGTTGATTCACCACGTAATGTAAAATGTTATAGCTACAGTATTTTTAGAAAAAAGCATCAGTTCTTAAGGCTATGGAGAGAATTGTCATGCTGCAGGAATGCAAAATAATATTCTTTTGTAGAGCAATATCACTTTAATTTGTATTTTTTTCCCACAAAATGTGCTAGTAAGCACAATGCAGACTTTTTGTAAAAATTGTATTTTTGTGACAGATGAGGCTCCTGGTTTCAGAAAGTGCCCTTACCTCTTCCCTGGCTTGGCTATTTTTGGTGGCAGCTGTTAGGTGTGCAGGCTGAAGGTGTCCTTCTGTCTGCATGCATTCCCCTCACCAGCAGCTGGCAGGCAGGGGTCGTGGGGAAGGGGAGGCCCCTGGGGTTACAGTCAGATTTTAGAGGGGGGGAGTCTGGGGGTCTGCCTCATGGAGACAGTGCCTGCATCCTTAGGCTGCAGGAGCCAGCAGACCTCTGCCTTCAGGAGGCTTCAGAGCAACCTCCTTTGGCAGCGGTCTCCTCGGGGTTGTTTATCTAGCCCACCATGCATGTATTTCTAATTTGGAAAGGGACAAAACTTCACGGGCAGCTGCAGAAAGCACACACAGGATGATAAAAGCCTAAGCAAAAGCCCAAGAGCCTACCTCTGCCTCTAACTTTTTCTCCTTCTGGTAAGCCAAATCTCCTCGGGTCAGTACGTGTTCAGAGACTGTCTTCAGGTCATCCTGCTTTTCTAATCTCACAGCAGCTTCATACTCTCCATTTTTAAAGTCCTCAGGGAGGAAGCTGCCAGTCTCCTTATCATCAGTTTTCTTCCCAGTCACCTGTAAAAGGAAATATAATGCAATATAAGTAGCAGTTTCGTGATGGCAGCAGCCACCCCCTGAGAAGCTGGATTAGCTAGGGGCTCATTACATGTCACTCCTGTCCTGCTCTAGGAGAGTGTGACAGACAGACTGCAGACCTCGCTCGGCCTGTGCCTGGACTGACTGTGTGTGTGTGTGAATAGCTAGGGCAAGCTCGCTTGCAGCCAGACCTTCCACGTCCACACAGCAACTCCCCGAGGGCATCTTCAGGCTTTGGGTCAAGATCCACGAGGCCGCCTCAGTGTAACTCTGTGCTTGACTGGCACCGAGCTGCTGCTGTACTGACAAAAGCCATTGAGCCAGGAAGAGCATCTTTTTTGTTCAGGATTTTCTTGCATTTTCACTTGCCAGCATGTGTCAGACCCCTCAGAAAGAGGCTCTGGTGGAAGGAGCCACCCCGACAGGCGCCAGCACCTTGTGAGTGCAGAGCAGGGGAACCGAGCAGCTAGAGTGGGAGGAGAGGCTTTCTCCCTTGGGACCTTACAGCTTAATTGAAACACATACAGTGCAGTTAAATTGGTCTGCTGAGTAATATCAAGGCTGATCTTACCCATTGCTGTCAGAACCAAAGTCTCCACTTATAGCACTTAGCAAACAAGCACAAGGCAGTTCCTGTGCTGAAGCTGTGTGATGCTGCCCTCCAGCACAGCTTTGCATAGCTTTTTAAAATATTTTGGATGGTTGATTAAGTATGCTTAAAGAGATAACTTGTTAAACGTAGTGGAGGCTATGGTGTATTTTCAGAGTTGTTCAGTAGATGTATGTGCTCTGGACTGGCTTCCCATTCAATCACCCTTGTGTAGCTGTGTTTGTTACAGAGTTTAACACTAGATAAATTCTTGGGGCCTTCCCAAAGATTTTAAGACAGCATTAACTAGTCAGGCTGTATGTGAATTTCATCTCAACACCTGGGAAAAAAAGGAATTCCTGTATAATGTCCCACTGCTTTCCTGGATTGTTCCTGGTTTCCCAGTTTGATCATTGTAAGTCTGAACTCTGCAGTACAAGGGTTCCATGATTTGTGGTCTGGTTTAGATATTATTTTTCAAAAGCTTATTACAAAATGAACAGCAGTGGGCATGATAGTGATGCCTAGTGCTGGTTTACAAGTGGAAGGAAAATGATTTGGTTTCCCTGCATTGCTACCTCCTCCCCACTCTTACTGGATTAGAATTAGTCAGAGTGATTGTAAACCTAAGAGCTTTAAAATTTATTTTTTATTTTTTTAAATGAATCAAGGTCAAAGGAAAATACACAGCTAAATTTTAGTCATTCTGTACTTCCTGGTAAATTATGTTTTGATGCAAAATCCAAATGATTACGTAGCTATATGAGTGATGGGTCCCCTTATGAAGGAACAGTTAAAGTGAGAATATAACATGATAACATTTTATCTTATATACAGGTCTCATGCCTAGAGCAAAGCAGTGCTGGTAGCCTGCTCTGTCACCTCATTGCTCCACAAAGGTTGCCCCTCTCTGCCTGGTGTAATGACAGTCTAGAAGGAAGCGTAATTATGAGTAAATGAAAGAAGATTGCACCTACCAGGTCTTCTACCTTCATCATCATCATGTCTGCCAGTGTTTGAAGGCTGTACTCCTCTATGGATGAAACTCCCAAGTGCTCAGGCAAGCTCTGCAGGGACCACCACGCCAGCTTAGCTTATATATCTTTGGGAGAACTGTGCTTGAATGAGATAATCTTCCAACCTGGGAATCCAAGTGTGCCCCGTGGACTTGCCAGCTGAGAGGTAGGCTCGCGCTCATTCCAGACATGTTAACTAGCCAGATCTGGTGTCGAGGCAGGGCGGGGGGGCGTCAGTTGGGCGAGGACGCTCGAGCCTCGCAGTCTAACCACACCGCGTATGTGCATCGGAATGAAATGTGAGCTCATCGCTCCTTTGGCAGTGACCACACGGCTCAGCAATGCGAGTCATCCTGTGTTCCCAGTGCCCACTAGGACAGCTGTCTGTTGATAGAGCATTATAACTTCATCTTATTTATTTATTTAGTTAGTTAGTTTTTATTGACATTCAGATGACTGCAAGGGTAAGTGGCTTATGTACAACACCTGTAGTCATACCTTCCTGATAAGTGGATTATGACCCCCTAAGTCTCGGAAAGCCATTCTTTGCATTGCTATTTATTCTTGGATGGTAAACAGTTTTAGGGGAAAGGACTCTTCTCATCATGATGGCAGTTTTCTATATTTGTTGGAAGGAATTCTCTGAACGGATTACTAAACCAGAATGATGTCTCTGGTGCTAAAAGGGCCTATGACATGATAAGTTACAATCAGTGTAAGATCTCAAAACAGCAAGCTTTGCATTTTTCTGGGATGTTGTCAGTGGTCATAAGGAGAATAATGAATTATATCCTATTAGGCCAAATAAAACACAAAACCCAACAACAAGCAAAGAAAGCCTCACCTCTTTTCTCAGGTGATATTTTCATTTGAATATGAGAGAATAAGGGCACAAAGGTGATTGTTCATTTTTGGCTGTTAAGACAGGGTACAGACATAAACAGATGTGTGTTTGGGGAACAAGGAGTTAATGGAGTCCTTTAGGAGAAAAATAAAGGGGCAAGCTTTCCTTGTGTCATGAATCAAAATAGCCTGGAAGCAGGAGAATGAGCTGCAGCAGAAGGCAATTTTAAAAAAGGAAGATGCACTAATCTTTGCACTTGATGAGTGTGGATAAACGCCAAGGAAATCAGTTCTGTCACTCTGCAACGCTTGGAACCTCTGTCTGGTGAGGTACAAGTCTGGCTGCTGGCACGCAAGTCACCTGGCTGAAATAAATACAAGCACTCAGGTGCTTCAAGTATGAACAACATGTGCTTCACCAAATCAAGATCTAACTATCTTGGGTGTTGTTTATCTCATTATCATCATTAGCATGCTATGTTCATGACACTGACCTTTCAAGGTGTCTCTCCTCTGAACTATCTACCAGTAATCTGAGTACTTCCAAACTTGTCTTGTAGTGCCCATCATACCTATGCCCTCCCTTTCCCTGAAATGAAGCTGGATATCAGGTGGTTCCTTTACCACTCGGAATATATATGACATTACAGGATGAGCCCCAGAACTAAAATAGAGTATGTGCCAGCAAGAGAACCTTTCAGAACATATTTTTCCAAACCCAAGTAGAGCCAGGATATCATTCCGTGAGAGTGGTGTGTCCTGAATCACACTGCAGGGCTTTTTCTCACAGCAGTGCTGCTCCTGCTACATCTCTCTGTGATAAGAGGTAGCTCTGCTTGTCTTTTTCTTGTTTCCACATGTGCAGTAACAGGTTATCTCACTTTGCTTCATTCTGTGACTCTTATCTGGGGGATAGCCTTGAAATCCACAGCCCTAATAGGATGGCTGCAAAGATCGTTCCTTGTTTAGTGGAAACAGATCACAGCAGAGAACTGACATGGGAAGAGAGAGGTAGGGCTTGCTACAAGTTTTCCTGAAGAATAAAAACTGTAAGAAGCTACAAGCTACCTCAGGCCCTGTTATATTTGAATACTGCTTTTCTTTCTCCTTTAAAAACAAAACAAAACAAAACAAAACAAACAACAACAACAACAACAACAACAACAACAACAACAACAACAACAACAACAACAACAAAAAAACACACCAACCTGGTGTATATAAAACTGAGTCAGCAAAACCTGACCAAGAAGGTGTAAGTGGGTAAATCTTTCTCTGCAAATGGTAGGTGAATCCATACCCCACATGAGCTTTACAGGAAACCTTGGTGTTCTGAGGGGAAACACAAACCCACTTCTCGCATCATGAGTCTACTCTATGCTACCAAAAGCCAATAATTAAAGCTTCCACTCCCTGCTGACTAAAGAGAACAACGAGGATTAAGAGTGAATCTTCCCTGAAGATCCTGAATTTCTGTGTAAAAAAATGGCACACACAAAACCACTTTGAATAAAGGCAGCAACCTAAATTAACCAAACAGTAAATGATTATAAGCTAAATGTCACGTTAAGCAGGTTAATCATTCTGAGATAGTGAAAATGCACAGATTCAAATCAGCTAAGACTCTAGCCTGGATGCTTATCACTAATGCTTAATATTGGAGGGCAAAGTAGCTTTCAGCCTTGTGCAGGACTATAACCACTTAGTCACCTTTCAACAAGTAACTTCTCACATCTCCGTTAAGGTGGTAATAGCAGACAGTCAGTGGGAGATGCATAATGGGGATCTGGAAAACACTTTCTTGTCTGCTAAAGAATAAGGGCAGAGCAATGATCTGCAAGATGTAAAGCGACCGATATTGTCTCAAAAAACTTCAGAGAGAAAAACAAAAAAGGACAGCAGTCACAGCATGGCAGAGAGGAAGCTACAAGGCACAGCCTGTTCCCTGCTATCAAAGGAGAGATTGTCAGGGTAGTGTAAAGAATGTTTGTAAGCAATTTTTTAGAGAGGTTAATAGTAGAGGGAATGCATTATGTGTGATACAAATGATATTGCCACCTCCTGTCAAGTGTATTACCATCATGTTTTCAGTGCCGTCACTGCTGTACTCAGCTGCCTTACATTTTCCAGCCCTCTGCCCTTGGCTCCGTCCTTGCACCCAAAGATGTTGCCCTATGCAGCGCCGCTGTGCCTGGCTGTACCTGCTGCCAAAGAGGCAAAGGTAGGAAAACAGCAGTGGCTGGGAAATGATTATGCACTGCAGAGGGTGTGAATCCAGCAAACCTTTTTCCATGAATGTGCAGT
Organism: Aythya marila; assembly: GCF_965140915.1. Classification (NCBI taxonomy): domain Eukaryota; kingdom Metazoa; phylum Chordata; class Aves; order Anseriformes; family Anatidae; genus Aythya; species Aythya marila. The sequence continues at coordinate 17,337,745 of NC_139048.1, read as the reverse complement.
CATGGATGAATGCATACCCAAGATACAGCTAAGGCAGGGTAACCCATAGATTTCTCCTGTGTTAGGGATCTGTTGGTGTGCAATGGCTTGTTTCTTTCTCTGTATGAGCATCCACATGTTGCATATATTCACACACACAACAGAACAGTAAATCACAGGATATTGCAAGAGCTGAATTTGCTTCCTCCTTATTTTTAACCATTTGTTTTCCATGAAAGGCACAAAATATTTGTCTAATATAAACTCTGATATTTATTGTCACAAAGCATAATATGAAAATTACATCATTCAATGCCCTAATTTTTTCAACACATTGGTATGTATGTATGTCTGTTTTATCTAAAGTGATCAGGGAATTATTACATCATTTGTTTAAAATGACTTATAGCCTTCTCATCAATTTCTGTTTTTGTGTATAAACTGCTAAAGAGAAAGATTGTCTCCTTAGAAAAACAAAACAAAACAACAAAAAAAAACCCTACTTCCCCTAGGAATGTAAAGTTAGCTTTTAACTACAAAATTAGAGTATAATAAATTATTAAATTAACAGCAGGATGTTGTTATAAGTTCCATTTGTTCATATCACTTGTTAAAGAAATAAAGTCACAGTCTGGCAGGTTGTTGGTCTGGGCAGCACAGTCCTCTGGTGTGAAACTCAAACCAGCAGTGAGTCATTAGTTGCATCACTTACTGTAGGGTTTAAAAAAAAACCCTCCTCAGTTGACATGTGGGCTGGGGTTTTCACACAATAGGAAAAAAAATGCAATGATTTGTATTTAAAAAACAAGGGATTTGAACGTATCTGAGGCCTTGAGCTTTATCATGATGGCATTTGTACAAAACCTGTGAAATAGCTAATTCACCAGAATGGCTCTCAGTTAAGTGAGTGGAATGAAAGGCACCAGAAGGGTTATTACTTGTGGTCAAAGGGGTTTATCTGCTGGATACTTACTTGACTGTCACAGTCAGCAATGTAGGTCAAGGTTCTGCTTATCCAGCACACCTGTGCCATTGTTCTGTTCACCTAACTTCTGACTACCTCTTTTTGTGCTCAAGTAAGGACAATATTCCCTCAGCTGTAGCAACAAGGCTTGTTTGTGTCAATATGGAGTTGTCTAAAATGTTTCTCTCATTCCTAAATACTGCAGAACAACTTTAATAAAAAATTATCATCAGTGTGATAAGAGCATACCTTCAAATCCTGGTCACCTGGTCATAATCCAGCAGGTACCTGCAGTGGCAACTGCAACAAAGCATACCCAGGGCTTTTGACTGGCAGCAAGGGAGAATTCACCTTTGCTTCAGTGACATTTTTTTTGCTTTCCCTCAGTGTTTTATTTTGAAATATTGTCTATCTTAAAGCTTCCTGTTACTGAATCTTTACCTCTGCCTGACAGTCTGTAAGTACTGCTATCCCAGTAGTACGATGCCTGTTTGCTGTGTAAATGTAAGGGGATGTTAGTCTGGGGGAAACATCCCTCAGAAGTACTTCACAACATGCACAAAACTCCTCCTTGTTGATGCAGAAGAAAATACAGGTCCTGGCTTTACTCCTGTCCACTCACATAGCACCCACAGCAGCTCAGGAGGTACAGGAGGGCTCCATCGGGCAGCTCTGCCAGACTTAATGGGCTGATCCTGGGGAGCAATGGTGGCTTCAGCTCTGGGAACAGCACTCTGCAAAGTTTTGTGCCAGGCTTCTTAAGACAAATAACATTTTTGCTTTCTCTGGAGAACCTCATAGTCAAAGGCTTGTGCTTCAACCCTGAGATGACATTTGCAATGCTCTTTTGAATGCTCTCCAGGGTTTTTACTCTTTTAAGTCTGGGCATGGTATCCTGCTAACATCTACTTCTCCCTGAATGCCTTGAAGAATTGCATCCAACTGTTTCATTTCCCTGCAGCAATATGTTACAGCACACATTGAGGTATTTACCTAACAGGTCTCTCAAATCTCTCTCCAATCAGAATCAACCAAGTTATAGTCACAACATGCTCTAGCAGAAAGGACCTTGGGAGGTCATCTAGTCTAAACTTCTGCTCAAAATGTGCCTGAGTATACTCATAGTGATTTATTATTTTTTTTTCAATAATAATTTGAAACTTTTCCTCTTTCAATTAATGATGATGGTCTCATTCTCCTCCCTTAGACCTCTATAAAGAGTCTGGCTCTGCCTTCTTTGTAACTTCCTCATATGGTGCTACTAGGTTTCTGGGACCTTCTCTTCTCCTGGCTGTACAAGTTCAATTTGTACAGCCACTTCTTTCACATTAAGTGTTCCAGCCCCTGACCATCTTGGGATTGATTTTACCACATTGTTTGGACACGTGACGAAAATACCCAATGATGTTGGACCAGGAACTGATCCTTGTGGGAATCTGCTAGAAATAGTTCCACTCATTTACTCCGTGCACATAGAGACTGACACGCTGTCAGGGAGCTTGTTCTTAGTTCTTCCAAAGTGCATCTTTTTAATTCCATATAATGTGTTCTTTTTAATCATACCAACATATGCTATGAAGTGAAATGCTTTGGCAAGACTCAAGTAAACTGCATTAACATGAATGTGACTTTCAATCAGATCTGTCATCCTGTGGAAAAAGGCATGTTTAACAAAGCCTGCTTTGCATCTGACCATGCAGACGATGTTCACTACATTTACAGGTGTCTGATTCCTTTTTGATAAACCTTTAGTCCATCCTTTCTGCTCTTTTCCCAGAATTGCAGCAGGTAAGTCATCCTGTCATCTTCTTTCATAATTTTCAGCCATTTGAAATGCCTTGGGAGAGGGAAGGGAAGGGAAGGGAAGGGAAGGGAAGGGAAGGGAAGGGAAGGGAAGGGAAGGGAAGGGAAGGGAAGGGAAGGGAAGGGAAGGGAAGGGAAGGGAAGGGAAGGGAAGGGAAGGGAAGGGAAGGGAAGGGAAGGGAAGGGAAGGGAAGGGAAGGGAAGGGAAGGGAAGGGAAGGGAAGGGAAGGGAAGGGAAGGGAAGGGAAGGGAAGGGACGGACGGGACGGGGAGGGGAGGGGAGGGGAGGGGAGGGGAAAAAAGAGAAGATACCCATCACTGGAGCTGGCCTGTGAGAGCTTTGGATGCAAACCACTTAGAAGCTCTACCTCAGGAGGTTCCTATATTTTGTGAATAGAAGAGAGCTCAGGGAGTCACGGCAAGAGAACTGGGTGTATTTTCCTTAAACATGTGAGAATAGTTTGGTAGAAGATTGTTTGTGTAATGTCTTTGCAAAACAATAGTATGTCTAGACACTGGCCTAAGATATGCATTCAGGTATAGCAGCTTCTCTCTTTCTTGTTGTTTGAAACATTTCCCCTGAAACATTATGAACAGGTTGAAGAGATTTATTTTTTTTTTGGTGTTACCTGGAAAAAAGCTTTTTTTTTTTTTTTTTTTTTTTTTTAATATATTGCAATTAAAATATAAATGTATAAATCTGCTTCACATTAAAGTTGCTGAAAAGCTTTTTCCCCCCATTTCATGGGACGAGGTTTCACTGGCAGTGAGATACTGTTGGACATGCATGCAAGCTATTTTCAACAAATATCTGCTTTGATTGCCGTAATACCACTGACAGTAGAAAAGCATTGATGCAACTTTGGAATTACATTACTTCAAGTTACGTTGGTTGTCCTCTTGGGGCTAGAGGGTAAGTATTTCTGTGACTGCAAACACAGATAGAAGAACTGATTTTCTCCTTTTTATTGATTTGCTACAGGTAGAGTGCATATGCTAAAAATGCAATTTGAATTTAAATTTAGAGAAGTCTAAATAAAGAAAACAATGACAAAAAAAACCCTAGTACCCTTTTCTCTGAAGTATCATAATCGGAGAAAAATTTATGTCAGATGATAAACTGGGAGAAAACCCTGTGCCCTCTGTAACACAAAGAAGCGTTAAAGGAATCTGTTATGACACTTTGTCATGGATTTCTGTATTCTGTTTTATTTCAGGAGAAAATGCAGGGAATGCATGAAAGAGGAAGAAAGAGGAGCAAGTGATCTAAATTGGTTTCTCTGGGCCTGCAAACTGCAATGTATTAATCTGCAGACACTATTTTTAGTTAGTTGCTATTTCACAAGAGAAAATACCAATATTTCTCCCATAGCTATTTTCTCTCACTAAAGGCATCTTCACACCAAATACAGTTGGATAGGGAGAATGTGGTGTAGGCCTTTGTCCCTCAGTATCTGTGGCTGTCCATGGTAAGGTATGCACAATGCCAGTTGACAGCACCTAGACAGCTATTGCTGAGGCTGAGCTAAGCCTATACTCTGCCCATATACTCTGCCCGTACTAAGCCCTAACTCACACCCTGTGCAAATTTTCTATGAGGTTTGCTTTTTTTGTGTGCGTTGTTTTTTTTGTTTGTTTGTTTGTTTGTTTTTTCAGACCATCCGCATGCCAGGATGAGTGCAGGGGCATGCTGTTCCCCATAATGTGACAGAAACCAGGAGAGCCCCCCCTTTTCCTCCCATGGGGCATCGATGAGGAGGATACAGAACAGCCTTAATCCAAATGAAACACTGAATTTCATGGTGAAGAAATGTAGAAACAGACATATCCCTTCCTTTTCCTGAGGGATAGAAGAAAAAGAATCAAGATACTGAGAGCAGTGAAGCACATTTTTGTTTATCTGCACCTGCCTTTTCAGACAGACAAAGGTTCTCGCTAGGTGACTGCCTGTGATGTTCCCATCCAAAGAAAAAGAAGAGGCCACTGCCTTCTCTGATGCTCTGATCCAGACCACCGTATTGTCTTTTTTTCAAGTGGGTGGCCATGCAGTTCTGCTGAGTAATCCAATGCTTTTATATTGCATTGCATTCTAAAGAAAGGAAAGGGCATTGATTTCCTGTTTCACAGCAGGAGTAGGAGAACTGGTCTGGAGGAAATCAGAAATCACCCAGACCTTTGCTAAGAAACTGCAGCCTGTGAAATGTAGCAGAGTTCTACGTGCTTTTTACTGTAATGGTCATTTCATTTTTGAGTGCCACTGCCATTCACTGCTTCTGTCCCAGAACAACCATAGAGACTCCAACAGTGAATTTGTGGTAACACCCCTAGTAAAACCTAAAGAAATGGATCCCAAGAACATGCATCCGTGCTTCCCTCAGATTAATGCCTCAGGTTTCATGGAAAATTGTATAGCTCAGCACTGAAGTTGGAAACAGTGCTGCTTTCACCAGAGGTTTGTAAAGGAGGAAGAGTACAACCATAACAGTCATAAAATGTTGATGAGAAGATGAAAGCATCTTCTTGTTGAAAACGAATGTTTGGTAAAATGAGCTCTCAAGTATTGCAGTATCCTTAACGGGTATATATAAAGCTGTGAAGCAGACCTCCAGCCTGTTGAACCAAGTGAATTAGTTACAAGTAAACTATTAGAACTGTCAGTGCCACTTGATTGAGAAAGTAAAGACAACTATTAAACACATTCTGCAAGTGCAGGTAACTTTCTACTTATGATTTGCGCAACCAGGAACTAGTGGGAGAAAATGGTAGCTTTTACATTAAGATGAAAAATGTGTAGATGAAGCAGTTCCTGGATATGAAATCACAAGGCTGTAAAACAAGATTTTACTTTTACTGTCTGGACCTATTTTTCAGAAATGTGGAATAGTCATGTGAAGATGGTCTTACCAAAGACAGAATTACTAGAATTACAGAATTACTGCAGTGTTAAAACGCTCAGATTTAGAGAAGTCCTATCCTTTCTGCTCTGAAGTTAACGTCACGCATGTGTAAATACTTCTGCAGCCCCAGAGTCACTGAAGAACGTGTGTTGGGTGACTCGCTTTTCTGATGCTGGAAGGGAACAGTCAGAATGCTTCTTCCTACACAGGCTGCAAGTTAAATAAAAAAGCAACCTTCACATTTCAGATAAGATGATGGAAGGATATTCACATTTGTAGTAACTTCTGACTTTATTGCTTAATTTTCCACTGACCTTTCAAAGAACTGCTTTTTTTACTGAGCTCTAAACAGTAGTGTGCATGTGTTCATTATGTCCTAGGGCAAGAAAAGGTTCTAGAAAATAGATGAAAGCAAATCCAATTTTGCTTTCCTCTTCTTTATTACAGAATTCTTGGTGCATGCATAAAAATAAAGATTGTGTATTTATATGCTGTCTTGTTGTAACAGAAGGAAGACATTGAAAAAGTTGTCTTTATCCCTGAGTAGCAGAAGTAAATCATAAATAAAACTAGGGAAAAAAAAAAAAAAAAAAGTACCTTAAGTAAGGGGTTAATTTTCTTTTTTCTTTTTCTTTTCCTTTTTTTTTTTTTTTAATTACAGCTGTACATATGAGAATGGCACTTGTTAATCTCTTATCAAAGCGTTTTATTTTTCTTTGATCTAACTATAATTTATTGAGAGCAGTTGCCACAGGCATCTGTAATCCATCTTTAAATCCCTGTATGCATTCCACTCTGTTCCGTGCTGGCCTTTTTCCATCCACTGCAGTGAAAGTATTCTCCCTTTTGTCTGTATGTGCATCTCCTATTTGTCTCCATTGGAGTCTCATGTGCTCACATACACATGAATAGTCCCTTTGAGCATATGTTTTCTTTGTATTTATTTTGCTTGTTCATTAATTAATATGTTTCTTTGCTACCTAGGGAGATGTCACTTGTATATGTTAATGGAGCCTTGAGAAACGGGGGAAGAAAACAAACGTTTTCTTGCTTATTATTGTCTAAGAACAATGGTATGGACATGTGGTAGCAGCTTTCCCAGAGTGATACTGTTTCATTGACAGCTGCATGAGATTTTTATAAGAAAAGAGAAAAAGCAAAAGTTTTGAACCTCAGACTAGGAGCTGGAAAATGGTGCAACCTCTGCCACTTGTAAATGCCAAGGCAAGTAGGATGGGCAAGTTTGAAGCAATCCCATACTTGTTCTGTACTTGCAGTGAGGTGCCAGTTATTGTTACACACAGGAGGCATTTTGCATGGATAGACTGTCCCAAAGCCTTTGAATTGGCACGGAATTATTTCAGTGAAATGTACAACTCTGAAAACTGTACCTAACACACTCAGAGACTATTTACCTATTTGTTACTGAAAATAAAACCAAGCACAGTGTACTTAGCCATTGCTTAGCCATTGGAAATTGTAAGGGACATGGGTGTCAACTGGGAAACTGAACCCGGCAAATTGCAGTTTCTCGGCCTGAGTGCACTTCCGTGTTCATAACATGTTTACATTTGGGTGGAATCACGTGGTGCCTATAGTTTTTTTTAAAAGCATAAGCTTACAGATATGTAACTGAACAGATGAATAGTCAAGCAATTCTGTGACCAAGATAAATTCCTGCACCATGTTAATCTAGTCATGGTGGGCATAGCTCCACAGGACACCAGCGTTAGGCAGACCAAGGGGTTGTTCTGGCCTGCGAACTCGCCTTGTTCCCCAGCTCCCCACAGTGACTCACATGTGAAGATTTGCATGTTGGCTTGTATTAAAGAAACACTGCTATGCAGGAGTTATTCTTATTTCACCTTTTCCATGGTAACATAGATTGTTTCCAGAGATACAACATAGAGGTGACTGATAAAGTATTCACAGTACATTCTGAAATCCAGGGAAGATGCTCCACTATCCCAGTGACAAGTCAGAGTCTACCTTTAACAAGTTACTTAAAACTGCTATCACACTATTGCAGGTGAACCAACAATAAATAAATATAATTTAAAAGATGTGGTGTCCAGATACTGTAAAAAAGGAGCATTGTTTCATCTTCTGTTTCATCTCTGGCACCTTTATCTCACATGTTTCTGTTTCTTATCTGTGCTACAGCATGGAGACTTAGTCAAGACCAAAATATGAGACACGTGATTTTCACCCATTTTTCACTTAGGTGGTTTCTCCATGGAAAGCAACTATATGTGGCTTCAGGTCACATTAGCAATTTAAGAGCCAGAGAAAGACATGTACTTCAAGACTTGCAGAAAGACTTCCTGTTTTCTTTGTGTTAGAGACTGCCTTTTTGGATTTAAAGGCCGAATGCCATCCCCCATATTACAGATTATCAACCTCATCCTGTTCTTTCAGCACACTTTTTTGAGGAAGAACCAGGCCACCAGTGAGCATGATCTGATGATTTTTCTAATCATAGAAAAGATAATAGAGCTTGAGAAAAGAGACATGTAGTAGATGGAAGATCCAAGCTCAGCAGAAATAATCTTTTACTGGAAACAAAAACAACAACAAAAAGCAACAATTAATAGCTTAATGAGTACTTTCTATTAGGCATGCATTTTCTTTAAAGCAGATACTTCAGTGGTCACAGCATTCGTTGAACTGGGACTAAGGCGAGATTATGCTACATTCTATTAACTTTTGGTCTGAAAACATGCGTTATTCATCATTAAATGATCATGTTTACTTCCAGGCTGAAGTCAAATCTGTATTTATGTTCTTCCCCACCTTGCTCAGTAATAAAATTTATTTTGATGGTGCTTATTTTTTTAACAACTTATGCTAGCAGTTTGTTGTTCTGTCAGGTGCTAGATTTTAAGTCTTTAGTAGTCTTCCTTTACAAGCATAATTTCTGACAAAACACCACACGTGTAGCACCATAAATTCAGTCCATACAGACAGTTTATAAAATGTAAGTGAATTAACGGAATATGGGTTATTGAAATATAACAAGTTTAATGAACTATTCATCACAGACAGAAGTGTTATCCCAGGCATAAACTATGTTTTATTTTGCATTATTATGCTATAAATGCAGAATGACCAATTGTTGTAGGCCCCGGAGCCGATTGCCACTTGCCGAGGAGATCGGCTCTGGGGCAGATGCGTTCTGCAGCGGAGTGGCGGATCGGACAGGCAGAGCTAATTTTTCCAGCACCGAGCCCACTCGAGGGAGCCACCAGGACCCGGCAGCCCTCGCCCTCGCGAAGGATCTGAACGAGGCGAGAACGAGGCGTAGGCGGAGCCAGCAGCGCCCCCTCCCCGGCCGTTCAAAAGCTGCCCCTAGGGAGCGCGAGCGACCAGGACGGGCAAACAGGGCGTGGCGCGGCAGTTAGGGCAGGCAGGGTGAGCAGGGAGGGCAGAGCGTTCCCCCCCGCCCATACGAACACCTCCTCTAACGGCGGTCTGCCGGTAGCTCAGCTGCAGTGGTGTACACCAGGCACAGTGCGCTCTCCAGGAAGTCTGTACACACCCAGACCGACTGCCTGCTCGAAACTGCGGCAGTTCAGGTCTCCGGGTGCAGGGAGTGCCTGAGCCTCTTGCTACCAGCTGTGGGGGGCAAAGAGACTGTGTGCGTGAGGTGCGAGCAGGTGGATGACCTGGTCTGCCTCGTGGCAGAACTCAAGGAGGAGGTTGAGAGGTTGAGGGATATCAGGGAGTGTGAGCGGGAGATAGACTTGTGGAGCAACTCCCTGAGTGGCCTGAAGGGCAGGTACCGAGGTGAGACCCCCCAGATGGGGGTGGACCCCCTGCCCTGCTGCTGTCGGGCAGAGGGAGGGGACCTAGCAGTTGAGGAGGAATGGAAACAGGTCCCTGCTCGACATTGCAGGCGATGCCCCCCCCCCACCGGCCCCACCTTCCCAGGTGCCCTTATGCAACAGGTTTGAGGCCCTGGAGCTTGAGAGACTGGTAGCTGAGGAAGAGGTAGGAAGTCTACCCAGGAGGATGCCTAGGGCGAGGAAGTTGACTCCACACCTCAGGACTGCCTCCACCAGGACAGAAAGAAGGGTGATTGTTGTGGGTGACTCCCTTCTCAGGGGAACAGAGGGACCTATTTGTCAGCCTGACCCTACCCGTAGGGAAGTCTGCTGCCTCCCTGGGGCCAGGGTCAGGGACATTGCCAGAAAGCTTCCCGACCTGGTTCGCCCCTCTGACTATTGTTCTCTTTTAATAGTCCAGGCTGGCAGTGATGACACTGAAGAGAGAAGCCTGAAGACCATCAAACAGGACTTTAGGGGACTGGGGCGGTTAGTGGATGGAGCGGGAGTACAGGTGGTGTTTTCGTCCATCCCTATGGTGGCAGGGAGGGGTACAGAGAGGACAAGAAAAGCCAACCTGATAAACACATGGCTCAGAGGCTGGTGCCAACACAGAAATTTTGTTTTTTCTGACCATGGGGCACTTTACTTGGCACCTGCCCTGATGGCCGCAGGCGGGTCCCTATCTCTAAGGGGAAAATGGATCCTGAGCCAGGAGCTGGCGGGGCTCATTGAGAGGGCTTTAAACTAGGTAAGAGGGGGGACGGGGCTGAAACAAGGCTTGTTAGAGCTGTGCCAGGGGGAACAATGGCAAGGCTGGGAGAGAAGGCAATGGAAGGGGACTAGTAAAACCACCGTATTGGACTTCCGGAGGGCTGACTTTGAACTGTTCAGGACACTGGTTGGCAGAGTCCCTTGGGAGGCATTTCTGAAGGGCAGAGGAGTCCAGGAAGGCTGGGCTCTCTTCAAGAAGGAAATCTTAATGGCGCGGGAGCAGTCTGTCCCCACATGCCCAAAGACATGCCTGTGGGGAAGAAGACCAGCCTGGCTGAACAAAGAATTGTGGCTTGAGCTTAGGAGGAAAAAGAGGGTTTGCAATCTTTGGAAAAGAGGGTGGGCCACTCGGGAAGACTATAAGGATGTTGCGAGGCAGTGCAGGGACAAAATTAGAAAGGCCAAAGCTCATCTGGAGCTCAATCTGGCTACTGCCATCAAAGACAACAGAAAATGTTTTTGCAAATACATCAGTGCAAAACGGAGGACTAAGGAGAATCTCCATTCTTTACTGGATGCAGGGGGGAACTTAGTTACAAAAGATGAAGACAAGGCAGAGGTGCTTAATGCCTTCTTTGCCTCAGTCTTTAGCAGCAAAACCAGTTGCTCTCTGGATACCCAGTACCCTGAACTGGTGGAAGGGGATGGGGAGCAGATTGTGGCCCTCACTATCCATGAGGAAATGGTTGGTGACCTGCTACGGTACTTGGATGTACGCAAGTCGATGGGGCCAGATGGGATCCACCCAAGGATACTGAAAGAACTGGCGGAGGAGCTGGCCAAGCTGCTTACCATCATTTATCAGTAGTCCTGAATACTGGGGGAGGTCCCAGTTGACTGGCAGCTAGCAAATGTGACGCCCATCTACAAGAAGGGCTGGAGGGCAGACCTGGGAAACTATAGGCCTGTCAGTTTGACCTCAGTGCCAGAGAAACTCATGGAGCAGATTATCTTGAGTGTCATCACGCGGCACTTACAGGACAACCAGGTGATCAGGCCCAGTCAGTATGGATTTATGAAAGGCAGGTCCTGCTTGATGAACCTGATCTCCTTCTATGACAAAATGACATGCTTGGTGGATGAGGGAAAGGCTGTGGATGTGGTCTACCTTGACTTCAGCAAGGCTTTTGACACCGTCTCCCACAGCATTCTCCTCAAGAAACTGTTTACTCATGGCTTGGACTGGCATTGGACTTGGACTATGCTTTGTTGGGTTAGAAACTGGCTGGATAGCCGGGCCCAAAGGGTCGTGGTGAATGGAGTCAAATCCAGTTGGAGGCCAGTCACTAGTGGCGTTCCCCAGGGCTCAGTACTGGGGCCGGTCCTCTTTAATATCTTTATCGATGATCTGGATGAGGGGATCAAGTGCACCCTCAGTAAGTTCGCAGATGACATCACGTTAGGTGCGTGTGTTGATCTGCTTGAGAGTAGGAAGGCTCTGCAGGAGGATCTGGATAGGCTGCACCGATGGGCTGAGGCCAACTGTATGAAGTTCAACAAGGCCAAGTGCCTGGTCCTGCACCTGGGGCGCAATAACCCCAAGCAGAGCTACAGGCTGGGAGATGAGCGGTTGGAAAGCTGCCAGGCGGAGAAGGACCTGGGAGTATTGGTGGATAGTCGGCTGAATATGAGCCAGCAGTGTGCTCAGGTGGCCAAGAAGGCCAACGGCATCCTGGCTTGTATAAGAAACTGTGTGGCCAGCAGGTCTAGGGAAGTGATTGTCCCCCTGTACTTGGCTCTGGTGAGGCCGCACCTCGAGTACTGTGTTCAGTTTTGGGCCCCTCACTACAAGAAAGACATCAAGGTGCTCGAAAGAGTCCAGAGAAGGTCGACGAAGCTGATGAGGGGTCTGGACAACAAGTCCTACGAGGAGCGGCTGAGGGAGCTGGGCTTGTTCAGCCTGGAGAAAAGGAGGCTCAGGGGTGACCTTATCGCTCTTTATAAGTACATTAAAGGGGGCTGTAGCGAGGTGGGGATTGGTCTATTCTCCCATGTGTCTGGTGACAGGACGAGGGGGAACAGGCCAAAGTTGTGCCAGGGGTGTTTTAGGTTGGATATTAGGAAGAACTTCTTTACTGAGAGGGTTGTGAGGCATTGGAATGGACTGCCCAGGGAAGTGGTGGAGTCACCATCCCTGGAGGTCTTTAAAAGACATTTAGATGTTGAACTTAGTGATATGGTTTAGTGAAGGACTCCTTAGTGTTAGGTCAGAGGTTGGACTCTATGATCTTGAGGTCTCTTCCAACCTAGACAATTCTGTGATTCTGTTAGGGGGAGCTGTAATTCTTTACGTGTCAGAGTAGTAAAAAAGTGTTTGTCTAAAAGTTAGGTTAAAACAGAATTTTCAAACCCAGAATTTACAAACATATTTGAGTGGACATTTTAACTTATTTTAAATTGTCTTAAATTTAATTTAATTTAATTGTCTTTAATTTAATTAAAACAAACAAGTCAAAGTTTTCACAATGAGTCGATGGTTTTACTTTTGGATATTCCATACCTCAGGATATTTTCTCCTTTTCTTTTTCCAGGCAGTAGACTCTTCAGTATGTAACTTATACGAGTTGAAGACTATAGCTTAAAGAGTTGTCGGCCTCCTGAAATACTGTAAATGAGCCTGAAGCTTCCCCCATAATCAGTTCTTACCTCAAAATGGCTAATAACTAGCTGTCTGAAGCTAGCGTGTCCAAAACGGAGATGATGCTAACAAAAGACACCTTTGAGCTATTCTGTTACTATGTAAGAGCACTATCAGTTAAAAGCAGAAATTCCCAAATCATCAATTAATCTCCACTGACTTTTAGTAAGCACATATGTGCTACCTTCAGCATTTTCCCAGTAGGTTGTGCCATATTTATACCAGACTTGTCTCTGGTTGCCCTAGTTCACTTAAGATGATAAACAACCATTTTACCCTCTCCTTGACCAGCACACAGCAAATTTATCTCACTTACATCCTGCTGGTTCTGAGCTGTCAGCCAGTGAGATGGCTCATGAAGAACTGTCACACGAGTGAGAGCATCAGCATGGAAGGCAGTGCTGGATGCCATTAAATGACCACAACCATCACCAGGTTGAAGTGCATGCCTTGTCTCTGTGTCAAGGCTTTTCATCACTCTTTTAGGTCAATATTTGTCCAAAGCCAGCTAAACACAAAAACTCAGATGCAAGACTTCTTTGCTGACAGGAGCTAGCTATTAATACCAGTTGGGCTCACAGGAGAGAGATGGGAGCTGCTTATCTGAAAAATTCACCAAGTACTGCTTGTGCTAAGTGTGGATGAACTTCCTCAGTCACCTCTTACTAGTCTGCAAGGACAGATAGCTGCTGGATTCCTGCTAGGCTGAACTACTGTAATAAACTCTTCAATCTTAGCATACTACCTACCTCATTAAGATGGCTTTAACATGAGGGATGAAAGGCAATAGGCACTAACACTATTTTAAAAAAATGAAACTAGATATTTGTTAGTCATGATAGTCCCAAGTGAGAAAGGAATCAAGTAACTATCAGAAGCAGGAATCAGAAACAGATAAACTTGGGTATTGTGAGGAGCTGAACATGGAGCTGGGAACACCCTTCCCTACCAGAGCGAGTCCAACACCACCTCTTCTGCTGTATGCCCACGGAGCAACTAAGCCCAGGCAAAATATACAGGGTCAGAGACTTGCAGACTTTGAGCTGAGGACTAATAACCTCAGCAGCTGCTGGCTCTCCCTTCTACTCAGTACACACAGGGAATGCAAGCCCTTCACACTAGAAACTATTCCCAGCTGCAGCTGTTAGGTATTCATAACAAATGTCTAATAGCTAAAACTGTGTACTGTGGACAGTGTCATCTTTCAAGTCACATGGGGACAACTGTGTGTACCCCTCTGTGTTTGGGATACTGTGCTGTCACCCTAAAGTCGTCTGGAGCAGCGCTCCTATGCCAGGCCTGTTACTGAGCAGGAAGTTCTGGCCATTGCTGATGTCTCCTTTGTGCCATGTCGCTGGCTTCTAGCAGGATACCAGACCTTCTGCATTATAGAGGCCCATTACTCAGAGCAAAGAGGCACTGTGATGTCTGTTGTCAAGCAGGGGAAAGGCTTTGTCCTGACACAGGCTGAGATCACTTGCCTGGTGCTGAGCCACCAGACTCCAGTGTGTCAGTCACAGCTGAGCTTTTGGTATTCGAGGATGCACCCATACCGAGGCTGATGTACAGGGTCCTGGTTAAATGCCTACATGCCCTCCCTCTTCCCTGCAGTTTAATTCCAGGATTTGACATGTATAACTTGTGTCCCCCAGCAGTCACACACACAAATTAAGGTGCAGTTGTTCCTAGCTGATGAGAGGTGGAAGAATTTCACCATATCTGAATATTTTCTAAAGCAGAACAGCACTGTCTGTCCCAAGCAAAGACTAAAAGCACTACTTTCAGGCAGTCACTCCTTCCCCTTTCTCTGATGCCTTTCTTAAGTGTGCATTCCCTCTTCATGTATTAATATAAACTTTCATTACATAATAAAGAAATCCCTGCAAAGCCTAGTATTTCTTAAAGTTTGCAAGCATTTTGTCTCCATATTTGACTTGGGTTTCGGACTGGGTTTCTGTTGTTGAAATTATCACAGAAAACAAATGAAACCAATATATGACTTATTCTATGTGGATTTCTAAATTCACTTACACATATTCCAAAAGAGTATGAAATATTCTTAAGGGCTGTTTAGGGACAAACTGCCCTTCTGAACTGGATACCAAGAAACCTGCAGGTTAAACGTAATGATGCAACTGGGAAATAACCCTAAATGCATTTGCAAATCTGGGAACTTGTTAAGAGTTTAAGTTTATAGGGGATCTGATGTTTTGTCTTTCATGTACATGAGAAGGATCCTTCCCAGTCCCCTTTCATGGTGGCATTCTATCTGTATTTATGACTGTCCTAAATAGATCATGCTAATTTGGAATGAAATCCATTTACAATTACATTTCATAAATTGACACTCACAATAGGATTCATCATGAATAACATTATACAAAAATAAAAGGAATGGTGATTAATTATAATAAATGTAAACTGGACATTGCTCTTAGCTATTCCTCCACTATTCCACTGCTGTGTTTCTTTTGTAACATTTCTAACAAGACAGTGAAAGTGAGTCTCTAATCCATAACCTCTAATATATGATATGATAACATATTCTAGCATACTAAGCTGTTCCTGAAATAAAACTCTTTAGTTCCTTACGTCATTTGTATTCTCCATCTCCCACCCACATGTTTGGAAGCATTTGAAGCATAGTATATGTGTTCATATCACGACACAAAGACATCTATCCACAGGGCTGCAGCATTGTGATATTAATTTACGTACGGTAGGTACTTATAAATCATAATATACTTCTCTATGACAGCATGATTTAACATAATTTATTAGCATTCATACCATATCTTCTTAAAGCAATTGGAAACTCTGCTACTTGCATACTATTGTGTTTCATAAAATGGTGTAACAGTTTATTACAGTGCTAGGATGCTATTGATCAAGCCTGAATGCAGCATAAAAATGCCCATTATAGCTCATTGATATTTAGATTTAAAACAAACTTTATAAAGCACCATTAACTATATCGTTTTGTTTTAAATCCCAGCCACCCCTGCACTCTGACAGCAAGCTGTGCTGAACTCACAGGTGTTTCTGCCAAGGACAACTGGCTTGCTGGGCTCCTGGTGGGTAGCTAATAAAAAAGGAGAGGAGAGGGGTGGAAGTACCTATGTGAATACAACCTGGAGGAGAATAGATCTGGTTGTTGGTGGTTGTGGGGTTGTGCATCTAGGCCTGTGAACTGAAGTAAGTGCTGTCTTTATTTTTGGGTTTTGGTTGGGGGAAATCTGCTGGATTTGTTTACAGAAATATGTTGTAGGTTATTTATTGTTTTTGCGTTTAATTGTCATGTATGATGGAGCCCCAAAGGAGTTCTGCTTTGTGATTATTGCTTGTGTGATTTGTGGTGTTGTGCAGATGATGAGATGTTTTTTAAGGGTTGGGTTTTGTTCTTCAACTGGCTGCTTTTCCCCAAGGCTGACTGACCAAACAAAATTCATGCAAAAACTTCATTTCTGTAGATATGTAACTCTAAATCTTTTGCTGTGCTTTTAAGAATTCCCTAATATCTAGGACAGAGGGTAAGTAGGAAGAGAGAATAGGTATAACACCTGTGCTTCTTGTAGCAGCAGTGAAAAAAGGGACGAGATGTGACTAGAAGCCTTTGGCTTATGTGATAGACCACTTGCAAATTTTCTGCAGGAATACTTCTTCAGTGGGAAGGAGGAAAAATCCCACGTTTGATGATTCCGCCTTTCTCTGCTGCAGCCTTCTGAAGGAAATGTGTGTAGGGTGCTCTTGTCAGCTCTGGAATTCCCAGTTTTCATGGGAGCTTCCATAGGCAGAGGTGCCTGAATGGGGCATGGAAGAGCTCTGTAGCTGGCTGTGTGTGGTCTCACATCTAAAGGCTCCATCTCCCCTGATGGAGTCCTGGGGGCAGCAGGTTCCTGTTGGTTATATTTTGAGAGGCCCTTACTGAAAAGTGACTGCTGATGTTAAGCTTTGTTTTGGCTGGGAGTGCTCCAGTATCCACCGTGGTATTTAGCCTTTAGTCTGAAGGAAAGTGAAGAGTATTTGAAATAGCTGCTGAGCATGGCAAATGTGAAAGAAGTTGACTATTGTAGGTGTTTTTTCTTGTCTTGTTCCTTCATTGGATTCACAATGGTCTCTGGGCATCTCTAGTCTCTTACCCTCTGCAGCCAACAGGAAGTCAAAAGCTCTTGTCAAAAGCTTAACTTTATTGTTGAGCTTTGAATGGCAACAGGTCTACAAACAAGGCAGGATGCTATGTGCCTTGTATCAGTGCTAGTGTGTTGTGACTTCCTTCTTCATCTCAAATACTTTGAAAGGCCATGAATTGTCCTTTGCACCTCCTGTGCCTGAATCCTGACCTTTCTGTATCACCTGGAGCAGGTGAGCTGAGCAGCTAAATTGTGCTTGGCTGAAGTCCCCTGGCAGAGTCTTCCTGTGGCTTCCTATCTCTGCCGGTAGCCTTCTACCTCTCCCCAGTGCCTTGTTGCAGGTGCTCTTGTTGCAACACTGATCCTTCTTCCCCTCCCATCTCTCAGCTGCAGAGGAATAACACACAACAAACAGTTTGACTCATGCACACCTTTAGCCTCTGCATTCAGCAATAAGACCTGCATTTGCACATTGGCTTAAAGAGGAATGATTTCCATAGCAACAGCAAGGATATGTGGGATAGTACTCATGCTGCCTCCGATAGCATATAAAGCACCTTCTTATGAAATAACTGACTGCACAGGCACTGGGAAAACATTCACAATTGACTATGTGGAGGAAGCGTTGTATAATATCTTTAAGCAAAAAAAAAAAAAAAAAAAAAAAAGATTATATTCATCTTTTGTTTCAGACAACACTTTAAAAAAGTCTTGGCTATAGGAGATGGGGGGCTTTTACTTTGTTTATGTCAGGTGTTAGTGAATGCAGCTGGTATAAAAAACTGATGTGATCACTTCTTCTCCAGCAGCACAGTGAACTGATGTTCCTAGTGAAGATCTAAAGGGCAGTCACCTGAGGTGGGCTTTGAGTGGGGGAATGACAGCTCAGTTGACTGGGGGAGGGAAACAGGCTGAGCTGGCAGCCTTTTTAAATACTAGGTTTTGTGGTTATTACTGGTGGGCAGGCTTCTTGCTGCTGGGAGACAGGGAGGCAGAGCTCTAGTACTTGAGGATGCAGAGAAACAAGACAGGAAATGTATACGGAGGAGAAAATGTTTAGTTTCCCTGTTTACATGCACAGGTCTCCTTTACTTGTTTCCATTGTCCTCCTGCTGCTTTTTTGCTGTTGTTCCTGCATTGTTCTGCTTTACAAAGCCCCACGTACATACAGAGCCGCCCTGTTTGATGTCCTAGCCAGACCTTTCTTGGGAAGAAGTACAGACAAACACCCTGGCTTCTGTGGATCCAGGTGTGACACCACTTCAGAAGAGTTGGCCCTACTTGGTCCCACCATGTGTCCCTGAGCAAACATCTGCAGCAAGCTTGGCATGCCAGCAGTAGTTACCTGGGTACACGTGGCTGCATCTGTCTGAATGGCATGGGAGTGGGACAAATTGCTTCAGCTTATTATAGGTGGCATGAATAAGAGTAACTGGGCTGATTTTATCGTTTCCTAAGCAAGAAGATACCTAATCAGCTCTGCTGCACTGCAGCACAAGTGTCTTCAAAATAAGCAGTTCAGTATGGGGGAAACCTCCTTCATTTCATACATTTGGTTTAATCTGTTAAATTTATTAATGTTTGGGACAACTAAAACTGTTAGAAATTGAGTCTCCCACTGGAGTTGTATGCTGCAATAGCTCTCCATGTGCTGTGGAATTCCTCTACCTCCCACAAAATACAGATAAGTTTGCACAGCCCGCCTTCCTCAGCCTGTTTTCTACCTTTTATTGGTAAATGATCACTATTTCTGACAGAATTTACTTGCTTAAGCAACTATCCAGTACCCTCTCCCCACCAGCCTGAAGGCTCAGTCCTGTCTCTTTCGTGTGTGCATACCAAGCTACAGCAACAGTGAGGTTTATGATCACCCAGCACACTGGGTAAGGGATGATGATCTCATTTTTATCCCTTTGGTACTTCAATAGTGGATGCCTATGTGGGGATGGTGGAAGTCAGCTGAGGGCTCTGCACAAGCTCTGTGGGCAGAGGTCTGCCTGTAAAGCAGCAGCTGAAGAATGAGCTGGCCCCTCGATTTGCAACCCCCTTTTGGAAAGGCATGTGCTCTAACCCTGGCCCTTGTGCTGCAGAGGGATCCAAGACCTGCATCATTCTCTGGGAAGAGGAAGAGCAGGGCTGCAGAAAACAGGTGCTGGCTTTCTTTGGGCAGTGCTGCTGGGATGGCAAGCCCTGCCTGTTGAGACCAGTAATGGTGTGCTGTCCCACAGGACTGCTGCTCTGGGGTTAGATCTAGGAACAAAGAAAGCTATTTTCTTCTAATGAATGTCACGTACTCTCAGCTTACGCTTTAATAGGGTTAACCACTCTCAGAATGGTCTTGGCAGGTTTGCACATACCCTAGGGCAGGAGAGTCTAGACTCTGTCTGCCCTGGACATCCTCACCTCTGGTGCTGACATATGAGGTGCACAGCTCTGGGGACACCTTGCCTGGTGCAGTGTGGTTGAAGCAGCCTTTTATTATGCAGGCTGTTTTTCTGGGATCAGGTTATCATCCTTTAAGCCTGAGTTGACCTGGCAACTTGAAATAATAAGGCAAAAGATGATCCAAAATTCTGCATGCACTGGTGCAAGCCTTGCCCTGAGGGAGGCAGCTATTTGAGGAAAGCTGGTCAGGAAGCAGTGCCAATTCATCCTACTTCCCTGTGCATCTGGAGGCCAAATCCTGAACTTGGTAGTTCAACCAACCCAGAGGCACTTCAGGTTTATGTCCAAGAAGGTCAGAGACTGGTAGCAAGGACAAATAGACTTCATATCTACCAACTCTTCTGCCAATATCTGTGTGGCCATGCTCTGAAGGGTTTATCCATGGTTAGGGGAAGCTGGTAACCTCACTGCAGCATGAACTGTCCTCTTTAGCTGCTCTGCACCTCCTAGGGTGAAGCTGGTCCTAGTGCTCCTCTCCCACTGGACTCTGAAATGCTGGTCCCTTGAGTGGGAGGAGTGCCATTGACTGGGTGCTAGTCCCAGGATAACCCACTGGTACCCAGGGCTGCAGCCAGCCCTGGTGGGGGAGAGGCAGCTGGGAAGACTTGGTGGGCTTACTCAGAGTTGAGGACTGTCCCTGAGCATCACTGCTTGCTTTCTAGCAGATGCTGTGTGATCTGCCCGTGCTGAAGATGTTGCTGTGGCTCCTGCATGTGCTAGGAGCAGAGGCAGGTGCAATTAGCAGGATGCAAGGGAAGGAAAGACAGCTTGTCTATTTGGATCCAACAGGAGTTGGTCAGTGTGCATGGCCCAGGCTGGACTGCACATGTGGATAGTGGCAGAGGGAGCAACCTGTGCTCAGAGTTGCTTTGTGCTCATCCTGTTTGCACTCCTGCAGAGGTGCAAACAGCAGGGCACAGGATGCAGTGGCTGCCAAGGAGAACCTGCTCTTCTTCCTGAAGTAGTCCTTTCCTGAGGCTTTCTGACCCCCTTCTCATTGTTCCTTCACTGCGAAGGAAGTACAACTTTGTTTACTCTGATGTCCCAGCAGCTGCATCTGCTCTGCTCAGATGCTGGTTCTCCAGGTGGGCTTGAGGTATGGACCTGCCTCACTGCCTGCCCAGCAGATGCTGCTGAAGAAGTGCATGTGCAGTGCCAGGGATGGAGACCTTACTTCTTGCTGGTGCCTCTGAAAGCAGCTCTGGGTAAGGGACCTCCAGTTAAAATCAACAACATTAGAGGACCAGTGCTGGAAGTTTTTTTTTAATCCTATACATCCACCCTCTTCATGGAAATGCAATGTGTCTGTCAAGGTTACAAAATAGCTCCTTTCCAGAAACCAATTGTGAATCTATAATAATCAGATGTCATTGCCAGCATGTGTGCTGAACAGAGTGGGGGGGGGGAAAGCAACAGCAGCTTGTGATAAAATTCCTTTTACTGAAGCTGTAAAGAGCCATGTGATCTTCCACCTACCCTTTAGGATGGTAATAAAAGTGACTCAGCTTAACAGCACTGGTAGCAAGTGGTAGATGGCTTTAGAATTGTTTTGTTAGAGCAGGGAAAAATGCACATTAAATACAGCTTTGGTCTGTCAGATATTGGCTTCTGAAATAAGCGTAAGGAGGAGGATCTACCCTCACTGCCCCAAGGTTCATGCTAAATATGCCCTATGAAAAGAAAGCATCCTCTGCTGCTCACCCCACTTTTCTGCCATCTTTCTGGGAAAGCATGTGTAAAGCAAATGAACATGAGAACAAGAAAAAATTAATTCTTTCCAGAGGCCACAAGGTGAGGCTGTGGCAGAAATGGCGAGAGAAGGCTCTGTCCAAATGCTACATCCCAGACTTTTTCTAAGTCAAATTATTGCTTTGAGGCCTTGTAGAGGAAAACTCTGTAGCAGGGTGGGATACTGAACTGTTAAGTAACATCAGGAAAAAGGGACCTCTTTTTCCCACTTTAACAGAGCTGTTTTTATATCACCTTCTCCAACCATTGCGTGTCTGCAGGAGTTTGCATAAAAATAATCTAGTGATGTGCTTATGTGAGACAAACAGGCAAAAAACTGTTTACAAGGTACCAGAGTAGATGGAGCAGAATGATTGTGGGGCCAACTGGAAGCACTTATGAGATTTGCAAGCAGGTCTGGTGCTTCTGTGCTGAGGAGGGCTGCGGCTCCTGCAAGGGAAAGCAAAAGGGTTATGGTGGGGGAGAAATGGATGTGGTAAGCAGCAGAAATACTAAGGTAGCTGGTCAAGGTAGGGATCACTGAATAAGCAGCAAATCTGTTGCTTGGTGCATTTTGTGCAATTACTCACCTACTGAGTGTACTTGTTGGGCATGCTCATTTCACCACAACATGGTGGTGTTTTTCATCATCTTACCCCACCAAAAGGTAAATTTCAAGCGGTCCTTGTATCCATCCTCATCTTTGACTATTGAGTGCACAAACCTCTGCTTTCATCCTTGACAGAACGTACCCAGCTTTGGCTTTAGGCCAGGAAATCCTGCAGGCCTGTACTTGAATCCAAACAGTACTGCTTGGTAGTTTAATTATCTGCCCCTGTAGGATGTGCCTGCAGGTAGCTGCAGTTCAGACTCGATCATCTGCAGGGAGATGCCTTGAAGGGTATCTTTGAAGCACTGAGTTAGTGCCCTGTGGTGCTGCTGTGTGAAGTAAAAGATGGCACCAATGGCTTTGGGGAGGAGATGGGGGGTGGCAGGCAGTTCAGCCTGAAAACACTTTAGCAAGTGAAAGCTTTATTAGCTCAGCGAGATGAAAACATGCTGAAAGCTGAGGAGTGGAGGAAGAAAGGGGATTTTTAGCAGTAGTGCTTGAAATCCTTGTGTATCTCAGCACTGGGGAGCAGTCCAGGTCTACCGATGTTTTCCTAGGGACAGAGACCCTGAACTCCTGCCTCTGCTGGGGTTTGCAGAGCTTCTTGGGAGAGTGCAGTGCAGCAGGAGAGCCCTGGGGTCCCAACCAGCAGAGGAAGAAGAGCTCTTGCTAATAGCTGCTGGGGAAAACTGCTCAGGTTTTCCCAGGGCACTTCTATGCTGTGACAGCTCGGTTAGCAGCCTTGGGGATGAGAAGCTGGTCAGCCTTGTCATTTGGTAAAGCAACAGCCCTGTTAAACAGACGTCTCATGGACAAAACCTCATGTACTGCATAGTAAGTGAGGCCTCTGAACAGCAGCTCTACAAGGGTGGGAGCCATCCTCTTGCTTCATCCACCACTTACACTGTTAATGCTTCTGCAGCTCCTCATTTTCTACAAGCAAAACTCCAAGTAGTTCCTCCTTTGTTTCAGAAATTGTGCATGAGGGTTGTGGGTTTCTAACATGAACAGATGCTGATACCCCTTGAGAGCAAAATAAGAGTATGCCTGCTTCATGTGTGCAGCCAAATACCCCACACTTGTTCTGGGCTCCATGTGGGGCAGCTCTGTGCAGCCTGACTGTTCCCTTGGGCTCCAAAGGCACTGGGGCTATTAGCAGGGGTGCAAGCAGCAGACTGGCTAGTTTGGGTGCTGTCCCACATGGGTGTTGCTTCTGTTTTGACGCCCACCTGGCTGTGTGTGCTCCTGCTCTGTCCTGTGCTGCTGAATGCTCTGGCACAGCTGTATCTTTGTCACAGAGCAGCTGTACCTGTAGCCAACACAGAACTGGGATTTTTCTTGCTCTCAGTTAAACTATCTTCCAGTCCTCTGCACTGATATCCTCAGGAACTGTTGGTCAAGCCTCTGTGGTCAGCAAGAGCACTCTCACATGCATGTCTTTAAAGGACACGAATCTTTCCTGCGACTGTCCCCAGGAAACTGAAATGATTCAGCTAGTTTACAAACTAGAAATAATTGCTGCTTTTGACAAAACAAATCCCAAGAACAAAGCACACATCCTCCTGCTAAACAAAGTAGTATGCATGTTCTCAGGGAAAGTTTATCAAAATAAAGCATTCTCCTGCATGTGCCCGGAGAGGTAATGCAAAAAAACAGCATGTGACAGACTTTAGCTGTGCCTTCTAATGCCAGGCTGGAAGGTGCTCAGCTGATAAGCTGGATGTAGGAACCTAGACAGAATAGAATGTAAGATTTCTGTGGGTCAATGCACTTTGGTTACCAGGGCATTAAGCAGTCTATTTCGGTCCTCTTAGATATTCAATTAAAAAAAAAAAAAAAGTTGATTCAGCTCTGAAATTGTTCTTGGAGGTTAAATTAGATTTCTAAGAGGTGGACATGGAAAGGATATGTGTCAAAGGTATCAGATGTACAAAGTATAACTCCAAGCATTACCATGGGGTGAGCAGAGCATTTTACTACTTGTTTTTTACTGGAAAAAAGTTCTTGTCCATGTTTTCCTAAATGAGTTTTGAGTGTGGTAAAAGAGGAAAAACTGAAGAGCAGAAAACATCACCTGTGAAAACTATGGTGAGCAGGTATCTAAAACATGAGCAAGAAGAGAGGGCAGGTGAGATACCGGAAAAGTCAACTTGCTACTCATTGATGCAAGAAAGAAAAAACTTGCCCCCCAATATAGTGAATAATCTTCTTGATTAACGAAGAATCATTTGAAACAGGGAACGGGCTATGAAAAGATGGAAAACTTGGAACTTGTTTACCTTGGGATCTTCACCACTGATTTGGTCCCTCCCCATTTCTTTCATTGTAACAGTTGATTGTCTTGTTCCTGCTGTTCTTTAATCTCATGATGTTGCAGGGTTTTTGGTAACATAAAGTAGTCCAGATGTGATGGGTGGGGGAACATAGGTATGTGTTAGAGTTGCTGTCTGTGGATGTAAGCTTGCACAGCTACTGAGTCTACTCTGCGAGCTCAGGCCATCACAGTGTAATCCTTGTGGTATTGCTTTGGTTGGGACACCTACAGTCCTTCTGCAGCTGGCTGAAGACACAGAGGTTACCATACATATGTCCATAATTCCAGGATATGTTTTCTCAGCCTAATAGTCAATGCCCATCTGAATGAATTTCACTGCTTTGCCTTCAGGTCATGCTTTTTGCAGCAGGCTGTACTGATGTGACAGTCTGACTCCTTCAATTCAGTGAATTTTTATTGTTATGGGTATTGAAGCCAACAGCGGGCTTCAGCTGTGAAATACTGGGGGGATTATCACCCCCTGCAACTACAGCAGTAGTTGTTGGTGATCTTGTAATAAGGCGCCCTTGTTATGTGAATAAGTTGTGGTATTAAAATTACAACTGTGATAAACTTCTAGGCGCTTGTCCCAAATTGTTGGCCACTGAGTAAGACAGGGTAAAACTTCTTGCTGCTAACCTTTATGAGGTGCTTCAGGGTCAATGCTAGTATTTCCAATTGCAGTAAAAGCAGTACTTGTTTTCAGGTCAGATGAAAAAATTATTTTTTATGGTAATGACAGGAAGCTATCAAAATGTCCAAGGCAAGTAGGAGCTTAGGAAAGATCTTTAATCCAAAATGGAAAGAGATCATATTAAATCATAAAACCTCTACAGAAGTTTGTAGGCTGCTCTTATCTTGTTTTGATTTTTTTTATTTTTTTATTTTTTTTACTTTAAGACAACTTTATCATTTGTGTAAACAAGAAGTTTTACTCCTTGGCTTTTCATACTACTTTGCCTGTTTATTTCTTTGATATAAAAGAGGAGGTGATAGAATTTTCCTCCTATTCCAATTTTTTCATTTTCTGCTCTCATTTTAAAACAATCCTGAGGGTAATCCTTCCCTGAAGGATCTAGTTTTCAAATTTCCAATAACTCTAAGTTCACCCAACGTAAGCTTATTCTCTTTGTGCCTCTATTGCGCATGCTTTAAGTACTGCTACTGCACATGTGGCAATTTTTCTTTGTTTGCTTTCCATTTCCCCCTCTGCCTACAGTGTATTTCATGCAGCACCCACCAGATATTCATCCTTCTGCAATCTTTGCCACAACTCAGGGTCTTAATGTTGTCTTCTTTCTATCTCCATTTCTCTCAAAACTAAATCGAAATCACAATCTCACCTATGCCTTTCCTGCACTCCCTCAGACCTTAAATATTGACTAGAAAGTTTTTATCTTTTTACCTTTTCTGTTTTCATGCTGTTCTTCTGTTTAGATCTTTCCAAGAAGTTTTCTTTGAGCTTGCTCCTGCCACTCTGTTCCTCCAGTGTTGAAGGATTTATATAACAAAACAGTGGTGTTTTTTTCCTCATAAAGCTTTAAACTTATTCTGAGTTTCTACTTTTGAATTGCATATTTGTCATGTGTGGAGGCTTGCTCAGGGAGCTCTTGGTTGGCACTTGTTAAATCTGTTTTCAGATTACTAAATCCTGTTTTATAAAAGCACATTCATGTAGCCAGGGGCCATATGGATACCTAGATAAATGCTCATGTGGATAAATAGCTTCTAATGGCTTTTTCTTTCTGTGCAAACAACAGTTACCTTTCCTGCCAAGGAAAAGTATTGAAATAAACATAATACAAAAATATCAACAATTGGAATTAATACTATCAATTAAAATACTTCTGCAGAGATAAAACAAAACTGTGAAGCATTTTAATGCCATTTGCATGTGATGTTTGGCATTTGTTCTTCTCAATAGGAGATTACAGCAAGTACAGAAATAAGAGGAAAGTAATTTATTCCACTGATGCGTGCTTGGATATCTGCTGTGGTGATGTACGATCCTTTCTTAGGGAAAGCAGAATTTGTCCCCAGCTGGGGACATTCCTTTCAAACTTGGCCCTAAAACTGAAGAGGCTCTTGTTTTGAGCCCTGCTTCTATCAGAAATCTGAATAAATGCTCAAAAGGCTGAGTGATAAGCAGATGTTCTGCTTAAGATGCTGTAGAAACTTGTAGAGATGAGCAGGAAAGAAGTGATTACAGTAGGAAAATAAAGAAAATGGAGACTCCTAAAATGAAGTGCTTGAGATAGTGCTGAAAGTGACTTGTTTTACATCTTCTCCTGCCACAACTGTACCTACACATTTATCTCATTCTTTATATATGCATTAGTGGAGAAGAGGGAGCGTAAATTAAGGAACCACCTCAAATGCATGTTTTTTTCTTTTTCCTCCAAACTAGTTAAAACTCCTTTGACCATTTGTAATGTCTCCCTGGACTCTGCCCTCTGCTTCCCCATAAATGCTTTTTTCTTGTGCTCAGTCCTTGTCTCTCCTGCACCCATCCATTGACACATCCTTGTGAGGTCTCAGACTGTTGATTTACTTTCACTTGAAACTGCTACACCTGATGACCATGCCTGCCTTGACCAAGGGATAGTGCTTAGCTGACAGCTGGGTAAAGCCCTCTAACATAATGTCTTGGCACTGTAGCAGGACTTCTGGCTGAGGCTTTCAGGTACTAAAGGAACAAACAAATAACCACACTTTATCATATTGCTGTGTGTTGTTTAAGCAGTCAGCTTTCCCAGAAACTCAACAATAAGTAAAACATGAAATTATGCATTTAAACTTATTCTAAGGGACTCATGCTGATGATCTGACTATTTTTCTTACATAGCTGTTTGGCAACATGCAGAAGGATGAGAGGAAAGGGCTTATTAAGGAAAATAAGTCTTCCAGGGCACAGTGGACAGTCACTGCAACAGTCCCCAAAATAATAATGTAACTACCTGCAGGCAATGCTGGCCTACAAGAGAGCAACAGGACTGCTATAGTCTCTGAATGCTAGTTACTCAGCTGCTGGGAAGCCAGCGTTTACTGGCCTTCTACCCACAATAGCTGTAACAAAAAGGCTGCCAGACAAACAACTGACTTGCTGGGCACTCCACCAAGCTTTTGAAAAAGTGACTGGTTTGGAGTGTCAAGGCAGGGTGGTGGAGTTGCAGGGATGTTAGAGTCTTTCATGGAAGGACTGTGGCTTTGCTCAGTTCTAGCTGTGTTGGCTGTGTCCTTGTGCTTGGAGGTTTATGGCCTAGGCTGGCAGTGAGGATGCAAGGTTGCTGCTCTTCCTGGTCATGTAAAACCATTTCGTGCCATGACATCAATGGCAATTTGAAGAAGACGGTCCTTATTCTATCAATGTTACTACATTCCCATGCTGTCTTTCCAAAACACTTAGTGTCCTCTAATGCCATCTCTACATATGTTTCTGTCCTATGCTGTCTCTTTGCTCCAATACTTCCCCATGCACTGTTGTGTGACAGGTGTGCAAACTTCTCATGAGCAGCTCAAAATAGTAAAGTAGGTTTCAAGCTTACCAGCAAGTTGCAGGGCATGTACCAGAAAGCAGCTTTTGGAGTGCAGGTGGGCTGGTGCTGGAGGGGAACTGGAACTTGCAGCAGGTCCTCTGTTTAAATAAAAAAAAAACTGGCTCTGGCTGGAGGAGAGAACTTCACCCAGCAGTGAGCCCTGAAAGTGACATGTCTGTAAACTCATTTTAGAGCGTGTTACAGCATTGTAGCCTTGTGTTGACACCCCCTGAAACTGAAGCTAGAGGGAAGAGGCAAAACAGGCCTCTGTCAGCAGTCATTTTGATGCCGAAGCTTGCTACTACTTACTTTCACTTCTGTATTGTTCTCGTCTTTCTGCAGCTATCCTAGCATCTCCATTTAAGGCCAGGAATGTGCACCAAAACAATGACTTGAAATAAATATTTTGGAATCTGGGTAGAAAAAATACAAAAACTGTAATCATGGGTAGTTTCATTGGGAAAGATGATGCAAAGTGTTGCTTGTTTTTGACAGCAGGGAATTCATCCGTTGGTAATACCTAATATGAAATATAGCTTGTGTTGTCATGTCATGTATTTTTTCATCTTTGAACATGAGGTATAAAGAGAAGGGGAGGGGGCGGAGAAGAGTAATACTTCAGATAATTTCTTAAATTTTTTAACAGAAGCTCAACTGATTTCCCCCTCTCCCCTCCCCAAAACCAAATGTTGTGAAGGGAAAGGTAATCATAATCATTCAAATCATACTAGTTTCAGCAAAAATTGGGAAGTCTGCCACCTCAAAGTAACAGATTTGCTCTCCCAAGCACCAGCTGATACAGCTGAGAGTACAGGAAAAAGAGTTAAAGCATACAAGTGTGTGCTCAGTTTTTTTTTTTGTTTTTTTTTTTTTTTTTTTTTTTTTTTTCCTGGTGGTAGGAGGGGGAAGATTTAAACAGCAGACTTCGGTAATGGCCACTTTAGTTTCTTTTATATCTGATACTTGCAAGTATTTTTCCCCATTGTTTTCAAAATCAAACTACTTTCATTCTTCCACAGTCCAATAGTAGAGGCACAAGTGAAAAATTTTGTAAGAGGTAAAAGTAAAAACGGGATAATGTATTCATTCCAAGGCTTTGATTTTTTTTCTGTCTGAATATTGTCATACTCACTGCACTTAGCTGCTGTTGGACCAATAGTTAAAGGTATACTTTTATTTGGTGATAAATAATATCTGTTTATTGGTGTTAACAAACCTGATTAGGGTCAGGAGATACAGAAATGCAATGAAATTACACGTTCAACAGGTGTCATCTACAGCATAACTAAATTATCTTCAACTCCTTGCTAGTCCTTCAAGTTGGAGTGAGAACAGTACCTGAATCAGCTGTCAAAAGTATCTTCATTGTTTTTTAAAGTCAGAATAATACCTATTCATCCTACTTAAGGTTTTTAAAACCAAACTGAAGTTAGACAGCATGAAACTAATGTTAGACAGCACCAGCATCATTTCTTCTTAGTGACTGATAAATTATCTGGGCTCAAATTGTTTTCAATGTTAGGCAGCTTTTGCTACTCCAAAACTGTATTTTAATAAAATTCTTGCATCTTTACACTTGTTCAAGTGCATGTTTTTTACAAGTAGACTTCATTAATTTGAGAGGGTAAAAAATCAGAAAAACCAATAACTTTGGATTTATTAAATTAGCATCTTAATTCTGAAGGGATGGGATTATAATGGTATAGGTTTTCATACAGTGTCTTGATGGTTTTGTTTCTGCCAGTGAAACTTGGGCTATGAGCAAAAATGCCCCCTCACCAAGACCTTAGTGACATTTTTTGAGATCACCAGGACCTTAATGACCTTTTTTTTTTTTTTGAGTGGTGCCAACCCCACTTGGAAAATTCTTCTATTGCTGATGAAGTGATTACTCAAACTTTTATCCTTTATTCAGCTATACAAATGTTGCTGGCAATGCAGGAATACTTGGTCTCCTGAAGGTTCATGCGGCTGAAATAGGTTCTACACCTTGGATAACTTAAATTTACATTCTTAAATTGCACACTGAGATTTTTCTCCTTTAATTGATGCAGTTTCTCCTATAATTGAGCCTATGAGCCATTCCCCTCTGAGCATCAACAAAAGCTTCTCAAAGCTCTGCTTCTAGAAATAAGCCAAGGGAGTAGGTTGCAATTAGGGATGCCTAAATAATCAGGGGCTTTGGGATCAGTGGCTAAACTGGAATATCAAAGAGCTGTTGGGTTGACTCAAAGTGAAATTCTCTTGATTTGTCTCCTTTTTATATAAGGAAGAGATCTCCTTACAATTTGGCAGTTTTCAAAACAAATGCCAGATAATTGCTAAAATAAAATATTGACTTGCCCATTTTCCCTCCTTGGCCATCATTATGTGCTAAATCTGAACTGAATTCCTGAAGGCTACCTGTTTCATCTTCCCAAGGGAAGTATCTTTCAACAAAATATTCAATGTATTATATTTAAGCCCAAATTTAGCTGCACAACTCTAGTCAGAAGTAGGTCTTTGAACAGGATGGGTGCTAATCTTTGTCCAAAGGATGATCATTTCAAATATCCTCTAGTGTTCCTACTTGATTGAAGATTTAGCTAGCTATTTAGCTTGCATACTGAAAGCCTAGCCCTGGGAGGCTCCAATTCTCTTGGACAAGGCTGGCATTTTTGCTCACGGAGTGGATTTTTCTGCTCTCGTCCCATTGTGCCAGGTGCTGCACAAACACAGGAGAAAGCTGGGCCCTGCCGCAGGAGAGGGGATTTCCTCTGCAGGTGTGTGGATGGGTGATACTGAGGGATACGAGCTGCCAGGATTCCCAGGAGAAGGGGTGGCAGTGTCCAGGTGCCAAACAGCTGCCAGCTGCTGCTAAAGTGAGATGTTTGATGAAAAGGTTCAGAAGGGGATGAGGAGCTCCCTGTAACACTGCAAAACCAGCTGTCCTTAGGCCTGTGGTACAAATCAGCAGAGACAAAAAAGCCTATTTCAAACCTCAACAAGTGAGTGACAAAAGCCAAAAACAGTGTTGTGCTAAGAGCAACACATCTCCCTGGCATCTCCATTTCATTTGTGCCCATCTCTGTAGCAGATCAAGCCATCCTGTTGAACAGTGACTTGCCTAAGATGTCATTCAAACAAATCAGATCTCTTTGTGCTTTGAGTTTGCATTGATTCTGGACCTGAGTGCCATCAGGATCAAGCATATTGAGTCCTCCTCTGATTTTCTTGCTCTGTCTCAAATGTGGCCAGATACCAGGTTAAGGTCATGCTGATTCACTCGAGTTTCAGTGCCCAGGAATCAGTCTAGCATCTCCCAGACCTCATGGAGTGGCTCAGCCATATTCGGTACCTTATGGGAATTGCACAGCCCTCGGTCCCCAACTCTCACATCGGTGACATCCTTGTAACAGTCTCAGCCCACTAGCTGTGTGCTTCAGAAAGCACTTCTCATGGTGCTTCTAGGGCAACAGAAGTGTGTGAGTTTGTGTATGTAGTCTGTGGTGAAAATGGTTGCTTTAATCAGAGTTAACTTTAACAGTAAGGCTTTGTGCATTCATTGGTGTTGCTGCCAAATTTGTAAATGGAGTGATTCAATTATTTTTCTTCTTGTATTGTGATAATGACAGTAAACGAAGATAATGTGAGAAAACTATAAACTTTCTTCAATGCTTAATTGTAGATGTGGAGTATTTGATTTGATGGATTCATTAAAATACTTAAATTTTTAGCTTTCTTCATTCAGAATGAAGGTTAAAATCACAACTTGAGCTCTCACAGAATTTTAGTTAGGAATACTGTGAATTATATTATCACATCAGAATATTTTAGCACTTGAGGAAAAAAAAATATGGCTAAAGAAAAAAAACTTTTAAACAGATTTTTGTATGAAGACCATTAAAGCTTTGCATGTTTTCTTGTTTGTTTAGATTTATCTTAGAGCTTTGAAACACACTTGGTATTTTATGAAAGCCCCTCAGCTGAGGCTTACAAACAATGTTAAAGAGGATGAATGCTAAGATGCCATATGGAACTGCTGGAAAGCAGTATGGATATTCAAACCAACCCTTAATTTCACTGTTTTTGTATCTCAAACTCTGGGATCATCAGCCCTTAAGTTACCTGCTCACAGTATACCCAGTCACATGCTAAGCTGCAATCTCCTCTGCCTGCTCTGGTCGTCCTGGGAATGGGAATCTGTCCTGCATCCACAGTGTTCCTAATCCACTAAACCCAAAACACAGCTTTCTTCAGCTGGGCTCTGCAAACTGTGTAAAATCTTTCCAAGTTCAGGCCTCTGAGCAAGATGCTTTGAAATCCATGATCTAGACTTGTAAACTTATAATACAGCTCTTATCTCTTGCTAGGCCAGCCTCTAGCTTCACAGGTTCCTAATTCTTATGAAATAATAGCCCCCAGGCCTCCCTGGTAAGAGTTGCACTTCAAATGATCACCAGCCAACCTATTTTTCTTTCTACTTAGTGCTGGGAAACAAAACTCAAGTTGCACCGTACCAGGAACGCAGGGGAATGTCCAGGCCAAAGATGATACAAGATGCATTCTACTGTGGGCAGCAGAAACAAAATCTGTATTTTTAGACTACAATACATTATGACTTCAAAGAAAAAAATGAGATGCCATGAAAGTATTAGCTATAAGGGGAGAGTAGCTTTTTGTTTTCCTGTGTTTAAGGGAGGAAAAAACTGGCAATCAACTACTATAGTGAACTACTTACCTCAGAAAAAGGTGCAAGAACTACAGTCAAAGGTTAGTGAGATAATATCAACCTCTTGGTAACCACAGTAGTATAAACATGTATCCTTCACAGAAGGATAGAAACATGTATCCTTCAGTTTCTTCAGAAAAGAGTCGTGGCCCAAAGAGTCGTGGTGAATGGAGCCAAGTCCAGTTGGAGGCCAGTCACTAGTGGCGTCCCCCAGGGCTCGGTGCTGGGGCCGGTCCTCTTTAATATCTTCATCGATGATCTGGACGAGGGCATCGAGTGCACCCTCAGTAAGTTTGCAGATGACACCAAGTTAGGTGCGTGTGTCGATCTGCTTGAGGGTAGGAAAGCTCTGCAGGAGGATCTGGATAGGCTGCACCAATGGGCTGAGGTCAACTGCATGAAGTTCAACAAGGCCAAGTGCCGGGTCCTGCACCTGGGGCGCAATAACCCCAAGCAGAGCTACAGACTGGGAGAGGAATGGTTGGAAAGCTGCCAGGCAGAGAAGGACCTGGGAGTGATGGTGGACAGTCGGCTGAATATGAGCCAGCAGTGTGCTCAGGTGGCCAAGAAGGCCAACGGCATCCTGGCTTGTATCAGGAACAGCGTGACCAGCAGGGCTAGGGAGGTGATCGTCCCCCTGTACTCAGCTCTGGTGAGGCCGCACCTCGAGTACTGTGTTCAGTTTTGGGCCCCTCGCTACAAGAAGGACATGGAGGTGCTTGAGCGGGTCCAGAGAAGGGCGACGAAGCTGGTGAGGGGCCTGGAGAACAAGTCCTACGAGGAGCGGCTGAGGGAGCTGGGCTTGTTCAGCCTGGAGAAGAGGAGGCTCAGGGGCGACCTTATCGCTCTTTTTAGGTACCTCAAGGGAGGCTGTAGCGAGGTGGGGGTTGGCCTGTTCTCCCACGTGCCTGGTGACAGGACGAGGGGGAATGGGTTTAAGTTGAGCCAGGGGAGTTTTAGGCTAGATGTTAGGAAGAACTTCTTCACTGAAAGGGTTGTGAGGCACTGGAACAGGCTGCCCAGGGAAGTGGTGGAGTCACCATCCCTGGAAGTCTTCAAAAGACGTTTAGATGTAGAGCTTAGGGATATGGTTTAGTGGAGGGCTGTTAGCGTTAGGTTGAAGGTTGGACTCGATGACCTTGAGGTCTCTTCCAACCTAGAAATTCTGTGATTCTGTGATTCTGTGATATGTTTCCTATAGAAACATGTATCCTTCACAGACAAGACAGATGTCTCTAGCATCACGAAGATCAATCTGATACATTACCACATTTTTCCTTGTAACGAACTGCAAAAGAAAGGTCATTTGGAGACAAGTCTATGGTAATATCCTGTGAGTGCATGAAGTCTCCTGGATGCTTTCTGTCCTACTCAACAAAAAAGCACTTTTTTCATGCCTCTGGCTGTGGAAGAGAGACAAGAAATCCCAAAGGAGCCTGCAGAATATGTTCACCCAACTTAACCATTAATGAGCTGACACTATATGGAAATATGTCCATGTTGACAAAAAACTGCATCAGGTTTTATTTAATTTGTGGCCTAGCTTTGGTAACACAATAATTAAAATGCACCATCCTCATTAGAAGAAAGGAAAGGTTTGTTGTACAAAAGACTAATTAGATTACTTCTACTCTCAACATCAAGAGCTTTTGAAATCAAACCAATAAGTATGTATAATTCATGAAAGGCTTGTTTTTCTTCAACATGTAATTACCAATCCAGAAAACAGCCGCAAAATGGATAGTGATTTACTTTTGGGGAGTGTGTAGCTCCTCCTTTGTGAATTGAAGGAGTAAATTAGGCCTGATCAGTTCAAATAAAAAAGGATAGCATCACAGGTAGGAATCTAGACCACTCTCTCTCCACAAAATAGGAGACTGTATTCTTCAACCCTATTGATATGCTTGCTGGTGCTCTCTCTACCACTCCTGTTGAAAGCCAGTGTTGGTGCATGTCCCATGTGGTGCCTGCAGAATGTACTGCAGAGCTTTATTAAAAGGATGATTTCTGTCCTCTTGGGCTGTATATTGCCAGTTCCTCTGGGATGTGAGATATATAAGCCCCTTTCTATCCAGTCTGTTCCTACCATAGTGATCAGACACAGCCTTGATGTTTCTACCAGCACTCTGTAAACAGCCCACACAGTACAGGCCTACTTAGCTTAAAATAAATAAAAATAGAAGAAACATGTAATTGAGATGTATCATTAGGGGAAAAAAAAAATCAACCTCTAGAGCTATTAACTTAAACTGATTTCTATTGAGACAGTGAAAGATTTCCATCCTTATTTTAATTGCATAATTATAAAATTTGACTCAACTATTGTGTTTTATGGCAGCTCAATCTGACAAGACTAATGAAGATGGTGCTCAGTGATCAGAGACAAAAATTACATGGAGGATGCCTATTCAGTTGTGTAACTTCATGGCAGTTTTGCCTTCTGGGAATGAAATGTAGGAGTCCTAGTGATGCCAAAACTAGTGATACATTATCTGATGACCAAAAGAAGACTGAAGAAGCTCTGGGCTGGATCTAATGCAGCTACAGTGCTTTAAGGCGATTGATTTGTCAGTCTACGTTAGCAGAGGATTTAATCCTCTGTGTTCAGATGACATCACACTGGAAAAGCATTTCCAAATGAAAGTGCTTTTTCTCCCTCTCCTCTCCACCCACTCTTCAATGGTAAGAAGAATGGAATAGCAATGTTAGCTGGCATTTTTCTGCTTTTTATTTTTTTTATCCCCAAATTTCAAGATATGTGAAAACTGCCTCTTCAATGGCCCTGTGATACACAGCTTAGGTACTTGCCCAGGCCTTTGCCTGGCTGGAAAACATGCTGCTGTTGAAAAGCTCCTGCCCTTTCTATGTCTTTCCTGTCCAGTGCTGCAATAAACACTAGTTGGGATTGGGCTGTTGGTGTTGTAGTTTCACTGCTACAATACTATGGGTTTGGAGACTCCTTAAATCAGAGGCAAAAATAAGACAATGAAAAGTTAACCTTTTCAGATGAATGCAGTATGCTGTACAGCTTCCCAAATCTGGCCCTCTCTCTGAAGATCCAGGCAGAGCCCTATAGGCTCTGATTTGTGCTCAGGTCCATTGCACTAGAAGAAAAGGGTAGGATGCTGTGGATAAGTAATCATGTTTGCTGCTGCAGTGGAGAAAAGATGTCAAAATTATTACAAATGCAACTGCTAAATGGTTAAGTGCAAAGTGGCTCTGTTGTTGCCCTGAACTCTAAGGAGGAAAAACTCTCTCCTGTTGGTTTGCTCATTGTATGTCCTAGTTATGCAGGCTGTGTGCTAGGGGGTCGGGATTTGAGCCAGCATTTGGCAACTCCAGAAATCAAAGACTTAGCACTTCAACTCATTTGCAAGTACCATATAATGAGCTTTGAGAATTCCTCTTTAGTCTGAGATGCTCTCATAAGAAGTTCTGTAGTCCACGTATATTAAGGCAGCATAAATGACAGATGAGTCAAAGCCTTATTCAGTCTTTTCTCTTCTGAATCTGAAGAACAGTCTGACTTGACTGCCTGTGCTCTCCTGAAATTAATTACAGTTTTACTTTCACTACCTCAAGTTTGAGTGAAACTTTGTTTCTTATTCATCACAGCAATGATCAAAATTGCCTTAAACAATATTGATCAGCAAGTTCAGCACTTTCTGGGTTCCATAAGAAACCTTGAAGTTGAATTTGGGTTTTCCCCTTTCTATTTTTATATTTGAGGAAGATTTCAAATCTTGAGGCTGGCAGAAAACTCCATATAGAACTGGGATTCACCTTTGTGGAGATTGGAGATGTGTCCAGAGAGCTAAAGACAACAGAACCAAGCCAGATCATAACTGAGGTGTGATTCAAGGCTCTCTGTGTGAGCCTACAAACTGCATAGACCAGACACTGGTATGGTTTTGTTCTCACTGGCCACATTTTGAAACTTTTAAAAATTTGAGATGCATTTCAGACATCAGTTTTTAAGAGCACATGATATGACTTACAATGTAGTCATCAGGAGCTTCAAATCATGAAGTGTATCTGCTGGAGGGTAGAAAGGCCCTGCAGAGGGACCTGGACAGGATGGATCGATGGGCAGAGGTCAATGAGATGAGGTTCAACATGGCGAAGTGCTGGGTCCCACACTTTGGCCACAACAACCCCATGCACCACTACAGGCTTGGAGTAGCTGGAAATCTGTGCAGAGGAAAAAGATCTGGGGGTGTTGGTCAATGCTTGTCTGAACGTGAGCTGGCAGTGTGCCCAGATGGCCAAGAAGGCATCTTGGCTTATCAGGAATAGTGTAGCCAGCAGGACCAGGGAGGTGATCGTCCCCCTGTACTCTGCTTTGGTGAGGTTGCACCTCGAGTACTGTGTTCTGCTTTGGGCTCCTCACTACAAGAAGGATACTGAGGCCCTGGAGCATGTCCAGAGAAGGGCTACAAAGCTGGTGAAGGGCCTGGAACACAAGTCCTATGAGGAGCGGCTGAGGGAACTGGGGTTGTTTAGTCTGGAGAAGAGGAGGCTCGGGAGACCTTACTGCTCTCTACAGCTACCTGAAAGGACAGTGTGGGGTGCTGGGGGTCGATCTCTTCTCATGGATAACTAGTGATAGGACTAGAGGGAATGGCCTCAAGCTGCGCCAGGGGAGGTTTAGGTTGGAAATGAGGAGATATTTCTTTTCAGAAAGAGCAGTCAGGCATTGGAACGGGTTGCCCAGGGAAGTGGTGGCATCACTGTCCCTGGTGGTATTCAAGGAAAGGTTGGACCTGTTGTTTAGGGACATAGTTTAGTGGGTGACATTGGTAGTTGGGTGATGGTTGGACCAGATAATCCTGGAGGTTTTTTCCAACCTTTATGATTCTATGAAGTGGCCATAAACCAAGCTCATCAGAGTAACCAGTGGTGATGAGAAAGAACAGTCCTACGGGGAAGTAAGGTGACTCCCTGGGAGCCAAGCTATTTGGTTAGCAGCTATCTTCTGCAGCACAGACAACTCACTTCTCCAGTGCTTCAGTTACCTCT
The DNA here is from genome assembly GCF_965140915.1 of Aythya marila. Taxonomy (NCBI): domain Eukaryota; kingdom Metazoa; phylum Chordata; class Aves; order Anseriformes; family Anatidae; genus Aythya; species Aythya marila. The sequence continues at coordinate 17,300,373 of NC_139048.1, read as the reverse complement.
GCTCAATGGAGAGGAAATTTCCTTACCAGCAGGATGTGAGCTACCTGGAAAGTAAATGACATGAACTGACTCTTATGAGTAATACCCTTCTCTCCAGTGTGATGATGACTAAGGTCTCTGGAGTGGTAACAGTATTTTCTGGCATTGCCTCAAAATCAGGGCCACAAGTGTCTGACTTAATATTATAGTCAGAAGCAACGGTGTGACTCTGTACTTAGCTACAGATCCCAAACTTTTCTCTGATTCACACCTTAATATTCCTGTAGATGGCAGTGGTACATGTTCTGGACACAGGACAACTCCCAAAGATACAAGTTGCCTTCTGGTAAATGGTGGTTATCGTTTTTGCTGTGGTAAGAAACATTTTCTTGAAGTTCTTCTTTGGAACTTACAGCAGATTGTGTGACTGTCTGCCTACTACTAGCAATCCCTTCCCACTACTAGTGTCCCTTCCTGAAATCACCTATAAGAGGAAAAGGGGGAGCTCTGATATTGGCAAAGTCCATCTAGAAAGTGGGGAGGATGAACATGAGCAAGCTATTTGGACCAATAAACTCCAGCCTGCTTCTTATGCAATTAGGTAGCCCACCCCCTAAATAGTCACATAGACAAGTGTCTTTTAACGTCCACTTTCTTTAATTAGACTGCATTTGTCTTTAACAATCCACAATCTGAAGTTAATGTTCATAATGCTAAATACCAGCTGCTTCCTCGTAGCATCTTGGTAAGGACAGATAGGTCATGGCAGGGGGAAGTATGAGGCTGTTGCTATTATTTCATGTGTGTATATGTACATATAGTATTTATTTTAATTTTTATTTTAATTGTTTATCTTTTATGTATTATGTATATAATCGTACATGCATAGTTTCTGAGGCTATGTTTAGATTTCAGTTTGGACAAGTCCTTTTAAAATTTGTGTTGTTCCCTGGGTGGTTCTTCCCAAGCAGAGCCAACCACACTTTCAATTAGAGCTTGTCAGTCCAGCCTGATAATCGCAGCTTTTGTTGAGAGCAGCAAGAATTAATATTGTCGTTTCACCTGCTGTGACTCATGATTTAAAAGAAAATAATTGTTTGAAACACTGATTTCTTATATTTAGAAATTAAGTTATTCTGTACCCAAATACCTGGCCAGTTTTAATAATATAACCCTGCTAGTGATCACTTAAAATGAAATAAGAGGATCCAATACTTAAACATATTAAAATATCTATTCCTGTGAAAATCTTGCTTTGCTTGATTGCTGTCTACTGCCTTTCATCCTCTTAGCTCCACTACAGTAAGCAGTATAAAATATACCATTTCCACATGCCCTTTGAAATGCTTCTTGTTGTGCAGGCAGAATCAAGAGCAACACTTGATGTAGGTTATACTGTGAGCTCTGATGCTGCATAACAAAGGGTAAAAATAGGAAAAGAAGGATTTGAATCCTGACTTATGGTTTAAATGGAAACAGAAAAATGTTGTGGGGGAAAACTTTCCAGAACTAAAAGGAAGTCCTTTGCAGTATGACATGCTTGAGCTAATGTGTAAATGAAGGAGTTTTTCTATTTTTAAAAGGTGCATGGACTTGCATCATCCCATCTCAAAGGAGACCTAAATGCCAAATCTGAATGTTTCATTGTGGAATAATGATAGAAAACTATTTGTACGTGAACTTAAGATAAAAATCACCAGAGTGGGGTGGGGAGCTAGGGAATGTATCAAATCTCCAGAGCATAATCTCCTCTAGCAAGAAAGGAAGATGAATCCTGCTAGAGAGAGTAAATATCTCATATTAAGAGAAAAGGGCAAACTCCAATCAGTGCTCATCTGAATCCCCAAAGCTTCACATAACAAAGAACTTTACTCCATTTAGATTTCATCAAAATCTCTTAACTTCTCACCAGGAAAAATGTGATTCCGATCATCAGCATCCTCGATTAAATTCTGTTTTTGTGCTAGCATATTTGTCATTTTATGAGCTGCTGCTCAGTGCAAAAATAGAAATATTAATGCATGCTGATGCTTGTATTGGATCTAGCATACAAAGGAGCAGTTCAAGAGATAGAGGCATCTGGCAGACTGCCATTTGGAGATGAGAGAATAATAATTCAAATGTGATAAGAAAGTTACAAATACCCTGTGTATGAGAGCAGTAAAATTCTTGTCTGCATTAATACCCTGCTATTTCTGGGTTACTCGGAGTCCAGTGTATATTTTGCACAATGTTTATGTTCAGTTGAAAAAAGTTTGCTTTTAAACCATAATGTAATTGCCACAGACAGATCGAGGTCCCTGCTGGTGGGGAGGGACTGAAATAATTTCATCTGTTCTGCTCGGGTTTCAGACTCATCTGATTACTTTCAGGCTTCCATGTAGCTGATGTAACAGTTCAAAACATAGAAAATGGATGGGATGGGGGCAAGGAGGGTAAAGGTTATTATTAGATAGTTCCTGAATGCGCATTTGTTTCTGCTCTCAGCAATTATAGCAGTCACTGATTCTTGCTGGGGATTCTGTTTCCCTGGGAGAGGAGGCCATCAGAGAAACAAACCCATGGCAACTAGTACAGCCTGTCTGCTAAAAACACAAAGCATGATTGTTGTGACAGTGCTACCTTTATAATGAGTGCCCACTTACATTACTCCTGGAGCTTGGCACTTTGTTAACCCTTCTCTGAACACAAAAACTTTCCAACTGACTGTTTTCACATACCTGTGCAGCTGGTGAGAGTTATCCTCAGGAAATACAAAACTCAAAGTATGTGTATAAGGATGCCTGCATTGCTTGTAAGGCAGAGAGTATTCCATAAAATAAAAAACATTGAATTATTGACTTTAATTCAACCAGTATATATTGTAAACTTTGAGAGAATTAAGCATTAGCACTGAGATAGCAGCTAATTTGGAAGCAAGGAATGAAGAGAACAGAATACTGTAATTTGCTCCTTTGACTGATATTACAGATTGCTTAACCTTTGTTTTTCTCTCTTCTTCCAGCGGCAGATCTAATCTGCCTACCAATGCAAGTACTCACAAATGCACTGCCTCCCCTTTGTGAAGCTGCAGCAGTATGCAGCAAAGCCCACCTAAGCTGAGGTCCTCCAGCAGTGCTGCACCCAGGTGAATCATGTTTGTACAGCCCAGGCAGTCGTGTTAGCAGATGTGGTGCAAAAAGCTGTAAAAGCTGGCAGTGAATGATTCCACAGTTAAAGAACTGCACATTCTGAGCATCACCCACCTAAGCTCACTTCAGTGGAAAAGAGTGAGCTCTGAGTCTATACAAAATCCTGGCATGTATGCAAATGTAGTATGTCACTCTTTGCAGATATGCAGTAGCTCAGAGCACACTGCACAGCACTGCAGTGTCAGTGCAGGGATGACAGAGCATCTTCACCAGCTGCCTTCAAGCTTGAACTCTGCTGTTGCCACTCTGCTCTGCTGTGGCAGCTGGGAAGGAGGTGAAGAAAAGGAGGTGGCGGGAGCAAGCAAGAGTTACAGCTAGGAGAAATGACAAAAGGAAAGATGAGGAGGGGAGATGTAAAGCTGGAAGTGGCCTGCAAGTGTTGGTGTTATGCCATAATTAACATTACAGATTTTAATTTAGAGCAAACATGCCTTCTTAGTGTCATACAAGCCTGTCTATCATCTGTGTATAAATGTTTCCAGAACAAAATTTTCTTGTGGATGAGGTCCCCATTTATTTTTCAATAAAAATATGCATTTGCTTGGAAATAGGATTGAGTTAGTTCAAAAGTGAGCTGCACCAGCATAAAAAGTTGCACCAGTATACCCTGGGTGCTGTAGTTCCTACATGAATCATACTGCAAAGCTATCCAGAGAAAACATCTGTGACTTGTTTCTGCTTCATTGCAGAGCTCTCCAGGTTCAGTAACTCATTCTGACTAGTTGGAAGGACTGAAAATAGCTCATGGGGAAGGGAAAAGGAGGGAGATTGAGGAAGACAACTTTCCAAACTATCCCTTAAAGGGGGGGGGGGGGGAAAGGTGAAAGTAGGGTAGGAGGGAGAGGAGGGAGAAGAGTAGTACTTGGAAGGAAGAGGAAAAGAAACTTATCTGAAGAAATGCATTCATACTGAGATTTATTTATTTATTTATTTTACTAACAAGTATACCAGTAAGAGCATCATAAACTATCTGTGAGTTCAGGCAGTTAATAGTATGTCAACTATAATCTCTAGTCAAACTAGATTATATAGGATGTGTTTCTCTGTAAGGCAGGCGTTAGAGTTCCAAAATGTTAAAATGTCTTTCTTCAGTTCATCTCCACCACTGCCTTTCCCTCCATAGAATAAGATCTTTTGAAGAACTGTCTCTATGGACCAGTGTGTCAGTGTGTACATTGTCTTCATAGATCCTATGCTGCCTGGAGTATTCTGAAGTAAAATGTGAGTGTTCATCAAAACATCTGCTCAGGTTGTGTCTTGTAGTGGAGGCATAAGTTACAACATGAAGCAGCAAATCTCCACTGAAGTTTCATGTAGGTCTTGGGGTCAGCATCTGAGTGTGTTCAGAGCCAGCTTGCTTTCATACAGTGCTAATTAACTCAGTTAACCTAAACTGCAAAAATGCAGTTCCTCTACCTATGCAAAATACTCATGTAGATTTTCCTAATAATATAGATGAGCCAGCCCAAGATCTTGGGAGTGTGTGTTCCTGCACTGCAGTCCCACCTCCCTTTGCTGCTGGAACCATATCGCTCGCTTTCTTGGGCTAGAAATGTTCTGATCACCAAGAGCTGGTTTGTTAGGTGTGGTGCTGAAAATACCGTGTGAGCCTGTAATGCAATGGTTCAGGTACTAGCTGGGCTGTCTCACCTACTATGTTCAGCATTATATATATCGTGTGACTTCACACCTAAAATTCCAAGTTTGTGTAGTAAGCCAATTTGTTCACATGATAAAAACAACCAGAAGTCCTGCTGAAAAACTGGAGAAATACTTTAAGTGCTATTACTCATCCACTCACTCGACTTGCTCTTGTCGTTGTGTTTGAGTGCAAGTTCTTTACCAAAAGCCTATTTTTCCCCCAGGTACATCAGGTAAGCACAAAAGTGGGTTGGAATATTTTCATCATACAGCCTGCAGCTTTGTGTGAATCAGGCACTTGTCTCTGCATAAACTAAAGGGAGGATCGTATACTACAGACATGTATATCCAGATCAGAGCTGCTGCAGAACCACAGAAGTGCTTCTGGAAAGTTTGCTTTGGTCCTTTTTCTAATGAATAGTACAGTGTAAAATAAAACTAAAAGTTAAAACTAAAAGTCTTTAAAGAGATTGAATCCTCATTCTGTTATTTATGTGAATGGAAATACTTGAACCTGACTTCATTTCTAAGGTTGTGTTTTTTGTTGTTTGGTTTTTTTTTGAGAACTAAGATGGATATCTACTGATGTCTCTTTCTACAGTAAGAAATGCCATTCACTAGATAACATCATTTTAATGCACTGTATTGCCTTACTGACATCATGATGATAAAGCATGTCCTTCGGAAGCCCAGTGAAGCTCAGTTAGGAGTAATTGTATGAGAAAGTGAAACTTGTGGTAAATGAGTCATTAAGATGTTTTTAATCTGTGAACAATATTTGCCTCAAGAACTTCTTCGTGTGTGGATTTATTTGCTGTGGATATGAGTAGGCGGTGGTTTTTAGCTGTTGTCAATATATTGTTTAAATTGTTATTTTCTTTCCTTGTGATTTCCTTTTAGTGCATCTGGGAATATATATTTTTTGTTGTTCTGATTTTCTAAGGAAACAAGGCTTATGCAATCATGTGATCCGGATGTGGTTGTGTATCTGTCTGTCCTGATGTGGCAGCTTTTTAATCTAGTGGCCACTTCTAAGCAAATTTGAGAGCAGCAGCCATCTCCAACAAGTTATATTTCTACAAATTCAGGAAAATCAAGAGGCAGCTACAGGAGAGAGAAGCTTTAGGAGTGGCCCTAATGAGGGGCAGTCCCTCTTCTCAGCATTTACAGCAAGCACATGAGATTCCACACAAGGAGCTATGTTAAAAGTATCCTTACCCCAGGAAAATCTTCAGTTAGAATTCACACCTGGTTTGCTACCAGTGAACTCAACTCCCAGATAACACCCATAACAAAGCAGGCTGCATTAGCTCCCTCGTTCACATAACATTGTTTTGTCTATGTGACCTTGGCCAAGGGGAAGCTAAATCCAAATGCTGTGTGAGTATTGCTAATACCCTGTGTATTTAGAAATATCTGGATTAGATGTGAAGAAATAATCATAAAAATGAGGCATTTTATGATTTGTTAAGCTTTCAGTTGACACTGTGACATAACAAAAATGGCACAAAAAGCATGTCTAGACCCCTTTATTAATTGCAATCTTTCTGGGAAATCTGTTTGGAAAGGAGCCTGTTAGTGCCTTCTCCTCTCTTCCCTTGCAATGGCATGCTTTTTTTTTTTTTTTTTTTTTTTTTAAACCTCTCCTGAAGTTTAATCAACAAAAAAGTCATAGGCATTCCAGGTCACAGGTGTTGTGGTGACTAAAACACTTCAGAGTGAGTGTTTTTCATAGACCGCAATACACTTTGCAAACCCTCCCTTTTTCTTGGATGAACAAAGGTAAAAATACTAATTCCCTTGCTGCACTATGTGAATCAGTTTTCTGTTCACAGGTGATTTGTTTCTTCTCTTTTGCATAAATGAAACTGAATGAAATCATCCCTTTGGCACTTTATTGCTGTTTGAATCCTCATTCAGTTGTTTGGCACGTTAACAGTTCTGCAGGAAACTAACTGCAGTGATCCACTAGCCATTTTATGTTGAGCTACTGGGCTTTATTTTCCTGAGATGTTAAATATATTTTCATGCTATAGTCAAAGAAAATACTTTAAAACATTGTTTAATGACTTTCAGTTATCACCTCGATAATACTGGGAAGTTTTCCTGTCATTTTTTATAGGCAAAATTACAGTTTCTGTTACTTTCTTGTTAAAGAAAGGTCTTCAAAAGGAAAACTGAACATATTCAGTTTGATACCTGTAGCATTTCATACCTGTAATAAACACTGGTGTTCCTACCTACTGCTGTAAGACAACTCATACAGAAAACATTTCCCTTTCTTGTTGCTCATCTCCTAGTTATGGTGGTAATGGGAGGTGAAAGCACTTGCTGGCAGTCATCCGGCTGCTTTTGTTTTTCTTCAGCAGGTGGTGACTCTAAAGATCTGTCACCTGTCTCTTACTTCACTTAAATCTCTGGGTGTGGATGAAAGTTGAGCTGAGACTGTTTCTTGATCTGAATATAGTCCCTTTGTGTTCACAAAGGACTGCGGATAATACTTACTGGCAGTGAGTTATCCTTACAGCTTATGTTCCTCCAACAATACTACCAGGGTGCGACAGGTAGATGGAAGTGAAGTTATGTCACTGGGCAACTTTTCAGCAGTGCACTGTTGGCTTTGCTACCAGCTGCAAGTGGTGGCCAGCATTCAGTGACAAGTTACAGTCTGAAGTCTTCTTGACCATGTTGCAATAGGATTATGTCACTGCTGTTGTATCATTTCCACCCTTCTCCATGAGGACAACTTTCTATTTTTTGCTATTAAGGAAACCATACTGTCTGGAAATAAATCTGTATTACAATGACATTATATGGTGTTGGGAAATAGCTTTGCATCTGATTGGCTTGTTCTTAGAAGATTAGGGACTAAGTAGATATGCAAGTATTTCTTCAGATGTCATTTATATTTAATGTACAACTTGAAAAGGAAGGTTCTGCCAAGAGCTGTCTTCAAATATGCTTAAAAACTTTCATAAGAATTGAATACAAGCAGGGAGTGATGCCTGACCCCCAAATGCTCTTATAAAGATAAGTACTGTGTGTAAGAGGATGCTCTTGGCTCCTGCAGCCCTTCTGCTCTGTTTACAAGAATGTTTCCTGGCTGGCTCAGAGAAGCTGGTTTCCAATGGGAATATTAATGCAACAGGAGAGGGAACAATTGGAAAGATGTGGTATGTCCTCCCCCAGACCTGGGATGCTCCCTCAGCAGGGAGAAATGCCTGTGTTCTGCAGCCTTCAGCATCGTCTGCCAGGAAAGCAGCCATCCTGCAACAGACAAAATCTATGAAGGCATTTTAAGAGAGAAAGGATAGGAACAGGTTTGCACTGCCATCTTCAGCCCCAGGGAAAAATGGAGTTCCTTCATTTAGAGGGCAGAGCATGTGGCTGTATGGGGTATCCCACAGGCACTTGGGTATGTGTACTCCAAAGATCCTCACAAGAACAGTGCTTCTGCTGGTCTTTGCACCAGCCGTGCAGGAAGAGATGGAGGGATTTCCTCCATGTAGCCACTACCAGTGCTGTGGAAGAAAAACATGTAAGCCCTCCAAGGTACAGCAAGACTACAAAAACATGGGAGAGAAGTAACTGGTGGTAAAGCATGTGTTTGAGGGAGAGAAATCTGGAAAAAAAAATGGGGCAGCCTAGAGCTCTAGAAGGGGAAGTGAACAGAGCAGTGGAAGGTTCTGGGAAGACAAGAAAGCTTGGTACAACATATTGCCAAGTCTGCGCATGGATTTTTGAAGACTTTTTTTTCTGCTCTAATATAAACACCTCTTTTCTTAATGCAGAAACACAGCTTCACTGATGGTCAGAAGATGCAATCTGGTGATGAAGTGTTTAAACAGCATTTAAGATTTTCCATTACATAGGAGTACTTATTAACCGGAGAAGTTGCATCATTATTGATTTACAATTTTGTGATTTTACATTTTCAAAAATTTTAGCAACTTCTTGGAGTTATGGTGCATGAAAGATTCTGCTAGAGTTAATGGGGTATTTTATTTAACCACCCTTGTTGCAAGATGTAGAACAAGCTTAAGAACTTAAAAAACACTCTGAACTAGAATTCCTAAAGTATCCTAAAAATCCAGTAATACTGCTTTATATAGAAAGCTACGCATCTCTGGAAATCTAGCTGCAGAACAAACCATCACATTACTGTAAAGCTGAATAGCTTTATATACAAAATGCTGAATTTTCAAAATCTTCTATCAGTAGCCTTTTTGTTTTATGGACTATTAAACCGGTGTGCAACAGGCTGTCACTAAAAATTTGTTCCATGTTTTGCTGAATGAAGTACAGAAATACAAGGCAGCTGAGGAGCCTTCCCTGCAGAGAGTAAAGATGACAAAATTGGGAGCTGCTGCAAGAACTGAAAAACAGAGGTGTGGGCTACATGCTGTGTGTGTTGCAGTGATGGTTATTTAGGGGTTGTGGGAAAAGGAGGCGAGATGCTGGAGCTTGCTGAAATTGTCAGAACTGCTGTATGTTTTATTAATGATCTATAACCTTTTAGATATACAGACTATGCTGCTAATAGCAAAAGCAAAATAACAAAAAGATCTTAATTTGTCTCTTTTTGTAACTGGAAAGAGTTTGATAGTGTGTTGGTAGTCTCAGGACACAAACAATCAGTAATGGCTACCAGGAGGCGCTGTCAGCCTGGACCTGGCTAAGTGTAAAGCGTGTATAAACTTCATCACCTAATTGTCACTAGTCATTAACCCACTCTTCTAGCTGAATACCATGTAGGACTGGCATGAAACCTGCTGGATAAAGGAATATGACTTCTCTTGCTAACAATCTGGCACTCTTTGCACCCATCCATCTGCTTATCTGGGAGCTCTGTGGTAAAAGCCATAAAGGAAAAATAGGCAAAACTTTTTGATGAGAGATAGCATTAAAGTAAGCATAATGTCAGGTGGGATTAAACTTGGTCTGATAAAATGTGCCTAAAATCTCTTCTGGAGACAGAAGTCTTCACCCACCACACAGGCTCAGCACAGCTAGTGACAGTGTGTCTCCTGTCACACAGTGCACCTTTCTTCTTTGTGCAGACCGAGGCAGCAAGGGTACTGTGGCAAGCACACACCTGGTTGCAGTTGTCAGCATCACTTTGGAGTCCCAGCAACTGCCCATGTCAACAGGGTAATTGGCAGAAGATCTTTCACGTGCACAGACACACATATAAGTTGTATTTTGCATTCAAAACTAAGAAGGTGGCCAAACAGTTTTCCTTCAAGATCTTGATGACTTTGTCTTATTTAGGTATTTTCAGGATTGGGAGAGATTGATTGCAAATGCCAAGTCATGTTATAAAAGCAGTATCAGACACTTTAAGGAGATGGGAAGAAGCATCACTGAAGGATGCAAGCCTGGAAGAATGTGTTTCACAGAGAGAAAACTTGTGGGTAGATTAACATTTTCTGGATAAGGCCATGCTCATTCCTTGTGTACCCCCAGGGATACTATGCACTGGGACCAAAACCTTTGTTGTCTGAATTCTCCCAATTCTTCATTGCTGTAGTGCAGCAGGGGCTGGAGGCATCTGTACCTGGCTGAGGGATCCACACAGGCAGAGAAGAGAAGAGGGGCTCCATTTAATAGTTTAAGAACTACTATCCTAAATAAATAAATATGGCCTCAGGCCAGCCTTGTTTAATCTTTTGAGGCTTTGGAGATATTGAAACATGATGTGATAACAAGCAGCTGTATTTCACAAAATATTTACCAATGCTCAGTGTGTGCACTCTCTTCAAGCCATCCATCCTCTTTCATTATTTCACCAGATACTGTGACTCATTTCTGAGTCTGTGGTACTTGGCTACTGAAATAATTAATCTTGAATAGAAACTAAAATTTGGTTGTATCATGCAGGATTTTCATTTTGAATGAGAGTCCAGCCAGGGATGTCTGAGCTTTAAACTTGCTCATTTCCATCTGTAAAAGAAGACAGTAAAATATTAATAAAATTGCTTGGAACCAAAAAATATCAGCATTCAAAAATCTCCGTATCTTTGGATATTTGATTAAAAATTCTGATTTTACTTTGAGTATTTCTGCATATGCATATAGCTAAGAAGCTTTATCCATACAGCAGTTACTAAAACAGGTCTGACCAGCCTATTTTGTGCAGTGGGAACAGCAGGAGTATGAAAATTAGTTTCCAAGTAGGAAATAAGATCAGCCAGGAACCAGACATCTCTTTTCTTCAGTTCTGATACATGAGGTCTTTCAAAATATGTTTCAAAAGTATTTGATAGCTTCCCTTCTATTTTAGGAAAATACATAGACATAACTGCTTTAAAGGAAGAAAGCCGTCTGTAAAATATGAGAACTTGTGGGTTTGTACTTGACTTGTGCACTTTCTCCTCGCCTTTCCAAAATGCCTCTTTGAATTACAACCTCCCAAGAGAGCTATGAACCCATAACTGCGGCTATCAGCTTAGGTAGACAACTTACCTGTTTCTCAGTGTGCAGTTCAGTGGATGGTTTCTGTGTCCCTGTTTTTATTTACTTTCCCACCAGTGTCTCTAAGCAATTACGAAGGCTTCTCTTTTCCAGTGGTTGGCCTTCATGGCTCTCCATAATGCACTTAGCCTGTCTAAAATTAGTGACTTCTGTCTGTAACTAAGTATATGTGGAGCTGGACTCAGTGTAGCAGAGAAAATACAAACTAAACACAGGGAGGAAGAAGGAAATTGCAATAATTACACAATCATCCAACCTAGAGAGCCAGTTAGCATCATTGGCAGCCTTTGTTCACCTGATCTTGTGGGCAACCAGATAGGAAAAAAAAAGTGACAATTATTCATTTTTCTTGACTTCCTTCTCTGGTGTTTGTGAATGAAATCTGCTAGCAGCATGAAAAAGCCTGCTGCTGCCACTATACCTGCGGCCAGCTCTCCAGTAGTTGCCAGTGCAGCTGAGACCTTCAATTACACAGGCACCTGCCAGTCCTCCTCCCCTCAATCTACTCTTCTTCTTTCTCCAATCTTTTTCCTCATGCTCTGCTGCTCTTCCTCATTTCATCTCCTCTCCAGTTATGAATCTGTCTTTTTCGAACATTATATACGCTAGTGAAAAAGTAACACCTTACGTTCAAGATACAAATCAACCCCACAGTGGCACATATGGATTCTGAATTTGGCAGGGATTTAGATGAGATCTTGAAATTTCCATCACATAAAATTTGGTGTAAAGTTTTTCAATTTCATCAATTCATCTTGTAGATTCTTCCTATTTACAGTTTTGTCTGTGTGGAAATAAGTATGATGTTAAGTTCAGATGTCCACCTGCTTCCATGGATTTGTCACGCAGGATGTCTGTAAATTTGGTTGCTTAAAGCTCTCTTTCAAAACTTCAAATTTAAATGGAAGAGCATTAAGTTCATCTTGTGGCTAATTGCATTACATTATTACATTATAGCAAAGTGGTTAGCAGTAGGAGAACTTCTGAAGGCTAGATCTACTTGGAGTTCAGATGGCTTTTAAAGAAAGACCTGCAACCCCAGTTTGTCCATCTGCTGGCTTCCCTTCCTTAATAATGTTTGAATTTACTGATAATTCCAGCTATATTTGACAGGCTTTGAGAACATGAAGCTCCTGGAAGCTTGATCAAAACCAGCAAGTGGTCAGAGGCCACTGGCCCAGGTTAATGCCACCCACCCAAATTTTAAGGCAGTTTGTCCAGCTGGTCCCTGACACAGAGCACTGTGAGGGGTGCAGAGCAGTGAGGGGCATCTGGGAGCACTACAGAAAAGGGGATCCATGTGCCTGCTGAACATAAATACAGAGGGATTTGGTGGCTGCAGTTCTGTTCAGCACACAATTTGCTGGCTTTCAAAGAAAGCAATTCACGTTTAAAAACAGCAGGAAGGGCGTACGTGCTGAGTGATGAGAGAGACACGTTTGTGTGGCCTCGCTCCCCTACTCCTCACAGGCCGCAGCTACCCAGAGGGGAGGGATGGCTGTCATGGGCACGGCCCCCTGGCAATAAGCTGCTTTTTCTTATTCTGATGGGCAGAGTGCTGCTGTAGTTCTGCGGTCTCTGCTGACCAACTTGCCAGGAATTGCATGTATGCAGTTTGCTGAGGAGTGTCCAGGAGTCCCCAGGTTTCCCAGCAGCCCTACTTATGCTAGCTTTTTATTTGCAAAGCTGAAAATTAATTAGGATATTTAAGGCTCTGTGAAGAATTCAATAAAGCAGTCTAAGGTGTTGACATGCTTGCCTTGAACAAATAAAAGCCACCTGTGATTATTCTTATTGCCTGCTGTGGAGCTGTAGCCTGGCTGCTGAGGCAGGGATCCTCAGCAGAGTGAAGTCAGGAGCAACGACAATTGGACATGTGACATTTTCAGTTTGCTATAAATTCATCTGTAAATAGCAGAGCCTGATATTAATGAGACCGGGCATCTCATTAAATAACATGAGATAACAATAAATAATGCTCAATGTGCCATTATGGAACTCTGCAGTACCTGGTTTTGAGTATTACAGATCAAATTATGGAAACACTATGTTTTTTTCTGCATGGATTTACAACTATAGTCTCTCCATGTTTTAATGTGTGAAAATTTTCATGTAATGGGAAAATTTTTATGTGTTTCATAAATCAGAGTACCCTGGTAACCATTCTGATTCAAAGTATAAAGAGCAGTCTGTCAAGTTCTTCGTCCTTATCTCTTGGGTGAAAATCTTTTCTATGTTTGCCAAGAAAATATACTAGTACGTGACCGCCTGATAAGCAAATCTTTCACTGACTCAATTTCAAAATAGATTACTATTAGGCAATATATATGTTTTCAGTGGTAACTGTTTGGACTGCTCAGATATATTTTTATAATGGTTTTAAAAATCACTCAGGATTAAAAACTCCTGGATCCTTGCTGTCTGGGATGAAGGTTATAAGGAATGTTACTGTGTTCCAAGTGATGGTGCCAACAGGGACATGCAGGTACATACACATAAAACATGTTCATGATATGAGACAGAAAAATGCAGTTTTGTAGTGTGCATTTTTGTATATGCTACGAAATAGCTTTTTCCTAAGATATTGTGTATGCTGCATCATCCTAAGTATTTGATAGGGAACACGTTGACCCTTAATGATTAGAAAAGCTGCTTCTTGTATAGGAACTTTTGAATCCATCTGTGCTTTACCCTGTGGGAAGAGTTCTTAGCAGCTGCTTCTTTTTAAAGAAATTCAAAGAGGATATCTTATTTGTGGGCTGGAGTTGCCATTACAGTTCTTCTCTGCACTGTTGCATCCTGTCCTAAACGAAATCTCCAGTATCCACATCTCTACTAAGCTACACGGAGACCTCAACTGTTCCACCCTAAATATATAGTCCTCTTAAAACTTGTTTGTTTTCAATGAGGTCCGCAGGCTGAACTGAAAATAAATACAGCATATGCAGAACGTTTTTTTCCTCTTTGCCTTTCAAATAACATCATTCTTACATTCTATCTGACATACCAATAAAACTTTATAATACATTTGTCCTTTTACTGCTAGTGTTTTCAGATGCCCCAGTGAGGACCACAAAAAAACATAAGATGAAACACTTGTGACCTTAAAGATTTTGAGATCTAATTTAGAAATTGGTGTAATACACAAACTTGATTGGGTGCAATTTATCTTCCTGTTCATGTTGTCAGCAAGACCCCCTGCAGGTGTTTTATTACAAACTCTAGCAATAACAACAACAAAAGAGATTTCTAGGGATTTTAACAACTACTACAAAAATCTACCCCTACTTTCTTTTACATCAATGTTAACTCAAATCAAAGTAGTCAAAAGAAGATAAAGATTCAATGTAGGAAATACTGTTCTTTAGGATAACACCAAAATATCTACATGGTTGGGTATGTACATGATTCATATTTAGGCATCTTGCTTAGGTGAGCTGAACGATCTAAGCACCTACTTTTTTCGCTTGATTTATGAGCTGTTTTGCAAGCCATAGGCTACAGAGGGAAAGTACAGGAGATCAGTTGTGTCCCCATCAGTAAATGAAGAGGAAAAGTGCTCCTGGAGACCTTGCTCTGTCATCCTCCTTTCCTTCATTCCTTCCGCTTGGTAACGTGAGAGTGACTGTTTGCCTAGCATGGTCTCTGGGCTGCCCAAGGACTGACTGTTCAGTAATTATGCCCTGAATCTCTCAAGAAGCATAGCATCGCTGACAGGAGGAAACAGCTTGGAAATAGCTGCTGTGATTATTGAGCGTAGGAATCAGTCTTATCCAATGTATTTCTGTACCAAAGTCCATCCAACCCACTCAAAGAGAATTGTTAGCATTTCATTCTATTTACATCTACTATAGCAATTCTCTGTGAGCTGAAACCCAGCACACTGAAACCCAGTGTGAAAAAAAAAACCATCTCATTATTAGGAGACAACCTGTCTGTATCCTTCTTCTTTTTGGAGGGAGATTGCCCATAGTCATTCACGTATACTTTATCCCTTCTACAAAATGAGATGTTGTAATAGTCTCATATGTAATGTAATTATATCTTAGTTCGCATTGCATAAAATGATGAAATTCAAATTACTGATGGGAAACACCTTTCCCTGACATTAAAACTCAAATGTTTAACTGTTTCACAATAAACTATGGAAGGTGGTACATTTAATAAATAAATAAATTTAAAAAAAAAAAAAAAAAGTTAAATGGAAAGAAGTAGTGAAAGTTTCTGGAAAGGCGTGACTGGAGATGAGCTGTCTCAAAGCAGCAGAGCAGGTCCATGGCACAGAGGCTGCTGCCTTCCTTGCAGCAGTGCACAATGCCTGATGTTGACGTAGCTGTGCTCCAACACCAGAGATGTTTGTCTTTGGTACCAGATAGAGGCTGGCAACTAAAAGGTGTTTGTCGTTTATTTACAACACACGAATGAATAATATTAAGCACGCTGCTTATCCACTGATCTCAACGGCTTTTCCCTGAGAAGAGAGTAAGCTCCTACATTTTCTTGTAGTACGCTTTGTACCAACTTTTTAATGAGTTAGCTCTTCCAACTGACAAGAAACAGAGAAATCATCTGGCAATTCCTCTTGCTGGAGCTGAAGCCAGGGCTGAGCAGGTGAACGACCTTTTACATTTCTTCCTGCCCCTCTACAACTGAACAGCAATGGGGTACTTGTTTTCTGCTGCGTAATTCATGTGTATTTCAGTATTTATATAACAGAAGTAAAACAATGCTTGACTTAAAAATACCCACCAAAAAGCAGAATCCATAATTTAGTCTCACTGCTGGTGTGCGATCCTCTGGAATCAGAGTGCCACTAAGCTGTGCTCAGCAAAGCTGAAACTCAAGGGTGCCTACAGCTGATAATTAAACAACTAATAACCTTGCTTGGAGAGCCTATTGCATATGACAGAATAATATGTACAACAAATGGAACTGAAATGCAAAATCACTCTAAAATAGCATAATGATTCTAAATATGCAGTTAGGAGTGGTGATGATCTCTTTCCGAATAGAAGTAGTCATGAGTGTGGTAGTACTTTGCTAAACAAGATAGCTTAGTAGTCAAATTCTGGGTGAAAGGAAAGAGGGACTCATCATTCACTCTGGCAAAAAGTCCTAGCTCATAAGAAAGCTATATAATTATTGCTAGATACTTAAAAGCCATGAATTTCAGTTTCTTTGTAAGCTTTGGAAATGGAAAAATGTATCCTGGCAATATTCCTGAGGAGGTAGAGAGGGTATCCGGTGATATTTATGTAGATTAAATCTGAAACTGACAGCCAGGGACCTGAAAGATAAACATATACCTAAAGGTTATGGCTCAACTTTCAGTGGAAATTATGAGGGCTTCTTTGACAGGCAGAATCTGCTAATGGCTCGTAAATTAACGTACAACTCTAAATGTAGTAACTGCTGAGAACCAAGCTGAACACTGATTTTGCTTTGGTTTAGTTTTAAAAAATATTTCCCGACCACAAATTTTACAGTTGAAAACCACATTTGTGCCAGTTCTCCAAAGATGCGTAATCAGAGGAGGTGATAGATATGTGGCTGTTGCTCTAATCACAATTAACTGACAACTTATACAAGCCATCAATTTGAGGAAACACCTAGATGCTAAAAAGCCCAGGATAAAGAACAGAGCCCCACAGAGTAGTTTAAGGCTCCACACACTACTAGAAATAAAATCAGCAGAGGAAGTGAAAGAAATATAATTAGAAAACTCAGTCTTGAACCAGACAAACCCTCTTGTGTTGTATGCAAAGTTTACTGTGAAAGCTAATTACACTAAAAGCTAATTCAGTATCATCTAAAACATACAACAAAACTGGAATCTGTAGTCAAGGTTTTCACAGCTAATTGATTGACTTAGACTCTTACATTGCAACAAATAGAGTGAGTGGTGCAAGCTCTTGAGCTTGGATTATTAGTTTCCTGCTCTTTGGTGTCTCCTAGGAGCCAGGTAAGCATATAAGAAAATAAGTTTTCATCTAAATTTACAATTATATATTGTAGTATGTACTTATATTTAAATCTGTGGCCATCTTGGCCAGGGAAGCCTACATCTGTTGTTTAGATAGGGAATACTAAGAGAAGCGATCCTTAATACTGAACTGTGTTTTGTATTGCTTTTATTGTATGCCTTCCTTTATGTCTTGTTAAAGATAGCTAATCTGCTCTGAGCTCTGTCCTTCCATGTCTAGACCATCACTGGTGGCTACAATTTCTGCTTCGATTAAAACTTTAGCATCTCTGTCATGGTTTCTCCCATGACCTCAGTGTAGGCACCGGTTGTTTCTCACTGGCAGACAGCACTCTACATGTTACCATTTTGTGCTATCATACCTCCCAGGAACAGGGGATCTCTCAGAAGTTTTAAGGAAGGATTAGTTTTCCAGTAAAATCATTGTGAGTGCTTAACTGCCTTCAAATATAGGAGAGACTAGGAAGAAATTTGTTCCCTTTCTGTCCTTTATTTTATTTTATTTTATTTTATTTTATTTTATTTTATTTTATTTTATTTTATTTTATTTTATTTTATTTTATTTTTTTCAGATAAGTGGATGCAGTGAGAACTGCTGTATCTCTCTGGAACTGTTTCATACTCCAGAATCTTCCTCTTTTGCAAGTGAAAGCTTATAGTCAGACGTTCTACTTACAAGCAAACAAAATCACCAAGCAAACAGACAAAATGAAAACCTTTAAGGATAGAACCCAGGTAAAACAATTTGGAGATGTCTGAGTGTTCAGTAAGTCTGATGCAATTGCTTCAAGTATGAACAGCCCAGTTTATTTTCAGTGAAGGTTGTCTTAATCTCTAAAAGTACTCTGTGCATTGTGTTACACCCATTGAGTATAAACTCAAAGGAGCTCAATGCACTGTTCTGATACCACAAATCTGGCTGATTATCACAAAACCGATTATTGCTAACAGCTGACTGAGCAGTCACGGCAAACAGTAGTCTGACCAGCAAACCCTTAAAATGTCCACTTTCTGACAGTGCACACTGACATCTAAATAAACATGATGTTGTGACATGGTCAGGTGACACTAAAACATCTTCAACTCCTGGACAGTGCTCCCAGGAAGGCTTGAAGTGGCAAAAAGGAAAAAAGAAAAAAAAAAAAAAAAAAAAAAAAAAAGGGAAAAAAAAAACGTTAGTAAGGCTCAAGAGAGCTCTTCCCTAGGTAATGTTTTTGTTTGCTTGCTTCGTTACTTGGAAAATGTCATGGATAGATTAAGATGAACCCTTCAAAACTCTCTCACTATTCCATCTTTCTTTGAGTGCAGACAAGCTTGCAAAAGTGCTAACTTGCAGGTGAATGCTCTGCTGTTAGCACCCGTGGTCCTGACTGCTGGCCAGCTACTGGTTATAGTGAGGAGCAGGTTCTCAACAAGAGCCTTGAGTCCAAGCCCCACGCAAAAGGCAGCACAAGGTGGGTTACACAGAATGATGTTGGTTCTGTCACGACTCGAGGAAGTTGGGTGCGCTTTGTTATTAAGTTTCAGGGAAAATTGATTGAGAAGCTTACTCATTTGTAAGCGAGCAGGGGAAATTCCTGCGGTGCACACTGAGCGCAGACTGGGGATTCCTGGCACAATGAGCCCTCATGGCATATATATTGGTATTACTTTATTGCTGCTGTTGATTGCGAGAAGGGATTAATGACAAGGAGCTACTTAACAAGTTAACGAACACGAGTAATGTCATCCAATTGTTACATTCTCTTTAATTCCTCGGTTAAACATTTATTTCACTGGAAATTCCCAAGGATAAAATAAGTCACGGCAGAACGGACAAAGTTGGGATAAGGCCCCCCCGGGTAACCAGCCCACAGCCCCCTGCCCGCTCCCAGGGGCGGGGAGCGCCGTGAGGCGAGGACCGGGAGCGGGCAGCGGCCCGGCGCCAGCCTCGCCTCTCCCTCACGGGCATGCGCGACCGCGGCGCAGGGTGCATGCGCCTCGCGGGCCCCCGCCAGCGCGCCGCGCGTGCGCAGAGCGCCGCACCGGGCAGCGACTAGGGAGGGTGGGAGGGAAGGAGGGCAGAAGGGCGGGCGGGCGGACGGCCGGAGGAGTTTTCGCCGTGCTGTGCCCGGGCAGGGCACGGGTGGCTCCTCCGCCTCGGGGGGCTCCAGCGGCGGCCGAGCACCCCCGGTCACGACCGTGCCGGCGGCTCCCGCCCGGGGCAGTGCCCCAGTTTGCATCCAATCACCGCAGCGCGTGCACCGAGCGGGGCGTAAACAAGCCCCGGGAAACCCCCCTCCGCCCCGCGCCGCTCCGCTCCGCTCCCCGCGCCGCCCCGCAGCCTCCCCCCGCCGCCCCCTCCGGCGAGGCGCGCTCCCGCCGCCCAACCGCCTCACCCGCCCTCCCCGCCCCCCGGCCGCCCGCCCAGCCGGCGCCGCCCGCGCCGCCGCCGCACGCACCCCGCTGCCCGCTCCCCGCTCCCGCAACGCGCCCGCGGGTGGGTGCCGCGGCCTCCGCCCGGGGAAGGTAAGGGGCCCGCCGGGGCGCGGCTGCGGGCGGGGGGGGGGCGGCCAACCGCCGGCCGTCACACCGCTCCCGGCGCCGCCGCTGGGGCGGGGGCCGCCGAGGAAGTTTCTCCTTCGTTAATTAGCCGCTAATGAGGGAGCGGGATGCGGGGCTGCCCGAGGGGCCGGCGGGCGGCGACGGGCGCTCCGGGAGCGAGCAGTAGCAGCCGGGATCCCGCGGGGCGGCCGGTTACATAAGGTGCCGGTGGGGAGGAGAGGGACGAGCCCGCCCAGCCTTCCTCCCCTCGGCAGGTACCGGGCAGCCCGTCCCCATCGCCGCGCCGCCCATCCCGCCCGAGGGGGCGGCAGCTCCCGGCACGTGTTGGAGGGGAGGGGGAGGGGGTGGGGGGGGGGGGGTGCCGGGCTCGGTGCTCATCGCAAATAAACCTTCCGGCAGAACAAAGTTTAAAGAACTTGATTTTTTCCTCCCTCCCTCCCTCCCTCCCCCCTTATCCTTCATGCGCGCGGTTCGCGTGATGCGATGGGTGGGGTGAATCATCGGTTCCGCGGAACCGAAGCAAGTGAATCACCTCGCCGCGCACACACCGGGGGGCCGGGGGTTGGCCTCGGCTCCCAGGGCACGGGCAGGGCCCGACCCCCCCCCCCGGGCTGTCCGGGGGCAGCGTGAGGGCTGTGGAAGTTCTGCAGCGCTCGGCGGCCGCTTCCTTGGCTCGGTGGTCCGGGGGCAACCTGTTTCTGCATCGGCTGCCTGCCCTTCGTTTTCTCCACGTCCTCAAAGGAAGGATGCTAATGACGAGATTTAAGTAACTGTGCCATTCAAAGTATGTTAATTTAAAGTCAAATTTAACCAAAACAAACAAAACGTGAATGGTATCACACCATATCCATAGCCCAAAACCTGAGACGGATCCCAGGTCCTTTTAATCTGGGATTGGTTTTGCGTAGTTTTGTTAAGTGAAAATAGTTAGTCTCTGGTGCAGTAAATACATAAATACATATTTGGAAAACAAACAGGTTTGTTTAATAAACATGCTGGAGTTGCACCTAGGTAGAGTTGTGCTCCCAATCCTCTTGCCTGTGGCTGTTTTAAATGGGATTAAGGCTGGGTCCTATATATAGTTTTTCTTTCAACTCTGACTTGATTCCAGAGTTGAATTCCATTTTCTACTTTTTGTTGACATGTTTATCTCTCCCTGTACACAGGCAGGACTTTGAATTTTGTAAGATAAATTCCTCTTTTCTTGGTATACCTGCCAGTGCCTAGAAATGAAGTCCCTGTTTATGATGGGGAGGTGGTGCTGGACAAATACAAGCACTCAGTTTTACAATGCAAAAGTATGTGAAAATCTTTGTGCCTCTTACTGGTAAACCATTCTGTCACTTTTGGCATCGGGTATCCTTTATCTGTCTGCCTGTGTTTTGTACTTCTAGCCATTCTCCAAACAGGAATGGAGAAATAAATCAGTCATGGAAAGGATTGATTCTGCTATTTGCTTATATATTACTTCAGCATTCATTGTGTGGCTCTGAACGCCTCGCAGTCAGAAGATTCTGAAGTTAACCAAGATAATCCTGCGTGCGGCTGAACAGTTCTCTGAACAGATCCTCTTAGGTACATTGGGTGGTAAAGCCAACAAAAAGCAACAAATCCCATTTCTTAGGTGCATTTAAATCAGTAGTCAGACAGCACCCATCATTTCTTAGTTAATTTCCTTACAAAGAAGGTAGAAGCATACACTACGTATAACATTATACGTGCCTACAAAGAGACCTCAATTGAAAGCAGTGCAGCAAGTAAAGCTGTAAGTGGACTCACCATTCTGCTTCAGCCTTTTCCCCCTGCTCTCTATGCACCCTGGGCTTGAAAGTAAAAGTGAAAAATGCTAGAGTTCACTTTTAAGCCTGCAGAATGTGCAAAATGAAGTGAGATAAAAAGGATTGGTTTAAGGTTGCGTCTGCACATCGCCATTTTTAGGATTGATAAGCAGCTTACTGTAGGGCATGCAGCACAAGTTGGAAAACTGCGGAGGGCAATGCAGATAAAAGTGGAGTGTCTGAACTTTGTATGCTGGCTTTTGTTATGTTGGGATACGTAGGCTTTGTTCTTAACATGGTTAATTTGTGAATAGATATAGTCATGCCCTTTTGTAAATAAAAATGGGGTGATGTTACAATATTTATTTGAAATGGATAGTATTTTGCTCAAAAAATAGTTCACGGTATCAGCTGCTTTGCAGATTCTGTGCAATGAAAGACTGGTGCCTACAGCACCTTTGCAAGTCCTTCTTCTAGCTATCTCAGCTGGAAATGGATGGTTAACATCCCAACAGGAAGAAGATAAATTAGATGCTTTCTTCTTCACAGTTTTTGCTTTAAAAACTCTTTATAGATAGATGCAGCAGTCTCAAGCAAAGTTTTGAACTACTGGTGTGGAAAGAAATACTGGTGGTGCTGAAAAAGAATCAGTTCTTCAACTTCTTCATTGAAAACTTTGTACCAGGTATACATCCGCCTGGCAGTCCTTTGGTCCCTAAATCCTCAGTTAAAAACAGTTGTTGCAGTTTTGTGTAAAGAGAAGTTAAATAAGGTAGTTAATTTCTATTAATAGTCTCAAGTAGGATTCTAAAATATTAAGAAAATTATTAAGTTAAAAAAAAGTTGACACTACAAGTTGTGTCTCTTTCTATCACTTTTGTTATTAGACTTGTAGCCAGTCTATTCTTAAATGTTGGTAAATAGTACCTTAGATATTTCCTAGAGGGATGCTTATTTCCCTGATGGCTGTGTTTTTCATGTTACATTTTTTCCAGTAAATGTAGCGTCATGGAAAGTACCAGCTTGACAGACTTTGAGACTGAAACCCCTCAATGAGCAGAGCAGGTGCAGCACAGGCAGCAAGCTCCACCGTGCAATGGCAAGAGTGTGTGCAGCTAGCTGCATGTGTGCCCTTACCTTCTCTGTCTTAGTTTTGTTGTTTATAAAATAATCGTTGTTGTTTATAAAACAAAACTGTCTGTTACCAAATGCAGGACACTTCTGGAATGAAAGATACATAGTGTTACTTGACCACTATGGTCTCAACAGCTTTCACTATTGGTTCTTACTTGTGAAACAACTAAATTTGACTGGCTACCTAAAGCTGAAACGGTTTATCCCATTATTAATAGCTGAATTCATCTTTGTCTCAGCAGCTTTCCTAACATCTGGCCAAACTGTTCATTTGCTACTGGTCATCAGTCATTTCTTTTCTGTTGTGGAAGAATCTTCTTCCTTTGTTTGTCATTATTTTGTATGGTTAGAGGTTTGGATGAAATAAAATATAAAAATAGCCCACTAATTTGCCATAATGTTCGTAAGAATCCCATTTTCACAAGAGACCTAATAAGGAAAAGAAGAGAAAACTTTCTTTCTCAGAAGAGGTTAAAGATGAGAGTAGAAGTTATTGAAAGGATACCTTTATTTTACCAACTGCTGCAGCCCTGAGAGGGAGGCTTCACTGGGCTTCCATTTGTTGCAGTCTGTTAGGGTTCAAGATCTGCTTTCCTACATTTAATTGTCACTGGCAGTGGAATTTGCACTAATTGTTTGGTTTACAGAGTGTATGTGGGCACTGGGCAGTGACTGCTGAAGAACCATGTTTAGGTATATACATTTTTGTGTGTATATGTATACAAACACAACGCTAACGCTGCAAATGGGGTGCCTTTGGTGACCCCTTGTGCACAGCTTCAGGACGGGTTCTTCCACAGGCAGGAACACCACTGTGCAGTCACACCACTTCAACTCAAAGCAAATTCTTACCAAAACAAACACTTTCTACACAGTTAATCTCTAACGTAGATGTATCAGGAAACAGTGTTGGGATCTAAATGGCGAAACATTATTTTTTTCCTGATTCATTGGTATGATTCATTCTATGCATATTCTTGATGGCAGCTTTACAAAATTATTTTTTGACAAAGATGCATTGTTTCTGGCAACTTTCTGGCAATTACTGACTTCCTTAGAAAAATCTATGGCTCTATGCGTATGGATAGCAGACAGCTGAATCAGTGAGTAAAATCTGATACCAGCAGGGAGGGTTGTAGTTTGTAGTTGACATAGAATTTCTTACGTCCCTTTTCTTACTTCCATCTTCCCAACCCCACCCTGCACATTTGTTTAGCTCACCTATTACAGCTTAGTCTTTGTCCTGCGAGCTCTTGGGGAACACTTTGTCACTGGTGCTGTGTTTGTAACTCCTGCAGCACTTTGGTATTTTGGTTGATTTGGCTTCCAGTCTCTATGGAAATAAGTAATAAACAATAGCTTCCATCTGAGATGTTTTTGCTTAAATCGTTAGTGTGTTCCTATCCCAGTCTAACTAAAAACCCAAACAACTTTTTTGCAGTTTGAATAGGCCATTTGTCTGAAAACCACCACTATAAGTAAAATACAAGTTTAAATAGACAACAGTATGAATGAAGGAGAATAACAAATCTAAATTCACTTTTTTTTTTTTTTATGACTGTTGTGAAGCTCCTCTGAAGGAGCCCATGAATGCTACCAAGAGCAAACTTAAGCTCTAGGAAAAATAAGACTTCTGTTTTGTTTCAATGTAGTTCAGCAGGAAAAATCTCACAGGAATTCTCAAATGTGATGGTTATGGAAACAGTCCTAGTGATGACCTTCTGCAAGGCACAGATTGGTTGCAATTTACTTACACAATATTTTTATGGTTTCTTCTAGTCCTTCTTAAAAACTAAAACTAAAAATACGATTTGTGATGTTCCAGTGTAGCCAAAATACCTTGTGGTGCCCTAAGTAGAAGCTAGTTGAGCTGCAAATTTGGAATCACACACTTTTCATACCTGAGCTTTACTTCACAAGGGTGTGGAGTTAGAGACTGCTTGCACTGAGTATAGACAGATGAAATTGCTGCAGCTGACTGTTTCCATGAGGAACCAAGTGGTATGGTTATGAGTTGATGACAGGGAAGCAATGTATCTTCAACTTGTAATTAGTAGGGTGATTTCACATTGGCCCTATATCACAGTATAAGGAATATATGGATTTACAACATAGGGTTACCTGGTACATTTATATAAATTTCTCTTTGCAGTGGTCCTTGAAAGTGTTACTGTTCATAGATTACTTTTTAGAGCTAGTGTAATTGTTGTGTAGCAGTTTGTCAGTACTAACAGATTCCATTTCACCAGTCAAACAAAAAAATAACCAACTGAGTTTGCAACAACTGTGAACTGGTAGATGTATGGTCACAGGGGTGAATTTATGACTTTTTATGAGACAGCGCAGAAGTAGAATATACAAGATTTTTCTTTAGAACTATAAAATGGAACATTTTAATATGCACTAACATTTGCATTTCTTTAAGTTGATACCATCATATAAGAAATCAATGCGTTTTAGTATGCACTCATACAGATAGTGTGAAAGTATGAGAGCACACTTGGATTAATTCTTATTTTCATCTACCTAAAGACATTTCATTTTTGCTTTCATTCATTTAAATGTGGAGTTTATTCACAGAAGTAAGAGCTCTTTTATTTCTTTTTTGTTTGAAAAACAGTTAAAAGAGAAGAACATAGGCTGTAATATGTATTCTGCCCCAGCTGTTTTGTAGCTTTCACTGAGTGTCCTAACATATGAAAAAGCTGCTGTTGTGGAGCAGACTCAGTTTTTAGTCTTGGCTTTCTCCTAATCACTACATTTTTCACACTTTGTGAATTTGCGATGCAGAAAGGAAGTACCTGAAGATTTAAAGTATTTCTAAGGTCGTAATTTCTATTTTGGCTTTGTCAGTACGATGATAGCACTTACTGGCCTTGATCAATAGCAAGGTTGGAGTACTAAAAGAAGCTCTCCAAATGTTAACATTAAGTCTCCTTAGCAGTTGCTGACATAGTAATACAATGTAATACCGATGACATGACCTATAAAAGGCTATTAATTTCCTGATTCTATGAAGCTCTATGTAGAGGCACTGGAGTTCCTTTCAACAGCAGGAGACTTCCATTGTGCTTCCTAGTTCTGGTTCTTCTTTTTAGCGATACTGGTAAAATACCATCACCTAATTAATTTAGTTTGGATTTGAAGGGTTTGTTAGGTTATTACAGTATGTGTTCAGAGTCACTCAGAGAAATCAACACGTGCCTTTGGGATGTAAAATGTGTCAGGATTATCTATTTATTTAAGTTTCTTAAATACAATTTTTCAGATGACTTTTTGTATTGTATTGTATCTATTAGAATCTTTATGTACTACCAACGCACGTTACAATAATAGAATCCAAACATTAAATACTCTGAAGACAGATTTCAGTGCTAGTTACTACTTATCAGATCGGACAGATAAATTCACTCTGCCACAGAAAAAGTAGTTGATCTTGAGATAAAGGAAAAAAAGTCTTGAGGTCTTGAGTCATTTTTAGAGAAGCCATCACCACTAATTAAAGGAAGTGCAATTATATTTATCTCTTCCTTCAAGAAGAAGAATAGAATATATAAGAAAACAAGCTCTTGATTAATTTTATACTGAAAACACTTTTCTTTTTTTTTTTTTTTTTCAGATGGAACATCATCTTTTAAATAGCCAATGTGTGGATTGAATGAAGTTAAAGATGTTTCTTTCTTTCATGGTTTTATAAAATCATTATTTACTTTTTTGAAGAATCATGAGTAGTAGCTGCAGAGACAAAAGATCCTTTGTATGTTATAAGTGATATTTTGACTAAGTGCTCTTGGTTGATTCTGGCTGTGGAATTTCCCTGCTTACAAAGTGATTTTGAAGGGCTGCTTAATCAAACCAATATTTTTCATCTTTCTATCATAACGCTTTTGATATATTGCAGATAAAGTAAATTTTCATGCTTTCATTCCACATACTTACCAAAATTTGCAACTGTTTTGTGTGGACAGTGATCACAGAATGCAAATGGATTTGTTTTAAATAAAGTACTCAGTGACAGTTGGTGCCTCACACACGCAAGTGTTTAAAGTCTACTATTGATATGTAATTTCTTTGTATTCACTGCTGAAAATTTGGAACATAAATGTGTTTGGGATTGGTCTACAATTCAAAATTTCCATTAATTGCAGAGGAGCTTTTCTGGTGAATTCAGTGTGAAGCTGGAGGAAACCAGTGACAAACATAATAGAGGAGCTTTTCTGTAACACCTGGCTTCTCAAGTTATAATAGCTCTTGCTAGATCAACTAGTACAATAGGGAAACACAAATGATTGGGTATATAAGCCCTTTGGGTCTGAAACAACAGCAGCTGACTTTGAACTAATGATGCAGTTTCAGAAGATGTCTACTGTCACTGCTACTGAAAGAGGGAAATGCTATCTCAGATATTGAGCCCTGCCAGTCATTGAACCCTCAGACTGATTAAGTTTAACTTAACTAGCAAGAAACTAATACAAATGAACTTACAGATGGATCCCTTTTTTGGTATAACTGTCCAATAGATCAGCTCCACTATTCAGGTAATCGTAGATTTAGGACAAGTTGGAAATAGTTGCTTTGAGTTTATTGTAATTATGCCAATCAAACAGATGATTTTGAGGGAAAAGTATGTTTATCACCTATAAAACAAAGGGAAGTAGAGGGAGAAATCATGAGGTAGTTCTCCATCATGGACAGAAAGAATGTAGAGGTGGTTACTGTAAGAACACAGAAAGCTCTAGTTGGAGGTGAAATGTGGGAAAAGTGTCATTGTACTCTATGGGCACAATGACACTAAGTCTGTAATTGGTGCTGTCTGGAAGGTCTGTGAGTCCTAGTTTCCAGGTTTGACTTGGTGTGATGAGATCTGAGAAGTGAGAGGTGGAATTTTCTGATGAAAAATATTCTTACTGAATTCATTCCAGCATCTGGGGTTCTTGATAATGTGTATTTACATTGATGGAAGAGCTGCGTAAATAGAGCAGTGTATATTGTGAAAGCAGTTCTTCCATATTTCACTAAGGTAATCTCTGGGCTTCCTTTCTTGGATACTTACTAAATTGCTGCCTTGGAAATGGGTTTGGGTTAGAGGGATGTGAAGCAAGAAGGAAGTTAGATGTTCTCTGAGTCCAGACCACTAGGTGCAGACAGACTCCGCGCCTCTGACTTTTTTCCTGGTGGTGGAGAATCCTTCCCACCACCCCCATCTGCCTGTTCCATATGGGGGCTCTCAGGCACCTCTGACATATAAAGAACACTTGCAAAGACCTGGCCCAGAATTGCTGATAAACCACATCGCGTGGAGACATACCAACTCAGCAGCAGAATTTCTGTATTTTGGGTATGTCAGGGTGTTAGGTGGAAAAATGAGACAGTTCTAATGTAACTATTTTAAGGCTAAAGGACTAAAATAGTAGGATGTTTCATAGTTTAGGCTATTGGTGTGACCATAATTCATCCATGAGTATTATAATACTCATAAATTCTGTTCTTTAAAGGCTTTCTACCCAGCATCTTATTCACAGCACAGGTGTAAAGTATGTGAGGAATGAATAATTACGATTTGAGAGATTGGTTTTGCCTAAAGGTTGTCTATGTAGACAAAGTAGCATAACAGCCAAATTGGGTTCAGGGAGAGGTGCTAGTCATGCAGGTATATGTTTCCGTGAAGAACTTGGGTGTGCTGTTTGGAGATACAGAGGTCCTATTTTATTCCTTCAACTAACTGTGTGTTAGGGCACATATATGTGATTTTAAGCAGCTGTAAGCTCCCGCTGCCTGAGCTTGAAGCCACGGGGCAGCTACCCAACAGCGGTCAGCACAGTGCCCAGGCCGAGCACCCGCGTGGTGGCTCAGTGCCATGGTAACACCCGCACAGGCCTTCCCTCAGCTTACTGCACCACACAGCCTTGTCCAGCTGGGGGTGGGGGGGGCAGCTTTCAGGCTTCCTTGTTGATAAAACAAACAAGATTCATGCACAAAACTTTATCAGGAGAAACTAACCGTTGCTTCTAGAGCTGTGACAGCGATCTCATGGATGAGTTCTGAACATGGTATTTGTGGGAAGAGATAGGCAGATTGGAGTAAAGAACTAATGATATAACTGTGTGATAAAAATCCACAATGCTGAAAGCTGGACGATGCAGGGCCTTCCCGTTGTCCCTCAAGAAGTGGGGTGGCATTGCTTACTGGAGTGGCTGAGACTTGCCTTGTTCACAGAGATGAGCCTATGCATTCCTTGCAGGTGACGACTAGAAGTTGATTCCTGTGTTTTTCTACCATTGAGAAAAGCATAAACATTGCTGAGCATCCTGAACAGGGGGATGTCTCAGGAGCCTGTGCTGTAGGAGCATTTGGTACTTCAAGCTAGGTCAGACTGCTTAGTGCAGTACTGCTCTAAAAGTGAGTGATAAAATATTGGCATTAATGATTGAAAGTATTCAAATATTTGACAGGAGTGTTACAGGAACTGTTAAATTGCTTCCCATGTTAGTGTAGCTGCTAAACTATAGTAACTTTTCTTTTAATAACTCAATTCTATTTATCTTGTGGGCTGCACAGGTTTTAAGTAGGGGCTAAAAAGCCTGGTACTCCATCATTGCTCATTTTATGATGTTAACATGAGCAACGCTCGCTTGGAAGTCACCAGCTCTGCATGCATCATTCCCTGGAGCTATACCAAATACACGGATGCAGTGATTCCTTATAAGCTATATAGCTGAATAGTGCAAGGATACCCTACTGCTGAATGCACAGTTGCTGTTCTTTTTCTACCATGTACCAAAACCAATCAGTCTAGTATAGCCAGAACCAGAGCAGAGCAGGAGCCCAAAAACATTTTTGAGTGCTACTAATGTAGAGAGAAATCTCTGTTACAGAATAGTTGCTTTAGAAGCTTGTACTTTCCTCTGGACCATACACAGATGCAGGAGGAGATTTTTAGGCTGTTCTCCTTCTCAAGGAGAAAGGCAGTAGATCAGATCTTTGCAGAATACCAGTTTAAAGTATCTTCATAGTTAGGAGGTCCCCACAGGAATGAACTGCATTGCAATGAGTACTTTGTAATTATTTGCACCAGAGGCCACTGGGCTTAATGACTAAGAGTCTTTTTCAAAGGTGTTTTCCTGTAAGCAAGTAAATGATAAATATTTTAAATCTGGAGAGCTGGAATTGCAGTCTGTGTAAATGTATGTTTACCATTCTTTTATTTATTTATTTTTTAAGTCTTAAACTTGCACTTTTCTTTGTAAGACTTCTATTTCTGAGTTAGCAAGGTTTCATATTCAGGGTTTTACTATTTATTTATTTATTTATTTATTTATTTTAATGTACCTGCTTATCTCACAAATGCAAGGGACCAACCAACCAAAACACCAGGTAGAAGATACATTTCAGAATGAGAAGAAACTTGAGTAAACTAAAAAGAAGTCGCAGAAGGGTTGTGGAGCAGAATCTAGAGTACAAGTTCTGGTATGAAATTCTAAATATTTTCCTTGGAATTCAGGTCCCTGCTCTGAAAGGCAGACCTCACTGAATATGGAGTATAGCATGTAAAATAGTTCCACTGAGTCTGTGCTGGCCAGGCAATGATTACTTCTTACTAGAAAAACTAAGTTTAAATGAGTTTAGACTACCATAGGTCCTATTCTTCTGTACAGGTTATCCACCATGATATTTTTCATGCTTTATCTAAAGGTTGAAGCATCTTATAGGTAAGAACAATTTTATGTATAAAAATTGTCTATGAAGATGGAACAACTTTATAGTACTAGATTCTTTTTGCCACTTGCATGATTTTTTTTGGACAGATGAGACTTTTCAAGAATAGTATATCTAGTGTAATTTGTCAGTAATTTATAAGGGTATGACAGGGTCCCTTGTAACACTTGGATGTTTAAATTTTAAATGACCTTTTATCTTCCTTTATGGTGGGCAGTATTCAAAAAGTATATAGAAAGTAAAGCAACATATACCCCTGTAGCCCAGCAAAAGATAGCTTTTGGATACAAGGGAGAGCTATGTATTGCATTTGCATAACATGTTGGTCTCAGTGTAGGTTAGATATGTGCTCAGCGTTATGGTTTTCTGTGAAAATACCATTCCCCATTTGTTCTGTATTAAACCCTTCTCCATTTATATTTTTATGCTCTTTGAAAATAAACATATAAAAGATGTGTTGTTTTAACAACTGATAAAAGCAAACTAGCTAGGGTACGGAATGGTCCAAGATCAGCTTTCCATAAGAGTTCTTTCTGAAAGAAGAGAGATGGACTTGAGTGAATGTCTCTTATTTATTTTGCAAATAATCATAGAATGGTTTGGGTTGGAAGTAAGAAGTAATAGATGCTTGGGAATCCTAAGAAGTCAGGATTCCTGTCCTTCAGGCTTCAGTACAAGAAATAGCATTGCCTCCAGGTGTAATCTTTAATTCCCTATAAGAGATGGTTAGCTTGCAACAAGAAGTAGATTACACTTGCTCTGCAGTACACTTCAGTTACTGTCAACATATCCTTGTTCTACCCAGAAACTGGCAAGTTAGAGCAGTGCTTGCAGTCTTATTACTTGGTGAAGAAGGTAGCTTTCTGCCTACCTACTTAACTTCATGTACAAGCACTTGTTAGGAGATCATTGGCATTAGTGAGGCATATAGATGTGATTCAGTGGTTTGCGCAACTCATGTCCAAACTGAGTATTCTGAATTCAACCTTCCAGAGGGGTTTTTTTGTTTGCTTGGTTTTGGTAGTTTTTTTTGTTGTTGTTTGGTTTGTTTGTGTTTTGTTTGTTTGTTTGTTTGTTTTTAACTAAAAAGGACAATCAATGTGCATAGCATTTTGAGTGTGTGACACAGTAACACAGTGTTTATTTCAAGAGTCAAAAGTCACAGATTCCAGTCCCCCAAGAAGTCAGTCAACAATAGAGAAAATTGCTTGTGACAATTTCTAATTTATGGCCCTTAAATTTTGATTTCTATTTTATACATATTTTATACATATTTTCTGTATAAAAACCTACTGTTATGTTTGGGGATTTTTCTTGCCTTTGAAATAGTGCAGCCTTTTGATGCTAGGTGTGTGGACATTAAGAATATCTGGTAATGTAAATGGAGCTTTATGATTGATGCAGTAAACAAATGTTCTGCCTTGGGTTTTGTTTCATCTTTAGTACGTGATGTTTGTAAATGGTATATTCATCTTGCTGAAGATCACCACAGTACTAATTATACCACGTGTCCTACGCCAGATCTTGGGGTTTATGTTGCTATATAATGTCAAATGTGAAATTGGTTAACAAACAACTTATAATGAAATGATAAACAAGAAGAAAGTCAAAGTATTTTTCTGGAAAGCAAAAGTGTAAATAAATTATGGTAGTCATTTTTAGGCTAAAAAAAATCTATAAACAGCTGTCTTATTCTCAAGACATGTTTTTCAAAAAAAGCTAACATTATCTGATGCAGGAATTCAAACACTGCATCTTCCGTTAATATTTAAAATGAAAGAGGTAATGATGAAACAGTGTTAAACATTTTACCGATTATTGTGAACCTGTGGCTGAATTATTTTGAACATATTTTAAGCAGTTTGTCCCACTGAAGTTACTCAAGACTTGAATTAATTAAAAAAAAATAAGGACTTAGGTTTGTCTTGGACACACATTTGTACTTAGGTCAGTAAGTGTTCTGTTTCATTCCTTTTTCTGTAGAAAATAAACTGTGTGTATAGTGTGCATTGCATGATAACTGGAAAAGTATTTTATGCTCAACTTTTTCAAAATAGATTGTTTATTTTCTTGTGCAGGAGTCTCTTAGATGTTTTGCCTAAATGGCTTATGTTTCCACCTACTCATGTCTAACATAATGTATTCCTTTCATAGAGAAATGAGATCTGAAGGATCATATTTGGCAGTTGTCTCTAGTGAAACTGAATTTTTTGCTGGAATCTCCTAAGAGTTTTGCAGGTTTACTAACAGTGCTGTTTTGGGAATAGAGCAAAAAGGTGCCTGTTATTTTTGTTGACGTGGAAGCTGTAGATGTAAGCAGTCTAGCATTCCTCATGTGAGCAGTTTCCATAACAGTCTTTGAATCTTGCATGAAAACCTTATTCTTGCCTCATCTCTGCTCATGCCGTTAGTGAAATGAATCACTGACTCCATCGTGAAGTAAAGAGTTCATGTGGATGCTTATAAAGTACTGAAATATTGAAGGCAGAGTAGGAGGTATTTACAATATGTAACCATCCCATGCTTGGAAGGTGCAAGGCAGGAACTAGAAAAAAGAATGGAAATGTGGTATTTATATGAATATTTTTCTGCATGTGCAGTGGTCATCACAACTTAGCCATACAGTCAAAATAATGTGACATTAAAATGCAGTCTTTGCGGCTTCAAGATTAAGAGGTTTAATAGAGCCATAGACCAGAGGATCACTGCAGTTCTTAGTAGTGTCCACATGCTTCCAGCACATTTTATATTAGATCATTTAATGTTGGAATTTTCTCACTTTGGAATTCTTATAGTAGTTAGAAGGAATGATGCTTTGTACGCCCAGAGTTATTAACGCACTGTGGACACTGGTGGTATCATTTACTTCACATCTTTCCTCATAATTGTTGAGAGATTGTGATACCTGTGCATGTGTGGCATAAGATCAGGCAACTCCAGTTTACAAGTATACTCCTAACCATACTGCAAAAAGTGCAATGATAAAGATGTTATCTTTAAACCTAGCTGCAGAGTATAATAAGTGTGTATGCTTGAATCTGTAATAGCATTCTTCTATTTGGCACCAAAAGTATTTTCAGTTAATTACAAATATAAAGTGAGACAGTATTTCTGCTTCAGCTATTGTTTATTTTAACTGCTGCTTTGGAAATGAGCCTAACTGTGCATTTTTATTTCCTTTTTAATAATGAATGTGTAGCTGTAAAGCAGTCTATCAGTACTTGATATGTATTACCCAACAACTTCTTCATCACAGCAGTGGTAAAAGTACATTTAATTACATCATAGAGACATAAGAATAACTTGTTTCAGGAAGTCATGAAGGCACTGTGTAGGATTAGGCTGTGTAAACAGCAATATTCACATTCATGAGATGTTTGTTAATAAGAAAAAGAAAGATGAGTTGATGGGTCTGATTCTTTGTCATCTTAAGTGGTCATTACTCTTGCTTAAAACAGAATGCAAAAATGCAATCAAAGCACAATGTTCTGTTTCATTT
Organism: Aythya marila; assembly: GCF_965140915.1. Classification (NCBI taxonomy): domain Eukaryota; kingdom Metazoa; phylum Chordata; class Aves; order Anseriformes; family Anatidae; genus Aythya; species Aythya marila. The sequence goes on along the minus strand of NC_139048.1, from coordinate 17,266,434 downwards.
TCATTTTGCAAGTGTATAAAATTATATATATGAATGCACAAACTGGATAAGGTACTGGATAAGGTATGAAATTCTCAGCTTTTTATCTTCAACTGTTTTACTTTGTAAAATATCACATACTTGTTTCCACATATTGAAAAAAAAATTGAGACTTAGCTTTTAATTCCTTAGTGGTACTGTTCTAAAAGTAACTGCAGATATCTTGGTTATTTTCAGGATTTAGTAGTATCAATAGCAATATGAGGCGATGTGTAGGCTTAGTGTTCAATATGACTTTTATGCAAAATAAAATTTCTCACCTCAGAGATTACATGCATGGTTTAAATCCATGTCAAATGAATGTTCAGAAGAAGAATGGTGTTGTGATTAACACGTTGTATTGGAATTTGAGAGTTGGAAGTTTAATTCGTAGGCAGTCATATCTGACTGTGTGGCTGACACCAGAAATTTCTTAGGAAACCACATAGAAGTATTTTGCTCTTTGTGGAAAACAGGCTCAAGAAGGCATCCTTTTCTTCATACAGTCTAAATTGCAGGCTCCTTAGAACAAATGGACTCTCAAAGCGTAAGTTTCCACTGCATCTGAAGGAATACATTTGCTGAATGGATATATTGGTACCAAGCGTGATTGAGATGGGTTTGTTAAATTGCATTAAAAATAGTGTCAGGTATTACAGTGAATGGTGCCCGGCTTGTTCTGGATCCTCGTGTGAGTAGGTTGTGCTCATGGATGTTCCTTGTGTTCACTTCCATAGTTACTAGAGCTAGATAGATCAACAAGTAGATCTGTTTTTTCCTTCCCAACATTTGTTTTATTTTGATCAGCTTTTTTATCAGGACTATGTACTTTTACTGTTATGCAGTGTTCTAGGGAGCTTATGCTAATGGTAAATCTGTCTTTAAATTGTTTAGCATATACAGTGGGAGTTTAATAATTTAAAGTTTCTAGACATATCGTGGACCTCATCTACTTTTTTTTTCTTCCTCATCAGGTGGTCTGTAGCAGACATTCACCACCTACAAGTATTTGGGGAGTACAAAAAAAAAGTCTCTGCTCCACTTTAGCATAGAAAGTAGGCACTCAAAGAGGTCAGCAGAGCTGAGTTGTAATAAGCCTACTATTGGCAGCAGGGCTGTTCCTAGTTACTTGTTTTCTGATGTTACTTCTCAGGGAACAGCTGATACTTCCAAATGCTTTTAAGTGTCTCTGGCCCTGGATCGCATTTAGTAGCCTGTAATGAGTATGTGACTATTGCTGAAGTGATACCATTGGTACACTTGTTTACAAATACACTGATAGAGCATTCCTGCCGTTAACAAATGTACAGATTTCTTTACATTTGGAGTCTGGGATAAACTCTACTGTGCTTAGAATGATTGATTTCTGAGCTCATTGCCACATCCATTATTGGGTATTTTACTGTAAATTAATTATTTGGTACTTTTAGCCTCCACTGTGTTTTAACATAATTTTTATCTGCAAATTGTTTTAAGTGTTTGTCAAGATGAACAGGACACAGACAGCTACATTTTGTGTGCTGAATACTAATACCTTGGTTTTGCCCTTCATGATTGTCATCAAGGTATAGGTTCTTCTGAAGTAAAATTCTCCTGTGCAATCTGCAAATGTCAGTTTATTATTGAATATTTTCAGAATGAAGTGCCTGGTAAAATGATGTCCTGACAGCTCAGTGTAAGATATAATGAGAAGCATCTACACATAGATGTAGACATAGATATTCTGTTAATTAATTGTGGAAGTCAGGAATGCCTGCAGTTTTTATTTTAGTGGGGGTTAGGAGAATTTTGTATTCAGAAATTTGTTTTAACTAAATATTTTAAAATTCTACCCCCAAAATAAGTATTATTTTCAGAAGCTCAGAGGTGGAATAAGCTTCGGGGTCTGTGGTGGGTGCACAGAAATACATCTTTAAGCATAAATTGTTCTGCAGTCTCAAGGCCAGAGTAGCTCGCAGAATCACAGACAGCTTGGAGGGACCTCAGAAATATGTCTGGCCCTTCAGCTCTGTTCAAAGCAGGGACAGCTGCACCTGGTTGCTCAGGGCCCTGTCAGGAGTGCTGTGACATTTTGAAAATCTCCAAGCGTGGAGACTCCACAGCCTCAGTGGGCAAACGATTCCAGTGTTTGTCCACCCTCACAGTTGGGGGGGGAGGGGGAGGGGAATTAAAAAAAAAAAAAAAGGTACAAGAATTGGTTTAGGTTTAAGTGGGATCTTCCATGTTTCAGTTTGTGCCCACTGCCTCCTGTTCTGTCACTGGACAATACTGAGAAGTCTCATGCTCCATCTTATTTACTTCTCTCCTCATTTATACACATCGATGGGATCCCTCCTGAGCAAGGCTAACCAATCTCAGTTCTCTCAGCCCCTCCTCATATGACAGGAGGGGCTCCAATCCCTTAATCATGTCACTGGCTCTTCAGGCACTTTGTAAGATGAAAGCCATAAACAGAGGGAGAAAACAATGTGGTGGAATAGCAGTTAACTTTCACTCCTTACTGTCAATATGTGTGTCCTGCCTGGTTATTGTTACCAAGTTTTGTGGCTTTGCAGAAGAAACATTCGTGAAAGAAGTAGATGGGACCTTCATCATTTTGTGGCTGCACAATATAAACTCCTTACAGTATTCTTGTAAGTGGTCACAAGTTTATTATTCTTCAGGCACTAAGTAGCATTTAAATTGGGTCCTGTTTCCATCAATGCCAGTGGTTTGAACAGTAGTGTCATTGATAGGTCATGTAGGGATGCTTATTCCAAAATTTAATAATGTTGCCCTTATTACCAAGTAAAAACTGTGTCTCCAAAGTTTCGGACAGGTGGTTCTAGTCTCAACAAACTATGGAGCTGCTGATCTCTTTCATTAAAATAAGTGACCATATGTAATTTATCTAGTGCAAAACAATACAATTTCAATTTATCTTCTTTATAATGCTCTTTGTCATTAAACTTCCCATTAATTGTACCCAAAATTGTAGACTTCAGAAATCTTACTGAGTCTCCTTGTACTAAAATTCCTATTTATTAGGAAGTGGTTTTGTTACTTCATCTTGAGGGTTTTCAACTGTTCTTGCCTTTATTTATTATTCACTGATATTAAAAATGGGGTGGAGATGAGGAGGAATTGTTTCTCTTGTACAAACGAGGAGACCAACAGATGCAATGAATAAATTTGTAGAACAGATTTAAAACATACTGGATAAAAGTGCAAATTGGCTGTCTCTGTTTGAAGGTACCTCTTCTTGAAGTATTTTGTAACAATGATTTCTCTCACAATTTTGGTAAGTTGCTGCTTAGTAGAAGGCATACCCCAAGCATACATATTTTAGCTCCTGACTGATGGAGGGCTATGATGGCAGTAGCATTTCTGACAAGTTTAAAAGACACAAGGATAAAACGCGAGACAGCATTCCAGATTTCTCAGCAGGAAAATGTAAATCTCCTTAATATTATTCCTACTGAGCTGTGGCAACTAAGGTCTTGTATTTAAATGTGAATTATTAAATAGACAGCATGATGATGATAGGAGCAGGATATGTGTTATATGTATCAACAAGTTCGCATAAGCCTGCTACCTTGTCAAAAATTCATATTCCCATCTATGCATTTGTGATAAAGGCAAATCATTTTAAGAGTATTATGTGTTTTATTCATAAAAGCCCACCAAGGATATTAGATTAGGAAATGGAGTGAGATTTGCTTTGCAAATAGAAAGGTGAAAACTTCTAGCTTTAGGCCTACAGAAGCTAAACTTACCACAGCACTGAACAGTCGCATCTAAAAAACTGAGCAAATTATAAACAGGTTGTAGTAACTTAGAAGGGTCAGGTATTGTATGAAATCTTCAGCAAAGTTTATATGAAATATAAATATAGTTCACTTGCCATTTAAGTATAGATACTTCTGCAGTGAATGCAGTGAAGCTTTCTGCATGCACAATGCTAAATAACAGCTTTTTGAAGAGGAGATGAGGATCTCTCTTTCTAAATAGAAATCAACAATCTTAGTAGAATGATCTTAGTTTGAGCATTTGTCAGACTTCATCAGTGTGTCATTAGATATTCATGAACCAAAACAGACATTATTGTATTTTATGCAAACAAATGTATCTCTAGAAGGGCCTTGACTGTGCGAGTGTGCTTATAAGCACAGATTTTATTTTTTTTTTTTACTCAAAAGCATGTAATTTCCTGTAGTATTACCTGCATTTCTTACCGTAATTTTCTTCCTATAGAAGTAGTTCATGATCCTGCCTAGCTGATGAGATCAGACAAGTTAGTAATTGGAGAATGAACTCCTGCAGACAGTACAGCTTTTTGAAAGCAGCATTATGTATAGTCTTTGTATTCTGGGAGGGACTCAGTCTTGCTCTGTCCAGAGCCTAAAAAGAGAGTCCAAAACTGCCACAGCCTGCTCAGCCAAAAGCCACGTGGTCTCGTTAGCACCCCGCTGAGCCCAGACTTCTAAGCATCACAGAGAGGCAGCTTAAGATGCAGGGGTAGTAAATATAGGCTCCAGCTCCAGGTTGATTTTATGCTTAATCTGATTAAATGCACATCAACCCAGAATATGCTGTTTACATGTAGGCAGAGTCTGAAGGCCATGATTTTGTAATCATAAAACAAAGTAATAAAAAAAAAATGCATATCTCAGAATTGTTTTATATTTTTTTTTCAAAAACTCAGGTGATGATAATGTCAAACACTGCTTATGCAAACTTTTATGATTTATTGCAGTCGTGGGAATAAAGTTGGGAAACTAGCACTGTTAACTTCCTAAGCTAATATAACTTCAGAACTGGCATATGGTGCCAAGTTAGGGGCTGAGGAGCAATTGTTCACTTGAGAATAGCTTCTGGCTAGAATCCTGAGCTTGTCTCACCCTAAAACTGGTACATTATTCAAATTAGGATTCAATTAAAAGTATCAGTTTTGCTTAATCTTTTGCCATCAGAATATTGGATACAAATTATTAATATTTCAAGACAATGCTTTCAGTAAAATGTTATCTGGAGTGATTCTCATTTATTAATGCTAACTTTTACAAATATCCAAAACAAATGAAGTTTCTATTTCTGCTTAAGCTTAGGGAAATGCACAGATAATGCCTTTAGCTAACTCAGTAGGCCAACTTCAGGTAGCCATATGATCGGATGGACTGGATCACATGGAAAATGCTGCTGCACAGAGTTTGGCTCAATATGTAAGCTAAACTGCTGTTAAAAAATGCCATATGAGGATGTGAAGCTAAGATGCAAGTATCTTGGTTGGCTCCCTATTTTCTCATAATTTATCCAGAAAAAGCACTCTCTATTTTAGGAAATTAAAAATGAAATTCACAAGTATCTATATTAGGTTTCCTCAAGTTAAGACTACTGTTTTAATTGGCAAACAAAATAATGATACCCATGAACAAGAGACTCTTCCCATGTACTGCAAATGAAATGGAGTCCATCCAACATTGTGTTATTAAGTTAAAGGTTTTATTCTTGAGAGGCCTAGAAATACAACTCCTGTTGAAAATCAATTGAAGTAGGGTACTTAACAAACCGTAGGACATTTTAAATATCATTAATTTGTCTTGTGAAAGATAAGGAAATTTTGTTGCTACTTCTCTATTTGCTTTTGAGCCTCTTTTCTAGTTCTGCCATAACTGGCATGAGTGGCTTTCTTGAGGGTTGGTTTTGCTGAGCTTATTGGAGTTTTAAATTTGTTTTGACTTAAGATCTAGTAGCAAGTCTTGTTTTTAATTTGCAGTGCAAGTTGATTGCATAATTGTGAAGCTGTTTGACATGTGTGATACAATTTGATTTGCATTCCTGCCAGCTTTCAACTGTAAGAAACAAAATCTGTTAGTAACAATTTTAGCAGGAGCCATTGGAGGGTTCTTACAGTTTGTTTTCCATCTCCCAGAGACTGAAAGATGACACTCTTTTAAAGCTATTTGAACACTGCATGTTATTGTTTAGTTGAGCTGTGTGATATGTTGATGTGAGTGGCTTTGATATTTTCAGGGAAAAAATACTGAAAACTATATAGTATATGTATAGATAGTAAACATGCAGTATAGCATGGGAGAAATGTGATGCTGATGGAAACAAGGATTAAAAAAAGTTACTGAAATATAGCAAATAGACATCAGGAAGTCCTGTGGAAAAGCATAGATTTTGCTGAGAACTGATTAGAAGACTTGGAACATACAGTTACACTGATAGAGAGCTGCTTTGTCCCTGGAAGGATACGTGTAGGGAGTTGACAAAGAATTATCCACATGACCAGATCCTGGAAATCTGTGGAGGAGGCACAGTCTTGCTGGTGCAGACAGCAGCTATATTCAGGTTGGCCTATGCATGTTGCAGTGCTTGAGTTTTTCTGATAGCATGTCTCTGATTGCCACTGATCTGTTTATTCATTTATTTATTTGCCCATTGTACAGTAACAGGGGGGCTTGAGATAGCATTAATTCCTGAGTAGATTTTCTTGGGGAAGTCACAGAATAAGCAGTTGATAGTGTTGCAGAGAGCAGAGTAAAAAGAAACTGAACTGGCTGAAGCATATAATCGGATAGCAATACAGGTAAAGTAGTTAAAAGTATCTGAGATTATACAATAGCAGCAATGGCAACACAGACTGATGGCCATGAGTTCAAAGAAAGACTGACAAACGATGCAGCAGAAGTGAAATAAGTGGCCAATAGCAGAGACCAAAAAAATGACACAAGACCTTTGTGGTACATGGAGAGCAGCTGAATTAAAACTGGGTCATTTCAAATTATGTGTTGTCTTTAAGCCATTACCAAAGTGTGTGACCTTTACTTGTCCCAGGTATTTACACAGAATTGCTATGAATTTATGTGAAACATGGGACTATAAAGCACTGCTTTGGTCATTCTCTGTGGTTCCCCACAATCACAGGCAACTGTGAAATAATGCCTACTTCGCCTCAGTCTACAGAGCCACAAGCCACAAAACATTTTTTCAATACCCTGAAAGAAACTGAAGGTGATGTAGAGGAGACCAAAACCAAGTGAAACTACAGTGTCCCATAAGGAAAAAATAGGAGAGGTTAAAGATACTGCCAGTGTTTTAGTTCCCAACAGTTCCTAACCCCATCTCAGACCCCTGTTCTGAAACTGAGCACACAAGCAAGTGGATGTAGAGAAACATCTTGGTTGCACACCTCGTGTCCATCCTGCTGTTGCATCACTCCCTGTGAGCAATCTCTGATGGTTCAAAGACAAACTCACCTCTCCACCTTGTCACCAAAAGTCAATTAAATATGAAGAGAAGAAAAAACACTGTTGTGGCACAATGCAAGGCTGTATACCATAATGATGAACTGCCTTTGAAGCCAAAATAATGTCAATATATTAGTTCTATTATTCATACCTGAGCAAATATTTGTTAATTCCAAGTAAGCTCTCAGCAGGTCAAGAGAGGTGATCCTTCTTCTCTGTTCAGCATCTGTAAGGCCACAGCTGGAGTGCTGTGTGTCCAGTTCTGGGCTCTATGGTACAAAAAAGATACAGAGTGAGTCCAGGACAGGGCCACAAAGATGACTGAGTGGTTGGAGCATCTTTCGTGTGAGGAGAGGCTGGTGGCACTGGGACTGCACCACTTGGAGAAGAGAAGGCTCTGCAAAATCTTAACAATGTTTGTAAATACTTGATGGGAGGGAATGAAGATGAGGGAGTCAAAGTGTGCTTAGGTGAGTACACTGACAGGGTAAGAGGTAATGGGCACAAATTAAAACACACAAAATTCCATCTGAAATCAAGAAAGCGTTTTTTAACTGTGATTGTAGTCAGTTGCTGGAATTAATTGCCCAGAGGTTGTGGAGTCTCCATCTGTGGAGATGTCCAGAACCTGACCAGACACAACCCTGGACAACCATCTCTAGGTGACCCAGCTTAAGCAGAGCTGATCTCAAGAGGCCCCTTCCAACAGGAGCACTTGAGTCATAAAATGGTGTTTCCATCAAAAGGGTAGAGACTCAATATTCAGTGAAAGTGAATGATATGGCTTCCCTCTAGATGTCATTCAGATTGTTCTACAATGTCTATTAAGAAAATAAGGGATTTTTTTTTTCATTATTTTCCAGACCAGATGTGTCCCAGTAATTCTTAGGTAACACTAAGGATAACTGGAGGGTGATTGGACACTTGCCTAGAAACAGACTCCAGTGGGGCTCTATATGGATGAAAGGTTGTGCTCTTATGGATTTACTTGCAGAATTAGAAATAGTCACCCATTTTAAGTGGTACTCAGAGCTTGGCTCTATCAACCTATGTTTATTTTCTCTCTGGAGTTTACTTGAGACAATATTACATCAAAAATGTCAGAGTTGCATTAATGAGTAAAAAGAATGAAATATGTGGAGTTCACAAGTTCTTATGTGTGCTGGCTTCTCCTTTAAAGAGATACATTTTATTTGTACGAATGTAAAGAATTACTTTTTTATATTGGATAATTTAGCGGTTCTTCAGGGTTCAACAAACCACTCCTCTACTTTGATAATGCTTAGAAAGAAACCTTTATTTTTTGTTAGACTAGCTCATGTATGTAAAGAAGGACTTAATGGATTCAAAAAAAAAAAAAAGTAATTATTGCATTAGAGGACATGGTACAAGTCAGTCAATAGTAAAGTCAGAGGTTTAAGAAACACAGGGAAATGAGAGCAGCTGTATTTTCATCACTGTCTTGAGGGCTATAATCACCCACTCTGTAGCACCACATTTACTGTAGCTAATACATGATATATATTTACTAGAACTAGCTATGTTTATTTTTCTGATTTTCTCTCTTAATGTGATGAAAATGACCACTTTGTTTGATTCAAACACTCTACCTCTGTTACCCTCTAACTGCAGTAAGTAGATCAGAATGCTCACATCATTTACATGGCCCTGTGTTTTTAAATATATGTATTGTATGCAGTGTTAGGAGTTAACTCCTTTTGAAATGACAATGAATTCACAAGCATATATTAATATAACTTCCTACCTCCTGATATAAAGTAGGAATAAGTATTTAAGGATCTTTGTTATGCTGCTTTCATCAGATAATGAAATAAGAGCTTTTGCAATGCTTCTCACTTGTGCTTTATGTTGTGGTCTTGAAAGGTGCTGAGTGCCTCAGCTTTTTTGGTTTTCAGAGTTAAAAGTATTCAACAGCTCATAAATACAGCTTGGTGGCAGCAGGACTGAGCTCCTAAATTTTAGAGAGATGAAGCAAGAATGTGTCATATGGCCTTCACCTGGCATGTGGCAGGTACCCCTTAACAGAGAGGTATCAGTATGGCTTGTGGGAATCCCTACCCAGTGTATGTTTCGAAGTATCATGACTGCTGTGCAATTATTACTTTATGGGCTACACATAATAATAATGATGTAAAACTGTTTTTAACGTGCTTGAATAGAAAATTGTGTCCATTATTGTGTAAACACAAGCCTAGCTGATATATTTGTTTAGAAAATTTTTGCTTGTTTGTTTGTTTTCTAGTGAGGAGATTTGATAAACCATGTTTTGAAATTTCAAACTTAGAATCCAGTTTATTTTTAAAAAAAGTCTTACTGGCCACAACCATGTTGAAACAGCCAGGAGAGCATCAGCAGATGTTTGTTTTAAATGTGTGGAAGATTAGTAAGGCACTGTTGTGCTCAGTCCGCTCCCCAAGCTTGGCCACTCCCACTCTCATTCAGAAATTGTCAACTTCTGTGAAACTGACAGAACATGGCTACTGACTAACCTACTCAGTTTCGCTAAGTAAAATATTTATATGAAAAAGAATTTGTATTCTCTCTCCTAGTAACACACTTCATAAGCTTTGTTTTCAAATGAGTAATGTCAATTTAGAAACAATCTTGCTAACTTTCAAGACAGTGCTTCCTCCAAGTTCCTCTTTCAAGTATGGGTACCCTCAGTGTCTTAGTTCCATTTCAGTGTTCTTTAAAAAAACATTAACATCATAGTTTGTGAAGATGACAGATTTTTAAAACTAAGAATTCCAAAGTTAGTAAGAAAAATAGCTTTTTTTTTTTTTCCACATGCCTAAGAAAAGACAATTTAAAATATTAGTATTTTTCAGTTTTTGCATTTTTTTACTTAAATTGAAAATATTTTTTTTCCGTTTACCCTGCATTTACCATCATATAAATATACTCATTGTTGAATGTTTTTCCTTTTAGAGTTAAGTACTCTCTAACCTTTGACTGGGCAGAGTGTTTTAGGGTATAATAATGCAAAGTGGTTCACAATAGATGGGCAAACCCATCAAAATACAACATTTTCTTAAGCTACAGATGTTTCTGCAAATTATTTTTAGCTTTTAAGCTCCTGTTCATGTGGTGGAGAAATAATGTCATACGAGATGAGAATTTTATCCGGAAAAATTATGCCCGTTGTGTCATTTTACTGTCCGTCAGATTTACCGTGCATTCGCCATTGCACTGTAACTGTGACGCTAATAGATCAGCGCACCTGGCTGAGCCTGGCAGCTGAGCTGGTGTGGATGAAGATCTGTGAGGGCTTCGGAGGCAGGAAGGGTGGCCGGGGCGGGCTGAAGGTACCTGTGGCGCATGGCCGAGGATGAAGGACGGACAGGACGGGAGGGCCGCTGCCAGCTGAGGGTTTCAGACGAGGACAGAGAAGCCAAGACCCAGCACGGTCTCAGGCAACGTGAGGCTCCTGCAGCCAGCACGAGAATTGCCTCATTGCATTTTTGTTATCATTGCTGAAACAAGTGTAACAAATTGCTAGAAATACTGCAGTTGAAAAATACCACGGGGCCCCTTAGCGTTATGAATAATCTCCCGGTATTACGGGGTTTCTGCGGGCGGAGGGGCAGGCGGCGGGTGGGTTTGACGCCGGCGGCAGCTCTCACGTGCGCCGAGCGCTGCTCCGGCCGCTCCGTCGCGGGGAAGCACATGGAGCGGTGTTTACAGCCTGCGGGCCTCACCCCTTCGCTGCTGCCCCTCCGGAGCCCGCGGGGGCCGGGCAGGGCGCTGCCTTTCGGCTTCACCTTGCCGCGACCAGCAGCAGCCCAGAAGCGGGGCAGGGGGGAGCCGCCGGGGCGCGGGCTGCTTCGCGCTGCTCCTGCGCTTACCTGCGGCCGCCCTGCCCCTGCCCCTGCCCCTGGGCTCGGCAGCCGGGGGCTGCCGGCGGCTCCCGGCCCCGCAGCGGCGCTGCGGGGCTCGGCCGGGGAGCAGCGCCTGCGCGCCCGTCCCGCCCGCCCGCCCTGGGACCGGCCGCGGCAGCCTGGCGGGGAGGGAGGGAAGGAGGGCGGGAGGGAAGGAGGAGGGCTCGGCGGGGGCGGGAGCCGCACGCCGTTTCCCTTTCTCTTTCGCTCGGCGGCCGCCCGAGGCCGCGGGGCTCCGCCAGGTACGGCGGGGGTCGGGGAGGCGGCGTGGGGGCGCCGCAGGTGCGCCGGGACGGGACGGGGCGGGACGGGGCGAGACGGAGCGGGGAGAGCGGGGGCTCGGGGCGGCGGCCGCTCCGCTGCCCCCGGGGGAGGGCCGGGCCGCGGCGCTGCGCCGGGGCGGAGGGGAGCGGAGGGCAGGAGGGAACAGGGGGCAGGGCCCGGCCCCTCCCCGCGGGGCCTGTGGGGCAGCGGCGGTGCGAGGGCGGCGGGCCGGCGGCGTGCACCTGTCAGCGCGGCCCGGCCCGGGCGGTCGCGGGCTCGGAGCTCGGCCGGGCCGTTACGTAAACGGCGACCCGGGCGGCCCCGCCGAGCCGATGGCGACGCCCGGCCGGCGGGGAGGCGCGGCGGGCGGCGCGGTGCTCGGCTCACGCGGCTTCTCCCTCCCCACGTGTGCCACAGGTATGGGAGCGGCCGGCCTGACGCAGGAGCCCGAGGCATGAGCCATGGCCCCCTGAGAGCGCCCGAGCCGCGAGCAAATGCCCGGAGCAGCCCCGCCGCACGGAGCAGCGCCGCAGCTCTGCTGAACCGCGGGCATCGACGCCTCCCGGATTTGCTCCGCTGGCCCAGAGCGCTCCCGCCAGCCTTCCCTGCCCCACGAATGGCTACTCAGAGGAAGCACTTGGTGAAAGATTTCAATCCCCATATCACCTGTTATATCTGTAAAGGCTATCTCATCAAGCCAACTACGGTAACGGAGTGCCTCCATACCTGTAAGTACTTTGCAGAACATCCTTCTTTCATCGGTGATGCTTCCTTGAAGTTTGATTTGATGCTTGATTTGATCTCTGTGTGGTTTCTGGTGGGTTGTCCTAGACGCTGCTCTGCCCTTTGGGTCATCTCGAGGCCATACCAGCTCCCCTTAATGAACTGCAGAGTGAAGATGCCCCTTTCCTTTCTCCCAAGGTAGTGGTGATTGTGCTGGATCCAGCACCAAGATCACTGTGGCCTGGCCGATCAGATGCAAGATCATTAGTTTGGGCGTGGTATTTTGATAATGTAGCTAGTCTGCCTTTGAAACTTATGCTGCTGTATTTGTTGGCAGCAAGTGCTGTGCATACACCAGTTTGGTCAGTACTAGCTAATATTTCTAAGGCATTCCATGGCACACTAAGTAGAAATACTTGAAAGTTGACAACATATTTAGAGAGTAGATCTCTTTGAAATTGACCCAGAAGAAATTGTTCAGGTTGTCTTCTGCTCCTAATGCTTCTAAAATATTTGTATGAATGATACTAAACATATGAATGCTTGTATCAGACTCAGTGGGCTCACTTTCATAAGTGGAGTTACTTAGTTGCATGAGTTTCTTAGATTTATTCCCAAATATAAAACAGTTCACTTGGACCTTCTTGAGAATTTGGCATATTTCCAAAGAAAAAAATTGAACTGTCCTAGAAAAGAGTAAGGGGAACTATGTGTTTTTTAGTAGACTTCCCATTTTTAAACCTATAGTAACTACCAGTTAAAGCCTTGTTTTAGAATTTCCTGTTGTTTTTGTACAGTATTGTTCTTGTAGTTGTTATTGTAGTTGTTATTTTTTACATTATAGTACTAAGTATATCAATCCGTTTGTGTTATGGTCATTACTATATCAAGTACATAAAGAATTAAAACCTATCGTTCCTATAGGTTGTTCATAGTAGTGAGGCCATATTGTTTCTTGTTATATTATTATTAGCTTTTGAGGAAAAATAATTTTGAAATTATTTTTTTTTAAAGTCTAATATCTACTAAGGCTTATAAACTGTTTTGTGGTAATATTCTTCTGAGTTATTTGGTGAAGGAATTTAACTGCAGGACAAACAAAGTTAAGCAAAACACCCATATAATATCTTGAAATAAAATGGGGAGAAGTATATTAGCTATTATTGTATTATCTTTCCCTTTAAAGAAGGTGGAATAGTTTCAGCATTAGTTAATCTTTTTATAGTTGAAGTTTAATGAACAGTAGTAACTTTTAAAAGATTAGGGTGAGGCAAAAAAGTTGCATCAGAAATCAACTCAGACTTTAAAAATAAAACAAAACTTGTTTTTGTTATGGAATCTTTCTGTTTATATATATTTTTTGTTTATTTACTTCTACTCCCATTGCAAAACTATAATGGCAGGAGGAGCATTTTTTCTCAACAGCATCTATTTCTTTTGTTCACTTGTGGATTTTGAGCTCTTCCCTGAGTCAGTTCTCTTGCTGCCTAGTCCCCAGCTCTGTAGCCAAATCAGTGCAAGTGAAGCTTGCTGAGCTTCCATGTAGCTGCACAGGTCTCCTTGCACAAAAGCTGCCATGTGTTGGGGTTGTTAACTAGAAATGCAAGAAAGAAGATGGTGTTTCTTTAAAGCAGCTTACTTGCCAAAATATGAAGTTTACAATGATGAAAAGGAAAAACAAGAAATTTGTTGATACGGAAGCCTTATGTCTGTAGAGAAAAAGGTGATATGTGTGTTGCAGAGTTCAAGATACTCTGGCAATCTTTTTTTACAGTTTGGCTTTGCAAAAATATACATACACATATATATATTGAAGTGTAGTCATTATTCTTCAGTTATATCCAAAAAGTTATCACATATTAATAACAATTTTAACTGTCCTTTGGTGCTTTGTCTTGTACTGCTGATTACTGTGATTCAAAACAGCAGTGCATGAGTGATGAAAATCCGCAGATATTAACAGTTTAAGAAGGAGGATAAACTCTTTGGATACTGGGAATACAATGTATTAGTCTGGACAAGATGGCAAGCCTGTATCGACATAGATGTTCTCTGGTGATCTTAGTAACTAATGTGATGAATAGTAACCAAATCAGTTAGTGGTTAATTCACATCTGGGTTCGCTGATCACATGTTAAGTGGTGAATTTCTGCTCTTAGAAGTCAGTGCCTTTTTAATAAACAATGTTTCTGATGATTTTTTTGTGAATGCTAGGCAGACAACTGAACTCCACTATTTACTGGGAAGATTAAATGTGACGTAGGCATCAGTAGTATAATTTTTTCCTGTTTCTTGGAAAAGAAACACTTGAAGTACTGTAAGAATAATGCATTATTCTACAAATTCACTGCTTCATTTCTTTTTTGCTACTTTCACCAGATGATTTTGCCATATGTACTGAGACTTTTTTTTTCTAGCCTGTTACATAATTGTCAAGGATTTTAAAGAGCTACTGGTTGAAGCAGGCTAGATGTGAGCTAGTGAGTATGTCCCATTATCTGTCTCCTGAGTCACTTCATTGTTTAGCATAGTGTGCACTTACAAAGATTAGAAAATAAACTTTCCTCAGGAACATTCTTTATTGCCCTAAAATATGTCAGACTGTTTATACAACTATAGAGATGCTGGTTGGAAGAGACATCCAGAGGTTGTGTAGGCCAACCTCATGTGTGAGACAGTTCAGTTGCCAGCACTATACTGGGTCAAGCTATGGCTCTGAATAGTTGAGTTGTGAAAATTGGAGAGCTCTTCCAGTGCTGCACTGAATGTCCTACCAAGCAACAACTTGTAACCATTGACTGTTATACCATTTGCCACTGCTAGGCAGAGATGGTGTCTATGCCATTCACATAGTATAGGCTTATTTAGATCACCTATTAGCTTTGACCATGATTTGCTTTTGGTAAACCTGTGTTGACTATTCTTGATTGCCTTTTCCTCCCTTGTATGGTTGGAAATTGATTCAAGGGACACGACATGTTCTGCCATCTTTCTGGGGAGTAAGGGGGGGCTATTTAGCTATAGTTTCCCCAGTCATCCTTCTCATCTTTCTCTGATGAGAGACTGAAAAAGACACTGAGGAACTCAAAACCTTTCAAATCTATTCCTGAGTTGTGTCCCTCATTCCTTAACTGACACGCATTTTCTCTGAACTTCATACAGCTACTAGCCTACTTGTAGAAACCCCTCAAGTCCCTCATTAGTTTTAGTTCTGGCTGGGTTTTGGCCTTCTTAATTTTCTAAGTACCCACACAATGATTTTATATCCTTTTGTTTCCCGTTGTTGTTTCCACTTCACATATGTTTTCTTTTTGTGTACTAATTATGAAGTTTGTGTACCAAGCAGCTCTTGCGCACTAGGCAGTTCTGACAATAATTCCCTGTACAATGGGGTGGTTAGCTCTTGATGTCTGAATAAATTTTATTTAAAAAACAGCCAGCCCTCCTGGGTGCCTCTCTTTGTAATGACTGCCTCCTTGGGAATTCTGACTAGCAGTGGCTTAAAGACGCTGAAGTTCTGAAACATCTCCTGAAGTTAAGAATCTTAACTCTGTTTTTCAATTTTATAGCCTTCCTCAAAATCCTGAATTCAGTCATCTTGTTGTCAGCATGAGGCAAACTGCCACCTGTTGCTGTATTCATCATCAGTTTTTCACTATTCATGAAGAGCAGATGAAGTGTTGCATTACTTTTCTACCTGGCTCCTCTAGCAGCTAGAGGAGAAAGTGTCAACCAGTGCAGTCTAGAACCTTTAGAAATACCCTCCCTTCAGGAAAGCAACCAGAGATAAAATTTTCAGTATAAAATCAGTAATCTTGCAACTTGAGTGTTTTTCAGATCTTGCTATATGCTCCAGCTGTGCATATCCTGTTTTTCTCCTTTACTCCCTGCCTGAAGGAGTGATTAATTTGGGGAGAGGAGGTCATTAGAAGAATTCAAAGGATGAGTTCTGACAAAAAAAATTATCCCACAACTAACTAATTAAACTTTCTCTTTTAGAATATTTTGAAGAAAAATGCAGTTTGAAATTTTATTTTGGTACTTTGGCAATTGGCATTTTAAAAATATCCTCTTCTTATCGAACAATATGTATCTAGAGATGCACAAGATATGTACTTTCTTGTTTGTGTAAGATGGCATACAGCACAGTCCTGATACTTGTATCTGTAAATTTTAGCTAAGTACAAGGATCTAAAAGAATGCGTGAACCAGATATTGCTGTATTGGAAAAAGCAGCATTGTGTAGTATGCTATGGTTGCCAGCCAATTAGCATATGTCACACAAACACTTTTATCAATTGTAGTAAATCATCTTACGTGAGTTTAACTTTTATTATGGCTCATCTGATGTGTCATAGTACAACCAGGAAATACGTGTCCTCATTTCACTGGTATGTGCAGCACATACCTCAAGATTCTACAAACTGTACACCTTTTGTTAATCTGTACCAGAAGTATTAAAGATTTTTTTTTTTCCTGAAGTGGTAAATTAAATATATATGTCATTTAATTTTGTTTAAGGATTGCCTTTTTTCCCTACCCTTTTCACCCAACGCTTAGACTTCATTGCATTCTCTGAAACTTCAAAGTGACAGGCTTTGAAAAATGTTCAGTGTATCATATTGAGAAGAGAAAGATTATACCTATCATATCTAAAAATACTGGTTGATTATCTTCCTCCTACTAAGAGTATCACATATCAGTTCATTATTCTTGAGTACTAGAATTTATGTGTATTTTTGACTACATTGCTATCAGTAAATCACATTTAGCTTTTGTCAGGCAAGTCAGCATAGCAGCATAACTTTAAGTGAGGGAAAAAACAAAAGTTGTTTTTGATTGCTACAGTATTGATTTACAAATTCAAGGTTTTTCCTCATATAAGATGACCTCATGTTTTGTGTTGGCTGTACAAATACTTGGTCCAGATCTTTATCTTAGTTGGCATAGGGAATACATCCATACAGGGCTGGCTTACGATTCATAATTCTTTATCATGTTTTGTCTGTATGTATTCTGCTCCAAGATCTACTTACACTGAAGATTGAGTTCTTCATTAATCATTAGTATCTTTCTTGAACCACCATGGCTTTTAAGGCTGCCAACTTCTCTGAAAAAAAGGTATAAAGAGAGCACATAAATATATTCAGATTGAGGAATTCAGTTCTTTTCCATAGATTAGTTTGTCTTATAAATAGCTCTTTAAGTTATGTCAGTTTGGATTTTAGTGGGCTTTATTGGTTAGCAGTGTTCAGTATTTGGGAGGTTTAGGTAGTCAATCACCTTACTTTAAGTAAACGTATTAGTTATCTATCATCCTGTGGCATAGAGTTCTTCAGAACAATAATGATTTCAAATTCCTTCTGGGTGTAAATGGAAGTCATGGTTCATACAAGTTCTGTTAGTTTGGAAAACAAATGCAAAGCCATGTGTAAAATATCTTTGCAAGTTGGATCAATGTGTCCTTTTCAAAGGATCACTGTCATCTCATCATAGACTTCAGGAACGTCTCTATCATGAATGGAGCCAAGATCCCAAGAGCAAGCAGAGGGAATTAAATTCTCCTCAAAGAATTTCAGACACACCTTTCTTGAAACACAGGGAAATGTTTTCTGAAGGAGGCTAGCACTAACTGATTACAGGAAAAAAAGAAAAAAAAAAAAAAGAAAGAAAAAGAAAAACAAACAAACATACAAACAAAAAACCACTATTGTATTGATACCAAGCCAATGGTAATCATTTTGAAAAACTTTTTGTGATATACTTTTTAGAGTTTCTATTTCAATAGATTTTCCGAATAAGATAGACTTAGGGCCTATCGGTTCCAATATCAATATTGACCAATGCCAACTATGTTTGTAACATTTCTTCCAAATTTATTGTTCTTTATCAGTTACTGAAAATTGGCATCAGGTAAGAAAAACTGAAAACATAGAGACACTGCTGATCCTACCAAAAAGGAGGCTTACAAAAAAAATAATAAATTAAAGACCAACCACTTTATTATAAGAGTTAACACAAGAGGAATTCCATTTCACTTGCTGTTCTTTACTGAAACGGATTTATCCCTAAGCTCAGTTTTGTGAAGGCAAGTCAGATAAGGTCTACGATAAACCAAACTCTTATGTTACTTACCACAGCAACTTTCAGCTGAATTTCCATATGGCCATTATTTGTGACTATGTTAGACTTAATGATTTAGTCATCATACTAGCTTCTCAGCTTTTTTTCCCTCCACATATTTTTAAATTGAGAATCTCCAATTAATGGCATTTCCAAGATAACAAGCAATTCTTAGCCTTGTAGTTCTCATCAGTGTTGTCATCATGTGCCAGTAATCGGTACAGTTTCTCCTGACAAAGGTAGAGTATCATCTCCATCTTCAGCATGGTGTAGATACCAAGATTATGAGATACCAGATGCTGCGCTTCAAGAGCTTGGTTGACAGCAGCATGTTTCACAGATTCCTGTGAAGCTTGGGCAAAATATGGTTATTTAGATTCTCACTCAAGTTGTCTACAAAGTGTTTGTTGTACAACTTTTGTTTCAGACTTATGCTATCTTTTGACTTCAGGCTTAATAAATTATTTTTTATACGTTTGATTTATATTACCTAGTCCTGATATCTCTACACTTAATTGCTTTGGTGTTCTTTACCTCAATTACACAGAATAGTTGTGCCCCCAAAAATGTCCTGATTTTTTTTTTTTTGTTATGAAGTAGGAAGCACCTCCTTTGTTAATGAATGGGATAGATCTAATTTTCTTCAGTGAATTACTGTCATTCATGGCAATATTTCCTTTTCTAGACTATCTTCAATAAAAAGTCTTGCAAAAAATAAATGTTTCTACACGGTCTTCTGTTTCCTTTCCTTTTTTATTTTTTT
This sequence comes from Aythya marila, assembly GCF_965140915.1. Lineage (NCBI taxonomy): Eukaryota > Metazoa > Chordata > Aves > Anseriformes > Anatidae > Aythya > Aythya marila. Next base: position 17,247,409 of record NC_139048.1, on the reverse strand, counting down.
TTAAACAGGGATACATAGTATATTATAGTATAAACTAAAGAGCCTTCTCCATCATGGTTTTCTGCCACATTGTCTTCTCTTTTGATTTTCCTATTGTGCTCAGAGTAGGACCTTTTTTTTGGTTACCTTGTTTTTCTTTGCTCAAGAAGAGCAAGATAAATGAATCACTCAATACTTGGACTGCCTGTTTCAGAAAGAAAAGCTCACTTCACCCTAGCTTTCTCATGAGCAGTGTGTCAAAATTTCATATTAATCAGCCATACTGACTGTTGTTTTTTTCTATTCAAATGACGTGGCATGTTCTTGAGCCGTTTGGGGGGGGGGGGGAGGAGGAGGAGGAGGGAGGGTAGTCTTCAGGACTATTCATAGTATCTAAAAAGTAAAGGTACAGTAATTAATGTTTGAAGATAAGCAGGAATATTTTTAGAGGGTATTAAATAATGTTGTTTGGCCAGCTAATGAAAATCTGTCTCTGTACATTATAAATACTCAAATGCTGTTGTTGGCTGTTTGCAAGTAATTCATGTGAGGACTCTGGTAGGGCTTCTATTTGTTCCTCAGCATCTGTTCCTCTCAGTCATGTTAACAAAAATTTTTTTTACAAATCTCTTTGTATAAAATATATGGTCTAAAAGTTATTGGGACTTGTGCTTTAATTTAAGCATGTCCTTAAGTGCTCTGTTGGACTGGCAGGGATACTTCTGTTTGGGTGATGAAACTCTTAGTACTCTGCATGTATTCTACATGTAAGTGTATTGACCACTTAAAGTCTAAGGGACCTGATTTTAAAATCTTCATATGAAAATAGTGTAGTAGCAAGGTGTTTTGTGTTTTGTTTTGGAGCATTAGTTACAAAAAGAATATAGAAAAGTGAAAAAGTCTTGTAGGTACAGAACACAGGCTCACTGATTCAGGCTCACTTATCTTCACTAGATTTCTTACCTTGGGGAAGTGTTAGGAAATGCATGTGCAAAAATCAATTAGGTGCAGTAATGTAAATTTATGCAGTAAATGCAGTAAATTATAAAAATTATGTGATATAAGAAGAGTTCTGTGATTACAGGTTCTTGTATCTGTATGCCAGTGCTAAATACCTCACACCTCGAGTTTAAGAAAAAACATACTTGTGTCCGGAGGGTTGAACTGTGCTCTCATAACATCACAGTTCTCAGCTTTGTTCTGGGGACCCCGTGTGTAGAGGACAACATTGTGCCTCACTTACTGGACTTGTTTGGCAGGACTTCTGGGCTTTCTGAACTCATTTTGCCAGATCATCAGCAATTTGTCATGCATCCAGCACTGCTAGAGCCATTTAGCATGGGGAGAGTGCCAAGAGCTGGTCAGAGCTCTGCCTGTCGGACTTAAAGGATAAAGTTCATTGCAGTTGCAACCAAATCTATGAAGCTGATGTCCTTCAGTCAGTGTTTTAAACCAGTTTGAGGGGGAAAACAATCAAACAAACAAACAAAAACACCTACACAGAGGTTTAATACCTGTGTGTATTACCAGAGTCAGCTGAAGTGTAATAACTCTTCTGGGCATTCTAAGGTAAAGGTAAGTGCAGACCTAGCTTGTTAGATGTTTGTTGCTGGTGTTTTTTTTGTTGTTGTTGTTTGTTTGTTTTTTAAAAAGCACCAAGATTGTCCTTAAAGATTTTCAAATAATTAAGATTTACTAGTTTGCTTTAGAGGTGATTTTAGTTCTTTAAGTAATTGACGAAAGAAATAAGTGTTTCATCAGAAAACACGCTGCAATTGCAGCAGTCCATTTGTTTTTTTCTTAGTCCATTTACTGAAGAGATCTTGTTCCAGTTTAGGTAGAGTAATAATAAACAGGGGATTGAGTTTACCTCCATTCCGAATGTTATAACACAGTAATAATAGCAGGTATATTTATTCTTGTCAGGTCATGTTCCATTTTCTTATTAATAACAGTAAAATCTGAAGTCTGTAATTAATCATTTGGAAGCAACAGTGGTGTAGCACCTTCTTTAGTTTAGTTTCAGTTTATTGGGTTTTAAATTCAGATTGTTGTTGGGTTTGGTTCATTTAGACTTGCAGTGGTCATGATCCTGATTTTTCATGGTAAGGTTCAAGTATTAAAGGTTTACTGTAATTTCTGTCACTGCTTTTGAAGGCCATAAGTCAAAAGGGAAGCATAGCTACTTTGAACCTGTGTACAATTTCTATGATCTTTTCTCTTAAAAGCAGTATTTACAACAGTATTTTCAGTTGCCAACAATTCTGTTGGAAAGAAAACAATGCAAGCGAATCATTTTCAGATCATCTGAAGTGATGATTGGCTCCTGCTGGACTACTACGCCACAGAATGGGCTATCTCAGAACCTATTCTTTGTATACATGTGCTGCATGGCATGTTTTTTTGCATTTTACCACGCTATATCAATTGTAAGTTGTAAAAACACCACATACTCTAAAGCAATGCTTGTCTAAGCTGCTCTGCTGGACTTGGTATCTCGGCAGAGCAGAACTAGCTATGGCTTTGAGGAACAATAAGCGGATAAGGTACATTGCAGTTATTTGCTTTGAAATAATACTCTTTAAATTTTGATGTATTAAGTAGTTAGCTGGCATCACTATATTGTGTTCAATCAGTGTTACTTAGAACTTATTTTTTCTTACTTTTTTTCCTTTTTTGTCCCTCAGTTTGTAAGACTTGCATTGTTCAGCACTTTGAAGACAGCAATGACTGTCCCAGGTGTGGCAACCAAGTGCATGAGACCAATCCACTAGAAATGTTAAGGTAAGGTGACATTGCACAACATTTGCTGAAATGGAAGGACAAACAAACAAAACCAACAACTTTTAATGTCCTTATCCTGAAACGGAATTCAATTTTTTGCCTGATAGTAAAATGTATGTGTTGACTGTGCTTGACCACAGCTTCCGTCAATTTTTCATCTCTCAACAAATTATAAATTGGGATTTTTCACGTATAATACAAGGGGGAAAGACGAGGGAAAGTCACAGTAAGGCTTGATTATATTGTACAAATGAAATTAAATGTTTTAAAACCTCTATTAAACAAATAAATGAACCAAGAACCTTTTACGCTTTATATGAACAGAAATTCAATAGTCCTTTTTTCCTTTCCTCCTACCCTAGATTTAGGGGATTCCAAACTGCATGCAACCTTTTCCTTCTTAGAGCAAAGCAATGTAGAAAAAGGATCGTGCAAATAACTGAATGTTTTCCAAAGGGTTGGTTTACCAATCTGAATTGACAATGCTGTCAGATTAACCAAAAGAGAGTTGTGAAAGTTTTTGACACTGAAATTGTCATTGGGAGATTGTATTTTTAATATCACAATAACATACACATCTTTGTTCAGACAACTTTTTTTCTTGTAATTCTGCATTCTCTTCTGGTGATGTTATGTTGAAACAAAGTGATTGCCGTCCTACAAGTATAGTACAGAGAAATCAAGAAATGTCATCAATAGTAGAATTTCAAGTTTTCCTAGAATGATGAAGTGCTTCCCCCATCCTTATCACTTCCCACCTTCCCCAAGATCTACTAATTTACTTGCTTTCTGTAGTATACGTGTTGGGAGTCTGTTGGAGGTGAAGGACTTCTGAAGAGAAATTCTTTGGGTGAAAATTAGCTAAAGAAAAGAAGCACTGTTTAATGTATTCATTACGGAACACATGCTTGCTAAAGCAACACACTAATAAGTATTTCTCATTTCTGTCAAAGGATCCATTGTACTCTCCTCATCTGTTTTTCTTCAGTTTGCTTTTTAGAATGTTTTACAGGCTCAACTTTCTTACACTGTATAGTTTGCTCCTTCCATATATGTCTGTGTCACCTAATCTGATCCAAGCAATTTTAGGAGAGGTGTTCCATACTTGATCTTCCAGATATTCAGATAACAAACTTAATTGTCCAAACATTGGGAGAGTGAGCAACAGCCCAATCATGCTTGTGAGAACTGACTATTTGTTTATTTTTAATGGAAACTGGCTTATTTTAGCTGGAAAAGAATTTGAATCAGTGATGAGCTGGATCTTCAGAGGAATCTGGAGAAACCAAAGCAGTAAAAAGGAAACTAGATGTTTCTTGGTCGCTGTGTGTGCAGTGAAAATGAGTAAAATTAATCAGCTGCTACCCAGGCAAGGCTATCCTGAGTGGCTTATGCCAATGCTTAAAACCATAATTTAATGTTAGTGATTGGCCCTAAGGAAGCATTGCCTCCTTGTCACAGCTACCTTTTGTCTTCTGTACAAGTGTAAAAGTTGTTGTTGTTTAAAAAAAAAAAAAAAAAAAGGGGGTACCATTTTTCATTTAGCATGTAATACTGTTGTGAATTTAGGAAGAAATATTCCTGAGTCAACGCTAAAGTATTTACATCTGTGGTTTGCTAGAGGTGGTATTATTTCCTAATTTCCTTGTGTTTGCTATAATTTGTCGTATTTGCTTTGATTTTTATGATGGATATGTGTGTGCACATTCCCAGATATGCATGCTTCACTTAGGTTCTAAGAGGGTAGGTGAGAAAGATTAAATTCAGCAACTCTAAGTGGTGCCATTAAGTCTTTGTCATCCAAATGTTTTTGGACTGTAGGGTTAAAAGGGTTTATGTAGATATTTACCATGAGTATTTTTTTTGATCTCCTGTCAGCATCTGATGCACTGTGTCTGCCATAACAGGAGATGCTGTTACACAGTACAGAAGACTGCTAATAGTCTGAAAACAAAAGCATTTTAGAAATATGTCTTTTATTGTGACAGGACTATTTCAGAGGAGCTGAAAAGGGGCGTTTTCTGAAATGTCTAGTAGATGTTTAGTAAAATAATAACATGCTTGAAGCAGGAAATGCTCGAAGGGTGAGAAAAGTTAAGATCACAAGCCAGAAATGTGGGAAGACCTATTTTCTCTGCAATTATTTCCTGAAACTCCTTTTAGAGTAATGGGGTTTATTTGTCGACAAACTGCATATAACTAGTAGTTTGCTGGTTTTACTTCAGAAAACAGTTTTAACCATTTGCTAAACAAACTATTGGAAGAGCACATGAGCAATGTAATGGAATTATCTTTTCTGGAAGTTGCCTGAACAACTTCATACATGTATTATACTCTCTCTTTAGAGAGATCAGCCCCATCACTGCTCAAGAGTGCAGTATGTTTTCAAGAAATGGCACTGTACACTCTAAATAGTGTTTTTAGCTGAGATGTTTCAGATAAACTTTATAAACTCGATTCTGAGTAACTTCACAGCTGTTTGAGTTTTTTAGATACATCCTTCAGTTAGCAGTACTTAAGGTCTGTTGAAACTATAAGCATAAGTCTGAAATTCAACATTGAGCTCTAAAATGAAAATTCGCAAAGAGTGTTAAATTCTGGAATTCTCTTTTCTAATTTTGTACAATTATTTATTATCAATATTCAGTAGAAATTTTGTTGGTTATACCACGAAAGCACGCTTCTTAGCACGCTTCTCTGAATGCAGGCTTTCCTGAGTAACAGTCTTCATTTGCTTCATTTCAGATGATTAGCAATTAACAGAGTTGCTTTGATCATAAAAGTCATACAAAATCATAGAAGAGGGGAAAAAAATACACAAAGCTGTCATAATTGCTTGGTGGTTATTTCCATGCATTCTGTTTTGATAGTTGGAAGATGTGGGGGTGCAAAGAGGTGTCTAAAATATAAATGTTTTTGGTTCAGCTTTAACAGGAAGTGTCATAGTAAACAGCTGAGACCAACTTCAGAGCTATCTCAAGTAGTTTCATTTTGGAATGGATTTGTTGCAAGTCACAGAAATACAAATTTCTTAGAGTTGTCATAGGCTTGGAGGGTAGGAGCACTATTGGATGTACCTGAAATCGACAATATTTTTACAGTTTCCTAAATTTGTCCCTTCATTTTCTAAATTCATCACTATAGTTTAAGCTTAGATTTCCTGTACTCAAAGATTGAGTAGGTATTATTTTCTTCCACTTTTTTTCCCTCTGTATCTACTGGGGTATTTTGCTTTAAATAGTATATATAAGGTAGTAGTAGTTCCTTCTGTTCACTCATTTAAGGAAAAGAAGACCATTGAGTAAAGTTGTGCACTTAAGTTTTGTGCATCATAAATTTACTAAGCATACATCTTTTCTTGCTACTTTGCTTTTGGGCCATTGAAGACCAGTTAAAAGTGCAAAGGGGAAATTCTCAGAAATTAATGTAGAAAAGACAGTATGTATATACCATCCTTAGGAATGGTTGGCAGGATTTTTGATTGAAGGTAGTGAGGTTCTCTCTTGAAGTCCTAATTTCTTTTCTCTTAATGCGTAAGTTATGAAGATTGAAGCTTTCTTGCAAAGTGGAATTGTTTCTAAGTCATAGTATATTTTCAGTTTCTGGGACAAGTTCCCAATGGTCCCCTGTAGGAACTTCACAGAAAGTAGTACCATCTAGTTGCATTAGATATTGAGAGGCAAGAGTGAGTATGCCATTTGGAAAGATAGACCTGTAGGTTCATATATTGGACAGTCAGTGTTTTGATCTCCCATGAATTTGTTTTCTTTCTCATCCATGAGAAAGTGGTCTCTATGCTTCTTTGCTTTTGGGGCAGTGTATTTCACTTGCTGAAATTTTGTTTGTTTGTTTTTGTCTTTATAAGAGAAACAATTTAAAAATGGATCATGGTGGTAGTTTAAATATAAGTATTCTTATTTTATGACTGTCTCCATGAAATGACATAGAAAATTGGTCTCAAAACAAGCTGATTGGTTAATGTGTCTGTTTGTAAACTTTTAATTACAAACACAAATTATTTTAAGAAGAGAACTTGGAATGCTGCTGTATTTAGTATAACACGTGGCTTACTATCTATTAAAATTTTATCCAGCATTCCTCAACAGTAAAATCATCCTATCTTCCTACTCTGCTACCACTAGTGAAAAAGAGATAGTGAATAGTATTTTATAACAGGCCTATAATGTATTGTTAACAGCACATACACGTACAAATAGAACTTTATATCGTATGTGTATGTTGAGATAGATATGTATCATAATTGAGAAGGTGAATTAAGGCAATTTAAAATATAGCAAAGGTGATTATTATATTGTAGTTTCAGGATTAATTTGAAGGTACTGAATTTCTCTGGCTGTATTACTTGGTTTTGTTGTGGGTCTTTGTTAAACTGTGGACAGTGAGTTACTATTCGTAAGAGAAGATGTAGAGAGCAAAGAAGAAAAACGAAATAATGAGAGACAGGAAACTGAAGGATAAGTGAGATGGAGTGTAAAAGCAAATGATATACTAAATGGATAGGAGACAAGTAAATCTCGAGAATGGGAAGACAAATATTTTAGCATCAACAACAAATGTAAATGCACTGTGAACTCTGGAAGGGACTGTCATAGCTATTTTTGACACTATAGAGCATAATAGATCATATCAGATCAGGGTATCGGAATACATGCCTATGCTGTGTCTTGTTGCCTGCTAGACAAACTCATGGCAGATATAAATAGAACTATTTATGGTGAATTAACTTGGGTACTGCGAACTGTCTAGCCGGAGTAGCATGGATGCTGTATGGTCTTCTTTATACTGCCCACATAGGTTTGTCAATGTTGTAATGAGTAGGGAACAGGTTCAGTTTTTCCTCAGATGTATTAGAAAGGACTTGAACTCTTAAAATCAGTATGATAATGGAGTGTATCATTTTCATGCTTATTACTCATGACCTGGGCCTTAAGATTCAGTATCACTTTTCTAAATTTTCTTTGCAGTTTGTTTTTAACTTCTGTTACATAGAAACACTTTACAGTGTAAACTTCATGGTAATTTCTAGAAGAAATCCATTCAGGAGGTAGTTGAAATAAGCTTTACTACATGTTTTTTTCTCTCAAGCTAAAATCAACTACATTTTCCATGATACATTATTTACCAGAAACACACAATTCATTTTATTATTCACAAGTATTTGTTTTTTAAAGTCAATATGTAAAATGCTAGTTTCTAGTTAATATGAAATGTTTTTTTTCCCTTTGAAAGGCTGGATAACACCTTGGAGGAAATTATATTTAAGCTGGTGCCTGGACTTCGAGAGCGTAAGTTTCTAATTTGGTTTTGGGTACTGGTTTGGGTGGATGGAGGGAATATGACTATTTCTAATGATAAGCCTGTAGTACTGATTTTAAAATTCATATTACTGTTCTTTGATGTTAACTAGAGGAACTGCAGCGAGAAATTGAATTTTGGAAGAAAAACAAACCTCAAGAAAATGGACAAGGTGATGTTTTGTTTTGTTTCTTCCTCCCTAAATGGTACCTCATTCTAGGTAACATTTCAGCTCCTCACGGAGCCCTGATTCTTCAAATGTTAGTGCACGTACATTGTTTTTACTGAATTCAAAGATGACACAAACTCTTAAAAAATCTATGTAAATATAATTTGGGCCTTCATTTACTGCTGCTTACCTTTTAACCAGTTGTTTTACAAACTCTAGCTGTTTTACCATTATTTTTGCATTTCCTTAAGCTCTCACAGTCATCATTCATGCAATTTTCCATTTGAATTCTTCATTTTCCTAATAATACATGCAGTGTAGAATAACTTTAGTCTTTTTTACAGGTTATTTTCTGTTACTAAGTTTGACCAGCTGTGAAGTAGGAGGCTGTCAAGAATTATTTATGACAAGTACTAAAACAGTGTTCCACATATGCTAAACAATTGTTTTATATAGATTCTTTTTTCTTTTTTTTTTTTTTTTTTTGTAGTTGACCCATGAACTTTGAGAGCTCATTATTGAGCTGCTGAGTCAGGTGTATATCTAACTGTCTTTAGGCCCCTTTAATTTTGCTTTGGGGTTTAATGACATACCCTACTTGATTTGGGCTTTTTAAATATTTCTGAAAGGCTCTCCTAAGCTTAAAAAAAAAAAAAAAAAAAAAACACAAAACCCACTATTTTTAGTGAAGGATTGTTGTCACATGAATGTCTTGCAATGCTTTTCTGCATTCCATTGTTTGTAATATCTTTTTTTCAACTACAGAATATTTCATTTTCTTTCTTACTGGTTTTGTTCAGTCGCGTTTGGCATCTGTTATAAGCGGCTGAGTTCTTCACCTCAGTTATATAGTTAAATGAAAAGGTACAGGACAGTTTAAGTTATATTAGTTTATTACAACATGTTGTGTTAACGTACTTTCTTGGTTTAAAAAATATTCAGAAAATATTTATGAAATACAGACCTGTTGGCTGTTTCGAAAAACAGATTTATTGCTATATAAGTAAAGATGCATAGAGGAAAAGTTACATACAATTTGCAAATTTGTAGAATGTGACTTACTTTTAATCAATTTATTCTTCTGGTTCTTACCTTCCATAATTTAATGATAAACCCAATGGAGGTCAGTTACTAAATATAATAAATGATGGAGTTGTTTTTTGAGTCACAAACTCTCACAATATAATTTTAAGCAGCTAAGCAGCTACAGATGTATCCAGCTTTGTTAGGGAATGTGTCATTGGGCTATAGAAATTTGCCTCTACAAACCGTTTGAAAGCCCTGATAATACACTGAGACAAAATATGATATTTTTTTTCTGATATAAACAAAAATTCAGAATGTTGCCTGATAATTAATTATTTTATGAGAAAAATTCAGTAAGAAGGAACCGTTTCAGTTGTCAATACTATCCCTTGCTGTCACATAGTCTAGTTCAACAGTCTGCCAGTTATGTACCACAGGTCCAGTGCGGTTCCCAAACTTAGCATTTAAGATCTGTGATAAAATCCACAAAATCACAATTTTCACATTATCAAAAGGAAGAGAAAGAAAAAAGGCAAAGCATATCTCAGGCATTGGAGATATGCTGCACTAGGAAAGTAGTTACTAGAGAGAATTCATGGATAATTGTGTGATACTGGAAAAAAAAAATCCTTCCTGGTACTTTCCAGTTTGAACTGGAGAAAGCAAAGGGCAACCAGCTCTACATTGACTCATTCTCTGGCAATCAGTTTAACACTGACTATCTGAGAAAAACACAGGAAGTAGACAAGTCCCAGGATTTGCAAGAAAGATGAGGGAAAAAATGTGACACACCAAATTATGCCTTGTGGAAAGAGGGGTGGAGTTACGGAATTCTTTTATTTTTTTTCTCTCTTCCATTCTTGGCTTGATGCTTTTTAATTGTAGAATGCAGAGTCCATTTTGGTGAAATTAGATTTTATTTTATTTTTTTTAAACTTGTATAATACTGAACTTTAGTATTGTGCCTTTACTGGGCCATCACATTGATTTCTGGAGGTTGCTTCCACAAATATCATTACTTTCATTACAAATATCATTCTAATTTCATCACAAATATCATTCTAATATCAGCAAGAATATTCTTTAGTAAATAGATTGTTTAGCACCTTTTAGTATGTGGAGGAGCATTTGAGTTTTTATCAGGATACCTTGTAAGGCATGACCTTTGTGTTGTGTGTACCTGTTTCTGATTTTATGTTTTAACAATTGGAAATTTGCTAATTTCTTTAGTTCTGTAGCTGATTTGCTTTACCTTTCAAGACTTTTCAAACCACATAACTAAATCTTCCCCCAAATCTTTTTTTTTTTTTCCCATTCAAAACAAGTTAAAATTTGAAGTAAAAAAAAAAACTCATCTTGAATATGGAAACTAAATGAATTGTGAACTAATTACTGTGTCTAGAAGCTTAGGAATAGCTTGATATTCACTGAAGTTTTCATTCTATATTCTCACCTTAACTCTTGTAAGTGATCTAAAAAGTTTGTGGTAAGCATAGGAAAACAGCTAAATTCAATTTTTAACTTTTCCAGGAAATGCAAAAGTAGCTTATCCAAGTGACTTGGGCATAACTTGTGATAATGTTTTATTCCAATAGGGAGCAGACTGTGTTTTAAATCAAAATAAGTAAGTTGGGGATACAAAAAATTATGAATGTATATGGCACTGTTTACTGTATTTCAAAAATGTAAAAATTAGTCCTTTTCATGGTTCTTTGTATGGTTATTTTTTTAACCTATGCCCCACCCTCATGTAGATAGCCTTGCTAGTTTTAGGATTTAGTATTCAGAAATTCAAATTCAGAAAAGGTACCAGTTTTCAAACTTTTAGAACTTCTGAAGAGTTGGATGTTTAATCATTGCCTGCCACATAGAAATGTTTTATGCGTGTTTTACGTTAAAATTTCAGCAGTAAAGCTTCATTTTAAGAGATTTTTTTAAATGATCAATATAAGTATATACTGATGATACATAGTTGTGTTAACATGAAGAAAAATACACTATTGAAAATGAAGTAGGAAAAAGTTTTTTTTGTTTGTTTTCAGTTAATGTTTGTTGCCACTGTGACTTTTAATTGTTTTACACTTAACTAATACAGTCTGCATATTTTACAGATGAAAGCCCCAAAGCTGATAAACCCAAAGTAGATGAGGAATGTGATGAAAATGAAGAAGATAAAGACTATCACAGGAGTGACCCACAGATTGCTATCTGCCTTGACTGTTTACGCAACAATGGGCAGTCAGGAGATAATGTAGTAAAAGTGAGTAGTAAAAACAATCTGTGTTGTTAGTGTTGGAAGAATAGCAGGAACCAAATCATTCTGTAACAATTAGCAATAAATTTTAATAAGAGATCGTTAGGGGGTGGGGTTGCCCTTTATGTGAGGGAGCAATTAGAGTGTACCCAGCTCCAGCTAGGGGAGAGTGAAGGACAAGTGGAGAGCTTGTGGGTAAGAATTAAGGGGTGGGCTGGTATGGGAGACACGGTGGTAGAGGTCTACTACAGGTCTCCAGATCAGGAGGAGGAAGTCGATGAGGCCTTCTACGAGCAGCTGCTAGTAGCATCACGATCACGAGCGCTGGTCCTCATGGGGGACTTCAATTACCCAGACATCTGCTGGGTAAGCAACTCGGCCAGGCACAAGCAGTCCAAATGGTTCCTACAATGCATTGAGGACAATTTTCTGACACAGGTGGTGGAGGAGCCGATGAGGCGTGGGGTGCTCCTGGACCTCGTTCTTACCAACAGGGATGGCCTTGTTAGGGATGTGAAGGTTGGGGGCAGCTTGGGATGCAGCGACTATGAGATGGTGGAGTTCCAGATGGAACTAGGCAAAGGAAGTAAGGCTAAAAGCAGGATTGCTACCCTGGACTTCTGAAGAGCCAACTTCGACCTCTTCCAGGACGTGCTTGGGAGTATCTCATGGGATAGGTTGCTAGAAGGAAAGGGTGCTTGTGAGAGCTGGGCTACATTTAAGCAGCACTGCTTCCATGCTCAGGATCCTGAGGAATAGGAAATTGAGGAAGGGGGGCAGGAAACCCGCATGGATGAACAAGGAGCTCATCAATAAGATCAAAAGGAAGAGGATGGTCTATGAAATGTGGAAAAAGGGCCTGTCCTCTTGGGAGGAGTATAGATGTGTTGTCAGGGCCTGCAGGGATGCGACGAGGAAGGCTAAAGTGCCCACCTAGAGATGAGGCTTGCGAAAGAGGTAAAGGATAATAAGTGTTTTTTCAAGTATGTAAACAGCAAGAGGAAGACTAGGGATAATGTGGGTCCCTTGCTGAATGAGGGGGGTGTCCTGGTCACGAGAGACGCTGAGAAGGCAGAGATACTGAATGCTTTCTTTGCTTCAGTCTTTGCTTCAAGGACACTCCCCCAGGACTCCTCGCCCCTGGCAATAGGACAAAGGGTCTGGGAAATGGAGGGCTCCCCCCTGGTTGATGAGGGAGTGGTTCGGGAGCGTCTGAGTGGGCTCAACGCACACAAATCCATGGGTCCTGATGGGATGCATCTACGTGTGGTAAGGGAGCTGGCAGATGTGATTGCCAAACCGCTCTCTATCGTCTTTGAAAGGTCCTGGAGAACGGGTGAGGTGCCTGAAGACTGGAGGACAGCCAATGTCACTCCGGTCTTCAAGAAGGGCAGGAAGAAGGATCCAGGAAACTACAGGCCAGTCAGTCTCACCTCTGTCCCTGGAAAGGTATCAGAGCAGCTTGTTCTGGATGCCATCTCCAAGCAATTGGAAGAGAAGGTTATGAGGAGTAGTCAGCATGGATTCACCAAGGGAAAGTCGTGCTGGACCAACCTCGTTGTCTTCTATGATGGCATCACCAGCTGGGTAGATGGGGAGAGAGCGGTGGATGTCAGCTACCTTGACTTTAGCAAGGCTTTCGATACTGTCTCCCATGACATCCTACTAGCAAAGCTGAGAAAGTGTGGGATAGAGGAGTGGACAACAAGGTGGGTTGAGAACTGGCTGACTGGCCGAGCTCAGAGGGTGGTGATCGGCAGAGCAGAGTCTGGCTGGAGGCCTGTGACTAGCAGTGTTCCCCAGGGGTCGATGCTGGGTCCGGTCTTGTTCAACATCTTCATCGACGACCTTGATGAGGGAATAGTGTCTGCCCTCAGCAAGTACGCTGATGACACAAAGCTGGGAGGAGTGGCTGACAGGCCTGAAGGCTGTGCTGCCATTCAGCAAGACCTGGACTGTCTGGAGAGATGGGCAGGAAAAAAACAAATGAGATTTAATAAGAGCAAGTGTAGAGTCCTGCACCTGGGAAGCAACAACCCGAAGTATCGGTACAGGCTGGGGGACGACCTGCTGGAGAGGAGCTCTGAGGAGAAGGACCTGGGGGTCCTGGTGGATGACAGGTTGACCATGAGCCAGCACTGTGCCCTTGTGGCCAAGAGGGCTAATGGGATCCTGGCGTGCATTAAAAGGAGTGTGGCCAGCATGTAAAGGGAGGTGATCCTCCCCCTCTACTCTGCCCTGGTCAGGCCTCACCTGGAGTACTGTGTCTAGTTCTGGGCTCCCCAGTACAAGAAAGACAGGGATCTCCTGGAAAGTCCAGTGGAGGGCCACAAAGATAATACAGGGCCTGGACCATCTTCCTTATGAGGAAAGGCTGAGAGACCTGGGTCTGTTCAGCCTGGAGAAGAGAAGACTGAGAGGGGATCTCTTCAGTGTATATAAATACCTGAGGGGTGGGGGACAGAAGGATGTAGCCAACCTCTTCTCAGTGGTTTGTGGGGATAGGACAAGGGGCAATGGCTGCAAGTTAGAACACAGGAAGTTCCGCACTGACATGCGAAAGAACTTCTTCAGGGTGAGGGTAATGGAGCATTGGAACTGGCTGCTCAGGGAGGTTGTGGAGTCTTCTTCTCTGGAGATATTCAAGGCCTGTCTGGATGCCTACCTGGGCAGCCTGCTCTGAGGAACCTGCTTTGGCAGGGGCGTTGGACCCGATGATCTTTTGAGGTCTCTTCCAACCCCTACAGTTCTGTGATTCTGTGATCGTTGATAACCTGTCTCCACTTCTACATTCATTTAGTCCTTTTGTTTGAGACAATTCAGTGCATCTCAGAATTAAAAAAAAAAAAAAAAAGTTTTCTTGTTTATCTTTTTGGTAGATTATACCAAAAAGCATCGATGGTAGATATTACAGATAGATTATAGATAGCTATATATTACCCAGCAGATTACAGAATACCACACAAATATTAAAAAAAAGTTAGCTGTAGGTGAGCTACCTCACGCTTTCAGGATTGTCGTCAGCATAATGTTCTTCATATATGTTGTGCCTTGAATGACTGGGATCCAAATCTTCTTTCAAAGGAGTGAACAAAAATGAACCTATGGTGCTATTATGGATTAAAAGACTGCAGTAAAATATTTTTGTTCAAACAGTAATCATTACTTACAGCTAGCTCTTCTTGACAAAAGATTGCTTACATGCTATTTAATGAAAAACAAGAATGCGTAATTACATAATTTCTAACATGCTTTTTCTGTTTTGTTGTTGCTTTAGGGTTTAATGAAGAAATTTATCCGCTGTTCCACTCGAGTGACTGTGGGAACTATTAAAAAGTTTCTCAGCTTAAAATTAAAACTTCCAAGTTCTTACGAGGTACATTTGAAAGAACAATGCTTGTATTTCTATTGCATTGCAAAATATTAGATTTTTATGAAACTCAATCATATTTAAACTTGAGGAATATCTTTAAGTCTGAGTCACTAAGTACTATTCAATGTTCTAAGGTATATTTTCTGTCCTTAAATGGAAGTTCACGTTTTATCACAATGGCTAAAACTTTCTAACCAAGAAACTCATACAGTTGTAATAATCTGAGAGATAAATTAGTTTAGGCATTTTTATGTGAAAATAAATGATCTCTCTTTTCATGTGGCTAATAAAAAAAGTTACTTAATGAACATTTCAGCCAGTAGCTGTTGGGGAAAGGAGAGATCAACTAGACATACACCAAGTTATCCTTCAATTTCATTTTCTTTAGATATAAAAAACAATTCAGTCATTAGGAAGAAGTAACAAAAAATACCATTTGAATCTTTCAAAAGAAAGTTGTGTGTGTGTGTGTATAAATATATATACACACACACCTTTTCTGGATTTACGTGGAATTTCATGGAGAGAGGGGTGGGTTGCAGAGTTATAAACCTGAGTTTAGTATGTTATTATAATGTGCCAACTAGCCATTTTGTTGTCATTTGGTTTTGTTTTACATTAATTTAATCTCACTCTGATACCTTAAAGTCCTGTGTTATGTGGTATCTGCTTATTGCAAAATTTTAACATTTTTTTCCTCTTAAAAGTAGGAAAGCATTTATGGCTATAGTAATGAAAAAATAGCCATAGATTTTCACTGAAAGGTAAACTTAAGATGCTATGATACAGTTTAAATCAGTCATCTTTAACAGTAAGATAAATTTAATAAGATAAGCTTTAAGTAAGATAAGATAAGCTTTTTGTATTATGCCTTTAGTCCTCAAGTTAATGAGGAATCATGTCTTTATACTGAGAAATGCATTTACCATGGAATTTACCGTTATTTTTAAACTACATTTTTAAAGTTAATTCATAACTTATTTTAAAAAGCTGACAATTACAGTACTTCAGTTTTGTAAGTTTGGGTTTGAAAGAGTGTTGCAGAATACCTTCACTATGCAACACAAAAGGCTTTCTCTTCAAAGAGACTCTGTGTGGCATTGATAAATATAGGAAACATCTACTAGTGATTTTCTACCTAGTTTAGTAGGTTTTCTTCTATCAACATTTTCATTGAAAATGTAAAAGTGAAAAAAATAAATTGGAATACTAGTGTACAAAATAGCACATTGTCAGAATGTTGGATTTGTTAAGATTTGATACATATTCCTGATAAAATTATTGTATAATAATAGAAGTTCTGGGATTAATTTTCAGAGGTTCTCTTAAGAGTTTATTTAGTCATGAAAATGTTGCATAAGTTTGTCTTACTGTTTGTTCTGTTGTATTTTAAGCTGGATGTACTATGCAATGGAGAAATCATGGGGAAGGATCATACTATGGAATTCATCTATATGACAAGATGGAGACTAAGAGGCGAAAATGTAAATGCTGTTACATTATTAATAGATGATGTTATGGTGTATTTATTGTAGAGAGTATACATACTTTTATAGCTTGACACAGAATATATACCATGACCCTTCAAAAGCTCTGAATTTAAAAATTGTTTTTGCATGTCTTCTGGATTTCTTATTTTAAAAAGGATCTAGTGAGTGAAACTCTCTAGCAAGTATATTGTGTAGAATCTGAAACTTAAAATTAGCAGGTATACAGAGTTTACATAGAAGTCCTGCTCATGGTTTTAAGTCAGCTATCTGAAAACTCCAAGCACGTATTTTCTGCAAATTTCCTTCTAGTGACCTTTTACATCTCACTAGTTAAGGAATCTGCATCTGACAGTTCTTTATTTAGAATTTGTTTTATTGAGTCAGTAATAAACCATAACACTGAAATTATGGGAGAAATCTAATTGATTTATGATTGCTTCTGTTAATGCTAAACCCATGTAATTTAGCGATGTTGCATAACAAACACTAACATCCATGTAACACAGCTAGAGGTGTTTTTCTTCTTTTATGTGCATATTTTAGAATATTTGATTTATTAAACAACCTTTCTTTCAGGTCTGATATTGTTTGATTTAGTAGCTCTTACAATTACTTGTATGCTAAGTTTTTTTTTATCAGAGGTCATACCTCCATTTCTTCTCTTTCAATATATATATTCATTTGTTTGTGTGTGGCTATTGATTGCTCTTCACTCCTTATTGCTTTATGCTATAAGCAGATTTGTTGCCTGTCGCTACCAATGGGGGCTATATTGGAGCACAGCTAAAGTTATGCACTTAAGTTAATTTATTAATCTGTAGAAAATTCCAAACTTTCTATACTCTTTTTAAGCTTTCTAGTACTTGAAATTAAAATGCACTGGGACTTGAACAGAGAAGACAGAGGATTAAGCACACTGTGGAGTTAACGATTCAAAAGTTTCTTAAAGATTTACCTTAATCTGGAGGGGGAAAAAAAAAAAAGAAAAAAGGGTGAAAAAAAATCATAGGAACTAAGGGTGTTAATGTGTGTAGGAAAGTATTCATTACATTTGAAAATAATATTGCACTGAAATTTGATGTTTACTGAAACCCCAAACTGTACCAGTAACACCCGAAGTACCATTTTTCTAGTACTGCCTTGACACCAGTGGTATATGTTTGCCTAGCCATTTTATATTTTAACACTCATTGTACTATTAGGAAATGTTGAAGTAACAACTTTAGTGATACGTTTTTTTTTCATGAAATTGAGTCCTGCAGACCATGCCTACAGATGGACCTTTGTCAGTTGCACTGGTTTGTAAGCAATGGTAATAGCCATCTCGACAAAAAGGACATTATTTGTACTGGCTTATGTTTTTCAAAAGTCTCAGAACTACCATTTTAACCTTAAGTGAATATAAAAGTTGACAACTTTTGCTTAGATTTATAAGTTATTTTTACATAAACAGAATATAGTCAGGTAAGGGTTCCTCTTTTCCTTTATGTAGTTTTAAATCATTCCCCTGAAGTCAGAGATGACAAACTAAAACCAGTAAAAATTACATTGTGCTGATGATAAATCTAGTAACATCTGGGCTTCTGATTTTGTTTTCCCTAACTTTGTTGGGTCTTGTTATAAAACAGAAGTTGCAATGGTAATTAATTAACGATCTCTTCTTTTGGATGAAGATCAAGTAAATCCATTATCTATGTCTTTGATACTATTCACTGTGAGCTTTTGCTGGCACACCTGTGGACCTTTCAAGAGGTAGCATAGTTAAGGGAAAAGATCAATTTATTCTTTAGAGAATTCTTTCTTGTTTTAAACAAGTAAATAAATTTTAAATTTTACATTTGAAAAATAAATAAGAAAAATTAAAAAGATGAATGTATATGTCCAGCTGTGGATGCCTCTTATCTGATCAGAAAATCATCTCCTTCGCAGTTTCGGTGTCAGAACTGCTCATCTTCGCAAGTCTGCTCACAGGATGGCACTTTTTATCAGGTAAGAGGCACTCACGACTGTACATATTACAGTCAGTAAGATCCTGTCAACACTACAGTTGTAATCTAAATTGTGGAGTTTTTATATCATCTCACTATAAAGTGTGCAAACACCATGAGCAAGGGCTATTTATATTCATTCAAAAATAGCTTTATCGAATGAATAAATACACTCCATTCAAATTATCAGATTTTATGTGCTTAAAAGATTTTTAATTTCCATTAGGTCAATTATCTTGTTGCTTCATTCTGTAGTTGGAAATCGACATCAGTGTGGAAGTGTTATCTAACTTCATCCTTCTAAATGTTATCTCATCCTTCTAACAAGTAGCATTGGGCAGTCACTAACAAAGGACCAAAACTGAAGAGTGAACCAAAAAAGACCACGCTGGTTTCATATTTTTAAGGCACTTCATCTGTTCTTTTTAATGGAGAAAAGAAGTGTTTGTTGTTTGTTTGTTTGTTTGTTTGTTTGTTTCTGCTACTATATTCCTTTCATTTCTTTTCAAATTAGAAATGGAATAATGACTTATCTGTAGAATATAACAAACAAAAACCTCCAGTCTGCAAATTGAAGTTGATTTCTAGATTTCACTGATCAGCTTGGTGTTTTTTTCTCTGTATATCAATGTTTCAGTGTGCTCACTGAGCCTTTTGAATTGAATTAATTTCTTCTAAAAGTAACTTTGAAAGTCTGAAGTAATGTTTTTACTTGAGGGGGGGGGGAAAGAATAAAGATAGCAGTTTGCTTCTGCTGTGGATGGGAGTGACCTGCTTTACAGTCATGTCTACCTCACTACCTATACTCGCTCCACCATATTGCATTTTATTTGTACAGTTGGTTTGTATTTTTTTGTAACAGCACTGGTTTACATGGCAAATTTTTCAGTGAGGTCTCTGCCTGTATGCACTTCCAATTAGAGTTGAGTACTTTAGATGCAATTTATATAATCCAAGTATTTGTTCTGAAGCATGAAGAACAAGTGAAATAGCATTTAAATAATGTGGTAGCCATATCCTAGCTGAGAAAATCAGACCAATTTCTTACACTACGAATACATTTGTTAATTACACATGGTGCTCCCTGTCTTCTCTACTAAATGCTCTTGCTACTGCTGAATACTTCTGGTTTTATGCTTTGATTTCTCTGCACTCCAGTTTTTAAATCCTCAGCAAGTATGTTCACATTTAGTTCTGATGATAGTTTCAGTACCCCAGAATGAAAACTTTAATCTGTATAGGTCTCTGCAGTGGTATCTTTCTGTTTTTGGTTTCTGAATTTTGTCTCTTCTTGCATTTGAAGGATGCAGTAAAATATTACTGGTTTCAATGGTAACTTCTGTAATAATTCTTGATTCTTCCAAATTTGCAATAAAAAAGATTTAAACTATCTATGCCTTATGGCAGAGGCTACTTAAGCCCATACAGTTGATGAAACAATATTTTCTTCATTTTTATGCTATAGAAAATGATCAGTAAGTTAAGAGGAAAATGTCAGACTTAAATGAAATGCTGACAGAGCGAAAAAAATTAGATGTTAACAACTTCCAGCAACAAGCACTCAGATATTCTATGACACTTTCTGGAAGCCTACTCTTACCTCTCATACCACAACGGTTTTGTGTAACTAAGGGATTCAGATAGTTTATTTGCTAATTTTTCCCAATAAGAACTAATAAAAATGCATTGCTGGATCTGAAGTTGAGGAGTTTGGATTTCAGGGAGGGGGAAAAGTAAGCCCTAATTTTTCAGAAAATCAGCTGACAGCAATTTGACCTGAGTTTATTTGTTGTTGGTTTTTTTTGGTGGTGTAGTAGTGTGCTTTATTTATTTTTTTTTTTAATACCAGAGGAACCTAGCTGCCATGAAAATCACACTGTATACATCATCTATAGATAGACCTTGTTTTACAAAGTATAAAATTTTAGGATTGTATCAGCAACGAAGACATAAGAGGATTTGAACATTCCAGTATGTGTCATAAAACATAAAAATCATGAAATACATAAAACTTGGATATATGAATTTCATATTTATAACAAATAATTATAGTTTACTTTGAGTTAAGGTATAGATGTGAAGTACAGCTATGGCATTAATTGTTGAAATGTATAGAATTATTTCATATATATTGCAATCAGTTTTATTTATATTTATGTGTCATAGGGATAAGCTCTGGCTATTCTTAAAGCTAACTTTAATTGCATTTCCTTAGTATTTTTTGTGAATTGTATCTTCATGTTATTCTTGTCTGTTGTTTTTCTCTTGCTTTTGTTTTTAGTCTTATCCTATGGTACTTCAGTATCGACCTAGAATTGACTTCGGTTAGACCAAAGGGCCAGATCCCACTGAGATGAATCCTGCACTATTTGTTTACCCATCGACAGATTGCACAATGAATGGATGTGCCTGGATTAGGGGGACACAACCAGATTTTCAGCATGCAAATAAGGACATTGTCTTTCTTAAAATTGTCAGTTGCATCTTTGTTGTTTCTATTAGAGCAAGCCAAGTGCCATTCTGCTACTGAAATGTGCATAAGATATTTGTGAATTTTACAAGTGTGCTGCAAATCATAGCCAAAATCATGAAGTGTACAGTCAAGATTCAAAAACTTTGGAATATTTTTGCTTGTGTGTTAGAAAATTTTTCTGGTCCTAATATTGATTACACTAGCAAAATGGCAAAGTGCTCATTCCATGTGGTGTTGCAGTTTCACACACTTACTATTTTACTGAATATTGTTGTTTAAATCATAGAGTACTGTACAAATAGCTAAGGATTATACCTTGAAGATATTTTGTATAGAAAATATATTTAGAAAAGTGGTGATTGTGCCACTACCTTTTTCTTGATAAGCTTCTCATGGGTCCAGGTATAGCTCGCTCATGAGTGTGCAAGAGTTCTTTTGTAGTGAATGAAGATTAATTACCCTTAACAAGAGATGTTTAACATGATAATTGAAAAAAGTAATTTTAAATTGTCTAAATAGACTCTGCCAATATTGCTTAAAAGCATAGCAGCCTTTGTGATTGCACTTTTCTATGGCTACCCTAAAGATTGGAATATGGGATACAGCTATTTTTGGAAAATGGCTTCTGGTCAGGTTACATTTCTTCTAATAAAGCCTTCATAAAAATGAGGTTAAAATAATTTATCTATGAAACAAATTTCACTGTTGGGTTACAGCCAAGGCAAAATTTACACATAGTTATTGCACTTCATGGTAAGCACTTCCTTTTAAGATTGGGTGAAGGACATGCTAAGAAAAAATAACATAGCTTTAATTACATTATATATCTCTTGTGACTATCCGGGACTTAGAATTCATTGTAGAAATTTTTCACTAGTTGAAGTCACGTCATAAAACTATTTACATAAAATTAGAGGCAATGCAATACTGAAGATAAGCAGTCTGACCAAAATAATTGTTCAGATCATTGTTTTTTCCTAAGATCTGGTAGTGCTGGATAGAAGAGTGATTGTTGCCTTAGGTATTGCAAGGAAAATTGTTGAAGTATAGAATGTTTATTGAGGTCTCTGGTAATGTTGCAGGGAGCACAGTAATGCATGTTTCCTGTAGTCTTCCATTGTCTTTGCTCTGCTTAAAAATCAAATGAGATTTTTTACTTCAAATTCTGTGGAGATATCTGTAGTTCAGTACCTTTATATAATTTCTACTTCATACACACCTGCTAGTATTGTAGATAGCTATTTACTTTCCTATGCTTTTTGCATACAACAGAAAAGAACCAAATCAACTTTTCAGAAGCCTAGTTGTACTTAGGACAAAGTGAAAATTCTATCTTGAAAACCTTGGGATCAGGTATAAAAGATAGATGCAAGGCTGTAACTCCTTTTTAAATGTATATTCATGTACTTTAGTATGTTTCTGTAGGAGAAGCATGGATGTTGTGGATTAAATCTGGCCCCCTTAGTGTTTGCAGGAGTTCTAACGTTGCTGACCTGAGGAATCCATACATAGTTAGGCTAAGTCCTGCCGTTGCACTCCAAAGCCTGTATGAAATGCAGAAATAAAGATGCTGTCAGTAGCAATCTGTTTAGGAAACCTGCCATTGCAGGTCAAGGTTGCACATATTGTGCAGATGCCAGTGAACCTAGGGAAGCAAAACGTTCAGGAAGCTGCTGCTCCTTTCTGCAGGTATAATGTGCTGACTGGTACAGGCACTGCTTCGCCCACCCTGTGGATGGAAACAGGGCCACGTGCTGGCTGCAGGAAGTGGTCATCTTTTTGTCCATACGGTGTATGATGTGCTGCTGCTTGACAGAAGCGAGAAGAGACTCAATATAGGGAGGGCACTGCTCCTTGGCAGAGAAAAAGTTCTTTGTGTGCATGGAGGTCCTCCTCATGGAGCAGCCTGTCAGATCAGAGCATGCATTCTAATTGCAAGTCATTGTTACCTTTAGTATATACAATTGTTTTATATGGTATAAATAAGATATTATTTGTAAATATTTACATGCACATGCAAATGACACCTTACAGTTTTTTATATATTTCACGTGTTTTTATACCAGAATTTTCACTGTAGATTCACCTAACATAAAATGGCTGTTTCAGTTTATCATGAAACAATACTACTCGTAAGCATAATTTCTGCTTGGTTTGGGGGACAATTTTTTTTTTTTCTCAAGAATTGCTCTTGCTGTTTTAACAAGTTTGAACAGATTTGATGTGGAAAAAGAAAAAGAACAACAAATTAATTGTAATCTATTTTCAGTTGTCTTACACAGAAGTTTTCATCTAGTGAGCAGGACCCTTGAAATTTGACTACTTTGATGTCTTCTGAATGACATCCCAATAGAAGATTTGATGTCTACCAACTGTCTGTATTCACAATTCAGAGAACCATGAATTTGTCTTGATCAAAATCAGATACTGTTAATTCATGGTATTTTTGCCTTCTGTAAACTAACTTAAATCTAGTTTACAGAAGGCAAATCTTCATTTTAAGTATGGAAAATACAGACAGATATGATTTAATGTTCCCAGCTGAGAATTATGGCCTTAAATGCTTCTAAATGCATATAATCTAGCCAACTACCTACAATTTATGCATTTCTGATTTGATGGCACAGCGTCTGAGTGCTGTTCTACTTTAATAGTTTTTGTAGCAGTGAAGTGCCAGTGAAATACATATCTAAACTGGGCAGCTTGTATAACACAGGCATCGCCTTTTTTTTACAGGAAAATTCTCTTCTGTATAGTACGTATGTGCCATGTGTCTACAGATAGGCATATTTGATTCATTTGTGCCAATTAAAAATACCTGAACAACGCAGGGATATGAGAATGCATGTACAGATTCATGTGTGCCAAAGATGGAGTAAGTGGAACAAGTAGTAAACGTTCTACTAGAACTGCACCATATTCCATCACAGAGCAGATTACTGTATACAGTGCACACTTTCTGAACATTTCCATGACACAGAGTCACCACTGCATGTTTGTAAAGAATAAAAGAAGTGTTGCTGCAACTGTTTTTCTTAGGCTTTCCCATATTGTCAGTACCTAGCTGCAGAAGACCTAAAAAATTCGACACTACTACCTAACCTTGCTGTCTCTTATTTATATCTTTGGTGCTTTTTTTTTTTTTTTCCTGAAAGAGAAAAATTCTCTGCTTTTGTTTTGAGTAACACATTAATGAAAGTTTTAAGCAACTTTTCATTGGGCATAGCTGTATGCTGCATTTGTCTAGTAACGAACTAGCTAGAATTTACAAGTGAGATCGTATAAAATCTCAAACAGTATAGCATTCAATAATCAAGAAATGTATTTTCCATCACGCCTTGCTACAGTGCTCCTAGCTAAGGGCCTAGTCCTTGAAAACACATTTTTATTTGGATGAAATACCAAATAAGATTCCTACGATAATCTTAAGTAACTCATCACTGCTGTACTTAACTGCTCACATGAGATGCTTCTGGGATTTGGGTCCTAGCAGTATGCAGCACTCTAAATATATTGGGCATACTCAGCTAGCTTGCAGCTATTATGCAAAAAATAATAATATATGAAATAAAAATATATATATATGAAAAGTATTATTTTGACTTTACCGAAAATGTTATATAAAGTGCCTGATTAGTAATACAGAATATATTTTAAAACCATTATTTGCATTTGGCAGGGTAATACTTCCTTCTGTATCTTATCAATGGTCTTAATATTTTCAGCAAGAGTATTTCATAATTCTTCTGTATTGAGAAGCCTTCTTTCATGTGAAACAAGCAGAAAAATAAATGTTCTGTCAGTTTTTTTCTGTCTCAGTAGAAACTATATGAAAAGAATACCTTTATAATTAAATTATTTTATTTTCTGTGTGAGGTGACCTTGAATTTTGAATCTTGATCTTTTTTTCTCCTAGGCTCCAAAGATTTGACTCTACTTTTCTCTTCTGCAGTTATCAAAAACAGTTCCAGTATATCTGTAGGAGAAGAGATTATCACATTGCTTTTAGGCATAAGCTAGACTCTCTTCTCCACTGCAGATGAAGTGATGGTGTACAGTTCCCATCTCATCTATTCTATGTGTAATTTTTAGGCATGGCTTTGTAAGAGAAGTAAAGAATTTCTCTGCTGCTTTCTAAAATAACAGAAAGTGCTAGTGTTTAATCTTTAATTGAACCAATCACTAAATTGTATTGTTCCTTTTGCTTGCAACAGAAGGAATAGTCTCCAGTTCTGCCAGGTACTACAGCTGGTAGAAATTCTGTAGAATAGACAATTGTTCAAAACCAATCTTAAGTCACAAAATAAACATACTGAGTCCTGTTTATAGAGGGGCTGCATAAAATACTGGTCAAAAACATAGAATAATCAAACTCATTTTTATTCTGGAAAAGACCCAAAGCTGTTAAGACATGTTCCTATCCACAGCAAGTATATAAACATTGTAGAGATGCTTAAATCAAGAGTGTGGTCCAATTTCTTTACTTAACCTAGACAAGCTGAATGCAAGTGTTGAAGAAAGTGAATAATTATAAAAGGTTAATTTGATAATTAATTTGCCCTTACAAAGGGACAATCACGTAGGTACAACCACTACTAAGATGGAAGAATGTGTGGCATGTCCCTTCACAGTTACAACCCCACAAATCTTCTGGTCTTGTAGTATAAAAATAGTTTCATAGCTAAGACTGAACAGGATGGAGATTCTCTGAAGAGCCACTATTAAAAGAGTTTGCAGAAGAGAGCAAAGCAAAACAAACCTAGACTATGTGACAGACCTCCTTTTGCAGTACAGATACCAAATTGCTGATTGTTACGGCAGCACCTTTTTGGACAGAGAGCACACCTGAACTGAGTCCAGAAAAGCTCCACAGCGTCAGTTTTCTAGCTCTGAGAGCCAGCAGGTGATACGCTGCATCTCCACTTAGAACAAGTTAGAAGCAGGTTCCACCCTCACATTAAAAAAAGCTAATGCTCAATGCCAAAGAAATTAATGGTTTCTTTTGGAATTAAGTTAGTCTCTCCTGGATTTCACCAAAATGTTCACAGTTCTGCATTTTGAATCTTTTATACCCAATTTGAATGAGATAATGCTTCCATGAGGTATTCAGCTAGAGAAGTTTGTTTGAGGAAGGATCACTGGAGCTTGTTCCAGGATGGATTCCAAGATTCAAGGAGTTTGATTCACGCTAAAGGAAATGTGAAAAGCTTCCGACTGTCCAGCTACTAGTTTTATGATGTATGGGGAGTCTAGTCTTCAGGCCTCAGTTGAAATGTCCTTTTGTAGGGATGTCCTCCAAAAGACTTGTAATATTTTTTCTTTGTAAGCAGATCTACCTGTTTATGTTTTGTTTTTCCACTACTATACTGTCCATAGATCAGGTAAAAACATCATATTTCAGAATAGGAAATCTATTAAGAGATTCTTCCACCCAAGTTATGTGATATACATCTTCTGAAGTTAGGTAGCTTGCTAACACAGTTAAAAAGGATGTTGTTTTGTTCTCTAGCAAACAGTTTAAATCCATGCAGTGCTGGTGTGTGGCAATGAAATGGAAGAACTCTGTAGGCTGGTGGAAAAGCTCAGGCTACCTTTTGTACCTGTACAGAACCAGAGAGCTGCTTCGGTAGACTCAGGGTGGAGGAGACATTTTGGAATGAAAGGTGTCTACAAGTGGATTTTTTTTCTAATCACATTAATTTTAGCCAAACAGAGGCATTAGTTGGAATTTGCATGTTTATCTAAACCATACAATGTAGTTTTATTTGAAGTAATGTGTATTTTTAGAAAAAAAAAATCTAATAAGGTTTAACAATGCGACAGATAACAGGGTGAGATGAACAGAAGTAGTTATTGTGCATTTTCCTTTTTCGTGATTGTGAGTGGATGGCAAAATAAGGGTTAAGGGTCGGTTGTTGTATCAGATAGAAGATTGCTGCAACAGTAAAACATTTGTGCTGCTAGTTAACATACTGAGGTTTGTGTTACAAATGAAGTTGTAATAAAGATGTTTATTATCAAAGTGAGAGGCACATATTTTATGATGGTATTCTACTCCTAAAATTGTGTTTTGTATTATAGCATGTTGAGTAAATAGACATTCTTGCTGTTGTCTCATGAATTTTGATGCAGTAAAATGAAACTTGCCCCCTTTTTTACTGAAAAATGTAACATAACTAATTGATTTTAAAATATTCTTTGTTGTCAGATACTTAGTTTGTTCACCAAAAAAAGTTTCCTTAAAAAACAAACAAATTATTTTTATGGATAATCTGATTGCCTAATAGTTCTAAAGGACTTATTTAATACCAAAGGCAAGCCGCCCAGAAACTGACTTGGAATTAGGCACTGGAGTGCAGTGGTGGAGAGCTACGTCTGGAGCTGGTCCAGCAGAACTCCCTGGTGGTGACTGTGTCTGTCAGCCACTCAAGGGGTCAGGCATACCTAGAAGTTTCCAAAACAAACTAAAAAATAAAAACGGGACTAAAGTTAATAGACCTAGAGTAACTCTCTGAGTATAGTTAACGTTCAAAAAGAGCACAAATGCTTGCATTACTGATGTGTCTGCTATACCTGGCCTGTGAACTAATCAAATACTTTGGTGTGCTGTCAATCCTGTAAACCTTCCGAAGCACAAAATATTCACCAAGCTACTTTTGGGTTTTCTAGTTGTAGTTCAGTGATATTTTGGAGGGTGGAAAGGACAGACTTGGAAGATAATCAGAAAATATTGTGTTTTACAGATTTTTATAGATATTTTTTTAGCAAATGGCATTGCTGTCCTCAACGTGAGACCATTGATTAGCAAGAAGTCAATTATTTTACTTGTGCAGTATAAAATACAATAAAGAAATCTAAATACCCTAACTTCCTTTTCCAGAATAGTGAATAACTAAACTGGAAAGTTATAGGGCAAGTTAATTATTTAGCTGACTGAAATATTTAATTCTAAAAACTTACCAGTAGTAGTATTTTTCTCAAATACGTGCTTCTTAAAATAAGCATGAAGCAGTGCATCATTTTTTCCCTTATTGCAGACTTAACTGTTGACAGGAAGGTTATTTTGCCTTTTTTGTTTGTTTGTTTTTAAATGCAGAGCCTGAATTGTTGGATGTTCCAGGCTCCTGAATAGATGCTATAGAGTTAGTCTCAATGGATTTTCTTTGGGATGGGGGCCTAAGTGTCCTTATATAAGCTGTGATCCAAGTTATGATAAGAAAGGAGCCTATGGTGAGCAGTAATAATGTTCTAATGCTTCCTTGCATTTGATCAGTAGCTATTGGTTTTTAATATAACAGCCCTCACAGTACTTAGGAGCTCATAGAACATATTGTGTTGTTATGTTGCTAATTTGTTTTAAAATATAAAATGTTTTAAGCTTTTTGTCAAAAGTGATAACATCATATTACAAATAAACCTTTTTGTGGTTGTAAAATTTAGCTTATAAATCATTCAAATTGAAGTGAAAAAACACAGGTCATTGTTAATGACAGTCTATCCTACTATTAAGAGTATATGTATTTTTGTAAAGGAAAAGCACTTGTAGATATTTAATCAGTCCAATATCTATCTATGTTAATGTTTTGGAAAAAAAAAAAAAAAAAAAAACAAAATGCTGCTTAGAGAATCACTTACATATTTTTATTTGTTGTGCTCAGATGCATTTTCTGTTGATTTATGGAATGTTATTCTGTGTGAAGCTGTATAGTTAGTACAGCTGGGCTAAATGCATTTCTTACCTGAACTTAATGAAATGGATGTAACTCTGCTATCACATATTCTGTCCGATCAGAAACCTGTTGGCAAAATATAGATTGGTGGTGCTGTTTTTCATCTTTGATATTAGCTTCATCCTACCTTAGATCATTTCTACTTCATAATAATTATAAAAATACTAGCAGATTTCTGTGGTGTTTGTGTTTTAATAGATGTTTGGGGGCATATGTGGTCATTCAGTTATATCTTCTTATGCTTATGAACATTTATATAAAACAGTGACAAAAATTTACAGATGATATTTAAAATGCGGTTCCCCCAGATGAAAAATGTGCCAGATTAGACAAGTTTAATAATTTTCCTCCAAAGGAAACTACTGCCAGGTACATGCATGGAATTTGATTGCATCACTAAAGTTTGAGCATTTGTACAAATAGTGTACATTTTTTTTTGTTTGTTTTGTTTTTTTAATCCAGAATAACTAATTTCTTGTAACATTTTGAGGCAATTCAAAACCTCATCCTTAACTTTATTTTGACTCAATATAGTGGATTTACAGGTTCAAAAAAAAAAAAAAAAAAGATCAAAACAGATAATTTTATTGGAGTATTAGTGGAAACTGGTGACCACATTTGTTTGTAGTTATTGATGTACGGTCTAAATTTTATTTACTTGTTTCAGTGGGATTCTACAGGGTCTTCTCAGTGGTCAAAGTCTTCAGTGGAGTTACTTTGTGTAGTTATTGTAGCTAAGAATCGAAATGGCCCAGATGTCCCACTTCCTCACTGAAATTTCTTTCATGGTTGGCTTGTTCAACGTCTAACTCATATTGTTTAAATTTAAGCTTATTATATTAACCTTCCTGCAAGTAAATAAATTTTGCAACATTCAATGTATACACTAGCAGTAGTTTCAGTGTTATGAACACAGCTGAATAAATACTTGCAGAATTGTGAAATAAGGGGAGAATTTCACTTAAACTATGAATATTTGTCATGACAGTATCTTATTAATACGCATGCTTCACAAAGATCTGTGAGTGATCAGTTTCTAATGTGTTTTATTATTTGAATATTGTACATATTTATAACTTTTGTTAAGAGCTGATTTACATATGGATTCATTGGGGGTCAACATCTCAGGGTCCACAAAGTAGCATTTTGAAAACTTAAATCCATTTGAGCTATGAATGCAATACCAGTATTGCAGTCTTGTGTCGCCCGAAGAACCAAATACTTTGCATTTCAAAGAGTTTAAACACATTGTAAATTTTATCTAGTTCTACCAAAGGAATGTTTTTTCATACATGCTGACATAATTAGAAACTGAGTTGTGGCCCTGGAAAAAATGAGATGCCTATAACTGAGTTAGCACTAGAGAGCAATTTAACAATTAGGTAAATGAAGTGCTGGCACTAATGTCTATTTTGGCAAAAAGCTGTGGTACTGCCTTTTGGTGCAGAGTGAAGTGTGTATGTTTGAAGATGCATCTACATTTGTAAACAAGGTTTATTTTAGAGCAGTAGCTCATGCAAACCCTGTAAATGGACCTATTCGAATCTTGTGTATTAAATATGATTGATATGTAGTATTTATAATTATGTAACTACTTGTAAGTTTCATTACCAGTGATGTTAAATGGAATTCTTCATACTAATGTCAAGAATGTTCACAGCACCTTTATAACCACTGATAACAAATTGCAATTTGGTATGACCCATGTGCTGCAAGATGCCTCTAGCCCAGTTGGATTAATTTTATTAAAAAAATCTAGATGAGCAAGAAGTATAACTAATCTGCTTACTAGCACTGAATTGCTCCTTTCTCAAAGCAATAAATATATTCATGTTGTAACATCTGTTGTGCAGCCTACATTCGAGTTGTTTTGTTGCATTGTTTCTATATAATTTATTTTGTGCAATAAAAAAATCTCTGGTTTTATCTGACTTTTCTCTAATTTTTAATAATACTTCAATAAAAACCTTTGCTAGCTTTATGGCTCAGTCAGGGAAGTAAGTGTACTATCAACTCACAGAAACACAAAAATGAAAATGGAATGCAGAAATGTTTCACCTTATAGAAAAAGCAGAACATACTTAAATAGCCTAATTTTGTTCTCATTAATGTCATAGGGAGCATTACCATTTTCATGGGTGCAAAGCCTGCCAAGCACTAAAGTTGACTGGATTTGGCACTCCATCTGCAAAATATATACACATACTGAGTTATTGAGAAGAAAAACAATGGAGGAAGAGATGCTATTCAGGAAAAGTCATGTTTTTTGTCTGAGGTGAAATCTGTAATACCGCTGCATGAGAGCTGAGATGTTTCAGATTAGGAAATAATAGAAAGGATTGCTGATTAAAATGATCTGAGACAATAAGCATTTTGCATCCTCTTGTAAAATTCTTCTAGATGCTGGCAGAAAGAAGATGATAACTTCCTGTGAACTCAAAATGTGAAGGTGTATATACTATTTTGCAATATGTACGTATGATTAAGTGAAACACATTTTCCATGACTAGCTTAGATTTGTTAGCAATGCTGCAGTTTGCTGATATACAGGCAAAGAGCAGTTATGTGATGATATTTGCTGCTATGAGAGCCTGTGCAACAGGAGGAGTGCAGCTTATCTGGCTCTACTTTGAAGCTTTTTCTTGTTGAATATTTCACCTCCAAATATTTGGAATATGTTATTATATAAGCTTTGTATAAAGTCATACTCCATGGCCTTAAAAATAATTTCCCTTCTGTTAAATGTGTTCAATCAAGGAAAAAAAAAAGAAAAAAGGAAAAACTGCTTAATGCTTCTACAATATTTATGAAACAGAAATTCGTTGAATGGTACTTAGCTGCAAAATTCTGCAAAATTCTGCTCCTAAGTAGGGAACAATGATTCTTCAAACAAAATTTCCGGGGGGGGGGGAATGATTAAAAAGTGTTGCTGATTAAATTAAAGATTTACTTTGTTTCAGGCAGCTAAAAAAAAGAATCATTACAGGAAAAACACGCAAAGGTCTAGTAACAAATGCATAATCAGTCATCAGTCCTGATTATGATTTATTGAAGGAGGAATCTGTAAGTCCTTTCTGGAGCCAGAGCTGCAGGTAGGTGGTATACAAACAGCTATTTACATTGGGGTGTAGCTTATGAATTTCCCTGTTAATAGAACTGTGATTCAAATTGTTTTATATCCTGTTTCATTTTTTTATTATTATTATTCTAGAGGAGCATATGCTGTGCAACATCTATAGGTGATTTTTTATTATTTTTTTTTGGGGAGGGGGGAGAAAAGTGATTTAGTAATCTAGTTTTCATTAAAGAAACAGAAATTTGCTGGCAATCTGTAATATGAGCACCTCGTTCCAGTGGCAGACTTCCAACATCTTCATTTGGAAAAAAGACTGCTGCATTCATAATTCATAAAAGCATTGGCATCTATCCCATTAAACTAACACAGGAAGAGAAAACATACTCAAAAACATTCTGTCCATCTTTTCTAAACTATTCATAGGTGGAGTTCTGTCCTTTTGTGGACTACACAAAAAATACAGTAAGTACATTTATAGATATGAAAAATAATTACAATAATCAACCTATTGATAAAAAGCGCTGTCCTTAATACCAGGTATGGAGAAATTTTAAATTCCTTGAATTTAATTTCGTCCTTTGGTGACTGAAGATGCATAATGTGTGTGTGCCAGTGCCTCTGCAGACTTCCAGTCCTCTTGTCAGTAGCCTTTACAGATTTAAATGTTCTAGGACATCTGTAGACCTGTCAGACCTTGTTACTAGCCAGTATTCTTCCTTTATATTTTCTGATCATGTTCTTCTCAAAATAGTATAATTTGTGTTTTACTGCTTTCTAAAATATGTTTTATTCTAATGCTTCTCCCTCTAAAGTACTAAAAGCGATGCAGACAAAGAGAGTATCCTGTACGTTCATCTTTGTATCCTTATGCTGCACCCAACGTGGAGATTCCTGAACATCTTGAGAAGTGGTCTCAGGAAGTTCAGCATTGCTCCTGTGCTTTGCTGATCTATGATTTTTAAACCATCTTATTACACATGAAGAACTCTGAGCAGGAAAATGGCTTTGAACAGCTGATCTAATGGTATCTTCTGAGACAGATAATGCATGAACCATTGTAAGAAATAAATGATTTTCTTGTTATATGAGGGGCTACTTACCTAATTCCACAGGAGCTGCAAAATTCAACAGAGTATCTTGAAAATCTGGTTCATGTGAACAAATCAACCGTCATCAGGCTTGATGTATTTTACCATTGCAAAAAATGACACTTGTTCTGATGTTCAGCACTAGGGTAGCTGAAAATAACAGATTTTCTACTATTTACTGTAAACCCTGCTGTATAGCATTGTATATTAATTATGTCATAGGTTTCATATTTCATGTATGAAATGGTTTCAGAAGCTATCTATGCTACAGCATCCAGAATTGGCTGTCCAATTGGCGACCAACATCCAGAATAGCACCTGTACCGTGAAGTATGTTCCTTCTTCATCTTCAGCACTGATTGCATTCTAATGCTAAACAGCAATATCAGGGATTTCATCTAGACCCCTTCTCTTTCTGTAAATGTTTGCCTCATTTTTGTTCTCTAGTAATGAAAATTCTTGGAACAAGAAATAATAGTAGGCTTGGATCTGTATTGGTAAATAAAGTTCTTTAACTTAGAGCAGTCAGCCTACCCCATTCTTCTCATGTTCTGCTGATTGCCAGAACTTTTCTTCTCAGCATGAAAAGGTGGTTCAGGAGTACCTTACGAATAAATGGAAGAACTTTGCTAATCTGCTTGAGATAAGTGATATATTACCTATTTTTCAGTTACTGAATAACTACAATTTGAAGAGATCTCTGGCTAATATTTTGAGAGGATGAATGTGCTTGTTCAGAGCATTGCCCATCTAATTTGACGAATTATTTATTCATAGAATGATAAAAAGGTAACAAGCTAGTAGAAATGCGTGTTAACATAAAAATAAATAAATCATGCAATAGCTTATTTAGAGAAGTTCTACTGTGAAGGATAGAATCTGCACTGTTCCTGTTTTCACCAAAGGCTGCTATAATTTGAGTTCTTTACTTGCTGTGAAAAACTCAAGGAATCGCAGCATGATCACAGCATGAAGCCAAAGAAGTGTTATGTAGATGCTTGGTCCTGTAGACAGGCATGTGATTAAAGACTATTCACATGTGTGACCTGCAACAC
Organism: Aythya marila; assembly: GCF_965140915.1. Taxonomy (NCBI): domain Eukaryota; kingdom Metazoa; phylum Chordata; class Aves; order Anseriformes; family Anatidae; genus Aythya; species Aythya marila. Next base: position 17,213,608 of record NC_139048.1, on the reverse strand, counting down.
ATGTGCATAGGTTTTAGTGATGCTATTATGGAAATATGAATTGGCTTGCTAATGGCATGTTCTCCATATGTTTTATATATTGTATGTAAAACAATAAAATCACCAGAGAAAATAGTTGCCTAGCATGTCAAAGGAATCTGAAGTGCTTTGTAAATTTAAAACATACACATGCAGGAGGGGCTTTGCTATAACAACATGGCCGTAGGTGAAAGCAGAATTGAGTGACCTAGCACAAGTAATACCACCTTCAGCTGCAACTTACGAAGGTAAGTTTTCAAGGTAGCAGTAACTTGAAATCACAATTCACATTGAAATTTTGTTCAGGCCTGTCCCCTGACATTGGAGAACAGTGCCAAGAAAAAAAAGTGCATTAGCAAGGCAGCACTGCGCTGCTGTGCTGGCTGGCTTTGAGCTGAGGTACAAGCACATCACTGGCCATGATGCCCTGGCACCATGCTTCATTGTGCACAGAGTTTTCTCTTGTGATAAACAGAAAAAACTCTGTCAAAGTACATCACATTTGACCGACAAATACATTTTTATATCACTTATCTTAACTACTGCAAAGCCATGGCTCAAGTAGGTGACCAGAAGATAGGCTTCTTAGAAGTCCTCCCTTTTTACTACTACTAAGCTTAGACTTAGACTGCAAACAGTAGCTGAAACTAACATCGAGACTTTCTAAAGGACATGACCTTGGAAAACAGTAGAAGGGCATCTTTAAAGCCTTACCAGAGCAGAAAAAAATGGACAATAAATAAAGTAAATTTGGAGGGGGGGGGGGGGGGGGTGGAAAGGTGTCCCTGGTTATGGCAGAAGATAAAGGGCTTCTTGGCATAGCCATAGGGCTGAAACTGTGAAATGTGCTGCAAGACAGTCCATAGAGTTACAGGTGGCTTGATGATGAATACTTTGGGAGCATAGGTCCTGGGAAAGGAAAGCCACCTGTTGTGCGGCAGCTCTCTTGTCTGGTGTGCTTTCACTTACCCACAAGTGATCACTGGAATAAGAACCTTTATTTGGGGTGGTGGCGGTGGAAAATCATGTTGTAAGGAGCTCAGAGTTGTGAATATAAATAAAACATTTCTGTGAGAAAGTGAGCACTAGATAGTGCTTCATACTATTAATAGCTTATAAGAAAAGATACCATGTCCCAAGAGCAAAAGCATGCTGGGTTGTAGCCTGCTGCTAGGAGAACTTATCTAAATGTAGTCCCCACAGAGGCTGACGATTGTTTCCATTTACTCTCTAAGTCAAATGTGTTTTTTTCCACTTCAGTGCGGGATCAATTATACATATCTCTGAAAGCCCACAGGTACAAGCACCTCTAACTCAACAGACTACAAGGCGCACATACATTTCTAATTTAAGGAGCCAAAGCTTAACCAAATCTGTATTTCCTCATGCATCAGTAATATTCAGAAAAGGAGGAGAAATCCAGCTTTGTTTGAGTGATGACCCATGAAGGTTGCATTAAGAATGTTCAAAGCATCATAGATCCATTCCAAGCAGCACAATAAATGCTCCAGTTGTGCTCCTACAAAAGTCACACAGAGATGGCAGGAGGCTTCCCCCTGACTTCTCTGGGTACAAGAGCAATGCCCAGGTGCTGAAGCCATTCCGAGTAAAAATGGGGACACAGCATCCTCACGCAGCTGATCACTATCAACACAGCGGTGGGGATGCTTGCAATGCCCAACTCCAGAGTAGGACACAGAGAAAAGAGGAGTCTCCCAAGGAATGGGAGAAGTTCCTCTGTGGATCTCCAGAATCACATGAATGAAAGCTTCTTTAGCCACCACCCACACCCAGTGCTTTTGTCAAGTGTGAAATGCATATGGAGTGCTTGTGCTTTGCACTGAAAGAAAAATTACTTTCTGACAATTTCCTGAAAGCCCCAGGCATTTTTTTTCTGAAGTCAATGGCAAGAAAAAACAATATACTGGAAGGTGAGAAAGCAAAGATCCTCGCTCAACAGTGAGAGACCTTCAGAAGCATGGGGAGGCTGCAAATATAGCAGCAGCAAAGGAAGAGGGTTCCGTGACTGGAAAAAGCCTTATTAAACAGAAAGAACTACGGAAGGTTTAAAATATAGTTCACTGAATTGTACATCAAAGTAGAAGCTAAGGAAATAAGTTGGGTTTTTGTCCTTGTTCATGTTTATTTTTAAAACATTAACTTATTAATGGCTGTATAGATGTCCTCCACGTTCATTAATATCTGGCCTTTTTTCTGTGCAAAAGCAACACTTGAGCCCTATGCCACTAGGACAATTTACTGCTGTTAATTATCAGAGCAGCTGTTCCTTGGGTTCAGATATGACAGTGAGGATTTAAAACTGTAAATAATGCCTTTACACTGGTAAGGCAAAAAACTAACCTTAAATGCAGGAGACAGCTGCCGAGAGTTATCTTAATGTTGGAAAACCCATCTGTGTGCACTCTGTCATCAGTCATGACCTTTAGGAGCTTGGTTTTAGTTAAACAGTATAGCTCCATAGCCAGGCAGCATAACAAACAACACCCAGCACCTCCAGCTCTCTTCTGTGGTAAAGATTTCTGAAAAACATCCTTTATCTCCAGGATCTGTTATTTTCAACAGGTGATGTAGCTGGATCTGGGCTCTTCTGATGGCATTTATGCTGGGCAGTTCTATAGAAAACTTTAAGTAAGTTGCTCTGATACCCTGACAGCCTGCAAAAATCAGAACAAAAAGGGAGGCGGTATTCAGGAGCTGTTGACAGGAATGTGCTGGACCTCTGTGTTTTAAGCTTATTAGATATGATACATCACAGATATTTGGTTCAACTGCTGAAGGATTTTGTTCACCATCTTTTGTTATCAATTCTTTTTGAGCAGCAGAAGCCATGAGCTTTTGCAGTTAATTTACCAGCAACAGAGACTACTCTCTCTGCTCTTCTGGCTTCTGCCAGAAGCCCTACCCGAGGAGCCAGCTGTGTTGTGTTACCAATCTCTGTCCTCTCAGGTTGGATCCCCTAACAAATCAGGTGCTGACTTCTCAACTCTTCTTCCAGAAGAGCCTGTCATTGAAATGTCTTTGTCCTTTTAATAGCAACAGCTCTGCTTCAAATTACAGTGGTTAATTTCTTTGAAGTAGGCTCTCCTGGTGCTAATTGTGTCCACAAGGATGGAAATTGCTGCTAAATCAACAGACGCAGGTATGTGTAGTTGCTAAGATCTGAATGCAAAGCTATTTTAGTCCACAACCACTCCTTCCTTGCCAGCACAGCACCAAAGCCAGGGACACGCTCCCCGTGTAGCCCCTGCTCTCTGCGAAATTCCTGTTCTGCCCGTGGGATGGAGAATGAACCTAGAGGACAGTACAGACCAACCTCCTATGGTCCCAGTTTCTCCCCACCTATGCCCTGAGAGTAGGGATGCTCTGCACTGGCATTGCTTTTCATTCATTTCACAGTGTTTGTTTTGCCCTTGAAATCCCCTACTCCATAACTGTAGTTTTTTTGGTTGTTGTTAGTAACTTTTTTTGACATACAGCTTGAGAACAACTGTTTTTTTTCTTCTTGTTGTTGTTGTTTTGTTTTTTCTTAAACATTATATTTAAACCATCATTTTTTATGTCTTGTTTCAAACTTTACCTAAAGCCAGCTAACACATTCACTAAGTCTTGTTTAAGGCTGCCAATGCCCCTTCTACCAAGGTGTGACTCCCAAGGAAACTCAAACTGGGGCCAACTTCTGTGGTGCCCTTGCGGACACATTAGGATCAGGGAGATTACACATGACACAGTTTTAGATAATGTAAGACTGGAGGAGAACCTAATTCTGACCTTTCTCAGTTTAAATCTGGAGTCTCTCCACTAATACTGTGTTCTTGTAAAACAGGCTAGTTTAGAAATAAATATATGTTTTTTTCCCATTAGCGAATCTTAATTTTATTATCACAAGTGAAACAGATGTGAAAGGAGTGGTGCTGTACGTTTTCCTCACGTGACAAACACTATTGCACATTAATTGCTGCAGGCTCACAAAAACCAACCCTACTCCAGAAGTTTGGAGAATCTTCTCAGTGCCATCCACACTCCAGCCAAAGCAAGGCTGCTGCAGGCTCTCTTCAGGATCTCCAGGTAAGGGCTTGTTCCCTGTATGGTGTGGAACCCCTTGCAGAAAGAAACATGACAGTGAGACCAGTTCCTCCATCCCACAACACTTGTAGAAGCTGGTTGACTGTAAACATAGCAAGAGTGGACCAGGGCTCATCAGTGCTGTTTATTAATCTTTCAGTTCGCTAATTAAAGAAGCAGAACACGGCCTTGCTCTCTGCATTGCTTTCTACTGTAGATGAAGTATTAATTTCAGTGTTAACTGCAAGAGGACATTGGCAAGGGATGTTTGGATGTGAGTGGGTTTCTGGCTTTGTTTTAGTCTGTTTGTGAACATCTGCTGGGGTGGGTGGCTGCTTCGGGGGGGAGTGAAAATTAACTTTATTGATTGAGTAATTTCCTTTATGAAGGATCTGAAGGGGATGGCTGCCTGCAGAATAATATTTGTTAAATTGCCATATTTGGAAAATGAGTCAGCGAGAAAATAGCATGCAAATCCCCCAGCTTATCTCCAGAAGGGAAAGAACAGAATCATGCTAAGAAAGGGGGAGAGATGCTAGCCCAAGGGTGCCAAACTAAAATGACCCTAGCATGACTTTTGTTTGATTTTTGTACAGAAAAAACTATTTTGAAATGGCCAATGTCAGTATTTTTTAATTTTTAAACTTTTTCTTAGTGAAAAAATAGCACTCAAATAATTGTCTACCTGCAAAATATCTCTAGGTTCTTGAGTGTCCGTTTATGCTGGGTTTTGCAGCTCTATCCATTACCTACCTTCATCGACTTTTTCTAGAAAAAAATAAAAAAATAAAAAGGTATAAAGGAGAACACGATACATTTAAAGTAATGAATAAGAAAAGAAAGGGAAAAGAAACTCCTTTGTATTCTATGAACTATATTACCATAACTCACAGGGTAGTCCAGACCCCCCCCACCCCCCCCCAAAAAAAAAAAAAAAAAAAAAAAGATCTCCCAGAAAAACCCTCGTGTTTTAGACAGCAAGGCAGCAGCCCCTCTGATTAGCTAAAGTTACTATCTCTTTAGCAGTCTTTTCACCACTGACCCTTTAGCATTTACTGTGAGCCTTTGTAGAAGACGCTTTCTGTTGTCTCTTGTTCTGGCAGCTGGCTCTGTACAACCCAGAGCTGGCAGAAATGGTTTCCACCTTCTACCAGTCTGCGGGTGTTTGGGTTCTTGTTTACTCTTGTGTTCCTCCTGATCCTGAAGAGGTGCCACAGCCTGGCTTGGCTTGGTGTTGATGTGGGTTTGGAAGGACTGCCGGGGAGGTGGCAATGCTTTTGCTATGTGGAAACCCAGAGGGAGGGGATCAGAAATGTGAAGTTACATCAGGGCTTTTGTTCTTGGCCTTGGGACAGGAGTGGGAAATGGTAAATGAAACAACGTGAAATCTGATATTTACTAAGTAAGCTTTTAACACTGGTGCGTTGGATGGGGACACTGCCTGTGGCTCAGAATAGCTCTGCACTGATGCAGGGAACACATTCCCAGACTAGAGCTTGGAGTCGGTGCTGGTGCAGATGCAATCCCGGTATGGGAGCATGGTGGAGGCAAAGCTGCTGTGCCATTGCAAGCTGTGAGATTTTTGTTTGTTTGTTTTGTTGTTGTTGTTGTTTTAAAAAAACTCTGGCTGATTTATCCTCATCTGATACCAATGTCATTTTCTTTTCCACTGATGCTGGAAGAAACATGCACTGCATTAATGCAAATGAAAAACTCCTCAGTGTCTTCTGTGACAAGGAGTGTTTTTCAATACACCTGAAAACTGATCTCTGAAGTGGTTTTCCTATACTTTTTCAAAGATGTAACTTCCAAAGTTTATTATAGGAGACCAGTTGATCAGAATGGTATTGACATATTGTGCTGCAAGTAATGTCAACAACTGGAGGATTGTAAGGTGCGAAACGCACACAAAGTAAGCTGTAACACAGAGAAGTGCAATGGGACATGCAGGGTGGTCCTTCATGAGCAGACAGAGGTGTCATGTCAACAAAACATGTCAAAAATACAACTCCCTACACATCAGAGGGAGTTAGCTCTGGCTAGTGAGGGTTATGGCGCTCTTTAAAAGATGAATCTTGTAAAAATTATATTTAAACCCTTGATTTACATTAAGGGTTGTGTTCTGGTCCTGGGCTGCAGAGTGTTGTTATCCTTGCTCTGTTTGCTTTAATAAGATGGATGTATCACCCTCACGTTCCAGTGAAATACAAATTAGGTTATTTCCTTCTAGCTAAAGCTTCCTCTGTGTCTTAATTGGATGTATTCGAATTCGCCTTGTGAGATTAGGGAAGAAGAACATGCTGTGCAGAAAATCCTGCCCAGTCCTGAGGACTAATGAGAGGGCTGCAGAGGTTGCTCCACCATCTCCATTGATCTGCCCCAGAGCCCCCATTTAAGCATCCACAGAAGGAGAGAAGACAATTAAGTGTTGCATAAAAGGGTTGCACAGTACTTAGAGAGGGATGAAGATCTGCACTAATACATGTAACACGATTATTTAAATGGCCTGCATGCCTAGAAATTCCTACAGTCTTCCACTAATGTTTTTCCATGGGCAGCGCATTCAGATGTTGAAGTTGCCGTTGCCATTTTAATTCGAAGCACACTTATTCCAGCCTTGAGTTGCTCCCTGTCTGGTAGACACGAGCTACATTTAGGTGGAACCAGCACCGTGAGTGTCTTAGGGAAGTCAGACAAGTATCACTTCTGATCTGTCCCGAAATGGCAAACACCAACATGTGTTGGTGCTGTGTTTAGCAGAGAGGATCTAGTTGGTTACACCAGAGTGAAGAATGAGGACAAACAGCCCTGGGCTCGCACCATCTCCTGCAGTAGTTAACTCCAGCTTTGGGTGGGTTCCAACAGGGGCACAACTGTCTCCTGGGAGCTCACCACTCTTGAAAGCAAAACCCAAGTTTTAACATTTTTTGTGTGTCTTTCCTCCTGCTTTCTTGTGTATTTGGATTTACTTCCAGTAGGAGGACCAGCAATGGTGTCTCTCGTTTTGTTGTTTTGTTTTGAAACAAGTGCAACTATTGACAACTACACTAATAATAGACTAATTCAGTGGTAAGCCACCAAAATGGGGTTGTTTAAGAGAAAAAGCTGAGCATATGACAGAGGAGAATAAAGCTAAGGGTGTGGTTTGTTGTTTTTTTTTTTTTTTTTTTTTATCCTGGAGCTGAAAGTGCTGAGAGGATCCAAGTGCATTCTTCTGCTACTGAACTGGATGTTAGGGAGTTAAAAGAGGTAATTTCAGTAAACAGAAACCTCATGAAACACCAAAATTCTTTGAAAGTAGAGGAATAGGGACTGCCACAGAGGTTGCAGTGTGCTGAGAGTTAGCAATATGCCTGTGTACTTGTAGTACCTGTTCACTGCTTGAAGAAAGCCAGCTTAAGGAATCTTATCACATATTCGCTTCTTGAACAGTATCTGGGGTTTTCAGTGTTCTTGCCATTTCTGAGCATGCATTACATTCTCTGAGTCTCTGTTCTGACAGGGGGTGGGAAAAATAAAAACTTCAAGTTAGAAGTCTGAGTTTCATGGGAATTGTAAATGTCTCGATGAATTTCAGTGGATCTTGAAACAGGCAAAATGGGACTATTCCAGGGCCTCTGTGTAATCAATTTCTACATTTGTATGACTCAGACCATGAAACATGAAATGCTGGGTTATACACTGTGGGTCAAGAAGAAAAATAAGGTTGTGAATTGTACCTTACTGACAAGTATTATTGCAGGACAGTGGTGTTAATATTGAACTTTTAAAAAAGAAATAGTGTAAATTAACTGAAGTGTAGCAAAGCATAAGAGTCTTGGGGTTTGGACATGAGAAGTTTAATTTCATAGTTCTTTTTTGTTGTTAATTTACACTTTTCTCAAAGCACAGGGAAAGCTAATGTGAGAATTTGTGTATTGAATCAACATGATGTTACACACTAAAGCTTTTTTTTTTTTTTTTTTTTTTTTTTTTGCTTTTGATGATCTTTTGCACACAGAACAGTAGGGCTTGAACGACTGAGAGAGTTGCAGCCTCTCCAGCCTCTAGGCATCTGCCGTGGGTGCCTGGAACAGTAGGGGCTCCCAGAGCTGTCATCAGTCAACACCCTCACAGCAGCCTCCAAAGCTCAGCAGGTGATGTAAGCCCAGCGTGTGAATAGGTTTGCATTTTTTCCACAAAGATCATGCCCAGAGACAACCTTATGAAGTTTGCAGTTTGACTAGCTCTGAATAACCCGGATCTATGGCTAACACTACTTGAAAAGATGTTATGAGAGAAAAGCACTTTTTGGCGCTCCTCAAAAATATCAGCCATATATTGTTTCACCCAAACCCTAAGGTCAGTGTAGTGCTTGTGTGTACTGGCTCAACCCTGAAAGCATCACTGCTACCATATAAAATTTTAGACAAAATCAATGATTTTTTACTTTCTAACACTTCAGATTAACAGTCAGAAAGCCTGAGTAAAGGGTCATGCAAAGTCTATACACTCAGCCAGAAGCTGCCCAGGTACCTGAGTACTTGGGTAAAATTTTACCTGAGTAAAATGTCCTGTTACGGGCTTCAAGCTCCAGGAGAAGCCTTCCTGAAGGAGCCTGGCTCTGGGTCTGCCCTGAGGACGGTTTCAGTGTCTGTTCCTTCAAGGAGCAACATGTGCGTTGCTGGGAACATTTGTTGTGCACCTTTCCCAACACAAGAGGTGATTACAGCACTGGCAGAGCAAGCAGCAGATTTGCATTCACGTCCCTGCTCAGCCTAAGATAATTCAAATCCACATGTCCTATTTTCAGGGCGACAGCTTATCCTGGAAGAACACCCTTCCCTCTCCTTTTGAATGCATGCCACCAAATCAAAATTAATTAAAAGGAGAGAAAGCATGAATACAAAGAAACAAAAAAGCTGCAGGACTGTGGGCTAATGCTTAGGGCACTCATTGAGAAGAGGGGAGTCCTGAGCCATGGCTCGTGTCCCTAAGATGAGTTGTGTTTGGCACTTGATCAATAATACATGCAAGCATTTCCGGCAGCAGAGAGTATAGCCAGGGCTCCCTGCCTGCTCTGGAGTGCCCTGAGCATGGTGAAGGCTTTCAGTGAGCTCTCAGTCCTTCCCCAAACAGCCACCAGGGTTTTTGTCTGCGCCACTGCAACCTGCGAGCCAAGGGCACCGTGACTGAGTGGCTCCTGCCACTGGGATGAGCTGAGGCTCTGCTGCTGGGTGTGGACAAGGCCAAAGCAGAGCCGGATGCTGAGCTCCTCTCTCCCCAGTGGGCTGAAACACTTTGGGCATGTAAGGTGGTGCAGCTCAGAGTGCATGGGCAGAGGAAGTAGGTATCTGTCAGAGTTTTCTCCAGTTCTGAGAGTCAACCAAGCAAGGAGAGTCCAGGAACAGGTGCTTGAGTCCTGGCTGGGTCCTTTCTGATGTCTTGTATCCTTTTTTGTCTCTTTCAGCTCAGTTAGTCCAAGTTCCCTCATGGCATGGACCCTAACAGGCCTCTGAAAGGCTGAGAATTTCAAGGCATTACGCATTATTAGTGCAACTAAGCATGAGAAATGCCCTCCTGTATGAGGAAAAGCTACCCTTAAATCTGCTTCCAGTCTCTCCATTAATCTTAAGGCTGTCTGTTCAAGAAACTTCTGACAACAATGCTGTTCATTTCAGTACTTACTGATACTGGCTGTTTTTGGGGATGTGTAAGTTTGGCTGTAATGACTTCTTAGTCTGGACAAGCTCAGCCAGGACATGTTACTGGAAGAGGGATCAGCATTGGCTCGCTCTGCTGTGTTGGCAGGCTTTCCCCGTCAGCGATGCCTGTTTTCTTTGCTGCTGGAGCCAGAGAGAGAAAGCTGAAATGGAAGTTGGGATTGGCAAGGCAGGAGTGAGGTGTAAGGACGTGAATCTCAGCATTCTAATCACAGCTACGGTTGCAGTTAGAGATACGGCAAAGATAAAATATGCAGCGTGCCTGAGGGACCTATATAACCAACTGCTCCTGGATTGCTATCTGACAAGTTAATTAACCATAACAATGTTGAAATACATACTCAGAATGATTGCTTGGGACTGGACTCAGCATTCTCTCGTCATAGTGCCACAGAGAGAGCACATGATAGAAACTTCAGGGAGTAAAGGAAGGAGTGAAATAAGAGATCTGTTTCTCAGCCAGGATGAGGGCATTCAGTCCAACAAATCCCACATTACAAGTGACGTTAAAGATGAGTGAGATCCTTCCAAACCACAGTCTGGACCCTAAGCATGCTTGGAGAACTGAAGAGTAAATAAGTTTTCCTCTATGGCATGTTCACCTCTAAATTAACTCAAAATAAATAAATAAATAAATAAATCCTGGTTTTAAGGAGGCTTATTTTCTCGAACTTCTGTTTTCTAGTGTCTTCCAATTTATTTCACCCCAGAGTGGGCATTTGTGAGTCCTCAGGCTTTCTGTGGATGGCAGAACAAGAGTGTGAGCTGGGGAGTGATGATGGAGCATGTCTTCAGGGCGAGCAGCACGAGGCTCTGAGTTCAGCTCACTGAATGAATTGCTTGCTCAGCTGCAGACACTCGGATACACGGTGCTGAGCGTCTGCACTTAGATACATCATGATTGTTGGTATCTGCTGACAGGTTTTGGTGCAGGGGAATGAAATCCTCTCTGTGAAGGAGAAAAGTGCAGAGGTGGCCATAGCTGACGACTTCTGTCTTGTAGGAAATGCTGATGTGTCAGCGTTTGTTCTTGTCTGTGTGGGACAGAAAGGTGAACAAGTTTGATATGTGTGGGTTTGCTGGTAGAGAAAAATATCTGTAGGAGATGGCAGGTCGAAGTGAAAATCCAAACCTGGCCACCATTATTTGCCTTGGCTGTTTGTATATATGTTCATCAGAAGCATTCTTAAAATTACCTTTAAAAAATTCAACTTTTTTTTTCTGTTTTATTAGCTGTAGAGGTATATTTATGCGTAGTTTGATTCATCTCTCATATATCTTGTGCTTTTACAAAACTTCGGAATTGAATGAGCTGCTTAGAAAAATTGGCAGGTTTGTGGTGGGGGTTTCTTCCAGCATGTGAATGTCTGGGCCATCTTAATTTCCTGAATAATTGATGATCAAAGGAAAGCATCTCCTCTGAATCGAAAATTAATTGTAGCCAAACTGTAGGGAACTCCAGCAATGATAAACAAACAAAACAAACAACACCACCAAATAAATAATAATAATTAAAAAAAAAAAAAAAAACACAGCCATCTCATAAAAATTAGTTAAATGAGTTCAGTTTTTCTTTTTCTCAGAGATAAATGTCACTGTTTAATCAGAATCTTTTTGGTTGCACTGTTTATTCACCTGAAAGCGAGCACTACAGCATATTCTTCTTTCCTCACCATAATTTGTTGTTTTCTTTCAAGCCACAATACCCTGTTCCAGGAAGAAACCTGGGAGGAGGGCACGGGGAGGGATTAGGAGGCCAGTAGAGCAATATTTGATTATTGCAGGCAGCAGAAAAAACTCGGACGTTGCTTTAACATTACCCCTAGCCAAAGTTCTAAATGTTACTGTGTTTTGGATAGATGTTTATTGAGACAAAACAGTAAGATGTGGTAGATGTAGCTGAACGTTCATTTTCATTTTATGGTGGCTGGCTGTTTCTGATTGAATGAGAAAAGCCAACAATGCAAATAGACCAAAATGAAGTTTTGGAGTAAACATCGCATCTTGCAGTCCTTAAGCAAATTTCCAAATAATTCAGATGGAAGTCTTGCTGCAGGAAGGATCGTTTTTTGGCAACAAAATATAAAAGCTACAGCAAAACATGGGTAATTTTGACATGATTTATTGACTTTCTTTCTTGTAAATTACTTTCTTCTTATTTGTGCTTGTAACAAGAAATCTCCTCCTTTCTGCACAGCCACAGAGCCTGCTTTAAAACCTAAAAATTGTTATTGGCCTGTTTTCAGCTGCTTCTCTTGACGTCAGCAGGGAGATCTGGCTCTCCCTAAAACACGTTAAAGTAGTGGATGTGAATGTTATAAATATATCAAGAAATAAAGAGATTTCTTCAAAATAAGGGAGCAGCAGCTCCTACATCAGCAGATACACTGCCATCTCCACTAAGCAGTAGGCAGAGGTATGGCTGTCTGGATAGCTGCCCTTCTTCTGTGCTGTTGGCTTCTGTTCTAAAGCACATCTATTATTTCTGAAGGATTCAGTCATATCAAGTTAAATCTAAACAAAGGAAGGTCCTGACAAGTCAGACTAAAAAGCAGAATCATTTTACTACAGAGTCAAAAATAAATCAAATATTTGCAACAACTTTATATTCCCTGTGCAGAAATAATGCTTCCTATTCGGGCATGATGACTGTGTTTTGTTTTTTTTTTTTCACTGTGCTTTCACATTGCAGGAGATGCAGAGGGTAACCCAGGACATCAGTAAGTGGCTTTTCTTGTAACATGAGATTTTCATACAGCTTGCATATGAGCAAAGCGTTTGTGTGCAACTCAGCATGAATAATCCTGCAAAGATGATCATACTTGGTTATTGATGGAAAGATGATACAGTTCCTCAGCCACACAGAAGCAGCTCTCCCGATGGTTTGCATTAGTTCATATAGAAGGCATCCAGACTATGTCGCTAGCAGACAGCTCTGCCTTTTTAGGATGAGGCAGTGTTCTTGTCAGAGTCTGCACTTTTCCGTGTTGCACAGGAACCTGATGAATGGGCAGATGTTATACCAATCTGACTCTCACTTCTTTCATGCCAGATTGATTATGCTGTCTCAACATAACACAGAGCCTCTCTCCCTAGGGTATATGTTGGCATTTCTTTGAGTCTAAATATGTAATTTGCTGTCTTTCTGAAGGCATAGATTGTGTTCATCGCCATCTGTGGGTGAAAGCTATATTCTTCACATGCTTAGGTCCACATAAAATCCTAAAGATTTGTGCACAGGAGGGAGAATTTCTATCTCTTCCCTCGGCCAGCAGGGGATTTTTAATGTGGGAACATCCTGAGGAGGTGTTGTAATATTATTAAGCAATTACTGTTAGGGCTACCTGGACCAGTCAGTCCTGAGCCTTGAATTGTTGCAGAATACACATCTAAAATATTGGACACTGAAATTTTTGGCATTTGGTACATATCTGCTTTTTTTTTTTTTTTTTTTTTTTTTTTTACTCCAATGAAGTCTGTACTTTTTTTTTTTTTTTTTTTTTTTTAAAAAAAAAAGGCAGTAGAAATAGCTCCAAGGATACTAATTCTCCCTACTCCCTAAAGAAATTTAACATGATGAACACGATTCTTTGCAAAACTGAGCTGTGATCTACTCAGAGATCATGCCCTGACCCCCCAAGGGCTAAAACGCTCCATTCATAATAATCATGTAATATCTTGGCTCCTGTCACCACTGCTACCATAGCGGCGGAAAAAGAAAAAAAAATGTATTTACAAGAGAGCAGAGCCCAGTGCTTTATGAAAGTGAAGGTGTTGGTCTCCACTTGTGTGAAGCTACACTTAGGCCAGGTGCCTGCAGAGCAGCTGGTCGCTCACCACCTCCTGCGAGCTCAAGGAACAGAAACCTTGCCCTGGTGGAGGCACTGGAGCCTGACCATGGGTCACTGCAGCCCAGAGAACCAGATCAGTCACTGCCACTTGGCACAACAGCACTGTTGAGCTTTACTCACAAGCTTTCCACCACTTGATGCAGTCTGGATCATAATGTTTAGGCAAGGAAGTATCCTGATATTTGCCTCCAACTTCAAATTTATGGTTTTGCAGAAGCTGTCAAATTACTTGTTTGCTCTCTGGTCTAAATTTGCAAAATTTCTGAATGCTCAGAATGCTCAGAGGAAAAAAAAAGGCGGGGGGGGGGGAACACTGAAAATATTGTTCCACAGTAAGCTTAACCAGTTAACTTCCACTTGTAGAAAAAGAAGTCAGACTCCAGGCTGCACAACTCCTTTGAACATCTTCTGACCCGTGTTTGCCAGTAATGGATCTTCCTAGCAGGAAGTGTGGGTTATCATGACACTGCTGTGAGAGCACCTCTGGGATCGATCGGTGGTGAGGAGGGAGAGTTTTGGAGTCCCACTCATTTTTTATAAATCACAAAAGAGTAGTCAACCACAGAATTCTGACTACTTTAGAAATTCTTTCTGTTGCCTAGGTTTTCATTGCAGCCATAACTAACAAAATGGCTGAACACAAAAAGAAAATTCCTCTTGCTCCTTCTCTCCATGAGAAGTCCCAGGAACTGCTCTTGGGGAACCTATCATTGCTATAGTATTTCATTTCTTTTCCTGCAATAAACTGTCAGTTCCAGAAGGAAAACAGTCTTCTCCTAGACTCTCAGTCCAATAGGAGATTCATTTCTCCTAAGGACTTATATCAGTTCTCCTATCTATAGCTTCTCTTACTTTATAGCTTTTGTTCTGTAAGTTTCCCCAGGGACATTCCACAATACTTCCTGCTCCAGACTTTCACCAGCGCCAAAGAGAGCTGAAGTTACACCCATAACTTCCTTAGATTCCTGAGAGAATGCATAATCTCCTCTTTTTTTAGCTTGCTGTAACATGCTGAAGTGTTGCAAGCATTAGAAACTGTTAAAAGGTCCAGATTGATGTCACCAAGAGATGAGCAGCGTATAAGGTCCCCAACCTGCATCTATTATGCTGCTCTATGTTAAATATACTGGAGAATGCAATGCCTCTCATCTAATTGAGACTCCACTTTCTACCAAAGACCTGTACTTTTAATTAATAAAAGCTGAAAGAAAGCCTCAAGCAGAGGTGTTGTCTTGTAAATCATTAAATTCTTAAGTCTTGATCTGAAAAAAAGAACAGGTTTAGACTGCCATGCTAGCGCAGAACCTCACTACCTTCTCTCTCAAGGATTATAGCCTTCAGCAAGAAAAAAAATGTGCAGAGGGTGTGAGAAAAAGAGAATCAGAGGTGAAATGTAATGCTGACCCGGGCAGTGCACTGTATTTATATACACATGTTTCTATTAACTACTAGAGCTTATTTCTCCAATGTAAAATATTTACAGCAACAGTTACATCACTGCAACAAAATTCTGCTTCCAGTTAAATTTGGAACAATAGCACAAGCTTCTTATGGCCATTTTTACAATAATATCTGCTTAAGATATCTTGGAAAGCCATATAACATTTTATCCTTTTGAAAGACATTTCCTTAGCCATGTACTATACTTGTTCCCCACTCTGCTTTTCTTGGAAACTTTGTATAAAAATGAAGTATTTGTTAGGACTTCCTCACTATGGGTTTCACTTTACTATGTAAGGGAGAAATGACTTTTTTCTTTCTTAATCCCCCTGCAATGTTAGTTGGAAAACTGTTTCAGTTTGAGAATGTCCATGTTGGGGCTGAAAATGGAAGATTATGGCTATAGATCCTGAATAAATCTCAAATAGTTGCTGAAGCTTGAATTATGTAGAAATTGTCAATAGTAGATCCATGATAGTGTCTTCCCTCTGCTACTTGCCTTCTTCAGTCTTGCAAAGGATCTATTAGATCTCCTCAAGGTTTTCACAGAGCACTGCACAAGCTGTATCAAAGAAAGTGGCTTAGGAATTACAATTTTGGGGGGTTATTTGTTTCTGTAAATAGGTTTGTATCTTTTTTTCCCCATTATTTTTAGTGAAAGTAATGGTTGCTAGAGTTGACCACATGACAGCAGTACAATTCCTAATGAGATTCAATCATTTGAAAATATAAAAACTAAAATCTAAGGGTCCCTGAATAATAAAGCTAAGTGCTCTTTAGGTATTTAGGATAAGGTAGATTTGTGATCCTGTCGATTCATTCTTGTACTAAACATCCAAATTCTTTAACTTCTATTTGAGGCAGTGCTTTTGCCATCTAGAAACCTAGAAATTTCCCTTACCCTACACAAAGGTTTTCAAATTTGGAAACACCTCCAGCATGGTCAGTTAAAACAGTTTTGGTGGTGTTCATCTCATGGTTCTGTCCTTGTGTCACGGCAGTTCTGGGAGCAGGGCTGGCCGTGATAAAGGGCTCTGGCCCTACAGCAGTTCCCAGGTCAGCATCTCCTAACAGTCTGGTTACAGCCTGGTCCTATCCAGTTCCCTGAATGCCTACTGGGGGCCAGCTGCCAAAACCCATCTAAGTCCCCAGTGTCTGGACAGTGACTGACAGCTGTTTGTAAACCCTGGTTGCATGAACGCAGCCTGGCCTTTGCTGGGGCCATGGGATCCACAATTCTGCTCCCTGCATGCCAGAGCCACTGCCACCTCATATGAGCCCGTTGGGGCTTCCTGTGAAATCTTAGTCGTGGTGTCCTCCTAATCCACTCCGGCAGGCTGATAAAGCCATTTGCTGGCTCCTGGCTTAGCCCAGCATGCTGCAAAGATGGGGACACACAGAAGTGGAGATAATCACAATGTCAGCACTTTGGAGCTGCCATGCTATGAGATGCATGCTACCACTCGTGCTGTGAAGGCTGATGGAGCTCTGTTCCTGTGCATGTCCTTCAGGGGAAGAAAGAAATAGCAGCAATAGTGGTAGCATTGGCTGCCAAGCTGAGAAATCTACTGAATGCCATGGCCCTGCTCACCTTTGTGCCCCTCCAACATGTGAACTCAGCTGGTAATGGAAACAATTTACAAGGCAATAATTTCTAATTGGTGTCACCTATTAACTGCCACAAACCCAGAGGCATAGCAGCAACTCAGCTGTTATTCTTCCAAGAAATAAATATATCAACCATTTTATTTGCCCCTACAGAGGAGGAGGAGACAGACAAAGAAAGAAAGAAAGAAGCCACTAGCAAACAATTATCTAAAATTTTCTGCTTGGATAAGCAGATAGCTGGTATGAAAAAAATCACACTCAAACAAAACAAGGTGGGGCTGTCTTTCATTTTCTAAAGACAAGAAAGCAATCTGGCTTTGTAGGTTGAAATGAGTACAGGTTGAAATGAGTACAGGAAGTACAGGGAGAGGTGGAAACTCACTTTTCTGGGACCTTCCCTCATTCTTTCCCCCATGCTTTCCAACCTCTACTAATCTAATCATTTTGTCATTTAGCATAGTTGTGAGCAGCAGGTAGGACTAGAGGACTGACTAGATGGTATCTCTCTCCCTTTTTATTTTAAGGTCCTTTAGGGAATTTCCAGAACTCTTTTCCACGTGATGTAATTTGAACAGATTTTTCTAGTAAGACTTATGACAGGTTCAATTTTAACCCCATTCTTTTTGCAAATGACAATTTATTTAAATTTATTGAAAAGTAACATTAGCACCAAACCCAAAAATAATCTGACATTTTTTGGCAACTGAGGGAAAGCTGTAACACAAGACAGGAAAAAAAGCTTTCCTATGTTATTGACCTGCTCAGGGCAGGTGGAGATTGGCATGGCCACTGATGTAATTTTATCTCAGGCTTTGCTTGATGTCTTGCTACCCCCCGGTGAAGCCTG
Source organism: Aythya marila (assembly GCF_965140915.1). Classification (NCBI taxonomy): domain Eukaryota; kingdom Metazoa; phylum Chordata; class Aves; order Anseriformes; family Anatidae; genus Aythya; species Aythya marila. The sequence continues at coordinate 17,196,059 of NC_139048.1, read as the reverse complement.
AAATGCAGCACACTGAGCTGAGCTGTTGTATGGCCATCCTTGTGCTGTGCTGGAAGGAGGGACGGGGCTGACATAACTACTTCAGGAGACATGGGAGATCCTTCACACAGTAAATGTGGTGAATTTTGGTTAAAGTAAATAAAGCTCTTTAGTCAAGGAGCTGTTACATGAGAATGTCTGCTGAGGCCAGAGTTAGTTTCTTTAGCTTTAAACTTGACATTTTATCTTCATGTTTTTCTAACTCATTTAACTGTGAGACATTGGTATTGGAGTCAATCAGATATGGAGGTTTATTTGTGCTGTTATTCATATCTGTTCTCATACTTCATTGGTTTTTTAGGCTGCATGACAGGGAGAGGTGAGGTCTATCTTTCTCCTGCTTGTGTGTTAGTTATTCTAGCATGGGATTGATAACGCTCAAGGTTTATTGCTTCAATAATGCCTGCAGAGTTCTTTCTCATCATTGCTTGGATGTGTTGGAAAGTGCCACAGGCCTGGAGCAGAGGCTTGAGGCCTGGGTTTCTGCCCATGGCAAAAGAGCTGCTCGGCACAAAGCAGGGTATACATAGAAGCTCCACCAGTGCAGCCCGTGTTGTCACCAGGCCTTGGGAAGCAGGACCAAAGCTCAGCCACAGCCCAGCTGCTGCCTGACCTCCTGCTGCCAGTGAAGGAGAGATTTCAAGCATTTTCCAGAAATATGGTGCTTCCATAAAGGTTCCCCTTTTCATCAAATGGAAGACACTTGTGCTGCTGAGACACTCTGGGCCAGTGGTGGGAGTGAAGGCAGACAGAAAGGTTTTTGTTTTGTGGTGGGGAGGTGGATAGCTCTTCATGTTCAGTTATCGGCTTGAACATTACTTACCAAATCTGACATCTGAAGCATGATTTGGCTTGCTGAAAAACCTACAGTTGCATTCTTGCTGAGGTTATGCAGGAAGGGCAAACAGCATGTAAGTTCTTATGGGCAAAGGCCAGAAGTCCTACATGGTCTTCTCCTGATACATCTTTTGGTAGTTTGAGAAGTTTCTGTATCCAAGATTGCAATCAGGCTATCAGGCTCAGTAGTCTCAGACTTATATATATATTTTAATTTCTTATTAGTCTGTTTAGGCTTATGACCTACCACTCTGCAACAGTCAGTTCAACAATTTAATTTTACAGGGTAAAAAAGGGGAAGAAAAAAACATAATTAAATTCCTCTTTTTTTTTTTTTTTTTTTTTTTTTTTTTTTTTTTTTTTTCCCTACTTCTGCTACAGAAAGACCTTGTATTGTGAGAGTGAATAATCATCTCCAGGCAGACATGTCCCTGCTTGCTGTCTGTGCCCTTCTAATGTCCTAGCCTAGCGCTGGATTGATGCCAGTCGTGGATTAACATGCATTTCCTTAACATGGGGAAGTGGGACATCACATGAATATTATCTTTGAATTGCCTCTGGCTGTTTTTGCCAGCCATCTGTCCAAACTCTGCAACAACAGCCATTTGTTTGGGCTGAATACGGTGCTCTGGTTCAGGCCTGTATCACTACTCCTTTCCTTAGGACCTCACTTGCTCCCTCCACTCTAACCAGTACATCCCAGCACACAGCAACCCACATGAAGCACTGAATTCATGTTTTTGTTGTATGCCAGAAGGAGAAAGCTGTCACTGAGACAAGCTTGCTCTAAAATGGCCAGTGGCCTTGGGCTCAAGGCCTACACACCAGCAAGGCAACAAGCCCTGGGTGAAGCAAGGGAGAAAGAGCTTGGCCCGGTCATCTCACGAGTGCCCTGAATGCCAGCTGCTGCTGTTATCAAGACCTCTCTTTCTTAGCTCTGAGTGGAGAAGCCCTTATCTCAAAGCTCTTGCAAAAATAAGAAGAAAGAAATCTACCTTTCCAACTGCTACCCCAAACCATGCAACTGATAGATCCTAAATCTGCTCTCCCAGGTCTCAGTATGGCTCAGTAGTCAGTCTTGTGTATGTGTGTGTATATATATATAAAATAATAATAATAATAAAAAGCTTCTGAAAATATTATACTGAGGCAAGCCAAAAAGGCTATGATTTCTACAGGACAAACATATGAACTGTGCTTTCAAAAGACCTAACCCGTAGTGAAGTACGGTAATTGCCAACATGTGTGTCTTATTTTCAAATGGCAATTCAGCCAATTTCAGTTAATAAACTGAATTATGTATTTGTTTACAGTACTCTATTCAAAAGAAAAGTCACATTTATAATAATCACATGCACATGGAAGTTCTTTTATTCACGTCTTATCAGTTGTTCATGCTTTTAGAAGATTCCTCTTATTCCAATTTCACTGAAGCAAGAATTATTTTAGTTCAGAATATGATTAAAGAAAAATTAGTTAAGCAAGCTTGTTTACTAAGCAGCGCAGATGAAATGAGAGTCATTGTTGCTCTGTATCAGATCTGTTCTGGGGTTTCTGCTGACAGACAAAGCCGGTGTGCTCTGTGCCTGCCCCACAAATCTGGCCACGTGCCAGTAGGACTCGGGAGCTGCAGCTGGAGCAGCAGCCCAGTGACCAGCATCACCTCCTTTCCTTTTGTCCCTCTCTTTACCAGAGCAAGTGAACGTTTCAGACTTTTGACAGATCCAAGTGCCGCTGTCACTCAGTACAACCTTGCAAATAATGTCTTTCAAACACTGCTCTCCACATTGTCCAGATTGCATCATTCCCACACAAACCAAGCCAAATTAATGTATTTTTAAAGTCCCTATTACAAAAGCATAGAAAGTGTGTACATAGCAGTTTAAAGGAGAAAGGACTTGCTGCCAAAACCAATGGAGAAGTTAACACCATATTCAATTGTTTTTAACAGTTGCAAAACAGAATGTTCTCTTTTCCAGTCCATTTAAGTCTTATGATGGGTTTAGCCAAAATTATGATTGTATTACCAGAAGGAGGTAAGTAGTGATGGATTTTCTGCTGGAATATATTTTTTTCATTGTTGTGCTTCAGCTTTCATGTGAAGAACCATTTTCATTCATCTAGTCTTTACCTAATTTATATATTTATATTCTCTACCTCTTTCCTGTGTTTTGCAATCCCAAAATAAGTAGTTAACCACACAAAAGTACTTTAATATTTCTGTCTGCTGTTGTTCCCCTAACTCCAAGCTCCTAGCAGGTAGAACAACTGCGAGATATCCTTACTCCCTTTGAGTGATGCCTCACTTCACAAATAGCTTTACTGACATCGGTGGATGTCCTCGTTATGTCTGGCAGCAGCTATCAAACAGATTTATCAGCCTGGTGAGATTCTGGCAGTTCCAACAGGGTCACCAGCCTGACAGAAGTACAATTGTTTATACAGTTTATATGGTCGGAAGCCCAACAGAAGTGGGATAAAACAGGAAAAAAATGAGAAAGGCTGCGGTAAAAGCTAAATAGCTGTGAACACAGATACTGTGATCTGCCTCTCATTTGTAAACACTGCTGTTGAATTCTGTGAAACTCCTTTAAGTGTTTTATCATCTAAAATAGAGAAACAATTTTTTGCATTTGATTATAATCTGTGCACATCAGGATGGTTCATACATACAAACATTAAGGACACACTGCAAAGAGCTCCAAATGGCTATCTTCAGATACCATCTCAGCTTTGTTGCAGAAGTCGTTGCAATAGCTTTTATGGACAGATGGAAAATATTATGCCTTGTTTTTTTTTCAGCTACAATGTCATGAGGGATTTTCCTTTAAAAGACTTAATCTTGATCATACCATGCCCCCCCAGATTGTCCTACTTGTTCTGTTCTCCCAAAAGAAGCACCTGACAGGCATTTATCCTTGTGTTTGCTAAATAATACAATAAGAGGTCCATTTAAATACAGAGCTAATCCCACAACATTTCCTTTCATTTCAGCTACTTTGTTGTTTCATCATGTTAATTAAGTATTTAAGAGGCCAAAATCACTGTTGTAATAGTCAAGGAATGGGAGTTAGTTAAGCTCCACATCTAAAACTAATAAACTTGTCAAAATCTATAGGGTCTGATAATAACCAGCATGTTGTTTTGCGATGATAACTCCATCCTTATAGAATGCAGCACTTCATAAAACTTGAATTATTCCGTATGTCTGAGTACTATGAACAAAGATGCTAGGCACCTGGGAGACTGGCTGTGGGAACCGGTAAGAGCTAAGAGCATGCAGAGCTATCCAATTCTCAGTCAGAAAATGTTGTGTGTGTGAGTAATGGCCATGTGTGGCTAGTGAGGGAAAAGCTGTCTGGATTATCTGAAGCAGTGAAGTTTGGTTCCTGAGAATAGTGATTTTAAAAAGTCAGAACTGATCTTGGGCATCCACTCAGAAGTTGAAGGACAAGCAGTGGAAATGTGAAACTCCAGCTCTGTTCTCCTTTGAGGTGTTTCTCCAGCTTCAGGCTGTTCCAGTGATCCAACAAGCAGCCTGGAGAACTTATTACCACTGTTGATCGTACTGTTTGTTGCTCTTTGACTGCAGTGCTCTTAATTTTGGCTGCTCTGTCAACACAGAGCTGCCCGAACCACTTAATGTCCTCACCTGGAGGACTATACCAGCAAGGGGTAGGCAGGCTGCCACCATGAGCCCTTGTGTTCCTGTAGGCCATTCCCACTGGCTTTTGTTATTCAGGTTCTCAATCTGAGGGTCCACCTAGACGCTCAGCTAGTCTGTGAAGGTCAGGCAGAAGCCAGGACACAGGAATGCTCTATTCTAGTTGTAGCTGATGAGAAATGGTCTGCTGAAGGTTGAATATGAGTAGAGGAAGAAGAAGGATCTTCAAAGGGTAAGATGAAGAACCTGGACTTTACCTTACTTGTGTTTCCCTCAGTGTGCACAGCACATGAAGGAACTGTGACAAGAGCCTCCAAAAGTGTGTCTGAAACAACATTCACTAACAGTAAATGAAAATTTGGTTGTGCACAGAGTTGTCCTGACCTTGGTCAAGGTACATGGAAAATATTTCCAGCTTTGTACTGCACACCTTTTCATTTGATCAAATGACAGTCTCTGAATAAGTGTTGGGTTTTGAAGGTTCTTTTATTACCTCTGGGTTCAGCAAATTGCGAATTTAATACTGGTGGAAGGTTTTTGTTTGTTTTGTTGTGTTTTTACCACGACAGTGAAGTGACGTGTAGCTGAAACTGTTTCTCAGCTCCACACATAGAGGTGTCTAAGCTCAGGCAATACACAGTTTAAGCTTGAAGAGTGAGGAAGGTAGGGATTAAATTTTAATAGTCCTGCTTTTTTTTTTTTTTTTGACTTTTAGCTAATGAGGCCATAGCTGGATAGCTGGTTAAGTGCAGGGTTTCCAAACCCTGTTTCATTTTAAACTGTGCCACTTCTTTAAATGGGGGATTCTAAAAAGTGAAAATGAGGAAACACCAGAAACAGGAACTTTAACGGTTGTATGAAGCCAGTTTTATACTGTAAATGCAGACAATCTAGAGAAGTGACAGGATTTGCCTTTAGTATAGGTCTTGTTGAAATAATTAGCACTAAAGAGATGAAGCTTTGAAGAACAGAGTCCTGATATACCATGAAATATTCATTTCTAGTAAGTCATTTAAATTAGAAGTGTTGAAAAGGGAAATTGTTCCAAGACTTCTCACAAAGTCTGTTGAACACTGAGTTGGGAATAAGGAGGGGGAGAGGAGAAGGAGGGTTGTTTTGGGTTTGTTTTCTTTTTTTTTTTAAATTAAAGCCTGAGATGGAGCTTACCATGTTTATCTTAACAATGAATTCCTTGGTATTTCTCTTACATAGTCATATGATGCTGACCAGAACTCGGAAGGAAATGTTTGAAATTTATACCTAAGCTCCTTTTCCCATTCCAGAAATCTGTATTGTGGGGTATAAAGTAATATGAACCAGCAAGACTGCCCAAGGTGTTGGTTAACACTGTTCTGAAAGATTTATTACCACCCAAAACATGAGAAATTCTTCTCGGTCAACTGACTTTATAGTAATAAGACCTTGATTAAAAAAAAAAAAAAAATCATTCTGTGGCAATGTTTGAAAAAAAAATCCCTTTGTACTGTGTTGTAACAGGCTGCCAGCCAATGCCATCCACATGTCTACTTGGTAGCAGAAAAGATTTTCAGCATGTCTTCTTACTAAAATGAAACATTTTATATACATTTCAAAAGCATCTTGGCATTTTAAATCAGATGATTGCATACATTTAATTTTACTTTGAAAAGGAAAACAAGGTTCACACCATTTATAGTTTGGCTTCACTTCATATCACTAACTTTTTCTCTCCCTTTTCAAGCGTCTTTCAGCAGAAACCCCACTATGCCAACCAATTTTAAGCAGAACTGCTTGGATTAAATGTGTCTACATTTATGCAGCAGAAACTAAAGGGCACAGTGCTACAATTTAGGGACGTGCCATCAGCGGAGTTACAGACATGAACCAGGGGTCTGGAATCTGCCTTCCCATGTGAGCTCAGCTCACATGAGCCCCGAGTTCATCACCGTTAATGCTTTGCCCACAAGACTGGAACAAGCAACGGGAACAGTCAGATAGTCACTGGAGACATTTGCATCGTGAGCAAATGGAAAATTGCTGGGGCAAGGATGTCTTGTGTCCTTGACCTGTGCTTCCAGTTGTTCAGCAATCTGTTTCCATCAATTATTCTTACTTGTATTGTGGTAACATCTAGGAGCACCAGTATGGATGAGGACTGTGTCATCCCTAGTGTGATACAAAGACCCAAGAGACCTTTTCTGTTTGGGGTGCATTTGCCATGACCCATGGACACTGACAGCAGACTGGCCTCTGACTGATTCTCATGAAAAATCTATGCCAGAGCCCAAGGTGAAAGGTTTCTGGATGCAGAGCACCACCAGTGTATTGCAAGGAACTCCAACAGGACCACATTCAGCCTTAGGACAGGCTGCTTGACCCTCCTTCATCCAGAAATCCCAGTTTATGGCCATCCAAGAGTTCATCAAGCATGCAAGAAGTATAAGATGAAATACTTCAAACTCACTAGAGACTTAACAGACTTAAGGCTACTGGGGAATTTCCAACCAGATTGTAAAAAGATACTGAGCAAAGTCCTATTTTGGAAACAGTCTATTTGCTAGAAAACAGGAAGCTTTTCTCTTCTCTTCCCTGCAAACTATTTCTTCGGATCACTGAGCAGCCTATAACAAAATTATTTCCTTATCTCCATCTGTTAGCATTTATTTATAGTCTTTTGTATCATACACAGATTGCCAGCTTTCTTTGGGACTGCCCTTTTATTCCAGTTTTGTACAACATTCAGCACAACAGCTTTCTAACTGAGGTTTCTAGGCACTCCAGAAACATGGATGAATATTGCCTGCACACAACTCTGCTGGCTTCTCAAGTGCAACACTTGGAAGCATGTATAAAAATCCAAATTAATGTCATTTTACCTGGTTTTTGCCTTTTCATCTGTAGGGGCAGTAAAGTGAAATCTTTCCTTCCAGAGCTGTTGCTCTGCTGACAGAGCCAGTCACCTTCTCAGCAATGCTGCTGAGAAGAAGGGGCACAAAAGAGGCTTCTAGAGTGTCACCTCTCAGAGGCAGAAGGAAATACTTGCAGCTACTTCCTAAATGTGCTGTTGTTTAGGGATGATGTGTTACCCACAAGATCATAGGAAATTCTGCCAACTCATCTTCTCAGGTTTTTGTAAGTGTTGTACACACACATATTAAAGATCATGATTTTTAAGCTAGCTACTCACCTGAGTAGATTTAAATAGGAGAGGAAAGGAAAGGAAAACACCTCTTTTGAAGAAAACTCATTGCTCTTAACCAATACATACATAGCCACCTCTTGCTCTGTGTAGCATAAAAAGTCATTGTAAATATAAAAATGTGACACAAAAAAAAAAGGTAATATTTTAAAAAAATCACTTAGTACTTTACTAATATTGCTATTCATGGTATAAGAAAAGGGAGACTAATTTCTCAAAATTCATTATTAAGGTTACAAAACCTTTATTGTTGTGTGGGTTTGGACTGTTGATTTTGGGAATGCACCTTTCAGATACATTTATAAGTCTTGTTTTTATGCCAAATAAATGATTACTGTGTTCAAATCTATCCCCGCTGGTGTCCGCACAGTATTATGTTCAGCGGGACAGGCAGTTCTGGGTACTCAGCATACCTCTCGTGTGCATCAGATGCTGTCAACATTTTGGCATGGAATTCACTGGAGTCCCACCTTCTGGATCCACCCTCATGGCTCTGCAGGGCTGTGTTACTCCTGTGGGCAGAGGGAATAGATGGTTGCATCATCCCCCTCATGCACCTGTCCTGGATGTATTTACTTGTGCTCTACCTCTTCTGTGGGTGCCAAATTCACGGTCCTACAGAACTGGGATACCAAGGGGTTTAGCAGAGTAGCTTGAAGTGTATGTTGCAACACGGGAGTGTAAAATCACAAGTTTTAAGGGTTATGACTAGAATTATTAAAATGAAGAACAATAACGAAGTAAAGCAATAAGTTTAATTGTTTTTATTGTAACTGGCAATTTACTAAGAAGCAGATTGCTCTTAATGAAACTATTCATATGAGTAAAATGGGCAGGAATTGGTTCTATAGCTCTCTAAGGCTGAAATCTAATCACATTGGTTAATTTGTTATTTATCCAGAACATTTTGTTTATTACCTTATTGTCCTTCACAAGTAACTCTGCGTATAAATTTCTCTGCTCCCTCTCTTCTGATTATATGACTGTGGAACCTGAATGTAGCAATTTAAATAATTCAGTGGCTGCTGCTCTCTGTAATCAGCATTTCAAAAAGGGTCATGGATACCTTTTCTAAAAAGGTTGTCAGAACAACCCTTCTTTTCTGGCTGCTCTCTTAAATCACAGTCATTGTGTGCCACCCAGAGTTGGGATAGCAGAGCCAGGGCACATCACAGGCTGGAGGAGAGCAGTAGTCACTGCAGTCCTGGTATATCAAGCATCTCCTTCCATGTTTTCTCCAGAGATGAGTGACTTTATATACAGCTAAATAATAAAAGACTTCTCCTGTGACAAAACACAGGGAGGAAAGCAACATCCTCAGTAGTTACAGAAATAAAATGTATGGCAGAAAACTGAGATTTAATGTGGTGCACATGCTTACCTTTATGTGTTTTATTTACTTATGACTCGCTTCCAAACAGATCATGTATCATCCTGTGAGGGACAAAGGAGAGGGAGGGATAAAAATGGCAACCTAGTCCCAGCTTACCTTGCTGGCAACAAAAAAAAGGCTCACCTTAAAGTGTTCGGTGCTAAGTTGTCCCTCTTCAGTGGGTGCTTCTACTGGGACTGACATTCCCTCTCCCCCTCCACATGTGATAACACTCTGTATTTCCATGTGCTCAACAGTATTTTTAGCACATATTGCAATTCCCTAGATGGGAAGCAAAACCACAATGTTGTATCTCAGTCCAATGGAAACACTTCAGACTGCTGCCATGAGCTGGTACTTAAGTCATACATCCTTAATTATATCAGATACCTACTCGGATCACATTCTTTGTCCTGGAAGCTTGCTGTGCTACGTCATGTCTCAAATCACACCACAAGCAAAAAATATTCACTGTACCTTTTTTGGGTAGTTCTCACAATATGCTACCTATGTAAGCATTCCCGTCCTGTGCTGCAGGCAGCTGGGCACCAGAAGTAAATTTGGAGTCCAAATCCCAGTTGAAGGGGTCCCTGTTTGAGCGTCCCCCCCAGGTCAATTTTGATGCCCTTTCCTGTACCACACCTACGTCAATGGGGTGAACACCAGCCTTGGGGCTGGTGCCTGACTGGCACAGCAGAACCACTGTGCTCAGCCCTGTTGCTGGCCCTCCCAGCACTGGGATGTTTTTTCATGAATGGTCTACCAACTTTCTTTGGTTTTCCCCTTGTTACAGCATAGCCGGATCTCCGGGTGACCACAAAAAACATCTCTGGAAACACAAGGGAAGGGAAGTGGTGGGATGAAAGCAAGTAGCTGGAAGGTGGGGAAGGTAGACAGCTTCTTTCAACACCAGAGCTGGTTTGTGTTACCTGAAATCATTCATGAACAGACAGCCTCTGCTGTCTATCAGCAGGATGAATAACTTACAAAGGAAAACCCCAGCTTATATTAGTCTCATTTGAAGATGGGTAAAAAAGAAATTCTTGGGAGCTAGAAAGCTGTCCTGTTAGGAAAAATGTTAGGGAAAAAAAATTGCAATTTTTAATTTTTCTTTTATCTTTTCAAAAGCAAAGGATTTATAAAGAAGAATCCCTTGTGGGCTTGATATTTATTATTTTCTTTTTATTTTTTTTTTAATGTAAAATTAATTTATCATTTTGAAATTGTTAAAAACCACTCAGATTTGTATACTGAGGTGTTTTTTTTTTTAACAGACATGATTTGACTCAACCTCTAGGGCTGTAGTGTTAAGAAAGTGGATCCCTGAGTTTTCTGTAAATAAGCTTTTAAATAAATAATTCACAGAGTACATAATGACCAGAAAATGTTTGCTATTTCACAAGGACAGCTGTAACAGGAGAGGAGGAGACCTCCTGACAAGGTTCCCATCAAATGATGACATGAGATATGTGACCTTCCTAACAGTATACTGGAGCATTGGTTTGAAAAGCAAGCTCCTGCTGGCATGATTTCAAAACCTGACCATAAATTAGTTCTCATCCACAGCTGTCTGAAACCCAGAGAAATTAAATCAGGTTCTTTGCATTGCTTCATTCTGACAGGAAGGACAAAAATGTTTGTGTGTCATGATTACTGTAGGTGTGCATTGCTAAATCTTGGCTGCTGAGTAGAGCTTGATATGGTGTTGTTACCTATTATTTTGATGTAGCTGAATATAATATGGAGTAATTCTTACAGGAAAAGGTATTGATGAATACCTCCGTAAAGAGGTATAGCCAATGAATGTTGAAATTCTGTTATTTTTCAGAGGAGAAAAAAAAAAAAGAAGAGAGTAGTGAGAATATTGCATTTTGTATGAGCAAATGCTTCAAATTTATAAGCTTGTGACTGGTCTTGATTCATATTTGTGGCTAGTTAAATTCAATGGAACTAAAGAATCTAAATTTTTAAAAGATATTTTTTTTTCTGTAACCATTTTGGTAAATTCTCTTTGTTTAACAAACATGTGGAATGTTCCTCCCAAAAGGGCCAGAAAAAAAAGAAGCAATCATGCGCATTACCTTGTATTGGCACAAGTGCTTCTAACAAGAGTAAGTTGCTTACTGAAAAAAAAAAAAAAAATTAGTTATGAATTTGACAATCATATTAAGTGAGTAAGTTGAACTGAAGACTCATCACAAACTTTGCATCCTGTAAGTATTCTTAAAATTTAGAAAATTAATTAAAACCTAGGTATCATAATAGGGGGCACTTCTGATTTACATTTAAACATGTTTACAAATAATCATGTGCATTCCCTCCATTTGTTACGAATGGAAGCCTGTGCTTGAGGCAGGTCCCTGACCAGATGGGTCCTCATTAGATGTGTTCTCTCTCCCTTCCTGTCTTCCAAGGTGCTCAGAAAAGAAAGTGAGCAGGGTGTACATCACGTTTACACTGACCTGCCCTCTTCTGCCACTGTTGGCAGGGCACTCTGTCCCGTATTTTACAATCTCCTGGTTTCATTTGCTAGCCTACTAGAACTCAGATTTGATAACTTTAGAATGTGGCAGAAGACATTTCTTTACCTGTGTGAAATGGAGCAATTTTCTTCACCTGTGGTTATATGTTTGGTTTATTATGTGAGGGGCAGTTTCTGGCCATTCAGTGTTGTAGATCACTGAATGTAACTTCTGTTGGCATAGATCTGTTTTCTTAACTGTGATGCGTTGGACTTCAATACTCTGTAAATGTGATTGTGGATGTAGAGCAGTGCCCTGCAGTAATCACTCAGAGGAGGCTCTTCCTTGCCTACATGGGAGCATTAGAGGCCCTCCATTGTGCTGAGGATTTTGTCAGTAATGTCATCACTACAGGTATTGTTGTGCTCACTTCAGGTGTTTTGTCATTTTTTTTTCCCCTTACAGTGAATGCATAAGGATAGTTCTTTTCCACTGCAAATGACTGTTACTAACAAATTTTGTCAGGGGACACTGCCCTTGGGTTATTATTACCTGTCATCTTATTCCTCACTGATCAAGGCTGTAAGGTCAGAGAATGGAGGGAGGGAAGAAGGTGCTACAGTAAGCTTTTGTACAGTTAAAAGAGCCAAAAAACTAAGACATCTGCAACTATTGCATAAATAAGCCATTTGACACCTTTAATAGCTTTAACACACTCTTTTTGGAATAAAATTAGCATCTGTGCTGACAGCTTACATGCCAAATTTCAGCCTGATTCAAATTTGAAAAGTCCTGGATAAAAACTGTGAAAAATCCAGAGTTTATAAACACTACCTGATCCTAACTGACAGTCTAAATAGATGGTAGTTAAGCTGCACTATTTATATAGTGCACTACTTCATACACTGGAAAGACAGACAGTAATCGCCTTCTTTAGAAGTGCTGCACCAAGTATATGACTGGGTCACCTGAAGGGTTATTATAAATAGAACGACTTGGCTGAATACAAATGACATTATAAGTTGTCACTGCTGTTTTGGGAAGGAGACTGTACTCCTGCTATGATCTCCAGTAAATCAGATACCTCTGTACTCAATAACAGTGAATTCTGCAATATCAGCTGAAAATACAGGAGAAGGTGCTATATGCACAGCCACTTCCTTACCCCTCTCTGCTTTGCAGCACAGGGCAGATCTGCACCCATCTTGCTATCTGCGTCTTCCACGGGTCAGAGGTCTACAGGAAGCTCCACAACACATCCTCTCTGCTCATTTCTTCTTCCAGAGAAGTCAGAGCGTGCAAGGTGGAGGAATGAGATGAGCTCCCTCCATCACACAGATGGAAAAGGGAAGCGATGCTCTGCTCACAATGACACCGTGAGATTAAACCACTCTCAAGAAAAAAAGCCTTCAGATTTATTTCTGGAAGAGAGTTTTGAGTTTCAAGACCAGTAATAACTTATACGGGGACCTGGTATAGCTGTTAGTTTCAATATCTCTTATTTACATATGAGAAGTGTTTAATGCCAGGATTCTTTACTGCTTTGCTTTGTATCTTGGGGACTCCACTGAGTGTAGGTCTACAGACCCAGTGAGGTCTGTAGACCTCAAGATTATACAGAGGGGAAGATCTTTGTGAGCGATGTTGGAAGAATTATTTATTTATTTATTTTAAGGAGAGTAACTGTGGGTAAAGTACAAATTGGAAACATTTCTTAAAAGAGAACTACTTGGGAAGAGGTCATATACATCAATCCTATTATCTAGAACAATGCTTTGCTTTTACAAAGTTTCCACTACTCAAGTTAAACACCGCTTCTTTTGTAGAGGAATTCTGTATGGGGCAAGGGCAGAAAATGTGATTATTCAGTCCTGGGTGAATGTTTCCTCTGAACATCATGACTGAAAACCACAGAAGCAAAACAGCATTTTTGTTCATTTATTAAGTGAACTCAGTTGCCCTTATATTTAGTTGTGTTAGCGTCACTCCTTTTGTTCCACACACACCGATGGGACTTGGTACTTCAAGTTTGAAAAGAAGGTTTACTGGAATAGAGGCTGTTTAGGACGGAGCAAGTTTTGGCTGAAGATGAGTATTTCTGTGAAAGCAGTTAGGCAGAGAACAGAGAGCTGCTGGTGTCAGAGTCAGCACTGCCCAAGGACATGTCCCGCAGGCTGCTGTAAGGCACAGCTGCAGGTGGATCCACACCTGCCTGCAGCTCCGTGTGAGGAACAGGATCTGGGGAGAAACATCCTCAGGGCTTGCTCCACTGCAGCGACGGCCCTACCAGCATCCAGCAGCAGAGGCCCCCCTACGCTTTGGGTTCCCGGAGGCTTGTAGTAACAGAAGACGAGCAGGGCTGGTTTACCTTACAGAGCAACCTGATTCACCAGCAAGAACTGTGTCTTTCTGAGGGTGGGAGCAGTAGCTGATCCACCCCTCTGATTTTAGTCAATGTCCTGGGGCTGCCCGGACCTTTTTCTCTGTGAGATTCAAGGCCACTGCGAGTTGCTTGGACCTCCATTTATAAAAGTTTGTCATTGTCTTTAAAAAGAAATAGGAAACACGACAAAGCCTGTCACATTCTGACATTACAGAGGGAACACCAGATAATGCATTTAAGGTATGAAATGCTCAGCAGCCTTCAAGCATCCAGCTCTTAGTCCTGCCACAACCACCCTATGAGGTGAACTGTAGCTCTGTCATCTGCCCTAACAGTTTCCAAGTACTGCATACATAACTTGTCCCCACACTTCTTATTTTTGCGGCTCAAAACCTGAGTGTTTCTCAGTGCTCGCTGTGAGCTCAGATCTGCAGCCTGGGCTGGGCGCTGGAGGCAGCTGTGGCCTCAGCCTCTGCCGACCTTCTCCCAGCTCTGCTCCTTTCCACTCTGCCTCAGAAGCAGAGAGGACAAGCAGATTGAAATGATTTACCTCTTATCTCTCACTATTGCTTCAGTTCATGGATGTTTACTTCTTTTTTTTAAAGCAGATCAGGCTGGTCACCTAGCCCAGGAAGTATGCAAAGGTCTGCAAAGCCACACTGAACAGCAATCTTAATTCTAATTAGTATTTTTTAATTTTATGGGTCATATGATGACAAAGGTAGACAAGCAACTTTCTGAATTAAAAATTACATACTGCCTCAGACCATCCCCTCTTTAGCATGGCATACTTTATTATTATTATTATTATTATTATTTCATGTTTGAATAGAAACAGGCTAAAATCCTGTGTCTAATATCTGCCTCTATACCATTTAAAAACAGTTTCCAGATCGGACATGACAAAGACAGAGGGTATCTCCTGGCCTCAGCTTTTGTCCCTTGCAATACTTGAGGGAAGGTCATGCTACTGCTATGTCTCATAAGATTTCAAGTGAAGTTAACTGAAGACTGAAGTTTAAAGATTGAATATGGTGGTAAACATATATTCAGGACAAGAGCAATTCCCAACTAACGCCACTTTTCTGGAGAGAAAAAGAAAAACCCTAGTAAAAGTTGTGTGGTTTCTAAGTTCAATCTCCTCGCTTGGTGATTTTTTTCCTAGCAGTCTCTTCTAATGTTTGCATCCAATGAGTTATCACAGATAACCTAACTCTGCACATCACTAAAATATCCACTGTGTTTCTAAAAATGGAGGACAATGATTTTTTTTCAACCCAAAGGTCCTGTTCCCTGGCAAGGGGTAATTTAATATTCAGCTTGCTCCAGTAGACAAAAAAAAAAAAAAAAGAGTTAATCACTGACCTAAAAAATCAGCTGTTGCCTAGGCACCAGTGACCACGAGCCTTTTACAGTTTGCTAGTACAAATAGTGTATTGCACCAGCCAGTGATGACGAGGAACCTGAAATGCAAATGTAATGAGGCTGAAAAGGCAGAACTGCGTATTAGCTTTTCTTTCTGTGTACTAGGCAAGCACAAGCAGGATGTATCCCATCTGATGATGCATCTTCAACCAAAACTTTACCATTTACAAAAGAGAATGATAAAAAGATAAAACTGAGTATCTGATGAGTCAAAACAACACCTCAGTAATTTGCATTAAGTGCCTCAGATGAATTAGCTGAGGAAATCTCTGCACCACTTTTCTAAATGTTTGTAAACTCTTTAAAAACATTCTGAACAGAGGAGAATAGCCAAAAGGTAAGTGAGACCTTAGACCAGTACATCTAATGTTAATCATAGGAGAAATTATGCAGACTTAGCTGGGGAGAGCTTGAGTGCACCTTGTGCACATGCCCTAGAAAAGAGAGAGCTTTTCTGCTTTACAGGTAAAGGCACATGATCCAAGGATGAAAAGGTAGACTAAGACAAGCTCAAGTCTGACATAAATTCTTCTTCTCAGCAAGAATACTAACATGAATCGACTAGCTTGTCAACAATGGCAGACAGATTTACAATCATTTGGATTCCATAGGACAAAATTTCAAAAATTCATGCTTTAGTCCAACTTCAAGGGAAAAGGACAGCTGCCAACAGGGGAGGTTTGGCAAGACTGGGATCATCCTTACAAACCCTGAGGATGTCTTGGAACAGGTATGACTTGTGGGCAGACATGGACTTCCATCTTCCCTAGCGGGTGATGTAGGCAGGTGGCACGGGAGGGTAGAGCAGCTCGGGAGTTCAGAAGTCCTGTGGTCTCTGATTTTGACATGATTCACATGGCAAGTATGGTGAACCCTCCAACTGAGTCAGCAGAGTAACAGGTGGGTTTCAGTGGCACCCTGCCTAAGTTCTGTTAAAAGGTCACTGAAAAAGATGCTTTTTTGTAAAACATTTCTATTTCAATGAATCAGGTCTTTCTGTTGAAACTGAAATGTTTTGCCGAAAACCTGTTATGTTGGAAAATTCCCAACCATTTATCTCTCTCCTACTCCCATAGAGAGGAAATGGGTTGTCTCCAGCTTTTGCTTCCCCTTTCAATGTTTCAGCCATCCTGTGCTTCCCCTTGTGCCCACTCGTGGTCCATCTCATAAAGCACACATCTGTTAAAGGGTCCAAATATTTTTGTACTAGGGTGTGTAAGATTTTCAGACTATGAAGAGGAAAAAAAAAAAGTACTGCTCAATGAGAAAGAAAGATAGAATAGCTGTGTCACGAGAGTATAGCACCAACCAAACAAAAATTCAGCCTATCTTTTCTAAAGGACAAAGGCCACTTCAATTCCCTAAGTGTCAGCTTGCATAAGGGATCTCTGACATTCCTGTAAACACTAGTAAAGCATTTGAGGGCCAGCCAAAACCAAAAATTATTATTATTATAAATATTATTAATCATTAATAATAATAACAATTACAGGCCAAAAACACCCCTACCATTCCTGTGTTAAACCAAGGCTGAGTTTGGCTATGGTTGCATTCTGACTTCTGACTGCAGAGGAACATGTGACCAGGTACACTCAATTATTTGTCACGAAAATACTAGCCAGGAAATTAAGCCTGTTGTGTGTGTGCATGTGTGTGTGTGCACGCATCATTCCCAAATGCCAGTCTCTGCGAGTGTATCTATTACTTGTAAGCATTTACTAATCGTTTGTGAACAAATGTTAGCAGTTAGTTTGTTTCCATCTGTCATTCCTGTGCCGGTCTGTGCCTGGCCACGTCATTGTGCAGAGATGTGCAGTTGACTTTTTCCCCTTCCTGACGACTCAAACTCTTTGGATAGAAGGAATGTGTTTGTGAATAATTCTAAAATAAATTGTTGTGGTCTCCTTCTGCTTGATCGGACCAGCACCCTGCTAAGGTTGGACTGTTCTCCCTTAAGTACAAGAAAATATGCTGAGGGTCATGTACTGCCGTAGTCACTCAAGGGTGTTACTGTGCTTTATGTACGCTTATCTGAGCCAGCAGCAGGGCATGCCAGCGTGGGGTCCAGTGCAGGCTGCAAAACTCATCCAGGAACCAGTGTGAATGTGTAGGCCCAGGCAGCATGTACTTGGCATGAGGAACAGCCTGTGATTTAACCTTAATATTCCCTGACTCCCCCCAGGATAATGTGAGGTAGCTGGCAACATGTTATTTAAGACTTTTAGGTTGCTCAAAGGGATTGAAAGAATCAAGGAAAGGGTCCTTGGAAGGATAAAGGAGGGAACACAGTAATATTGTCTGTTAGAAGACAGGCCATCTTTACTCTTTTTTCTGACTGCTCCATTGCCCACTACCCTTGTTTATCACTTTGGCAATGAATGATTGCATGATTACATGCATTGCTTCATTACACACAGCACTGCTGCAACCAGCTAGCATCCATCCATACTAGCAAATTTAAAGCCAGTTTAGATGTGCCTTTCCCAGCTGTGGTTATATCTTTGACTATGTTGTAGAAGATACTGATGATATGGATGTAGATGATGATGTAAATGTAGATGATACAGGTAATACTGAAATACTTTTAGTTACAAGCCCTAGGCAACAGGTGTATGCTACCTTTATTAGAAGTAGGAACATGCGTTTATTTCTCCTTCAGTATAAGGTCCTTTTACTCTTTTACAAAAATAGGAACAAAAATTTTTAACAGATTTATGCCAATTTTCATAATTGTCCTTGGTCAAAATATTCCCCTGAGTTTGTTTAGTTCAACAGGGCACTTTGGTTTAATGTAGCACAGGTTTGATATTTCTGTGGACAGCAAAAATTGATATCTTGCTCTGGTGTAGCATTAGTTTTTTGTGAAATAATCTTGCTAAAATGCCATTTCAGTATTTTTGAAGCTATCAAAAAAACAGACCCTTATAGCTCAACAGAAATGAAAAAAAAAAAAAAAAAAAAAAAAAGAGGCATTATGAAATCATTTGTATATCATTTGTATACTTTCTATTTCCCTCTGCTTCTTCTTTCTCTCTGCAGGCTTAAGGAAACAGACCCTTTCCATGTTTCCAGTTGGCATAGCTCCACAGAACCACTATGCCAATTACTTCCAGTTGAGGACTACCACTGGGTGTATAGCTGCTTGTACTGAAGTTGTTGCAATTACTATCATTATGTTATTTCTCGGCAAGGAAAAGAAAAAAATGAGTGAGTTTTGGGGGGCTTCGTTTAACTGCAGTGTTTCACTTACTCATGCCAACCACTGAGAGCAACTTGGAGGCAAGCACAGTGAGAAGTGAACTTCTTGGAAAGAATGGCTTTCAAATTTAACTTGGTAGGGAGACAAAGGGATTTCTTAATGAAACCTAATAAACTTTAGGTCTGCCAGTTCCTTCACAAATGGAAAGCATTTTTCAATGTGTTAGATTACCACTGCAGTACCAATTATGCCCTTGCTTTTATGCATCATACAGAGATCTTTACCACAGCTCCAACCTGCAGGAGCTACTTGTGTAATGCCAGTTCCGGGGAAAAACTATTGTGTGGTTTACCTCTATCCAAGAAACCATCTTTAAGATTTCTTGTACATAACTATTCGCACTCCTTTGATTCCTGCACTAGGAGGGGAAGTCTCTAGGCTAATTAAGATCTGAAAGCAGCTAGCTTTAGGTGGCAGCTAGTAGTTTGAAGGACCTAAATGTTTTGTTGCTCAGTATAAACAACCACAACAGCCCTCTCATGTAGGACTCCCCACAGCTTTGCTTACCAAGTCAAGTGGTAGGTCAGTACCCCTAGACATCTACACTAGATGTTGTATTATGACCAGTTCAAGACAGCGTGTCTTCTAAACATTATTATTATTATTTTATTTTTTTTAAACAGCAAAGCTTCAGCAAGCCCAGGGTATGGCACTGAGGCTCTGAAAATGGGTCATGTCTCAGACGTCCTGAGCTTCTGCTGTTGCTGGATCCTGGCTGCGCTCTGTCTATGCCAGTGAGACACGGAGAGAATCTTTTTATGCTTAGCTTCTTTATTTTCCTCATTAAAGAACGTGAAACTGTAATTATATTACCATGTGGTAACAAGGCGCTGTGACAAACCCCAAACCCTGCTTGCGAGTGTAATGCACACCACCGCTGAGATGATGAGGAACGGGAGCGCCACGCCGGCACCCACCCCGAAGTCCCTTATCCGTAATCCCTCATTAATTACTCGTCTACTTATTCACTCGCTGTCCTGCACCAGCCCCCTCAGGCCCGCGGACCGCAGCGCCGGGCTCGCCCTCCCCCTCCACGGCGGCTGCGCAGAGCGCGGAGCACAGCCGCGATTCCCATACGGCCGGCGCCCGCGCTCCCCGCCCGGCGCCTTTTCCTGCGCTACGGAGTTTCCGTAGCCGTGTCCTCCGCTGCCCCCGCGCGGCGCCCCCGGTCGCCAGGCGCGTTTCTATGAGGCGCCTATAAACAACATGGCGGCGGCCGCCCCTCCGGCTGCCCGCCGTCTGTAGGTGGCGCGGCGGCTGAGCGGGGCGCGGGGGCAGCGGGGGACGGCGCCGCCGGCCGCCTCCGCCCCGCTCCGTCCCGCACGCTCCCACCCCGCTCTTCGCCGGGCCGCGGCGGGGGCGGCCGGGCCGCGCTCCGCCCCGCCGTGCGGGGGTGTCTGGGCGCCCGGGAGCAGCCCCGCTGCTGCGCGAGCGGAGCGGAGCGGCGCGGAGCTCCTCGGAGCGGCTGCTGGCCCGAGGGGACGGGGTGCGGAACCGGCGAGGGGCCAGGAGCCGGGAGCGGCGCCAGGAGCGGGGCCATGTCGCTGCCGACACCCCCGACGGCCACGGCTGCCGCCGACCTCCCCCCCGGCCCCGGCCCCGACCCCGACCCCGGCGCGGAGCTGCCGCCGGGCGCGGAGCTGGGCCAGGGCAGCGCGGCCCCGCCGGGGGCCGAGGAGGAGGAAGGCGAGGGTGAGGAAGAAGAAGAGGAGGAGGAAGGGGAGAAGGAGAGGGAGAAGCTGCCGCCCCTCCCGGCGGCATCCAGCGCGGCGGCCGGGGTAGGTCGGGGCTCGGCGGGCGCTTGCTCCGCGCCCCGCTCCGGGCGGGCACCGCCGGCGGCGTCCCTCGGCTGCCGAGCCCGGGGCGGCTTTCATTCAAGTTTCTTAAAAATAACGAGCGCGCCTGGAAGCGGTGACATAACGGAGCTATAAATTCTCCCTCTACTTATAGTTCTGTAACATTTTACGACGGTCTGCTCGCTCGGGTTAGTCATGGCTGAGGATTTGCAGCGCTGTCGGTGGGGGTTTGGGAGCGGGGGCTCCGGCTCCTAATGCGCGTATGGCAGCAGCTAGCTGGGAGAAGCTCCTGTATTTTTAACTTTTTCTTTAGAAGTCTCTTCCGTTTTTTGCGTTGTGTTGAAGCCAAGATGACGGAACAGCTCGGTAAGTGATGAATGAGTTAACGCGGGTTTAAAAAACTAAATGTTGAGAAAGGTATTTGCCAGAGCAATTTAGTTTCAAGAAACCTCATTTGAGATGTTTAATCATATTTGAATTACGATTTTCTTTCTGCTGACTGTACAATATTGTGAAACATAAAATTTTCCTGGCATATGCCACTTATTGTGTATAACTCAATGTTAAAGCTTGTTGTAACTTATTCAGTCCATCAATGAAGCAAACGTTTTATCAACCCTATACTAATATAGTTATGAGACTACAGTTCAATGGTTCTGATAAGTATCAGATTTACTAGAAATTACCAGCATCAAATTACCATAATTTGAGTTTAAAAGATTGAGTGCTTAACGTTTATGACTGTCATGAAATAATTGTGATGTTGAACCAAGTAATTGTAGTCAAACTGCAAACTCCTTTGAGCAGCTCTGCCAATTTGTGTTTTGGCTAAGATGTTCCAATCTTCTGAGAGGCTTTCAGCTTCCCAAATCTGTCAGAATTTGGGAGGATGTGTTTGTTCTTGTGATTCAGATAGAGATTTGGGAGAAGGCAGTGATGGTCAAGTACCTGGGAGTGATTTTCACCTTTGATAAGGTGCAGCCTCTGAAAGGTGCTCCATTTCAGCCTTGGAATGGGAAATGCCAGTCCCTTAGAGAAGATAAACAGTGATGGGTTACAATGTGTCAGGCTTAGCTTAGGTAGTGAAAAATGCATGCAACTGATCAGCTGTGCAGCATTTCCAAGGTCCTGAAGAATCAGGAGAAGAATTTGGTTTGTGACTGGGCATCCCACATGCCTCTCTGAACTGCTGTCTGCAGGTATAAATAAGTTGTCTGAGATGACCTGCTACAGAGCAGCTCGGATCTGGCTAGGTGTGATTGTTTGTCAGATGCATGGGGGACTTTGAACTTACGGAGATGCATGCAGATCTTAATAGTATGTTACAGAGGGAGAGCTGTGTGGAAAGATGTAACAGATCTTTCCACAGCCCTGGATTTCTCTGTGTGCACCAGAAGGCTGGTTTTGGTCCAAATGTACCAAATAGGGAATGCGGATATGCTTTTGCAACACCTTTATGTGTTGAAAGAAGGTATTGGATTGTTGGTCTGCTGAGCCCTAGTGTTGACCAACCTACGCATCTAATTACAAGGTTTTGGGGAGTATGGCGTGAGGTTCATCCTATACAAAATTTCTTTTGTATTAGAAATTGTGTTTCAACATCGAAAATGAATGTTGCTGAATCAGATTCTCTCACACACTTCTAAAGACAGACATTTTCTCACTGCCATCCTCATTAAACTGGAGAAAAGTTTATAATTTGATAAGGTGACTAAAGGGGGAAATTGTCTTTAAAACTTGCTTTTTTTCTGTTAAAATTCCTTTTCTTTAAAAACAAATGCCTGATACAAATAAGAAAATACTTTCGATTATGTTTGTTTTCTCATTGTCTCTGCCTATTATTTCAAAACTTAGAGCCATCATATGATGACTTACTTTGTCTCCGTGCGAGAGTGAGCCTCAGATATCCTTGTCTCAAAACATCTCCCCAGGTTGTTTGTGCAGTTTACGTTTTCTTCCATGTGCTAAGGACCCACCATAGATTTGTGCAACATGACTATAGCTTCCTAGAAGGCAACAGGAAGGTGTGACACATCTTTGAAACTTTCTGTTCTTCACAGTAGCTCACAGCAGTTTGTGGAAAAGGTCAAAATTTGAGGGAGTCAATAGATAACCACATCATACATTAGGGCATGAGCATGAAAGATTTCACATCTGGCATTTAAGCTGGCTGAAAGTTGGAAGTGTTTATGTGACTACCACTATTGCCATTCACATCGTGGCTTTTTCTAGCCAAGGACCACATGGAGTTACTGAAGGAGGGATAACCCTTCTGTGTGTTTCTCTTTTGCTTACTTTCCTAAGGGAAGTTGTGGAGCTAAATTACTCCATTAATAAATTAATGTGGTCCTGCAACGTGCCAAGGTTTTTATGGGTTGAATAGCGGTTAAAAAATAATACATAAGGGGAGGTCGTTTGGATGTCAGTATTCAGATTCTTAAATAACTTCCCACAAATTTATTTTCACTTGCGTCCTGTAAGCAGGAACAAGTAGCGGTTTCTGTAAAGCAAAAGCAGTCTGATGTTACACCTTTCAAAATATGAATGGAAGGGAAAATTTTATTTTTTGAGTAGGCTGTTGCACTGACAGCTGCCTCTGGGTAATCTGAGCATCCTCTGTGTTTTCTGACACTCCTGGTCTTTGCTCACTACATACATATGGGTCTTGAGTGAGTTAAGTTAGGGCTGAAGAGCAAGGATTTCAGAAAGCTCTTCTAGATGGTCTTTTTGTCTCTTTTTCCGCAAGCACTCTATATGTGCTCTTTGCAAGCAGTTTGACTTGCTTTCACCATCTGGTTTCATTTCAATAATGAAAACCATAAATGTATAAAGTATAAGGCTAGTACTTCTCCAGCCTTATGGAGGGCTTAATGCTTTTGAAAAAATTCAGTAAGAAGCCAGCAGCATTGTGAGTTATTAATATGCTCTTAGAAGAGGATTAGAGGAGGATTAAAGACGGCTTTGATCCACTTCCTCCAAGCATGCCTGTTCCGTATGTGGGGGTTCAGTTTTCTGATGGCTGTGTGTTTGTAGCATTTTAGGCTCTAGAGGCTCGTTGACCTCCTACAGAGTTTTATAAGTATGACACAGTGCTGTACACTTGTCCTAGATTACTCTCCCAGGAGATGTCACAGATCCTCTTTAATGAGCATGTACTTCCCCAGTGTTCCTCCAGGGCTTTCCAGCAAAGCCTTTATCCATATGTTTGTTTAACATTGTTGGAGCTGCACTTGAAGCAGGATGGGATGCAGTGGAATAGCGCATGCAAGCTTTGCTCTTTCTGAGTGCTTCTTAGGACAGTGGCACTAAGAAGCTTTTAAAATAGCCATTCGACTATACAATTGCAGTGGCACGGCTGGAGTGAAACTGGAAAGCTGAGGAAAGGTTATGTCAGTCCAAACGGCTGTCACAGTAGCCTGCTACATAAGAGCTCCTCTTATGATTTCTCTATGATAACTGCTCCCTATTACTCATAATGAGAATCATCCAAACTCCAGGTTTTCTACCTAGAGCATGTGTTCTTGTGACATAGCAGATAAACTTTAGATCTGGATTTGTTTAAAAGTCCTTTTTCATTTAGTCACATCTTGCTGTGTTTACTCAGGATCTGGACTTCCCACTCGTGTGCCAGGTGAGTTTTAAGAAACATCTTAGTGATACTTTAAGGCTTATAGAATAATAATTTTTAAAATAGCTAATATGAAAATAGTAGCGGTAATTGCATTTTGTTTGAACATTTGTTGCATACAACGCATTTGGAGCTAGAAATTGAAAGTTGATATTTTTAAAGCTAGAAGTCCTGCTGATTGCTCAGATTTGTAATTTGCTGAGTTATAAGCCATGGAAAAATGGCTTGTTTTGACACGGTTATTTAAAATTCCTGGCAGTGTACCAACTTGCGTACACTGTAGCATGGCAGGTTTATGGGCTATATTATTACCCTCCTGGTGGTATTTCAGGATGTTGTGGTGGAAGTGAAGTGCTTTCCTCAGAACTCGGGCTGTGTATCTTAGTCAAAATCTATTTCTTTTAACAGGAAAGGGAAATGTATGGGGTTTTAAAGAAGAAAAGGATATGTTAATTATTCTGGAATTCCTACTCTCATTTGTGGGTTTGTTTTTGGTTTATAAAACTACTTTTTTTCTAACTGTGAGCATAGATACTAGATGTCAGTCAAATGAGTCTTTAGGTTAATGTAAGGCTCAAAATCACGATGTGCAAGAAGACTGTACATTTTTTTAAGTAGATCTGCCTTTGCTGGACATCCGCTGATCTCTTGGAGCTGAGATGCAAATGAAAACTTCCATCACACGACTTCTGTTGTCTTGGACAAGCCCCTTAACTTACCTGTGCTTTGCAAATTCTCTGGTGTAAATAATTATATCTAGCAGTCGCTTAGTGACTATTGGCACATTGTGTCAAACATTGATTGGCACCAACCTGTGAAAGTCTGTTGTGTTGCTTCATTTCTCTTCGCTGTTAAAACACATTAGCATTCATTCCTTAGAAAAAGTTTGAGCAGACTTCTTGGCAGCAGTACATGCTGATACTAAGCAATTTTTTATTTTTATTTTTTTTTTAGGATAGTGTTAAACAAATGTTTGTTGGATAGCCTTTCTTTGGTGGCTGCTGATGCTGAAAACTTTGAATCTGGTGTTTTTATCCAGGTAGTCAGTATTTAAATGTTAGTAGCAACAGTCTACACAGAATCTTTGTTTCCGTATTTCAGTTTTGGAGGAGTTTGCCTAAACTTCAGCATATAAGGGTTACTTGAAAAAGAAATATGTGACACTTGTATCTATTTAAACTGAGCTGGATGCAGTGAGGAATATAAAAGTATTTAGAAATTAGGACAAGAAGTTAGAATGCTTTCAACAATATATATATTTTTTTTTTCTCCTGAGTTACCTAGGGATATATTATATACTACAAACTAATGCATGAATTGTTAAATGTAATGGAATTGTATGTTACTTCTTCTGATTCAAATTAAAACAAACTTGTAGAAACATCATGTATGTCTCATTTAGGTATTAACACTCATATTTCAGGATAACAAGCATTTAAATATTCTTTGTAATACCCCATGAGTAAGATTACTCTTGCAGGAATGTATTAGCCTTTTATAGCACACTGTCATCTTAATTGCAGGGGTTGGAAAGAGGAGCGAAAAATCAGTTTTCTACTTTCAGCAATTTCATCACAACTATCAACCAAAAGAAAGAAGGCACCGGAAACAGAAATTCACCTACGCAACTTGTTATACCTAACATCAAAAATGGTAAGAGAATAAAAGCCTTGTGTTACTTAGCTACCAATCTAAGAAGGTGCTCAGTGTTCCACCAATATTTCTATTGTGATAGTGCCAGAAAACTTAGAAATCTGGATTTCATTAGATTACATTGTCCTGTACATGGTATACTCAGTAATATATATCCTCGGTAGAGGTCATGTCTTAGAGACAAGTTAGATAAGAAGAGCAAATGGACCTGAAGGATAAGTTTTAAAGAAAGATACAGATTCAGAAGTCCATTTCCAGATACTGCTTGTCGTAACTCCAGTCAGACAGTAGATTTCTCTAGAATCTGACAGAATTTTGTAGAGATTTTTTCTAAATGGGAGGGATGGCAGCGATGAGGCATGCATAGGGCTTTTAAGGGAGACTTGCTGAGAGTCCCTGCTTTTGAGTGAAAATGAAAGCCAGTGATAACAAAACTCACAGGCAAAGAATGGTAAATTCTGAAGAACTTTAAAGGTGAGAGGGAATGTTGTTGTGATATGAGGTAAAGCTAATTGATGGAAAGTTTTCAAGTGGAGCTGTGTATTCAGTATGATAGGCTAGAATCATGAAGGCTGATAAATAGTATAAGTTAGAAAAAAAACTGTGGACAGGTAATGTAAATTTCAGATTTGTAGAGAAAAAAGTGGCTTATAATGTGCAGGACTGGTTTCCTTAAAAAAAAAATCTATATTCTTGCTAGCTGTTCTGAAAATGTAAAATGGAAGATCTTTTTTTTTCGTAACTTTGCTCATGGAGTAAGGAGGTGCCTACTTTTAAAAACAAAAATGCAGGGGAAAAAAATCACTCAAACACAAAGGACAGTTATGTGTAAATGAGAGCTCGAATAGGATTTTTTCTTTTGCTCAAGTCGCTTTGTACTACACAAAGGAAATGAAGATGACTGGAGATGACCACTGAAGGCTTCTCCCACTGTTGTATGGAAGAATTTGAGGTATTGCATATTTTAACTTACCAAGGTTAAAGTAGAAGTGGTGTACTTGAGGACAGAACTCGGGGTAAGGCAAAAAGAAAATGCTGCAAAGCTGGAGAGAGCTCTGCTCATTCTTTGAAAGTATAGTAAGACCTCATTAATAAAGCCGGAAGAACCACCTTCAGGTGGTCATTTCTCTCACCTATATATTTAAGAAAAATCTTCATATGTAAACAATTGCACTATTGTTGGAGTCTGAAAGATTTCAGAGAAATAAAAAGTTTTTCTTAAACATTTTTCTCTAAAAACTTAAGTTAACATTTTTCTCTAAAGCTGCAAGTGACAGCTTGTCAGTATTAACTACACAACTTCGAAGCTTTTTAACTGAAACGTGCATTAAGCTGTTTCATGGACTACTAGATAATGTGTGTTTCATATATGAGAATTCTTAATTGTTTCCTGTCCAATTTCATCTGAATAGTTGCTTAATACAATCTTAGATTATGATATGAAAGTCTGCTGCTAACTAAAATTTAGGACAATGTAAAATTAAATCTAATCTTGTGCCAGGCAATGTGGAAAATGCAATAAGCTTTTACAGAATTCATGTTACTTCTTGCATCCAACAAGAATGGTGAACTCAAACACAAGTCTTTCTTGAAATGCCCCTGGATCTTGCTGCACATGATACTGTCCTGGCTGTAATTAATGTTACACTAGTACTTAATTTTTAATTTTCATCATCCTAATGTATGGCAATATTTATTATAGTCATGGATATGTTCTTGAAATTGAGAGCTCAATGTCTAAAATTGAGCAGGCGTTCTAGTAGTCTGTGTTAGTCAATTTTTTCTTGTATCAACAAGATTTTCCTCCTCAGTTTTTGATCATTTCCTAAGCAGTCATGCACTGCTGAGTCTTTTTACTTAATGTAACTGGGCAAACAGCCAGAAGTGATTATTTTTTCTTGTCTTGTAATACTGGATTATTGATGTTTATAAACTCAGCACATAAAGTTTCAAGTTTGTCCTCAATGGAATTCATCTGACAGATCTTAATGAATATATTTGAATCTCACACAGGCAAATAATTCTATTTACAAATAAACTGGAATTATGGCAAAGCATACAGAAGTTGACAGTATTTATTAAACATATTATTAAAACTCAGTTTTAGTATATCTAATTTAAGCAGTGTATTTCAAAGCAAACTGCATCACTGACAGGGTGCAAGTTACTAAGTTTAACACCTGCAGCTTCAATTCACTGTAAAGAGAAACGGCTTCTGTCAGCTGCTGTCTCTTCTACAGATGCAGAGAATATTTTCCTCATCTCAGTGTATTCAGCTGCTTATAATTCAATGTTTAATCCATCCAAAATTGAGAAGACAGATCAAGAGTTAACTTAAAATTACTTGTCTTGGAGCAGAAAAATAATACATAGTCTTAGTTTCTTTTAAGTTAGTTCATCTGCATAAGCAGAGTGCTTACATCGTGGTATTGTTGGGGCACCTTGGCTTGAATTAGTATGTCCACTTTTTTTTTATTGCTGCTCTTGTCTTTAAATTGTTTTAAGTTTCGGCTGTGAGATTGGACAAGGTTAAACATCAGAGCCATAATTGGGGATGGAGAACAGCCCTGATCTATAGTCTGCTGATAAATGTTAGCTGAGTTAAATCACAATGACAGCTTCTCTATCATTATCGTGAGGTAGAAGAACCTGCCTTTGTGTTTTGGGGATTTTATTAGCATATATTTCCCTGATGTGATAAATGAAGAAGGCAGGAGAGTAGTGATACTACTATTGTATTTAATTCAAAAATAAAAATTAAAAAAAAAAAAAATCAGTGTAGGCTTTGGAGTTTTTTCCTAGTTCCTGTACATCTATATTTTACTAGCTGAATGTTCATTTATATGATTGCATTGTGTTTATTGTTCTTTGCATCTTTTTTTTTTTTTAATAAGTGAGAGATCTACCACCTATTTGTCTCGATGTTAGACAAAAGCAACGAATCTCTATTGACACACTACCCCAAGAACTGAAAGCACCCATTCCTCCTGAACCTTCCCTTCCTATCCGAACCAAAACTGTGAAAGATTTCCAGTAAGTTGCACTGGTATTTCTAAAAGCATACTTTCTTTGGACTTTTTTTGTCCTAATTCGTACATCTGATTTTTCTTAACCTCAAATGAGTTACGTTCAGTTCAATAAGACAATCTCACAGTAGTAGTCGTTACTTTGTTGTCATGGTGTGATTGGTAAATCTATTACTGTGAAAATTATCAAAAGAGTTTCTCTAACTTGACATTTGTTGTTCTGTTCAATAAACAGCAAAGCTTATATTTCAGAGTTTCTGACGTTCAATGGATGTTTGGTTTTAGAACAAGTACGTACGGCTTACTTTAGGCTGGAAGTGTGTTGCTTGAGTTTGTTTTTCTTTTAATATCCTTGAGTATTTTACTGGTAGAGAAATATTGGTCAGGAAATGGGGAGGAATATTCCTAGGAAGAAGCCTGATCTATCTCCTTTTTTTTGAATAGATCTATCTATTTTTGAATAGATAGATGGGGAAAAAAAAAAATCAAAGTTGCTTCCAAAGACACAAGCATAGACTTTTGTCGTAGTTCCACTCAAGTAGGCAGCCGAGCTCCACCATAGCCACTCTCTCACTCCCCCTCCTCAAAGAGGAACGGGGAGAAAATACGATGAAAAGGGCTCAAAGGTTGAGATAAGGACAAGAAGATCACGCAGTAATTATTGTAACGGGCAAAACAGACTCGGCGTAGGGAGATAGTAAGATTTATTGCTTATTACTAACAAGCTAGAGAAGTGAGAAATAAAGGAAAGAAACCAAAAGCAC
The DNA here is from genome assembly GCF_965140915.1 of Aythya marila. Classification (NCBI taxonomy): domain Eukaryota; kingdom Metazoa; phylum Chordata; class Aves; order Anseriformes; family Anatidae; genus Aythya; species Aythya marila. Next base: position 17,166,573 of record NC_139048.1, on the reverse strand, counting down.
CTTCCCCCCCCATCCACCCTCTTCCACCTCCTCCCCCCAAGCAGCGCAGGGGAACGGAGGAATGGGGGTTATGGTCAGTCTGTAGCGCTTCTCTCCTGCTCCTTCTCGATCACTCTTGTCCCCTGTGCTTTGGGGTCCCACCCATGGGATGCAGTCCTTGATGAACTGATCCGGCGTGGGCTTCCCACAGGCAGCAGCTCTTCCAGAACTGCTCCAGATATGGGTCCGTACCCCGGGGTCCATCCCTCAGGAGAAAACTGCTCCAACCTGGCTCCCCTACGGGCAGCAGCTCCTGCCAGGTCACCTGCTCCTGTGTGGGCTCCTCTCCATGGCCTACAGGTCCGGCCTGGAATCTGCTCCAGCAGGGGTTTTCCACAGGCCACAGCCTCCATTGGTGCAGGGCCACCTGCTCCACGGTGGTCTCCTCCATGGGCTGCAGCATGGAACCCTGCTCCACCGTGGTACTCCATGGGCTGCAGGGGGACATCCTGCTTCACCATGGTCCTCACCACAGGCTGCAGGGGACTTTTGCTCCGGTGCCTGGAGCACCTCTCCCCCTCCTCCTTCATTGACCTTGGCATCTACAAGGCTGTTCCTCACTCCTCTCACTCTCCCAGCTGTTGTGTGGCGCAGCGTTTTTTTTCCCTGTCTTAAATATGTTCTCACAGAGGCGCAAAACAACATCGCTTATTCTCTTGGCTCTGGTCAGCAGTGGGGCCCTTACCAAACATGGGGCAGCTTCTAGATCCTTCTCACAGAAGCCACCCCTATGGCCCCCTGCTACCAAAACCTTGCCACATAAACCCACTACAACTTTTCATTGCTCTTTTCCATGTTTGAAGTCTTGTGCATTCAGTGAGGAGAAGGAATGCTTTTTGATTATTCAGTGTGTTTATTTGGTGGAATACCCCTATTCAGGTGTTCTGAAGAGCTGAAATTGTTACCATATTCAGATTTTTGTATGTATTGACTTCTGTCTAATTATACAACTATCAAGAGTTTCATTCTTTCAAGTAAAGTATTAAAAAGTCTGTAGTGTTTTTGGTTTGTCCCATTGATAATTTCTTTGTGCTAGATATTAACTTTATTTTTATGACAGAGGAAGCAATCTGGAATTTGTATTGCCAGCATTATAGTTCACTAAGATAAAATTTGCTTTAAGTATTCTTTAAAATGTCTAACATTGGACAAAACAGGAACTTGCTTTACAAGGTCAATACTTAAAAGGATTTCAAGGGTAAATCCAGATTTTCTTGTCAAATAATGTGCATAGTCACATACAAAGATTAAGGATTATTTGAAAAATGGAAAGATAAATAACGTTTGTTACAGTAATAATGAAATTGACTTGTTTAGGAGCCTGTGTACTTAAATGAATAAATTAGTCTCAGAAATCTTATCATGTCAGTGTTTCTAAAACATAATTCTGTTCTACTAATGATTTGTCTTAGCATACTGAACTGTGACACCATGAATTAACATTTTGAATAAGACATTGCTCAAGTATATCAAACACAAACTATGCTTTTGTTCTCTTGTAATGCCATGATCGTATAATGACAAGGAAGATGTTAGATACTGATATTATACTTGTCTGTCTTTTAAATGTGCTTAGTGAGGAAAGCTTGGAGTTATAGCACAGTCTAAAGTCTAAGTGGCTGGGAAGATTTAGCCCTTGTTATTACCTGTCTTTTTAATGCGTTCTCTCTAGGGATGATATAGAAAAGTCAAAGTCATCAGGAGACTGGAAAGCTGTACATGATTTTTATTCTACAACATTTGATTCTTTCCTGGAGATAAATGCTGCATTTAAGGTAGAAAATAATTCATAATATTACTTAGTAGTTACCGTGATTTGGATCCTCAAAGCATTTAGATGCACATCAGTTAAAGGCTTGCAACTAGTTGCTCAAACCCACTAGGATTGTTTTATTATGATCTTACCTGCCTTTGGTACACAATGTGTTATGGCATTGATTTATTTATTCCAGTTTAAGGAACAGTATTTCAAGTCTAAGGTACTATATGTAAGGTACGTTCTACACAAATTACAGTTTAAAAATATTCAAGTTGATGCAGCTAATAGGCAAACCTGGAAACAGAAATTCCCCATCCTTTAAAAAAAAAAAAAAAAGTGATATGCATTCAAGTAGTATTGCTGCTCTGTTATGTTGGCATATTCAGTGTTCCTTGGGCAAGATCATATATTTGTGAAAAGTTTCTGAATATATGCTAAATTAATATTTCTTTCTTACTACAGAGCAAGATGTGCTTTTGATGTTTAATACGAACCTAAGCAAAATAACCTGCGACACTTAGTTACGTAATGAATATTGAATGGTTGTAACTTCATTCTTGAATGAATCGATCATCTCGTGATCGATTTACACCAAAGATAGAAGATGAACATTCTGTGCAATTTATTATTTGAGACCCTCTACATTTTAAAATAGAACAATTAGGTAATGGAGTTATGTGAATAATGTTAAAGTGTAAGATAAATGTTCTTTAGTTTCATCTTTCACACATTAATAAAAGTGCCTTAGAGTCTTATGTTTTGATAAGGAAAATAAATATATATATATCTGTATGTGTTTTGTTTAAAAGTGCTGATAAACTTTTATTTTGAAAGACATGTCAAATACTCGAAACATTTCAAAACCAAAATGTCTCGTTTATTATCCAACTTGCAGAAAGATACCAATTCTGCATTTAATACCATTGAGGACTCTGGAATCGATGCAAAATTTGTGAATGTTGTCTATGATGCCTTATTGAATACTGTAAGTAGAAAAAAAGAATTCATGTTTGATAATCTATCATTTCATCAAGTAAACTTTCTGAGAAGCAGTTTATACCAAAAGTATTTCTCAGATACGTATGATTTCTGAAGAATGTCTCCAAACATACTTGAAATTGTCCTGTGAGGATTGCCGTAAAGTCATGAAAATTGCTCTAGTAAAAGACAACAAAATTCTTGCTAGTATTAATGCAGTTCATCCTGTGGTAGATCTCAAAGAGTGCTTGGAAGAGAAGACACCAGTGTGGTGGGACACTGCGTGATGAGAGAGATGGAAAATGTGAGGATGGGAGTAGTAAAAAGTAGATACTGTGTCTAGTAAATGCAAGTCAGGAGTAGCGTAGAAATAATCTGTACGGCTTTTAAGTTGTTTGAAGTTTTGAAAGCCATGGTAGATACAACTTCAGGCCTCACCTAATAGCCTCTGAGGAAAGATATAGTCAAAGATTTCTTAGCTGGCTTGAATCACAGGCAAAACAAACTTGCCTTTTTGTACACTCTTATACCAAGCATGTATAATTTGATCAGATATGATTTTTCCCTGCTCCTTTTTCCATAGCCTCAAGATGTTCAGAAATCAGTCCTAAAGGGAATAATTAATGGTCTGCTACAAGAATGGAAAGGGTAAGGATAACCAATGTTTGCGTTGCTGTTCCAACGCTTACTTAGAACTGGTATACTTCCTATATTTTACTCTATTGTTTTAGCCAAAGAAATAAAATGTTCTCTTAAAACTTAACTTGACTCATAACTTGTCTCCTTTTGTCAGGCAAATCTAATGAGACTTAGCTTGAGCTCTGTAAGCTGACATTGAACCTCTGAGAAGCAGATCTAGCCATATATCCCCGCAGAAAATCTCAGCTGCTTGTTGCCAGGGCAGTCTTTCAGGAATCCCAACTGTGAGATGAATTAGGGAATTTATCCAGAGTAAAAGATATTCCTTCTGACCCTAACGATTATATAAGTTTTAACTTATATAATTTCTTGACTCAAAGTTTGCTTTGTAATATCATTATACCATGTAGTATCAATATCATGTTTCAGCAGCACTGAAAGGGCAGTACAGCATGCAGAAATGATTATCCAGGAGGCATGGAGAGGACAAGATCTTAGCAAGAAGTAATAGAAGTGAGAATGTAGCATACTTAGTATGATTCAAAAAGAGATGTAGCAAGAGACAGCCCTTTGTTGCAACTCATCCTTAACCCTACCTGTGGCTAGTGCTTTCTCTACTTTTTTTCTTCTACCTTTAGAGAGTAGTCAGAATCTTTGAAACTGTCCTTTCAGTGATGATCCTGAATATGGTATTCAACACGTATTGACAAAACAAAGTTAAATCCTAGGGTGTGTGATATCCTAACTATTGATGTGTATATATATTGTATACGTACAGCATTTCCAATACATTCATTGATTTGTAGGCCGCGAACAAAAGATGATCTTAGAGCATACTGTATACTTCTACAGGTAAGAAAAATACAGTATTTTTAGTTAAGTACATGTCTACTTAATTTATAATCTATAAACCAGTATACTATGCAAACAAGATACTTAGTATAACTGATAAATTTCACATTTAATTTCCTATCATGAGATTGTATTAACATATGGAAGAAGTGTAGGGTATGCATGATGGGAACAAGAGTTTAATGGCAGAGTTGATGGGGGTAAGATTGCATACATTAAACCCATGAACTGAGAACACAGGCATGCAATTGTTTCCTATCACTTAGTATTGAAAGAGCAAATGTTGTAGACGGTTATTTCCTACTTATTGTCAGATCTCCTTTATTGCTATGTTGCAACAATGATCTTTCCCAAAAGTTTCAATATATGCACTTTTTGGTATTACAGTAACTTTCACTAGTATTGCAGTTTATCCAGCAGTCTCCCTCCAATCTATCTTATGACTCCATTGTCTGATTTCTGTCTACATTAACTGATTACCTTTCCTACTAAAATTGATGAGCATTTGTAGCAAATTTCCCCTTTAAGCTTTGCTAGTGCAGATGACACCTCTCCACATGAGAGAATCTTCTGCTGTTACTTGAAAGATCAGATAGTAATTCAGTTTTTGAAGACAACAGCTTTCTTCTCTGGGGTGGCACGTTAGCTGTGAATTATGAGGAATCATTCTACAGAAAAGTGGGAGTGTGTGGACTCGTAAGAGGGAAAATAAGGAGTGCGTGGAAAGACTGGAGAATCCTTATTACTGAGATTGAAAGCTCATCATGTGGAGTGTAATTTATGTGCTATACAGTAAATGATAATCCAGAAAAAATATATTGAATACTGCCTTTGTTACCTGTGGGCTTTCTTTTGAAACACAAAAAAAAAAAAAAAAAAAAAATCCATACTTGTGCATTATAGAAGATGCAGATTTTTCATTTGAATAGAAGTTGCAAATCATTTTTTCGTAGTTTTTACCACTGTCACAGCAATTTTCTGAATTATTTTCCTGCGTAATTGTATTGACAACAACAAACATAAGAAACAGTCGTAATGACGTTTTCCCTTTATGCAGTTTGTTAACCTAACACATTTTTTTAATCTTTTTCAGAATCCTCAATTTAGTAACACTTCTACTTATGTCATCTATGCTCACTTGCTAAGACAGATAGCAGCCTTAACAGAAGCTGACCATCATTTCCTAGTGCACTGGTCTAAAAAGTAAAAAAAAACAATAAAAAAAATAAAATTAAAAATTCAATTTTTAGGATTACAATTGTTACTGTATTTCCATGGATGTTGACTGTTTTATATTATATATAAATTATATGAAAGTTGACTACAGAGATTGTTTTGTTGTTTTCAAAGTACATTTGGACATAGTACACGAAGTGATACTGATTTATAGATGCAAACTGTATATAATGTATAAAAATGATTATGCAAAAAAGCTTTGATTGCAAAATAAGCTAAATTATTTTTACATAACTTATGCAAAAAATGTAAAATTTTTAGATACATGCCTAGATAATGATATCGATATAAACATCTTTATGGTCTTCCTTTAAATAAAGGTGTTTCTTGCATTATTTCCAAAAGATACTGTAGCTTTGCTGTATTACATGAAAACCACAAATAAAATTAAATCCATGCTGATAGCGTAATAGAGATGGTGACAGAATGTAGTTAAAGCATTAGATTTTAATTACTTGAAATAATTCTAATAACATCTAGCTATTAGTCATGTGGGGGTAACTGCCAAAAAAGTGTTTTTTGAAGTTTGTATGCAGGTTGCCTTCCTTAAAATGACTGCACCAAAAGTTCAATTTCGGGTTTTTGGAAAAAAAAAAAAAAAAGTTTGTGTATGTTCACAATTCCCTGTCTCTTAGGGAAACTCTTAATTAAGGACTTTCTTCTCTGCAAGGATGAAAATTATATACATATATTTCTCCCCCTGAAATATGTCCAGATTTGCTTAATACTGTGTTACTTTATTATTTCATTTGAATCAGTATTTACAAACCAGATGAACCCTTTTGGTTAAGGATGCAAAAGGCATATTGATGTTCTTATTCTTAAAATAAGTATTAGAATTTTTGAAACATTGAAATAGAAGAGCTTTTATTTGCAAAATGATGCTTTAATAAATCTACTCATGTATTATATCTACACGTATTTTTGCTGTATTACAAAAGTGGTGCAGCACATAACTTTATATGTGCACTTGTCACAAGTGTATGAAGTATTTTCCACTATTCATTCAATAGGGCTAAGTATCTCAAAATCAAAAATTGAGACTTCCTCAGTATTCAGATTGTGGAGTGAAAGAGAGAGGGGATGTTTATTTTTTGTTTACTTCTGTTTATTAAAGTCAAGAACAAGTGATGATTCTTTTGTAAATTTTTTAAAGATACAGACATTAAAAAGTGTATTTAAATGCAGAGCGTTGCTGCATGCCAGTATTTAAAAGCATGGTTCTTCGAACTTAATCTTTGGAACTTAGTTTTTAAAATGGGACAGCATGTTCTTCAGCAAATAGTATTGAAATCTGATAATATAGGCTTCTGTTTGAACAGCGATCACATGAGAGTAACTGTAGCTTGTTTCTTTTTAGGATTTCACAGAAGAGGTTCAAGCAAGTGGTGGACAGGTTACTGCAATTTATTTCTTTGCGCCTGTTTCCTGCAAAACCTGAAGAATTTCCACCCATGATGAAATGTACCTGGTGGATTCCATCAGCAACCAAAGTCTTGGCATTATTTAGTAGGTTTTTTCCTTAAATTGTGTATGCATGTAGATGTATATGTATATATACTTGCATTTTGTATGTGTATGCATGTACACATATGGGAGCAGAGGAGGGTGGTTTATCTCTCTCTCCACTTACAGTGGAAATGGACATTGGTAGTAACACAGTACAAACTACAGTATAATAGAGTGCCAAAAAACAGTAAGCAGGAAAAAAAGTCTATTGGCAAGACCTCATACTTGCTTTTTACTAGAGGATAATTGCTATGCATCATTTTCCTGTAATAAAAACAGATCATTAGAAGAAAAATCCACAGAGGTAACCAATAGTAAAGGTTTCCCTTAGATTTATAAAAATCTTTTAAACGTGCAATTGCTACAATTTCTTCTGTAAGTGGTTTAGCTTCACAGATTTTTTTTAGGATCTAGGTATCTTAAGCAATGTGTATTCCTCCTAAGTTCAAAACTACAGCATAGAAAAAGTAAATCCCTGTCCAGCTCAACACAGAGCACAGCAAATTTGACCATTGTAAATGCAGTCTTTCTCCTCTCCCAATCACCAATAGTTCAGTGGTTAGAGCATCTACTATAGAAACAGAAGACCTAAGGACAGTACCCTTTTCTTGAGGGGTAGAAAGCCCTTCTTTGCTTCATGCTTCCTAGGAGAAAATGAAACCATCAAGTGAAAGTTAAGATTGGAATGAGGATGTTTTCATTTCTCTGGCTACTTAAAATAACTTCTGTATAAAAGAACTCTGCACAGCCCTCCCTATACAGTGGCACAGTTTAGACATACAAGTTCAGTTGTATCCTAGAACATGATTCTTCTCTTGTGTTCTGTAGTCACCTGTGAAAGAGTTGCTAGTTCATTAATTCTGCACATATTCCTCTGGGAAAAGGGATTTTAAATCATTCAGAATAGACCACCTGATATGAAGGTGTCTAAGAAATCTATCAAACTGGTTTTCATCGACTTCAGAAGAATATATCATTCTTTGTCTATAAAACTTTAAATTAGTGTATGTCATTAGGTGGGATACAGTCAGATACTGTAGCGTAATTGCTCTTGAGGTCAGAAATATATCAAGTTTATTTTACCATAGTTGAGCTGATCTGGGAAATTACTATTTTTAAAAGCTATTAATATGATGCAGTAAGTTGTTATGTTACACTTGTAATTCTGTAGCTAACACTCTGACAAAGTTATTAGTAGCCCATTTGTCATCTTTTCTGTCATCTTTTTCTTTTACTGCTGCTCAGAATGCTTAGAAAACATGTGCATAATCCAGGCAATACTTTGAAAGACTACTGTATTTTTTTGTAGATGCTGCAAATAGTCTGATTAGCCCCCCTATTATTTCATATATGGATTTCTATAATTCTACACTTGATCACATTGATCTTATGGAAGAATATCATAACTGGCAATGTTATGGAAATTCTCACAGGTAAGGAAAAATTGGCTGTTTCTTATCATGTATTATTTTAAAGCACCACATCTGTGTGTGTGTATAGCCACACTAAATGTATTTTACTGGAAAAAACATAATATAGCTACTGTTTGCAGAAACTGTGTGGATATGATGTCAACTAATAAATCTCATTCTACCTTTGCAAACTGGACAGAAGAATAAAATCCAGATCATAACATTAGTTTATTATGTATTGGTGTAGATTCAGTGATGTGTTAATTGTATCTTAGCGTGAACATATTTTAACTTCTAACACATTCATAGAAAGTGGCGCAGTGTGCATACTTAACACTTATTGATGGTATCAAAATATTCTGTTTGTGGGTCTGATCATATTTGCTCCAGTAAAATCAGTCTTATTCACTTCTTTTACATGAAACTTAAACCTTTACAGGCTCAAGGCAGCCACAAGTATGATCTAGAAATGTGGAGAAATAGGCATTAAATCTTCCTGTTAAGTTTTAAAATCTGATTGGGAAGGAGGAGGGGAAAAAAAAAAAAAAGAAAAAGACATGATAGCAATAAATGCACAGTAGTCTTTGAGTAGTCTCAAAGCATTGGAATCTGTATACTGCTGAGCTTCAGATTTTTTTTTTTTGATTTTTTTTTTTTTTGCATGGGCACCATCTGGCTGCTTTGGCACCCACATCCAAACTTATAAAAGGGCTGTGAGATTTCCACCTGCTCCAGTTCTTTTCAGCTCGCTGGGACATGGGGTATATATCAAAACAAAGTTTGTGTGATACATAGCTTTGGAAGTAATGCAGACTAGCTGTATTATTCTTAAAATATGTTTAGTTCTTGTACTGTGTGAGAGCCATATTTTTTTCCCAATTTTACGGCCTATAAATCTGTATTGTTTAACTTTAAAATTATAATAATAAAAAAAATAATTCAAGGCTCTATGCTTAGTATTAAGTAGGACCAGTATGAATAAGTCCCAGCTTACTTTGCACATAAAGTATTTTGAAATACACAGTTCTTCCAAATAAGTTGACACTGCTTGGTAAAACATTTTGTGTTAGGATTTCCAGCAGATCAACTGAGAATCTTTTTTCCTCATTTTCTTTCTTTCCTAAAGACATTAGAATCCGGAGCTCCTCGCAGGCAGGATTCAGGGTGCACATGTAGAGTCTGGATTCAAGATGCACACAGAGTCTGAAGCTCCGGGTGTCTTAGTATGAACTTCTGCTAGGTGATGCATGAGCTAATCAACAAAAAACTTACTGAAGTAACCAAGTAAAGTAAATCTTTTACCGTAATGATTTCTGAAGGTTTTCAAAATTGTTAGTAATATTTGACTGCAGTGGAATGTAGCTGTAATCTGATATTTTAGAAGTCCCGAGCATTTGTAGCCCTGGCTTAAATCAGACGAATCTGTAGAAAATCAGTATTTTGTGAAAATCAGAGCAGAAAATAAGGCAAAACAGAAATACTTCTGTGTACTAATGAATGCTATACTGAGATAACTGTTTAGTTTGTATTAAATAATATATTCTTACTTTAATTCAGTGTAGCAATTAAAATTTAGTATTTAAAGCAGAAAACACTTCTTGCCATCTATTATTGAAGATTGCTTTTTATTACGTCTATAGGTGATAAACATAATAGTATATTCAGGATATGTATTATTCTATTGCTAAGTAGAATTTCTAGTAGTATTTATAACTAAACAATTTGAGTTCTACTGAATTGATTATCTATGTATACAATGAAAAAACAAAAACCCCGGCAGCTATTTCCAAATCAATGTCAGCAGAGGGAAGGTAGTTACTGAACTGTAATGTAAAAATTCTCTCCTCTTCTCTTAAGAAAGTACTATGCTAGTTGCTAAAAATGAAATTTTATCTTTTTTTTTTCTCTTGTCATTCAGGTTTTCTTTCTGTCAATATCCATTTATTATTTCTATAGCAGCAAAAAAGGTTATTATTCAAAGGGATTCAGAACAACAGATGATAAGTATTGCACGAGTAAGTCATTTCATGATAAATGGTTGTGTCTAATAAATTGGTATCTTATCAGTTTTTCTTAGGTAAATATTCCATACAGCCTTTCATCACAACTTGTGATATATTGGCCTATCCTGAAAAAAAGAACTCGAGCCATTTTTCTATTACTAGCCTACTAATGTCCATGCAGGATTCTCTCAATATTTATTTATTTTTTATTTTAACATGCTTTGTTTTAAGATGCTTACAAACATCAGCGTCATGGAGAAAGTTACAGTAAATGTGTTGTTGGCTTTTGTGTTTTGTGTTGGTTTTTTTTGACTTCTGGAGAAACCAGATCAACATAACTGTGTTTGATAAGAAACCAGCATGTTAAATTGACTAGGTAATTAAGGAAGAAAGAATTTTGGTCTCTTTCGTATTTCATTCCATGAAGATGTGATGTTGTGGAAGACCAAAACATAACAAATCACAGAAGAGGTACTGCTTCTGGGCAACCTATTGCTTTTTGAAAGAGATTTTGTCTGCCTCTATTGGTGATAACTTTCTTCAGGTGCTAGGAGTTACTGTTTTCCTCAGTGCTCGATGTGGCAGCACCACTTAATCTGTTCATTGTTTGCTAGATGTATGTTGTGAATAGCTAAGTGAAGCATCAGACAGCCTCTGGAATCTTGTGGTTGTTTTTAACTATTTTGGGAGTTTAAAAGTTTGCCATGCAATTGCCACCTGCTTGTTATATATCCTGATAATTTCACATAGTGTGAATGATGTTTGCAGTCAAAAAGAAATGACATTCCTCTGTATCTCTTAGCAAATACTGAAGCATCTGTTGTATCAGGGTAATTTAATGCAAGATACTAAGGACTTCTTAAACTTAATAAGTGTGGTACTTTGTTTTTTAAATGAAGATGTGACATGTATGATGTTTTTTCATTCGAATAGCAAAGCCTTGTGGATAAAGTCTCTCGCAGACAGAAACCTGACATGAATATGTTGTTCCTAAATGTGAAAGTGAGGAGGACGCACCTTGTTAGTGATTCACTTGATGAGGTATTAAAAACGTAGTTCAGTGATGTGTTGCTGCAAAATAGCAATTTCATTTAGATTTGATAAATCATATTTAAATATTCCTGTGCTAAGATAGGGAATACATATATCTATAATACAAAATAAAAGAAACGGAGTTACTTTTTCACAGTAGCAGTGCTGCAGATAATATTTGCAGCTGATCAGAATATAATATATGCAGATGATCAGAACTTTATTTTCTGTTCTTATACTTTTCCATAGTTAAGTTCCTAATGAAGATGCATGCTTGCATACCACGTGGTGTGTGTGTGTGTTTGCAATTTTTGTCTTAAGAGTAAAGTGCATAATTATCAGATTATGTAGGATCTAGTTCCATGATAAGGAGCACAAATAATGACTGATCATCTAGTCACTAGATGAGTTTGTTCTGTTCTAATTCCCAGAATACTTTTTATTTCTTTTCCTTCACTAGCTTCTCTATCTTAAAACAATTATTATAGGCTTTCTTTTCTTAACCTCTTATCATAATTTTAACTGATTCCTCATTCTTGAATGTAATTTTTCCTTTTTTAGAATTGAGAGACAGATGTGTACATTGAAGTAGGCGATTCTTCAGTATCCACATAAACTTGTTAATTATTATTTAATGAAATCTAGTTCCCCACTGCTTCTCAACACTAAAAACATCCTGATAGTATTGAAAAAGAAGTCCAAATATTGAAAACAAAACAAGACCAAATAAGTTCTGATTGTTTATGTGCGGAAAACATAAGTTTAAACTTTTTTTTTTGCCTAGATTAAAGCCTGTTTTAGCTTCTTTTTCTAAGACAGAAGAACTCAGTGGTGATACTGCTGTCTCTCAGGCATTGTAGTATTTTTATTTACCACGTTGAGATAACCAAGAACAACTTAAAGAGTTTCACCTACTAGTGGGAGGTGATGCAATAAACAAAGCAAGAGTGGTATACAAAGAGATTTGTTCTTTATGACTGGAAGCACTGATAATATGTTAAATGTTCTCTATTTTTCCCCATCCTATTTTGTAATAGCTAGCAAGGAAGAGGGCAGATTTGAAAAAGAAGTTGAAAGTCACATTTGTAGGAGAAGCTGGTCTTGATATGGGTGGCCTGACAAAAGAATGGTTTCTTCTTCTGATTCGTCAGATTTTTCACCCAGACTATGGTGAGTTTAAATACAATTTGAAAATCTGTTGATTTTAAAATATCAAAACAGTTATGGATAAGAATTCTTCGTTAATCCAGTATTAGACCACTTACTTGTTGATGTTAAATAAATAAAAGCAGGCAAGTTAAAACTGTCATAAATATAGATGGGAAGACCTTTTGGCATAGATGACAGCAGAAGAGAGTGGGAAGTTCTGAAAAGCTTGGAAGGTCTTGGCTTTTGGCAGGGAGTTTCAAGTGTTGGTGAAACATTGACATTTCATTTCAGTGGTATAACAATTAGTGAACAAATCTCTGATCAATGGAAAGGTTTGGAATTAAAAGTGGGATTCAGCTTTTTAATACTTAAATCACGCTAAATCTTGTTTCAGAAACTGGAGGCTCAATGGGTTTGGTTTGTTAGTATCCTCATGTTAGTGAGCATGCTGAGTAGAAAGTATGGGGGGATTCAAGACTAGCAGTTGATTTTTCTTGAAGTTTTTCCCCTGATGTATCTGCTGTGTTGCAGTGTTTCCAGCTCAACCCAGAGACTCAGTTGCCTGCCCCATGTGTATTACAATGCATTCTTTGTCTCAGTGTGGGTAACTAGTAAATGGGGTTTGAGACCTATTTTGCTCCAGTGTCACTGCCATCTTTCAGTCCTTAAATGCAAATATTCAACTGCTTCTGGTGAAGGCCTTGTCTAAACTTTTTGTTATGCGTTCCTCATTGGACCAAATTTCAAAAAAGAAAGATAGATCTTTTGGGAGAAAATCTTTGTAGTAAAAAACGGCACATCTGAAGGCAGAGTTCTGTCTCTGTTTCCATAAAGACCATATATCCCTGAGACATCAGTTGGAGTTTTTTTTGTTTTGTTTTAATTCAAAGAAGTTTGATTTTCATTTAAATAATTTATTCCCCAGCTTTATCTTCAAACCCAAATGAGATGAGCAATTACATACACGACATCCTTAGAACTGTTCAGGGCTCTGGTTTCTATGCTGGCTGTGAAAACAATATTAAACTATCAGTGTATTCAATTCCAACAAATTAAAAGCAGTCATTGCATTTTATTTAATGTAGTTATGCATTGATAAAGTGGATTTCACTGTTAGTGCACTCTCAATCTAGGGTGTAACTGTCTTGCTTCTCAGAGAAATAAATGCATCTTGCCTAGGCATCTTAAAGCTGTTATGTGGCTTTCACTGTGTAGGTTTTTACCTTCTTTTACTCTTTAAAATGGTATGTTTTGTATCTGAAGCAAATAGCAGTCAAACGACATTACAGTCATGATTTTGGTAGGATCTAGCTTTTTACTTAGACCAGCAGGTGGCTTTTTTAGTGTGTTTGTGTTTTTTTTAATCTTCTTTAAAATACTTTTTGGACAGATTAATATGAAACAAAGTTTATGGTATTTGTGTTGTGGGATTCATGCCAATGTTTTTAAAGATTGTCATCTGCTATTGGTATAGAAAAGTAGGAAGAGATGGGCTTACATTGCAGCAATAAAATAGTTGATCAGACAGATATGTTTTTTGGCTGTACAGGTTAGGAAGTACAGTGGCGAAGCAGAATGCATAGAAACCACGTAGAATATCCACAAGTGGAGGTGCTTATTTAAGAATGCAGTACATGGCCAGGGCTGATGGGCTTAGTCCTGCTTCAGGGCTGGAACTGCTCTTGTTGGCCTTTGCCCAAGGATCTGTTGCATAGGGCCTTGCTGCAGAAGGGATGACACAGAACTGAGAACCAGCCTGGAGATCTGCACTTTTAGAAGCACTTAAAGATGCGTGTGTAAGAAAAAAAAAAAAAAAAAAAAAAAAAAAAAAAAAAAAAAGAATGGTTTTGTGTGACCTTTTATTAAAGATAAGGGTTGGTGAAGTGCAACTTACCTCTTCTACAGGTATGTTCACGTACCACAAGGACTCACGTTGCCATTGGTTCAGCAGCTTTAAGTGTGATAACTATTCTGAATTCCGACTGGTTGGAGCTGTATCCTTTTATGTCCTCATGACAGTGCTAAACAAGCAGCGATTTAATTACAGCGACAAAATAAGGCAGGAAGATCTAATCAGAATTCATCCTGATGTATGTACAAGTGTGTTGAATTTTAAATGTGTAAAGAAAAAGCCATTCAAGGAAGCAGCCTAAAAAAAATGGAAGAAAATGATTGATATAGATACATGGTACATTTTACAGTCAGAAAATAGTACAATTAAGATTGCACATGCAACGTTTTTTGTATGTAAGTTGTAATTTTTATATACTTCACTTCCGGGTTCCATTCAGTAAATAAAAACATAAATGAGCCTGGGTGCATTAATATTTTAAGTTACTATTGATCAGTATGTGGCTTCTTTTTAGCCTTATGGCATAAGACGTTTTCCTAGGTTTTCTGATGTGCTAATTTATGAAGTCCTCATGCGTGCAGTTAATGATAATACATGCTTATAAATCCACTAAGATGAGGTGATGATGCCCCCATTTTACTAGTGGGAAGCTGAATCATGAACTGGATTCTTCTAATTTTTGGTATTAATTTCAAATTTGTACTATGAAGTGTTAGTTCGGGTAACTGTCATTGTGGCTGTTTATGCCTTCTTTAAACAACTTAAGGACACGGAAGGCATTTTCTCAGATAGTCCTCAATAGCTTTATGTGACAGTTTGCTAAGGATAACGTACCTGCTATGAAATGAACAAATGATGAGGTGCAGTACATAAAATTTAAGCTATTCAGTATTACTTAATATGAGTATGGTAGGCTGTAATAGCGAGTCTGGTAGTAACAAGCACAAGCCTAAGAGGAGGAATCTGTTTCTTATATTTACATATGTCTTTTTAAGCTTGAATGATAGCCTGCTCTATTCTATCCCCATCTACTTTGCCCGGACTCTAGACCTGTGTATCACCAGGTGTACCTAAGTGTGCTAGCAGATAAGCTGTAGTGCCAGTGCAGGTTAGTAATAACGCTTTTAGATGTATTTCAAATAAAATTTTCTATACTGAGTGTTCTTTGGAATTTGGGGATTAAAAATAAAGTTTTCTTTAAAAAAAAAAAAAAAAAGAAAAAAACATTTTTCATAACAATACATTAGAACAATTTATTCAGGAAATGCTGGTATAGAATATGATGGAGATTTTCAAGTGTTCTGGCAGTATGCCTCATTTGACCATTTGAACTATTGCTTAATTGTAACACAAAATTGTGTTAAAAATAATGCCAGTCCAAAATAAATTTAAATTACTTCAGTTTTAGTATGTTAGAATATGCTAGAGTATGCTCAGTTAAAATTTTAAATATTTTTTCCAAGTTACCTAAAATGTTAACTATAATGAAAATGTGTGGTTTTTTGCCTTTAACATCTGACCCATATAGCTTATGGGACTTGCTGTCTATAATAGCATCACCTTGGATATTCGTTTCCCACCTTGTTGTTACAAGAAATTGTTGAGTCCTCCTATTGTTCCATGTGATCATAACACACTTGTAGGCATCTGTGATGTTACATTGGATGACTTGTTTCAGATTATGCCTGTAAGTATTGTTTTTTAGATGCTAAATTGGTGACTTAGAACCTGTTCTATTTATATTTAATGCTTGGGAGGCATTATTATCTATTAATTACCTATTGATTATCTGTTTCTATTTAATGCTTTGAAACAGTCTGGAATTCTTACAAACACCCTTTTTTAGCACCAGCTGATACAGTCTCTATTTTTGCTGCCAAAAACATAAATACTCCTTGTGTTGCAAGTATTGCAGAATTTTTATAGGTGTTCTGGAAGTTAGAATAGCAACATTTGATATGTTCTAGATACCCTTTCCATAGTAAAAGGAAAAAATTTAAATTTATGATTAAAAAAAAAAAAAAGGCACTTCTAATATGCTGATTAAGTGGTGTACGTTTTGAAGATGCAGCCGTTTCCAAGATAGCTTCTTTATAAAGAACGATTTTTGCATATTCTTGCAAATACATCATTTACTTTTGTAGGTTCACTAAAGGGTTTGTGTTCATGTTGTAGGAATTGGCCCATGGACTGAATGAACTTCTGTCCTACGAAGGCAATGTTGAAGAGGATTTTTACTCAACCTTTCAGGTCATTAAGTGCTCAACTACAAGTGATTCTCAGACTAGTTCAGTAATTTTACCAATATTTCTGCAATGGAGTGGTTGACAACTGTGTGTGGTTGCTTATTGTTTGGTGTACAACTGAGTGAGCATTAAAGCTTGCTTCAAGAACCAGTCTAGTACTTGGTGCACAGAGTCTGGTTCCATTACGGGGCTTGACAGCATAAGTGGATCAGAGCATTGACTGCTGGGGTCCCATGTCTAGCTGCTGCTAGAATTCCAGCTCTTAACTTGCTCTGACACTAATGCATTGCAGTCAGTGACCTACCTGATTGTGGAATTCATCTGTCTGCAAGACAATTCTTTTTCTGTCTGACCCAGTTGCTTGACAAAGCTCACTCCTGTTATTCTACATGTTTTGCCTAGGAAATCTCACTTTCACTATACTTGCCTGTTCAAGGTATGATGGTTTTGCCAGACGTGTATGTGTAACAGTCAAGAAATGATTGTATTTCTATTCAATCAAGAAAGTCTTTCTTTTTCATTTATTTGTTGTTTTAGGACACATGTATTTATTAAAATTTCATCCTGCTTTATGGACTTGTATTGACCTTTTTTGCTTCAGCTTTCAATTACATTATTATAATACTATAAGAGATTTTTTGTAAAAGCAGCTATTTTTGAGTTGCTAGGTGAATTACAGTGCAAGAAATACCTTCTTAATTATTTTTGATACAACTAAATTGTTCTTAGGCATGTTCTCCTTCCACTTTGAGGCTCCACAGTCTGCAGCTTGATATGCTACTGTTTAATAGGGAAAATTTTTCTGCTTTGAATAACAATTTCTTGAGCAATTTATTGAAAACTGTATTAGTTAACTAAAACCAAACAAGTAAAACAAAGCCCCTCAGGATTACAGCATGTGCTGAAGAGAGACAGGAGATGCATGGAGCAATAAATACAAGCTTTGTACTCTGTGAGTATCTGAATTTATTTTCCAGAACTGAACTTGACTTTTCTCTTTCTACAGGTTTTTCAGGAAGAATTTGGTGTTATAAAGTCTTATAACCTAAAGCCAAATGGAGATAAGATTCCAGTCACAAATCAGAATAGGAAAGGTATTTCAATACATATTAATGACACACATGTGGTAGATTTAAATTTATCCTTGTTTTTACTTTTTGTAAACCTAGGTTTTATTTAACAAAATATGAGAAATAAATTCCTGTGGTGTTTCCTGTTAAGTCTAACAATTTAGTAGTACGTAAGTTTAAAACTCATTCATTTTTATTAATACAGTACAATTTTAGAGGGCAAACAAAATGTTATTTAAAATCATTGCATTGTAACAAAAGAAAATATTTCTCTTTTCTTAGAATATGTGCAGCTTTATGTTGATTTTCTTCTCAACAAATCGATCTACAAACAATTTGCAGCTTTCTATTATGGATTTCATAGCGTCTGTGCTTCATATGCATTACTGGTAAGAATAAAATATCACTTCTGTTTCAAATAGGTGGCAATGACTGATCTAAATTATGTATGTTATTCTTGATATCTGCTTTAGATGGTTTTAGCATTCATAAAGCATCTTGAGTAATCAATATAGTTGAACAGGAGAAATTAAGTGGGCAACCAACTGTCATCTTTTTTAACAGGACACTATGGAGAAATAAAGCTCCACAAGTTAAGTTTATCAGCTGGTATTCACAGACAAATTACAGGCTCTTGTATCTGTTTATTGAGAGTCTCTGAATTTCTTACAGTTATGAGCAGTAGTGCAAACATGTGCGTGCACTCTACAGTGACTGCTCTGAAAGCCATGTTACTTTTTTGCAGGAAGAGCTTTCAGTGAGATTGAGGTTAAACATTTCTGTGTATACAGTCCTATTGGGCTTTTGGAATGTCTTTTGTATTTTATGCCATTCCTTGTGCAGGAAGAGAAAGAAGAGACAATTACAATTTTCATGAGAATTTCTGTGTTCCTTTGAAATTATCCAAGTATGACAGGCTTGCAGCAAAGTGAAATGTGACTAACTGCAGTCGATTTTCATTCTCCTTCCCGAAACTTCCTTGGAATGCCATGAAGTACTTTCATGCTTGCAAAAGATGGTGTAGTAAACAAGTCAGAAGTAGGTTCTACTGTTGTAAGTTTAGTTGTTGTGAAACATGATTTACAGTTAAATGTACTTGCTTGGCACAAAACTATGCACGCCTAAAAGTAAATTCTGTCAGTAATTACTACTTATCAACCTATATTGGGACATTAAAATAAAAAAAATGAAAAAAAAAAAGAGAGAGAGAGATCAAAACGCTCTCTCTGAATCCCATATGTAAAACCTTAATTTTTTTTCATGACATATTTGTAATCTAATCTGAAGACAAGCCAGTCATTGAAATAAATATAAGAATGAAAAGGAATTGAGAAACAATAGAAATGCATTAAAATGTAATGTTATCCAGTAATTTGCTTTTTACAATATACAGTAATAAAAGATTCCTTCAAGTTCTAAGGAATTCATTTTTCTAGAAAAACAATATGTATCCAGTTAATTTATAAACTTATATTCAGTAATATCCTGTTAATTTTTCAGTAATGCTATATTTATTTATTTATTTATTTCTCAACTTAAATGAATATTAAATATTTTATACTTAATTTCTGACAGCTACTTCGTCCGGAAGAAGTTGAAATTCTTGTATGTGGTAGTCCTGAACTGGATATGTCTGCTTTACAGCGAAGTACTCAATATGAGGGCTACCAGAAAACTGATCTCACTATACGGTAGGCTTGATCTAATATATTTTTTTCTCATTCAAATTATGGACTTAAAAAGCAGCGTTGCATGGTAGACTGTTGGGAATAACCTATTCAAGTGTATTCTGAAAATGGATCATAAATAATTGAAACGCTAAAAAACTTATTTCCAAATGAGGCAAAGATGCTATTAAATTAGTGTCTTTAGACACAGTAAAACAAATATACTATATAAATAAGAAGAATTAGAACCTTAATAGTATAGTGTCTTGCTGGACACATTAAAAGTGATGTAAGTTGCAAATGGAGGTAGTTTCAAATCCTATACAGTGAAATCCAAGTCTTTAATCTTATTATCCAGTTTTCTAATTTGTTTTCCTCCCAATTCCAATTAATAATGAGATATATACTAATAACTTAGACTTTTTAATAGAAATTTTATAATAATATAATAATACATAATAATTATATTATAATAATATAATTATAAAATTTATAATAATATAATAAAACAGATTTTTTAATAGAAAAGGGTGTTTTGTCATCACATGACAACACACAATTACAAAATTCATAAAATATTATTGTACTTGTTAAGTCCTTAGGAACTTATTTAACGTTGCATATTAGGATAATATTGATGCCCTTTGTTTTACATCTATTCAGTTTCTGGTAAGTGTCAATTTATCATATACATGCAGTTGTGTTATATACTAATGCTGTTTTGGCAGGATATTGCATCTTAAACCATTTTCTTCTCCTTTGACCCTGAACATAGATACTTTTGGGATGTAGTACTTGGATTTTCTCTTGACCTTCAAAAGAAGCTGCTACATTTTGCTACAGGAAGTGACAGGGTACCTGTGGGAGGCATGGCTGATTTGAATTTCAAGATTTCAAAGAGTGAAACATCAACTAACTGGCAAGTATTTTATTTTATTTTTTAATTTTTGGTCTTAAATTATTTCCTGAGAGTCCTTACTGCTCTTGAGTGTCTTTTTGAAGAAGAGCAAAGAGTATAAGGGAGAAACTGCATGACCTCCATTAATTTGTCTTTAAAATGTTATTAAACTCATCTATTGATAACATAAATTTAGTTGATGATCGTCTAATACAAATTCAATTCTTCAGTCAGTGTTTACATTTGAGTCCATGAATTCTTTATCTTTGAAGTTTCCTTAAATGTTTTAATTCTAAGAAACTGTTTAATTGTTCCCAACATGACAGCTGAGCAAATGAAAATAGAGGGTGAATCACCATGACTTTTTTTCTGAATTTTTGAGTCTGTTTTGTCATTATGAATAGCAGTCCCTGCAGTTACCAAAAAACGCCTTGCATTCTTTCTTGATGGTCTAAATAAGAATTTTGATTTGCATTCCTGGAAAAGATGTAGCATTCCTTTAGGGTCTCTGGTGAGTAAGTGTATAGCTGATACAGAGGTTGCTCATATGAAATAGGACTGAAGCAGCCTTGTAACTTCATCATGAAATTTAAATTGTTCATGCCAAGTTCTTATGCTTCTGGTAACCTTTTATTTTGTACTGAAGTGAACTGTAAAATTCCTCATGCCTTCCAGCCAGTATTCTCCTTTTCAGTAGTGGAGAAAGTCAGTTTAAACAACTTGGAAAATTGTATAGAAATACTTACTGGTCTGGAGCTCACTGCTAAGCAGTAATTGTTGACTTTACCTATGTTTCTCAAACTTTTAAGGTGGTCAAAATACTTTAAAGGAAATACATTTTTATAGACAAAATTCTGGGGAGTTTTATGTGGAGAGCTGAAAAAAAGGCATAGATGAAATCAGGTTTAAAACAAGCAAATAAAATTTATCTAATTATTGTGGTATTTCTAATGCTTTAGTTAATTGGCCAATAACTGGTTCCAGTAATATGTTAAAGGGACATGAGCAGAAATGAAGAAAAATCAGTCAGCATTGAATCTCTGTTTAAGTTCATTCTCCTGCAAATTGTTCTTTCTTGCAACTAAGAACATGTTTTAAAATAATGTACATTTTAAAATTATGTAGATCTGTGCTGCAAGATGTTTGTTTCAGTTAGATGGCCTCTACAATGATGACCATAAGCATGTTGACATCGTATTGCTCACACAATAGGATCAAAGACACTAATAGCCGTAAGAACTCTCAAATCATTCAGATCCAAATCAATTCCAGTTTCCCAAGTTGCCAAATTCTGAAGCAGGACTCCAGTCTGTTTAACAGATGTTTGCTTCCCTGTTTAAAGTAGGGATAAAAACAGTTTGTATCTCCAGATCTGGAGTGGGGTTTCACTCTCTTTCAACAATACTTGCTAATGATCAAATGCCAAACTAAATATAAATGGAACTAGAGAGCTTACTAAAATCACAAACTTACAATCTAACTTGATTTTAAACTTGACAAGAGTTTTTAGAAAATTTTCAGTGCATTGGGTTAATTCCAAGTTTCAGGTGGAGCTTCAGGTCAACTGGCTGAATAACTGTTTTCATCAGAATAATCTTTCCAAGTGCAGAGCATGGTTTCCAGCGTTTCAATCAATATATATGTATTCAATCTCAGCTTTCAGAAGACATTTGCAACTTGCAAAGGGGTGAGAGTTACAAGCAAACAAATTTTACCTGAGTACCTCAGGTGCATGTGACCAATAGTGTTGTTACTTATAATATTTCTTGTACACGGTTTCTTATGTAACTAGAAATACGTAGGCAGATGGCAGTGCCCTGCTTCTGTTGTGTTACTTAATAAAAGGATGGTTTTGTTTTTGTTTTAGGTTACCAGTGGCCCATACTTGCTTCAACCAGCTTTGTCTCCCTCCTTACAAGAACAAGAAAGAATTGAAGCAAAAGTTGATCATTGGAATTTCAAATGCAGAGGGGTTTGGTCTAGAATAAAATCAAATACTTAAGAACAGCATTTTTATGTAGCACTCACTCTCTTCTAATTGTGCCTTTAAGCTTTTTGTTATGTCTCTTGATACTGTGCAAGTCTTACCCAACTTATATATTTTTTAAATATGAAGTGTATGTTTTTTCCTTAATGGCAATACATTTACTGCTTGCTTTGTCACAGAAAGTAGTTTTCTTCATACAAAAGCTAGTCTATTTGATAAAAGAAACATGACGAAGACAATTTCAAAGTTATAGTTTGTTTCTGTTTTTCCTAATAGCACTTTATCATTAATTGTAATTACTTTACATCACATATATCCCACTGGGAAATGATATATAGAATATTTCTTTATTACCTAGTCCCAGTGGTAGAATGTTTTCAATTAACGTGAATAGTATAAAAGAATGTAACTTACAGCATGTAGCCATATTTTCACAAAGACAAATAGGAATTTTAGTCTTTATAAAATGTATGCAGTTTTAATATTCTGGTTTTCCTTCTCAGCTAAACAGGCTGTCTAAGAAGCATGTAAATAACTGCCTGTGAACAAATAGGGTTTTGATAGTGCCATTTACTGCTAAAGATTTATTTTTTATGAATAAGAGGTTTTAGGTGTTCAATATTCAGCTTTTACAGATCAACAGGATTGACTGTACAAAGAATGTTAAAAAGTACTTTCTTCAGCTTGAGGGAACTCAAGGCCAAACTACAGATATTAAGCAACTTGTAGGTTCATTCTTTGGAACTGACAGCAACTAACCAGATTTACTATAGTGTCATGGTAAACCAAACTAGATATTTAAAGTAAATTCTGCAAATGTTGAAATAGTTCAGGGAAAAAAAATTAAATCTCCAAAAATGAAAAGCTAATATATAGTTGTTGTACTATTATTTTTCGTCAACTTTGTTAAAAGTCTTAAATAAGCTATGACGAGTGAATACAATAGCATTTCAGAAGAATGTTGAAGCTTTCATTGACTTGAGGGCCAGCATTTAAAGACAACGTTTTGTGTTTTTACTGCACAAACAACATGAAAACAGTTCTTGATATGAGTATTCTGAATTAGTAAATTAGGAGCTGGGGAAGAAACTAGTTCTAAATTGCAGGTGTAATTATAAGTCTGGGTTTTATTCATTAAACAGAAAGAATTTATCAGCATGCAGTATAGTATTTTTTTATATGAATAGCTACTGTATGTTCTATAGATTTTTCTTTCATCTGAATGAGGCCCAGATCTTTCAGAATATTTAGGCATTCAAATTGCCAGCTTTCCCTGTTGACTTCTACTGGGAGTTGAATGCTTAAATAGATTGTAGTGTCTGTACTCAATTACTTAATAAGAGTAAAATTACATTCTTGTTTTCCCTTCATATATAATTTACATAAAACCAACAGATTTTCACACAATCGACTAATTAATTTTCCTAATTTGTAGTTTCAAAGCTGTTGTGAATTTTCTTCAATATCTAAGTGCAAATTTTATTTCGTTTTGTTTCCTAGAGAGAAGGTACTGGTGATTTTACTATTTTGTTAACAGAGAGATGAATAGTAGGGTATTTCTAAATATTTGCCATTCTATTCATAGTGCTTTCCTTGAAATCAATATTAAAATTTCCACTGATTTCAGCTTGTAATGAAACTAAATTAGCATGGAAAGTGTTAAAAGCAGCACTTCCAAATTGTACATTGTACGTTATTTCTTTCAAATGAAGCTTTGAATTTAGAGGATTTCAGATGTTAAGAAATAAAACTTTCACCACTGCACTAGGCACACTTAAAATTGCTTGAAGCTAACACTTGAATGTGGATGTAGGTAACAAATTTGGAAACAAACACCTCCCTTTCCTCTCTCTGTAGAACTGGATTAGTAGAATGTCAGCTTATGAATAAATAACTATACAGTTTACCTGAAAACATGGCAAATTAGCCAAAATATTTTTTTATGGTTTAAACCCACTTTTAATAATTATGTATTATTGTTAAAAATAAAAGCTTTATCTTCTTATTTTCACTAAATTGCACTTTGTGTTGGGTTTAATTTTATTTATTAATTTTTTTTATTATTTTACTGTGTAAAATTACCTCAGAATTC
Source organism: Aythya marila (assembly GCF_965140915.1). Classification (NCBI taxonomy): domain Eukaryota; kingdom Metazoa; phylum Chordata; class Aves; order Anseriformes; family Anatidae; genus Aythya; species Aythya marila. The sequence continues at coordinate 17,142,153 of NC_139048.1, read as the reverse complement.
TAAGAAAAACAAAACACAAACTATTGTATTTGCATCAGTTTTTAAATAAGAGTCAATGACATTTTATATATTTCCTGGTGTTGATAAATTAAACAGTAAATTTTGTATTTGTTAAATGAAAGCATTGCACTGTATTTATGAAACAAACCTGATCATTTTAAAAATTTTCTTCAACGATGGTTTTTGTTCTTTTGTCTTGCCCTGTAATCCAGCAAATCTCTTCTTTTATCTCCATCATTGTTTTGTAATGTACAAAAGAAATCTGGTTTGTATAAATTTGTTCATTTCTAAGTATCTATTTTTATGTATTAAAGTTGTGCAGTCATTAAATCAAGTATTTCAATTTCTGGTCTTATTTGATTTCAGATTTCCAAAATGGATCTTAATGGCTTTGAAAACATGATCTAAATCCGTTATTTTGTCTTATTTTTCTTTTGAAAACTTTTCTTTACTATTACAACTTGGTTAAAACATTGTATGGCTTACTGAAAAGGAAACGAAGTTTATAATACCAGGTGTACACCCAGAAGTGTATTCCATATATACAGTCAAAATTACAAGTCTTCTAGTGTAAACCATGGTGTAACAATGTTGTATAATAGTGGATCCCGAAATCTTTTTTTTTTTATCTTTTTTTTTGTTTGTTTCCCTCAGTTGTAAGATTTTTCTGAGGTACAATGCGAGACAGAGCCAAATTATTGCATGTTCTGTCTTTTACCAGCTACTTTTAACATTTAAATCAAGAGGGACAGGGAGCAAGAACATCATGCTTTCCCATAGCTACTATTAGTCCTAATCACAGGACTAATATCTGACCAGATTCTTGGTCTCCTTCATACCACTCGAGCTACCTACAGATGGCAGCAAAGATGAGGATCAAAACTACTTAATTAGAAGTCAGACTTTCCTCTTAATAGTAGAGATTAGAAATACAAAAATTCTTTAGAATACAATTTTTAAAAATAAATATTAAGGAGACAGTTATAAATGTATTTCTCTGTGGTTGCAGTTGGTGGTGGGACTGGCTAACTTGCTCCAAAACCAAATCCTATGTTTCTTATTTTTCACAGATGTGACAATTAATATTCTTTCAGAATCCTTCCCTAAATAAAGAAATAAATCTGAAAGATCTGACAGCTTCCTTAATGCCAATTTGCATGTCATAAGTAGCAGACTGTAAGAGTATTTGTTTTTCCTGTTAGAGCACTTAGATCTCTTCCAAGATAGCTTCTCTTTTATGTTTGGGTCAAGTAATTTTCCATTCCATTACAATTTTTTTTTTCAAAATCTGTGCTGTAATATGTGTTGGTGAAGTTTCTTGGCATCCTGCCACAGATGCTTCACTTGCATGCGTTAGAAATGTTCTAATTCATAGTCGCCTGGATTTTGTTGTTAAATTCATGAGTAAAATTGGGCACCTGGAAATATGCACATTTCAAATGGTTAATTAAATTTTTGCTAAGGCCTTTAAACCCCCATCGTGTTATGTAAAATATAACAGGGGAACAGGTATGGCAAGGGTTATTGTAGTTAGATATTTCCTGGATATTTAGGTGCATTCCTAACTGTAGAATAGGTATTTGGTTCAAAAGTAATTTGTTCTACAAATGTACATGTAGGAAAGAACTCTGAGGTCAAGGAAGAGGGAGAGATTGCGTCTCTGAAGAGATGTTAGAGTAGTTGCTCCTTAAATCTGGAAGGGTTGGAGTTCATGTAAATTGAACAGCTCCTAACATAGGTTAGGTATTAGAATCTTCTATAATACTAACGCAAAATAATACCTGTAGGTGTTAGGTTATATGCCTTAATGGTTTTGTTGCATCTTTTAGGACCTAAGTTCTACCACAGCAATACTTCATTTACCATTTTTCTTGTTTGCATTATTATTTATGATTCGATATTTTTAGCGAGTGATGAACAAATTTTCTGATGCACTATTTTCTTCCAATGAAAGTTGTCCTAGATCATATAGATATAAGACTTTAGTCAGGTTTAATTTAAGGGCTTCTTGCTTATATGGTGCTTTGACTCCAGAACACAGTTTCTTACTAACCAGGAGAAATGCACCTGTTCTCACTGAATCCTTTGTAGCTTTGCACTAGCATCTTTGACTGCTATCACACCATAATAATAACAGTCCAGTCTCAGTTGGTATCTGTAGGTATTATTGGAACAGAAATATTTGTAACTGTGTGCAAGTTATTCAAACCATCTTGTCAATTAACAAGCTTACCTAATGTTTGTTTAGAGTCTGCTCTAGTTAAGTAGTCCAGAATATTAATTCAGTAGTGATAGAGTGGAGAGCAGGCACTGAAAGTGTTCTGTCTTCTGGACAATTAATGCAGCTGGATAGAAAGCAGTCAAAGTACAGTCATTAAGAAGACTGTGGACTAAACACGTGGGTCTTGGTTTTGGTTGTCTTCCAGTGATTTTAGGTCACCTCAAACCTTATTTATAAGGACTTATTTATAAGGACTGTGGTGGCAGCATGTAAACTGTTTGGAAGTTTAAATAGCTGGCCTCAGTTATTAGCAGGAAGGATGGATTGATAGGGTAGTCACTTATGCCAGTGTAAACAGAAAACACAATATTGTCATTTCATTTACCTACTTCATAAGAGATCTTTTCCCAAGTCTTTCTGGATACCAAGATGGGGGAGTATCCTGCTCGGATTTTGAAATTAGCTTACAGGACATATTTGGTGATAACAAATGCGCCATACTCATTTTCAAGCATTTCACTACTTTAACAGGAAAAATAATTATGGAAGATGAATGTTACTGGTGTACAATAGAGATGACTTTAATACATGAGAAAGAAAGCACAGAATCTCAAATTCATCTCTGATTTTCGCAAGAGGAATAGTTGGGACAATGCAGATAGCTTTCCATTTTAATTGAGTAATTGCTATTTCTCCTCTTTCTATATGATTTATATCAAGCCATCATAAAAATAAGAGTACATTCACCATTTTGCTTTATCAGTTTTCAGTGTTCTGTTTAGCCTATTAGATTTTTGGTCAGATTAATTTTTGCAGCTCTGTGTTTTTCCTAGAAAAATCATTTTACACCTCTTAAGACACATCACTTCTTTGTAGCCACCTACTGACTTTGAGGGAACTGTGGAGGACTTTTTTGATTTCTCTATTAAGAACAGAGAGAAAGGTAGCTGGCAAGAAAAAAGTGTTGTTTTGAAATAAATAACAAAGTAAAAGCAAGAAGGGGAGGGAGGGTGTTGAGTGATTTCTTGCTTTTTTAATCTTTTTTTTTTTTTTTTCCCCGGTTTGCTTTCATGTACCAATTGATGACTTCCATCCCCCATTGGATGGGGGATGGTAAAGGTAAAAGTACAAAATGGAAGCAAAAATTACTATTATGGTGTTTTTCTAGGAAGTAAAAAGACTAAATGTAAAGACAAAGAGAAAAAAGGGTGGATCAGAACAATGCAGAAACAAGAAAAAAAATCTTGGGAGCAGAGGAAAAATGTGGACACTAGTGGAAGAGAAAACTGACCTTCTCATATAATTCTGTAGAAATGCTCGTTAGTCACGCAAATCTATGTTTATTCCCTTTATAATTAATTAGATTTAATTTTTATAATGATTTAACTGTTTGATTGCTCCCCTAAAGAGTATTAAGAACTGGAATTATTTTAATTCAGTTACCATATCAGGTAAGAAATCTAAAATTTAAGTAAACCAGTATTTTTCTATGTGCACAACTGTATCATGCCTTACAGAATTGTCTGGTTACACTAAAATGAATAATATGCTCTGCGTATTATTCTGATTTTTGTTATAAATTTTTACATTGAAAGAAAAGCTTTCCCAAGCACCAAAAGCACTTGATATTCATGCAGTCTGAGGCTTGTAAAGTAATAACATTAATTTGTGTCTGCTGCTTATAAAGAACCTAATTGCATTTTGGTTTGGGTGGTGGTATTATAGGGTTTAGAATTTATTCAATATCATATTTTTGTATATTGACTTAAAAGCATGAAGCTATTAGCTGAAATTGCATATTCTGGAAGGTGAAAACTCTTTCCAGTAGTGCTACTGGAGATTACTGTAAGTCTGTGAAAATGATTCCAAGTTAATAATTACTTTGCTCTGTTAGTTGCAAGATAGGGGCTGCAATCCCCTGGGGTATTATGGCAAAGCTGTACTTGAATTTCTGAGGGGATGTTTGCTTTTGTTCTCTTGGTCATCTCATAACCCATGCTCACCAAGTTCGTACTGGTAATGGATTCCACATGCCTACAGATTTTTAAAATTTATTTCTTGTACTAAAATATTTAATACCCATTAATTCTTCCTTTCAAACATTTTCTTCAATAGTCTATTTTCTTGACAAAAGACTCACGCATAGGACTAAAATCTCAGTGAAATGAGTTTAGAAGACAGTTTTATTTTCTTGTGCCTGCTTTTAAAACTAAACATCATCCTAACCAAAGCTCTTCAGACAGTATCAACTCATCTATGCTGAAAGCTGTGTTTTCAGTTTCTCATTCCCTGTTTGTTTGTGTTGTTTTTTTGTTTGTTTGTTTTTTGAGTTTGTTTGTTTTTTGTGTAAGCTGCTGTTGGCATTGGTGTGTAACCAAATAAAGATGCAATAAGAGCAAGTTTTTATATTAAACTTATATATATATATATTTTTTTTAGCTTTGTCTGATTTTTTCCTCCCTGTGTGCTAGCTGTATGTATGTGTTTATTTCATTTGTAACTGCAATGGACACATTTCATACACTGCAGTTGTGAATCTGACAGTGTCATTGCTTGTGTCATTTTTCATATCTTCTTAAAAAGAAAAAAATAATGTGATTTTCACTTCCTCGTTGGGGCACCAACTGATAAATCTTTTTTTTGTTTCTTATGGTGAAAAGGTACTCTCAGTTTCTTTTGCCCTTTTCTTAATTTATTTGTTGCTAACTTTATTAGCAGAGCTTAATAATTATATGACATAAGCACAGATGCTATGCTTAATCATGCATTCAATTGAAATTTTCATAGTTGTAGGTGTACCATGAGGAAGAAATTACTACTTTCATGCAGCATAACCAATCCCTGGCTAATTTCTCCTGTCATTACTTATAGCAACAATCTGTGTCCTTTTCACAGTAATGCTGCCTTTCACTGTCTTTGAGATCTACTGTCATTCATAATACAACTGAGATGTAATTGTAGCAAGATAAAGAAATAGAAGCTTTCACTTTGAACTTCCCTAGATTACAGAATCTTCCCTTTAGGCTATTTGTGACATACTTAAATTTTCTCTCCTTTTTTTGGTTTAGAGCTCAGGTTTAGCTTTGTACTTTCTTAAGACATAGGGTAATTTAAGAGCCATTTTAGAAATTAAACATGAGTTATGCGACTAGCTCTCATCAGTCCTTATCCTAGCTACATGCAATGTCAATCCTCTATTTGCAGTGCATCTACACAAATCAGAGTGATTCTCATTAATTCTCATATTAATGAAGAACACATAGATAAAGCTGCTGGAAAAGGACATAAGAGTTCTGTGCCAAGGTTGCTGCTCAGTCTTGTAAATGTCTTTGCACCTTGTTTGTTTGTTTAAAAAGAATGGTTCAGGGTAGTGGCAGAGGGAAGAATAGAAAGTCACTGTTTCTGAGACCTAAGAGAAAAAGTCATGTGGGATAACTCTACAAGTTCCAGATCAGTCATTAAGCCAAATAAAATCAAACTATAATTTGATCTCTTCTTCCTTTTTCTTATTACTAGTTTATCTGAGTTACCTTGGGGGTGTTTCCCTGTTTTTGTTTTTTTTCCTATTAATCTTGTTGTAGCCCATGTTTACCTATTTTCTGGTGGTGATGGGTTTCACATACTTTTAGATTTTCAGGATTCAGATATAAATGGAATGGTCAAGCCTTATTTATGAGATGAGAAAGAAAGTTAGCCTTGTTTTGGGCCATATGAAAACCCACCCAATTGGAAAACATTTTGAAGGCTAAAGAGTTAACAATATTTCTCAAGTTGATCTAAATGGACCGATCTTTAACCAAGCCTGATTCCAATGCTCTGGGAGACCTCAGTGTTTGCTCAGCCAGTGTCACAGCCTGTTGCTGTAACAGAGCCCCTGCTGAGGCTGCCGTGTGGGAGCTGGCAGTGTGCTTCACTTGGCAGCACAGTGCCAGTGGTGCAGAGAGCTGGCTGCAGCCCTTTGCTTGAGATATTTTCATGCTTCTCAGTTTTTCATTGTGGGATCATTAGCACTTCACAGAATCACAGAATCACAGAATCACAGAATTTCTAGGTTGGAAGAGACCCCAAGGTCATCGAGTCCAACCTCCAACCTAACGCTAACAGCCCTCCACTAAACCATATCCCTAAGCTCTACATCTAAACGTCTTTTGAAGACTTCCAGGGATGGTGACTCCACCACTTCCCTGGGCAGCCTGTTCCAGTGCCTCACAACCCTTTCAGTGAAGAAGTTCTTCCTAACATCTAACCTAAAACTCCCCTGGCTCAACTTAAACCCATTCCCCCTCGTCCTGTCACCAGGCACGTGGGAGAACAGGCCAACCCCCACCTCGCTACAGCCTCCCTTGAGGTACCTATAAAGAGCGATAAGGTCGCCCCTGAGCCTCCTCTTCTCCAGGCTGAACAAGCCCAGCTCCCTCAGCCGCTCCTCGTAGGACTTGTTCTCCAGGCCCCTCACCAGCTTCGTCGCCCTTCTCTGCACCCGCTCAAGCACCTCGATGTCCTTCTTGTAGCGAGGGGCCCAAAACTGAACACAGTACTCGAGGTGCGGCCTCACCAGAGCTGAGTACAGGGGGACGATCACCTCCCTAGCCCTGCTGGTCACGCTGTTCCTGATACAAGCCAGGATGCCGTTGGCCTTCTTGGCCACCTGAGCACACTGCTGGCTCATATTCAGCCGACTGTCCACCATCACTCCCAGGTCCTTCTCTGCCTGGCAGCTTTCCAACCATTCCTCTCCCAGTCTGTAGCTCTGCTTGGGGTTATTGCGCCCCAGGTGCAGGACCCGGCACTTGGCCTTGTTGAACTTCATGCAGTTGACCTCAGCCCATCGGTGCAGCCTATCCAGATCCTCCTGCAGAGCTTTCCTACCCTCAAGCAGATCGACACACGCACCTAACTTGGTGTCATCTGCGAACTTACTGAGGGTGCACTCGATGCCCTCGTCCAGATCATCGATGAAGATATTAAAGAGGACCGGCCCCAGCACCGAGCCCTGGGGGACGCCACTAGTGACTGGCCTCCAACTGGACTTGGCTCCATTCACCACGACTCTTTGGGCCCGGCTATCCAGCCAGTTTCTAACCCAACGAAGCGTGCGCCAGTCCAAGCCAAGAGCAGCCAGTTTCTTGAGGAGAATGCTGTGGGAGACACTTGTTAATGTCAGCCACTCAGTGAAGGCTACACACAAGCTGAAGCATTCTAAATATGTTGCCTGTATTCTGTTTGATTTCCTGTCCTTGTTCAACTAAGTTTTGGTAGAAATTGGTAAGTGGAGGTGAGCAAAGAAGTTTAAAATGTAGTCTGTTACCAAATTGACAGGATTAGTAGGTCAAATGCAAGTCATTTCTTTTGAAGAAAGATATTTTTTCCCACCTATTATCTGCCTTTTTTAGGTTTTGCTTGTTCATGCTCTTTAGTGTGTTGGCATGTAGCTGTCCTAAAAATGTCATAAATGCAAAGCCCTGGTGTGCTAAATTTCAGCAATTAGCACCCTTTAATTAGGTGCATGTAGGTATCTCTGTGATGACCCCGCCCAATTTGCACCCCAGTATCTTTTCAACTCAGGAATCAAAGGAGAAAAATGTGAAGCAGGGGATTCTTGAGTTTTGGAGGAATCAGATGCTACTGACAAGTTGCTGATAACTTTTTAAGCTTTATAAATCAAGGCTGGTTTGGAAATGTGCAGTGTTGTTATCATGATTTCATTTGTCTTAATTATAGAAGATGATAAGAAAACAACATCTGCAGCAATTTCTTAGAGGTTTTTGTTAATCAGTAATAGATAGCAGAGATTTTTTCCCATAGTTTATCAAACCTAAAAGCAATGGTATAAAAAGAATATAAAAAGAATAAAAAGTATAGCTTATATCATAGCTTCTTTACAGTTATTGAGTATTAGTCTAGTGCAAAGCATCTAAATAAAGATGTCTTGTATTATCATATGCTGATATATGTTGGGCATTATATCTAGTACAACCGAGTAACAGACTCTCCAGTCTCCCTCAGTTGCTTATCATAGAATCATAGAATATCCCAAGTTGGAAGGGACCCATAACAATCATTGAGTCCAACTCCTGGCACTGCACACGTCTACCCAAAAGTTCAGACCATGTGACTAAGTGCACAGTCCGAACACTTCTTAAACTCCGACAGGCCTGGTGCAGAAACTACGTCCCTGGGGAGCCTGTTCCAGTGCACGACAACCCTCTCAGTGAAGAACCTCTTCCTGATATCCAGCCTGAGCCTCCCCTGCCTCAGCTTGACTCCATCCCCACGGGTCCTATCACTGGTCACTAAAGAGAACAGATCGGCACCTGCCCCTCCACTCCCCCTCGTGAGGAAGCTGTAGGCCACAGTGAGGTCTCCCCTCAGCCTCTTCTCCATGCTGAACAGGCCCAGTGCCCTCAGCCTCTCCTCATACATCTTCCCCTTCAGGCCCTTCACCATCTTCATAGCCCTCCGCTGGACACTCTCCAATAGTTTAATGTCCTTCTTGTACTGTGGTGCCCAGAACCGCACACAGTACTCAAGATGAGGCTGCACCAGTGCAGAGTAGAGCAGGACAATCACTTCCCTCGACTGACTAGCTTATAGGTGGCTTGTGAAGAAAGAACCACAGAAAACAGAAACACACCTTGGTCACTCATATATAATGAAGAACAGTTAGTTTATTTTTGTGCACTGAAGGTTGTTTTTCTGGGGGGAGGAAGGGGTTGGTGGTTTTGTGTGTGGATGTGCTTTCTGCATGTGTGCATGTATTGGTTTTTTGTTTGTTCTTTTTTTTTTTTTTTTTTGGTAGTGGTGCTGTTCCCAGACTGACCACAAACTGAGCACGGGATTGCTTTGGCTGAAGGGATTTAAAAAACAAGAGGTAACTCCAGGGCAGTGTTCTAGTTTGTAACCACTCCTTACCTTCAATATTAGATCTAGCCAAGAGTGTAATGCTTATTTCACTAACGACTTAGTTTTATAGCAAATGTCCGAATTTGTTCAGCAAGATAAAGTACGTTAGAAATTACATTTGATAGAGTATCCATAAATTTTATCTACAGGTTCCTGCATACTTATGACTATTCAAAATTATAGCAATTCTCCCCTCTATCTTCAGAATCTACCTGAGGTTTTGCGTGATCCAAAACTACTGATAATATTTAATGGGTAACTTCAGCTCATAAATATGGTCTCTCCGCAGCTTGATTTAAAAAGCAAGGGTGGTGTTGTGCCTTTCCATCCTTTTTATTCAGCTCTCAGGTTGTCATGACATTTGCTGGTGATGGGGGAAATTGGCAGTCAAGTCTCCCGAGGGTAGAACTTGAATTTGGGTCGCCTGTAGCCCAGCCGCTCCTAAATCCATGGTTTGCATCAGGCAGAGTGAGCCTGGGACTCTCATTTTTGGAGGTGAGGGCACTGAAGCAGTGAAAGGCAGGTCTGTTCTCTCACCACTGTGAATGGTGCAAGAGGTCTATCACTCCAATGGTTGCTCTTGTTAAGCAGGTCCAAATGGAATACAGGCTTCCTTCCTGATTCAGAGTGAAACAGGGCAGTATTGCCTCATCTTGGAGAAATAGAACAATCCCTACTGCACTTTAACTGGATTTGATCTCAATCTTTGTTTTATAAAGATGTTTTGGTTTGGTGGCTAAACTAAAGTATTAACCATGCTCAAGGTTCCTGCTCGAAACTGTCCTTCTTGCTTGTAAAGAGAGGAATGACCTAAGCAGAGGACAGGAGAGGGCTGGAAATGGAAGAGCATTCTGCACTGTGTGATAACTGTAATAACTAAAGTACCATGGTTATTCATTTCTCTGTGTGAAATTCTCCTGGGCGATGTGCAAAAATAACAAAAACAACAAGCCTGAAAGGCCTTGTTCGCTGATGATAAAGAAAATATTGCAAAAGCCATCATGGTAAATTGTTCCCATAATTACATAGCTCCAACTTCTTTTTTTATTATTGGACTCAGAAAATGACATATGTTTTATTGTAATATCAACACAATATTCTCCAGTCTGTTATTAGCTGCTTATATAGCACCATAAGCCTCATGCAACAAGACCTTGTCTGGCCTCTAACCCATTCAAGAGATGATTTTCTCCAAGGATACTGCCTTTTCTCTAGGGAGGACTGTTGCAGAGTCAGGAGCTGATCCCGCAATCTGGACAGCCCCTAAGTGGAGCAAGCAGGGAAGCTTCAGCATCTTTGACATGGTTGTCTTTCCCATTAGATATGGGATTTATTTCATGATGACAGTTTACTTGCATTTTCCTGTGTGAGAACAGGAGACTTTATAAACAATACTTTACTGCTACTTTTCAATATTTCAGTCAGCTTCACATCCATTGTATAACAATTTTGTATGACCAAGTGCAATTTAAGACATCCTAGAATTTCTGCTGCTTCTATAGCATACGGAGAGATTTGTAAATGTAATTTTTAGTGGGTGTTTGCAGGAGCCATACCAACCAGTGGATGTTTATGCATGTTTTCTGGGCCCTTTGACAAAACTCTATTCTGGATTGCAGCTAATTACAGAAATAATCTTAATTGTTCTGTTTGGTATATATTTATTGCATATTTTATTAGTAGAAAAACCTTTGTCCTTCAAGTGCTCAAGTGTTCCTATGGAATTCTGGAGTCATTTTCATCACAGAACAGCTAAGAATTTTGCACAAAATCATATACAAGATGGAACCCAAGCTGAGTTTCCAGATTCCTAATTCTCTGTTCTGATTATTAGCTGCTTTTTTTTTTTTTTTTCATGCATATAAATGAAATATAGACAGGCAGCTTTGAAGAATACTGTGTTGGAGGGGGAAAAAAAAAATCAAGTCTGTGAAACTTTGCATTTTTAACAGGCTTTCTTAGCTGAAAATAGTCCATTCTGGTTATAAAGCAGTTTTGCAGAGATAGGTGTTGAGAACGCCGTGCCATTTGCATTATGAAGTAGAAAGTTCTTATTCAATGAGAAACTCCCACTGATTTCAGCAGCCTTTGGATGAGTCCCATATTTGCCAACTTGTAAAAATGCTGTCAATATAGAATTTAAGTTTTGACTGAAGAAATTTCAATTTGACAACCCAATTGGCAAAGGCTTTAATACGACTATTTATGCACTTGCTAATTTACAAAATATGTTCCCCAAACTCAAAACTTGATTGTCCATTCTTTCCTTATTTATGAAGGTCATAATTTTCTGTATAGAATTGTAATCTCCATGATGACAAGGTGTTTTCAATGTTTTAATATCTAGTACTTTTCCCTCTGTCAAGCTTGAATATTTTGTGAGTGTTATACCCAGTGTATATTAGCAGGCCAGAAATGCAAAAAGCAATTATCTCTAACCACTTAGTCTGCCCCTCTAGTTTTATTTTTTTCCTTTCTTTATAGGAGATCAGGTGTTTGCCAGTCATCCTCTAGACTATTCAATAACTTTGACCAAGCCGAGAAATGGTGTTCTTAGGTTGACATGGAGTTCATTTGGGAAGTTTGCTCAGGTCATGTATATTGTCAGCATCAATAAATGTGAGTCACTAGCTGAAAGCCAGCTACTAAACAAGCAGAGCCATCCTCCATCCTAAAGGTGCCAGTTCATACTAGGTAAGAATCTGTCTCAGTCTTTTACCTCCACTTTAGCTCCTCACTCTGAAGTAAAGGTGTGTTTTCTCAGAGCAAAGGGTGTGTGTGTGCGTGTGTCTGTGCTTAAAAGCTCCTGAAAGAATTTAACCTGCAGCAATTTACCCACTGAGGCATTTATAATGCATGAGAAATATAAATATTTTCTCTTCCGTTATCGAAGACCAGATCACTGACTAATTACCTCACCTCTGAACTACAATTAATGTATTTTCAAAACACTGTAGAAATTCCATTTAACTCTGGGATTTGTGCATTGCAGGCACCAGACTGCTGACAAAATGTCCAAGAAGGTCATTGCACAGCATGTTCACGTCCCTGACACCTGTATATAAAGATGGATTTATGCCCTCTGCCTGCCGTGCAGGTGGCCAGGTCCATCAGCAGGAACCTTCTCCTGGCAGAGGTCCGTGCCTTCGGTCACCACCCCATGGTTGGCTCCTTTGGCTGTGCTGCTGCATCCTCAGCACCTTCCCATGATGCTCTGTGCAGGGTGGACCTGGTGGCTTGCCCAACGCTTCACTGGTCTGGGGTGGAGCCAAAACTGGGTCTGATCCATGGCTGAAGGAAGAACCTCCTGTGCTGGGCATATCAACCTGTCCTCAGGGTAAGGATGACCCCAGAGCAGCGTGCCAGGGTGACTTGGCAGTAGCAGGGTGTGCTTCAGGCAAATGGAAATGTTATTTTAGGCTTTGCTTGAACAACTGTCCAGGGGGAATATTCTCCCTGTCACAGTTTACTGCAGAAGTTTCTCTTAAAGGGTTGTATGGGAGTTTAAAAATTGGTGGAGAATGAAGCGAAACAAGCCAGTTTTTACCTAAAATGTCTTAATCAGTGAGTTTAGACTTGCATTAGGCTTTGCTGACAGTGACAACCCTGAGCCTCCTATGAGCAAAGCTCATGAAAAGCTCATGCTTTTCTCTGAAAGGAGTCACAAGCAGTTTGCACTCTGGTACTTGGAAGCACCAGGCTTCCTGAGCAAGTACAAGCGAAAGAAGAATAAAATGGCTATGTGAAATAGATTTTTCTTTCTCTGTGCATTCACAAGTCCAAGTTTAAGGTGTATTTAGTGGGTAAACATCTGAAGATATAAAGGTAGTATCCTTTGCCATCGTGCAATACTTTACTAACTAATATCTTTTTAAGAACTTTTCAATTTTAATGAAAGTAGTGAATTTTGTTGGAGGTGAGCTCTCTCATTCAAACTGAAATTCCTGATTTGCACAAAGAAATCATTTCCCTTGCAGTCTTTATTTAATGTCCAAATTATAAGGTCATGTTTTATGAATGAACGACTTAGGCTTGCTGCAGAATACTATAGAAGGAATATAAGTCTGGATTAAAAGAACAAATACTAATTCTTGAAAACAGTCTATAGACTTTTTGTTATAATTTCTTTGGTGTTCTAATTTCTGTTAAGTTCTGGCTTGTCTGGATTTTGTGAGATTTTTCCATTAACACATAATTTGTTTTCACATTTCTTTGATTTTTCCATATTTTTTTGGGGCGTGTGTGGGGGGGTCTGTTCACAGACAAACACATTAGAGACTAAGTGTTAGCAATTTGACAGGAAATAAAGTTGGTTTTTGTTTGTTTGTTGGTTGGTTTGTTGTTTTGTTTTGTTTTATGATGACGGCACTTGTGTGAAGCTCAGATCTGTATTCAGCCTCTGGCTCTGCACCAGGCCTTTTGTGCAATTCTGGGTTGTAGCAGCAGGCCCGCAGGCACAGCCCTGTGGGCATGGGCAGCAGCATGTGTTGTGAAATGTGGCTTTGGGCAGGGCTCTATGGCTCCTTGCTGCTGCTTTTGGTTTTAGCATGACCAGCTCATTCACCAAGCTACATAGCTTGTATGTAACATTGCTTCTGTGAACATCAGTATGCTTCATTGCAGCTCTGGTGTGAAAGCCAATAGCCTTTACCTGGGAATTATGCTATGTCATCATTTTTCTCAAATGTGGCCTTGTGGCAACAGGATTGGAAATTACTGATCCTACAGTAAATCAAATAGTCTCTGTAGGCTTGGTTTCTCCATATGAAAAAGTGGGAGCAGTGCAGGGTTTTAATAAAAGCTCTGAATACTTGAGGACCCCAGCTACGGGAGAGCCAGAGAAGGTGCTGTGCTGCTTGCAGAGTAGGCAGGTAACCTCACTGGAATTAACCTTCCTTAAATCCTTTACCTCTAGATGTAAATTACAATTCATTTCACGAATTTGTATGTATCTGAAAGGAATAATAATATGCTGAGTAGGATGAAGATGATTCTGGACTGAGAGCAAATATAGCTGAGTTTTCAGCCAGGGTGAAAGTGCCTTGATGCCAGAATAAGCATACTCTAGTATTTCTTTGTCCTTTTGAAAAATTGGCTACACACACATACCTACCAACTTCTGTTGGCTAAGTTAACATGTTTCGTACAAGTACAGATTTATCTGAGTCCGTGATTACAATAGACTTTCTTTCTGTTTATATGGTAGTTTCATTTCTCTCTGCATCTAGTTCAACCTCCTCCCAGTTATATCTTCAGAGGCTAAGAAACAAGCTTTGTGTCTCTGGGCATGCTTTGTGGTTTCTTAAAATAGTGTGGCACTTACCTCGTATTTTCTCCCCCTTTTCCTTTGGGGAGGGAAAGTGAGGGAGAGGTTGTGGTGGAGGTTAGCTACCCAGCAGGATGAAACCACCACACCAGCATATTCTGCTTGCAGTAATCAACACAGTCACTTTTTCCATCCAGATAATATCAGTGCCCAGTCCTTGCCCATTACCTATGAAAAAAACTCTTACTAACTTCAGTGTACTTAAAATGAATACAAACCATGGTAACGTGGTAACAAGGAAGATGTATATCATTACCTGCTGTGTGTATTTTCCTGGCATTTGTTAGATTTCTCTTTTTATCAGTTATAAAGACTGCAGAGATTTCCAAAATTAGAATACAATTTAGTATAGCATGCTTTAATTTCTAAATCTCATTAATCTTTCTTAACTATTCCAGAAAGCTTTGTTTGTATTTAAATAATATTATCTGAGCTGTATTCCCGTGAAAATCAGGATGCATTCTTGTAGCTTACAATCTTCTTTTAAATTCAAGACAAATTAGTCAGGAAGTGAGAGTGAATTAATATACTGGCCAAATAAAAGAATTAAAATCCTCTGCATTGAAAACACTTCCTTCCATGGTAAGCGCTGCCTTGCCCTGTTTTATTATAGAGGGTGGTACAAGCAAGCACTTTGTTTGAACAGTAGAGAAGTGCCAAAGTCTCTATATTTGATGAAGGTTTTCTGCTGTAAGCCAGTTTTATCTCAGGAGACCATTTTGTTTCTTTATGGGAAGCTTTTGTGGAGAGTAAATAGGATAATGTCCTGAATATGCAATAGTCAGCATAATAATGCTGAAAAATTTCTAGCCAACATCAGCCTTCGTTAGTTTTGTGTCAAAGCAGGGTACTGGGTTGTCTTTCCTTTTTACCAAGCTGCCTGTTGTCTGCCACTGCTTGCTTTTTGCAACAACCTTTCTTTCTCTTCAACAACCTTAACAACAACCAACCTTACAGCTGGTAAGGTGTGTCCAAGTTTGCATGGTCTGGCATCCCACTTGCTGCAGCTCTGGCGCTTCTGTGAGGATCATTAGCAATGCCAAAATTCCCTGCTTGTAGTTACAAGAGCAAAATTCCCCAAAGAGCGTTTAGCAGAACTAAAAAACAATGCTGGCTGAGGCAGCAGAGGTCAGGTGAGGTTGGGGATGTTTGTGGAAGAAAATCACGAAGCTGCTTCAACAGGGGAAGGCTGAGGCCAGGAAAAGGTCTGGTTCCAGGGAGCAGCCCCTGCTCAGCAGGAGCTCATGTGGACTTTCTCTACTGGCCATTTGCACCAGCTTTCTGTGCTTCCCATAGCCTGGTTGGCTAGGGGAAGGAAAGAGAGGCACCATGGCTTTGAGGAGTGATATGTTAGCAGGTTGGCTTGGGTTTCTCCACCTGATGAAATCCTCCAGCTCCTGAGGCAGCTGGACACCATGCTCTGAGAACAGGCAAGGAGGAGCTGGGGTAATGACCAGGCTGCCCAGCATACGGGTCATCCAGCCAGGAGGAGAAAATTTGCATCACAATTTGAAGTATTTTCTCTGTGGTTGTTTCGGCAGCTGCTCAAACTGCCCAGAGCCATTGGATCTTCTCTGTCAGTTATACCCATAACAACAACAGGCTTCCTGAGGGACAGAGAAAGTGTGGAAAGGAGCCAGTGAAAGAGTCCAGGTAGCAGAAACCAGCCATAGGAAGGACATTTTGACACCAATATTTTCCTGTGCCTAAAAAGACAGAATATTTGCCACAGGTCTGTCTTTCCCTTTCCTTCAGCAACATCCATTTACCTCACATTAAAGCATACAAAATATCTAGTGCAGATAACATAACCTTCATCAACATGTCATCTTCTCAACATGGTAAATTAAACCCAGTCAAAGCAGCACTATACAGGATGAGGATTTTGGCCTCTGAAACAAAAACACCTCATACAGTTTTCTCATTCCTAACACTTCAGGCAGAATTGGGTAGGCATTGGCACTTGGGTGGCAAAGAGCTGCTTCTGTTCATTGAACCGGGAGGACCAAAAGCTCTGATCAAACTCAGTCAGCATGGGGATTCTGGCTGGCATCCTTCAGAATGGAGCCATACAGAGGTGCCTGCGTTTGGAACAGCCGCAGCATTCTCAGCTTCTGTTTTTTGTATTTGGAGTGCTGCAGATCCTCTCTGTGTATGAGTTTGCATCACAGCTGTCTACCTACAGCGTGGTCTAGAGCTTCTGTGTACCTCTGCAATATAAATACTCACTGGCAAAGCATAAGAAAAAAATTACTGTGTAGCGTAACTGCTCAGGGCTGGCATCAGGTCCAGTGCTGGTGGTAAGACCTGTGCGAGTGCAGCACGTGAAGTGGATGTACGCAACTTGGGGCAGCACTGTGCCTGTTTGCAGGTGAGCCTGTGTTTTCTGTACCCAGAAAGTGTGTATTTACTCACGTACCAGCCTTCTGGAAAACTTTGGCCTCCTGACCTCATGGCTCTTATCAAAATGATTTTAAAACATCAGCTATGAGGATTATGCATTTCTTTACAATTTTTCTGAATGTTTTAAACAACACACATGTATTTTTGCTACCCAAAATCTGTCTTTTTTGTTTCATTATTCTTTGAAATTGGAAAAACTAAACAAGTTCTCATGGAACTGGAAGGATTAGACAGCTTTCTGTTAGTTAATGAGTCCTAGGATCTTTCCATAGTTAATAGCTAGTAATTATGAAGACAAAATGAAAGCCACAATGTGACTTCATTTTTGGCAATATTGCTTTTAAAGAAGTTTAAGTACTTCACAGAATCACAGAATTACAGAATTTTCTAGGTTGGAAGAGACCTCAAGGTCATCGAGTCCAACCTCTAACCTAACGCTAACAGTCCCCACTAAACCATTTCCCTAAGCTCTACATCTAAACGTCTTTTAAAGACCTCCAGGGATGGTGACTCCACCACTTCCCTGGGCAGCCTGTTCCAGTGCCTCACAACCCTTTCAGTGAAGAAGTTCTTCCTAACATCTAACCTAAAACTCCCCTGGCTCAACTTAAGCCCATTCCCCCTCGTCCTGTCACCAGGCACGTGGGAGAACAGGCCAACCCCCACCTCGCTACAGCCTCCCTTGAGGTACCTATAAAGAGCGATAAGGTCGCCCCTGAGCCTCCTTTTCTCCAGGCTGAACAAGCCCAGCTCCCTCAGCCGCTCCTCGTAGGACTTGTTCTCCAGGCCCCTCACCAGCTTTGTCGCCCTTCTCTGCACCCGCTCAAGCACCTCCATGTCCTTCTTGTAGCGAGGGGCCCAAAACTGAACACAGTACTCGAGGTGCGGCCTCACCAGAGCTGAGTACAGGGGGACGATCACCTCCCTAGCCCTGCTGGCCACACTGTTTCTTATGCAAGCCAGGATGCCGTTGGCCTTCTTGGCCACCTGAGCACACTGCTGGCTCATATTCAGCCGACAATTTGCCTCTACTTGCTTAGAGGCAAAATAAAATGCTCGCTTGGAGAGGCAGGAGAGGAAGGGAAGATATCTGGTTTGTGACACAGTTCTAGTTCATTAAACTGCAGAGTGTTTACATTGTTGTTTGTTACATGTAGAAATAGCACATCTCGGTCAGCTGATAGCAACATCTGGGAAAATGTGTTGAAATACACACAAAAAATGGCTTCTTATGGTGTAGTGGGGATGTCCTGTATATTTCTGAAAGACATTAATGGCAAAATGTGTTTTAAAATTAAAAAAAAAAAAAAAAATAAATATATATATATATATATATAATTGCATAAGAGCTTTCATGTTGCTCATATGTGGCACGCAATTTTGGCAAAAGTAGTATTTCTAATATAACCAGGAAAGTGATCTCTGCTTTCCTGCTGCCATAGTGTTGATGCTGCAGAGGCCACAACAAAGCCTTGTGGTTTTACTACTGTTTCCTCAGATGCCTACGTTAGTTGTGTAAGTGTCACGTTACAAAATCACAGTTCACACATACTACTGAGCAGGGCAGATGGAATTAAAACTGTGTATTTGCTGACATGCTTTGGCAGTTTGGACCGTTTTGCTGAAAGCAGAGGCTCCTCAGCACACTGGAAGTTTGCGTTGTGGCATCGCCAGACCAGGAGCAGAGGCTGAAATCTGCCGCAGGGCTTCAAAGAGCCCAGGAATATTTTGTTGATGCACAGGGGACCTGTACAAGTCCCCAAGCTAGAGGGGAGGGTTAGTCCTGTCAACCCTGGAAATGAAGTGAGCACTTATTCATCGTGAACAGGAACAGTTAAACCTCCAATCTTTATACTGCATAAGAAACAGAGAAGAGCTATCCACTGTTGGCTGTCCTCTGAAGTTAATGATAATTGGATTTAAATGTGGTAAGACTGCTAATAGGATAGCAGAAGAAATGTGTGTCATATGTAAAGTATATAGATGAGCAGACGACTGATATTAGCACTGGCAGCAAGTAACCCCTTAAAATTTTGGCATTGAAGAGAAACTGACAGGGGCTTTCATTTTTGAAAGGCCTACCTGAGGCAGTATTTTCCAAAAATGAAACACAAACTAGCAGCAACATACCTCAGAGTTATCCAAGGTGGGCTGAGTGGGGAGGAAATGTGCAGAACTTCTGCAACATGCAGTAAAGTTGCTCATTTTCCTGAAGCAGAAGAAGCAGCCTTCACAAGTTTAGGAAACCCTCCTATAGCTGAAGGAAATGGTTGTCCTGTGCTTCCAAACAAATCCTTCTCAAATCTGTGTCCTGGAACTAGGTAAACTGAGAAAAACGAACAGAAAAGATTTACCTAGTGTTTGTGTTAACCCTACTGGCCATAAACAAAGGTATGTAAGGTACATATTCAGGCTCCCCTTTGACAAAGGATGACTTAAGCAGACATTTGAAGTTCAGTATGAACTAAAATTCTCTGTTGCAGAGCAATACCTGTCTACATTTGGCGCATGTATTACTTTCAGTATAAGCTGCATACCTAAGCAATTGCACTGTTGTTGTATGGGGAAGGAATGAGAAATAGGGGAGATGAAAATACCATTGTTTTTCCATTCCAGCTCCAGTAAGCAAATCTAAACATTTTTGCAACCTTTATAGCTTTAAACTCATCATAAGAGAGCTGGAACAATGGTAATCAAAGACTGATTTTAGAAACAAATGCAGACTAAATGAGAAAGTATTTGGCTTTTGATTGTTCAATCCCATCCTGAGGTCTCCAGCTTGGTCCATCACACAGTTATTAACTAACATCACACTAGGGTAAATATCTTTATTTAGTAAAACAACAAAAAAAAAAAGGATTAGGCAATCCCATTTTAGGTCAACAATCTAGACTTATCATCAGGGTAAACTTTTGGCTAAAATTCTGTGAATTTTTTTTTAAACTTGAAAGGCACTCAAAGAGGACAGAAACATGTAGTGAATCAGATCCAAGAACCATATTTCATCATGCTCAAGGCAGCCGTTATCAAAAGGACCATTTGTATTGGCTCTCCTTCAAAAGTAGCCTGCTACTGGTGCTCAAATCAGGTTACTTCCACAGCGAACTCCTACTTTATTCTGGATGTGGCTTCAAAGTTTGTAATCACGCAAGTTAAAAGACAACAGTTAAATTTTAACTAACATTCAGGTTTCTTTCTGCTATATTAAACTCAGATAACCGGTGATTGGTAAATACATACTTTTAGACATCTGCATTTTAGTAAACGGATGCTTTGTGTGCAGGTTTTTTAGTGATTGTTTGTTTGTTTAAAAAGAAATATGAATTATTTCATCTTTGGATTATAAGCATTTTTCCTCCATTGCTAGCTAAGTATTATGCAGGTGTATTTTAGGGAATCAGCAAACTTTTGAAATTAGCAATTTTTTTTAATACTTTCTTGTCATTTTCTAGTTGCACACAAATACAAGGAATGAAAAATGAAGAGAAATGTCCTTTTTCACAAGCTGTGAGTTACTCATTCAGCACTGTGTCAGGCAGGCAGCCTGTGTGATCTCCATCATGTGGCTGGTGCAGACTTCTGCCAGTCGTCCAGCTCAGATTTAAAAAAAGAAATGGCACTGGATGTTTGCACTTTTACAGAATAAACTTTGCAAGTGAATTACATAAACAAAGCATCAGTCCCGGCAAATCATGCTGGTATTTAATTTATCTTTAGTGGTTACTTAAAAGTTCACTTACGTGAATGAGGGGACTGTGCCTTGTTTGCACTCTCATGCTAGGTTTTCTGCAGCCTCCCCAGCAACATTTCCTTCGGGGCTGGCTGGGAGTTTGGGGTGGAGGAGAGGAGATCTGAGACTTTCATTACAGTTGTAACAGTGAGAAACGTTCTTTATACTCATTTCCTTTTGATGTTGTTGTTGTTATTTTTGGTTTACTGTTAAAGAAAGTTGGTGAAAGGTTCAGGGGAGGCTGGTAAGACACACTGGCCATTTCTGGGCTGTGATTCTGGCAAATTGACTATTTTACTATTTATTTGACTATTTTTTGACACCAAAGAGTTAGTGATGCAGGGGTTGGTTCCTGTGGATATCCATCCCTGGGGGGAATATGGATCTACCGTGGAGCCCCAGGGTCCACCTGGGTACAGGCTTCTGGCCATGTCGATCAGGTGGAAGGGTGGCATTGGGTATGGTACAAACATCACCTCCCATGTTTCTAACAGGGAATAATATGCCGGAGGGAACAAATCGTTTTATTCTTTTCAGGAGAGACATCTCAGCTCAAATCTAAAATTCTCCTGATGGGGGGAAAGTCAAATGTACCCAGTAGGTTTAGCAAACATAATTTTCCTTCTATTCTTTTTGGAATAATTTAGCACGTATTTGATGTGGCTCTCTAAAGCTGAGAATCCTATTTCTCTGGTATCTCTAGTCTTCCCTCCTAAGCAGTAATTTTCTGAAACACGGCACTTTGTCTGATCTGTTGCTGACTGAGTATAAGTTATTCTAAAAATGTCCTCTTTGTGTCTAAAGGGATTTGGCCTGTCTGCCTGACTGTGAAAACCAGTCCCCTGCCCTCAGTCTGCTGCATGCCAGCATTGAGCCCACACCGTCACCACCCAGGTATGTCACAGAAGACGCTGACAAACTGCAGTGCCCTCACTTCATAAAGCTGCTAGAGTCAAAGGGAGGAATGACGAGAATATTTGTGTTTACAAAAAAGTAGGACATGCAGCAGACTGTGCACTGCCACCTGCATGGCAGCAGCACACTGTAGCTGGAAAAAAGAGAGACCGCACAGACCTAAAAAAGCCTGTCGATGTGCAATCTACAAAATAAATATTTGACTCAAAGCAGGCCTTTCAAAGGACTCTGTCCATGTGCAACCTGCTACATGCACCGACTGCTGTCCCAGTGACATAGTAAACTAGAAAATGTGCTATTCAGATGCACATCATTGTGTTTTGGGCTAGCTTAAAATTCAAAAGATCTTGATAAACTTCAGTCCTGTGACCATGATAACTAATCATCCTCTGTAGTCAGAATGGGTGGAAAAGAATGCATATTTTTGTGAACTTACAATTCTTACTGAAGTTTGACATAATGGTTACAGTTGTACTTTATGAGACGAAAAAATTTCTACTTCCTTAAAACTTTTAAAACCACAACCTAAAGGTTGTATAAAACTTATAAGACTTTTTTTTTTTTTTTTTTTCCTGTGAAGAGCCAGCACCCCAGGGAGAAATATGGGTTTTACAGGGCTCTCCTGTGATAAAGTTTAATTTTCAAAAGTATTTTTATATCTTCAAAGACAAATTTGTGGAGTTAAAATACATCATCTGGTCTTCTCACTGTAGATTTTCCTATGTGTTGACAATATTATGCAAATATTTATATACTTGTATTTTTTTCCAATTTTCAGAGGTTAAAAGAATGTAATGAAAAGCATAACTAAAAGATGCACCAAGATGCTTAAGTTCACCAGAACACAGGCCTCTTTCAGCAATGTGCTTTTATAAAAGGTAGACCAGAAGAGATCATTATTAAGAAAGAAATCTAAACAAATTACAGCTTAGACCAGAGGCTTTCCTGAATTAGTTCCTAGTTAAGTAACATGGTCTTGTTTAGAATGGCATCTAATTTCATTTTAAAATTGGCACTGATGGAGAATCCACCCTAGCAAACTGTTCCAGCAATTCAGACTGTCAAAACTTTGCAGTTTATTTAAATATTTTCAGTACCAGCTGCTAGATCTTGTCACATAGGTAACTTTATGGTCCTTCTATTCTCATATTTATGATCTCCATGTAGGTACTGGCAGACCACAGTCACCACAGGATCAAAGGCAAGTGGAGGTGTTGGGGACCGCTAGTGATTGTCTCATCCAAGCCCTTGCTCAAAGCAGGGCCACCAAGAGCAGGTTGCCCAGGACTGTGTCCAGTCCAGTTTTGAACATCTCAGAGGATGGAAACTCCAAAATTTCTCTGGGCTGCCTGTTCCAGCATTTCATTACCCTATGGTGGAAAACTTCTGTGGTGTGTAGGGTGGGTTTTTGTTTGTTTTTTATGTTTAAAAGGAATTTTATGTGTTTCAGGTTTTGCCCCTTAGTTCTTATCCCATTAGTGTCCTGTCACCACAGAAAAGAGTCTGGCTTGTTCTTCTCTACTCCTCCTGACCACCATCAGGTATTTATAAGCACTGATACAATATTTAGTTACTTACCCTCCTGTTGTCCCAAATCCTTTTTGGAATCCATTTCTTCCCTATTAAGGGCTCCAGTCTGGCTGCTTCCATTTTGGACAGATTTGTTCCCATTTTCAAATGTACATTAATATTAATTATTCAGCTTGTCGGCTCATACAGATTAATTTGTCGTGGTAGGTTGGCCAATTTACATTTTGCCAGTCTTGATTGTAAATTTTCATATGGGGGTTGGACCCTATGATCTTTCCAGGTCCCTTCCAACCCCTACAGTTCTGTGATTCTGTGATGTGTGACTGTAAATGGGTTGTGTATTTGAGATTTGCTGAAGTACTTCCCACGGAGGTCCACAATGAATTCACTTTTGCTTTTGCTCTGAAGTCAGCATTGCTACACAGTGTAACATGGGAGGAAAACAGGCATGGAAAAGAAACAGACAGGAGGTGACACCAGTTGAATGACCCAATTTGGTCAGATTTGGAAGTTCATAGCAATTTGCAGTTGTTTATTGTTTTCATTTGTTACTTCTCTCTCTAAGACTGAGATAAGAGTAGATTTTACTTGCAAGATCTGGCAAAGGGATGGTTACTACTTATTAATAGAGCCTTGTTATTCAAAGGAGAGATTAAGATAGAAATTAATTGACAGTCTACCCACAGTTGCACTTTATAATTCATAATGTAGTGCATGAACAGGAACAGCCTATTCTATAAACCTGCTCGGGTTCCATAGATCTATAGATCTTGAATAGTCAGGCCAGTGACTCAAGGCAATCCTGCTAAAAGATGCTGTAGTCGTGGTTCACAAAAGCCCACTGAAGTCACGACCAAAGAAGTATGACTCACTGAAGTGTGAGCACTGTGCCCTTCATCTGTGCACTGGGCCTTCACCTGGCTGCTTTCCTGTTAGCTTGAAGGGCCTTATATCCCAGGAAAACTTTGGGCATGTCATCCAAACTGTGAACTGCTAATAGGCAACCTAAGGTTGTTGAACTCTGCCTGAACCTTATTTATTTTTACTTCTGCAGAGAGGACATGAATTATCTTTCTGACACCATATCTGAGTAAGTAGATGCACTCTGTGTGATCACATTACTTCTTTTGCAGGAGGCAGCTGTAGATAGACTTCAGTGCTTCCTCTCAGTATATATGTGTCTGTTCCTATATATATAGCTGCATGGCATAGATATGATTTCAAAGGCCATTACGGTCATGCAGGAACAGGATCATGTCACTTGAGAGTAAGTGCTTAGGAGTGAATTACTCTCAAGCAGAGAGCAGAGACCCCGCAGGAATTCACAGCTGAGCAAAGCTTGCAAGTCCTGAAAAAAATCCATGGTTTCCATATGGACTTTTATGCTACTTGCAGTAACAACAAAAAGTTTATGGGGTCCCAAAAATGCCCAATATTTTGATTCAGACATAAAAAAAAAATAAAAAGGTAGATTTTACAGATGAGAGTCTTGTTCAGGCACACATAGTGGGTTGATAACTGTTTCCAGCCATTCTCTGCACTTGAATGAGTTTCTGATCACAGTTCCTCACGGTCAGGGGCTTTGCTTTCTCAGTGTTTCCTGCATGCCAAGGAGGATCCATTGCCAACTAGGAAGCCTGCTCACTGGGATTTGGGGCTGGCTGTTTGGTATTGAAATTCTGTAGCTGGTGCACTGTCTTGTGATTTAATTCCATAGCAGAAGTTGATGGGAAGGGGAAACTCTTTCCTCTGTCCTGAAAGCAGCAGCATGTGATTTGTCTCTGTGTTGGCAACTGTATCTTTGGAAATCAGGAAACTAAAACCTTCCTGGAAGTCAGTGTAAAGGCCTAATGCAAAGCACTGCAATGTTACTCATTTCGTCAGCTGTCAGGGAAGTCCTTGTCGTCAGCTGTGACGTGCTTCAATTAGAAACTTTGTTTAGGAAGAGACATGCTCTTTAGAGTGCAGGGCTGGTTCCCACAATTTACAAGGACATCTCTTGTTGCTAGGTTTTAACTAGGCATGCAAGGAGTAACATAAATTATTGCTTTATATGCTATTACTGGAAAGAAGGCAACTCAGAAGATAAGAAAAGTATTGTGATAACAGAAAAGTACAGTTCAGAATCTGAAACATAAGGATCTGACCTGGACCAGGGACAGCAGATGCATGGTCTTATCACTGCCACTGAGTGAAGTCCTAGATGCACTTGGGAGATGCTCGGTATTGCATTCTGCATTGCATCTTCCTGATTTCCTTCCTCTAAGCTTGCAGAACCACTTACACATAATTCTCCTAGGTAACCTCTCTAATGACATTCAGTAACAGGGATAAAATGAAAGAAGAGCAGAGGGGAAACGTAGAGCACCCAGAATCACTTGAGTAATAGTAATTGAACAAGAGCGGGTGCAAGAGCCGCTTCTAAAAAAAGCAACAATTGATCTCCAAAACACAAAAGGGTTTTGTTCAGGTCTGAAGTGTTCCTGTGTCTCTTATCTCCCTTAGTAGCTGCTAGCTTTTTCCTTCACAGTTTCTTTTGTGATGTCCCAGAGAGGAGATTTCAATTCTATTGTCAATGCTAGCTGTTTCTCTAGGTGCCGTGCAGTAGTCAGTCCTCATACAGTCAACTCAGTAAAAGCTGGTTCTTAGATGTACTTCCTCTGTACTTGCACTTTTTTTCCCTGCTGTTCGTAAGAGATTTGCCAATATTAATCCCGTTTTAAGAAAAGAATCTGAACAAGTCTATGTGTAAAAAATCCAGGAATCTCCATGTTTTCTGATGGCCTTGAGACTCAACTCATTTAGTTCTTCTAGAGGCAACAGCAAAAGAGAATGAACTTTGAAAGAAAGCAAAATGAAGCTTTATTTATTTGGTCATGGTTCAGCTCTACCCATAGCACAATGGAGCCCTTCTCTCCAGGGCTGACTAATATCCACGTAATAGCGAGTAGTCTTGCAGAGAGCTGTGCAGTAGCACAGTGGCACCAGCAAGTCTTGGCAGGGTTTACTAATAAGCAAAATGAGAGAAACATGGGAAATGCAGCTTGTGGCAAAAGAAGCTGCAAGAGATCAAATGGAAACAGGATGAAGATGAAATTAATATCGTCAGAAACAGTTGAAAATTGTGTGGATGTTATCAACAGGAGAAAAAAACTTTTAAAAGGAACACAAGAAAAGGAAAAGGCAGCACACAAAAAAACAGTGAGTTAGCAAAGGGTGGACTGAATTAGCTCTGTACACAAAGCCTCTGCCAGAGGAGGAAAAGAGCAGAATGCAATGTTCTTTCTGGTCAGATTCAGTCTAGAATGGTATTGCAGCAGCACGCACAGATAAATAAATTTGGACTAGATTCAGTGGCTGCAAAGAGAATACAAGGTGATGAGCTGTAATTTATTTTATTGCTGAGACTTGATAAGCTCAGCAACTTTCTCTGTAGGATCCAGTAACTACTGACTGCAGAAAATGGCACAAAGTGAATCTCGGTAATCTGAAGCACACACGATGCATCTGGCTTTGAGAAATGGTCAGTAACCGATACCAGACTGGGAATCATGCTGATCACGAGGTGTTTTATTTATAGTCAAATAATTCTATTTACAGTGCTTGAATTGTAATTAAAGATGCACTTTTTTCATGACTCCAGAAAATCTCACAACTAATTTCATAGTTGTTTTGTTAGAGGAAATTGGGCAAACAGTTTTCAATTTTTCCAAACATCCTGGAACAAACTACCCTCAGAAATAATGATCAATGTACTAAGAAAGGATCTTGGGAAAAATATCTGCACATTTCACCAGTAAAACCTGAAGCAAAGCTATGATCTACAGTCACTTTTTCATTACTAATGTGATAAGTGTAAGAATTAAAATGCCGAAAGTAATATATTTTCAGGGAAAAAAAAATCCACCAGGCTGAAAGAGACCAGAAAAGATTTGCTAGGCTAATTTTAGCAATCCTGGATTACTTATTAAGAGCCAGGCACTCTGGACATGGCTGAGCAGGGCATGTTCTCTATTGCAGCTCTGTGAAACTCTAAATGTCTACCATACAGTCAGTGGTAACAGATGCTTCTAAGCAAATTTGCAATATGGCTGTTGACTTTTTGGCTGCAGAAATTAAAATGCTCATGTTACCTGGAATAATCCTACCCACCACAACAGGAATTATATATACTTTCAAATAATTACAGGATGCTTTATGAATGTGTAGTTAAACTGAAACTAAAGGAGGGTCTGCTTTTTGTGTAGCAAAACCAACGTGCCTGCAAACAGTGTGTTTACACATAGGTGACAGAGTTGAACAGATAAGACAGGTGACGTTTCAACATAATTTTACCGTACAAATGTTGAATTGAACAGTTTGCAAATGCCACGCACATACAGCAGCAAATTCCATATTTCTCTGTTTTGACAGATAGTCATGTGTACATAAGGGCATGGAAGCTATTGCTGTCATACTATCTGTGTTTTTAGTAAGGCATTTTAAAACAGACTAGAAAGAAAAACAAACTGAAGTGCTCTTAAATTTTCTGCCCTGAACAACTGTTAAGTATGCAACATTTCAGCCAGTTCACCAGTCTATGCACAGGGAGGTCTCCTGCCACAAAATTCAGAAAGATCCAGAATTACACAAAGCAACAATATGTTCAAGTAGAGGGAGATTCAAAATGAGTTCTGTATTTCAAAATCCTCAAGAGGAAGATATGAAGAAAAGGCACACTTTAAAAAAAAAATAAAAAAATTTGGAATGATTATAATACTTAGAACAGACACACCATAAACAGGACCTTAGTGGATATGCTGTCTATGTAAATCCCTCTTAACCTAGAAAATATTGATGGACGAGACAGCCATAACCAACAAACGTGCATTTGAAAAAACTGCTATACCAACTCACCCCCTCTGTACAGCTTTCAGCTTTTGTTCCTAAGGCTACTTATAAGTTACCTGCCACATTGTTTTGTTTAGTTTTACACATCTATTTAGTCTGAGCTCCAATGCTGGAAACTTTGCTGAGGCCCAGACACTACTACTACTGGAAGCATGTAGGTAGGTCCTTTCAGCCCTGCACTGGGATCCCACAGGCACATGTGAGTCCAGCCACAGAAGCAGGGCTTCCCTGTCTGCAGCAGGGGCCATGCTCTTGGCTTGGCACATTGGGCAGCCATCCTCGTGAGGTGCTGCTGCAACATAAACCGAATTACATATTTATGGAAGTAAACAGTATTTGAAGTGTCCATGGTTTGAAAGCACTTTGCCACTAAGACTGTTGTTCTGTGATTATCTCAGTCTGAACTGCTGAAAATTAACCCAGCAACAAATGTATGCATTTTGTAGCTGGATCTGTAAGAAAAGGGAATAAGCATAGGCATAGCAGGAGGGCAGAGGAAATTTTTGGTGGCACTTTTAGCTGCTGAAAAAAAAAAAAAAAGAAAGAAAAAAAAAGTTGTACTAGGAATTATTTTTCTAAAGTTCTTCGAAATTTGATGTTGATCTCTGGCCATGCAAGTCCCGTTTTCTGGTCAGCACCCCTGAAAATGTGTACCATACATGGACTCTAATTACACCCTGTCTATATGTTAGCAGTTTCAAAGTCAGGGTATGGGGAATAAGGGAGTAGCTGAGTTTTACCATCTGCACCCAAGCCACTAGCAGTAATGGCACAGCATTTCTCAGTTATGAGGCCATGTTCCCCAAAAAACAGTATTATTTATCTAACATTTCCTATTCTGCAGCATAAAATGGGAACCAAGTTGACCAAAAACCATGCTAATGAGAAGTTACTTGCCAAGATGCCATACTACATTAAGAAAGCAGAGCATTTGATACACTTGCGTTACTGTACTTTTTTTTTTCACGAGTTTGAGCTAAATTTCTTGAAATGAAAGCAATTTCGTAGAGAATGACAAAGAGGAACAGCAGCTGAGGGCTGTCAGTGCACAAATACCATTATGGTAGCTAGTTTTAGTTACACAGATTGTGGGAAAGGGCAGCTCTTCTGGAAAGATTTTTAAACTTTTGTGATGAGGGCAGTGTGACTGAACTACAATGAGATCTGCATTTTCTTCCTGATATTCTGATATCCAAATTAAATTGAACTGTCCTTGGTCGTGTTCTGTGCCTTAGTATTATAATAGTTTAACAACATTCCTAGCAAATTTACTTTGTTAACCCAAATAAACCCAAACCCCTGAGAACATGTTGGGCTTGGTGGTTTGCTGAATCTGTGTTTTTATCAGAATGTTTATTTTGGTGCTTTGCCCATCTGCTAGACTGCTCTTAATACTTTTTAACTTCGTTGCTCATTTGTTACTGCTCTGCACATAAATCAATGATGGCATCGTATCATTTTGACTGTGACTTTTTCTAAATATATCTGGTCTATACGGGATAAGTTCAAGCCAGTGGGTGGAATCATGAATTCTTAAGAGAACTACCCAGAGAGATGTTTCTCAAGAAATAATGAAGCTAACACAGGGTCGTACAAAAGTGCTTCACTGAATAGTGCTATCTCACAGGCCATTTCTTGATTTTTGTCTCAAGAGAACAAATCTTTTGTATGGCATAGCACTTGCTCTTCACATGAATTCAGTCCATTAATAAAAGCATAAAAGCAGAACACCAAAAACGTGCATCTGGGGTTCAAAGGATAGTAGGGTGGACTTCCATATGGAGAGGCTAAGGGGAAATGTAGGGCATTTTTTCAGAAGGGGAAAGAGCATATTGGAGATCTAGAGGTCCCACAGTGTCTACAATTGATTTCAAAATTGATTCTGCTTTGCCAGAGATGTTTGCTATCTCCACTTATGTTTTGCCATCTCTTCCAAAAAAAAAAAAAAAAGCTTTGGCAGGCTTTTGGTCTGTGACCTCTACCAATGACTCATTCCCAGCCTGAGCCTGCTAAACTGACAGCGTTTGCGTGTCAGCTATGCAGTGATATCTTGTGTTGGTGAGAAGATTATGTAGCATGGATAAGTTAGATGTAGCTGTGCTAGCTGCAGTGAAGAAAAAATGTAGGCTAGGCCATTAGTGCTGGCTCTGCCTTCTGTTTGTGGTCTTCCAAGCAGCGTTGTCTCAAGAAACATGGGAAAACTTGGAATTCTGTGTGCAGAAAATTGGCTTTTTTTTCTTTTTCTTTTCTTTTTTCTCCTTAGCTGTTTATGGTTTGCAAGTTGAAATCAAATTGTTGTATTAAGCACAAAAGATATTTCCTAGCTCTAGAAATGTGAGTTTGGGATTGAGCTGTGACGTGGGTATGTGGAGTCTTTTCCTCATAGAAATAAAGCTGAGGACAGTGCTTTTAGTGCAGTTCAGCAAGAAAAACCTCCCACTGAGACAGCTGCTGGGCTGGGGGTAGGGAAAGATGCCTAAGACTGACACTTCTGTCATTTCTCTTGGCTCTTTTTTGTTGGTGATGTTTTGTTTTGTTTTGCTTTGTTGTTTGTAAAGACTCTTCTGGCATTTGTGAGAGATTCGATGTGACTGTCAGATCCCAGAGGCACCCGGAGTACAAAAGGCAGACTGCGAGGCCTCAGGCCCATCATTTTCCGAAGATTTGAGGCTAAAAATTCATCTGTCTTCTGACCCTGCAGAAAGTTTAAATTTTGCTTTCTCCTCATGCTCTTCATACCTCAGCTTTCAAACCCACAGCCTGAACTTGCATATTTTGGGCACCCATGGTTTTTGTACTATAAAGGGACTTTGCAGAAGACCTGTCCCCTGCTTTCCTCCTTTCTGTGATCTCCCTGGCAGCCTCATGTAGCCATGGTGCCTAATGGTCTCACCTGCTGTGTTCTGCTGTGTAGGCCTGAGTAAGGCTGGGACTCAGTCTGACCTCTGGAAAGGTCTGGAGGACAAGCTAGATGGTCAGAAATGTCCCCGAGGTGCTCTATGCACCAACTGCCCCATAACTTCAGAGCAGCCCACTCTGCTGCTCAAAGCAGCTCCTAACCTACCTGAGTTCTTATGCTGGAGCCAAATCCAGAAGGTGCAAAGCTGACTTAGTCTACATCTATCTCCCTTCAGCCTCCCTGAAAATCTCTGGGAAGATAAGTGGAGTACAGCCATCTGCCTGAGATAAAATTTCTTCCTCCTAACCTGATGTTCTTCTAAGCTTACTGTTCAATTATTCAAGATAAAGATGAGGTGGGATACCCTAGATAAAACAAAATAATCATAATACAAAACATATGTAAATCAGGCTATAAGAACATACTGAGTGTGTTCACTTTTGCCATCAGCTCTCTAAAGAAAAGAGGAAAAGCTTTTTTTAAAAAAAAGAAGTTGTGTCTGAGGTGAGCATAAAACGCTTTCTATTACGAGCTCCGTAATAGAGGCATCAGAGAAGGGTAGGGCCTGAATAATCTGCAGCTTGGGTAAGTGTATGTACCTTTCGGATGATGTTCTATTTTTAAATTAGAAAGGAAGCATTCTTCATTGAAAATGAAGCTGGAACGTTGCTTAACAATGAAGTGTGGGGCTGTTGAGGGATCTCCTTGGAAACTTGATAGTTGTCTTCACGGTACTGCCTGGTGAAGTGATCTTATGAATATATATTTTGCTACATCAGCATCACCAAAATCAAAATAACACGACTATGCTTTATTCCTAATTAGGAAAAATATTTTTGTGACATCTTGACTACATTTAGAACAAGATATTATAAATAGAGTTTGGATAAGTGTTGACTATATTTCTAGACATTGTTAAATGCTCACTGAAAATATACATACTCACAAAATAAAACATCTTTTTACATAGAAGAACTGTTTAAGATCTGTTTAAGAGCTCTGTATATCCTTTTAAAGAAATTAGCTGCTTTTTTTTTTTTCTGAATATGCAAATACTGTTTGCATTTCAGAGAGGGATTCTGCAATTTTCTCCATGAAAATCAATTTCCTCTCAGTACATACAAGTTATCTATGAATACCCTTTATCTCTTTAGCTGCTACCTCAAGTATTATCGGGGCATATGCTAATCTTATTATGAATTCACCTTTCTTTTGGAAATGAAGGGAGGACCAGAGGTCAAATGACAGATCCTTTTTTGAAATCCAGTGGAATATCCAGTATTTAACAGCAATGGGAATCATGAAAGGAGACATGTAGGTTTCAATTCAGACTTCAAAGGAATCAAAAGGGAAAAAAATAAAAGCATAACAAGGCATTTGGCAGTGCTGCGTTGAGTGAATTTTCAAAGTACAACTAAGTAAATTGCAAAATAAGTTATTGAGAGGAGCAAGGCTTGACATACACTTTCACATTGGCTGACCTGAATGGTTTCCATAACCATGTAGATTTTATGGAGGTAATTTTGAAATGCTTTATTTCCCTTTAGGAAGAGCACAAGCAGTCTCAATTTTGAACTTAGGAAAAAAAATAAAAAAATTGCATCATGGAGATTCAGCTGCAGGCTTAGAAGCCTACTGTTTGTTCTCACATGTGACATGATCACTGCAGTCATTCTTCTCTCCTCTTTCTCTGTTCAGCATTCAGATTGTCTCTTCAGTTTATGTTAAAAATTCAGTGCTTTTCTTCTGATATGCCTTCAAAATATTGTCAGCATTAGAGAAAATATTTGCAGAATGTAGCATCTTTATACTAAGTAAACAAATAATGAATTGCAATTCTGTAAAATTAGAACATTCATAAAAAATACTGTCTTTATTAGCTACTGCAAGTGCTGTTCAGGGTATTACACAAAACATATTTAGGAGATAAGGAAAGATTATCCACTTGGCCTTATAAAGCACTGAGAGGACAGCATGTCATTGCTGTAAAATACTTGATAGGCAAAATATGACAAGCATTTTGTTCTTTAAATAGGCCACAAATTGAAATGAGTTTCTTGGTTTCATGGTGGCCCTTTACTGATTTGTCCCATCCAAGATACTGCACAATCAGTAGGCTTTGCTGTGAAAGGTAGACAAGCAGGGGAAGGTATGGACAGACAGGGTCAGCATGCTGGCAGGGCTGCAGGCTCCCAGGTACAGCAAACCAGGCTTCCCTGTGTGTGTCAGTTCAGTGATGTTCCACCCTCAGTCGCATAAATAGCTATACACATCCATACCATTTCAAAAAGTAATTAGAAGTC
This sequence comes from Aythya marila, assembly GCF_965140915.1. Taxonomy (NCBI): domain Eukaryota; kingdom Metazoa; phylum Chordata; class Aves; order Anseriformes; family Anatidae; genus Aythya; species Aythya marila. The sequence goes on along the minus strand of NC_139048.1, from coordinate 17,109,033 downwards.
ATTAAATCTTGGAAGAAATATCTTTGACTTTAGTTTACATGGCTAATTACTGTAATTTATAACAAACGTTAAATAAGCTAATCACACAATTAAATGCTGGTTCCTTTTACAATACTGGTATCCAGTGCTGTTTTGCTCTTGTTTTAATGGATGTGGCAGTGTAATCCTGCAGTGGATTCATTGAATACATCCAATCTGTTTTTTTCAGACAGCAGATTTTAACTCCGCAGTTAGACTGACATCAGCACAGCACTGCTCTGTGATACCTTCTTGGCCATCTGCCTCCGTCTCCTTCAGAGCAAGTAATAAGCCAGAAACACATGAGAACTGGCAGTGATTAAAAAGACAGAACAACTGGAGAATAAGGTTTAATTGCTAGTGCTTCAGTTGTGCCAGGATAATACTATGAGCACTGACTCATCAAAATCAACTGATTTCTGACTACAGTGCTGTGTTTTTTGAGAATCAGGAGAAGAATGTTTGAAAGGGTAGGCAAATGTGAAATTGCTCATAGCATTTAGGTACCATCCTGCCCTTCTATAGTGCTTTGATTTGCAGTCTGTAAGTATAATGGGACAGCATATTTCAGGCTACCACGGAAAACCTTTAGGATCTCTCTATTACACGATGCCCTGTGATTGTGCAGCCTGGAGCTGATGACTCAGGTGTAATGACTTCCAGTGTGAAATTGCTAATGAAGTGTTTTGCTGAATCACCTTCAACTCCATCCCCACTGAGTTTCCTACTGATGAAGTGTAATTAGTGCTGACTCACAGTAGCACATACAGCCTGTGAATTTCAGGCAGGATATAAGGTGAGAATGGAGCCTTTGCAAGTATGGGAATTTGGGAAGTGTGAGAGAAGACATTGTGTGAAGCCCAGGAATGGAGGTAAGCAAGGTGACAGAACTTCTGTTGCCTGATGTGACAATAAAATGAAGGGCCTATCTGAGAAAAATGCAAACTTTTTGCAGTGTTTTTAGAATAGGGTGGGAAATCTAGCTGTTTTGTCCAGGCATGAAAATCAAAAGTAGATCCTCCTACTCCAGAAGCAATCTGTGCATTGAAAATATATTTGCTAATTATATTTGAAATACTCAGCTGGCCCACAAAATCATGGAAATGAGTGAAAAGTTTTAGGTCAGCCAAACATTTGTTTTAGATCAGCCAAACCTTCACACCTCTATCCACTTCTTCCTACAGTAAATTAAAATCTGGTTTTTAGTTCTGGCCTTTGCTGAATGAAAGGAGTAAAAATCCAGTGAAAATAGAGAGGGATAAAAATGCATTTCTCAGTTACATTTCCAAATCAGCAAAACTAGCCGGAGGTTTTCAGCACTCATCTCCCAATCAGTGGTCCATCTGTCAAACTGAGGAGTAAAATAGATGCTTAAGAGGAAGCAGATGCTGGCAGCACAACTATTTCAGCATCTCCTTAGAGCAGAGGAAAGTGTTTTGGTTTTTTTTTTTTTTTTTACAGACCGGGCTGCAGCTACAGCACAGCCCTCACTGACCCAGCCATCCCCTAACCCGTGTCTGGTGCTTGGCAGACAGCGTGGGAAGTAAGGAACTCATGGCAAGCATCAAGGACCAGATGGTGGAAAGCATCCAGGGACTCCAGTCCACGTTCTTTTATTTGTCCCTTTTGTACTGCTTGCCAGTTTGGGAGGCCGTCACACACGTCCCCAATTTATTGAAGGATGGAGACACTTAATTTGAGCCATTATGTGAAGAGAAATCCACGCTGTCTGGGGAAACAATATTTCCGTAGGCTTATGGTGTTGAAAAGGAGTGCCTGTTGGAGAACAACAGCTTATCAGAGATGCTTGCACATAATGGCCAGAGTCACTCCTGCAGGACTGGCAGTAGTTCAGGAGGAATCACCCTACAGCAGCAATATCAGACCAAGCCTATTGCATAGTCACAAAACCAGCAAGTTCACAGTAATATCAAAGATTAGTTGCATAAACTGAAAAGAATGCATTGCAAACACTTTTGTAGAGCTGTCTCTATAGAAGAGTACAAACAAACGCACACAATGCTGCAGAGGCTCCTATGCTGCTATGCACAAACTTGTGACCCAGAGCAGGAAAGACAAGAAGCTGCTCTGACAAAAATTAAAACCTTGGATGAAAATATGGCCACTACTGTCTCAAGATTATTTTAAACCTGTGGCAAATATATCTGTGGCACCAAAATCACAGTTTCCATGCTTGTGAATTACACTGATCTATTTATCAGAAGAGCAGTATAAAATCAAAGGGAAAATATTAGGAATTAATTCTGGTTTTCAGTCTTGCATGAAAGGTGGTAGCCCTTCTGTCTGAGCAGATCTTCAAGCGTGTGATGGAAGAGTATTTTTGTAAGTATAGTTTTAATAACTGTGCCTTGAGGGTTTAAAAGAATACTCTGTAAACAAGAAGTGGAAAAACAGTAGAATGGTGTCTGAAAAACATCCCTCAGCCACTCCAGAAAGTGACTGCTGAAGCAGTTAATAATGTTCCATTCAGGATGGAGGAAATGCACTTCCCATTCTCTTCATAGTTTTTAAGTTTCTTAGCTTTGGGGCAACCTGGACCATCTAGTGAAAATCTTTTATTGGTTTTTCTTTGACCAAACCACTTTGCTAAGAACTGCAGTTATCATTCAAGCTATAATCCAGTCCTAGACAAAAACACTGCTTGTCTCCTGAAACAACATTTCCGCAGGTTTCTGTGCCAGATAATGCAGGGTGATGAGTATCTAGCAGGAGTTGTATCCACAGCCTCCCTGTCCTCCAGCCATTCCAAGAAGCTCTTGGGGGGACATTGCCTCCTTCTGCTTGGGCTGCCAATGTGCCACAGTGGCTCTGAATCTAGCTCTGCTGCCTGCCCTGGGTGTCTGCTTGGAGCCAGTAAGAGCACAATGTGAGCTCTAATACTTGACCAGTAAGATGTGATTGCCTCTCCATTTCCCTCTCTCTCTCTGAATCATGACTGAAGTGTGGGGAGGAGAAATCCAGCACAGCCTCCACAGTCAGCTGCTTGAGGCTATGACTACACAGCACCTGAAAGTGCACTTGCCCAGAGTCTGTGGCATTTGTGTGACATTTTATATTTAAGAAGTAGCATATTTTTCACTGGTTAGAATAAAATGCAATGTTATTTATGTAACTAATCTTGAAAATAAGAGGATATAATATTTGGTATTTGCGGTCCTCTGAAAATATCAAAATGCTATGTTTTCTCTAACAAAAAATTCTACCTAGTAATTCTAGCTAGAGCTTGACTAAGTCAAGGTTTTTAATCAAGTTGCTCATGGATTTTGAAACAGAGGCTGAGTCTCCACTCATGGTCAGCAGAGACTGCAGCACCCCATCACTCTCTTCCAGCTGATTAGGCCCTGCAGTTATCTAGAAACACCTTGCACCTCCATTGGTTCTCTCTTCCTCTAATAACACTTATGCTGCACTCAGCACAGCCCCAGAGGCTTCCTAAAACCTCTTGTCCACTAACGTTCAAGCTATCATAGAAAACATGGGAATCAGGGGCCATGTTTCCTTGTCTGTTGTTGGTGGAGCAGATTGCTAACCAGCTGTGGTGGCCCGAGCCATCAGTTAGTGGTATCAGCGACACACTCCTTCTGCTTCCATACTCTTCCTGGGAATTTAATTAAACTCCTCCTAAATTAATATCTTGACATCTCACAGCACCTGTAAAGAATCTCACAAGTGACTATTGCCCTGCCAGTCTCTTGACTTATATAAGATGTAAATTGAGGATTTTTTCTAGAGGAAGTGTAAGCCTATATTTACCTTCTTTCTTTTCTACAAAGAAACAGAAAAATGTTTTGAGGACATCTCTGAGATATCCAAAATTCATAAATATCCAGTTTTTTTCTCTGCTGTTTTCTTCAGCAATGCCTTGGACTTTTGGTTTCATATAAGCCAATGTAAAAATTTGGGCAACTAGTCCCAGTGCCTCTAAGATGCTGAAATAAGGCCTGTGAAAACTCCATTTTATTTTTCTCAGCAGAGGAGAGGTTTGATTTAGAGGAGAATGAATGTCATTCGGTTATTCAGCAAATAATTGTGTGCCATACAATCAGAATTTGCTAGTCCTATTTTCTCAGCTGCTGCTAATGCAGCACTCAGCAGTATCCCATCACTCCCAGGCCAACATAAGGCCTGCAGAAGATTGACTTCAACAATAACACCTATCCCTTAAACATCATTTTCACCTCCTGCTGATGGGATTATTGTTTGGTTTTTGTCCTTAAGACCTATGAGTTCTCCTAACTCTTTCTATCTCATTTTCTGAGAAGAGTATTTCCACCTGCAGAATGTACCCGTGTAGTGGGATTTTACACTGTCCTGGTGTCCTTCCTAAAGAAGATGATAATGGACCTCTGAAAGTCCAACAGTTTGGGCATCAAGGTCCTTCCAGAAGACAACACCAGGTAGGAAACACTATAGCTTGGTATATCTTATAGCCTGATGGAAGAAAGAAACCATAGCAATAGGGATAATGGCTTGGAAGTTAATGTTCTGTGTCTTCCCCATGCAGAGCAAAGGGTGAATGGTTTTGCTGGTGCAGCTGATGAGGTGGTAGTTACAGACAGGGGGGCCACATTCTGGTCTTGACTCTGCACGTTTGAGGGCAAAAAGGAGGGTAGGATCCTTCCAAAGGATTATGAAGTTGGGCAGAATATTTGATGAGCTCTTCTGTCACTCACCTTTGCTGAGCCTAGATGGAGTGTTTGAAGGGTATCAATATCTGTTGTATGATTGTCAACTGAATGCAAAACTACCTTTAGTTGTACCCATCCACTTCTGCAGCTCCTGTAAAACTACTGTGTGTAGTCGTAGCATCTAATAGGTGGGGGGGTAGGGATCAGTCAGTGGCTGTGGCTGTAAGGAATGGTGATGTGCTGAGCTATTTTCCTGGGGCCAGTGGGTTCACTTGAGGGCTCAGAGTAAAGTTGAAGAGTCCTGTGCTGTAGCATAGTATCCTTGGCCTGACCTGACGGATGCAGGTAGTTCTTGACATCACAATTTCCTGGACTTGACTTCATGGTTACCTGTAGCTGTGTCTGTGATTCAGGGAAGGGCTTACCTATGTCAGGAGATGTGCTGTGTGAAAGTTTATGTTTTGTTCTACTCTCTCTGCAAGAGCGGGTAATTGTATTGGTCACGTTGCCACCTAGTTGAAAGGACTGTGACACCAGTGTCGTGTTGTTGCAGTGCAAGGTGCAAAATGCTGCAAGGCTAACAGCATCTGAAATACTACGATAGCCTGAAACATGAAGAGATAGTAGGGGTGTTTCTCCACTAATCCATTTGAAGCAAATCATTTAGCTTTTCAAAGGTTGATATTCTTCCCCATTCATTTCTTTTACGGCAAACTATAGACCAACTTTGCTCTTGTAGACTTCTACTTTCTGGTTCAATATGTTTGTTTAAGTAAGTGCTCATTCATTCTGCTGAATCAGTTCTGGTTGCTAACTTCTTGTAACCATAACGTTCATGACAGTTACTGCTGTTATAAAGTCCAGAGTTGAACTGTTGAGGAACCTTATTACATTTTCCCCTACTCTCAAAGGAAGCTGAGGATGTAACATGTGTACAAATAGTCTTCTCTACTTTCAGTATACTGCAATGCCTCCAGTGTCTTACAAAGCTATCAGGAACTGAGTTAGACCCCAGCACTGTGTTCAGAATATGCCTAAGCAGAATTAGCTGTGTTATATTTTCTACCTTACCGTTCAAAAGATGCACTCACTGAGATCAGCAGTGGGCCACCCACAGTGAACACTGCACAAGTAGAAGTCAGTCCGCCATTTTTGTATGTACTTTGTCCCTGAAACAGAAAATACCATTCTTTGTTCAGAAGATATGAAATCTACCCATCTTAGTGACTGGTCCAGAAAGGAGATAAACAGAGGCTGGAGAGTCAGAAGTGGTTTGTGACATAGGGAGAAGAAGCACAAAAATATGAATGTTTTTAATGGAGGGAATTACATGAATAAATTGTTCAGTGAACTGCATCACTGATTCAATCTGCCCAGCTGTCATACGCTCTAAGGACAGTCTGTCAAGCACTACAGAAATGATGCATATGTTCCCAGGCCTTGTTGTATGAGATGCATGAAGTCACTTGAGCAATGAAAGATGGGTACTGAGCTGTGCTATGTTTTCACTGGTGAAATTGAGGACCGTGCAGCCAGGCTTTCAACAGAGCTGGTTGAAAGTGTTATTTTTGCCCTAAGGACAATCCAAAGACCAGATAGGTACCTTTCCAAACAAGGATGAAAAGCTGAAATACCCATTTTTCATTAAGTGAAGAATTACATAGCCTAGAAGAAGGAAAGATGGCACTTCTTCTGAAGCACTTACAGACTATTGCAAAAAGACAGCAATAGTTTCTTCTTCTTGTCTATGCAAAATACAAGTAATTAGGAACTAATTTTAATTAGGCTAATACCTCAGGAGCCTCTTTTAAGGTAAGAAGAGGAAAGAATAAATAGAAAGATGTGGAGCCTTGTCCTGGTTTCAGTTAGGACAGAGTTAATTTTCTTCCTAGTAGCTGGTAGAATGCTATGTTTTGGCTTAGGATGAGAAGAGTGCTGATAACACCCCGATGTTTTAATTGTTGCAGAGCAGTGCTTACACCAAGCCAAGGATGTCTCAGCTTCTTGCTGTGTCCTGCCAATGGGCAGGCTGGGGGTGCAGCAAGAGCTGGGAGGGGACAGACCCAGGACAGCCGACCCAAACTGGCCAAAGGGGTATTCCATACCATCTGACGTCATGCTAAACAAAATATAGGGGTGGCTAGCCAGGGGAGGGGGGCTGGACTGCTCAGGGTTAGGCTGGGCATCGGTCAGCGGGTGGTGAGCAATTGCATTGTGCATCACTTGTTTGTACACAGTAGTAGTAGTAGTACTGTTATCATCGTTGTTGTTGTTATTTTCCTATCTTAATAAACTGTCTTTACCTCAACTCACAGGCTTTACTTTCCCGTTTCTCTCCCCCATCCCAGAGAGGGAGGGGGGAGGGTGAGCGAATGGCTGTGTTGTGTTTAGCTGCCGGCCAGGTTAAACCACTACAAGCCTCCATCACTGAAGGACTGTAAGAGCAGACGAAGCAAATTCCAGTCAGGAATGGTTGCAGTATGGCTGATCCCTGAAACAGGAGGAGAGACATCTCAAGAGAGGATTTAGGGCAGTCTTACCTCGTTTTTATTTTGGCCTTACTGAAACCTTTCACTCTTTACCACATGTCGCATTTTAAAGCTTGTAAGTGTCTGAGAGGGATGGGAGTTGTTGCTTTGTATACATGTAATTACCATAAAATTTACTGTATTACCATTAATTTACCAAATTTACCATATAAATTATGGTCATTTATTTAGATATAGATATAATTAAAGAAAAAGACATTCACTAATTGCCTGTGAAAATTATAATTATGTTCTCAGGAAATGCTGAGTTGCTGATCTTTGAGGGTGACAGGTCTTCATTAATGTGAAACACTGGCAAATTTCAATTTAATTTTCCATGGTAAGACTAGGCCAAGATTCACAAAAAGAAGTACTGTTATGAAGAAACATTTATGTTCAAAGAATAAAATCTCTTAAATACTGTGCCACCCATATATTATAACAAAGTCAGACACCTCAGATCTCCTTAACTAACGGAGGGAATCCATTCACTCTCTCACCTTAGTGGTGAAAATGTTAATCAATGGTGCAGCTCGGAAAATGACTTCCTACAAGAACAAGATGATGCAATAGGGTTGCAAGCTCTGTTTCAGGGACTACACCTGCTTTCTATCTTTAGTTTTTGCATACAGCATCTCTCAAAGGGCATCATCCAAGATGCGTGTTTGAATTCCCTAGGCTAAGCCAATTTTCCAAGGATGACTTTGCTTTTCTCTGCTTCTGATAAACACATTTTTAAAACTAATATATTTTAGTGAATACACCTTAATGTTGTTAACATGTTCCTGTAGGGCCTATTACCTTTCTGGTCAATGTAAGTGTTAATGATATATATATGAGTTCTGTTTTAAAAGAAGAAGAAGTGAAACTGCTCTGCCTTAGTACAGAGTGGAGGAACAAGGAGATCTTTGCTCTCTTGCCTGAGGCAGGGCTTTGGAGCTGCTTTGCTTCTCTTTTGCAGCAAAGCATTGCCTTCCCATTGGGCAAATATGATCTTGCAAGGTAACTTGGCAAAGTAGCAGGCTTATAGCTAAACCTTGTTTAAAGGAAGTTTTTTTTTTCTGGTATTATAAGGTCATTTATGTCTCAGTCAAGAGAAGGACAAGTGTTTTCTGCTGAGATGGCTGGACATGAAACTTGGCTGAAGGAGAAAAAAAAAATGCTGCTTTTCCTCATACTGGAAGGCTTTTGCTCCACCCAGTAACCTTGCATCTGTTTTGCTTCAGTGAAGTCTGACATTGAGACCAAGGAGCCTTTAAGCCACTCATTACAAATCCCTCTTGAGCTTACTTTTCTAGAGCTGGGAGCTGGTGGTGCAGCATATATCATGGCCCAAGTGCTCCTGCACATAAAGACACTGAGTTATTTACTAAGTACTATATTGCTTTTTCAGTAGTTTGAGGTTGGTAGACAGAGCTGGGGAAAGGAGAGTTCTGCATCCAGTGGGTTTTGCAATGTAGAAGCTTGAAGTTCATTCCCCAGTTCAGAAGTGTTGTCAGAGCCTTGCTGCCTTCCATCATTCTGGAATTGCTTTCCATAATTAAAACTAGATTTCTTGCTGGCATTGTGTGCAACAGATTGAACTAGACTGGATCTTGTCACTGAGTTTCCTTATTGTGTTGGGAAATCAATCCCATGTAAAGCATCTGGTGTGTGACCAGTGTTGACTAGCCTGTCCTTGCTCTGTGCTAGGAGCAGCAGCGGTGTGCCAAACCCCTCTGTCCTCTGGGGACTTGGGGCCCAACACACTTTTCTCTATTCTAAATAATTGCAAGGCAAGGTCCACACAGCAGTGTCAAAGGTGGACTGGCTCACATGCAGACATGTTATTTTCCAGCACGTTTTTTGGTACTGATAGCGATTGATCTGGTTCCCAAGCACTAGCAGAGAAAAAAGGCAAAATGTCCCACTCCCCCAAATAGCAGCCTAGCTGCAGGGACAGCACAGTGAGCTAAGTACCAGGCAAATGCAAGCCAGAAGACATCAAGTGCTGCTGTCTAGATGTATCTGTGCATGCATTGTATATGCTATAGTTCAGCAGTAAGTCTGGCCATCAGATTGAGCCAGACTCCTGCCAGACAGACTCACCCACAGCACAAAAGGATCCCGCATGATATTTGCCAAACCAACCTATTCAATTTAAATTTGGCAGGATGCAGTTGGTTGTTTTAAATTACAGTTCATACAGTTAATACTATTGATGATATCTTATTTAGTGAAGACACCAGATTTCATCTTCTGGATAATATCAGATGTTGCCCTGAGATACCATACTAGAGCCAGCTTTAGCAATAGCTGGTGGCACAGAACAAACCTTCCATACCTTAGATCACAAATGCAGTTGTTTAAAGAAGTTAATGAACTTGGCAGATTGAGTTGACTCATTAAGAACCAGGTATATCAAAATACAATTTATTCTTAAAATGGCTAGTTTATATGTAACAGCATGGGTTACATAGGGAAAAAGTGCAATTAGTGAAAGAAGCTTATTTCACCTTAGTATATATCTTCTCGTTGCATTGCAAGTAGCTTCAGACTCAGGATATTATACTGCTTAGCAATGGGAAAAAAAATGTGACTTGTATTTTGATGTTAATGCTACTTCAGTACAGTTAAAAGGTGTGCTGCTATTCACACCTGCTGAGTATGTATTGGACAATTTCCCACAAGTCTTGCATGAAACACAAACCATCTTTACAGTTTGACATCTGAGAAAGCTAAATTACAAGCATACAGATACAAAATATACAGTAGTTTAAAAAAAGCTTCAAAAATGAGGTACAATAAAACAGAGCAGTTCTCTATGTGCAAGCCTATATTCATTCTAGAAAACTAGCAGCAACCCTGCTCTTTTAAAGAAATTAGCTTTCACAAAGTGCAGCTAATTCACTGTCTTCAATATGAAGGACCTTGCCTATGTTACACGCTTTTGAGAAGTTATCTCTAACTGTGCAATAGGGAGCAGGATACCCAACCATGAGGGGCTGTGAGATCAGATCAGGCAACAAGTCACATCATCTGATGCTGCTACAGACTAGGAAGTTTGCAAATCACTTGGTCTGTTCTGTAAACTAACCCTGGTTTCAGCCTTGATTTTTGGCATGTACAGTGGCTTTTTTAAAAAGGCACATTCTTCTTATAACATTAGAAGGTAAACCTTCTGCTTGATAGCTGAGTAGGATGATGAAGGTAGAAGTCAAGGTTAGATTTCATCTCAAATGCAGGATACTTATTATTCACAAGGCCAATGAGGACAGAGATGTCTTCCTAAACCAGCAGTTGCTTCTTGCTTTGTGCCACTTTGTGTTCTCCTTTTTATCCTGTAGAACTCTCCCTGGCATTTAGAAGACCAGTTTTGAAAAGTCAACATCAAAGCACTGGTCATCTCAAAGTTATGCAGCACATCTTACCTCTTCCCCTTCTCCTACTTTTCTGTTGTCCTCTACAAGTTTCCTAACCTGTGTTGAAGCCACAAATCCCAGCCATGCATTCCTACCTGCCACTGCTACAAGCACACTGAAGGTCATAGCGAGCCTCTGTCCTGACAGCATCACCTCTTCTCTACTGCACTCCTAACATGTGCAAAATGGTTTGTAGTGTTCTGTTCATGTAACATCCCTGTGTACCCACACACTCATGCACATACACACAGTTGCTACAGCTTGCTAAGATACTGTCACCTTCCATACTTCCTCACAAGAGTCTCTTGCCTAGTGACTCAGGAGAGACAACAGCAGAAAGCAAGCAGTATATACTTAAGCATGCTATTTCTAAAGTAGGTAGCATACACATGGGTTTCATCTTGTTTGCCTTTCTTTCCAAGGATAAGTTTTGGCTAAGAACTTCAGTAACATAATATGGTATAACAAATCCCACAAACAACTGAATTTGGATTTGTACAGACAGCCAACAAAACCTGCCAAGTGGTTTTGTCATGTAGTATGTGAACCAGAAAGCTAACACTGTTCTGTTGCCAAATGGAAGAACGCTTCCTAGCTGGTGTCTATCACCAATATGGTGATGAATTTTCAATCCCACCCAAGCTCTGCCACTGGGGAAAGAGACCACTGGACAGCCTCGGGCTGCCAAGTTGATCAGGCTCTCTCTCTTGACCTCTCCTTTGAGTCTGAATATCTATACAGTCTTTCTTGGCAGATGGTATCTGAACTCCATCAGACTTCCACTCTGCGTGGAGAACCTTGTAATTCTGCCCCTCGTTATTGTCCCAATAGGTATGTTCTCCACTTTGGTAAGAAATGCAAAACTCAATCTTCTCTTGAGAGGAAATGGCAGGAGGCAAGTCAATGGTAAATGAGAAGGTATCGTTTTCAGAATCACCATAAACATTGTTCATGTATACACACTCAATGTCCGTGTAAGTCTTCCACGTATCAAAGGTAATTCGAACCTGAACCTTTTTCTCAAAGCTCACATTTTTTACTTTCACAGTGCCTGACAGCACCTTCTCTTGTAGGGTGCAGTTCTCCAGGCAGACCAAGTTCTTCTGCAGGCGGTTCCTGAAGTCCAGGTAGTCAGCTGAGGGCCGAGGGAAACCCAGAATCAAGTTTTTCTCCTCATGTAGCTTTAGGCCAGATGTTATGTTTTCAAGGCCCATGAGGTCGAACTGAAGGTCCCAGCCAGGGTGCTCCTGGAACTCAGAGAAGGTGTGTATTGCCGTCAGGGACAGTCCCTTCGAGTCAGCAAACACAACTCGCTTCTTGGCTCGGGCTGCCGAGTGGTTCCAGTCGGTCTTCTGTGCTTCAGAGTCACGTTTCACATGCAGGCATGGTCTGAGAGGTTTGAATCTGTTAACAAAGTTGTTTCTTTGACAGTCCTCAAGGGGGCTGAGAAAACTCTTCAGCGGTGGTGAATGAGCTAAGCAAATTCTCATGGCCACATCCACAGGCATGATGGAGCTTGGCAAGGGTCTCGGATCCAAGATCTGTATCATTCTGAAATAAGCAGAAAGTGCATTATTATTTGTTACATCAGGGAAATGCTTATGAATGCATATTTGTTTCATCTGCTGTCTTAATTATTCATGGCCTGCTCTTTGTGCAGCTTTAAATAATGCAGCCTAAATTAAAATTGACAGTTCAAGCTAAGGAAATAGAATGAGAATATTCAGTCATTTCTTGCTAGTTCTAAACTTTTTTGATTCAAATGTAATCTCATTTGTTTCTTACAAACCTCTAAAAAGTGAATTTTAGTGAGAGGTAATTAACATATTTCCTTGAAAATACACAAAAGAACTTTCCAGTATAGAGGTACAAACAGATCCAGCTACAGCGAAAGTGCACATCCACATTAAATTTAGTTTCCCTTTTAGAGACTCTGAGCAAGGACTTAAAATTCCAGCAAGCTGGATCAGCTGCTTCGTCTCTGCGCGCAGAAAGCACTATATTAAGCAAGTTACCTATCCCATCAGAGCATTGACTGGGATGCAATGTATAATGATGCAGAACCATCACCCTACAGCTCAGAACAATCATAAATGCATTTCTTAGGCAATGTGGTTTTGGTTAATTCAGGTGCACAAAAATGCCAAAGCACCTTTAGAAATATTTTCTATGAGCTGCTAACTCAGGTTCGATTAAGAAAGATAGCGTGCACTGTTAACATTGACTGCTGAGGAAATGGAGAAAAAAATATAGGAAGGGGAGAACTTTATTTATCTACCTCTGTATGCTTCAAGAACTGTCTTAAAAACGTCCTTTATAATCCCTAAAGTCTATGCCTAAACCCTACTGTAAGCATTCTATAAGAATATTATGGTTTTATTTGTAAAGATTTATTCCTAAACCTCTCTCCCAGAGGATGAAAAATCACAATTACTTTGCAAAAACATGGCCCATTCAAAGCCAGTTGGCATGAATATTTATGGTATTGGAGTTCAACTGCAGTACTGATAAAGTATTGATAAAGATCTCTCCTGATAAAGATGCAGTCCTTGCTGGAAATATGGGTTTTTGTTGAGTCATGGGAAGCAAAGGCATTTGCTTTGTCACTTAAATGCCTTTCTCCTTCCCAGTGTTCTCACTGGGGTTCCAAGGCACTGCCAAAAAAAGCAGAATCTGCACTGACCTCTTAATTCCTCTCCTTGCTATTTTTTTTTTTTTTTTTTTTTTTACTATTGCGGCAGTATTTACCATAATAGGTAGGGGAGTACCAGCATCAAATTTATCGAGATTTGTTTTGCATTTAGGAGGAACAGGGCTATTTCCGTCCTCCCCCCCCCATAATTTTCACCACCAGCTCCTTGGGTAAATGCTCCTAAGGTTTTTCAGCATTTAAAAAAAAAAAAAAAAAAAAAAAAAAAAAAGCACGACTAAAAAGCCAGGCTATGAGAAGAGGCAAAGATGATCCCCCAGCTCGAGATGACGGGGGCTCAGCAGCATTGACATGCAAAAGCAGTGGTGCTCGTGCAGCGCAAGTCCTCTAAACCCGGAGGAGCGCTGCGCGAGTTTTGAGGTTTCCCCGCAAGGACGAAGCTCGATGTTCCTTCCACCCCCCTCTTTGCTCGCTTCTTCCCGCGGGGCTGCAGGAACACACCGAGAGCGCAAGCAGGCGCGGGGGAACACGGACACACACACAGCGTGTGCTGGGAGGGAACGGGCGGCGCTTACCTGCTGCAGTGCATGGGGCAGCGCGGCCGCCGGCTGCTCTGGAGCCCGCTACGCCCCGCGCCGCCGCCTTTATGGGGCGCTGGGGCGGCGGGCGGCCCGGGGGCGGCCCCCGGCGGGGCTGTGCGTGCCGGCGGGGGGGCGGCTGCCGCCGCTACACGTGGCCGCGCCGTGCGGGCGGGCAGCGGCCCGGAGAGCCGCCCCCGCCGGCCTCCGCGGGTAGTGGTGTGCCGTTCATGCAGGCCGGGGTATTAACGTGCCGGCTGAAGCACCTCCTGCTAAATCTAGAGCCCCGAAGTCGTTTCCAAAACTACAGTGCTTGAAATAACTTGGATATTCTGCCCCCCCCCCTCCCCAAAGGGCTCGGTGCCCTGCTGTATTGGCTATTTATGGCCGAGGGCACCGATTGTATTCGAGGTTCTAGTGTCATGCTGCAGTGTTTCCAACGGGCAGCTGAGCAGAGCCCTCCGCGCCCCAAAACTGCCAGTCTGACCCGGGTTGCCCCGAGGCTGCCTGGCCCTCTCATCCTCCAGAAAGGAGAGGCAGGAGACAGGGATTCCATGGAGCAGCTGGGAGGCAGGCAGCAGTTTTAGATTAGGCATGCTGAAACACTGGCCTTTTCCACCAGGCTTTTTCATTTTTGCTGTGTGGGCAAAGTGGGTGTTGTTTCATCAATGTGGAGCTTCTTCCCATCACCATCAAATGATATGTTGCCAGGGCCTGAAAACTGTCATCCTGGGCTATAACTGCCCTCGTCCTCAGTGGAAAAATTACTGTAGGACATTTCATTTGAATGGTGCTGCTGGCTGTTCACCTCCCACACACGGTGGTCTGCGCAGTCTGAAGGTGCTTGAGGCTCAGCTGTACTTCCCACGATGTAGTTATTATCTATTTCTGGAGCAAATGGACAAAAAGTGGCAGAACCCAGCCTTCTCAGCGCTGCCCATAGCAGAGCCACCACTTCTCGCACCATGCCTTCCTAGTAGGCCCCACACAGCACCCAGCAGGCCAACAAGCCCCTGGACGTGCAGACAGCCCATCGGCAGCGGCACGTTGCCTTCTGCACGTTTCCTTCTAGAGGCTTCCTCCTCTCAGAGGAGGCTGGCCTTCGAGTCACTGTTCTCCAGAGACTGCCCCGGATGCTGACTGGTTCAGCGAGTCTTCTGTGGCTTTACTGTTTCCCTATCACCTTCCTGCTGGCCTGCTCTTTCCCCAGGTCAACTGATGACGTGCAGTCACACAGTAAAATGTGATACTGAGTCTGTGAGCTGTAATTTTTAGAGCTCGTAGTTTTTACTGGTAGGCGAGACCATGCACAAATGAATAGCAGGAAGTACTATGTCCTATGTGAAGCAACAGGGGCTTACAGTGATGCACAGATGATTCAGGGTTTTTCTGGCTCATCCAGTTTTTGTTTTTCTTTTTTTTTTTTCTTTTATTTTCTTGGTTTGTGAATGAAGGGCTTTGCTGCTCTGCTAAGAGTTTATTAGGAGGCTGTGTAAGCACAGGCCAAGGCATGGTGGGAGGTGACAATGACACCTCCATTTTGGATTCAAGCTGCACAGAAACAGTCTAAAAAACATCCTTGAAAGTACTGGAGGGGGAAGACTTCTGTTGACTGAAGTGTGGCACACAGGCCCATACGCTGTCTCTGTATGTATAATGAGAGCATTCATAGGACAGTAGGACTTCAGTTTCTTTGCTTGGACCCTTGGTGACTGAAATTCCTGCCTTTCATGCCAGTACGTGACACTAAGCATCACACAGATGAAGCCTGAAGCATTAACTGGCAATGCAGACAAGGGTTTGGAAAGGTCCTGGTCTGTTCCTTGATGCCAGCTATTCAGGATGACCTTCCCTGGTCCTCTGCTTCTCCAGTAACACTCCTTCCTCTCCACCTTCTATATCTTGTAGTGACTGTCAGCTCTCTCTCAAAGGCAGATGATACTTTCTCATCATTTGCTTACAGAAAGTGCTAGAAAACTGAGTTCTTCAAGCCCTGCTAGTTGCAAGGTATTTTTTCCTTTGAGCTACAAATAATTTCAGCCCCTAGCAACAGTAAGCAAGGCCCAGGATCCCCAATGGGCCCAAAGGGGCACATGGCTGGTGCTTACCAAACATCCTGTACTCACCCGTTTTAAAACATTGGTGAGCAACTCTGGAGAAATTTCATGGGCCTGTGCTACTGAAGTCTTTGTCCTTGGTGCTCCCACCGTAGTGCTGCTGAGCCCCATGGCTGCCATACCTGCAGCACACCCAACAGCTGGGATACGTGCTCTCTATGTGCAGTCATTAAATGAGACTTAGACAATACTTTTATTCCACACTGATCCATGCTTGACGCCTGCACACAAAGAGGTGCCCTGAGGCTTTGCTGCACGCATTTCTACTACTCTGGAGTAGCTGGCTGCATTGTTTGCTGCCATAAAACAGTTTGTTCCTGTTGGGCTGAAACATCTCTTTTGTCTTGCTCAGAAAACATTATGGAAGATTATTTAAGGTTATATGCTTAAAAAAAAAAAAAAAAAAAAAAAAACAGTAGTGAGATACAGAGCTTTTCATGGACAGATCATTGCTCAAGTTAGTAAATATGGGCTGAAACCAAAAGCTCAGTGGCTGCTTGGTAACCCGAGTCCCGTTCATGGCCACAGCGCGGTGCCCCCGTTTCCGGTTGCCAAGACAAGCAGAGAGGGTTGTGCAGAGCCAGGGCTGCTCTTTCCTCACCCGAGAAGAGATATGTCTGCAGTGAGGCAAGCTGATGGGGTTAGCTGAGGTAGCAGAACAGTTTGCACTGTCAGTGATGGTCCTCTATCTGCGCTTTTTATAGAGGACTCGGGTTTCCAGTTATTTTGGTTCAGTGGCTCTCCTGTCATCAGTGGCTTAAAAATGTAGATTTGACTGTCTGTTTTGCCTTTCAAATAGGGCTGCTAAAACAAGAGCACCAGAGAGGGGGAAAAATAATCTTTGTCTTACTGTGCATTGGACAGAACTTCATGTCTTATCAACTCTCCTGACATTTGTAGGTGCACATGGAAGCAAAGGGAGAAATATACTGCCGGGAGAGGCAAGGGTGATTATAGCCAGCCCCATCAGGAGGGGCTGCACCTCAGCTGACTGAGTGACAAGGAAAACAAAGTTAACCACATATACTAGTTCTTTCCCTTTTTCTGAAAGTGCTGCATTTGAAATGTAAAAAACTAATTGCAACGAATTAACTGTAGTAAATTGTCTCTATAGTTTCAGAAGACTTTCAATGTTCCTTCTTACAAATAGTTTCCAGCCTGCATTATGCCTAAGCAAGGTAGCACACAGGCTGGCTCTTCAGTGAGTTTCTCCCTTCACAGATTGCTCTATGACAAGCCCACAAGTGGGTTCAAGCTGTTCTACTCAAGGAGCAATCTACAGCATTAGCTTCTCTGTGAATGCTTGTACATGTGGACAGCCCTGCAGGTCTCGCTGTTCTTCACCTGTCTGAACCAGCCAACTTTTTTCAATCAGCAGCTTTCAGAGCAGGTAATAAGTGACTGTGGGTTTCTGTCGGCTGTCAGACAGCCAAGGGTGTGCTTGGTCATTTGTTTGTTGGTTCTGGTCATTTTATGGCTGAGGAGAATAAAAGCGCTGCTTTTCTCAATCTGTGTCCCAAAGCTGAGTAATTAAACAAGTTTCCGTTGTTTTACTTTTTGGCTTTATTACTTCTAGGTTGCTGTTGCTGTGCTTCTCTGTTGTCCTCCCCCACAGCTTCAGGAGGGGAAAAAATGAGATACGTTATGAGTATGGGAAGAGTTGAATGGTCTTTGGCATTTAATTGACGCATTTTTAAGCAAAGATAAGCAACTGTTTCCTGACAGCGAAGTTAACTCACAACCACACTTATAGAATAAGGCCCAGAGAGAAAAAAAAATATATATATATATAAATCTCCATTTCACTTGCATAGTAATGTATCCATTGAAAAATTGCTGCTGTTTGCAGGGTGGGAGAGTAATGCTAGCTCAGTGCAATAATAGTATACAATTTAACAGGGAAGTTTTTGATTTCATTTTGAATTTGAGACTAAAGTCAATTGCTAGTCCAAGGCAAAATACTGCGGTTGCTAGAAAACAGGAAATATCCATCTTTTTTTGGCTAGCACATATTTGGTTCCCACAGCATCACTCAACACATGTTAATGAAGCAGGGCTTTAATAAAAGTATATCTGATAGTACAGCTATGGCCCATCAGCTCAGCTCTCAGTGCTGTCACATAAGGCTTAACGCCAGCCATTTCTTTTCTTGGATTGAGCTCTTATGTTCAATATTACCTCTATGCTGCTAAGACTAATCTTTTTAAGTGTGTAGTATTTATAAGGTTGGGCAGCAGGTTTCTATGACCATCATTATGACACAAATAATTATTCAGGTATGCATGACAGCAATGGAAGTCCAAACTGAGTTGAACCTGTAGACCTTTAAAAACATAAAATTAGTGATTTCTTGGATGAAATACAGTCCACAGAAGCCTTATTTAGTCTTAACAAAAACTTATTTTCTTTACTTGCTTCTCAGAGCACTTCAATGTACTTTGTTTATTCCTTATGGCTACAAATGTGGACCAAGAAAACTCTCCTCAGAAACTCTGTTATCATTTCAGGGATTTCTTTAACACTGGCACAGTCTGTATGGAGAATAAATAAGTTTTTCATCTTCTTAGGATTTTTATTACTCAATTCCTTATAGCTCAAATCACAGAAAGACTAGAAAAATATATTCCTTTGACCAAAAAGCAGTATCCTGATGATACTGCTAGACTTTGGAAGAATTCAAAAACATCTTTTGTCGATATCAGTTAGGATGAAATTGCTGCAGTTTTTTTAATACTTTAATATACTGATTTTGGAATAAGCTTTTAGTTTGAAAAAAAAAATAATAATAAAAAAAAAAAAAACAAAAAACAAAAAACAATGAACATAAACTGTTGGGGATGGGAAAGTTTCCAAAACTTTTATTTTTCCAGATATTTCATTATTAGACATTTGAAAACTCAGACTTTGACAGGACAATAAATCAGTTTCTTAATCATTTGCAACTTGTTTGTAGAAACCAGGCTGCCTTGCAGACTTGCCTGGCAGAACATATCCAACCCCTAGAAAAAGGGTCAAGTTGCCTGCAGCCGAACGCACTGAGAAATTATGCAAAGATGGATGAATTTTACATTTTCCTACAGCAACTATATGAATAATCATTCTCACTGGGGTATGATGTAGGCCTAAATCTTCAAGCATTGGCAGGGGCTCTGGGATTGGTTCTTTTTAGGTCAATAGCAACAGTTCTTGCCAGTATAGGGTCTCAGAACCTTGGAAAGTTGTATTTAAATTCCTAGAAACTGGAGGCTTTGAACTGAACTGGAAGCTAGACATTGGTTTAGAATGTTTAATCTTTTTAAGACTGATTAAGGACAGATTAGTCGATGGTAGATGTGCCATTTATTTGGAAATTTGTACTTCAAGGTAACTGCATTGTTTTCTGAAACAACTGACATAGAAAAGCAAGACAATATATCGTAGGCTGCTTAATTAAGTTTTGTGTAATGTGATTATATTAAATTCAACATATTTCAAGGAAGATTCCCTTAAAAAGCTTTTATACAAAATGCTGTCTGTTGAAAGTATAATTGCTTTGGTATGTATATAGCAAGAGATTAAATAAAGGCAATACCATGTTACTTATAAATTGCTGGTACTTAGAGTAAAAAGGGAAAGGAAAATTGAAAGAAGGAAGAACGTGACTGTACATATTTATTCTTGGAATAATCTAAACTTCCAGTGAAGGATTGACAAGAGTACAGAAAACAAAATGCATATATTTATGGATGTTCATAAACAAATTTAAAAAAAAAATCTGCCTTATGAATACAGACCAGCTTTTGAGAATGTAAAGTCTGTCCTTGATGTTTGAAAGAAATGCAGTATTTCAGTATTTTTGGAAACAACTTTTCTTTTCTTTTTATTTGTAACCACACATCCAAAAAGGTTGAACCTTGAGATTCTGTGGCCAAACATTTCATAAATATAAATCATTTTTCTGAGTATAAGTAATCAGTGTTTATTCTTTTCCTACTGGGCCAAGTGGAGGAAA
Organism: Aythya marila; assembly: GCF_965140915.1. Taxonomy (NCBI): domain Eukaryota; kingdom Metazoa; phylum Chordata; class Aves; order Anseriformes; family Anatidae; genus Aythya; species Aythya marila. Next base: position 17,089,101 of record NC_139048.1, on the reverse strand, counting down.
TACCTCTGTTGATCTTTAGTCTTTTCAAAAATAACAGTAAGTGAAGTTCTGCTTTGTATAATTTAGTTTTTTTTTTTTTTGTGTGATTCTGTGTGACCAAACAAATGTTGGCTGTACAGACACCTCTGTCAGTTATGTGGGACGAATTTTATTCTTTGCAGTCTTTCAAGCACAAAAGGTGATCTCTTTTACCCAGGTATGAAAAATTCCTTGCAGCCCTGCAGGAACCATATGTTTTTTCAATATGATTACCATTCTCATAAGCCTTATGTTGCACGCTCATGAAAACCTTCATCCTGAATAAGCATTGCTGTATCTGATGGCAGCCCAGCTGACATCTGCAACATGTTCATGAAGAGTGTTTAGAAACCTTTGAATAATGCTCCTTTTTTATTCAGCCACCAGAGAGACATGATCCATTTCTGTATTTTAGGTTCTCTTACAAGGTACTTTTTGTCTGGTGTATCACAAGGAAGGAACACTGCTTGAAAATTAATACAGTGACGTTCTGTGTTGAGTTTTTCTTGGATTTGCTCTATTGGGGGAAAAAGCTCCCCTATAGCATAGGTCTGAGGGATAAATGAACCCTTTCTCTCAGTTTTAGTGAGACATCTAATCACTCCAGCCTTAAAATAGGAGTTTCCTAGGATCCGACCTAGTTATTCTATCATTTTTTTAGGATGTATAACATACATATGTGTGTGTATTTATATATACATATTTCCTCAGTTTCACAAGGGTCAGATTTCATGCAGAGATTAATTTCATTTTTAGATTTGATGGAAAGAATGAAGCCTCTCAAACCCAAGGGCTGTAACAGCATCAGTTTTGTTTCATCCTGCAACAGGAGGGGAAGTAGTTAGGACCTCTGAGTGTAGAAAGATCTGCGGCCTAAATAACATATTTGCAATAAATTGGTTTCCTTGGGTTATTCTTGGATGCTGCTTCTTGGAACACAGAGAGCTTACTGTCAAAATGTGCTTGCTCCACATATGCAATAATGCTTACAGAAAGTTTTGCAATCTTTAATATGTCTTTAATCAGTGAGAAAGATCTTGCATATTTCTCTGGAGAATTACAGTCATAGGATAACCAGGGCTGGAAGGAATCTCTAGAGGTCATCTGTTCCGCTCTCCTCCTCAAAACAGGACTAGCTTCGAAGTGAGATCTGGCTGCTCAGGTTGCTTGTCTAGCTGAGCTTAAGTTGCTCGTCCAGCTGTCCTGCAAGTACAGAAAGTCCACAGCTTTTCTAGACAATCTCTGCAAGTGCTTAACCACTCTTGTAATATTTTTCCATTTATAACTGGAATTCCTTTGCTGCAACACCTGACTGTTGCCTCTTTTCCTTTCACTGCATACCTTGGGGAAAGGTCTGGCTCCATCTTCTTTACCATCCCTCTTTCAGTAGTGGAAGGCTGCACTCTGATCAGCTGTTACTCAGCCTTTTCTTCTGCAAGCTAAGGAAACTTGGCTCCCTCAGCCTCCCCTGGTGCAGCATGTTCCAGTCCCCTAACCCTCTCGGTGACCCTCCACTGGTTTCACCCCCATGAGGGGCTAATTTACCGAGGCACTCAAAACTAGACACAGTACTCCAGATGCAACCTCAGAGATGCCCAGTGCAGGGGAATAATCACTTCTCTTAGCCTTCATTTCAGGATTTCAAACAAGACTCATGGTGTTCTCTCAGGAGAACACAAGCAGAACTTTTTTGTTTGCTGTGGCAAAGACTCTGTACAGGTTGGTACACAGATATTTGTGCAATTTCTCTAGTGCTCTTCAGTTTGTTTAGAAAATAGCAGTTATCTTTTTGTATTTTGGCATATAATAAGTTACATTTTATTTGTGGTTTGGGGGACATTTTTGGTAATCATTCTCGCATACATGATTTCAGTCTTCTATGGAAAGAATGGAAGATGGAATGGAAACAGACTTGTAATTGTTCTCTCAGGCCTTTAACGTAGACCTTTTTCTAAAATTCTCCCAGACTTTTGATTTAACATCTGCCACCATTTCCAAATGACACCTTTTCACACATATCTACAAAACTTTTGTCCAGTCCTTCCAAATGCTGATATACAAGCCATTTACTTTGCTTGCTGCAGCAGTCATGGATAGGCCAATGCCAAACTTCTTTGGAGATTTTTGCTCTGACATAACATTTTAAGATCCTCTTCATCTTTATCTCCCTTTGTGTTGCTGCTTCCATCTTCATATCCCTTCTCCTAATTCACTTTGGTTTTGTGCCCTCTCATACTTTCAATTTACATTTCACCTTCTCCTCCCTTCTGGCTCCAAGTCTTTATTGAACTGGTTCACCACATTTCCACTTCTTTTCCCATAAACTTTTACCCAAAGCCTGTTAGCTTAGCAAAAGCCACTAAGATTTTCATTACTACTTTAACTCACCTCATTTAAGCATTCTGGCAACCTTTGAGTTTTTCTATCTGAAGCCCTTTCTGAACCACACTGCTCCTATACCACACCAACAAAAATTTGCTTCAGACCACATAAGGTTGCTCAAATGCTCATCTAACCCACACACCTCCTTCCTGGTTATTTCTTTTAGCTGCTTTGTGTTAGCCAGGCAACTGGATGGACTTTGCTCATTAAGCAAAATGCCATGCATTAAGTTCATCCAGCTTGCACTCTACTGCAAAAGCAGAGAGATCACCTCAGTGATGCTGACATACATTTGCTAGTTCTATTTAAGGGTATAAGGAGATATTTGGGCACTTTACTCTGAAGGAGAAAGCACTGGGTATTTGAAGGTGAAAATGAATTCTGTTTTTATTCACAGGCTAGTAAGCAGGAAAAGAAAAAAAAAATCAATCCGAGGTAGTTAGAAATTTTTCTTTGTTACAAAATCAGACAGTTCAGAGGAAGAAGTATTCATCAGACTGCTTCTACCAGGGAATCCTTCCCTGAGAGTGAGAGAGGACACAGAATAATACTTGGTATGGGCATGGCATGGCACTCCTGTCATTCTCCTGGGTTATAGAAAACCCATCCTAAAGTTTCTCATCCTTTTTACGTATTCCTACATAGATGTATTTCTCTGCAGTATATTTGTGTATGCAAAGTGGCATAGCTCTGACAGAGAGGCTGAGAGAGACCAATTCCAGAAGAGGCATTTTGCATTCTATGGGTAGAGAAAGAACAGGCTACCCCTCAGCCAGCAAGTGTCTAGCCACATGGCTGTTATGGGAGAGGAAGTTGTGAATCTGTCCTTTGGGAGCAAGGAAGGGAAGTAAAATATTAAAAAATAAAGCTCAATAAATCTGTTTCCATCCACTCCAAAAACTTTTTTAAACTCTGTCCCTCAAGGGAAAGGGAAAGTCACTCCATTTGTATCTTCTTTCTCATGGTAGCCATAAAGACAGTGAGCATGAGACAAAATAAATTATAGCTCTCTATAAGAAGGGTAGCGTTGATGTATCCATTTTATTACTATCAGCATGCACTACACATTTGGTTTCTCCATAGCCATATTCGTAATTCATACTGTCTGTATTTGACTATCCCATGAAGAAGGTGTTTAAGGAGAAACTTCTCTGCTAGTCATAACGCAGCAATGGTGAAAGCAGGATGGGGTGTTGGTCAATGGAATGTCTTTGTTTTAGAAAAGACATGTTATCAGGGCTGTTAGCTCCAAAATCAGGTTATGAATGCCCTGCAGATATACCAGAAAGTAGAATAGTATGCCTGGCCCTTTTTATGCAACACATCATAGGTACAGATAGAGGAAGAGAAGTGATGATTCATTATCTGTTCATCCAGAAACCAAGATGCTGATTCATATGCTACATCCAAAAATTTCTCAAGTCTAAACATATTATTGACTATTGAAAAATCTCTTTTAAAAAGTGTTGTGCACAGGGGTGTGCCTGTGCCTTCTGTGATCTCGTTCTAAATCAAAAGGTCTACATCATCTTTAGACTTATTGGTACACAGTGTCTTTTCTAGTCTGCCTTACTTCTAGTTTCCTTTGTTATATGTTTTACAGGCAATATAGATTAGTTTTGCACATTTTTCTTTTCAAATGGCATGTACAACTTTAAAAATACATAATATAGTCTATAGCATATTATAGTTTTGTAAGCCACATTCCAGACTCTTGCTTGTGCCACTTATTATATTACTATTGTTGATGCTGTAATTATTATGGCCATATTGGCCATAATAATTACAGCATCAACAATAGTAATATAATAATAATAATACAAAACTGAAGACAGACCAATTCCTTTTGTAGATAAATATATTTTTCTGTCTAACGTGGGGAACCTCCTGAACTCAAACTTTTTTCATTAGTTCGTTTCACAGAACAACCTTCTTCCTACCATTTTTATCAAAATATGGTATTAATCTCTATGGCATTTAAAAGGTATAAAACTATTAGAGTTGGATACAATGCTGAATAAAAACAGCTAAGCCTAATGAAATTACAAATTTTCTGAAAAATGTGAGACATATACCAGTATAAGCACATCAAACCACAGTGAAGTGATGATTAACTTGTTACTTATTAATATCGAAAGTCCCTGACAGGATTCTCTGACATTTCTATGATAGGTTCTCAGCTAAGTCAACAGAAATGCTCCTATTGCTTTCTTGGGTCCTCAGTGTCCTCAGTTCTTAGAATCATTTCCTTTCTTTATCCATCTGAATTTGAAAGACAGAGTAATTATAATAATTCTTAACATCTTTTTCCCTGAACAACCAACGTTACCATAGTTAGTGAATAACCCTTACAACACAAGTATTACGAAGGGTGAAAAATTCCCCTGCGAACTCCTACTACTGCTTTGTGTTTTTTGTTTTTTTGTGTGTGTGTGTGTGTGTTTTGTTTTTGTTTGTTTGTTTGTTTGTTTGTTTTTTAATGAGGCAAGAAGATACTTAGAAATCCATTCAGTGGGAAGTACTCTGAATTTTGAGACAAATCTTCTCTCACTGTGCACCATCCCCAAAGCCCTAGTAGTTTGCACAAATTTAATGAAGCACGAGGTTCCTTTGAATACATGGGTTTCTGTTCCCCAGTGCATTACAGTTCTTCTGTGCCAGTGTAACTCAATTGACTTGAATTGTGATAAACAACACCAGTCTGTTGCAATGCTGAAAAGAAACACCTTTTTTTTAAAAAAACAAACAAAAAAAAAAAGCCTATGAAAGTTTGAAGAACTGTCACCTAGTATTTATTTCATCTTGTCTGTATTGTTTGTGGAAGAAAAAGTGGTTCCTTAGACTAACTTAGCATCCACATTGCCTATGGATCAATATTGGTAATAAGTTTCACAGCTGAATTACAATGTTTTCATGCCTTATCAAAAGCACCATGGCAGTCAAAGTTCTGAAACATGGAACTATAGGAAGGTTTTCTAACAGGAAGAAGGAAAAGAGACTTACAGATACACTACTGCATACACACCAACAATGTACAGCCAAACTACTGTAGAATTTTTTGAGCCACTGCTATGTTGAACAATATTTTAACTGTTGAGTCAGCATACCTTTAGCATGGTGAGACTACCGAAACGTATTGTAACTCCATTGCTGATCCATAGCATCATACCTAAAACTCGTTTTCTTCCTTTTTAAGTTTTATGAGCAGATGAGCTCAATTACACATTGAAACTTCATTCTTGCAGGTAATTGACTACTCATCCACTTTAAATTTGTCTTTGGTAGCCTGCCTCTGATGGCAGGTGATAGAATGAATTATGCCGAAATTGTACGTAAGGATTTAGAGTGGGTAAGAGAGATATAAGTGTACATTCTGAGAAAATGCTTGCTTTGCTTTGCTTCTTAATCTGAAAACTAGGGCACTTTTGAATAGGAATGTCTGGAATTATCTATTAAATTGGTTCTAACTTGAAGTAGAGGCAGAGAGCAGGAGGAAATGGTGATAAAAAAAGGCATCCCAGAGTGGGAGATACGTTGAGTCTACATTCTGTCTCCGAGCAGTGTCCCAGAATAGCTGCTGATATGCCACCTCACTGTGATGTCCTCCACTTTCCTCAGAAGGGAACTGGAAGAGAGCACTGACAGTTCACATTGGTCATTTTCTCCCATCACAAATTTTGTAATTTGAATGTAACATGCCAAAAAAGAACTACACAAAAATCTTTTTTATTTAGATACATTGTCTAAATATGGAGGAAAAATTTACATCTTCAGAAGCTGCTTTCACTACAGCTCAGTGTTTTGTTGTCACACTTGGTTTTACCCAAACATCACTACTCTGGCGTAAATTCCCTCTTGAGTTGTTTTTAAAAAATGTAATTGTCCTTGAGCAGTGCTAAGCACAAGGATTCAGAGGTGATGTTAGCTACTCCCCTTCCTGCACTCCATTGGCTTCACCTTGTGCCTGAAGCGATGTAACACAAATGTTGGGAAAAGGTGAGAGTTAAAATGGTGCATGATATTTTAAGAGGACCATTTTCCTGCCATCCCATTCCTTCTCCGGCTGCTCTTTTTTTGTCCCTGCACTTAGAGAAGCTCTGCCAGTCTCCCAGCACATCTAGCTGCTGTGTGTGCCAGCACAACAAACACTCCTCAGTGGAGGAGCAACTCAGTACAACAGTTGTTGTACTGACCTGTTGATGTGAGGGAAAGGGTTTAGATTCATCCTTACTTCTTGTCACCTGTAGCTAACAGAGGAGATCCAAGAACTGATCAGTGATTCTTCCTAAATTATTTTAGGTCACGTCAAAGAGGTTTGCTACACCACAGCAGGAGTTCAGATGAACTTCTCTGCCCTGAAAAAAACTTAAAGTGGTTATGTTCTCAGTTGCAGATGAGAGGCAGCTTAAAAAGTTATCAGCCTGCCAGCTCCTAAGCAGTGCCTGACTGTAACTGTGCTATTAGACTCACTGTATGCTAACATGTCACATGCAAAAACAAGGTTTGCATGTCAATGGGTCTGCTGTGAACAAGCTCTAATTCAGCAGCTCAAATGCACAATTGTGAACATAGCTTTTAAAGTGAAGGGTCTACATCAAACTCAAAAAATTTTAAAATGGGAGGGCATTATTTTCTTATAGATAAATGAGTGAAATTTGGTGAAACACAAATAATAAAGGAAAAGAACATACAAATAATGCCAGGTATGAGTCCCTGCAGGACACTGTAGTCATGCTTTGAGTTCATTGTGAATTTAGCCTACAGTGTCAATACCAATTTCAAGTCTGTCTGAATTGTGGGCCCCCCCACACAGCACAACCTGCCTAACCTAAGCTGCAAAATAAAAACCAGTTCCCCTATTTCTCTTTTTAACTTGTAATCACTTGGCAGTTTAAATAGATGGTGGAAAAATTCCAATAGATGATGGAAAAATTGGTAGTTAACAAACTGTTTGGAGATCCCTGAATTGAAAGGCAAGGTGTGAAATGAACACCAGTTAAGATACCAGTTAAGATATTCTAGAAGGTCTTTCCCTTCTCTGTGATCAAGCCCACATAGGGTTTTTTTTTTTTTTTTTCTCTTCTTACAAACATAGTTTTTCCTACAAGAGAATCAATGCAAATTTTCTTATTAAGCAGCCACAAAGTGCAGATAATTGTCACATACCTGTGAAAACATTCCCCCCTCCCCTCCCACGTCTTGAAATATTTGTTGTTGTTGTTGGTTGGTTGGTTGGTTGGTTGTTTTTTCAAAATATTCATTGTTTTTTGTTTTTCAAGGCAGGGTGAATGAAGTTAACATTTATACTAATGATTTCAACCATTAACTTCTGTGTTCCAGTGCTTAGCAAAACATCAACATACAAAATAATCTGCACACAGTATTACAAAATATTTTCTTAACCATATTTCTAGGGCAGATGTTATTGTTATAAATGAAGTCTCAACTCAATCTGAATTTAGTTATAAAAGGAATATTTATAAAAGGCATAAAAGGCCTGGGTCAAAAGGCACATGCAGGTCACCAGGGGGCGTAACAGCAAAAACCTTCAATGGCTGTAGCAGCGGAGGGGCCGATGGCATAGCAGTCAGATCAGTAGAGGAGCCCGCAGCTCCCTCACTATCTGGCAAACCACACGTTTGTGATTGTGGTCCCACATGGCTCTTTAAGGCCTCAGAGATTGCTCGCCAGGTGCCGAGCAATTCCACAGCAACCTTGTCGTGTTTAGTTGCAGAGTCCCACACCTTGACCTCAATTTGGTCCCATATTTCAGGATCATAAACTGCCTGATTGTTAATAAGGAGAATAAGCTGTAAGGTTACCAGGACAGTCTTTGTTTCTAAGGACGTATGATTCCCCATAATGTGCAGCTGCTTACCAGCGAGGGGCAGTTGTATGCATAGGTCTGCTTCTCTCAGCTTGAGCTTCTTCCCAGCTCCAGTGTGCCTATTTCCAGCGACTTTCTCTATGAGCTTCTTTGAGCGGTTTGCTCAGTATGGCCGAACCTATCTTCATGAGGTGATCAATGTGCCTGTTCCCGTCCTGGTCTCCGTCATGCTTGCCTTTTCCTTTTCATTCCTTCTTTCTGCTTCTTTATTGATGACATAACTTCATGTTGCCTTTTTTTTTTTTAATCTTGAGGGCAGGCTCCCCTCTTATACCCCTTATACCCTTCTCCCCACAGCAGTTCTTTTCAAAACAACTTTTCACTGGTCAAACAACTTTGCAAATAACAGCAACGGCAAACACCCAGAAACTTCCATGCCTTGATGCCTGGAGAACAAGCAACCCGAGACTGCATGGAGTCTCCTTCTTTGTTACCTCTAAACTCTTTTACATTCCTGATGGCCTCATTGTTAAGAGTCTTATGTTATCATCAACCACGGGGCTTGCTGACCCCCATGGCCACACTCCCACATCTCCCCCTTTCTTTATTAATACCAACCATTTTCTCAACACGAATTACCACTCCATATATTACATTATCAAAATGAGCACCATTTTAGACTGAAAAATCAAGGTCTTTCACTGATTTTAAATTTCTGTTTTGAAATTTGTTGACACAACGCACATCGTGTCTGTGATAGTTTCTCTTCACACAAATTTTTTTTTCTGAACAGTGGGCAGGAGGCAGGGTTTCCAAATGGCACAGGCCGTGTTCCAAGATGTATCAGAGTGCCTGGCATCAGTAGTAAAGAAAGCAGCTGAATTTCCCAGTACTTACAATAACCACACCACATGTCTAGATGCTTTACATAACTCCTCCCAATATAGGCACAGAGGTGCTATATCAAGCTTTTACACAATGCAAGTTTGGAAGCTCTGTCTGGGGAGTATGAAGTCACGTAAGCCTTCACATTTGTGTTGGGATCAGCTGGAGCAGAAGCATGAGTTTAAAAGAGGACACTGGCACTTAGCCAAAAAATAAATAAATAATAATAACTGGCAATAAATCCTCCCTCTAAAGTACTTGGACAAGGTTTAACTTAGACATTAAAAAAAGTCTGTAACCAGGCAATTTCAAAATACAAACACAATCTTGGATTCCTTGGTTTTCTGTAAAGAATAAATTTATTTGTGAAGTGGTTCAGTTACTAAAGGATATATCTGATTCTTTAGGCTTCTCTGTCCTACAGGTTGAGTTTCAGTGGTGTCCCAAGCTGACTTCTATGCATACAAACAGATCTCTAGCTTGAATAACACGATGAGCTTGGCCTGTGTTGGAGCATAGTTTGGACTGCGAGCATTTCTTATGCTCAAACAAACAATAATAGCGAGCAAGGTCACAACTAGGCCGTAACTGTTGGGTGGCTGTAGCATTCAGGCCTGTAGCAGACCTGCTTTTACTGAACTCCTCTTTCATTCATGAGTTAACTCTTCTACCATATAATACTGTATTGATACCTCTAGAGGTGAATTACCTCTATGTAACAAAAAAGACAAAATAGCTGTCCATGTACTGTTTTTAAAGAGCCGGCGCAGCAGTGCCAGGCTCCCTCACAAGCTGCTTGCAGGCCGCAGCCTGGGTGGCCTCAGGTGCTGGGGCCTCAGTGCTGTGCGGGACCAGCTCATGCCACCCCTTAGCCTGGGCTTGCAAGTTTGCATCATACTGACAATATCGTGGCCACAGGGCAGCCCTTCATGCTTAATTTAGGGTTAGCTACTATGGTTTCCCATAGCTTTCCTCAGCAATGCAAGTGGCATTGAACACTTGTATAATTACTTCCTACCCTCTGTAAGGTGAACTTAAGTTTTTTTCTGAGACCAGTTGCTCCTTCTGTGTTACCTGAGTAATTACTAAATAAGAATAGCTTAGAAAAGAATGATTTTATTCAGTTCCAAGTTTATTTTTATATAAACTATTTTGGCTATATTGGACAATTCCTGAAACTTTCTGATGATTTCTCACTGTGATCGTTCTGTCTTGGAGAAAATGATAGTGTGAGGGCCAGCATGTATCAGTTGTCCTGATAAGAAAAGTCTGCACAGTGGTCACTCAAACACTTAATAAAACAAGCAGTTATCTTTCAGATCACTTAATCTAGCTCTAGAATCGTAAACACATAATCCTAATAGAATTATTAGGTATTATTTACAGTCACAAATGCCTGAACAGAAAAGAAAGTCACAGAGCATTTGTGTACCCTTCTGTGTACGCTGCCATAATTTCCAGTTTTGCACCACTTTGAGTACACAGCTGCCACTAGAGGCTTTGCTAGTTGTGTCAGACTACAACTATAAAAAATGTTTAGTTTCTCTGCAGTTAAAGATTCTTAGAAACCAGCATGTTTTCCATAAATTTTTTTCAATGACTGTAATGTGAAGTGTCTGGGAACAAAAGCAAACAATGCCAACTTCTGTCATGTGCTTATCTGCTGCATAGGATTGTTTACAAGCTAAGAGGGCCACAAAAATGGCTAGGACTGATGTCCTCATACATACTGCAGGGACTATTCTGATCCACACTGAAGTTTCTGTACGTGGACAGTATCAAGAAAGCTTTGCTGCATCGTCTAGCCAGGCAACAACAAACAGATCATTGCTGAGATTGTTTTTGAAGGAAAACCTACCATGAGAAAGATATTTCACTATTAAGTGCCTATAGAACATATATTTTGTGTGCACTGATAGCATTTCAGATGTCTTTAAGGTTTTAAGATCTTATTAGTCATGTCCTCCACAACCAATATATTTTCCCACTCAGCTGTTCCTTTTCCTGTTTTGAAATTGTTTGGGTGATGAGGTAGACCTAGAAGGTAAAGTACTGGGTAAAGTATGGAAGAATGAGGTAGAAGACTCCTTCAGCCAGTACCTTGAGACCTCATCTTGAAGAGCAAAGATCCTGGCCAGATGAAGCAAAGAACTGAGAAGGAAAGGGAGAAGAAAGACTATTCGCTCTCCTGGAGGGGCTCCAGAGTGATGGAACCTGAGATATATTTAGTTTTATCCCCAAGTTACCTTGCTGTCGAACTGACATTCTGTGTAACTTAATCTTAACAGCAATGGTTGACATTTAAGTACCTCTGTAAAATAAAAAGGGCCTATTTTGTATTTTTGTAGAAATATATTCAGTCACCTCTAAGATCCAAAATTGATAACTTTGAAATATATTTCCTGACTATCTAAAACAATTTAGGATTTAGAATTATATTGCAAAGGATTACATTTAGGATTACACTGAAAAGCGTTGTCATTTAAAGAGGAATTATTAGGTGTTAAGCACTGGGTGTACTGGCCAAGTGCACAGAGGGTACATACCATACAAAATAATCATAGTCTCAGGTGAAATACAAGCACTACTATTTACTATTTTTAGGCTGGGTTATTTCACTGTGTGACCATGATGTTGAGAGTGACCATAATGTAACATTTCAACAATCAAGTTCAGTACAAGAAAAAGTCAATGGTTTTCCACAGTGAATGGAAAAATTATTTTTCCATGCATCAATAAAGATATAAATTACTGTGATTAGGCAATATATAAGGTTTTGAGATAATGTATCCAAAAGAAACTTTGCAGTTGCTCTAAGGAATTACAGAAATAAATGAATCAAAAATATAATCCTAGAACAAACTGTTTGAATAAAGGTGTCAAAATTTTCCCTCTCTTGCTAGAATCAAGAAAATCAAAAAATCCAGAAAAAGTTTGTCTCTCTACCTAAATGAATAGTACATTGCCATTTGTTTACATTACTCAACTGTGACAGAAAGTAACAATAAATGATTTGCTAATGTTATCCCATCCTTCAAATGTATAACATTGGCTATAAACAAAGACTACCAGTATTTATTAACTCTTCTTTCAATGAGGAAAACAAATTTAAAGTTGATTTAAGCATTTGTGTGTGTGTGGCCCAAGTTGCCCATTTTACTTTTAAGGTGTTTCATAGCTAGGTTTTGGTGGACAGCTGAAAGGGAGTATTCCACTTGTCTACATAACAATTCCATGAACCTGCATGTAAGATGTAATCCAAATGAAAAAAAAAATTTTTTTTTGAACACTTAGAACTTTCATAAGGTATCATCATTTGTAGCTGATAGAAGACTTTTACAGCATAGCATTAATATTCTGTCAATGAATGAATGCAATTATTTTCTTGCAGCCTATATAGACAAAATAGCAAAGAAACCTACTATAGATAAGAAGTTAGTTTGCTATCATGTTTCAGTGAACTTTCTTGTGCTAAATACTCACTGAATCTTTGTAGGAATATACTCTAGTGTAAAACCCACCAAACCCTTTGCATTGCATCAGTGAAACTGTTGGAAGATTTTTCTCTTGTACATGCTTAACCAGGTTAGGCATACAAAAATAAGAGACCTAAGCTTTAGAGTCTCAGAATGAAGCTAAATTCATGACTTGTATTTCACTCTGTAAATTAGTTTGCTTTTAAGCAAGCTCAAGCACAGAATTAATTTGACCCATCCAGGTCAAAAAGTTCCTAGGTTTCATTAGGACCAGTTGCAAACTACATCGAAGTTATAACCAGCTGTTGTGTTCAATTACTTTGCTTTGATCTGAGAGGTCTGATAAATAGATTCTGTCCCCAGTTTACTCATGTGACAAACACATTAAATGGCAGTGAGTATTAGTCCCTTAAATACAGCGTTACTGCCCACTCGGCATTCATGTAGGAACACAAATGCCTTTAGTGGGTTATAGAATCATATGGTCTGGGTTGGAAGGGACCTCAAGGATCATCTAGTTCCAACCCCCTGCCATAGGCAGGGATGCCACCCACTAGATCAGGTTACTCAGAGCCTCATCTAACGTAGTCTTGAACACCTCCAGGATGGCGCATCCACAACCTCTTTAGGCAACCTGTTCCAGTGCTTCATCACCCTCTGAGTGAAAAAAATCCTTCTAAACTCTAACCTAAATCTCCCTTCTTTTAGTTTAAAACCATTCCCCCTTGTCCTATCGGTATAAGATAGGATACTGATAAGATAAGACTCTTTACTCTATTCGAGTAAAGAGTCTTTCTCCATCCTTTTTATAAGCCCCCTTTAAGCAGTGAAAGGCTGTGATGAGGTCACCCTGGAGCCTTCTCTTCTGTAGGCTGAACAGCCCCAGCTCTCTCAGCCTGTCTTCATAGGTGCTCCAGCCTTCTGATCATCTTTGTGGCCCTCCTCTGGACCCACCCTAACAGCTCCACATCCTTCTTGTGCTGGGGGCCCCAGACCTGGACACAATACTCCAAGTGGGGCCTCACAAGGGATGAGTAGAGGGGGACAATCACCTCCCTCGACCTGTTGGCCACTCTTCTTTTAATGCAGCCCAGGATGCAGTTGGCCTTCTCTGCAGAGCTGGCCTCAATGAGTTCTTCTCCTAGTCTGTATTCATGTCTGAGATTGTCCTGGCCCAGGTGCAGCACCCTGCATTTAGACTTTTTGAACCTTATTAGGTTCGTGTGGGCCCACTTCTCAAGACTGCCCAGGTCCCTTTGGATGGCATCACTTCCTTCTGTCATATCAACCACACCACTAAGCTTGGTGTCATCTGCAAATTTGCTGAGTGTGCTCGATCCCATGTCTATGTTGGTGATGAGGATATTAAACAGTAATGGTCCAAGGACAGACCCCTGAGGTACACCACTTATCACCAGCCTCCATTTGGACATAGATCCACTGATCACCACTTTCTTGGCGCAACCCTTCAAACCAATTCCTTATCCACTGAATAGCCCACACATCAAATCCATCTCTCTCCAATTTGGAGACCACGATGTCATGTGGGACCATGTCAAAAGCCTTGCAGAAGTCAACTGATGCAGTCACTCCATCATAAAAGGCCACCACATTGGTCAGGCATGATTTACCCTTGGTGAAGCCATGCTGGCTGTCTTGGATCACCTCTTTGTCTTGCATGTGCCTTGACATTGCTTCCAGGAGGATCTTTTCCATAATCTTGCCAGGCACAGAGGTGAGGCTGAGTGGTCTGTAGTTCCCTGGGTCCTCCTTTCTACCCTTTTTTAAAAAGGGGAGTGATGTTTCCCTTTTTCCAGTCACCAGGGACTTCACCTGACCGACAGGACTTTTCAAATACGACAGAGAGAGGTTTGGCAACTACATCTGCCAATTCCTTCAGGACCCTGGGATGCATAACATCAGGCCCCCTAGACTTGTCTAGTTTCATCAGGTGATCTTGATCCTGCTCTTCACTTGTGGTGGGTGGGACTTTGCTCCCCCAGTGTCCATCTACAGATTCAAGGAAATGAAAGCCTTGGGAAGCCTAACTGGTAGTGAAGATTGAGGCAAAGAAGTTGTTGAGTACCTCAGCCTTCTCTATGTCTGTTGTTACCAGTTCACCCTTCTCATCCATTAGAGGGGGTACAATCTCCTTGGCCGTTCTTTTCTGAGCAATGGAAGAACAGAATCCCTTCCTGTTGTTCTTTGCATCCCTTGCCAAGCTCGGTTCCATCCATATCTTGGCTTTCCTTATTCCATCCCTGCACATACAGACCACATTCCCGTACTCTTCCCAGGCCATATGTCCCTGTTTCCACTGCCTGTGCATTTCCTTCTTGTGCCTTAGTTTGACCAGCAGGTCCTTGCTCAGCCATCCCAGTTGTCTGCCCTCCCTTCCTGTTTTTTTTACGCAGGGGGATGGCAAGTTCTTGTGCTCTAAGGAAAACATTCTTAAAGAGTCTCCAGCTCTGCTCAGCTCCTTTGTCTCTAGGGACAGTGTTCTGGGGGATCTCAGCTACTATGTCTTTAAATAGCTTGAAGTTTGGTTTTCGGAAGTTCAGGGTCCTGACTTTGCTCTTTGCCAGGCCTGTATTCCTCGAGATCACAAACTCAACCAAGGCATAGTCACTGCAGCCCTGACTGCCTCCACTCTTGACCTCTTTAATGAGCTCTTCCATGTTGGTGAGCACCAGGTCAAGTAATGCTTCTCCTCTGGTTGGTTTGTCTAGTACCTGGACCAAAGTTATCCTCAGCGCACTCTAGGAATCTTCCAGATTGCTTACAGCTTGTTGTGGAGCTTTCCCAGCAGACACCCAGGTAGTTGAAGTCCCCCATCAGGATAAGAGCATGCAAGCACAAGACTTATTGTAGTTGAAGCAAGAATTCCTCATACACAGGCTCTCCTTGATCTGGTGGCCTGCAGTAGAACCCAACCACAAGCTGTCGTGATGCAGGTTTTAAACCTTGCATATAGGAATGTAAGAATTGTTTTAATGGATCAGAAAACTTTTTCCTCCAAGGATATCTGTTTGCCCTTCTTGAGAAATTATTACTGGCTACAGTAAGTAGTAAGATGTTGAAAAAATAATCCCAAAGGAGAAGCTTCTAGTTGTCACGTGCTAGTTTAGCTCCATGATAAATGATGCTTAGCACACTAACTGTATTCACTTCTCATAGTCTTCCTGTTTTTTTAAAAAAATGTTTGTTTGTTTTTTTTTGTTTTTTTTTTTTTACTGACAATTTATGGTCATTGGAGTTTGAATCCCATAACCTTTTGAACTTACTTCCTAGTTACTGTCACTCAGTTATAATCTGCATAATATATACTTCACAGTCTTTTTTCATATCTGATTTTAATATGACTAACCATATTCCCTCTTTTCATCACAATTCCTCTTCTGAATCAGTGCTATGCCAAGTTTTCAGTAGAAACCTTCCATTAAAAATGTTGAAATTCATTGGACTTGATCATTTTCACTTCATGATGAAACTACAGTTACTTCTTGAACCAAGTAACTGTGTTGCTTCAGCTTAAGTCAAGAATAGAATAGCTTTTTTTTTTTTTTTTTTTTTTTTTTTTTTTTTTTTTAAGATTACGGAACTAGCTGTTCCAAGAAGCCATCATTTGAATTCTTGAGAAATTGCTTCTCATAGATTTGTCCTGAAGTAACATTTTGTCAATCTACGTGCAAGTAGTTGGAGCAGCACACTACCACTTTTTAAAAAAATGATTAGACTTAGTTGCTTCTTTCCTTTTCTTCACACTGCATGCTCTGCATGGTATTTACATTACGTACTATGAGCAAGAAATTTAGGTATCCAATGTAAAGGTATAAGCTTCTTATACGATCAGTGGGAAGAGGTAAAGTACTTCAAAGGGCAATTAAGAGCCCATCAATTAGAATCCAGCCTGCCTTGTTAATTGCATAGAGAACCTGGGCACTTCTGTTAAATGCCAGGATAAATTGTGAAAATGTTTGAACATGCCCAAAGCCTTTTTTTTTTTTTTTTTTCTTTCAGTTGGGACAGGAAATAAATACGAAATTCTGTTCAAATAATGTCACTTGACCTGCAATTTAAATGCATGGAAATTCTCTCATTAATTCTAGCTCGTCTGATTTTTTTCTCCTGTTAAAATGAATTTTCCAAGAGAATTACTGTTTCCCATCTCAGTCATTTCTAGATAGACTCTAAGCAAAGATACTTAGGTATCCAACTTTATTTTTGCTTTTGGTTATCTTCAGAAAAGCTGAATATGGCATGGTTGAATAGACATTCTAGTTTGCCTGTATTTCCTTTTAGCTTTTTCCTATTATCATACCTCAGAGATATAAATGGATATGTTTTGCTAGCATCCCTAGTCAATGCCTATCTTTGGCTCTACTCCTCTACTGCTGTTTGTGGCTTTCTTCCTAACAACAAATAACAATTCTCCAGGCCTCTGCCATGTTCCCAAGCTGGCAGTCCACGTACTTAGGTTTTGTACGTGCAGAGTCTGTGCTTTTATAAAAGCTCTCATATTTTTTTATAAAAGCTTCTCAGACATGTTTGAGGCACTACAGAAAAACAAACAAAAGCTCCCATTAAGCCCTCCATGTATGTGTCTGCCTAGTAACCTCTGATGGGAAAATTGGAATAATTTTAAAGACATCAAAAGAATCCAATTCGAGATTAAAATCACAATAATCCAATTCGGGATTAAAAGATATATTTTTTTTTAAGTAATCCAGTTTCCATGAATTCCAACATGCTTTTCTGTGCTTTTGCTGTCAGGCACACAAGCTTCTCCCTACTGCTAACAAGAATCTTCCCTAAATGTATCATGTGAACTGTCATCTTCACAGCTGGTCACCACGTTGCTGGACTGTTCTGGCAGTTGCTGCATACACAGATACAGAATTTAAATGACTACATCGCCTACCATTACAGCTTGTCAGCACTGCAGTTGTAGCCCCATCTCCTGGAGGGACCACTTAGCTATGTATTTGATCATCTGCGATGCTCACGCTCAGCATCTCCAAGTTTCCTTTCATTTTATTTGTTTGTTTGTTTGTTTGTTTTTCCTTTTTTTTTTTTTTTTTCCATAACAATGTTTTATATTTTCCACTTTACCTCCACCTGCTGGTAAAACAAAGCTGGCTCATACAAAACCAGTAACTACATAGGTGGACTGACAGGGGAAAGGAACTAGCTCCTGCTTGTTTAAGATGAGTAGCCAAAATACGTGATAGATAGGATGCAAAGGGGAAGGAGAAAGTTAAATTCCTTTAAAGCAATGGTTGTGCCTACATCCACTGTTGTACAGCTGTACTGCTTTCATTTTGTAGTATGTTCTTATTATTAAGTTGATCACTCTATTTTTAAAAACTAGTTTGCCTTGACAAAGTCTCTGTTCATATTTTAAAAATTTAATAACTAAACAGGCCACTTCTCTTCAAAATTATTTTCTTCATTTCTTTATACACACATTTTATAATTTCCTGATGTACAGCATTAATGATTGTTGAATTTCAGTTTTGGTTTGGTTGTTTTGCCAAGTCTCACACAGAAATACTTCAAAAGAAGTAGGTTTTGGAATTCTTCGGCAATAAGTTAAATGTCTGACCACTCGAAGTGTCCTACTAATTTTACTTTTAATCCTAGAGCAAGGCAAACTGCTAAGGAAACGGTTAGGAAGCGCTGCGAAGTCCTCGCAGAGCCAAGGGCTGGGAGGTGAGGGCCGGGCCCGCCCTGGGCCTACGAGGAGGCCTCACTAGGCCGAGTGTACCCAACCTCCCCTTTTCTTTCCTGCCCTCTAGCGACCAACCAAGCATGCTTCTATATAATTGCTCCAGGACCCACAAAAATACTCTAATGTCTCTATTAGAGCGGGTCGTGCCATTGAAATAAATGTGAGGCAGAGGTAGAGCTACTGGTACATCACAAATGACAGCGCCAAAATGGCAGTCACGGTCCTGTGAGGTGCTAATGGTGAGCCTCTTGGATGCTGCTGGTAACAGTGGAGCCACAGCCCCTGCTTTCTCTAGAAGAAGCCCAACAGAAGACCAAAAGACACCGCTGAATTTTACAGATTATTATCTCCTAAAAGAAATAAAAATAAAATAAAAGATTTTATGTTATGGGAATCTGAAAAGTCAGGGTGACAGATTCAGGATTGGTATGCCAATCCTGAAAGTTGGTAAGTCTTTGACTCACTGAACTCAAGGCTATTTGAATCCTGCTCTTGGAGTATGATTTAAAATATTTTTCTATTCACAGAGACCTGCCATAGTTTTACACTCCACCTGTCAGGAAACCATACTGGAAAAGAAAGTTAGGCTATAGGTGATTTAGAAAAAATAGCATATTTCTAGCATAGTGATGTAGAAAGAAACACGTTCTCTATTTTAGATCCAAAATAGCATACATTTTATAGTCAAGGTTTTCTTCAAACTCTCATTTATCTCCATTAGCATTTCATAATAGCTTTTGCCAAAGAAAGAAACATAGCTAGAGTTTATATTGAACTAGTAAAAATAAGTTATAGTTCTAAACATCTTCAGAGGGCCTGGGCATCACAAAGTGTTTGTATGGACACAGACATTTACGCTTCCACAGACACACAACCTCTTCTGCTTTGAAACAGAAACAGACAATTTCAAGACAATGCATTTGCTATTTCTGCCATCAAAAACTTGTCTTTTTTTTTTTTTGGTTTGTTTGTTTGTTTGTTTGTTTTTTCCCAGTTATGCTAATACGACTAATAAAATATTTTTTCTCTCCACAGGTCCTGTTTTTCCACACTTCTAACATCACGGAGATGACACACTTTACATGGGTGAAGTGGGAAACATTTCTTAGGAGTGTCTTGTGATTTCTTTTCCACTTACAGACTGCCTGTATTTTGCCAGATGTAATAAATACATACATCAGGCTTCTCTGAGTTGCTTTGGCACATGCCCTCACCAGAAGACTGGGGCTCACAGGGAAGACACGGTACCTCCCATTCCCCACCTGCACCACACCAGGAGGTGCCTGTGGTCAACTGGCGTCCCCACTGACACCACCTCTTCGAAAGCCCACATTTTGAAGAGGAAAGATGATGTGGTGCTTTTCTGTCTCTGCAACAGGGCACTCATGACCTTCATCAAATACCTTTTCCGAAGTGCTTTTATTTACATATTATAGCATCAGTAGAAAAATACAATTAAAATATTACCGAGTTAATCCCTTTCTAGTTAGCTTGTGAGCCTTATGGGACAGAGAAAGATGTTCTGTTCTTCTCCAAAACCATGAACTGGTAAAGTCAGTTAATAGTATATCCCAATCTCTCTTTTAACTTATATTGTATTATTTCCGTTTTGTAATTATTCAAGCACTTCCTTCTGATAAACATATTTCACTACATAAATATATAAGGATTTTCTTTGATTGCGCCATTTAGTTCTGTTATATATGGAGTGGTAACTCGTGTCGAGAAAATGGTTGATATTAATAAAGAAAGGGGGAGATGTGGGAGTGTGGCCATGGGGGTCGGCAAGCCCCGTGGTTAATGATAACATAAGACTCTTAACGATGAGGCCATCAGGAATGTAAAAGAATTTAAAGGTAAAAAAGAAGGGTGATTCAGGAGACTCCATGCAGTCTCGGGTTGCTTGTTCTCCAGGCATCAAGGCATGGAAGTTTCTGGGTGTTTGCCGTTGCTGTTATTTGCAAAGTTGTTTGACCAGTGAAAAGTTGTTTTGAAAAGAACTGCTGTGGGGAGAAGGGTATAAGGGGTATAAGAGGGGAGCCTGCCCTCAAGATTTAAAAAAAAAAGGCAACACGATGAAGTTATGTCATCAATAAAGAAGCAGAAAGAAGGAATGAAAAGGAAAAGGCAAGCATGACGGAGACCAAGACGGGAACAGGCACATTGATCACCTCATGAAGATAGGTTCGGCCATACCGAGCAAACCGCTCAAAGAAGCTAAGAAGCTCATGGAGAAAGTCACTGGAAATAGGCACACTGGAGCTGGGAAGAAGCTCAAGCTGAGAGAAGCAGACCTGTGCATACAACTGCCCCTCGCTGGTAAGCAGCTGCACATTATGGGGAATCATACGTCCTTAGAAACAAAGACTGTCCTGGTAACCTTACAGCTTATTCTCCTTATTAACAATCAGGCAGTTTATGATCCTGAAATATGGGACCAAATTGAGGTCAAGGTGTGGGACTCTGCAACTAAACACGACAAGGTTGCTGTGGAATTGCTCGGCACCTGGCGAGCAATCTCTGAGGCCTTAAAGAGCCATGTGGGACCACAATCACAAACGTGTGGTTTGCCAGATAGTGAGGGAGCTGCGGGCTCCTCTACTGATCTGAGTGCTACGCCATCGGCCCCTCCGCTGCTACAGCCATTGAAGGTTTTTGCTGTTACGCCCCCTGGCGACCTGCATGTGCCTTTTGACCCAGGCCCTATTGGCCTTGAAAAGTAGATGGATATGCTTTTCTTCAATCCAGGAAGAACGGGATACATAACGCCCGAAGACTGTGTTGCTTGACAACTTAAAGCAAGACATATTGTTCAAAAGGAATGGAAAATGGAGACTTGTTTGTAATAAAGGAATGGAAATGGAGACTGTTAAGTAATGGAACTTAAGGGATTGTTTGTTACCTTTTCTGATTGTATAGGCATACTCGGTTTTAGTATGTAAAAGCAATGTTCGTGTATATTTAGAATGTTTGATGTTCGTGTGTGCATGTTGGTGAAGCGTAGACTCTCTGCACACCCAGCACTGTTTACTTGCCTTTTATACCTTTCATAAATATTCCTTTTATAAATATTACTAAATTCAGATTGAGACTTCATTTATAACAGTAACATCTGCCCTAGAAATATGGTTAAGAAAATATTTTGTAATACTGTGTGCAGATTATTTTGTATGTTGATGTTTTGCTAAGCACTGGAACACCGAAGTTAATGGTTGAAATCATTAGTATAAACGTTAACTTCATTCACCCTGCCTTGAAAAACAACAACAAAAATGAATATTTAAAAAAAAAAAAACAACCAACCAAGAACAACAGAAAAAAACATTTCTTCAGCCCTGGCCCGCTCTGCGAGCGCAGCGACAGCCCCCGGGGCCGAGCCGGGGCCTGCGTTCTCTCATAGCCCTCACACGAGGCCCCCGCGCCACCATGGCGCCGCCCTCTGCGCATGCCTGCCCCTTCGCTAGGCGCGTGCGCTCTGCGCCAGGTGCCCGCCCCTTCCTGCTGCAGCGAGGCCGAGGGCGGCGGTGCTGCTGCTACTGCTACAGCTGCTGTTACTGCTGCCACTGCTGCCACTGCTGCGTCCGCACCCCTCCACCGCCATGCGCCGGGCCCCGCGCCCCGCCCCGCGCCCTGCGCCGAGGGCCGCCGCCGCCGAGGGCCGCGGGCTGTGAGCGGGGCGCCGCGGGCTGCTGGGCCCGGCTCGGCATGGCGGGGCGGCGGTGCGCGGGCGGCGCGGCCGCCTTGGCTGAAGCTCCGGGCTGCGGAGCGGCGGCGGAGCCGGCCCGGGAGCTGTTCGAGGCTTGCAGGAACGGGGACGTGGAGCGGGTCAAGCGGCTGGTGCGGCCCGAGAACGTCAACAGCCGGGACACGGCGGGCAGGAAGTCCAGCCCGCTGCACTTCGCCGCAGGTACCGGCCGGGGGCCGCCCCGCCTGCCTGGGCAGCGCCGGGGCTCGGTGCTGGGTGGCCGTGGTGTGTGGGCTGTCAGCCTGGGCGGTTGATCGCGGCCCCCGGACCGCCTCCGTCGGCCTCAGCAGCCGCGTTTATTTTTAGCATTTCGCCCGCTGTCGGAGAGCTGGGTTTCGAAGTTCTTGCGTCCTTATCGGTAACAGACAGGCTTTGTTAATTCAGCACTTAAAAGGCAAATAACTGACATCACAGAGCAACTGCTTCTGCTGGGCGCTGGCCAGAAGATTGTCTACCACCTTTTCAGACAAAGGCTTGATTGTGGCGGTTGTTTTCGTGTTGTTTCTCCTGGTTGCACTGCAGTGTGACATGCAGGACCCTAAGGGTGCGAGAGGGAGCAGCTGCGTTTTAGCTAAGCAATATGGATAAGCGATAAAGATGCTTGTTTCTTCATTGAGTTAATTTGGAAAAGGTTTCTAATTAAGATGCCACTTTTTCTTATTCAGCAGATTTAATGGATCTAAGTTCCTGAGAGCCTTCTTTGTAGGACAGCTGCATTTCACAGGTTTAAGATACTTGAGCAGCAACAGA
The DNA here is from genome assembly GCF_965140915.1 of Aythya marila. Lineage (NCBI taxonomy): Eukaryota > Metazoa > Chordata > Aves > Anseriformes > Anatidae > Aythya > Aythya marila. Next base: position 17,066,287 of record NC_139048.1, on the reverse strand, counting down.
GCCCAGGGGACAACTTAAAATATCCTTAGAGGAAAACAATTTTGCAGCCATCTTTTTATAAGTTTGTCCTGCCTGTTCACTCATAAGTTGTGAATTTCTAAATGAGTTTGCTTCACAGCCTTTTGGAGAAGCAGGAGGTTGTTGTTTTTGTTGTGTTAGTTTCCTTTTTGTGCCTAAGGTGTTTCTCATACAATGTAATGATCTACTTTACCTTTCTGGACAAGAGTGATCTGTCTTGGCTTTAAAAAAAACAGAGCTTCAGATCTATGGAAAACTTTTTATTTAAAAAAATAAATAGAAGTCAGTTCACATATTTGTTGGACTTCTGACACTAAGCAGGGTAGTGTGTGTAAGTGGGAGAGGCTGTGGCCTTGCTTATGTCTACTTCAGACTTGATACAGAGAAGTGAATAGCCTTCCTCACAAGACTGAAGGGTATGCTGAAAGTTTCTGGTTAAAACGTGATGTAGGATAAATGCGTGATTTCTTGATTTAGTGCTCTGCCACTACTTCAGATCACTCTTTGTTGTCAGCCTACCTGCAGTAGACGCAGTTTTGGAAGTTGGGCATAAGCAGTTCCTGGATTTTGGGGTTGTTTTTGTTTTGATTTGTTTTTTCCATGTTATTCACAGTTTGAGTAATTCTTTTGTCTCTTGTGTCTAAAGGAATTACATTCCAGGAAGTAAAAGCAAAAGTCTGTTGTATTTTTGCTTTGTTTAGCCTAGGTATGTGTTATTAGAAAATGTTATGAAACTTCTCTGACTAGTTTCATTCAGTTACAAGACTTTGTTTTATGGAAGAGGTGGAGAACTGTGAAGATAGTTTTCTTACTGCCTTTTTTCCTCTTCTTGGGTCAATCTGGGACCTGAACTTGGGTTTTATTTTTAACGATTTTGCTCAGACCTTTTTTTCCCTTACCTAGTAACTTAACAAAAAAAAGTGTTTCATTTTACATGTGTCATTTTGTATAGGTGACTTTTAAAATACCTTTCTTATTAAAAAAAAAAAAAGAAAAGAAATAAAAAAGTTTTCCCTTGGAGAGTTTGTCTTTATTAGAAGTAATACGTACTGGGGTCTTGATTGCTGTCTGGGTTTTTGTAGCACACAGCAGCCTTTGCGATGTGGTGGGCTCAATCTTGTCTCACCATTAGCTGCATGTGCTTACTCAAGGGCAGTCAATCCTTTTCATCAGCAGCAGTGTATCGTTGAACTGACAGTATCATAATGTTTTGGGGACTTGGCAGTACCAAAATGCCCTTCCTGCAAGTTAAAATTCGTCAAAAAAAAAAAAAAAGGGAGAGAGAGAGAAAAAAAAAAAACAAAACACCAAACAGCTGGGGCAGTGTCAGTGGAGAAGAATGAGAGCTCAGTCATTTGTGTAGCTTATTCTGTCAGAATTAAGTGAATGTCAATTATGACATTATCTATACAGATGCACAGGCAAGTTTCTGTGGTGATTAATATTGGGTATTTGTCAACTAGAAGTTTGCAGCTTTTCAGGGGAACAAGTGCAGTGAGATGCTTGGCTGCCATAGGTGGGAGAAGGGAGGCAGCCCTGGTAGCTCTGATACTTTGCAGTAAGAAATAGTGTTTGTGATGATGAGACCAGTTGTCTTGCATAGGAGCAAGCTGTGATACCATTTAGTTTGTCCTCTGGTGCGAGCTTGAGAGACACAAAAAGAATTAGAAATTACATTAAAAAAAAAAGTATTAAAGCTGTTCTTGCAGCAGTGGACTAACAGCAAAGAGGAACTGTTTGTGTCGGCAGTGGCTCCTGCCTGTGTCAGCACAGGCTGTCCTCTCTCTCCGCTCACAGTGAAAGCAGGAGAGGCCATTGTACAGAGTTTGGCCGCCTCCTCTGTACACATACATCCTGTGGAAAATACTTCTGTTTCCATTTGTGGTGCCCTCTTGTACACGTGTTTTCCTGGAGCAGTGAGGAGTCCCTGCTGCGTGCTTCTTGCTGGAGTGCAGTTACAGAAATTGTTCTGATGCAGGTGATGATCCAGTCTCAACATTAAAATATCAGCAGGCAGCTTAGAGATGTTGTTGTCCGTTTCAGGGGTATATTTCAATTGGATGCTGGCTTTGCACTGAGAGAAGCTATGGGTAGCTGATGAATTGTGTCTGATTGAACCAACATGCTAACTAGAGGGCTCCCAGGTGAGTTCTCCTCATCTGCAGGGAGGCTGACCGCAGCTTGTTGTCCATATTGATATTGATTCCTGCTCTGGCTGGTGGCTGTATTCAAAATGGTGACTATACACCACAGCTGTGAAGGAGAGGAATGCCTTCTGCATAAGAATGAGTGATGTTTATCCCCCAGATGTGTAACTTGGAGACAGAAAGTTGGATCAGAGACTTTTCTAACATAGCTAAAGCAGTTTCTGGAAAATGTTCTTTGGAACCAAAAGAAGATACCAAGCAGTCTGTCATCAAATAGGAGCTTTGATGATGTGTTTGCAGGACTGTAGCACTTGTGAAAAGTCTATTCTGAATAGATACTGTAAGAATTTAGCAATTTTTCATTATGCATTCAGCCTAGAAACAGAATTTCTGGAATTTTTGAAGATGCAAGAAAAATCTAAGAGAACCTATGTAAGAAAGATAAGAGTACTTATCATGTCTAGTTATGAAAGCTAGATTTAAGAATGTTTGAGGGAGGAGGAGGAACGATGCATTTTGTGGCCTGTCTTTGGCACGTACAGCTTCTTTACAGAACTTCTCTCAGCATGGCTAGCTGATCACATTTATAGACTTGGAACAATGAAAACAATAGGATTGCAGATTCCAGAAATTGCTTTAATTGCAATATTTGTTTTTTCAGCTGTTAGCAGGGGAAGTGAAAGTGCTTCGTGGTCCGGGATTTCAGCTGCTGTAAGTCTGGGAGAAGGGTCAACTGAAGAGTTCAGGTTTATTGAAGAACAGGCTGTGAGTGTGTTCTGTTGCAACAAAGCTAAAGCCAAAAAGTTCAGTTGTAGCTAAAACATGCTCCAGTGGTTTTGTTACTGAAATGTGGTGTAGTTGTCAGAAATAAACATAATTTCTAGGTTCTCCTTGCCTTGTCTTCTGACTACCTGCTGAGGGTGGGTGGATGATGGCCAAAGTTCAGATTCACTGGCTTGGAGTACACTGGCGTTTTTAGCTGGAGGATGATTTGGTCTGAGGAGAAGCTCAGGTGAAGAGACAGCCCCCACCAGTTCTTGACCTCTTCAGGAAAATGGTTTGTAGCTCAGGTATTTAAAGCACAGGAGGCCAAGTCCAGCATGCATGTGACATTTCCCAACAGGTACCCAGCACAGGTCTGGTATGTACCAAAATATGGCTCTTGTCTGTGCTCACAATCCTTGAGACCCAAGCAGGACTTCATGAAGCCTTTGAGGGAATGTTTCAGGCAGCGTCCTTTAGAACACGTGTATAGACACAATAGCTAGAAGCAGAATTCTTAAGTCATGCTGGCTTCTTGTAAAGATACTGAAGAAAGCATGGATACGGTTGGTAATGGCTTGAGATACTGCGTTATTTGCTGTTATATAAATGTGTGAGATACAGCTGAAGTTAAATAATAGTAGCCATAGAACTGGCTTGGAACAGCACTTACCTTATTTAGAATACATTTCTCACCCAAAATCAGCATGTTTTTTTGCTGTCCAGTAACTTGAATGACAGGATTGTAAAATTGCCTCAGAATGTGTGAGAGCATTTTTGTGTTTCGGTCACAATTGAACATTCATAGTCAGATTAGGGATCAATTAAAATAGACTTTATGGACATCTTTCAGTTCTGGTTGTGCATGCTCATAATATATTTCATCTATGGAGAATGGTCGGTCTCAGATAAATGTTTTTACCTTCCTAAGGATTTTCTTAAGTGATCATTTCAAAGATGAAATGTGTGCATTCTGTTAATTAATCTTTAGAAAGCAGATAGCCATGCTGATGGTTTTAGCTTGTAAGCAGTGCCGTGCTTACTTGTTTTTTATATTAAAAAAAAAAGTTAAGTAAAATAATTTTCATGCTATGTGATTTTATTTTTTTAATTTAAATAATTTAAAATATCAATCATATACACATTGGCTTGTAACCATTCACCACTCCTATTCGGTAAACTCATGTATTGGTCCTTCTGCAAACTGGCTGCAGGTTGGTAGTGTTGTACAAAATATTGTTAGCTTTAATTACCACGTAACATGACTGAAAAAGAGGTTTTGTTGTTGGTGTTCTGGTTTCTGTTGTTTTTCAAGAAGCTGTCAACTTGTGGGAGTTCTACCAGAATACTAATTGTTCAAATCTTGAATATTGTTATTCTACTGATTTTAATATAATTTGGGGGGTTTCAAAAATGGCTTTACCATGTAAATGCTCCTTTTGTAAGAAATGCCAGTTTGGATTTTTATTCAGAGAGAAAATAGTCATTTAATCTTGTTTTAATACGGGTATGTGGGACAAGGAGTTTCCTTTTCCAACATCTTTCATCCGTGGCAGATGAGACAAAGCTCTCTTTCTCTTCCAGGTTTTGGTCGGAAGGATGTAGTTGAATATTTACTTCAAAGTGGTGCCAATGTCCATGCACGAGATGATGGAGGTCTTATTCCTCTTCACAACGCTTGCTCATTTGGACATGCCGAAGTTGTCAATCTTCTCTTACGGCACGGTGCAGATCCTAATGCTCGGGACAATTGGAATTACACTCCTCTTCACGAAGCTGCCATTAAGGGCAAGACAGATGTCTGCATTGGTAATTTTCTTGCACTTCTCCTGTGACTGACTTGCGTTTGTGTTTTTTGTTTTGTTTTTTTTAACCACAAAATCAAGAATCATTTTTATTCTATGAAATAAAAGACCATTTTAATTCTATGAAACTGTCAATTTACAAATAAAAATAAAAATCTTGTATAAGCTTAAATTCATATGTTAGTTTTATGAGGAACAAAGTAACTACATATTTTAGATCTGTTTTTGATAATTGCCTAAGTATATCAATTCAGGTTGACATCATAGGGAGAAAGCCTTAGTGATGCAGTGGAACTAGATTCTCTTCTGCTTCAGCCTAGACTCTTACATTGCCTTCTGCTGTTACTTACAGTGCAGTGGAAAGAACAAAACTATTTTTAATAATGGATTTATTCTGTCGCTCTACATTGCAGTCATGTTAAATTAGCTAAGGATATGAACTAAATTTAAACAAGTTGAGTACATGTATTGATGAGGTGTCTTGACTATGTAATTCTTAAGAGGTGGGAAGAGATAGAAAGAGTGTTTGAGGAACTAGTTTTTTGATTGTGTAATTTCCTTGAATATAATTTATTCAGGAGCACATCTGGAGAGTAGTGTGTATATAACCTGGTTGGTTTGTCCCCAGTATCAGTGCAAGGTCGATGAAGATGCACAGCCTTCTAGTAGGTACCTAATGAGAAGTACCTACTGTTTTTTTGGGGAGGAAAGGGGGACAGTCTCAGTTTTCCAGCTGAAGTTGCCTCCTGCCAGTTACTGATTGTTCCAATTCTTCTCTGCTATTTTCTAATAAAATGTGGTTCACTAGGTAAACTGTTCACAGGTAGCATTATGGAATTCTGACATAAAGAAGTTAAGAGGGGAAGTTTGGAATGATAACTGGATTTTTCTTTTGTGTTTGCTGCTTACAATATATCTTGTAAGCCTTGTCTTGTAGAACTGTTTTCTCATGAAAACCTTTTGCATTTTGAAGTATTGCTGCAGCATGGTGCTGAACCGACCATCCGGAACACAGATGGAAGAACAGCTTTGGATTTAGCAGACCCATCCGCAAAAGCAGTGTTGACTGGTAAGTGATAATTTTTAGATTACTTTGACTAATAATGCTCCAATTAATTTAATATTGGCGGGAGGGAACAACAAAACAAAACAAAAAACCTACAAATATACTGTATTACTTTTTCTGTTTTATAATTCTAATCAGAAAATTCCTGTATGGCCTTGTTATCTCATTCATGTGATTCATTCTAGATAAATACTTCATTGTACTGGTTCAAAACCGGACTGTCAAGTTTTGGAAGTGAATGATAAATAGTAAACTTCGACTTGGAAACTTAACATATATGGATATATATTTAACAACTAAAGAAACTCCCTTTTGTCTTCCAGGTGAATACAAGAAAGATGAACTCTTAGAAAGTGCCAGGTATGCACTTTAATGGAAGACATCTGAGGTTTAGTTATTTTCATAATTGTATGGGTGCTTTGTTTGTTATGAATATGTTTATTCATGAGCTGGCATTCCATCTAGATACACAGCTTTATCTGTTTCTGTGAATAAAACAACAAAAATAATTACATAAACACATTTTTTTTTTTGCTTTGCCTTTAGTAATACTGGCAATCCATAAGTAATATATAGCTTTAGAACAGATCTGCTGAACACATTATAACAAGGAAAAACAAAAGCATAAGCTGCTAATAATTATAACAAAAAGAATGCCTGTTTCATATCTTGTTTTTTAGGAGTGGAAATGAAGAAAAGATGATGTCTCTTCTTACACCATTAAATGTTAACTGTCATGCAAGTGATGGCAGAAAGGTATTTTTGTTTAAAATTTGATTTAAAAACTTAGTTTCACACTTTTTGACCAGATTTCAAGAATGTTTTAACATAGATTCTATTTTGTTTAATATAGGTAGGGAAAAAAGATTGTATATCTCTAGTACCTGTCTGGTGTTTGTTTTTAAACCTTAAAAGGACTGTGTAGGTATTTTCCATGGTGGAGCAATAAACACACAGCTTTTCAGTTGGAACTTCAGCTTGACCTTGATATCTGCAGTGATAAAGAAGGGAGGTCTTTTCATAGACTCTTACATGTTATCATGAAGAAATACATGCAGGCCCCTTGCTTGTCATACACCCAAAGCAAGTTATTGTTGCTGTTTCAGAAAGAGGTTATTCATCACTTTGGTAGTGGTATTGTTAAAGAACTACTTATAAATGTTCAAAATCTCTTTTTTTTTTTTTTTTTTCAAATCATACCATAGACTACCAAAGTTTCAGGTTATTAAATACCTAATTTTGGCATCCTTATTCTTCTTATGTACGTGTACACTTTCCCTTAAGTTTTGTTGAAACAAATTTTCCTGCGCAAGGCTTGTGGTAAGATATTGGGATTTCCGGAATACCTATACACTGCTATTTTCTCAGCTTCTAATTGTGAGACATCCTCCTGGAACTGCACAAACGCATTGAGTTGATGGTTTTGTAAATGAAGAGAATAAGATTTTTCTTAGCTAATTTGTAGCTCTACCTTGACTGATATTCTTGAATGCATCAGCTAGAAACAAGTAGAAGCTAGTCTGTGGAGTTGGAGAACTTTAAAAAATAAAAATATAAAAAAAAAACCTATGTCATTTATCAGACATACCGTGTAAAGGTCATGTTAGTTCCCCTTTAGCAAGGGACATAGTTTTTCCCAGCAAAGTTTATAGACAAAACAAAAAAATGGATTGTGGGACTCAAATTTGTTAAGAGGACCTTAATCCCGGAACATACTATTGATGAAATAAATTCAGGATTTGTGTTTATTAGGACCGTAAGAGTAGTCAGTAAAGAATAAAAATAACTACTAAATGTCTGATTCAAGCCCTCTGGTGTTTTTTTAGTGTTACAAGTATTTTAGGGACTTCAGTAATTAGTCTTGTTAACAAGTTTTGAAAAAAAAAAAAAAATTGTTTGATTTTGTGTTACTGATTACTTCTACGTTCTGTTGTTTCAGTCTACTCCTTTACATTTAGCAGCTGGATATAACCGCGTAAAAATAGTACAGCTGTTACTGCAACATGGAGCTGATGTACATGCTAAAGATAAGGGGTAGGTTCATTTTTCCTTTATTCAGAATGAACAGAAGATTCCCAGAATTGACGTGAGGAGTAGTAATACCGTTTTAACCATGAAGAATTTCTAAGTTAAGGCCTTTAATCTTTCTGTCATGACAAAAATATTAAGTTGAGTCTTAAGACTTACAAAGCGGTAAAATCTAAATTGAGCTGACCACAGAATATGCTAGCTTTCAGGCATCACTTAGTTTGTCTACTTTATAAATAAAATACTTCAATAAATTACTGAGGAGTCAGCAAATATTTTAAATGTTGAATCAGTCTTAACTTTCTTCCTACATCTAAGTTTCTACACTTTTTTTGGAAGGAATAATTAAAAATTGAAGATCCGTTTTCCAGAGACTATGTTTGGACTAAGTTTTTAAGTATTTGGTTATTATCTCAGGAAATGTAGCAATCATATCATATGGATGTGCTGAATTTATTGAAAGTTGCATAAAATACAACGAAAAACTTAATTTTAAAATGTGTATCTGTGTACATTAAAGATTATGGAAAGCAAACTTAACTCTCAGTTTTAGAAGATCATAACTACATAAATAGCTGTCTTATCAGGCATCTTTAAGTGTCCATTTGGTGTTTGAATTCACTTTTGTCCTTTCTCCCTTACTAGCCTGCAGTGAAAAAAAATCATTTTGGGCAAAATCTCACTTGCTTCAAAGACCATTTGGTTTGTGAGAGTATGAAGCTGGCTTTACAACCATGGTAGCTCTGCTATTACTACAGAAATTTGTACAGTTACTTAAATGGTAGCCTGTAAGGCTCCTTTAGTTTCCAAGGGAAAGGGTAATCTTGCACCAATGTACTCACTGACAAAGGAAGTAACGACTGTCACTCCTGAAACATTACTACAGTTAGTCCTTCCTGATTAGGGTTCCAAGTCTCAGAAAAGCACTTTCATTTGCAGTCAGTGCAACTTGTTTCTCATCTTCTGGTCATTTTCAATATTCACTGTTCTGAGAAATACTGATGGGTTTTTATGGGTTCTTCCTCAGTTTATTTCCCTTCGACTTCATTTGAGCACCTCGGATGCAGGTTTTTGTAAAATGTTCAAGATGCAGTGTAGTGTTATTTGCATTGTTCTAGATTTTTTGCATTGTTTGGAATTGAAATAGGAGTGCTAAGATTATTTCCCTTTTCTTTCCTGTATAGAGATTTGGTGCCGCTTCACAATGCATGTTCCTATGGTCATTATGAAGTAACAGAGCTTCTAGTAAAGGTTGGTCTTTGAAAAAATTCAATTAGGTTGGATAATATTAAATAAGAACAGATTACAATAGACAGAAGTTGCATATTTTTCATTCATTTTCAAAACCTGAAGAATAGATTCCTTTTGTTCTACATGTTAGTTGTTATCAAGCTATAGCTGCAGAATCTTCTGTTTGCGAGGAAGCTTTCCCCTTAAATGTGCTTTTAGTTTTTAACTCTTTTGTCTTCAAAGTTGAATGTTTACCATGGAGTAAGTACTACTGCTCTAAACCCTTCCACTCTCACTCATTTAAAAAAAGGAGGGGGAGGGGAGGGGGGGGGGAGGGGGTGGAAAAAACAACTGAGCAATACTGTGAATCAAACAATAGAAAAAGTACTTCAGAAGACAGTATTAAGGGATTTTCAAAAAGAATACTGATAAACATTGTAAACAGTTTAACATTAAAGAGTGATCAGTTTCTTGAGGGAATGAACATCGGAACCTAAATTCTTGCTCACAGTTATAACCCTCACCCCAAAGAAAAATCAGCTTTTATAAAGTAAGTGAACTCTAAGAACTGAATTGGCTTATCTGGATTATGTTAAACTCAAAGATAAAGTATGATGCACTTTAAACCAGGGGCTTCAAGGTGTTCCTGCAAAAATCTGTGCCACAAAGGGATTTTTAGTACTTAAAGGGGGCTTATAAAAAAGATGGAAAACAACTTTTTACGTGGGCCTTTTTTTTTTTTTTTTTGAGTGTTTTGTTTTTGCTCCATAGGCCAACTGTAAAGTGAATCTAGTGTACTAGACATAATTTTTTTTTTTTTTTTTTTTATCTGTCCACTACTGCATGTCTTAACTGTTAGGCTACGGTTATAATTCATACTGGATTTGTGCTCCAGTGAATCTTTAATTATTTTTTGTTAGCACTGCAGTGTTAACAGGAGCAATGGGAACGAGCATGTCTGGTCAGACTTGCTTACAAAAAGAACTCACAGGGCCTGGAGAAGAATTACGTAGATGCTAAATAACCAAGGGTATTACTTGCAGAACCTTGTACTTAATGTATTGATTCAAGATTGACTTTGAGTGTCTAGTGTCTGTTGATTAGACATCTTGGCTGTCGTTACTCAGGGGTATTTACAGAAAGTGTATTTAACTTAGTACAGGTGTTCACTGTAGACTTATTCTAGATTAGCAAGAAAAAGGAGCTTTTCCAGAGGTGACTTGGAGCAGGTAAATGAGAGTCGTTATCAGATGTGGCCTGTAGCAGAGCTCCTCTGATTTTTAGAGAAGAAAGTCTAGAGACCAGCCTGCCTTTGGCTTCTGTGAATACCTTTGAGACACTAGAGGATTAAAAACTGCAATGTGCTGGAATATTCTGTTATATTGAAAATGAATGTCTGGAGAATGTCTTGGATACAGTTTGCATACAAGCTTTGATTTTTATTTTAACAGTCTACTGCATTGAAATGAATGACAGAAGCCTTTTTCTAATAATCTGTTTTTTTTATGTTGCATCTTTTTTTTTACCCTTTTCTTTTTCAAGCATGGAGCATGTGTGAATGCAATGGATCTGTGGCAATTCACTCCTCTGCATGAAGCAGCTTCTAAGAACAGGGTGGAAGTTTGTTCTCTTTTGTTAAGTTATGGTGCTGACCCAACACTGTTGAACTGTCACAACAAAAGCACCATTGATTTGGCTCCAACGCCCCAATTAAAAGAACGATTAGCATGTGAGTATGAAATAAGATCAGTTCTGCAGTTTTAGATTGTAATATGTGCTGAGGTTTCCTGCACAGTGAGCTGCCAGAAATGAGATCTCGAAAATGCTTACAGTTTACAAGTTAATTGGGCAATATTTGGTAGTACATTTCCCTGTTTATAATTTGATCTTCTAAACTAGAGGAGATATAGATTAGATGTTACGTAGAAATTCTTTACTCAGAGGGTGGTGAGGCACAGGAACAGGTTGTCCAGAGAAACTGGATGCCCCATCCCTGGAGGTATTCAAGGCCAGTTCGGATGGGGCTTTGGGACCATGATCTAGTGGAAGGTGTCTCTTCCCATGGCAGAGGGCTTGGAACTACGTGGGCTTTAAAGTCCTTTCCAACCCAACAATACAAAGTGTATGGTCAGTTTTACAGTCAGGTGGTTGTGGTGGTTTTTGTAGCTTCACTGTAAGCACTTTCCCTCGCAACCTCGCCAGTGTGCTTTTATTTTCCACACATAATCCTGTCATTGCATCAAGGCTGCTGAAATACTTATTTTTTACTCCACCGTAGTTTGTTGGAAGAAAGAAAAAACAGAATTGTTTAAAACATGGAATGTGTTTTCAGTATGCCACGATCACCAAAAGTTCGAAGAAATTAATGAAAGGCATTGATTTTGTCCAGCATACTAAATGGGTTGAGAAGAATGCCCTCATTCTGTCGTAGAGTAGACAAATGGTAACTTTCTGGGGTACATTGACAAGAATTGAGAAATACTACATTTGACTTCACGCTGGCAACTAGAAATGGTTTTCCGAAGAGACGTAACAAGTAAAGTTATCCTGGGACTGGTACATATGCAAAGAGTGGAACCTAGAACAATGAAATAGATCTTGTTCAGCCAGCTTGGATCTCTCTAGCTTTGGACTGGAAGCAAAGTGCATTCTTGTTATGTTTTGACTTAGCTAGCAAATTCTGTCAAGTGGTATAGAAGCTTTAAGTCTGAGTTGAAATTTTTGGAGCATGGTCTGCTACGTGGGGAGAAGCCCTTTAAGCGTCCTACCAAGGAATGAAATGAATGTTTTTATCTGAAAGAATCAATATTCTTGATCCTTCTAGAGTTAAGGAATGTAGCATTCTGTTATGTATTTATTTCTTTTTAAAGATGAATTCAAAGGTCACTCGCTGCTACAGGCTGCAAGAGAATCAGATGTAGCTCGTATAAAGAAGCATCTTTCTTTGGAGACAGTAAACTTCAAGCACCCTCAAACACACGAGACAGCATTGGTAATGCTTTGGGATTTATTAATTATTTTGTGTGTATTGTGGCTGGTCTAAATATAGGAGGCAATAGTTTAGAACTCTTGGTTTCGTTGTCAAACATTGTCATTATGACTAACCTGGAACATGAAGTGTCCAGTTTAAAAAAAAAAAAAAAAAAGGAAAAAGTTGTTTAAGGTTTTTAAGGTTAAAGTTAAGACTAATAAATTGCCCATTTTTTGTAGGTTATCTAAATCATTGTTTTTCTTTCATTTCTGTAATCTAATTTTAAGCAACACCAAGTTACACATTAGCTTTGTTTGTAAAGCTTTGCTTTCTAGCAATTGTTGGAGAGGGAGTTTTGGAAAATACCAGAGCCCATGTGGAATCTCTTGAATCATAAAGAGAATTATAATTTCTTTTTCTGTTGCCTTTGCAAACAATCAACTCTACTGCCAGCTGACTAACTAGTAGTAAAACCTTATGTTGCTAGCTAGTTATTAATGCTAAATTTTTTGATGTCTTTTTCAGCACTGTGCTGCTGCATCTCCATATCCAAAACGAAAACAAGTGTGCGAATTGCTACTAAGGAAAGGAGCCAACATTAATGAAAAAACAAAAGAGTGAGTGGTTACAAATGAATGCTCCTGTTTGTTTAGAAGATTTTGAAAAATGTATTTTAAATTACTCTTTTTTTTTTTTTTTAAAGCTTCTTGACTCCTCTGCACGTGGCATCAGAAAAAGCTCATAATGATGTTGTTGAAGTAGTTGTGAAACACGAAGCTAAGGTACAAGTTACTGTTCTTCATACCTTTTGCTTACATTTATCTTCTGTATAGGTTTTAATAGTATGAGAATAATTTAGCAAAGTGTCTACTCTGCTATCCAATTTGTTTTGAAAGGTTATATATTTATGCAATTAAGACACAGACCATCAATCAGTCCTGCACATTGAGGCATTATCTTTGTTCCTATTTTCTAAGTTGCGTGGAAATAGTTCTTTTCACTGTTAACTGAAAGCTCACAGAACATGTTATGTGCCTTGTTGTCCAGTAGCAATAACACTGCTGTTTAAAAATAAAAAAGCATGAACAACAAGAGGTTAGTCTGAACTGTAAAACAGGTAGACTTTGTGATGTTGTGTGCATTAAAAAAAGAGAATGTAGAAAGCAGATACTCTGTCATTCTCTGGCGTACAGAGCATCTGCAGATGCTTTGTAATTTTGGGCTTGAATTGCCTAAATTAGGAGTTGAGGCTCTTCCTTCTGGAAATTTGGATACAGCCTGACTGCTGTGAAGTTTATAGAGCGATGATCGAAATTCATGGAACAGTAGGGAGTACAAGTAACCTTTGGGTACATAATTTTAAATTTCTAAATGCATCTTGGTTACCTTGACTGAAACACATATGGAGTCTTCAATCTGAAAGACTACTGTTTAGCCAATACAGGTAGAAGCCATTTTACATACTGGCACAAAGGTTGTCTGTTGCCATGAGCAAAATCATGGATTATGTCTGTATGTGGTAAAACTGCTGTAACTGTTTGTTCACACTGTGGATCATTCACATGATTCTTAAAAGGAGGCTATTTTTCCTCAATAAATGCATTTATAACTTTATGAACAGCTTATATTTAAATCTTCTGAAATGTCATGGCGTTTGAAAATACGCTGAATATGTTGTTCTAATCAAATTTAGAAGCAATACATGAAGTTCTTCCAGTCTATAATGGAAAAAAATATGATCAAAACAATGTTAGAAAAAACTTTTTAATAACATGTTCTCAAGGTTCTGTTTTATTTTTAGGTTAATGCATTGGATAATCTCGGGCAGACCTCTCTTCACAGAGCAGCACATTGCGGTCACCTTCAGACGTGCAGGTTGCTGTTGAGTTCTGGATGTGATCCTTCCATTGTGTCTTTGCAGGGCTTTACAGCCTTACAGATGGGGACTGAAAGTGTGCAACAGCTACTACAAGGTACAATTGATTTATTCAAGATGTACTTAAGAAGTAATGTGAAGTTTCATTTAACTTGCCGCTTCAAGTGCTGTAAGGAATAATAGTGAGTGCAAAAAAAAAAAAGAACTTTCTACAAAAGATAAAATCTGGTTTGGTTTGTACAATTCATATTCTGTAACTGCATGCACATGGAAAGGCTCTGCTTATATAAGTAGGGTTAATTATACCATTTAATCTCTAGTGTTCAGGTGCAGATTGTCACAGGTGCTCAGAATGTTAAATGGTATAGCCACCTATAATCACTTTTGTAGAAGTCCTGATGCAGGGAGGGTAGAATCTTCTATGTAAAAAGCGAGTTTCAAAGAAGTAGTTGTGCATTTGTGAGCAGAGGCAACGGGGTATATAGATTTTCATGAATAAGGTTTAGTTATTGTACGCACAGGTAAGCTTCTTGTGATAGTCTGATTCTGAAACTGAATGCTTAATTGGTTCCACAATTTTCCTATGTGGGTAGGAAGCATGTTGCTAAAGGCAACTTTTTAAAGATAGATAATAGCTATGGTTGTACATGTTTAAAAAAGAAAAATATTGTAATAATTCAAAAATTCTCTAACTTTTTTTCATTAAATCCTTAATTTCCCTTAAATTCATGAAATGCAGAAATGATTTCTTGTCTTAAATTCTTTCAAGTTACGGTTAGGTCATAGAACCTCATTTATATTGCAGAAGGTATCCCACTAGGTAATTCAGATGCAGATCGACAATTGCTGGAGGCTGCGAAAGCTGGAGATGTGGATACTGTAAAAGTAAGCTTAAACCTGTCCTAAAAATAATTGGGAATTATATGCCAAACTATAATTTCTAAAAATAAGCAAATCAACAGCCCTTTGCTGGCTGTTTTAGAGTTATGATTCTTGTCATCTGTAGTTTTGTGCAATACAAAGATTGTAGGTCAAAATGTAATGTTCACCACCAGGAGGTGGTGCATTCTGAAAGTGGCAATCTGTTCTTATATAAAAGTTGGAAATGAGTCACAGGTGTGGATTTGGGAGGAGGGGGTAATTGTTTTTTTCATGGGATACAACCTATGAAAAGTAAAGTTATATAAAAATAAATTTTAATGAAAGTATTTTTCAAAATCAGATGTATAACAACATCTATGACTAAAAGTGTTCCTACATTATATATAGTGATATATGTTTTGTCTGTTGGCTTTCACAGAAACTATGTACGGTTCAAAGTGTGAACTGCAGGGATATTGAAGGCCGTCAGTCTACACCACTTCATTTTGCAGCTGGATATAATAGGGTATCTGTTGTTGAATATCTTCTCCAGCATGGAGCTGATGTGCATGCAAAAGATAAGGGGTAAATACTCAAATTTATTGTATATTTTCATGGCAATTGTAACTGATGGTATCTGTCAGCTTTTGAGTATTGCTAGCTGATATGCATCCTGTCTTTCTTCAGATGCTTATTTATTCTCAGGGACAGGTCAGTTACAATGAAGGTCTGTGAAACTGTTCAGAATATCCAGAAAAACATTTCTGCGGTACTTAGGAGTAGAGTGTTAAAAATTTTATACCCTGTTTTTAGTTTTCTTCAATGCTGATTGCATTTATACTGTGGCAGCGGATATTCCTACTGTATTAGACTACAGTGAAAAATCTAAATTAAAAAGGGGGGGGTAGGGGGAAGGGTTATGGTTAGGTTAAGGTACATTCTGTTTTAGGTTTATATCTCTTTGTGAAAAGAGATTTTATTTTTTTTACGGAAACTTTAACATTTTTTTTCCAGCGGACTCGTCCCTTTACATAATGCTTGTTCATATGGTCACTATGAAGTTGCGGAACTCCTCGTTAAACATGGTGCAGTTGTCAATGTAGCTGACCTGTGGAAATTCACTCCCTTGCATGAAGCTGCAGCGAAAGGAAAATATGAGATATGCAAACTCCTATTACAGGTATTACACATGTTGGAGGAGATTACTTTCTTTTTTTCTGTTGAGCCTGAAGTATGATTGTACTTCATTGAGAAGTTGGTTGGTGGTTTCTAAATGACTGTAGGTAAACATTTTCAGTAGAAGGAATACGATTTGCAAGTATGTTGTTCTTTCTCACAGTGTGTGTAATGCTCTCTGAAGGAGTCAAGTGTATGTCAGAATAATTGTTCAATAGGGCATAAAATACCTAAGATGCAAAATGTTTATTCTGCTTATGTGCTTACCATCTGGTTTTGATGTGCACAGCATGGAGCTGACCCCACAAAGAAAAACAGAGATGGAAATACGCCATTAGACCTTGTTAAAGATGGTGATACTGATATTCAGGACCTACTTAGAGGAGATGCAGCTCTACTAGATGCTGCTAAGAAAGGTTGTTTGGCCAGGGTTAAAAAGCTGTGTTCACCTGACAACGTCAATTGTCGGGACACACAAGGACGGCATTCAACACCACTACATTTAGCAGGTCAGTGTTTCATTTAACTTATTGGATTGGAGTTAGTAGTTACTGTCTGAGCTTACTATGTCTAAACAAGTTTAAAAGTTTAGCCTCAAGCTAGAGGAGTATGTATTTCTCTTTTTATTTAGAAAAAAGTCCATAATTTAGTATTTTATGCATATATTTCCAATTCTCTGTAGCCCAAGAGTGTCTTTTATTGTTTATTGACAGAGGTTTTAAAATCAGATACTCTTAAATAGGGTGAAGCTGTCTTCATTGATAGATTATGAACTATTTTCAGTGGGAACGGCATACTAACCTTCAAGTAATGTAAATGAATTCTAATTTCTCTGTAGCTTGTTGAAGAAGTTTTTAAAGATTTACTGTATTTATTATATCCTTTACAACCTTCCAGCTGGTTACAACAATTTGGAGGTTGCAGAGTACCTGTTACAGCATGGAGCAGATGTGAATGCGCAGGATAAAGGAGGTTTGATTCCTCTGCATAATGCTGCATCTTATGGGGTAAATATCTTGGACTTTCATATGAGTTATTTTCCTAAAAAATAAAATACATTTATTTGACAGCATAATGAGCCAATACTCTCTAGAAAGAGAGTTGTAATCTCTTTCAAGAGAGTTGCTATCAAGTTGTAATGTAGTCTTCTTTGCAAAAAAGTCAGTCAGTCATAATAAGCTCATTGTTATAATTGAGGACTTCTTTGAATTTGTAAAGTAATGGTCTGAATTGCCAGAACTTAGTTTTCTGAACATAAACGCTTGCAAGGCCAGCAGCCTGAAGGGTGTTCCACAAAATGTATTTCCCCACCCATGCCGATCAGATCTTATCAACAAGATCTTATTTTTTCTTCTCTGGCTGGTGTTGAGACAACAGTTGTGTATCGAGATCTTTGTGTTTGTATCAAGTCTTTAAGCAAAGCAGCTGGAGTACTTTCCAAACCAGAAGTTCGAATTCAGGTGCTTTTCTATTAGGTTCCCTTGGGCTTGGAATTCTGTTGTAGTCTTGTTTAAAAAAAAAAAAAAAAAAAAAAAGACAAGAGAAGAAATCTTAACTCTTCTTATTGGAATATAATAAAATAAGTCAGGAAGAAAACACCTTGTTTTAAAACTTTTTATAGGAATTACAAAGTAAATGTATTCTAATAAAAATTCAGAATGAGGATTACAGAGAAGTATCAGTAAAAGTTCTGAGTTAGCTTAATACACTGTAGTACCTCGGAATTTAACAGGTGGCTTTATTTTTCAGCATGTAGATGTAGCAGCTTTACTTATAAAATATAATGCATGTGTGAATGCTACGGACAAATGGGCTTTCACACCTTTGCATGAAGCAGCCCAGAAAGGAAGGACACAGCTTTGTGCCCTATTACTGGCTCATGGAGCTGATCCAACGCTGAAAAACCAGGAAGGACAAACACCTTTAGACCTGGTTACCGTAAGTGATGGAGCTCTTTTGGGGGAATCTGCATTTGCCTTCTGTTTGTGGCAGCTCTTATTAACATTCTAAAAGATACTAATAGGGGAATTTCTGTGGAGTTTAAAATGCTGTGGGTTTTCTGGTTTTATATGTGCCTGGTAGAGAAAGTCAGTAGAGTCTTTATAATCCTTTAGATATCTTGTTCAAGACTCACTTTAAAATGGAGTGGAGAGAAAGAATACAAAAGAAGTTTGTACTTACAAGTTGATGTTCTTAATTCAGTACTTAAATTTTGACAAATAAAAAAATTGTAGCAATCAAATGTAAGCAAACTTTGTAGCAAGATAAATTTAGGAAACTATCTGGTGGTTAAGTTCTTGGTGTGCTTTTTCCCCAAAAATATTACAATACAACCCAAAGCTACACTCAGAGTAACTCTATTTTATTTCGTAAGTTCTGGTTAGCAGTAGAAACTTCTGCTAGATTTTCCTAGAAAATGAATTTTGTTTAGCTGTCCCTAAAGTTTTTGTTTTAAGAAATACTGAAATCGTAACTGTTCATCTTATTACAGTTTGTATTTATAAATGTTTTACAATTTCATCTGTGTTATTAGCACAAAAGGCTGTTTGCAAACTGCATTGTAAAATGGATATATGTTCCAGTATGCAGTTATCTATATTTCAGTATACTTAGGAATAAGTCTGGAATAATTATAATGCATTATAGGAAAAACAACTGTGTAAAAAATTTCCTATATTTTAATAAATTGCCTATATTTTAATAATTTGTCTTATATTTAGGCAGATGATGTCAGCGCATTACTGACAGCAGCAATGCCTCCTTCTGCCTTACCATCTTGCTACAAACCTCAGGTTATAAGTGTATCTCAGACTACGGGCTCTACAGCAGATTCCCTGTCTTCTGTTCCATCCAGTCCCTCCAGTCTCTCTGCTGCAAGTAGTCTTGACAATTTGTCTGGTAGTTTTTCTGAACTTCCATCTGTTGTTGGTACAAACAGCTCAGAGGGAGCTACTGTTCTGGAGAAAAAAGAAGGTGAGGCTTAGTTTCTACCATATGATAGAAAGAATACATGTGTGAAGTTTCCATAGCTACATACAGTTACTGTGACTTAAAGTATACAATATCCCTATTCGTTAAGATGTCATTAACAAAGAGCAGATGTCTGAAATCTTGTACAAGATTTTTAGTACTTTCCCCTTCTAGAAGACCTTAAAAAAGGCTCCTGTTCCTCTGAGCAGACTCAAAATGGTGAAGTGTGTTTTAAAAGAGAAGTCAGATGAAGCTTGGCTCCATACCAAGCTGTGTTTTACTACAAACTTGATCCAGTTTCCAAGAGGTTACTGTCAAATCAGATAACCTGGAATGGTTACTTCTATAACATGTTTGTTCTGAAAATATTTGTTGTTGAAGCATGTGTTTCTGGTAGCTAGTTGGTTGCGTATCTCATAGAGGTTTGCATACACACTGTATGTGCACAGATGTTAGTGTTAGTACCATTGGTTAGTGATACAAATATTTATTTCCTATCTTCACAAGACCAGAAATTTCTGCATCTCCCATTATTGCCACAGACAGTGCAAGATTGTGTATACTTACATAATACATACACAAATGTATGTTCTGAGTTTTTCTTCATATCCAGTTTCAGGTGTAGATTTTAGCATAAATCAGTTTGTGCGGAACCTTGGCCTCGAACATCTTATTGACATATTTGAGAGAGAACAGGTAAGTAGACACATTTATGTCCAGATGCTCGCCTAGAAAGCAAGGGAATAAATACTGACTGGTTAGAGTAGTGTAATAAGACAAATTTAAAATGAGTTAATGTTTCAACTTGAAATAGAAGGAAGGAAAAGTTTGTAACTCTGGATTTTTTATTTATATATATAACAAGTATGTATATTGACATATAGAATACCTATCCTTATTAAAAAAAAAAAAAATGGGGACAAGTGCCTGTATCAGTTTGAGAGTGTAGGTGTTTCCTTTCAGTGGTATAAATAGTGAAGTTAAATAAATAGTTGTGTTTATGGGTAATTTTTATGTTTATTTTTCGATCAGAAATATGATCCTTGCTAGCAATACCAGTTGCTCGGTTGTAGTTTGTAGCGTATTTATTTGAAGATAAAAGTTCGGAGAAAATAGTTGAGTCAAAGCCAAGGACAAGAATAATACACTAAAGTCTCCAGTGTGCGTATTCTTTTTTTACACCTTTGCCTCAACTTTTGAGGTATATTTTTTTTACTGTCATTGACAGCTGTGCTGTTCTGTTTATGCTGTTGTACAAATAAAGATGTTGCTCTCATTCTAGATAACACTGGATGTGTTGGTTGAAATGGGACACAAAGAATTGAAGGAAATTGGAATTAATGCTTATGGCCATAGGCACAAAATCATTAAAGGAGTTGAAAGGCTGATTTCTGGACAGCAAGGTATATACTTGTTTCAAATTATTACGTAACACTGCTTTTATAGAATCCTTTTTCATAAATACTTTAATAGTAAATCATATCTTGTTAAAAATAATAGTGAAACTTGTCCTAAAATGACACTTTAAATGATAGGAATGTCTTCTGACTTGAAATGTGGGGGCTTTTATATGAACTGTGAATCAGGCCTTTTAGATCTTGCCTCTTTTTAAAAAGTAATCTTTGCGATCACCATTTTGTGTTTACTTTCATAGGTAATGTGTGGATCCTAGAGCAAAGTGATTGTAAGCTTTTTGAGGGAGTATGGTAATATGGTTTGTGGTAGGGACTATATTGCGCTGTTCTGTTAGATTCTGTGATTGTGTTTGCTTTCTCAGAAAGCCAGATGATTTTTTCTATATGCTTTTTTAAGATACAGTTGATGCATTGATGTGTTTCCAGTGAACCAAAATTAGCATAACCTGCTGTGTTCAACAGCTTCAGCTTGTAGTGAATTTTGTGCTGAAGCCTCTTTATTTATGCAGCACTGAAGTGGTTATTCTTGTGTAGGCAATGATTGATCAGTATCCACAGATAAATGGGTGTAATTGTTGTTCTGCATTCAGACCCAGCTGCTACGCTTTTTATGGCATTTATAGTGTATGTGTATGTAGTATGTATAGTGTATATATGTTTATAGTGTATGTGTGGGTAGAGATTATAAACAGAGATTTTGAAAAAGTTTGAAAGTAATCAAATGATTGGAGGGATGGCACTTAGACATCCACAAAAACCTATGTGCTTGGTGGTAAGTAAAAGGCAATTAAAATCATTGATAACATTTTGCCTTTCTTCCTAGCAAAACTATTCATCCTTTAAGCTGAGTTTTGAGAAGATAGTTTCTTTAAGAAGAAAATTCTTACTGTTTATCATTCTAAATGAGTCTTGAAGCAGTTCCTGAAAGTGTTATGTTTTGTTATATTCACAGGACTTAACCCATACCTGACCCTAAATACTTCCAGTAGCGGAACTATTCTCATAGATCTTTCCTCTGAAGATAAGGAGTTTCAATCAGTAGAAGAGGAGGTATGCTTTCTTTATACCCTCATAATATTTTTGTTTTTTCTACTAAAGATATGGACATAGGAGTACTGCTAGACAATTTAGCAATGAGATAGACATTTCTAAGCATAACAAGAAAAACTTACATAAGGATACTTCAAATTTTCATCTATCAACTGCTTGTCTGTCAAGACACAGGTTTAAGTCACTTCCTTTTGAAATGTAATAATCACACAGGACAGAATTTTGAAGAAACAATACTCTAAACAGGATACTGGAAGTCTCTCAATTTGAAATTTCGTTTGTACTCAAGTTACATTACCAAAAAAAAAAAATCACAAAACATGTTTGTGTGCATCCTCGCAATCTGGTATTGCTTAGCACACAGTCACTATCTAAAAATTTCAAGAGTTTGTTCTTTTGATTATTTGAAAGTTTGAAAGATGTGTGTTCTGCAGCAGTGACCATCCTAAAAATTCTCAATCTTCAGATGCAGAGTACTGTCCGAGAGCATAGAGATGGAGGACATGCTGGTGGAGTCTTCAATAGATACAACATTTTAAAGGTAACTTAAATATTTTTCATAACTAATGGTTACACCCTCAGTGTTTTGGCTGCAAATATCCTTAACTTGTCCATAAAACGTTCTAAATTTGTTTATTTATTGAGTTTCATAAGAAATGTGCCATTCTGAGACATGCACAGGGAAAAGATAATCTTTCAGGGAAATTCAAAGAATAAGCAGTTTTTCTGTATAATCTTATGGATCAGTAAACATTAAAAAGTTTTATGACAAATTGACGTAGGATATCACAGAAAACCGTATGATATTTGAAGAAGACGACAGAAGGTTTCATAGGAAACAAAGGATTCATTCTGTTGAGGAAATGACAGGGAGAAACAGGAAGAAGCAAAAAGTGAAAGCAAAGCTTCTGAAGCATGGAAGTAAGGGGACCTAGTATAACTTGATTTAAAACCAAAGGAGCTTAGAACAACAGAACATAAACAACCTTGCTTTAAGCAATTTATTGCATTTTCCCCCAGAAGAAATGGTCATTTTCATTAAAATATCTTTTTAATTTGTAAGTGCAAGTTCTATGCTAAACTGATACTACACTTTGCACAGTAAAAGAGATGGGCTGTATCTACACACATAAGGCTTTGCCAGTGCCTAACATACCTGTGCTTAGAGTGCATTATTTACTTCCTCTGAAAAGTATTCCAGAAGTCTTCATGAAAGATTGTTCTTTATTTTCTAGATGATCTTCTTACTGGTGCTTTTTATCAAGATGTTTTTGGAGGGATACTGAAGTAGAATTGTGACTAAACCTGCTAAATATAAACTAAGAAGTATTGCTTAAGATGTTTAAAATTAATTGATTCAGTTAAGCATTCATTTACAATTTACTTGGTGTTATGTTAGATCAATCAACATTGTATATTAGAGAATCCCAGCCTTTCACTGAGTTCTAAGGAAAGAAGTATTCTCTAGGTGTCATTTTAAAGTACTGTGGTATAACATCTGTTAAGTAAACGCAAATCTTCACTTTTGGGTGGAACTTACATTTTAACTTTTTCAGATTCAGAAAGTGTGCAACAAAAAGCTATGGGAAAGATATACTCACAGGAGGAAAGAGGTCTCCGAAGAGAATCATAACCATGCTAATGAAAGGATGCTGTTTCATGGTGAGATACTGAAATGCACCTTTATGTACTTGTTTAACCATCAGCACTGTTTGGTGGAGGGTTTATTTTGGTCCAAACAGTAATTTTTCTCACTGAATGTAGGTACTAGATTTTGCACAAGTTTTATGCAAACATGTTTGTCAACAGTGACATGTAATGTACTGGATCCTACTTCTGAAACTTTCACTTGTCTCCCAATGAAGGGGACTTTTGAAGTTCTAAGTAAAAACAAACTAGCAACTATGAATGGGGATCAAGGGGTGTGCCTTTGTAGCTTGTCTTGACGTGCAAATTAAATAGGTCCAATGTGCATCCTTACAATGAAAACTGCATAGTTCCCAACATAACTGGGAATTGTGAGTAAAAAAAAAAAAAAAAAAGTGAAAAACACTAAAGAGACAAACAGAAGAACAATCTCTTCTCCTTTAGATAGTTACTGCAGAGTTTTGACTGGAGTACATTCAATGTGTTTCATTGCTTTTTAAATGCAGTTTACTTAGTAGAAGATGATGTGATTTGTGTAGCAATATAATCCCAGAATCTTGGTTAGGATGAAGCTATGCTGAAGGGAATATTCACTGAGTATTCTTTTACAGGAAGAATTGCCTTAAACATTATCCTTTACAAATATCTGTTAAAAATGTACACCCAGCAACTCCTGTTCTTTGTATAACATCTCTAGCAGATGGGTAGTGTAAATTGGAGCTCAGAATTTCTGCAGATTGATTTCCTTGTGTGTGGAAATGCTGCATCAAAAAAAGCTGGGGAACAGATGGTAGAATTGTTGTACATATCTCCGTGTATAGTACTTTAAACATTTTGCTTCCTTCTCTTAGGGTCCCCATTTGTGAATGCGATCATTCACAAAGGCTTTGATGAGAGACATGCCTATATAGGTGGCATGTTTGGAGCTGGGATTTATTTTGCTGAAAATTCTTCCAAAAGTAATCAGTATGTCTATGGAATTGGAGGTGGCACTGGATGTCCAATTCACAAAGATAGATCTTGTTATGTTTGCCATAGGTAAGTTACGATCTTTTACACAAAAGAATCCAAATTTGCATTTGCATGTTATGTTACAGACAGGCAAGTCAGCAGATTCTGTGAAGAAATATTTCTTGG
This sequence comes from Aythya marila, assembly GCF_965140915.1. Lineage (NCBI taxonomy): Eukaryota > Metazoa > Chordata > Aves > Anseriformes > Anatidae > Aythya > Aythya marila. The sequence goes on along the minus strand of NC_139048.1, from coordinate 17,042,128 downwards.
GTAACGAAACCTCAGCGCTCAGTATATGCTGAGCGTAACAGAGTATCAGAAAACCTTGATAATTGTCTTAGAGAACCTTTAACTATCTTTGTTGCATTTAACCAAGTAACCAAGTCTTTGCCCTTAACTCAGTGTAAAAATGAGAGGTAGGTAGCCTGAGAGTGAGAAGATCTGTTAGCTGCTTGCATGGAAGATGTGGCAATATCAGCGTTCAGTCCGCTTGATTGCCTGCCAGTGATACTCAGGTACTGTATTTCTTTGAAAAGAATGCACACTGTAACAGTCATCCCTCCATGTCACTGCTGCTTCAGACACTAAAATATAGGCATGGATTTACAGAATCTCTACCACTAGCTAAGTTCATAAATCCTTTAGATTTAAGAGTCCTTGCCCCTTTTCACTTTATATTACTTAGCATTTTCTGGTACTCTGAAATAAAGAGGTGATCTAGAGTTACAGAGGATGTCAGTCTAGTCAAGCTTTGTAAAGTTTTGAATAAGAAGTTTTACGAATTTGCCTTGTGTGAAGGGTTTGAAAGCCAAGAGTTTTGCCTGAGAATAACAAAATGGTATGTAACATTGGTCTACAAAAACTGAGATTAAATTGCCACTGTATTAGAACATATCTAAAGAAATAAGTACTCTTGACCTGTTGTTTTTTTTTTTTTTTAATAAAAACATTAGAACTTGTCTGTAGGTTATGTAAGGTATTCTGTTTTCATGTTTTTTTACTTTAACACAGGCAATTGCTGTTCTGTCGTGTAACACTGGGCAAGTCTTTCCTGCAGTTCAGTGCTATGAAAATGGCTCATTCTCCCCCTGGACATCACTCAGTTACTGGGCGACCCAGTGTAAATGGACTGGCATTAGCAGAATACGTCATTTACAGAGGGGAGCAGGTATGTTGGTTTTGGGGTTGTTTTTTCAGACCTCTTTTTAAAAGGCATGAGTTACGAGTGTTTTTTTCCGCTTATTTTTGGTGTACTAGGACTTGTTTTTTTCTTGGAACAAACTCCAGCTGTGGTTGAAGGTGAAAGGGTCTTTGCCTGAATACTTCAGGCATTTTAGCTCTTGACATTTTGCCTTTTTTCTTTTTCTTTTTTTTTTTTTAACCTTTTTCCCCATCTCTGGATAAATTTGGAATGTTTGTCAGAAAATATAATAAAGAATGTATATGTTGCTCTTTCAGGCTTATCCAGAATACTTGATTACTTACCAGATAATGAAACCTGAAGTCACCACTGAAGCTTAAGACAAATTACTTGTGGGAAAACATCAGACTTGGATGTGAAGATACCAGTGGCTGCCATCCTGTTAACTACAATGAGTTGTTGAAAAACAGGTGGTGTGGTAGCAAATGTGAACAAAATCTATCATTTTTGACTTGATAAAGCTTTAATAATGTATAGTACATTTTTCTAAAATTTCAAAAATGTCCTCTTTTTCAGCACTTTAACAGATACCATTCCAGGCATAAACTGCAATTTGCCTGTACTAAATTATAAACAAAAATTAACTTAAACCAATGGTTTTATACAATACTACATTGACATTTAACAGAAATTGTAATGCTCTATACAGGAACTCATTTTACTAATACTGTGTTCTTTAAAACACTGCATTTACACTGAAAATGTTTTCATTTGTAAAACTGTAAATAAG